>NC_063152.1:19852886-21157865 GCF_020921035.1 Rhodamnia argentea
ATTATAACTCCGCGCAGCGAAATCAACATCCGTCTCAATTGTGCCAATTCAGTTTTAAACCTTTTACAATTGTGCTAATTCAATCCATCCGACGAATTTTAGCCGACTAGCGGCGATGAGGATGCTGGCCACCATCCCCATAATATTTTAATTTTTTAATTTTTTAATTTCTTTTTCTTTTTCTTTTTTTTTCCCCTTCTCTTTGTTCCTCCAACCGGTCACCAAACCTTGGCGACCAGCCTCCGGGGACTAGCTAGTGGGGTGGTCGGCCTCGTTAGGGGTCGACGAGGACGATCTAGGCTCACTAGCCATCCCTCTAGCCAATTGCCAAAGTCCGGCGACCGGGTGGGGGAAAAAGAGGGAAGGGGAAAAAAAGGAAAAAAAAATTGGTTGACCGACATCGATGTCAACGCCAATCAGCCAAAATTCACTAGATGAAATGAATTGATACAATTGTAAAAGGTTTAGGACCGACTTAGCAAAAGAAAATATTGGGACCGAGTTGACACAATTGTAATAAATTTAAGACTTTTTTGGTAATTTTTCCTATTTGTGAATTTCCAAAGAAGTAATTGGCATCTTTATTGTATTAGTTCACATAAATATACCTTCTTTGTTAGATTAATATGCATCATTCAATGAAGAAAACGTATCTTTCAAAAGAGACATGATGTTACATGAATGAACTCCCTATTTCATTTACAAATATAACTTCTGACTTAAAGTGACCGCCCTTCCAATGAGGTTTGAATCACGATGTTGATAAAACTATGATAAAGTGGGGATCCTATTTTCAAGAAATTTAGACACAGACATTTAAGTAATCACCACTCTTTTTATTATTATCCAAGCCTTTCTCAGTACTACATGCTTGGCATTTCAAATTTTTACCTTTACCATGATTGCTATAGTTACATTTTGTGTACTCTTTTTAAAGCTATTTCAACAATTTACAAATATATTGTCTAAAAGTTATAAACCTATTGCACTTTTACCAATACCGACTTTATAATTTTATCAATTGAGCTGTAAACATTTTCATGTTTTGTCAATGAATTCCATTTAACCAACTCTGCTAGAAAATTACTAACGTAGACGCCGTCCGTCTTAATTAGCACAACCAGCTCTGACATGGATAATATATAATAATATTTTAGTATTTTTCTTTTATTTTTAATTAACGTTTACTTTTTTCTTTGTTTTTTTTTTTCCTTCTTTACTTTTTTTTATTTTTTTTTTTTTTTTCCCTTTTTACCTCCGACCTTGTTGATGGCCAGCAGCGGAGATCACTAGCCTAGGGCGAGGGACGCTAGGGCCTGGGCTTAAAGTAGACATGCACGCATGCTTTAAAGCGAATATTTCTAACAGGAACAAATAGAAATTTGCCCACGAAAAAGAAAAAAAAATATTGAGGAAGAAGAAACCAAAGGGAATTTTTTAGCTCCTGCGGGTGGGTTTGAGACAATTCTTTCTTTCTAGAGTTACGCCGTTGATATCGTCCAAACCATCTCTGGTCATTTCTTTGCATTCTATGTCATCGACATCGCCAATAACGCATCTTTGAACTGTCGAAAGACAAGTGTCTCGAAGTCGTAGACTTCGTTTATTTCGTAGAAAATGAGTGATTTAAAAAACATTTCTCTAAAATTGATGGCATGTATCGCTTACAATAATTAGTCCATAAAAAATATTTTCATTATTGACAACAATTTGTATTTAAATACTTGTGTAAACGATGAAAATATTTTCCATTCATTCATTTTTGTTGGCAATATAAGGAACCATTTTTTGGAAAATATTTTTCAAATCACTCATTCTCCACAAAATAAATAGAGCAGTAAATCGAGCAAATTTTGCAGTAGGAAACTTTTGAAGGGGAGAGTACCTTAAATTTTTTTTTTTTTTTGTCTATCCTATCTCTAACTTTCCTTTCTCTGATTTTTACTTTGTCTCTTTGCAGAGCGATGAAGTCGAACCTCGCACCTATAATACTAGCTTTCCCAACCCCCTAATCCATTTAGGGGCAGATCCACATTCCTATTTACACCTAATTTCTTGTTTTTTTTTTGGGGGGGGTGTTTCGAAACCTAATTACTTGTTGAAATGGAAGGTTTTTGGACGTCACTGTGCTTGGTCGAAATGGCACTAATTGCGTTCCATTTCGAGAGTGTTTTGATAGGTAACTTGTCCTTCTCCAACTACCAATTTTTTGACCGTCATCTACCACGAACAAGAATTGTCATTTAAAGTGGATGACAATCTAGCTAAGCTAACCACCGTGAATCAATGACTAATTAATAACCAGGCGTCCTCAAGATTAAATATAATAACTATCAATCGCCAAATTTCACATGCAAAGAAAAAAAAAAAGAAAAAGTAATATAGGCAAACAGTGAATATATATGTGTATATATATATATATATATATATATATATATATCTCTCTTTCTCTCTTTGAATTCTTCAGGAATTTTAGCATACCTATGTAAATCATAAACCCCAGCTCTTCTATTTACATAACGTGCAACAAAAAGCGAGAAAAAATTGAAAAAGCGAAAGAGAAAAAAAAAAGAAAAAAGAAAAAAAGAGAAAGCAAGCAAATAGTACAACCGGTTACTTTGGAATATCATTTTTCATGTTGACTTGTTGACTGAGGTTCTGGTCGGGCTCTTTCCCTCCTGAACAGGAAGAGGAAAAGAAAAGCCGAGGCCCCCAGCAGAACCACCCCGGCGGCCCCACATGCTATGCTCGCCACCAGCAGCACGTCCCTCACGCGATCCCTCCCTCCTCCACCGCCTCCGATGTTGCCGCTGCGATGCTTCCCCCAGGAGCCGCTCGATTCCATTGGTCTCGTCAATGCGGTGTCCGCGGGCGGAGCATGGGATGAGGATGGCCGCGAAGCCGATGACGATGTCCCGAAGAACGACATCATGTCCGGCGATGGGTTCGCTCCTTTGGGCGGCGAGCTCTGGTACACCAGGCCGTGATCTGCTGGCCGGAGCTCTCTCGATGCGGATGGTCCGAAGGTGGCCGAGAGTAGGAAGAGAATAACGGCAAACACGGTGGCAATGGATTCTCTTGAACCCACCATATTTCTCTCTCTCTCTCTCTCTCTCTCTCTCTCTCTCTCTGAATAATGTAACGAAGATATCGATGTTCAGTGATGAAGCTAGAGCTACTGGAGTGCACTCTGTGACAAAGCAGTGAAGACTGAAGAGACAGAGAGATTATAAATCACCGTCCGAAGCATTGACATTCTGACTTCACTTAAAACGGTGACGTGTCAGGAGTAACTTGGCTTAACGTAGTTTGGCTTACAGGTGTAGTAACTCATATCCATGTGACGAGCGCATCAGCTAGGGTTAGAAGTGTACTGGTCCAAAACGGGCCCGGTTTCGGATTTCACCCTGGAACCAGAGAAGGACAGCTGTCAATTTTGGATATGGGAATCGAATCGATCCCATGTGAGCCGGCTAGAATCCGGCCGATTAAGTCCAATTCGGGCCACTCTTGAATTGAAATTGCTCACCCCTAAAGCTCAATTGTCGCCTCTAGAATCGTAAACGGAATCAGGCATGACCATAACCATCGGCGTTAACAACCCCGTTCATATTTCTCGTAAAGAAGTTACTATGTGTGCAGGATTATTACCATCTCTAATTAGACAAACATATATCCCTACAGATGTTGCGCGACTATATCGAGCCCAATTCATATAGTTGCGTTAAGATTGATTCTACACGAGACCAAACTGATTCCGAGTCTCAACAGCGAAAAATACAATATTTTTATCGCATAGTTCACGCCGGGATTGCATGAATCAAGCTATACTAGCTAAGGTGTGCGCGTGACTCGCTGTCCGGTTGAACACCAAGGGAAAAGTTAAAGGGGTCGCCGATGTTTCCTTTGTCCTTTTGCGCATGTGAAAACATGTGGGTTTCGCCCGTTGCTCGCAGATGAAACCCGTGAGGCCTTGAGCAAGAGCGAAAAGCTTAATTGCTCCCCCAATTCGTCAAGTCAAATTTCGAATAGTTCTAGTCGAAAATAATCATATTCTATGTGGACTTTTCTACTTGGTTTTCTGCTGAATTTTGAAAGTTTGCTATGGCCCTTTGGCACGTGGCACAATCTCGTCATTCAATTGTTGCTAGAAATCATCCGCTATGGCCAGCCAGAAATGTATGGAATATTGGAATTCGAGGAGAAAGTTGTTATATATGCATTCCTCGCGCCATGTTACGTCACAATCGCGAAGTAAGCAAGCCAAAGACGTGGGTTTTCTTTCGAAATTCGTACACATTGATTACCCTTTGTACGACGAGATGCAACCGTATGTTGACTAGCAATTGAATCGAAAACGGGAAGAAATTGAATCTGACTTTAAGGCATGATAACACTCTTTCTAAGAAATTATATACACCCCAACGTTACTAATGATTTTTTTTTTTTGGTCGGACGTTACTAATGGTTATTAGCCGACGTTATTAATAGTTACCAGCAAAAATTCTCCAAGATACAATAAAATCTCGGAAAGAGAATATCACATAGAAATTCTGATGACTCTCCAAGAACTTTCAAAGGGAAACAATTGGAAAGAAGATTGTATCTCTTTGGAAAGAAGTCGAAAAAATGAAAATTGTAATAAGTGAATATTGATAGAATCATTGAATATATAATAGCGAAAAGAACCCGACTTTTCATACTATTCCAAAAAGAACACAATTCTTCCTGTCTAAAAAACTGTACATTGGGACACAACTTTTTTTTTTTTTTTTTGGTAAGGAGGGACACAACTTTTTCTTGTCCAAAAAATTGGTAAATTTGGACGTACCTCTTCAGAAGTTATAAGAGTCCCTAATAACCATTAGAAGGAAACAAAAATTCAAAATTTTAAAAAATAAAATAAAATATGATCGCAACTTCTTTGTGAAGAGTCACATTGTAATGGGCACCTAATTGAGGGTCTACCCATGTAGCCAATGGTCATCATACTAGAAAAGCCTTACACTTGTATATTGGCCCATACACTCACTTCTAGTCTATGCAGGACAAGGCACATTTTGTTTGTTTTAGAAATGCACTATCAACAATCCTCACTTTGTTTGTAAAACAAAATTACAAAATAAAATGTAAAATTAAAAAATAAAACAAGATATAGCCAAAATATCAATAAGATTAATATCCTAAATAAAGGTATCTTTCGAGTTAAACCTTTATTTAGTACAAGTATCTCAATTCTATAAAAGTTACAAGTATTTGTAACTTTAAACTTGCTAGTTTAAATAATATTATAATTCACTCAGTACTATTATGGCCTTGTGCCTGCTTCCAATTCATGAGGTTTTTAGAAAGTGACCCTAATCTTCGTAAGAAGCGGCACCACTTTTAATCCCATATAGGTGAAGTATCTATCATATGTTTATGCTACTAATAAGCACATTACTAATTTATATTATACTTCATTAAAAGTATAGCTTAGCCACCAATAACGTACAAATGATACTAACTTCTTATGTCCGGGCTAATGTTAATATCAAGCAATCACTTTCAGTAACTTGTTCCTACCCATTAAATCTTATAATAAGTGAGATACTAGTATTAGATTGGGTTACCACTACTAGTTATTTTAATCAAAGGGGTTCAGCCCCATTTCTTTGAGGTCATCTTTACCATATCTTTATGTAAAGCCTTTGTAAAGGGATCGACATGATTCTTCCTCGACCTCACATAGACAATTGTTCTGGTGCCATGTTGAATTAATTATCTCACATACTCATATTTTAGACCGATATGTTTGGACTTGATATTATACATGCTACTGTAAGCTCTTGCCAAAGTAGTCTTACTGTCACAATGAACAGAAATGGATGACATAGGACTAAGCCATAATTTGATATCAAACAACAATTTTCTAACCCATTCAATTTCTTTTTACAAACAAACCATCAATGTCGAATTGTACTAAGATACTTGTTCATTCTGAGATGATTAATACGATCGACATGATCAATTGACAGGTTTTGGGAGTGGCCATATGATAATGATCGGCTATCTTTATTTTCACTTAAACCCCATATCCACGAGTGACCACTTAGAAGACTGATTCAAGGAAGTTTCCTTCAATCGCATGCCATGAAAAATGCAACCCATAGGGCTTCAGAGTCACATGGTTATCTCCGCTAATCAAACCCGTGGTCGGGTTGGATTCGGATCGTATCATAAATGGTTCGATCCAAATTGACTCATTAATCCGTTTATAATCCATTTATTCGTCCGACAAAAAAAAATCCATTTATTCGCAATGCCATTTTTTTACCCATGCCGACCCGACACATACCCAACCCATACCCGACCCAACTTATATTGCTAATACACTTTCACATCTATCACAATTTAAGAAAAATTGATTCATATGATTTTTCATAAAATTATATTGCTAAAATATTTCCATGGAATACAAATCTAGTGGACGGCTTTTTTATTTACAAAAAAAAAAATTGTTATTTTTTGTTTTTTCATTATCATTCTTTCCTTTTCCTTTTTTTTTTTAACTTACTTATTTTATTTTATTTTATATTACTTGCTTTTTTCTTTTTCTTTTTTTCCTTTTCTTTTTTTGTTCTTACGAATTATGGCGAGGGTCACCTTTCATAGGTGAGGGCCAGTCGTCCCTCACTGACCACAAGCAAGGAGAGGCAACCCTCATTGGCCTTGCCTAGATCTGGCAAGAGTCGTTGTTGGACTTCATCAAAAAACCAAAGAAAAAGGAAAGGAAGATATAGAAAAAAATTTATCTGAAAATCATTTTAATTGTTGGGTCTCTTAAATGTATTAAGTCATATCCGATAATGAAAGGGTACCGGCCTCTCAAATGGTTTGTCTTTAGTGGATTGTAAATGGACCATTTTGGCCTCTTTATTTTGCAGACTCGTTATAGTGGTCCTAGGTTTGTCATGACTCATTTAATTGCTTGTGGGTTATTACGTGGATTTTGGATCCATTTTGAGGTCCGGTAATTGAGCACCACAAGGCAATTCCGAGAATTCATCCCTCACCAAACAGAATATGGTGTGGTCCATATCGCACGGGTCCTATTGATGTCATCGCCGTGACGCTGCTTTCTGATAGACATTTTCTAACAGAAAACAATATGATGTGACCGAACCCGAATGGAGCTTTTCAAGAGATGTTCTTTCGAGTGGAGATGAAGTTCTCCCACTGTTTCCGACAAACCAAGTAAGCAGAAGGTGCTTGTCAATCGCCTCGCCGTCCACCTAAAGTGGGGCTGGACCCACAGCAAGAATTTTGCCGCCGAGCATCCCTGAGCCGTAGGCCCGACTAGCTGAATTAAACGAGCAATGGAGGGAAAGCTATCGAGGACATGGCGCTGACGCCGGCGCTAATCATGTAACTACCGGGTCGGACCTAACTTCGATCACCAACCTTACTCTGTCAGTCGAAAAGCCTTTGTCGGCTTAAGCGTCGGTGTGCCAACCCGAGATTCATAAGCCCGAACTTCTTGACCCGCCTCTCTTCTCTAGGGATGTCCAACGTGCGAATCAACGTACAGGATTCGTGTCCTCCATATCAAGCAAACTAAGTACACAAAAAGAAACCCAACATCTCCAAAGTAGTTGCACATCAGCTTAAATCTACACAGACAGCCTAAAAGCACGCCTAAACCTTTTCCAATCACCCAATTAAGACCCTTAAAGCCGGTGGAACCGGTGGATCAACGATTCCGAACAACGGTACCTTCGCTTAGGCAAAGATCTTAGCAGCCAACACCAGCCCATGCAAAGCAATCAAGATTGAAGCCTGGATAGCAGCCGAACAAGATGAAACCAGTACCGGAATCAGAAGATGATTCTCACGAAAACAACCTATCTCCGAGAACAGACCAACATATCGAAGTAGAGAGTACATGATGTTAGCACTCGAGACGCTTCCGACACGAACACAGGGCGGCGGATCGCAGCTGGAGTGGGACAACTTGCGGTGCTATCGGCGTCGGACTATATGGAGGCGCCGAACCAGAAGTTATTGGAAAGAAGTGAACGCCCGACACCCCTGAGAAAGTTTGATCACATGTATGTATGATTAAGACTTATTATTACATGCCAATCTTGTCTGAAATATGGATTTAGGAAAAGTGAAAGGCGATCAATTGAAGAGAGAAAACCAAATGAGTTGACGAAAGAAAGAAGGTCGCGATGATGAATAATCAAAATTTTTGGGAGTGAATCCAAATGAGTTGGCAAAAAATATAAAGAAAGAGATTGAAATGATGATAATTCAGATAGCGTGTCCGGATCTGTGGACATGAACTTGAAGATAAAAATGTCAAGAGGCTTCCATAAGAGCATTGATAAATGAACAAATCACAAAGCTAGTGTCGACCGCCGCACTAATACAGAGGATGCAAGCATTATCCACAAAGATTAAATTTATCAATCTCGTACTAAATAATAATTAAACTTGATTACAAGATTAGAACTAGTTGATACATAAAATTAAACTCATCGACACAGTTGGAACTCGAAACCACGAACTACAAATTGAAAATTGACAACTAAAAACATGAATTTTTACAAGGGAATTTGTTCTTCCTAAGGAGGAATTACAAAGGAACACTCATCAGAAAACTCTCTATCTTGGATCTTGGAAGTTTATCCCCCTTCCTCCATCCTACTGTTCTTCATTTTGTAGCGGAAAGACCCGGTTTTTAATTATCAAGATAGCTCGTTGCAGTAGAGAAGCAAATACAATAGCGGCCTAGGTTGCTAAAAAAAATAAAAAGTCTCTCCCTAGAAATTGATTATTCCAACTATCCCGCAAGCTCTATGAGACTTACTTTATTCCGAAGCCATTTCTTTACCTTTTTGGCTACGTTTGGTTGTCGGGATTTCTAGTTAGGACAAGACCGAACATGATAGGATATAAAATCCATGGATTTTGTTATATCATATCCATTGTTTAGTGACCGGCAATAATAAAGTCGGATATTTTCACATCATATTTTATCTATTATTTGATATGAATAATAATTAGTGTAAATGAACCTAAAAGTTGCATAAACAAAAATGATAAGAATCCCTCGTGACACTCTTCCCTACTTCATTTTTATTGCTAATTTTTTTATTATTTTTCCTTTTATTTTATTAATTATTTTCCTATTTATTTATTTTTTTCCTTCCATCATTCTCTAATAACATTTTTCTAAATAGTAAACTATACTAACATTCCTAAATTACTAAAGTACCTAAAATATGTAATTAATAAAAAAAATTATATATATGCAGAATTTATATTATAAGATAGAAATAAATTCGTAGACATAAAATAAATAATAATGAAATTATTTTTATTTTTTAGTTATTTTGAATTTTTTAGTTATTTTGAATTTTTTATTGTAGAAATTAAATATTATTTATATTCTAATACTATTTTAATTTTATTAGTTTGAGAAAATTGTTATTCGAAATAAAATAACTTATGCATTAGGGTTATTAAAAATCCTATCCACCTTTATCACACCTCCCCATGGGATAAATTTTATCCGGGCTATATCCCTCTTATATCCCACTATATCATGTCTTAGGCAGGCACCAAATACAGAAAGAAAAGTCGAAAAGTAAAACTTAGGGAAGAGGTTATGTTGCTCGGGCAGGGAAGAAAGAAGAAAAAGAGAAGTGGCCTACGTGGACTTTGGGGAAAACTTGTGGAAAAAGTGTGGGTGATGTCAGCAGATTGACATGAGGCACAACGAGACTTAGGGGGGAAGGTTTTGGCCGAACAAAAAGTAGGGCTCACAAGATAAAATTCAAATCACTCCTAATAAATTTGTCTCAAGCACATAAATTCCAGGGCAAAAATAAAATTTTATAAATGGATAACAGTCGCTCATTTGGCTCAATCAACTTAGGATAGAAATGAAAATTTTCACATTTAAAATTCGGACAAATTTAAATTTTACGTGCGACTAGTCTCGATACCACGAGTCAAAGTTTGACGATTCAAACTTGACTTTTTTTGACAAAAGCTCGTGAATAGCCCCAATCATCGATTACTAAAACCTCAAGATTAAATTTCACTTTACATGTTGAAATCCGAAATTTTCTTACTGTCAACTAAATTTCAGAACGTCACATCAGCAATAGCAATATCCTATAATTGAATTTTTGCATGATTTACCACATATTAAGAAGATTGTAACGAAAAAATTAGCATTCATGACTATCGTAAACGATATAAACTATTTCACTAAAACGTATCATTATGTTTTTATAATTTGATAATTACAATTTATAATATTCTTTGGATTAATAAAAAAAAAGTGATTTACCGTGATACCCATAATAATTCATTTTAAAAACATAATTGTCATTCACGATTAATTCAATAGATTTCTGTATTTTGCATTTAATTTGCAACTAACTTAATTAGTAATCCTCGGTTAAGTATAAACCGTATAATAACAGATAATTGTCCATTATAAATTCAAGAGCACAATGATTAGTAATGTAAAAAATTATCGAGTAAACCTTAAACCTATTTTACGGATATTAATTCAATTCTAAATCCATTTTACGAATATCAATACAGTCCTAATTTTCAATTTTTCCAACATTTGTGCGCAATTCTAATGAAGTTATTCCGATCAATTGCGGGAGAAAACCGTTAACATGGCCACCCACGTAAGGCATCGTTTCTAGTGAAGTTGTCCACATTAGCGTGCCACGTAAGACAATCGACGTTGATTAGCCGCTATGCTATGTTAGCAATTATCGTCTATAGTTGGCCTTTATTGAAATTTCGCACAAAAATTTAGGACAACATCGGCAAAATTTAAAAGTGTAGGATTAAATTAATAATTATATAATAAATTTATGGCTTTTTTTATAATTATCTCAACAGTCGTAGGGAAGGAATGAAATGGGCATTCCTTATGTCCTTCAAAATCCTTCAAATGGGCACCCGAATGGCAATAACAAACCCGAGCTCGCGGCAATCGAATCTCATTGGATCCTCCGGAAAAACGAAAAGTCAACGAAGTGGCAACTCCCGTAAATTACGGCTTGACTGGGGGTCAATTCACTTTCCCCATCTCTCTCCCGCTCGCGGCTCACCAAGAATAAACTTCCCCTGTCTTCTCGCTGAAGAAACCTAAAAAAGATCGAAGCACAATCCACTCGAAATCAGTGGAGCGGACGAAGACCTCCGAAGCTCTTCGCCCGTGGCGGTGCCCTCCACACAGGCCAAGTCGCCCGTGAGCTCGCCTCTGTCCTCAATCCCAGCTCTCCGTGGTTCTCTGTAGCTTTGCTTTGTCGTCTCGTTTGGAGCGTCAATCGGAGCTCGGAGCTCAGGTTCTTGAATTTGACTGCTGCCTCTGCGTTAATTGAGCTAGAATGTGATTGAAAACCCGAGTTTTGGTTTGGGTCGAGTAGGACTTGTGTGCAACTGTGCATGTGGTTGTGTTGTGGCTGAAGAAGTGAAGCAGTGAGCTGTTGACGTGAAATGATGGCCTTGTTCTTGGTTTTCCTTTGGTTGGGGGGCGGCGGCGGCGACAGATTTGGTCAGATTGTGCGACTTTGGTTAGCTTCCATTTGCTGGGGCTTGGTTGAGTAGCGTAATTGCTAAGCAGCTAAAAGCTAGTTTTGAGGAGTGTCGTTTTTTGTTTGCTGTGGACTCTCTTCCTGTCTCTCATGCTTGTCGGTTCATTACTTTCCATTTTCGTTTCTTATCTTTTTCACTCATGGATACCTTGCCCTCTTTTTTTACCTTTGTTTTCCTTTTTTCTGCAGGGTTAGTTCGAGATAAGGATTTCACTATTTACTTTAATCTATGAAGGAGCACTGTAATTTGGATAGCTTTAGAGTTACGGACAATGGTGCCATCTCATGCAGTGATAGGCCATTGAATCATCTGAGTAATGGCAGAGAGAGCGAAAATCTAGATGTTGAACTTTTGTCTGATTTGGAATCTTATTGGCAAGATATCAATGATAGACTTACCATTTCAAGAATGGTGAGCGATTCTGTCATCAAGGGCATGGTGAGTGCAGTGGAGCAAGAGGCTGAGGAGAAGATTGCTGAAAAACGGTTGGAGATAGCTGGACTGAAGGAAACATTACGTGCATATTGTACTGTGGAGGACAGGGTTAAGCTTTCGCATATTCCATTGTCACTGTTGAATGAGGGGAATACCCAACAGGACTCATTTTCAGTCATCTCAAACCCTCATGAAGACCATGACAAGAATTTGGATTTTCTGAGGAGCTTTATAAGTGAAGTGAAAGAGCAGCTAGCAAAACTCCAAAAAGAGGTAAACAACGTTAAAGGTGGAAATTGTTGTAGGAGGATTAATTCAGGTGGTGAGTTGGTAGGGTTGGGTAGTATCTTGCTGGAGGAGGTGTCTGAAAGATTGATTGGTGTGGATAGTACGTTTGGTGGTCTTCAGAGTACACTAGATTCTTTCTTCAGCCAGCTGAAGGATATGGTTCACATTCGTGAGATGCAGCAGGAATGGGAATTAACAGCAGAAATTGAGGCCATTGTGATAACCGAGTACATCAGGAGCCTTCATAGTGAGTTTGAGAGGAAGCTTTGGGATCTTAACAGTTATTCTAGCAGTTGTGAAAACCTCAGTTCCCTGAAGAAGTTGAAAGAAATTACAGCTCTACGTGAGGAACTGGTTATGCTTTCTAACCTGTTGTCCAGTAATGATAATGGGCAGCTAGTTTCTCAAGTGTCCTTGGAGGATGGTGAAGAGTGTTTGATCAATAAAAAATCTGATAACTTGATTCGGAAACTGTCGGGTAACCATTTGCCATCAGCTTCTCCCTGGGAGGGTAGTGGCAAGCATGATGAGCGGATAATCTCCATGCCAGAGAATTTGGATCCGGCACAACTAAAACATATGCCAAGAGATGAACTGATAAGTTATTTCAAGAGTGAGATGACCAAAATGAAAAGATACTATGAGTCCAAGGTGCAGGAAAAGACTGAAGAGGTTTTTACTCTCAAGCGAGAATACTTGAAGGAAAGAGGATCTTCATCGACCGTCAGAAAGGACAAGGAATTTGAAGGATTGAAGAGAAAAATCCCTGAGGTAGTCTTGAAGTTAGATGACATTCTGATGGAAACTAACAGCGTGCCTCAATCGAATGGTGATGCTGGCAGTTTAGGCACTTTGAGGGAGAGATTGGAAGATCTTCTGGCTGAAAATCACCGGCTAAGAGGCATTCTTTCTGATAAGAAAAAAGAGGTGAAGTGTCTTCTCTCACAACTTTCTGATGACGCAAAGCAAATCTCTTCTCATTCTTCCGCTGAGGCAAAACTGTTGGAAGTGATTAGGAATCTCACATGTAAACAGGAAGATGCACAAGTTGAAGCTTCCATTTCTGAAGAGGTATACAAATGTACTATCAAGGAGATGATGGCACACATGCAACATATTTCTGGCAATTTGTATAATCAGAAAAGTATCAGGGAAGATGTTCATGAAATTGCTCATGTTGCTGATTGTTCATGCCAATCTGAATTTGAGAATTTGAATATGGATTCTGTTATGTTACAAGGGTTGGATAATTTGATATTTGCAGAAGTTTTGAAAGATGCTAAGGAGAAATTATGTCACTTGAATGATTCTTATATTAATGAAATGAAGCTCCGAGTTTCACTTGAATTGGAAGCAATGGAAAGAGAAAGATCACTGGCATCTAAAATTTCGGAGAATGAAAAGCTAAAGCAGGAGATGACACAGTTGGCAGTGTTGGTGGAAGAAAAGGAGAAATTAGCGCAGGGAACAGCTAGTGAATTGTCTATACAGATGAAACATTGCGAAATAATTTCTCAAGAGCTTGACCAATTGAGAGCCGAATCAAGTAGACAGCAAACCCTAATTGCAGAGATGAATGAAAAATCAGAACTCATGAAAGGTAACCTTGCTCAAGGACTTGAGCAAATCAAAACATATGAAACGGAGTTTAACAATCTGAATGAGAAGTTAAGTTTAGCAGTCAAAGACTTGAGTAAAGCTAATGAGGAGAGAGGCTTGTTTCTTGCGGTTATTCAAGAGAAGGAGAATGGTTTACAGTTGCTTAGAGTTAAAGAAAGAGAGAATTTGAAACAGCTTGAGTCAACGACTGGAACTATCCATGAATTGCTGAAGAAAGTAGCTGACTTGGAACAGTGTATATCAGAAGATATTCAGAGGAAAAACATGAGGTACACACTAAAATGCCTCTAGTTTGTAGTTTACCTTTATGACTCGTACAGTTCTTTAAGAAGCTGGTGCATTTTCTAGATTATATCTAGTAGTGTAGAATAGCTATTCTTTACCACCCAACGTTATGTTATATGTGCTTGACTTGTAGGATTTTTACATTATTTACAAAATGTCTTGGGGAGAAATTGAATAAGTTTGTCATACAATAGAGATTCTTTCTCTGGCTTTTGATAGACAAAGGGGATAGGACAGTCAAGTTGATGATCCTTAAAATATTCGAGAAAGGAGCGAGGCTGCTGATTTAATGTCTTTTAGGGCATGGGCACTGTTGGCTTTGGCATATTGAATTAGGCTCTGATGGTTTGATTGGAAGTTAACCTGGCAAATTTATTGTCAGTATCGCCCATCACGTTTCTGAGTTTGGACTGACCAGCACTTGCCACCCAAGGATTGATGAGCTATTTCCCACTAGGGCTTAGTTTGTACTTTAGCTGATTTCTTATTTGTTTGTAACTTTTTCAAGGTAGTTTGAATCGCTGTCATAGATAGCTACCATCACTTGTGTTCGTGGATTTTAAATACCCACAGTCACGTCTACCACAACCACCATTCCTTTCATCTTCCAATTTTTGTTAAGTAATACTTTAGTGAATCAACAAAGAACTGGTTGTCTTCATTTAATGTGAGTCATCTTTGACAAAAGCTTTTCCCAAAGAATTCTTTTCTTGTAGATGAGTATCACGAAAAAGTTGAACTTTGGTGGAAGTGTCTCATCTGGTATAGAAGTGAAAAGCTGAGCAACATCACTTCTAAAATATTCTTCTCAGATTCAAAATCTGAACTAGATATTATGGAAACAATCTCAGTCAGTGAATTAATTGTTTTATTGTGTTATGCATGATTGCTAATAGTGTCTCACCGCATACCATTTAATGTCTGCAGTTCCCCACCCAGTTCTACCATACCTACTACCTATGTGGCTTTTAACCATTGTCCTAATGCCTCTGTGCCTAAATCAATGTGATATCTAAATTCCCTTTTAGAGAGCTATTTTCCTTGAATGTGGATTCAGCTTTCTATTTAAATACTCGGAATTTAAGAAATTATATGATTTGCCATTTTCATTGAGGAAAGCATAGAGCTTTCATTGGTGGGCACTATGCATGGGGTCGACACCCCATAAGAACACTGCATGAGCTTTCAAGTAGCATGCTTTGGAACATAAAGATCCCTCTACCAAATAGATTCTTTGCCATATCCTCTAGCAATAGTTCAGGATGCATGTTATATCCACAAAAATGAAATCTATATCTCTTTTTGTCCTGTATTTTATCCTTGCTTTTCCTTTGGCTTTTAGATGAGCTGCATTTGGTTAAGAGAATAGACTGACCAAGCTGCTATGCTGGATAAGTTATTTGGTGGAACTATTTTAAACAGCTTTTAATGTTGTGGACCTTTATAATAGGAAACCACATTGTCTTCAATTGAAATGACCCATTTTTCTCGAGATCCCAGTGTTATTGATTTTCGCAATGGGAGATACCCTAGGAACTTGTTCTATTGCTATACGCAGCTGGTGAAATATCTCCGTCGTTTGCCAGAGAAAGATGGAAACTACCGATAATTTATGGGTTGGTTGCAGGCTAATAGTGGTAATGGATACGCAGTTAAGGGGCTTCCTGAAGAAATGCTCATCTAATTTTTGTGACTCACCGAAAAAGAGTGCAAGGGAAGAAGATGTTTATCAGATTTGTTAATTTGAAGATTGTTTTAAGTGTGTTTGTCCATTTTCATTCTGAAATATATAACTTCATAGACTTCATTCTGCAGGGAAAAAGAGATTAGGCAAAGACTAACTCACTCAATGGTTATTTTGGCCAAAACAAGTGGTCTGCCTCCAATTGAAATTTCTGTTGCATCTGCTTTGTCAATGACTTTGGTTGGGGGAGAAAAAGTTCAAAAGTGTTAAAAACGTTGTTAAGGTGAGTAGGGAGACACAGAGAATATTATTGTGTGAAGCCTCTCTTGCCATAATGTTTTTGGCAGGAACCTAAAGAAACTAATACCAGATCAAGATAGGAAGAAGGGAGTGTTTGAGAAAATGACCGGAAGGGCATATTTTGTGGTTTTTTTGTTGATTATGTTCAAAAGGCCTGTAAGCCATTTAAGGTGGAAAATCAGAGTTTCCCATGGTTTTTCCGTAGTATAGTTTTATGAATTCTCTTGAAGAGTGAAGGTTGCATTTACCTGTGGACCAGCTGTATCAGGGTCAGAGATTGAGAATTTGGAAACCTAGTGCTGATGGAAATCTGCAAATTATTGTTCTTGTGATTTTTAAGTCCTTGAGAAACGCTAAGAGGTCATTGGAATGTAATGTTCTCTAGCAAAGCTGCCTTCTGAACACAACCATTAATCTTCTAAGTTGAAATCCTGCTGTCACACATGGCATGGATTATTCTGCATTCTAATAAATTGCCAGGTGCAGCAACTCATCCATATCTCTGCATTCCAGACAGTGGTGCTTTTTCGCCCATGAACCCTGGCCTCCCTATCAATGAAATGCCCTTGTTCTAACTTCAAGGTTCACCCCTTGTTGCGCCTCATTCTGGATGCAACAATTTTCCTTTGCAGATGTATGTAATCTTCCTTTTTTATCACTTGAGCATGCAATTGCAGTAGCTCTCACTGACTGTTTAGCTAGGGAAACTATGGGGTCTTTCTTAATTTCCTCGATAATATACTTGTTAAATACTTACTCAAAGTGGGTTTAGTTCACTATTTTCTTAACTGGTATAGTTTGTTTAACGCATTACATTGGTGATAGGCTGGTGTCTTGATCAGCAAGTTTTGTGGTGACTGTGGACTAAAGTTGTTTGTGTGGCGTTTCTCTCTAGGTTGGGTACTGTGGAGTCCCAACTGAGTTCCCTTAAGCAGAAGGCTGTTGCACTTGGAAGAATGGGATCTATTTACAAGCAGAGACTTGAAAGAAGATGTTCAGACCTCCAAAAAGCTGAAGCTGAGGTAAACGAATAACAAAGCTAGTAGTTTCAGTAAGCAAGACTTACCAATGCATTGTTACTTGGTATGCAAGTGATTTTATGTTACACTGAAGATCGGCTTTAGTTGCATGTCTTGCTTTTATTATTGAAAACAGGTTAGTTGTTGGTGCATTTAAGTTTAGAGGAGAGCTTGTCGAGTATATGTATTTGTTGTGCATTTTAAGAGGATTCTTTTTTTTTTTCCACTTATATAGGAAATTTTGTCTCACATTTTGTTTGTTTCCCAATATTTTGTATCTTGACATAGCTCTTTAATTGTGGCTGAAATTTTGAAAGTAAAGTAAGTGTGAAAAAATCATCACAATATCTCTGGTGGTGTTTGGGTGCCTGTCTTGCAACAGGTTTTTGGTTATTTATGTGATTAATAGTTAATTTGGACACTATTGTCTTTCCTCTTCATTGTTAAATTTCTGTGGATAAATTTGTTTCTTTCTTGCACGGGCTTGAGTGTTCTGGGGCTTTCGCTCTTTCTCATACACACTTTTGGAGTTGAAGGGTAGAATGATTACTGAGATTCAGCTGGTTGCAAATTTAATGGTGGAAAATCTATTGCATTTTATAGACAACACAAGTGGAGAAAGTTAAAAAGTTATTTAAATCTGCAGGTCGATCTCCTAGGAGACCAGGCGGATACACTTTTGAATCTCCTGGAGAAAGTTTATATTGGTTTGGATCACTACTCTCCAATCTTGCAACATTATCCTGGAGTAAGTTGCTTTTGCCTTTTGGTCATGGCTGTGTATGTTTTTACATTTTAGATTGAAACAACATTATGTGAGATTTTATTACGTTTTTGATATTATACGACGCGTATGACTGATAAAAAACTTGTGAGGACATTATCACTGAATCTGATGTTACTAGGAGGAATCATTACACATTTAAATCTGTCGTATATTCCATTTGCAATAAATCTGATGTTACATAAGACTGGAATGTCAATGGCTCTGCATATGACCTTCCAAGTCTAAGCTCAATGTCTTTGTCCTGGGGAGTTCTATTTATCCTTGAATACTCTTGTTGGGGCAAAGGTGCTGGGGGAGTTTGAGCCGGTCCAGGGGCTTGTGGAGGGGGTTAGTAGGATTGGCGGGGGGGATTCTCTTGGCCTGGAGGGACCCTCAGTAGCCTATGGGCAGGACGTGATGCTTTATAGGCATTGTTTTTCTTGTCTTGTAACAAGCTTAGGCTCTAATTGATTATCCATCAAAGTATAAACTTTTCCTAATATTAGCTACCACAAAAGGCTTTTGAGCCAATGTCGTCTGAAAGATAAAGCCATAAAAAAACACCCTTCCAATATGAGCCCAGCCCTTGGACGAAAAAAAAAAACATATGAGCCCAGGCCTCCCATTCACTAGTCATCCTTCTCAAAAAGAAAAAAACACGAAAATGGAAAGTTGATTTCATTGTGCTGCTGTCTGCTTTCCGGTGAAAAGATTTTCTTTTTCTCTTCTCTGCATTTAGGTTATGGGGTAGCGTCACTCGACATATGATTTTGGACATGGAGGCATTTTGTCAGTGAATTTGTGGGTGTGCGAACTATTAAAAAAATGCTCAGAAACATAATTTATCCGTCTTCCAGGCAGTATAAAGATTGTATTGACCTGCCATCTGACATATACTTCAGATGGATTTTCCAATCCTTCACTGGCTGGCTCTCCCTTGCTTCTTGCAGATTATGGAGGTCCTGAAGCTTGTTAAAAGAGAGTTGACTGGGGAATCGTTAAAGTTAATTTGACAGACTGTCCGATAAGTCGATGCTTCAAACAGAAGCTCAGACTGATAAAACACTACAGGTATGCATTGATAGCTATATTCGATCTTGCTAATTCGGAATCTGGACACTGAGCTGTCTACAAGATACCAAAAAGTTCCGTTACAGCTGTTCTCTTGGATCTGAAGAGTATTTTACTCCTAGGTATGGTTGAGTTTGTCCATTCTGTAGTAAACATAATTCTCCTTGTTGTTTGCTGATCCCATGCTCTGGTCTCCTTCTACAGCATCCGTGTCTTTTGTCACTGTGGCAGTTTTGCAGCACCTCCAAAGTCAACAACTCGTCGCACTGCTGCAAACATGGATCTTTTCTGTGGATGGTATGCCTTTTTTAAATTATTATAGGGAAGATTAGGATGTCATACGACAAAATGGCTTCTGAGGAACAAGGCGACATGTAGATGTCTAGCATAGAACCGTGTAAATTTAAGGAAGAAACTAGGAAGATGCCAGCCGATTTTTGTTGTACAGAGTGGATGCATATTTTGGGTTGTCGGATAGTGTCCTTTGCCCGTGGAGCCAAATCTTCAGCTCCATCTTGTCTTTTTGTTTTTTGTTTTGTTCTACACTAGCTTATGCAGGGTCTTCACCTTTTCTCTTTTCCTTATGCAGTGTACGAAAACGTAGATTAGATAGCTCCTGCGATTTGATGGATTTTGCTTCTGGTAAATTACTTGGGCAAAATTTCAAGTTTGGCTATCTATTTGCATTTCAACTTCAAAATAGACAATTCCCATCCTGAGGTTTCACACTACATTTCAAATTACACCTGCAGTTGATCCATATTGTAGTAATGAATTTCCATATTGCGCCATTTCTTTCCAAAACTACCCCAATCTCTCCACCTATACACGCAAAGAAAAAACAGTAATAAACCCTCGAAACACAATATATTCTACTTTTTTCTGATAAATGAGTTTCCTTCTTCTCAACCCAAATAAAGGAAAAGCGATATGCTCGGTGATTCCATGTCGCTCGGGCAGGATTGACTCTGAATGCAACATGAGATTCCGACGAGCAATGTACCAAAATTTCATTAAATAATGCTGATGATTACCAACCAGAGGCCTTATCTTTATCAAAGCTATCCTATGGTTCAAACTTAAAAATGTTAGATCAACATAAGCATGTCCGGTGTTCAAGAAATCAAAACCGTTCACGATCTTGTTTCCTTGTAGTCCACTGATTCAGTCTAGGGGTAAGCCGTTTCAGGTCCATTACGGGTTCCACTTGAAACCTACCCGTCATACCTTGGAACCTAAAACCTACCCCGTCATAAGTTCTATGGTCGGTTCTAGGGTACCCGAGAACCTATCAATTTCTTTTATTTTCTTTTATTTTTTCATTTTTAGTTAAGTAAAATGATAGTGAACGCTACAACATCTAAAAGAAAGTAGAGGTGAGTGATTTTAGGCTCAGTACATGTTACATTTAAAACCCGAAACCAATCCATTGGAACACGTTTATCATTTTTTGGAACCCGAAACCTAAAAAATTATTTGGCTCCAAATTATACACTCATCATCGGATGCCATAGAACATTGTATAATCGTGCAAAAATATATATCAAGAAAAATATAAAAATTTATTTCGGAATCTAGGGTCCAAGTTCCGGGTTCTAGGTAGTGGAACCTGGAACCTACCCGTTGGAACAGGTTCCTCAATTTTTGGAACCTGGAACCTACCATGCATATCTTGGAACTTGGAACCGGAGCGGATCCTACGGGTTCTGGTTCCGGGTTCTCGATTCTACCCTGGAACCATGCTCGCCCCTAATTCAGCCCTTGTAAAGATTGGTGCTTTAGTATAAAAGTTGTCCTGAAATTCTATCCTATTCCAGGCAAGGGGAGTTAAGACGAAAGCCACTTGTACACTTCTTCCTCAAATGTGCCGTATAGTGGTAGATCAAATCAATAAGGACCAGTGCTACTAACGGTTACATGGATTTGTTTTGAACCAACAAAAACCATGAGTGTCAGAGTAAGAACATATTGCCTAGTGATAATTGATGACTACTCGTGATTTACATGGGTGATGTTTCTGTCTCGGAAACACGAAGCATTTCAATCTTTCTCGAAATTTGATGGAAGAATTCAAAACGAGAAAGGATACATCATAACAACAATAAGGACCGACCATGGTGGATAATTCGAGAACCAAAGCTTCTTGAATACTTTGATGAAAATGGGCTAGAATATAATTTCTTTACAGATTATACCCCGCAATAAAATGGTATCACTAAGGGAAGAAATCGCTCTTTGCAATAAATGGTGAGGACTATGATGATAGAAAGTAGTGTCCCTACCTATTTTTGGGCAGAAGCAATTGCTACTTGCTATATCATGAATAGGGTACTGCTGAGACCTAGATCTTGCGAGGTCCTTTGCGCCTTCGCGCACAGCTGGCAAGGCCTCAAGAGACTTGCCGTTCACAAGCGAGGCCTTTGTGGCCAGCTCGAAGTTGGCATGGGCCAAGTGACCCTCGCCAGCTATTAAGAAAAAAAAACACAGGAAAAGAAAAAACAAAGGAAAACAGGAAAAAATAAAATATCAAAAAACTATTAAAACATTATGAAAAAATATTTATGTTGGTGAGGGTGCCGTGTAGGATGTCTGGTGTTAAGTCACGTGGGCTCCCCTTTCCCCCCCCTCTCTCTTTTATTTTATTTATTATTTTATTGGTGTTTTAGGCTTGGCCCATCTAATGTAATAAGCTATTATCTATTATAAATACAAGCTTTGTGACTAATCTAGGCACACACAGTTTTCTCTTCTCATTCTTTCTTTAACGCCGCTCTCCCTTCTTTTCCTCTTCTCTACCAATTTCATGGTATGAGAGCAAGGGTTTGTTTCATCCATTGTTTTGATCGGCCCTCACCCTCTTCTCCTCCTTCTTTTTCTTTTTCTCTTTTCTTCTATAATGGCCACACATCAACATGACTTCTAAGCCATAGGTTTCTTGCCAAGCTTGCCCAGTGGTGTAGGCTGGTCTTCTACTTCCAACCCCGAGGTGCTGGTGCTGTTATCTTCTTGTTCCGATCTAGAGGTGCCGGTTTCTTTATGTAGAGACCTAGCAGGTGTCTCCTTTTTTTGGCAACAACAATGGCAAGAGGTGATCCACAAAAGGAGGTAATCACGCTTGGTGGTTTTGGAGCAGCGTAGGCTGTGGGTTTTGTGGGCTCCAATAGTAACGATGGTGTTGTCTCTTTCCCAACGAGACCATCCGATGAAAAATTGGAAAGAGCCCTAAATTTTTAGATTTGGCGAAAGATTATTCTTGTCTGTTTAAAAGGTATGAGTAAGGCTAAATACTTAACGGATTTGCCTTCTAAGTCTACCGACCCTAATTATTTGACTTGGGAGATTGAAGAGAACCGTATCTTCGGACTTCTCTTAAATTCCATGATGTGTGGAACCGTTTGACTATGTTAAATTCGAACACCAACAATAAATCTCGCATGTGTAATGTATTGAAGAAATAATTTCAACTTAATCATAAGGAACGGTCTATTCAAGAGTTTTATGCTAAGTTCTAGGGCCCGTTTGATGAACTTGCTTTGTTGTGGCCGATTCCAACTAGTCCCGATGAGATGATTGCATAGAGGGAGCAGCTCGGTGTTATGTGTTTCTTGTCGGGTCTTCATCCCAAACTTGAGTCAATTAAAAATCAGATCTTCTCCGAGAGGGTTCCCATATCTATTCTCGATGTCTATAATCGGCTAAGTAGCATCACCATTGGGGCTCATACTCCATTTGTGCAACCAAAATCTAGTGACAAGTCCACTTTGTTCTCTTCTTATGGGAGTGGTAGATCATGTGGTGGTCGTGGAGACTACGGTAGCCGTGGAGGCCGTGGTGGTTGCGGAGGTCATGGTGGTAGTAAGGACCAACATGTTTGTCATCATTGTGGTATTTCCGGTCATCTAATGAGCAACTGTTATAAGTTGCACGGTTATCCAAATAGTAACAAAATGGCCAATGCCTCGGTACCTGCATCTTCTAAGATCTAGGAGACCTCTCCTATTTTTTAGAGGAGAATGATTGAGATGACTGATGAGGAGTTTGCATAGTATACTTAGGTGGACGGGCAAGCTTCTACCGCTACATATGCACAATTAGGTAAGCTATTATTTTATTTGTGTTTTGGGCTTGGCCCATCTAATGTGGTAAGCTATTATCTATTATAAATACAAGCTGTGTGACCAACCTAGGTACATACAATTTTCTCTTCCCATTCTCTCTCTAACGCTGCTCTCTCTTCTCTCCCTCTTCTCAGTCAATTTCACTCGGCATCCACGTCATCGATTTCTGGCTAATTTTGGTCGGATGGATCAAATTGGCAAAAAATAAAAAGATTTAAGACTCAATTGGCAAACTTAAAAAGTTTAGTACTGGATTCACAAAAGTCCAATAAGTTAATAACTTTTTGGACAACTTTCTCCGTAATAACATGTAAAAGCAATGTCAAGAACATTACTAGAAACAAGCCAATGAGGACAAGCCAACAGATCTAAAACATTTTCACCCACTAGTTTTAGTTCCAAGCCTTCCCGAACTCCATAAACAGACATCCCAAACTTTATGTCTTCTTCATCGTCCTCCCATTGGGGTGTCCCCACTGCAAAACTACAATTTATTAGAGGCATTATTGACTAGACATATCCAGTGTCTAAACCACTTTAAATGAGTCCCTCCCTTCCCATCCTCTTATCATCGATGTTCTTAGATCCGAACTTCTCCATTTGGTTTTCACAAGACACCACAACTTCATCTAGCCTAGGGAAGAAGTATTCAATTTCCATGTTAACTTGTTCAATAGGATCTTGACTTGAGTTTGAGCCCATAGTTAGGTGGGACACAACCCAGATTCTATATGAATCAGAGTAGAAAATGAGACGACCCATCGTCAGTTTTCCGTTTTAAATTTTAAAGGTTGTTCACTGGTGTGGAGATTTTTCTTTATGTCTACTACATTCCGTATATTCGCATGGCATGATGTTCTAGTTTCTTCTGAAAACCGCAGAAATCACTATTCGCTGACCCTGTGGTGAGGCTAGAGCTCACTTAGATCTAACACGCTTAGGGTCACCGGCCTCGGGCAAGCCCGAGATCACCGGGATGCCGAGACTTGAGCTTGCCTACAACTAGTCACCGGCAACCGGCCGAAACCAGAAGGAAAAGAACAAAATAAAAAAAAGAAAAGGAAAGGAAAAAGATTAGTAATTAAAAAATTTGAATTTTTTTAAAAAATTAGAAAATTGAAAGAAAAAATCGAGAAAATAAAAAAATATATTGAAAAGAGTGCATGAAGGAAAATCAAATCCGATTTTCCATACCGAACGATGGAAAATATTTTTGAATCTTTTTCATATCTCAGCCAAACACCACAATATCATCGTTTTCCTAGAAATAACTTTATGAAAAATATTTTCTGAAAACGTATCATATTCTGCGAAACAAACATAGCCTTGGTGACTATATAATTGCCAAGCGAAGAGAGAGAACTATACCTTTCTCAATTACAATAGGGTAAGTTCCGAAATATTTCGGGGCATGTCCGTATGGGCTTAAAAATAGTAAAATTTCATATATTTTCAAGCTAAGAGAAAAAATCCCAAATGCATTCACAATTAGAATTAGAACTTGAATAAGTTACTAAATAAAAAGTAAAATACATCTTGCCAAGGATATAATTAAGACTTAAAGTTCCAGCAAAAAGTAGGTTTAGCTTTCCTCTAGCATCAACATGGACTCGCAGATGTTCCCCACTATAAAGAAAGGAAAAGCCAAGGCCCGAAGTAAAGAAGAGAGGAGAAAGAACGGAAAGCAACATCGTCAACCTCAGATGCTGTTCGACCCCACAAAAAAAACACACACACACACACACACATCAGATGCTTCTTTTTGTGAAAGATGCCACCATCTGTGTTCTTGCTCTTTTACTAGGTACACGTTGCTTGGGAATATTTTCTCCCAAGCACCGCCGTGGCATCCTCGATCCAACCAAAGACGACGAGCCGTCCTTGCCGGAACGAAGGGATTCCAACGGAATTACTTCCTCGTGAACAAGATCTCAACAGATTACGACCGAACCCGATACTTCTCAAACCAATTCCCGGAGGCTGGTTGTTTTATAATCTCATTCCCAGAAAGACCAATCTTCATATTTTCTGCAAGGATCTTTCGAAACCTTAATCTTGAAATAGAGAAACTAACTTTGAACCAACTCTATGTTGGGATATATGTAATATGCATAGGCAAAAAAAACATAAACGCAGCGGAAGTAAATAAAAACCTATACACGTATCTCCGGAGGCGTAGTTCGTGCGTTTCAATCGAAAATCATATTAAACGAAAGAGAGTCAACGAGTTACCTCTTGAAGCGTGCTTGAAATGACAAAAGGTTCGGACGTTCTATCCGAGCCCCACAAGTGTTGAGCCTCTAGTTCGGACACACCACCAATCGTAACGTCAAACGGAAGAACGAACTCGCGAGAATCACCACTTGAATTGTGCTAGCAATATTGTGGAATCAATTCTCACAACTCTCAAAAATTTCCGGTCTTTCGTTCAATGCAAGAATAAAAGTGCAGAGAGAAATTTCTGGTTTTTCTCATGCCTTTTTACGCACACTTGCGCACACTTTCTCTTTGTTCTCATTAATGGGCGCTGCACGATGAGTGTTTTGCCGATCGTGTCACACGAGCACACGATCAGCAAAACCCGTTGTCCACGATCGTGTCATGCACACGTTGCAGATCGTGCGAATGAGGCACACGATCTGTTCGTGGGCAAAAAAGCACACGGTTAGCAACTTTTGCTGACCGTGTGCTTGCACTATTATTACCCTTTTTTTAAAATTAAAAAATAAAATGCATGGTCAGCACTTGTTGTGCTAACCATATACGTTGCACGCACATCAATATGTGCGTGCAACATAAATTATATATAAATATATATAACAATTATATATACATATAATTTAATAAAAACATAATAGTGCGATTAAATGTGTACATTTCGTATACATCAATATGTGTCCACTATAAGAGTGCGTGTGCATCATATGCACGTACATCCATGACCAAAAATAAGAATCAAATTAAATCTCATTTAATTTAATTGTTCAACTAATTCGGTATACGTAATTGCAAACATATTTGCAATATTGTCTTTCCGTTCAACGTCATCATGTATTGGTTAAGGTGTGTGACATCCCTAGGTTCATCACCGAGCCGACAAGAAGACATGCACTAACACGTTAGTACTTCCAAGAGAATTGATTGTCCCGATCAATCTCTAGGTTCTACAAGTCATGAGTGACATCTAGCAATATATCATGACTACCCAGACAGTGTGAATGCTTTAAGAACATAATGAACCCGTCGGCTTTGACTACAGTGTAATTCAATCCCTCTGTCTTACTAAATCCCGATCGAACAAAGACCATGGAATATTTGTCAAGTCACCAATTCGATCATATGCACAAATCTAATCGACATGCATTCATACGAGACATGAACATTTCATTCTCGGTTATAACCCCGGCCGAGGATTTCAATGCATTGTCATAATTAAATTGCATAGGATATTATACCTTGCATGTGACAAGGAGACAGATTCCATTTTGCGCACACGTGTGACTTCATATATGCATGAACTGTGACCATCAAGTACAGAGACGAATCGACGAACCGTCAATATGCGTCCTTGTGAACCATAGTCATCCAACACACAAGTCAACACTGTGTCTCATGTCTAAGGATTATTTACACAAGATCAAAGCATGAACAATTAGACATTGACCATGCTAAAAGCTTCCATGTCGCTAATCATTCAACGTATGTCACGTTCAGTGAACTTGTGCGGTACAAGCACCTGTGTTCTAACTCGGGCGTCGCAATACCCAATGACTTGTGACTCGTCATTCCTTTAAGTATCCAATACTTAATTATGAAGTCAAGAACACACCGATTTCAACAGGATCATTGATATCCATTCAATGATCCATTGATGGGGAACATTTTAAAGATTCGGTTTAACTGTGAACCCGTCACATATATTCTTAACGTCTCAAGAATAGGTCCGGTCACAACCGATCTTATGGAATTTATTCATATGAGTAAATAATTGGACAAATGAATAAATACTTCTTTGCCATTAATTAAATAAGAAATTGAAAGTACAACTGAAATCCCTACCATGTAACTATTACATAGTCACTTTAGGGCATATCTCTAACACTCTATACAGCCCATTGAACATGGATGGGACAAGACATGATTCTAACCAACTCGTCTGCTTCTTTCCAAGGAAAAGTACTTCAGCCTAGTCGTGTAAGAAAAACATGTCCTGGGTCACAACCACGCCGAGAGTTTCCCATCAACTGTACTAATCAAGAGCGAAAGCTACAGAATCCTATTCACTCTGCAACGGAGCCCAACTTCCTCGGTCGATTCAGCAGCTGAATCCAGAAACGACTAACACTATCTTCCTCTTGACGCCGATAACATCAAAGCCAGCCTTGAGCCTCCTCACATTCGCGACAAGATGTGCATCGCGCGTCAACGGCCGGACATGTCGCCATTACCGCAACCGGTTTATGTAGATAACCACGCAAAATGACCGAATCAAACAACCACACCAGCGAAGTACGAAATCGAAAAAGAAAAAAAAAAAATAGAAAGGCACGAATGCACTACCCTTAAAGTCAAATCTTTGGAAAGACGTTCAAAATCGGTTTGTCAAGTATTATGTCCCGAGTACAAGTTCATCAAAGATTTCTTGTCCTGCATTCCAAATGCACGCGGGCCACAGGAGGAATTTCCCTTTTGTTTTTTTCCCTTTGATGATTTGATCACAAAAGGTGGGCTTTGCCCCTATCTTCGGTTTTCAGAATTCTTGAGAGGAGTCATGATTGAATGATGCACGGTTTCAAAAGCTTGAGCTAGAAGCAGAGACCAGTGGCGAGCGGTAGGAATTCTGATCCTAGATGCCCTAATGGGTTAGGCGAACGATGGTGGGGATTCGGCCCTAATTGTTTGATTAATAGAAGGACGATGGAAAATTGTCAAAAATATCCTACACCTATTGCACTTTTATTAATTCAGTCCTAAATTTTTTAATTTTGTCAATTCAGTCCTAAACCTTTTATATTTGTGCCAATTTAGTCCTAAAACTTTTTTTTGTGCTAATTTAGTCTTAAAACTTTTTTTTTTGTGTCAATTCAGTCCCGAACATTTTGCACTTGCTCCAGTTCAATCCATCCGATCAACTTTGATCGGCCGTAACCGACGGTGCAATTTTAAATAATATTTTAATATTTGTCAGTTATTTAATATTTATTTTTCTTTTTGTTCATCTTCTTCCTCCCGTGTGCTTCACCACCTGACCCCTTTTGCACGCGAGGCCTGATTCCGCGGTCACGAATCACGATTTTGCCAACGGCAGTGCGGGAATTCAGGGTTTCTTCCGAGCACGACGAGCTTGGATTAGGAACTCTCGAATTGGTCCCAAGATAGACCAGAGGATACTGCTCGTTCATGGACAGGTTCCTCTTGCCTTGTCTACAGAGAAGTACCAGCAACAGATTCGCGCTGCGTACCGGCGAGCCAGCGACCGTGGCCGCCATGTGAGTCCCGTGCCCGTCCTGGTCCCTCTGCGACTTGTACCGGTTGGAGCGAGGGACTGGTGTCGCCAACGCTGGGCGAGCTCGGCCTCGCCCAGCGACGGCGACGCCATGGCTGGTCGTCGCCAGATCTTTGGCGACCTTGCCCAGCCATGGCATCACCTAGACCTGGCGAGGCCGATCTCGGGGACGCAACGCCATGACTGGGCGAGCTCGCCCAGGACCAACTGTGGCGTCGAGCTCTTCGCCTCGTTAAGATCTGATCGAAGAAGTCTGGCCATGGCGGGCAAACATCTTCCGTCGTCGTTCCTTCTCCGCCGATTCAGCTCCTCTTCCCTCTGCTCTTCCTCGTCGCCCTTCTCGTCTATTCTTTGTCTCCTCTCTCTTCACTTCTTTCCACGATCTGACGCCCCCCGCTTCTTACTCCACCAAGCCCGAGACTTCGTTTTTCATCTTTCTCCAATATAAATTCAAGGTCACCTTAATCTTATAAGCATCCATAAACATAGTCATAGAAAGCCAAAGCTAACAGTCCCAGTACCAAAAGGCTGCGTTTGGTCGTCGGGATTTCTGGTCGGGATAGGATTGGATAGGATAGGATAAGAAATCCAGGGATTTGGCCATATCCTATTCATCATTTGGTGAACTACGGATTTAAAGTCGGATATTCTCATATCCTATCCTATCCTACATTTGGTAGAAACTGCATATCAATATAAATGACATATATGCCCTATGTGATGCTATGAAATATTCCGTTCTTATTACTATAAAAATAATGTTCTCATACACAAAAAAAAAAAACTTGAAAATGTACACATTTTATTAGATTTTCAAACCTCTTTGCAAAAAATAAAAATAAAATGAAAATAGAAACAAATGAGATAAGAAAGTTAGCTTTTATATGACGGATAAGAGAAATCCTATCCGACCTTATCCCACCCCTCCCCTAGGATTTTTTTATCCAGGTTATATCTCCCTTATATCCGACATTATCTTATCCGGGACACCTACAAACACGGGATAGGATAAAACATATCCTATCCCGAGTTTTATACGGACGACCAAACGCAACCAAAGAGAATCCCCAAGTGAGACGAAGACATGGAGGCCAGAGGAAGAAGATGAACCAATAAAAAATATTAAAATATATTAAAATATTATTTAAAATTGTATCATTAGCACCAACTGACGTCGACTTCAGGGCCGGGCTGTCAAAGTTGATTAGATGGACTAAATTGGCGCAAGTGCGAAAAATTTAGGACTGAATTGGCAAAAGTACAATAAGCTTATGACTTTTTTGACAATTTTCCTAAGAATGGGAGAGGTCCTAATTGATTGGACATCACAATCGTCATTTTTCGAAAAATCATTGAGAGGCAAACGAAGCACCGAAATTTGTCGTTTTGGAATTCATTAGGCACCATGTTCGGGTTGAGATTCATTTTTGAAAGGTTATTGAAAGGCGTACCAAGCTTCGAAAGGTCATCGAGAATCACATTTATCGTCATATCATGGTTCGAATCGCCGTTTAGTCGCACCAATCGTCAAGTAGCCTGTTCAATAATTGATCAAGTTAGGAATAGTGCAATAAGTGGTTAGATCAATGGTCGATGCATCAAAAGGTTTAGATCCTCAACCATCATTCCAGATTAAATAAGCAAAGAGGTGCTCATATCGTTTTTGAACCGTGATTCAAATGCATGGAAGACAACCGAGGCGCAATTCAAACGACATGGCAAACCGTCAAGTGGCTCCATCCGCGAACAGCCTCTCGAGATGAAGAGATTCTTGAGGCCATGTGGACCTGCCAAAATGGACCTGTCAAAGTGCGCACGTCGCTGTCCTTGAAATTTTGAAATTCGAAGAACTACCTGACTAAGTGATGTTCATCGATCGAAATGGTCTTGATGGGACAAGGTGTATCGTGAGCGAGGCTCAGCATTGAAAATCGACAAATGTTGTCATCCTTGAAATTTCGAAATTCGAAGGACCACCTTGCTAGTGGCAGAGGGAGCCAAGCTCGACCTCGCTGGCCCTCACCTCTGGCCGGTTGCCATCTCGGCGATCGGCTAGAAGGAAAAAAGAAGGAAGGGAAAAAAAAGTTATAAATAAATAAAATAATTCATATAAATACTAAAATGTTATTAAAAAAATTTCTACGTCAAGATCGACGGCGTCCACGCCCGCATCGTTCGAGCAAAGTAGGCCAAGTGGACGGCACAAATATAAAATGTTTAGGATTCAATTGCAAAAAAAAATATGATACAATTATAATAAACTTAGGACTTTTTTGGTAAATTTTCCATTCGATCGAGTGCTATCTCTATTGGATTCCACCAGTCATTTATGGATGCTACACAAACACAAAATTAAAAAAAAAAAAAAAAGCACTGTTTGCTCTTCAACCATTCTTGCGTTTTTCACCTCATTTTCGACCGTGGACGTCCCCCTACCATCGGGAAAAGTACATTAGAAATGCTATAACTTGTGTACTGCGCTCACTTGAGTGCCATAACTTTCAAAACGTTCACTTAAATGCTATAATTTTCAAAAATCGTTCACTTGAGTGCTACGTCGGAGCAAAATCGTTCACTTGAGTGCTACAATAACTTTTCCGGCGTGCTACAGGAACTTTTCCGCCGTTTACAATAAATTTTCCGATTGCCACGTCGCCTTTTCCGGTTGCCATATCAACATGGTACTCAAGTGAACGATTTTTAAAAGTTATGGCATTTAAGTGAACGTTTTGAAAGTTATGGCATTTAAGTGAACGCCGTACAAAAGTTATGGCACTTTTAGTGTATTTTTCCCTCCTACCATCTTAAATTGACTGCATTGCCCTTTGGAGCTATTATTTTAGCATGCTTTTGGAACTCTCAAAATTCTCAATTGTAATCCCACCCACACGATGAAGATTAAGTTCAAATGTGGGGTCCACGACTGATTTAAGCTTATTTCTTACTTTTTTATTTCTTTTTATTTGGCTTCCTCTCTTTTTTTGCCATTTAGGAACCAAACGATGTCCCTCTTTTTCCAGCGTGTGTATGTATATATACACACACATACATACATTTGGCATATAGCCAACGAGTTATTATTGTTTGAATGAACAAAAAAAATTATTATTGTTGGGAAAAGTATCGAAAAAGTTATAAGCTAATTGTATTAGTACTAATTCAATCATAAACATTTTAATTAGACCAATTCAGTCCTAAACTTTTTGCATCTGTATCAATTTAGTCTATCCGATCAATTTTGGCTGGAAGTTGCTAATGTGGACGCCTGCTATCTTATGTAGCATAAATAATGCCGACGTAGATAATTTCTAATAAATTTTTTATTTTTCTTTTGACTTTTCTTATTTTTTTTCTTTGTTGTTTTCTCCTTCAATTTGGTTGGCGAGGGCCAGCAAGCCCAACATAGGCCCTCGCCGGATCCGGGCGAGGGTCGCCTTTCCCAGAGCTAGCATCATCAACCAAAATGAAAAGAAAAATAAAAATAAAATAATGAAAAAGTATTTTTTTTAAATATTTTAAAAATTCTCCACTTCAACGTTGCTCGTGCTAGATAGAATGACCGACGTCCGTGTCAGAGATTTTCAAATTGACGGATGGACTAAATTGCCACAAATGTAAAATGTTTAAGACTAAATTTGATTGATTGAAAAGTTTAGAACCGAATTGATATCAATGCAATAGGTGTAGGACTTTTTTGATAATTTTCCTAATTATTGTCCCTAGAATTGTACTACTTGCAATGTTATCTTTGCCTTGCCTCACATGGAATAATAAGCCGTTGACAAGAAAATTACAATAATTGTACGTTTCGTTTGTTTCGCAAAAAATAATTTTCTGAAAAATAATTTTCGAATTTTTTAGCATTTGGTTCACGAAAATAAGCTAGTCACGAAAAACATTTTCCCCTTCAAAAAAATTCATTTAAAAATAGAGAAAATATTTTCCTCTTTTTGAGAAGAGGAAAACATTTTCCTCATCATTCCTTCCTCCTCCCTTTCACATTTCTTTTCTTTTTAATATTTTTACTTTATTTACATTTTTTATTATTTTTTTAAAATTCAATTTTTTATTTTTATTTTTTCTCTATTTCTTTTTTAATATTTTATTTTATTTTTTCTTTTCTTCTTTTTCCTTTTTTTCTCCTCCTTCCTCCTTTCTTTGCCCGCCATTCCTTCCTTTGTCGACCATTGACAACAAACCTCAACAACGGCCGACAGTCTCGCGATCGGCCATGAGGCCAGCAAGCTCGAGCTCCCAGCTCACTAGATCGGCGAGCTCCAACCTCACCATTCTAATCTATCACAGCCACTACAAAAAAACACGGATTTAGCCACGAAAAATTTGCCACGGAAAAAATTCGTCGCTAATTTCCGATGAAAATAGTGACAAAATGAATATTCGTCGCTATTTGCGACGAAATAAGCGACTAAAAAATTCGTCGCTCATTAGTGACGAATATAGCGATGAAAAATAATTCGTCGCTAATTTGCGACTAAAATTCCCACGAAAAATTTTTCGTGGCTAGTTAGCGACGAAAATAGCCACGAAATATTTTTCGTGGCTAATTAGGGACGAAAATAGCCACGAAAAATTTTTCGTGGCTAATTAGCGATTAAAACGGCCATGAAATTATTATTCGTGGCTATCTCCTTTGCGACGAAAATGGGATTCGTCGCCAATTAGTGACGGACGTCTTTTTTCGTCACAAATTCTTTTATTAAAAGTTAGCGACGAAAATCGACGTTTGTCGCTAATTAGCGACGAAAATAAACGTTCATCACTAATTAGAGACGAACTTTTGTTTTCGTCACAAAATTACCACTATGAATAAAAATAACAAAGAAAATATTAAAATTAGCGACGAAATGTATTATTCGTCGCTAATATGAAGGAAATAAAAAAAAAAAGAAAATATTCAATTTATTTAATTTGCGACGAAAAAACAATGTTCGTCGCTAAATTTTGCGACGAAATAATACATTTCGTTGCAAATTTATTTAATTTATTCTGGAAATTAGTGACGAAATTATTTTTTCGTCGCTAATTATTTTTTTTCTTTTTTATTTAATTTATATCAGCAATTTGCGACGAAATGAGTATCCGTCGCAAATTTTGCGACGAATTTCATCTTTCGTCGCAAATTTTTTTTTTAATTAACGACGAAATTATGTTTTCATCGCTAATTAGTGACGAAATTATGTGTTTTGTCGCTAATTAGCGACAAAAGACTTTATTTCGTCGCTACATTTTTTAGGGAGCTTTTGAAATTTAGCGATCCCACTCTCTCCTCCCGCCTAATCCTATTCTATAAATTCTCCCGCCTCCTTTCTATCATTCCCCTCTCCACAGCATTCAATTTCCCTCACCTAACCCCACACACGTTCTCTCTCTTCGTCCTTCTCTCTCTTCCCCCCACTCACCTTTTCTCTTCCTCCTCTTTGTGCAAACAGACCCCCCTTCCCCCTTGTTCATCGTCTTCTTCTTCTTCTTCTTCTTCATCATTCGGCAGCCCCCCCAGCCGATGCCAGCCTCCAGCTGACCACCACCCGCCTTCGTCGTCACCCTGCTGTTGCGGCCGTTGCCGCTCGCCCGCCAGCCCCGCGTAGCCGTCGTCGACCTCCACCCCACCGCCTCTCTGTTCCCCACAACTCAAGCCCCGACGCCCACAGCCTGCAGCCGCCACCTCCAGCTGCACCGTCGCCGTGACATTCCATCGTCCCGCGAGCCCCACGACCCCGCCGAGCTCGCCCCGCCAACCTCGCAAGCCGCTAGACCCACAACGCTTCACCCTCCTCCTCTGTTCCACTACTACTCTACCACCCTCCAGCTCACCACCGACGCCACCACCTGCCGCCCCCTCCAATCACCGTCGGCCTCGTCGTCGTCCCTCTAGCCGTCCGCCCCGAGCCCGAGCCTGAGCCCGAGCCCCCGACCTCCATCTCCATCTCCATCTCTCGGTCTCTCTCACTCTCTTTGTCCCTGCACCCCAACTACCCTCCTGCTCTACTCCTCCTCTGCCCGCGACGCCCCCGCTCCAGCTGAGACCCACCCCCTCCGCCACCGTCCAGCTCGCCAACCCGGGGACTCCCTCGACCCGCTGTGACCCAAGACTCCCTCACCTCCGCCACTGAATAAAAAGGAACAGCACAAAAAAAACACGCTTTTTGCGACAAACATTTGCCACGAATAAAAATTCGTAGCAAATTTGTGACGAATTTTGCAATGAATCAAATTTGTGAAGAATTTTGCGACGAATAAAAATTCGTAGCAAATTTTGCCACGAAAAATTCGGTAAAATTCGTCGCTAATTGGGTTTTGTGATGAATTTTGCCACGAAAAAAAATTCGTGGCTAATCTGTCAACGACGAAAAATTATTTTTTCGTCGCTAAATTTAGCTACGAACAGAAAATTCGTCACTAAATTCGTTGCTAAATTTAGCGACGACATTTTTTTTGTGGCTAATTAGCGACTAATAAGTTTCGTCGCTAATTTGCCACGGAGAGTAATTAGTTGCAAAATTCGTGGCTAATTTGCGACTAAACTTATTCGTGGCTAATTTGTGACGAAACTTATTCGTCGCTAATTAGCCACGGATAAATAGTCGTCGCAAAATTCGTCGCTAATTAGCAACGAACTTTAGTTTTTCGTCGCTAAATTTTGCGACGCCGAATTGGCGACGAATATTTTTTTGTCGCTAATTTTCGTCGCAAATCAGTTTAGCGACGAATTTTGGTTAATTTTTTGTGGCAAAATCCGTGGCTAAACCCTAGTTTTTTTGTAGTGAGCCCAAGAGAAACCAGCAATCGGAATATCAGTAGTTGTCATTGCGTTGTCCCATATTCTTCACTAAAACCAAAAAAAAAAATAAAACCATAATTACAACCGAAGAGACAGAATACTACTTTGTTCTTCTACTCAATAAGAGTAGAAACCAAATCTAACGCAATCAATTCTAAGCAAAGGGGCCACAGGCACGGTAAACCAATGGTAAGATGTCTCCACGGCAAGATTTTGTCAGAGGTCCTCGGATTAGAATCAATCTAGGAAATTTCATCCACAGGGACACATGGATGCACGCTGGAGTTGGGCGAGCCCGAGATTGCCGGGATCCGCCGATCCTCGAGCTTGTTTGTGGCCGGTCATTAGTCGCCTGGCAACTGGCCAAAACCAGAAGGAAAAAAATAAAAATAAAAAAGATAAAAGATAAAAATAATTAATTAATTTTTATTTTTTTAAAAAATAAAAAATAAAAAATAAAAAGACAAAAAAATTATTAAAATGAGTCCATGAAGGAAAATCAAATCCAATTTTCCATACCAAACAATGAAAAATATTTTCCGTGTAGCACCCTCGCTCCGAGTACTACCAAGAGAGCTGTGACGCCCAAGCCGTCACATGTAACTGTTCTCATTTGTGATAAGATTATTTTCATGCAACGGAAGCTTCAATTACATATTGAGTGGTAATATTAAGCAAATACTCAAGGAATACCCATAAAACATCAAGCCATATTCAATATTTACATCATAGGTTCAGTTGACCACATTAGCCGTTTAGATTACTATGTACATAGAGATGATAACCCGGGTCCACCTAGCCCAACTACATACAAATTCTCGTCTCTCTTACCCGATCATATGACAAAGTGCCGCAACCTAGCTCTAGTCATGCGAACTTTAAAAAAAAAAAATGTTCAACCATTCCGACCTATCAATCTAAAACAACAATACCACAAGTATAAGAAATCTTAGCAAGAAAATTTAATCCCTCTAACGCTCGCTCGTTTCAATGTACTACTCGAATTTATACTAGAAAGGTATTCGGGTTGTAGGTCAAGAAACTCATATCATAAACCACATATAAACTCGTATGTAATATGTATGTGCAATATGCTCAATGAATGCACTCCCATTTTTTGTACTCTTTACCACCATTCCCCAAACCGATTCCAATTCGTAGTATCGTTTCCTTTGCCCGGCTTAACCGCCAACCTCCATAGCAACTCCCTACCATGGATTCCTCACTCCGAGGCTTCGCGTCATTACGCGGTCCACCTAGCGCCACTTACCAAGGCATCCCCATCTCCCTCGGGGAAAAGTTGAGCTCATTCTCATGGCCTTCGCTCCACCCCATGCCGATTCGTCTCGAATGATGCAAGTGCCAAAAATGCCATAATGCAAAAAATACAACATGTTCATGGCGTCACCGAAACATGCAACCATTATACTTTCAATTTCTCGTGGCCGCTTATCTCGATTTAGCTATGCATAAGGATACCGAACTACTCCACAATAATAAAAAACACAGTTTGTACTGCGAGGAATAGGGTCGCGGCCGAGATACACATACATCACATTCCTCCACATCTCGGCAATGGTAAAGGAACTAAAGTTCACTCATGTCTCTCGAACCTCCGACCGGTTGGGAAACCCTTTACGGTATTTCACTTACCTTTTCACCTCTAAAGTTATCGGATCAATCACCTAGTTGTATATGCAAAATACCTCAACTTATGGCCTACCAAATGTTGGAGCTATGGCGATGTAAATGACAAGGCTTCTACCGATCCTATCGTACTAATCCGGCTCTACTCCATAGTCGGCGTGTCCGTACATTTTTATTTTCCAACTCCCTCTTGGTTCAAGGACGCTCATCTAATTCGGTTCACTATATAATCTGCGAGATAATAACAACTACTTCTCAACTACGCCTTTGGTCCCACGTGTTCTATGCGACCCGACTATTATATGGTTCGTCCTTGACCACCTTACCTATTCATAACTCATGGACCTACGTGTCGAATATCACAAAATCTGAACTGTCATCAGGCTACACTAGCTAACACAATTCAGAAGATACTATGAAGCGGGTGAGGGTGAGAGGAATTAAATTGACTCGCCTTAATTGATTGCGTCGGTGCGAACTTTAGTTGTTAATAAAAACTTGAGAGGATGTGTGATTCCGAAATGCTTTTTGTCTTCGCCGAAAATGAATTTGTGAGACTCCCTCCTATTTTTAGTGACAATTCCTCAATTTCTTTTCCCCAAGATTTTTTTTTTATTACCGAATTTTTAGAGGAGGTGCAGGAGGAATTACCACGTGTCGACTTTATTTTCACCTTCCTCCTTCCAATTGTACTCGGCCACTCTCAATTCCATTCGAGTTTGTGACAACCGCTCACTCCTCTCTCGTTTTATTGCCGGCGACCTCCACGATGGCCAAGGAACAATGGCCTTCCCTGATGAACTTTCATTTCCCTAGCTTCTAATCATCATCTTTATGAGGAAACTTTTGAAACATTTTGCCCAATGGCATAAGCCTTCACCCCACTCCTCACACATATTCACTGCCACTCTCTCTCTCTCTCTGCTCCTTTGAATTTTTGCGCACAGCCTCCACGCATGACCGGTTCATCTAGCCTGACCTTTGCGTCACATTCTACTTATCTACATCTAAATTATGTAGCTCACCACCGGCCTTTTGATCCTGATGTGGCTTACTTGGTTTCGATCAACTCCCACAGCTGAATCTTAATCCATTAGTCTGTTCCCAAATTCGGAGATATATATTTATATAACCGTGCCATATCGCACGCATTTGGGTATCAAACTCAAAGTCCGCGGCCCTAGGATCGTACATCCCCAGTGACACGATTCTTCATTTTGGTCACCCACTAACTTGTGACATTGTGCAGTTTCCGGGTTGACTGTGCCTTGTGTAACTTATTGCGAATACATTTCGCAATATATCCAAAATGACCTTCACATAATATGAGGAACTTTCAATCTCACCGTATAGGATGTTTCTATTGCAATTGACAGTTCATTTCCGGAAGTAGTTGAGTATTACAGTCGAATTGTTCTAACTAGGGGAGCTGGTTATTTTAGGATGCTACACTCCAGGTCTTTTTCACATTTTAGTCAAATACCGGGTAACATTGCCTTTTTCCTAGAAAATAACTTTTCGAAAAATATTTTGCAAAAATCTTATGTTTTTTGCGAAACAAACGGAGCCATAACTACGGTATAAGACAACAACATGCTAAGTTGGGACCTGCAAGAGATAATAAGGTCAATTGAAGATGGAAACCGGCGTATGAAATTGAAAACGAGGTGAAAAATAGATTCCACTCTTTCATGCTAGGATGTGATCATTTCCTCGTGACCTTTTGATCTAGAACTCTTATTTAAACATTGCAAAAGATCCGAATCTCTTCATTCCGATGAGCGAGAATCCATATACGAAAGAAGAGTCTTACTAGCACATATTATGACAGTATAACGGTATAATATTAGGTATAAGATAAAGGTGGGTCCCGCCATGATTGCTAAATATTTTTAATCATTCATAATACTTGCGGTTGAGATTGCACTGTTGTACTGTTATACTATCAGCTTCTCAAATCCCATGAAACAAATGTCTTTCCTTGTGTTTTTCATGTCTTGGATGCTTGCCGTTACTTGCGGCATTTGCTTTTTCGTGCTGTGACCTTTTGCACTCCCTTACTTTTTTTTGTCTCAAATTTTTCTTAACGAACTTGGAAAAAGTGCCTTGGATTATAAAACCTAAATGACATCAAGTGAGTTTTAATAAAAAAAGAAGCAGAATATGTTGTTCAAAGGATGTTGACAGAAGAGGTCTAGCTTGGACATTGTCTTCCGAATCTTGCCCTGGTATGAGGATGATGCAGGACCGGACCATGACGAACTACTGTTCGTCCTCGAGAAGGTCCGTGTGGTTGAGTAGTTTCCAAACTTTGGCAATCTTCAAAACAACTTTACGGCTCCCTGCACCGGCAAGAGGCGTGACCATCAATCTGGTTAAAAGACAAAATATGCAACCAGTACCGCGGTAATCGCACCGAATACCTAGTGGTAAAGATGTGTGAGCTGAATTTGGCTTAGCAATGGTTAAAAATTTGTTCAGGGTTTTGGAGTGATGCACCCTTCCTCGTCTCGAGGATTGTCACGTAGCTTCAGCTGTTAGTTTCTTCTGATGTCCGGCGCGACTACTTAACTTGAAGGAACTCGCAAAAGGGAAACAGTCACCGGGGAGCCACTTTTCGAGTTGGATGGACGACGTTATGCGAAGTCGATCCCTATTTAGAGCTATCATCTTAAGTTCCATTTGTTGAAGATTATGTGTTTCCATGGAAAGCATCTTCAGAGAGTCGCATCTCGAAATTTTTTTGCCTTTCAAGAGCGAATGCTGTTAGACCCATTTTCCATTGTCCTCTTCTTTTCAATCTTTCTCTCTTTTCTAATGCAAGGTGGCGACCCTTCGACCAGGGAGCACTTAATGCAATCCACACAAGCATTGGATAATGAAGAAAACCAAAGCACGGTGCGAGCAAGCGAATGAGACGAAACGACAAAGAATTATTGCATGGAGAAATTAGGTACGAAGTCAAGATCATTCCCATTTTTCTTTGGAATAGTTTACTAACTTTACAAACTTTGTCCCAATTCCCAAAAAGGAAAAAAAAAAAAACCCTTTGTCCCGATTTTTATTGTGATTTAGGGTTGCTGAGCTTAATCGCTTCCATAAATGCCCAGACCTGAAGGTAGAATTTGCTCGCTTCTCGCTCCGAAGTGAGTAATGTTTTGTTTGGCGAACTAAGCAATTTGTATGTAGTGGTATGGATTGCATAGAAGATTGTAGCGTATTTGTTTGATTGAAAGTATTTTTTGTGAATTAGCTGGATATTCACGCATCTGGTTTGCTGAAAAAAATCGTAGCGTATTTGTTTGCATATAATGGCGGCAAGGTTGTTGGCCAACAATTTGGGTAATAAATTTTCTGGAACCACTACTAACATATTGAATTCTCTTTAGACCCTCCCAAAACAAAAAATCTCCTGGGCTCTTGGTTCAGCTAGTGTGTTCTTGATTTTTATTTTGTGTCCGGGATGAGCGTACCTGAGATTTGAATAGGTTGGATTCACCGGCTCCTCATTTTCGTTGCAGGGTCGACACACCTCACGGTGGTTCTCCTCGACCGTTCTTGTCCACTCTCCAAGCCACCGTCGACTTGCTCCTTTATCAATGACGAGGTCATCAAAGGTGGACGAGGTGTGTGTTCACAAATATAGCGACTTCTTCTCAGATGACGGAGGCCGGACTTGATTCGATTGCTCCCTCAACATCGATCAAACTCGTTGAACTTCTCAATGATTTACCCTTTTCATCTCTTGGAAAATCCGCACGAGTTGTTCGAGTTCGACAGACCTCGTTGTCCATGGGCTTGAGGCTATGAAGATCGAGTTGGATAGACCAAGTCAAAGTCAATCCGCTCAAACTTTGTCGGATCCACATGTCGCTTGAGGTGAACAAGTGGGAATCCGAAGCCCCTTATACTTTGTAAATTCAGCGATCTTGAACTTCCAAGTATTTTTGAGATCGGCATCAATCGTGACAGGAATTTCCATTAAATGGAGATGTGGCCCGTCTTCACCTTGCTCCCTGATGTGAGAGTGAGAGTGTGATGGTGCCAACGGTTAGGTTTGACGGCGTTTATGGCGGTGGCTGGCGGATGGGCATGGTTCTGCAGGATGGGCTCGGTTGCATGGCGGCTGCCGATGGACTTATGGCGACAATCGAATGCGATGTTCGCGGTGGCGATTGATCTTGCCGGTGGCAGTGTTTGATTTCGTGGTGGTGACGAAAGCCCTAAACATAAAACGATTTTTGAACTTTGGGTCAATATGCAATGTGATCTTTGAACTTTAGCATAATGCGAATGCGACCAATAAACTTTTAACTTTATTTAATGCGGTCCATGAATTTTTGGTACATATGCGGTTCCCGAACAATATATGGTAAGATTACATAATTGAATTTTTTCATATAGTTTAAGGACTGGACAAAAAAGGAAAAATATAATTCAAAGACTAAATTGAATATATGATAAAAATTCGAGGATCATATCGAAAAAAAAAATTAAAAATTTAGCAACCTCGTCATAAGTTAGAATGAAGTGTGGACCATTTTAAGTCATTTTCCTACGCATGAATGAAGTCAAAGGACGTCGGTCGCCGATCAGCCTCATGCGTCGCGGTCGTGCAGGCATTCAAAACGGTGATTTCAAAACGCCAAAACTTTTGCCCTCCACAACCACAACCGTTTTCCGCCATTTCAATTTCCACGGATTTTTTTTCCAATTAAAAAAGCGAGAATTATTTTATTATTTTATTTCGAAATTCTCTCATCTACTGACACATTGACCTCTTTTCACAGAAAAAGACACAAAAAAGAAAAGGAAAAAAAAAACAATTTCTTAAACTTCACTCTACTGTTCTTTAAACTCGTCTTCCCCATCACTCCTCCCTCTCTCTCTCTCTCTCTCTCTACTTTTTCGCTTTTCTGTCTGGTGCGAAGCTGGGAACTTGCGAAGACTCTCTCTCACTCGCCTTTCGCTGCTCTCAACAACTTAGTGGAAACCCTGGTAACGACCCCCCTCGCTTTCGCCTCTCCTTCGCTGCTTCGCTAGATCTGACCGCATTGCTCTCTCTCTCTCTCTCCGCCACGCTGCATTTTCGAGCTCCTGTCGGTGGGAATTGTCACTTCGGGCCTCTCGGTCTGTGGTCCCGCGTTGCTGGTTTTGTCCGACGGGCCTTCCAGGCGTCTCTGACGGTGCTCTGGCTTGGATCATGTAGGTTGTCCGGTGGCTGGTCGGAGGGGCTGCATTTTGCGCTAGATCCGGGCGTGATGGGTCCGCTGCGAGAGGCGGAGTTGCGGTCCCCGGAGGTTTAGAACGGCCATGTTGTAAGTTCCCGGAACTCGTCGTTTGGTTTGGTTGTTCGTTTTCTTGTCGAATGATGCTTGAAATCGAGAATGTGGTTTCAGCTGAGCTACTTTGAGTGGTTGCTTTGACTATTGGGTCAGGGAAATATCAAATTGAGTATCTTGTGCATTAGGATATTGGAACATGGCCCATCTGATATTTAGTTAAGTAGATGTGGTGGGTTACTTGTTTCGTAAGTTTAGCTTCCTTCGAGATCAAACAATTCTACTTCTACTGAGTAGGGGAGTCATTCACATTGTTTGTTGTTTGTCTTGGATTGGTTCAGCCCCTTACTTCATTTAACTGCTTTGTGCTGAGCCGAAATGGATGATCCAGAAGGTGAATTTAGTGAGCATGCAGTGGAAAACTCTGCAAGTTCAGAGAAACAGTTGTCTCTTACTCCGAGTGATACTCCAAAATCTGTCGCGAGAAGTGTGAAAGCTATTTCTTTAGAAACTGCGGGGTTCGCAAGACCCACTTTGTCTAGTAGAAAGAAAATGGACCCAAGAAGTGTCTCAGATTCAAATTCCAGCACAAGCAAATCAGCTGGTACTCCCTTAGGGAAGACTGCAAATTTAGTTCCTCCGAAGAGAAGAAACAGCACGGGAGGTTTGGCCCAAAAAACGACTCCCCTGAAGAGCAATGTGGGAACAGCTGGAGGCAAGAAGGCTGTATCTCCTTCAGCTCCAGAAGCGGTGAGGCGATCTCTCCCAGAACTTAGGAGGACCTCATTGCCCTCTGTGGTGACTAAACCCACTGCCAGCAGAGCAAGTGTTTCAGAGACCAAGAGTGCAGTTGTGGAATCACTGGGTGGGCGGGGTTCAAGAACAACAACAGGAGCTGAGGGAACAAGGCAGGGAACCATGAAACAGTCTGCTGTCAAGGGAGCGGTGCCAGCTTCATCACCTTCTGTAAGAAGAGTGGCTTCTACTTCTGTGGATAGTGTGGGCAGTGGTGGGACCAGGAAAACAGTTTCAAAGGTTTTGTCCTCATCTGCCCGAACACCTTCTAGCTCTAGTGGACTTAAAACGGGTTCCTTGTCCTCATCTATAGATAGGAGTTCTAGTTTATCTGCCCGGCGGAGAACGACGACACCAGATAGTAAGGATTCAAAGTTCATGATGCTTCCTCAAGTGGAGCTCAAAGCTAGTGATGATGTGGTAAGATTTTTGCTTTATGATGCTCATGGAGTGCCACACAATTGCTTGAGTTTTCATGCTGCATTGGAAATTCATGAACTTATAGTTTTGGAGGTCATGTTGACAATTCTTAGGAGCTTTGAGTAGCAAATTTTAGTTCATCAACGTTTTTACTTGTTTGGTGATATAGCATTTTACATCTTATTGTCCTTTGAATGGTTTAGGTCGAAGAAAAAAACTGTTACATTACATTTCAAACATATGTTTTCATTGTGTATAGGTACATTCATTTGAAGTTATTCTGACTGGTGTCATTTATTCATTCGTAACGACTTTTAGTAGCTTTTAGCTTTGCATTCATCTATTCATAACATATATAGCACATTAGGTTGCAGTAATGACTAGCCACTGCAGCCCTATTACTTAGTAGAGTGTTCATTTGAGGTAATTTTTATAGCGCTTCAATCCCTATAACAACCAAAGCAGAGTCCTGCTATAGGACCCTTATATTGTAGCTTTTATGTGTCCAGTACAGCTTAACATGAATAAGATTTTTTAATGACATTTGTTCTATTTTAGCAGTATACTATGGTGTATTCTAATTCATCATAACTAGATAAAATACAAATATATCTTGTTCAGAATTTCGTAAAATGGTAATAAACATCATTAATGCTTATTTAATTACTTAAAACAATAAACATGACCATAATTTTATGATATGATTATTATATACAAGTAAAGTTATTATTATACTAGATAGTGAAGGCCTGTTTTTGATAGGTAAAAGAAAAGATTACTATGGGGCACCAAGGGGGTGCAAACCCATATACAAAAAGAGCTTGGAACCAAAAGAGCTCAATTACTAGACAAATCATCTACAATGTCCATTAAAGCATTTATATCTAGACACAACTTTCCACTGAACCAAAAGTTTAAGACTTTCAACCAACTTTCAATAATTGCAGAAACGGGTGTCTCCTCTTTGATGAAAACTCTCTTATTCTCCTGCCTAAAAACAGCAAGAGAGACTGAAGAAATTCTCCTTGTTTTAGCACAAGGCAAAAGAAGACCTTGCCAAGCCCATAATTCTTTTTCATTAGATCCTCCAATAAACCAAGATAGCGTAGTGCACCATAAGTGGCCACCTAGATCAATCTTGTCCATGGACAGTGAAGGGGGAGACTTCTCACGGTCTTTGCCTCTCTTGGCAAAAAGAGCATCTGTTGACAAGCACAAACCCTCTGTTTTGCAAATTGTCTAAGGCGAGAATATGTTCCCAAACAAAAAATGAAACTCTACTTAGCACTCTCGCTTTACAAATAGCACTCGAAGGAAAAGCCTCCTTGCCACCAACAAGAGAGTAAAGGCGTTTTTGATATTTTATCTCTATTTGTTTGCTATTACAGTGTCAAACCAACAAAAATAGTGATATTCCATTACTTCAGCTGATCACATAATATCTATTAGGGGATGAACTCTGATGTACATTATATTCATAGCCAGGGTTAGAAAATTATGATATTATCTTTTGTCTTCCCAAGCTGCTAGTAGTATGTGTCATTGTCATCTTGGAGCTTGACGTTATTTATCATGATTGCTTCATTTAAATTCACTTTCCATTCTCCATATTCTGATTATACTCTTCGGTAAAATGCCTCCTTTCAATTTCATGCATCCTGCAAGTCCATCGTCTTTGCTGACGCTTTTGTGAGCTTTGTTTTATGCATATGCACTTAGGGCAACTCTGATTTGGCTGATGTTATGAAAATTGAACTCATTTGATTAATAATTCTTATTTCTTGATGATTCAAACGTGTCTAGATTGACTTTTACTTTTTACTTTTTGCTTGATCAAAATGTCGAGGCTTACACACTTTGTATTTTTTTAAACCAAAATACTTGATCCTTTCACAACATATGAATGTTGACATGCTAATTAACGTACAACTTTCTGAGATTTAGATAAAATTTTAAATTTTGGCGGGTTAGTAAAAAAAAGCACTTCTTGCTTTTGATTAATGGCAAACCAACAGGGCCCTTAATGGATCTTAATTGGAACAGATGTTATGAAAACTTTCCTTCTTAGCATATACTGGTCTGGTTGCTTAGGTATTTATTTCTTTTTCCCACTGAGGAAAACTGATCAAAATGTGAGGTCAGTGAGAACAGCACAACTTTCATCAGACATGGGCATTCAATGGCTTGAAACCAAAGATAGACGCTTGATTATGACATACAAGAGTTACGGAAATTTGGAATGCATTGATGGTGTGGGGCAAACCTCCTGAACCCTTACCTAAGAATCATCTGTGCGTGGAAATTAGCCCTTGTTGTTAAAAAAAGGGAGAAAAATTTGAAGGATGCATATTGTGCGCATTGGTGGGGACTAGTCTAGCTGAAAGGTTGAATACCCTGTGTCATCAAAATAAAGAAAGAAAAGTGGGGAAACTAAGTGTTTGCAAGAGACTTGGTATTTGGTTCCTTATCTCAACCAAAATTAGATTATGCTCGAGTATGTTATCTTTGTTTTTATTTTAATATCAGCATGCTGTATTGTTTTTGTCTATGAGTTATCATCTATATAACACTCTCTCTTTTCCCATTAGAGATTGGACCTAAGGGGTCACAGAGTGCGTACTCTCAGTGCTGGTGGCCTGAACTTGACAGCAAATTTAGAGGTAAAAGATTTTCCTTCACTCGAGCTTTTTGGATGCTGTAGTCACCATTTACTGGTGTTCATCAAAGAACTCATTATCCTTCTGACTTGGCTTCTCTTAGTGGTGACTCCAGGATGGCTTTTAGCTTGTGGTTGATAAGTTGTAAAGCAACTGCACAATGTTATTGTCAATAATTTTCTGATGCGATCCTGGTTACTCTAGCTTCTGGTTGTTACCTATCATATGTACTTGTGATAGTGTTCTCGTAAAGATAAAGTTAGTTAAGTTAGGTGGAGAGTTTTGTTCATCTACTGTTGTTTCTTTACGGTAGAGAGAGAGAGACAGATGGTAAAAGGATGTCAGAGAGGGTGTGGGAAGGTGAGGCTGTTAATAGCTGATGATGATCTTCTTTATAACTTCAAAGGAGTTGGTCTTGAAAGAATATGTGCTAACACTTGGTGGATTGTGTATCACTTAGAGTGGCCAGACCTCAGTTGGAACTAAAATGTTTTAATCTAGCAATTAGAGAGCTTTGAAATATGATTTTGGCTGTGTTGGTAAAAATGACATGCAACATCAAAGGAAGGGAGGGTGGTGATGTAAAATGACTGTGAAGTGAAACTTATATGAACTTGAGTTGAGTTGGATGGTACTGTAATCGAAACTTTTCATTCTAGTTTGATTTGTCAGGTTGGTTGTGCTTTTTAGACACCCAACAAGATATCATGTTATAAATAAATCATGGTTCCATTCCCAAGATATACCTGGTTGAACCAAATGAAACTTACTTCTGCTCTCAAAGTAAATCCATAAAATTTTAGCTCATCCCTGATAAACAAAGTATGACTATTTACAGAATCAGCTTCATAGACATATCCTTTCATAAACATGTCCTTAAAACTTGTCCTTGTGGCTGGAGCATATATATCAACTAAACTCAGCTTGTTAAAAATGAAATTTACACGAGGATAATTAAGAAATTAGCAAGTTCATGAAGGCTTGTGCAATTTGACCAAGAGCCAACTCCTCTCTAATAAGGTGGAATCATATATATATTTTTTAGAATACTGAATTGGGAGTTTTGTGTTGTGCAGCCTAATAATGATCACACATTGTTAATATAGACACTGCCTGTTTGAATCCTGACTTCTTAGACAATGTTATTTTCGCATGGATAGCATGTAGTGAGAGCCACCACTTTGTATTCTGGTTTCGCACTCCACATCAAATGGTTGATGATATATTATGATGGTGGATGCTATATTATGGTAAATGATCCAATTTTGAAGCTTTAGCTATTAGGTGGACGAAATGAAATGTAGAAAAGGCCAGAATAAGTTCCCTTCAACAGTCCATGTGACCATCATGTGCAACTTTGATGAAGAACAGGAAACATGATAAATAAGAAGCACTTGTAAAATTGGTGCTTGGGGGGGGATGATGGCAATTAAACTTAGACCTATCGTCACATTATGTTTAAAAAACATGGCTCTTATGTCATGTCATAGTGAGATAAGAAAAAGATTTGAGGCTGGATCATTATTTTCTGCGCAGCTACTTATATATTTGTTAAGTACCTAAGCATGTCCTTAAACTACTTCGTCTGAACTTTAGGACATAAAATTTGGGGGTATTCCCTGAGAAGAAAGGAAGAAAAATATTTCTCTCAACTTGGGGGGCCGATGGTGGGGAAGGTAAACTCCACGTTATCTTCGGATGACTATTGCCAAGTAGGCTTGTATCGTAGCGACCCGCGCCCGGGGTGAGTCATTGGAGTTTGGGCTTCTGCGTTGCTGGCCTGTGCGAAGCACAGTGCTTGTTAACCAGCTGCTTATTTATTTGTTGTAAAGGATGAATGACTGTTTACATCACAAGTATGCTATTGTAGATTGAATATTCACTTATACTAATCACTAGATACTTCCCCTTCACACTTCAACCCCGTCTTTCCTCTCTTTGGCAGTAAATTATCATATTAATCAGACAAAGTTTGTATGATCATGATTGAGCAGTTATGACATTTTGTGTTATTCTCCCAACGCCTGATGAACTTTGGGTAACTAGTTTGTTCCATGTTTGGATCTAATTTTCTATACATGATCTTTTGATGTCCCTTTGAATTTTGATTTTGGATGGCACATCTCTTGATTGGGTGCTGTATCCCATTCATCCATGACTTTTTCTGTCCTCAACATCGACTTTTTTTTTGAAGGTTCAACAAAATTCTATCAACATTAGCTTCTTCTTGTTTTTTCTTGAGATTTCAATAGCAAGATTTCCAGTTTGTAGATAAATACAAGCTCTAGCATTAGAAAGAGGTTTTACCTTTTTTGCTGCACAACTTACGATCCTCTTTTGCAGTTTGTTTACCTCAGGGACAATCTTTTATCCACACTTGAAGGGGTTGAGATACTCAGCCGTGTCAAGGTCTGTCATTGTGCTTCAAGCTACTGATTCTGTTCAACAATATTAACAATCTTTAAAAATCGGAGCAAATTGTCTCCTCATTTTTACCGTGGTCGGTTACATTCTTGCAAATGGGCCTTTATGCGAGTTAATCAACAAATACTAAGCATTTTATGTTTTCTTTCCAGGTTCTTGATTTGAGCTTCAATGATTTTAAAGGGCCTGGCTTTGAACCGCTCGGAAATTGCAAGGCTTTACAGGCAATTTTTTCAGTATTTAATTTCTTGGCTGCTCTGGAGGTTAATGTCCTTTGTCATGATAGAGATGTAATCTGTGCAGCAACTTTATTTGGCTGGAAATCAAATCACTTCCCTAGCAAGTCTTCCTCAGTTCCCTAATTTAGAGGTGATTCATTGGAACATTACTTTATCTTGTGATCAATGGTTTCAATTTTTTTTTTTTTAAAATTTTGCTGATGTTTGAACTAGTCTACTTTTTTGTGTTTCTATCTGCCTCTAGTTTCTCTCTGTTGCTCAAAATAAGCTCAAGTCTTTGGCAATGGCAAGTCAACCACGCCTACAGGTAGGTACAAGATTATGTGATTGTATTGCCAATAACACCATGCTATTCCTTCTTAAGCAGCTCATCCTGGATTGTTTCTATATATATATCTTTCATGCAGGTTTTAGCTGCTAGCAAGAACAAAATTTCCACTCTAAAGGGTTTCCCACATTTGCCTGTACTTGAGGTGGGTTGGCATTTGTCATACTCATATCCTCATTTTTTCTCTGCTCTATAAAAAGTACAAGTCGATCCATATATTTACTGCGGCGGCTGTATGTTTCATGGTCTGAATCAAGAAGCCAATACGCTTCACACTTATTTAGCCATGTAGCAGTTAGATACGAACCTCACTAGCTACTTAAATAACTCCAGTCCCTAATTGTTACACATCCTGTTTTCTTCAAAATATCAGTCTTATCACTTGAACTTCAGTTTAAATGGCCAGAGTCTTCAGCATTCTTTTAAGGCTCTTTTTTGATTGTCTTGAGTATTTGCCACACTTCTCGATATGATTGTTTTTGGCGATAAAATTCATAATATGCATGAGGAATCTACAGGTTTCGAGTATGAAGTACCTCCCTTCCCAACTAAACAGTTGATCGATATCTATACTAAAAAATTTTTTTCTTTCCTTTCTAAAATTATGACTTGCGAATGAGGAACTCTTTAAAGCAAGAAAATGGATATGTGTTATCCTAGGAGCCTAGGGGAGGGTAGCAATATGTTATGGAGTAACTGCTGAACTAGTGACCCTTGTTTGGATGGGTGTTCACCCCAAAGTGAGGTGGGCAAGGTAGAATGTCTTAGGATAGTCGATGATGGATTTGGTTGTAGCTCCTCCTCTTTCCATTCAGAGTAGCGATTCGGTGGTTTGTGAAATCTTAAAAATCCATGTTTGTGGAATGGAAGACTGGGAAACTTACCTTACGCCCAATCCCAAGGGGGTTGACTAAGATTCCTTCTTCCCGCAGGCCGACTCTAACTAGTCCACTGCTGACCAGACCAATAACTGTAATTTCATTTCAATATTTGGTTATGGACACTGCTTAGTGTAATGTATGATGATGGTTATGGATCAACTTCTAAAAAGCTTCTAAAAAGCTTTGAGATAATGTCTATATTTTGGTAGAAATATGTCTTGAGTCTGTCTCTTTGAACTCCAACAGTGAATCCAAGGAACATTAGTTATAACTGGGCAGGTTTGCTTTTAATTTTGTTGTTTCTCTCTTGTGATGTAGCATCTACGAGTAGAGGAGAATCCGATACTTAAAATGCCTCATTTGGAAGCCGCTTCAATCTTACTTGTCGGTCCTACTCTGAAAAAGTTCAATGACAGAGGTAACTGCAGTTTTCCTTGTCTAAGATAAGAAGTTTTATATCCAGATGACATTAATGTAAGAGCTACTTTGTTTATATTCAAATAAATGCAATTAAGGCTTCTTTTATAGTCAGTTAAGTGTAAGATATAGTGGAGATACCAGAAGGGAGTCTGGTGGCTGGCAACAGGCTACTCAACCTAAGCACTCAAACTTGCACAATTTTCTATCATTTTAAATAGATTGTGGATGGGGGTGGATTCTGTGCATTAAATTTTCATTCACCGTCAATTTATTATTTTCTGGGATCAACTAGCCAATGCTTTAGGTACTGAATTTCTTGCTTTTCCTGTTGGACTGATTTATATGATTTGGCAATAGATCTTTCACGTGAGGAGGTGGCACTTGCAAAGCGTTATCCCAAAGTCACAGCTTTGTGCATCAGAGATGGATGGGAGTTCTGTCGCCCAGATCATGCGGCTGGTATGGCTTCTCGATAGCGCACTTTTTGGAGGTCTTATTCTGAGAACGTCAGTTGAATTGATTATTGTAAACACATGTTGGCTTGGGATTGAGCTTTTATGTAAAAAGTAACTCCTCCCAATGTGTTTGGATCGCTCTCTAAGCAAAGATAATAAGGTCATTAATTGCACGCATGTTTTCACTTACGAGATATACCAATAATATCCATATGATATTCAGTCTTCAGTACCATCTTTTTTAACCATGCTCTGATACTACTGAACGTGGGGAATGGCTCTGCAAGATGGGCGCAGTTCTCCATCTAAAGTACATGTTTTCCTTGGATGGCACTTGTATGTTTCTTTACATATTCTTGCTTCGGGTGGATGACATTTTGGTTCACAACTGGAGATGTTCCTATATATTAAATATGAGATCCGGCGAATAGGTTCCTTCTCCCCTCTCTTTCTAAGTTGTTATAAGACATTAGGAGAATGCCAACTAGTATCCTGAAATAAATTTCCATACCTATTAACTATGCATGTTGCACTCTATAATTATTATTGTCGCAGACTAAACTATCTGCTGATTAGGTTTGTAAACCATGGATCTGTTAGGGATGTTCTTTTATGGAGTCTCTATTGGTGTTATTCTTGTGCGCCATGTGAGCTTGGCAACAGCAAAATCAATTCAATTTCCTTGTAGGCTCTTCAGTCACTTCTTGCCACACCCAAAAAAAGATATTTGTGCAAGATAAATGGAAATGTCTTAGCTTTGAACCCCATTACACATTTCTATGCAAATCTTGGATAGCCCTTCTGATTGGCTTCCGTCAAATGCCCATTGATGAAATTATCCATATAGCCTCTCCACTTGCATAATGACAGAGACTTTTTGATTCCTTTGCCTCAACAAAGGCTGTTTTTTGACTTTAGTTTCTCTCAAATTGTGGAATCCAGATTTTGTTTTGTGCTAGTTTCCTAGTAAAGAAAGTGGCTTTGTTTTCCTTAAGTACTAGCTTCTTCTCTCTAATGGACTTTATCCTTGGGAATGGCTGTGAAAGGATACGATTGCCATCCTTCCTATAAGAGGATGAATCATCAGTGTTGATTAATTTTGCACCTAAATTTCCGTTCATTGTGATATCAAGGTGAAACAAGACAAATAAGTTGGTTGTTTCTAAATCTTTATTGCTAGTGCATATTGTTCAATACACTATATCTTGGTTTTCTTAGTTTAGGCAACCTTCAATTCTTGATGAAGTGTATTTTCCCATGAGCAGATTCAACATTTCGGTTTCTGTTGGAGCAATGGAAGGATCGGTTGCCTCCAGGCTACCTGCTCAAAGAAGCCTCTGTTGATCGACCATTCGAAGAAGATGTTTGCCACTGCCACTTCACCTTTGTTCAAGACAGCACTCTGACTGTTGACCAGAAGTTAGAATTGAAATATCAGTGGTTTGTTGGAGAGAGAACACCATCGAATTTTACCATGATTCCTGATGCTACTGAGGAGGTGTTATATTTATTAAGCTTCTTAATGCTGGCTGATGGTATTCTCATTCTTTCCTTTTTAAGCTCTTTCTATGACTGGTCAGGTTTATTGGCCAAAGAATGAGGACATTGGTAGAATACTGAAAGTGGAGTGCACTCCTACGTTGGGGGAAACTGAATATCCTCCTATTTTTGCCCTATCTTCACCGGTCTCACCAGGTAAAGTATAACATTTGTTTGGAACCATTCATTTTGGGAAAGTATCTTTGCAGAAAGGCAATATTGATCAATTGAAATATTGATCAGTTTTTTATTGATTAGTTGACAAGCCTAATCAGCAGATATTATCATCTCGTGTGCAATTGATCAATTTTATTGCGGAAACTAAATTATTGTTTCACTGTCTCACTGTTTCACTCAGTTTTTTATTTTGGAAACCAAATGAAATATTGATCAATTGCATATGGGCCTCTTTTTCTATTTCCTTTTCCTGCCAGGATATTCATGAAAGAATTGAGATATCTTCCAATGGCTTGTTTTTCATTTGTTACAGTGAATATTTGAAGTTAACTGCTTAGCTTTCGGTGAAGTGTTGTTGGCATGACTCTACCTCTTTCTATTATCTCATACAGCTTCTTCGGCACTTAAATTTTGCTGTGTTAAATCAGGACATACATTTCCGCCTAATGTCTACAACTATTCTATTTTATGTTTCGATTCTGCTTGGAACATTGATGGCCACTTTCATCTGTTTTTCTCTGTTTTCCTTGACTGACGAACTGAGTCCTGTCTTACCTGGGAAATGAAGAATGTTCAGCTACTCAGGAATGACAGATTCATTTAATATATCTAGCCTGTTAAGGTTCTCCCTTCCTCATTGTGTCCTCTCAATAGGATGTAAAATCCCAAAGGTTGTTGACCTTGAAGTGCATGGTGAGCTGGTGGAAGGACATGTAGTTAGGGGCCATGCAAAGGTTGCTTGGTGTGGTGGAATCCCGGGAAAAGGTGTTGCCAGGTGAGTTTGCTTCTTGAGTGCACGCAGGATTTTTTGTGTGTGCCTGCCTGCTTGATAGTGTCTGAAGAAATTGAAAGATGTTTAATCTTTCAGTTGGTTAAGAAGAAAGTGGAACAGCAGTCCAACAGTTATACCTGGGGCAGAGGAGGAGGAGTATCAGTTGGCGCTGGATGACGTTGACACAAGTCTGGTTTTTATGTACACACCTGTAACAGAGGAAGGTGCCAAAGGAGAGCCTCAGTATAAGTACACTGACTTCGTCAAAGCAGGTGGAAATGATAGTAGTCGTTTGCGTAAAACTTATAAGTTCTGGTCTTAGAACTTATTTTGTCATTAGACTTTGCCATTTTTTATTTAATTTTCTTTTTTGACAAGGATGCTTTATTTGAACTAACATTTGATTTTGATTTTTATGCTGAATCTGCATGTTTGTGTGGCATCTTTAAAGAATGAGGATGCCATGTTAAGGAAACTTCTTTGTTGAGGGATTGAGCATTTTGATCGATGAATTAAACCTATGCCCGAGTCACATTCATCAATGACATTTCTCCTTTTTACTCTTATTTTGATGTTCTTTCGTTGACAAGTAATAGAGTGCGGTAAAAGCAGTTACTTCTCCAAACAAATAACGTATAGATTAAAAGTATTGATTGAGGAGGAAATTACCATTGTTGATCATTTCTAGCGGTATTGCTAAAAATAAGGGGAAGTGTTGCTTAAGTAAGTCGGTAGTTTTGGTCTTAAAAATGGAGCATCCTCCCTTGAAGATCGGTCTTTTGGCAGTCATGGACCTGATTATGCTGTTCTTGTCAATCAACAGCATATTCCAAAATTTTCACCTGTTTTAATTGCTCATTTTCTTAGATCTCACTTCCCCCACTGAAAAGGAAAAAGCTCTATGCGTTTCGAGAAACCTATAGCAGTGAAACACTGTCCAACTTGATTGAGTTGAAAATTCCTTTTTCATTTTACAACTGGGTAAATTGTCCCGATAGCATTTGCATGAAGGATACAAAGCCCCTCTTGTATTCTCATGAAAATCTCTGAGTAGTGGATTTTATTCCCTTTTCTCCTCCTTTCTTTCCTTAGGCACCAGATAATTTGCAGGTGACATGTAATAAGAGCTATTTCGCTTCTCTCTATACACCAGTGATTGTTTTATGTTTTTCTTGCTCTTTTATTAAGTGTCTGCCCTTGGAAGTTTTTAGTTTAGTTTTCCATTAGTCACAATATCTCTTCCCGTTCTTCTGTTGGTCTTTGTACTTTCATGTGAGCACATAGAAATCTTTGTGATATGTGGCAATGATCCCAATACTTGCTTCTAGCAGCTCCTCCATCAGTGAATAATGTTCAAATCATTGGAGAGGTTGTTGAAGGGAATACAATAAAGGGAGTTGGAGACTACTTTGGAGGACATGAGGGTCCGAGTATGTTTGAGTGGCTTCGTGAGAGCATTGACAATGGGTTAGTATAACCATTCCGTTTGTGCATTTATTCCCTTTCCGCTGGACAAATTTCTGAATTTGCAACACATTCTTTTAATCATCTCTTTGTGAGATTGTAGGTTAAATCTGTTACTTATTGTGTTTTTAGCATTTCATTTTTATTTTCTTTTCATCTTCTTCTACATACGTATTCTTAGTAGTAGCATTAAAGTCCTTGCATTGTTATCAAATTATCAAACATGATTATAAAAAAAATTGTGCTGTAGTCTATTTCCTTGAAAGTTTTAGTCACTACTCGGCAAATTTTAAGGTTTGTTATTGGAAGTACACAAAATATTGTGTCAGGACATACATATACTCATACTTGTTTGTTTTGTTGATATTAAGCTGGACCACTGACAATATGTTCAATAAATTAAGGTCATAGGAGGAGTTATGATTAATAATTAATTGCTATGATGACTCCCCTTGATGCACAATTAGGATTTGGCTGGAGACTAAAGTGTAAAAGTGACTATTGATGCGGAGGCAAGTGAGTTGTAGAGATTCCAACACCTGAATTTGGGCCATGCCAATTCATCTTAAAGCTTAGGTTGATGGCAGCATGGTTTAGCACTGCTTTAACGCTTCTCCACAATAACCTATAGTCAGAATATTTTTTATGGTTACAGCTTCCCAACACTCTGAAGAGGCATGAGAAAATCAATGCGTAACCAAACCTAAAAATTATGGCGCCAAAAACTATGTTAAAAGTTTGAAGTTAGTCTAACTATGCTGTCATTGTGCATGCTACATGATTCTAGAAATGACTCTGACATAATCTTTTTCATTTGCATCTTTTTCCCAGAGATTTTGTGTTGGTGTCCAGAGGAACATCAGAGTACTCGTTGACCAAGGATGATGTTGGGCGAAGACTGGCTTTTGTCTATTTTCCCATAAATTTTGAGGGTGGGTCCACTTGCCACTGAAGTAAATAATTGTTATGGTTTTTACTCATTTTGCATCTTATTATTTCTTCTTTTCCTGACGAAGCAGTTGCTAATTTTCAGGACAAGAAGGGGAATCGGTTTCTGTGTTTTCCCCTAAAGTAAAACGAGGTAACTTTGATTGACTCTAATACTTAAGACAAATGTTGTCGTATGTTCTTTCTCCCAAAATGTCGTTTTTGTTTTAGTCATACAATCTGTCATGGTACATCTGATAAGGCTGTTGACAATGTTTGCCCAATGAATCCTGGGCCAGCTGTTGAGACCCAGCTGTATCATGATTACATTTGTTTGCTTGCAAGAGTTATCAACTATGTATCCTTGTAACAATGCACCCTCAATCCTGGACTAATCTTTATGAAAAGTGCACCATATATGATTCTAATAGCGTAACAGATGGCTTTATGTGATTGGACTTGAACAATAATTATTCCTTTTCCGGATTATAAAGAAAATAAACAGATCTTGTACCATATTGTGGGTTATAGTTATTCTAGGACTCATGTATCCAAGAACAACTAGTAGATGCAATTGGCAGGCATGAGTTTAAGGGTCTGTGCATCCATGGATGCATCTGCGAATATGCTGCACTCAATAGGTGCCAAAAAATAAAGATTGTGGAAGTCTTATATGTCTTCTGTCGGGCAGCCAACAGTGATTCTCTTTCCTTGCATAGTTCAGCAAGTTTTGCCAATCACCCATTAGGAAGTTTTTCATCTGGATAAATTGAGCCAATTCCAACAGGGGTGTTTTGAGGTGCCCCCCTCTTTCAGTGAAGTGTCTGGGATTTATTCAATCTCTTGTCACTTCAGCAGACATGAGCTTTTAAGTATTGTCTTTGTAGCTGGTCAATGTCCACGTATAACTTTTTTGAAACAACCTTCTTTCTTGACCCCCATGCTGGTATGTTCTCAGTGGAGCTAATGTTGTTCTACACCGTTGGCTTCTTTTATTTCTAATGCTTCTACCTTGACTAAATTTCAGCTCCCCCCAAAGTGGCACAAGTTAAAATAATTGGTGATTTGCGAGAGAATAGTAAGATTACAGTTACCGGCTATGTTACTGGGGGAACTGAAGCCTCTAGTAGAGTGCAATGGTTCAAAACAAGTTCTCCAATTTTGGATGGAGAAAATGGTCTAGAAGCAATGAGTGCTTCAAAAATTGCCAAGGTGAATTATACTTTGTTTCGAGAGATCATATGCATGATTAGTTTGGCTGTGTTCATACATCTATTTGGTCGGTTATTCAATGAAAATTCTTACTTTGCCTTTTCCTGTTTCTAGGCACTCCGTATACCTTTGGGGGCCGTTGGATATCACATAGTTGCAAAATACATTCCCATGACTCCAGATGGTGAATCTGGTCAACCAGCTTATGTTGTGTCTGAAAGAGCTGTCGAGAGTAAGTTATATGTCCGAGAAGATATTATACAAAAATAGTTTGTTGGCTTATTTCAGTTCTTTTTTGTTTTCCTTAAAGGATGAATAAACTTATCTGGCTTCAGTAGATATTGTTCTTCTGGTTGTATTTAATCTCATGGTGCTGCATCTATTGCTGAGCCCTTCAACTTTAAATTTTTTTTTTGGCGACGGAAGTGCCTTTAGTTGTCTCAACCTATTTTGTGGTTCATTAGCATCTATTCCACAACCAGCATGCCTTAATAAATATGTCTTTGAGCTATCAAATTGATTGGTCTCAGACAATCTGCACAACTGTGTTTGTTTCTGATAGTATTTACCAGGTTTTCTCTGAGATTTTCTGAATTCTAGTGCCACATGAGTTGGAGCATACAAAGTTTATGTATTCTTTTATGGATAATGAAAAATAATTTACAATGAGGCGACAAGAAGGTTGCTTTATTGAAAAGCTAAAAGCCAACTTCTTATTGATTTACCTCGCCTTCTTTTTAAATGTCAGATGACTTATGTAGTCTTGTTAGAGTTTCCTTTTTAACTCTTCAGCAACTTGACTCTACCAACATGCCTGATTATTGGTATATTTACTGCAGCTCTTCCTCCTAGCTTGAATTTTCTGTCTATCACTGGTGATTATATGGAAGGTGGGATACTGACAGCATCATATGGTTATATTGGGGGCCATGAAGGAAAAAGTATCTACAAGTGGTATCTTCATGAGGTAAATGTTATCTTGCTCGTGGGTGTACTCCACCTCTGTCTTTATTGAAGTTCTGTATCCAATACGGTAGGCTGATTTCTCCCAGCGTCTGTGTTCTCTCTGGAATACTCTCATTAAGTTGTTTATCAATTAATTGAGTTTACTGGAGATTCAGATCATGGCTGGCTCAATCACAATAACAGTGAATCATAACGTTCAATTGAAATATGTAATATCCATTGCAAAAGCCATCTGTGAAAAGAAGGTAAAGTATTTTATGTATGACGGTCTTTTGAACGGCGTTAAATTGTTAGTGGTCAATGGGAAGCCAGTCATCTGTAAACTGCGTGATACGGTTGAACCACTTGAATATGCAGTATTTCATGAATCCTGTAATGGTTCAATCCTGACAATACTGGACCTATCATAGCAACAATAAACTAATCAACAGATGGTTGTCTGACTATGAGGTCAAAATTACAAACTGCTAGCTAATTGTCAGCTAATTGTCAGCTGACAAATTATATCCCTAAAGTGCCTCTTGAGTGTGACCTTTTCCAAGGAATGAAACTATGTTGAAAACTCCAATCTGACTGATGCAATGATTAATAAATTAAAGCCTTTTTGTGATTTTTAGGACGATAAAAAGATAGGTGGCTACGGGGACAATTCCACCCTGATAGTTTAAGTCGCTAATTTCAAGTCTTCCTGCCATATATTTGAGAGGTGTCATTGTAATTAACACAAAAAAGAATGCCTTTCGCTATTGTGATATGGAGAAAGATTAAGTAGTCATTATATATATTTGGCTTCATTGTCATCATGTAGCTTCAGAAAACAAATGCTTTCTTTGAGGCCGTGGGTTTAGTATTTACTGAATTTTAGTCTGTACTGTCAATAGAATTTATAGAAACCTCTAACTTTTGTTTTATGCTATTCGTTTTGCTGTTTGAGGCTTCGTGATAAGGTAGTTGAACATGAAATTGGAAATTGCTAATATCAGGAAATTTGCCTTTTTCTGAATGGAATTTAGGGAGAGAATGCGTAATTCAATTATTTAGTACATCTTCTTCACGTTTGGTATGTGTATTAACAAATGCTGGTTGGGGCTAACATGTGCCTGCCAATCTGCAGACGGAGTCTGACTCTGGTGCTTTAGTAACTGAGGTCTCAGGGCTTCTTCAATATTGCATATCTAAAGATGCAATTGGCAAGTTCATTTCCTTCCAATGTACACCAGTGCGTGATGATGGTGTCATTGGTGAACCAAGAACTTGCATGGGACAGGAACGCATACGTCCAGGTAGGTTGTCATCTCTAATCATGGAAAACCGTCTCAATGGACCAAAGGGTACCGGCCCCTTAAACGGAACAAGTTAGCAATTGTGTAAACAGTAATACATAGAGGGTGGTGATTTGGCATGAGAAGCAGTACCCTAATAAAGCACTCTATTCCTGTGTCAATAACAATTGTCTTGTGTCTGAATTCTTTTTCATGCGAAGTTGGTTTTACGTCCATCTACTTCTCCTCAAAGGCAGTGCATTATTCTTTCAATTGTGCATTCTTAATGTTTCTATGTCTTGCAAAAGCAATATTTGACTAGCAACACAACCTTAATCACCCAATATTTGCATAGGGTATGCAGCATCTTTCTGCTTAGGATAGATAAAGCGAAGAGTCCTATCTATTTCGTAACCTTAATGTTCTTATGTTATCAAAATGCAAAATATGACCAGCAAAAGAATCCTTCATGACCCAGTACTTGCACTCCTACTTCTGCTCAAGGACAGATGGAGCGTTTATCAATTTCACGTCCTTAAATTTCCAATGCTATCCCATTGCAATATTTGACCTGGGACAGAATCCTTCATCATCCAATATTTGCACATCGGATGCTGCACCTGTTTTTTGTCTAACCCTTTAAAGGACAGGAAGAGTTATTTATCCAGCTCTGCTACTTCCTTCCAAAACACAGCATCCTAGTCCTTTTTGATCACCTTCAATACTTCAGATTCTTTCACTGGTATCCTCCCGCTTTAATAAACAAATTGCGTTTAAGAAATGTGAAATTACCGATTTCTTTCTATGGAGGGCTCTTGCCAAGGCTGTTAAACTATTTTAAATGGGCAGAGGATTTATGGTGCATGATAAATGAACAGATGTAAGACTTTTAATGTAATGTCATAGTGGTGTCTCTTGAAAATGGATCCTTAAGGGCTTGTTTGCCTCAACCTTTTCTAAGCATCAATGAATTTTCCTCCATTTTTTTGAACATGAAAAGAAATATTTTCTGTTTTAAATATGATTTAACCTTTGATTCATCATTACTTATAGGTAAATATAAAAATATGTTTTTGTCTTGTTCTCTTTATGCTCATCCAAATTCAATGCAGCATTCATCATTTACCATTTGAATTTGGTGACGTATATAGATGAATTTAAGGAGGTGTTACTATTTGTGCTTTTGTTATTTGTTATTAAGAATGCAACTTTGCCATGCAGGAAGTCCCAAATTGCTTTCTTTACAAATTGTTGGCGATGCAGTTGAAGGAAATCTGTTAAGTGTTGATAAGAGATATTGGGGTGGCGAAGAAGGAGACTCCATATTTAGATGGTTCCGGGTACTTTTGATAAAAAAAAATGCTATTTTCTTGCCTAGTCAACATACTATCATCTCTTTTCTTTTATGCATGATCCCTTGTATGGGGCTTTTTATTCTTATTATGTAACAGATGTAAAATTAATGCAGACAAACTCAGATGGCACACAATATGAAATTAGAGGTGCATCTTCTGCATCATACATGCCCTCATTTGATGACATTGGTTGCTTTGTCTCTGTTTCCTGTGAGCCGGTCAGAGCTGACTGGGCTCGAGGGCCAATTGTGCTTTCTGAACAAATTGGCCCAGTTGCACCGGGTTAGTTGAGTTCTTACATTCTATATTTTTGAATAAGTCTAAGCCTTGTGAGATACTTTTTGCCAGATTGGTGTCTGGGTGATGATTTTCTAATATTTTATGATGGGATTATTCTTCCAATATACCAAGGATTTTATTGGAGTTGACATTAATCTTGCGTTAATGTTTTGATGCAGGTCCCCCAATTTGTCATTCTCTAGAGTTCGTTGGATCATTGATAGAAGGACAACGCCTAAGCGTTGCAGTTTCTTATAGTGGAGGGTATGGTGCATGTGAATCTGTCAGTAATTTCATAAGACTTCCGAACTCTAGTGGAAGATTTAATATAGGACTGAGTACAATGGCAGGACAGAATGCACTTAGTCACCCATATTTAGTGGGATATGCTTGGTGGTTGTTGTTATTTAACAGAATCATTATATTTTTCAGGGAGAGAGGTCACTGCATATTTGAATGGTTCAGGTTGAGAGGTAGTGGTGCTAAGGAGAAATTAAGCACTGAAGGTGAGTTATATTTTTGCAGTGTGCGCTATCCACGTTGCCCTTAGAAATTATGCAGTCAGTTATTCTTTTCCTTTTGACAGATTTCCTTGATTTGACACTGGCGGATGTGGGTGCTTGCATTGAACTTGTTTACACTCCTGTGCGGATTGATGGAATGAAAGGCAACCTGTGTAGCTTGCTGTCTGATATTGTTGGGCCGGGTGAGCATTACTGTTTTTTCATTGCTTCAGATGATTGAATAATAACTGCCCACTGAGGAACGCTTGTCAGAGACGTACACAATTGATCATGTCTCCCGTGTATTGCTTATTGGCATTTTGGTGCAACAGCGGATCCTGTTGGGATGGAGCTTTTAATTCCTGATTGCTGTGAGAATGAGGAAGTAGTCCCGAAAAAATCCTATTTTGGTGGCATGCAAGGTCTTGGGGAGTATATCTGGTTCCGGGTCAAGGACAAGTTGCATGAGCCTGAACTATTGGATATCATTAATATTCATGAAGGTGTTATCGAATGTGGTAGAGCCTTGTAAGTTCGAAGACTCAGCAATCTGTGATTAATGTTGTGCTTCCGGGATTTCATTTTGTAGAGTAGGTATTGATGATAGATCTACTCCTGTACAGAACCTACACTCCATCAATTGCAGATGTAGGTGAATATTTGGCCCTCTACTGGCTTCCTACTCGTGCAGACGGGAAATGTGGACATCCCTTAGTTGCAATTTCCAGCTCTCCTGTTTCCCCTGGTAGGATATCATCCAGTATTATTTTAGAAACATAGTCTTATATATGCTAAGAGATACAAAGTGACGGTCTCAACCCTTTGCAGCATTTCATTTTCCTTTTTTCTTATTTTCACCCATCCGATGTTCTTACGACAAATTTGAACTTAGAATTAAATTGCAAATTCTTTTCTTTTAGTTTGCATAAGCATATGATATGCTGTTTTGCAAGCATTATTGGAAATAGAAACAGTCCAGTGGTACTGTCACTTTTCTGAGCGACAATGTGCAATAAAGCTCTCCTCTTGTATCTACCCGCATATGACAATGTTCATTTTGTCAGTTTGATGGGACATCACTTCTGAACATCTTCTTGCAAATTGTTATGCCAGCTTTGCCCGTGGTGTCTAATGTTTGCATAAAGAAATTGTCTTCGAGTGTTTATTCTGGAGAAGGAGAATATTTTGGTGGACATGAGGGGTTTAGTCTCTACAATTGGTATAGAGAAAATGCTGAGGGAACTATCAATCTCATAAATGGCGCAAATTCTAAAACCTATGAAGTTTCAGATTCAGATTACAATTGCCGTCTATTATTCGGGTAAGTTTTTTGCTGACACCTATTTTGCTAACTTGCTTTTTCAATGTAAACTAAGTAATGCTTTTTACCTGAAACTTAAAAAATAAGCACTTGACCAAAATTTCTCAATGCTTGGTAGTGAGCCAGACAAAAGGGTTACCATAAAATTTGTGGAAGCTCGACTTATTAGATGAAAGTGTGGTTTAATATTTAATTATGATATCATCCACCTCACTTGTGGGCAGGATTTGAATTCAGAGCCTCATGCTTTTAATAAAATGCAATATTTTTCCGAACAATTTCCAATTTAAAAGCTTAGAATATTAAAAACGTGGTTTAATATTTAATGTGATGTACATTGCAAGTTCTATGCTTTATCGGATAGTCGGATGGTTTTAGTACTTTTGAATTGTAAGATTTTCAGCAAAATCTTCCCCTGTATAATTTTGTTTTGCGAGTGTCTTACAAAGATAAAGTATCCTGTGAATCTTGGGTAATCTTAGTTGTGCATGATAAACTGCGGAAAAAGCTGACCCTTACTTGATCTTTCGCACGTAATTCAGTCTATTGATGCTCTGCCTAAATGCATAAAAGCTGACCGTTACTTGATCTTTCACACATAATTCAGTCTAGATATGCTCTGCCTAAATGCATAAAAGAAAGATGCAGACACTGCTGTTCCTGAGTCTCAGAAACAGTGACATTTGCTTTTGTCTCTCATATGACCTTGAAGTTATTGGTCTTTCCCCATTGATACATTTTTATGCAGCTATATAAGTTTGAAAATGTTCATTTATTAATAATCAATCTTTTGCCTTGCCTCCAAGTATGACTGAAATGCCTACATAATGGAAGTTGTTAGGGAGATAGCTTTATTCATCCAGTTAAGTCAAATTGTTGTCTCATGACTCCTCCAAAAGTTGAGAAACATCTGTGTCACAGTTTAACCGACAGTCAACTCATTTTATTCTTCCTATGATTAAGGATTGTTGCTTGCCAAGGGTTAATTTTAACTAGAACTATCAATTGCTGTGGTTAAACTTGTGATTATCATAATTTATATTGGTTTATGTAAGGGACAATTTTCTTTTGTGATAAGCTAATCCAAGCAGTATATAATGCTATGCTTATGGATTTATTAATTCTTGTCTGTTTCTTGATCTTCAAATTGTGTCTGACAGATATATGCCAGTTCGTTCTGATTCTGTTGTTGGGGAACTCAGATTGTCTGAACCGACAGACATTGTCTTCCCTGGTGAGCCATTCCACTTGCATCTAGATTGGCCAATGAGAAGACCCTTAGTTTGTTTCTTTATTAAAAAAAAGAGAGAAGGACCACTAGTTATGAATTACAGAAGCATTTGCCCGTAAAGTGCTTCTTATTTTGAGTATTCTGTCTGTCAAAAGCAGTTTATCTCATTGTAATTCATAGTTCTATTGACTTGGTAATGGATGGGCACTCACTATTGGAGTGGAAGATATTCATCTGGATAGTGAAATCTGAGCAAAGGAGCATAGTTTTTATAAGAATCAGAGGGCTTGATGTAACTGAGTAGTTGATCATATAAAAGTATATTGCAATAACGTACTTAAGACTGTCTGGTAAAACCTGCAGAGTGGATTATAAGTTGTTTGTGGAAGGGTAAAAAGGGCAGAGAGTATAATTTCTCTGAATGTAGGATGACGTCAGGTAGTTGAATCGCTCATAAAACTGAATTTGTGTAAGCATGACATGAATATGTTCTGTTATACTACTTTGATGTCATAGACATCTGACTTTTGGAAGCGCTAAATCTTGATCATTATGCTGGGTTCATTGGTGTTGAAATTAGTTGAAACAATGAGAGCTGAATTGCAACTGCAACAACAACAATAACTAAGCCTTACCTGGAAACAATGATACTTTAACTAGTTTATTCAAATCTAAATTTGTTAATCATTTATGTCAGAGGATCTGAAAGTACAGATGCTTGCTCTAACTGGAAAGGCTATAGAACGCGATGTACTCACTGCTATCGAAGTGATTCCAGAAAATGAAACCCAACAACATTTATGGAGCACATACAAGAAGGATGTCAAATATCAATGGTATTTACTCTCTTCGATCTCCCAAATTTACTTATTTAGTGCTATTAATTAAGATTCTATGGTAGTTTAGGCAGTGGTGTCTTGTCCTGCTTATAGAAATGTCTCAATAATCGTTTACATCCCACAGTCGGAACTTTCATAAGAGAGAATGTAATTCCTACTGGAGAGGAATTCTTCTATACGAAGTAAATTCAGAGGAATTTGCATTCTCTAGTGTCATATGATTAATATAAAGAGCCGTACCAACGCAAACCTTTTAATCAAACAAAACAGGACTCTTATGAAAAGAAAGTTTTACTTTGAAGCTCTAATTGGTAAAGTGAATTCCAGTTTAAAATTATTCATCGCTTTGCATTATTCCAAGTGGTGAGGTCTCATGGATGCGAAGAATCCTCTCCAAGTTACTAATGTTTGTACAATTGAGCTAGGGTAATCGTATATTATTTACTCATTCAAGTTTTCTGCAGGTTCTGCTCATTGGCAGGAGATCGAGACTCATTTGAACCATTAACTTCACAGTTGTCCTGCTCCTACAAGGTTCGATTTGAGGATATTGGTCGATGCCTAAGATGTGAATGCATAGTAACTGATATATTTGGAAGATCAACTGAACCAGCATATGCTGAGACTGCTCCTGTTCTACCAGGTATCTCATGTTTCCACCAAAGTAACTGTATTGAGATTGTGGAGATTTTGAATGCATGTGCGTGTGTGTGATGTGTGGGAAGGAGGGCAACCACCTTGAGTATTTCTTTGGGGCCTTGGCCCCACATGGACTTGGTATTGCAATAGTATAACAGTTGGAAGTGCGGGATTTTTCCTACTTGTCCATTGCCGTTGTAGGCTCCATGGGCCAACATTGACGGTGGCATCAGTGCCCACATTGGCGCAGAGTGTGGCGATTATTTGATTATGAAGTATAGATCCACCCAAAAGGTTACCTCTTCAGTACTCCTTTTGTTGCTTGACCTATGTGGATCAAGGCAGGTCGTTAAAAATGAAACTAAATAAAGGCTTCTTGAGACAACTCAAGCCCAAGAAAAGACCAAGTGTCTCATTCGAGTATTATAATAAGGCCAATTAAATAATCATAGCTCTGCTTGAAAGATTGGGGAGCCATTTGGTTCCTCTTCAATTTGTAAAACCTAGAAGATAGTACGTTCATTATCCAGATTTAATTGTGCTTTGCCCTCAAATGATGTTGATGAGATCATTTATCTCATTTCTGGCTTTAGGTGACTGCTGGCGTATATGACAAGGATTGAGATAGGTTGGTATAAGATATGGTAAAGTCATCAGATAAATTAGGATAGGCAGGATTTGGCAGGCCACTGTAGTGCTTAAAAATAGAGAAAAGAAGAGAAAGGGAGTCACTAATCTTAAGCTGCTGGTGCCACCTCGTATCTTGTCGGTGACAACCACAACAAACTTTCGGTTGAGGACATTGTTGAAATATCTGCACTTTTTATTACTGCCATGAGAAATTAGTTTGAAGGGTCTGTTTGCTCATCTTTTTCTACATTCTGAACATCTCAATATGTGTAAATTTTGTAAGATGTTGGTTGCTTTGCATTTAATGAAAATCAGATTATGAAAGACACAAGATTTAAGCTAATACAAAGCACACGTTGCTACAGACAGACCTGAAATTGTTGACAGTAAATGGGTGGTGACAAACCAGATTCTTAGTCAAAACCTGTGGACTTTGGGCCAGGTAAAGTTGTCCATGCTTATATTACGAGTTGTGGGCTGGGAGAAGTGTTCTGGTGTTCTCATGAATTAATGTTAAGGCACTTCAATGGTTCTTAATAGTAAAACGATTCTGCACCTTGGAATTGGTGACATGATGTCGACCCTGTTTTGGTTTTCCATGGTCCTTGAGATTCTTTGTTAGGATTATAAAGCCGCTTTACTGATACTTTTCCCTGGTCAATTTGGAGAAATAATAAATAAAAAAAACTCATCAATTCGTACCTGTCTTGGCTTCTTTTAGAGTGCAGGATTCTTTCCTCTCTATACTTTCAAGTTACATCTTTTGATATCTTCAATGTGAAAATCCCTATTCTTTCTTTAACTCTTATGGTATTATCTGCCATCTATCTACAGGTTCTCCCAAAATAGATAAACTGGAAATTGAGGGCAGGGGCTTCCACACAAATTTGTATGCTGTTCGTGGAATATATAGTGGTGGGAAGGAAGGGAAAAGCAAGATTCAGTGGCTAAGGTCTATGGTTGGAAGTCCAGATCTTATCTCCATACAAGGCATGTCATCCCCATGAATAATTCTTTTGGTCTTTGTATTCACTTCTAAACTAATGATTAAGTCTGTCGAGCATTAAATGTTATATGTCCCCTTATAATTACTCATGAAGAGACCTGGTTTCCTTATCTGTTCTTGATATAAAGTTGCAAGTGTTAGCATTAGAGGAGGATGCACATTAGGAGAAAGATACACTATGTACTCTTGATTCCATAGAATGTAACCTGCATTGTATGATTTATGGAGGTAAGCCTTTAAGGCTCTGGAAACTGAAGGCCTATGCTTCATTGTAGGTTGGGAAGGTTCATAGATTTTGATCTGAACCAGGGTGTGGATAAGAAATTACTGGCATATTTAGAATAATTTGGACATTACAACTGAAAGTAATGTTACATTGAGAAAACTATCCATAATCACTTTTCTTTGAATGTACTGATAATAAAAGTGTCTTTTTTAGCTTTAGAGTTATTATTACCTTGAAAACGATTGGTGATTTGCATTGCCACTACTCCGAGAAATGAGCCTCATAAGCTCAAACTTTAACTGCCACATGTTCTTACTGGATTTTACAACTGCAAGCTTCTTTTGGCCCAAAAAAAAAAAAAAAACAATGCTAGCTTTTAAGGATTTTTTTTTCCCTCTTCAGAATGAAGATCCATGAAAATAATAGAAGTATTCATTTTCCAATTTCATGAACTTGAAAGTTTCATCACTCTCTGGCTGTGGACACCTTGAATTACATGAGTTTGCTCCTTATGTAGAAGAGAATTGCTATGTGTATGTTCAAGTGGATCAATTTTTTTTTTTTTATCTTTATCCCTGTATTGCGTCCACTTTTGTTGTATGTGATTTGGGAGGTCAACCTATGTTGCAGGAGAGACTGGAAGAATGTACGAAGCTAATGTTGACGACGTAGGTTACAGGTTAGTGGTAATTTACACTCCTGTAAGGGACGATGGAGTTGAGGGGCCACCGGTGTCTGCATCTACAGAGCCTATTGCAGTTGGTAAACAAATCAAAATCCCTAACTTATTCGTCTGCACCTCTTTTGTCCGCCTGAGATGAATATTACTGAAAATGACCTTTTTACCCTTCGAGTTTTATGAATCTTCTTGGGCTTTTCTTCCTTTTCAAAGTCTACAATTGTATGCATGTGTTTTCTGTGATGGTATTACCATGCTTTTTGTTCATTCGGTTATCCTAATTGCTAGACTATAGCTGACTGAGTTTGTAATTTGTGGCATATCAATGTAAAGGTTTGAACATGTGCACAGTTCAATAAATATTAAAATTGAGCTTGTGATTAAGAAAGTTAACTACTTAAACGAGATAAAACACAATAGGGACTCAAAAAAGCTATTAAAGTCATACTAGGGAGATATGAAGATAGACACCATTCCTCACTTTGCTGATGAAATTATTACTTAGGAAGCAAGAAAGATAATGGAGAATGGTGTATTAGACAACTATATGAAAACAAAGAACATGGATTTTATTTTATTTTTGCTTCAGGGCATGGAACAGGGCAAAGTGAGAGAAAAAGAAAATTTCCCAAGGAGGATCATGGCTAATGCATGGATGTTTTGAGTTATGGCAAGTGGCATCTAAGTTAATATATTTCCTTCATTGGTGTTAGTTAGTTGTATGTGGTTGGAGCATCCATCCTTTATTTAGTTTCCTTTCTTAAGTGATCTATTAAAAGTAACTTAATTCTCTTAATTATTTATGTCCTTTTAATAACAATCTGCATCACTATATAAAACCATTGGATTACCATTGGACGAAATTTAGATAAAATTACTGATTTTCCCCTCATAGAACCAAAGATGAATGAACATAGTTGTATTTGAGTATCATGTTCCTCACACTATGGGCGTAGCTAGTGGGGATATAAAGAAAAAACATGGCATAACAATGCATGCTTAATAAAGAATGACAATCCTTGTTAAGTAAATTAGAATCGGGTGGCCAAAAATAACACTTTGAGACAATAGTCATACCATATACTGAGTGACGTGACAAGATATAAATGAGCCTTTAAACAGGTGACTCATTTTTAACATTCATAGAATCTGCCAATCGCTCAGCACATTAGTTCATGAGACTGGGTATTGTGCCTGCAAGATGATGTTTGGGGGGCTTGGGCCTCCCTGGCCCCTCACATCCGCCATTGCCTCCTTTTGGCTGGTTGCCCTTTGGTTTCTGTCTTTAGTGATATCTTCAAAAGCTATCTATCTGGTTTACAACATAGATACTCAATTTTCCTTATCATTTGTATTGCAGAGCCTGATGTTCTTAAAGAAGTTAAGCAGAAGCTTGATCTTGGATCAGTGAAATTTGAGGTGATGCTTCTAGCTTTATGATGATTCATGACTTGTAAACTTACTTAGCTCAGTCCTGCTGGAGTAATTGCTCATAGGACCTTTTGTAAAAACATCATCCAAGTCCTAGATTAGGTACTGTTCATTTGGACTACAGGGCATCGATGATCAACAGTTCTTTCTTAGGACTTAGTTCACTGATGGAATTCAACTCAACATCATAAGTTCTACTAAAAAGAGGTTGAGCAGTAAGGGTCGGAGAAGGGCAATCACTTATTCTTAAAACCAGCAGTATATTTTTCGGACTAAGCCAACCAAGACTGGAATCACGCTCTGTAGGATTTGAACCTAAGAGTAGCTAATTATGATTTGTTAATGTTCTGCAACTTATTTGCCTCAATCTCGTAGTTCGTGAAAGTATATTACCATGTGTACGTGTAAGTCCAATGGTATGGCTAAAGGTGACAGATCATGATTTGTAACATGGATGTCACTGAGATTTTTCTTAGTAGCTTTTTAAGTAGCATATTAAGCATCAATTGGGCGCTTAAAAATACTATTTATATGAGGGTAACACCATACTTCTATTGTCTACCAAATGTTCTCTTATATTCATCTCTTTCCTCTTTTTTTCAGATTTAAGTGTGAGAAACTTTGGTTTTTGTTTTTAGTGCTTAATTTTACAACAGTATGCATCCTTTTTAAGTATGGCCATGTGAAATGAGTTTGGGGACAAGCTGATGCCTATCAAAAGTGAAACAACAAAGAACCCTGCCATTTCTCTTCCTGATTTCTCTTATAATTGAACTGTCATTTTGCACTTTATCTTGGTGATATAACACTAAGCTCTTTGCAAGCAGGTTCTCTGCAACAAGGACAGAAATCCGAAAAAGGTATCTTATTTACTTTTCTGTATGTCTCTCATGGGAAAGAGATTTTTCAAGCTAGACACTTATTTGAGTTGGTTACAGGTTCCTGGTGAGGGAAGTCTTGAGAGAAGAATACTGGAGATCAATAGAAAAAGAGTCAAAGTTGTCAAGCCAGGTTCAAAGACTTCATTTCCAACCGCAGAAATTCGTGGAAGCTATGCTCCTCCTTTCCATGTAAGTCTCAGTGTGTGAACGCTAGTATTAACACCATATGTTCGCATCAGAAAATGCCCATAAATCTCATCACATATGTCCTTCCAGCTACCAACTTGTGACCCTTCACTCACTGATGAATTGATAATTTCGGTTTGCAATTTGCTAGGAGTACTGTTTCAATGATTTCTGTTCACTATTGGTCTGAGATGATTATGATGGGATAATAATATGCCATTTTCTATTGTTTGGGAGGGTAAGAAACAAGTTATCTACAACCAGCTATCAAAAAAGTATTAGATGGTGTCCAGTGCTGTCCTCAACACAATTTCTTTAAGCAGCCGCACCAAACTGACCACTTTCTGAAATCTTCTTGTTTCTTTACTTAAAACAAGATAAAAGCCCTATGCGGACCCTATAGTCATCCAAACAGTAGAGACCAACAGAGTATAAGCAGAATAATATTACTGTCATATGATAGATAGATTCCATCTCTAGATTCTCTATTACTTAAGCTTAAGAAAAAGTTTCCAGTCCATAAAAAAATATTATAAAGCCTGCCACTTCCCTTTCCCTCTTCACATCCGCTTTCGATTTCACAATGCTTCTGCTTGTATAACAAAGGCATCTTCTGTGACAGGTGGAGCTTTTCCGCAGTGACCAACATCGTCTTAGGATCGTAGTCGATAGTGAGAACGAAGTAGATTTGATGGTGCAGTCCAGACACTTGCGTGACATAGTAGTCCTTGTCATCCGGGGTCTTGCGCAGCGTTTCAACAGTACATCTCTCCACTCCCTACTCAAAATAGAAACATGAGTATAATGGGCGACTGTATAGTGTTCATTGCTTTGGTGTGACATTTAGCCGGGCTTTGGAAATTGTCAGGTTACTTGCAAACTTTCGTCTTGCTCTTGAGTGAAAGTTCTTTTCTGATGTCCTACCGTTTTCTTGGCACTGCCTTTCGAGTCTAAATAGTGTTTGTTGTGTTGCACTGAGTACAGAGTGAGGGTCTCCCTGTTGTATATTTGGTGACAGTGATCATATTAAAAGTTATTTGCTGAAAGTCAGTGTGTATCTTTCAAACAAGATTCACAGTAATAGTTGCTGATTTCTATTTCTCTATCATTATGTAGACAACTACTTTCTTTTTTGCGGGAAAATAAAAATTTAAATTTGGGGGGGGGGGGGAGATTTTGAAAAAAGAAAGGAAAAAAAAAAAAAAAAAAAAAAAAAACCCAAAACAAAAGAAAGAAAATTTAGAATATTAAAAATAAAAAAAAAAAAAAAAAGGATCACCTTGTTTACTTGGGTCGGGTCAACTAGTTTCAAAACGAGACAGTGATTCGGTTCTCCTTTTTCTTGGATCACAAGTAAAATGATGGAAATTACTCAATAACAAGTCTTGTTAGTCAAGACATGATCATATGAGATGTCTAAGGTGAATCACGTGATTTATCACAAGTTCTTGGGTTCAATTTATAATTATAGTTCTGGACAAAAAAAAGTTATAGTTATTGAGAATAATGCAATCGCAAAAAGAAATAACTAGAATATATTATATTTTAAGAAACTTCTGATCATAGAAATGTATCTACTTTTTGTCAAGCAAGATCAGTGGACGTGTGAAGAAAAAACCCGTGAAGTAGGATGGTAAATATTTATATCTGATTGAAATCAAATCTAGCATATGAGAATTTTATGGAGTTGCGTGACGATTACCCGGAGTATTTTAATTTCCTATTTTGCCCATCAGATGACATATTGTTATTCTAGAGTTCAAAACCAAGATGGACGTTCCCAAAATATTAGGGAAAATGTTAACCGTTTTGAGTAGAGAGAAGAGGAGGATCGGAAGAAGAAGAAGAATGCAGAAAGGTCGGCTGAACATCAAATCCTAGATATTTTTGTTCAATATAAATAATAAAGTCAAACACTATACTTAGAATATTACAAATACGCCACTGCACATGATTCTCTTAACATGAAGACATTTGCACTTAACATGTACATAAATCACTATGTCGGCTCAAGTAGAGGGAAAAATTATCCAAAAAGTCCTAAACTTATTGTACAACGGCTAGTTCAATTCTAAACTTTTCAATTGGGCTAATTTAATTCTAAGCTTTTTAATGATTTGCTAATATAGTTCTTTCGACCAATTGGCAAAAACCTAAAATGTTAAGACTAAATTGATAAATCTTCAAAAGATTTAGAGTTAAGTTACCACACTTGAAAGGTTTGATACTAAATTAGTAAATCGCCACAACGTTTAGGACTTTTTGGACAATAATCCTCTGGTAGAGAAATGGCTATATTTTCAAACTGACTTCCTTCCTTGTTTCTAGGGCTCAATATTCAAAAGAACTCCAATTTTAGCATTTGTGACAATTTTATCAATTTTTTTTTGTCTCATAAAAAACCCACAACGTTTACATTTGCTCTAATTCTATCCCAAACTTTTGCTTTTGTCCCAATTCTACGGACCTAATACCAAAAAAACTCTCAACTTTAGCATATGTCTCAATTATATATCCAAAACTCTTTTTTTTGTCTTATAAAAAACCTCCAACTGTTATTTTTGTCCCAATTCTACCATTGTTAGCCTTCCGTTTATAATCACCATTAGTTAATCATATGTGGCATTTCCACATTATTAATGAATTACACTTCAATAAAGGCGACATGAAAAACTCTTGAACTTCTTTTCTGTAATTTGCTTCCCCTACATATTGATAGGAGATATAGAGCCACTTAAGACTAGACGTTTCGTATTTTCTTCGGCACTTAGTAGCCCAAAAAATAGCTAGACATGGAGATATTTGGACTAATGATTTAAAACCTCATCGTCTTTGAAACCTATTGTTTTCAAATTTCGAAGATTTATTGATAAGTTCGGCGAGAAAACTCGAGCCACGTAAGATAACTAACGATGATTATGGACGGAAGATTGACGGTGGTAAAATTGGGATAAAAGTAAAAGTTGAGAGTTTTTTATGAGATAAAAAAAATTGAATATAATTGGGACATATACTAAAGTTGAGGGTTTTTTTGGGTATTAGACTAGTATAATTGAGATAAAAGTAAAAGTTATGAGTTTTTTATGAGACATTTTTTTTTTTTGATATAATTATAGCAAATGTAAAAGTTGGAGATTTTTTTGGATATTATGTCTTGTTTCTAATTAGGGAATCACAATACGTACGTCACCCATGCGTAGAAATAAGTACAAATCGGTACGAGCGCAATAAATGTTTGTGCTCACAAGTCAAAGGATTGATTAAAAGCAGTATCGTACAAAGTAGGATGGAGATGGTTGAGACTTTTAGCCATTACTAGACATCTTATGGAAGATAAGAGGCTCTTTCATGAGTTTTTGACATAATCTTTCACCTTCAGTGAGACCCAAGGGCTAAAATATGATGAAGGGTCATATGAGTGTAATTTTTAGGATTGTGTTTGACGATAAGACATGATAGTAATCTCCTCTTTTAACTCCTTAGTGGGATTTTGCTGCGCTCGCGACATCGACCTGGTCTGCATAATGAAAAGGAGTTTTGAGCACTTCATATGGTACTACTACATATGAAGAAATAAGCCAATCATAACAAGCGGGAGTTTTTAGTTAGAGAAATGATTATGCGACTATTTTTAATTTATTATGAGATTAACATCATGTTCTAGGCCACAAAAATAATTAATAAATAACTAGAAATTATTGTAAAGTTTACGCATTCAAGAATTTGTGACCTACAATATGTTATTACTCTCCCAGTTGCTAGAATCTGATATCCTAGCAAAGTCCATTTAGTTAATTCAGATATATAGTGAGTTGGAATGCATGCATCAACCATGCTATATGTGTACAAGATTTTATAGACCCACATAATTTTTTTTTTGTCCATAAATAAGCTACATTTTATTGTTCAAAAAGCAAATGCAATGCAAGCCAACCACATCTCAATACAAACCCCATACCAGGGAGGGCAAACAAAAGAGCCACATGACCTCATATGCGTTTCTCCATTTTACGACTTCATCGCTGTTTTCGCTTTATGATCGTCGCTTCGGTTACCCAGTATTTGGAATCAAATTTGCAGCAACATCATAACAATAACTAAGAGGAGAAAAAGAAATCGATTGGTTATTGCGCACGTACACTCGATAAGTAGCTAGGACTTGCCAAAGTAGGTGTCTTCTTCAATTGTATCATGATGCAAGCCGAGATCCTCCGCTTGTAGATGAGTTAAAAATAATTGTATTCAAGAAGAAACGGTGGAAACGATAGCGAGCGGTCGGTGAAAATTTTACGTGAATCAGAAAGACAGGATGGATGAATGCAGATGATAAACCATTGAAGTTTCATATGGATGAAAGTCGCATACATACACGAACTTGTAACTTGTTTGCTTGGCAAGTTCAAGGGCAGATCACCTCCTCAATTTCTTGAAAAGTGCGCGACGGGACTCGACGGCCAGAGTGAGGCCTCCCATGCAAAGCATCGTGCCGTAATGAGCATTCCATTTTTTCGATTTCTAACAACGTTGGAAGACACCACCCTATTGTCATAGGTGGGCTTTTTTTCAAATTGCATACAAAAAAAAATTTATTTACCATTTTAGGGGAGAGAAAAGATATTTGCCGTTTAGGGGTCCGCTGGCGGTCATAACGCCGAGCGGCCCGCTTGGCGCTTTAACCGCCGAGAGTGGCCGCCGGCACTATAAGTGCCGAGCACTGCCTTGCTCGGCACTCAAGGCCGAGCAAGAAGGAAACGAGAGAGCAAACCGCTCTCTCTCGCACCGTGTCTCATTTTTTTTTTTTTTCTGCACGCTTTAGTGCAGGCAGAAATTCAACTCGCACTAAAGTGTGCGTGCAGGCAGAATTCTGCTCTACATTAGTGCATAGCAGAATTCGCTTTCGCTTTCGCCTCTCTCTCCACTAAAGCGTGCGAGCACTTGGAGAGAGAGAGCAGATTCTGCTCTCTCTCATGGGTCTTGCTCGGCACTCACGGTGCCGAGCAAAAGATGGCAGAGAGCAGATCTGCTCTCTCGCATGCCGGCCCCTACCCGCTCGGCACTAATCTTCGAGCGGGTAGGGGCCCCTATGACACCCGCGCCTTTAATCGGGCGGCACGACGTGACCTTTCACGAGTGCTACGAGCCTTGGCTCGCTTGGCAAAGCCGAAGGCTCTCCGTTGATAAGCTCATCCACACGTAAGCTCATCCACACGAAGCTTCATTCTCTGCATTTCGCTCCTCCAAGGAAGTTCATCGCTCCTTTGCATTTTTGCGTTTCGCCTCTCGAAACTCATCTCTTTCTACAAATCGCCTCCTCTCGAAGCTCATCTCTCCTCCGCATTTCGCCTCTCCACGTAAGCTCAACTTTGCACTGCATTTCACCTCTCCACAAAACCTCATCCTCTTTGTTGAAGCCTCCTTCACTGAATCTCGATTTTAAGTGATCGGATATTAAGTGAGCAGTGTGGAGTCTGGAGCCCTTCCTCGCTTTGATTAACTTGACGAGATTTGTTCTTAATATCCCGACCAAGTTTTAATCAGATTCTCTAAGACGTCATTTCTTGTTTTCTTCTATATAGCTCACGAAGATTTTCTCATATCCCTCTCCTCGGTGCCTTTATTGATATTAGGTTTTATTTTATTGCAAATATTTTTGTCATGTTTAAATTAAATTGAGACTTTTTTATTTTTGCGAAGTCGAGAGAAAAGCAAAGCCGACCTTCTTACTAGTTTGAGGTAAACCTTGTTATAGTTATTTTTTGCGGTTTCGTAAGTATTGTTTTATTTATTTAATTATTATTTGTAGACCGAATAGTTGTAATGTTTACGATTTGTGGTAAATAAAAAAATGACCATAATCTCATAAGAACAAATTTTGAGGACTCATTTTTGCAACTACGTCCACATATTTATTTTGACGATTTTCAAATTTTAAAAAGAAAATTAGGAGTGTGAAATGATTTTTTGGACAGATTACATAGTTAGAGATTGGCTTTTTTGGGGCTTTTTCAAGATTGCATAAAAAAATTTTATTTACCAAATAAGGGGAAAAAAAACTTAATTACCTTTTAGGGGTATGCTCGGTAGTCTAGGTGCCGATCCGAAATTTTTTTTTCGAATCGAGGGGGGCGGGATTTGACCCGGTCCGAAAAAATTTTTTAATAATTTCAAAATTCGGATAATAGAAAATTACAAAATACAAAATGGATTAAAAATAAAGAAAAATCATAAAGACTTTAAAAAAATGAAGGAAAAAAATATTAAGAAATTTGAGAAAATGGGAAAATAGCCACAATGAAGTGGCCATAGATTATTTTGGCCGGTGATTTAAAAAAATGACGATTTTGCTCTTCCGGCAAATTGTCTCCCATAAAATTAAAAAAAAAATCTCAAAAATTAGGAAATGGCCACAATCAACTTGCCATGGACGATTGACGGCATTTTGGCCGAGGAATTTTGAAAATGACGATTTTGCCTTTCGGCAAATTGTCTCCCATAAAATTAAAAAAATCTCAAAAATTAGGAAATGAACACAATCAATCGGCCATGGACGATTGACGGCATTTTGGCCAACGAATTTTGAAAAATGACGATTTTGCCCTTCCGGCAAATTGTCTCCCAAAAAATTCAAAAAAAATCTTAAAAATTAGGAAATGGCCACAATCAATCGGCCATGGACGATTGACGGCATTTTGGCCGACAAATTTTGAAAATGACGATTTTGCCCTTCCGGCAAATTGTCTCCCAAAAATTCAAAAAAATCTCAAAATTAGGAAATGGCCACAATCAATCGCCATGGACGATTGACGGCATTTTGGCCGACGAATTTTGAAAAATGACGATTTTGCCATTCGGCAAATTGTCTCCCAAAAAATTCAAAAAAATCTCAAAATTAGGAAATGACCACAATCAATCGGTATGGACGATTGACGGCATTTTGGCCTACAATTTTGAAAAATGACGATTTTGCCCTTCCGGCAAATTGTCTCCCAAAAATTCAAAAAAATCTCAAAAATTAGGAAATGGCCACAATCAACGGCCATGGACGATTGACGGCATTTTGGCCAATGAATTTTGAAAATGACGATTTTGCCCTTCCGGCAAATTGTCTCCCAAAAATTCAAAAAATCTCAAAATTAGGAAATGGCCACAATCAATCGGCCATGGACGATTGACGGCATTTTGGCCGACGAATTTTGAAAATGACGATTTTGCCCTTCCGGCAAATTGTCTCCCAAAAATTCAAAAAAATCTCAAAAATTAGGAAATGGCCACACCCATCGGCCATGGACGATTGACGGCATTTTGGCCTACGAATTTTGAAAATGACGATTTTGCCCTTCCGGCAAATTGTCTCCCAAAAATTCAAAAAATCTCAAAAATTAGGAAATGGCCACATCACGGCCATGGACGATTGACGGCATTTTGGCCTACGAATTTTGAAAAATGACGATTTTGCCCTTCCGGCAAATTGTCTCCCAAAAATTCAAAAAATCTCAAAAATTAGGAAATGGCCACAATCAATCGGCCATGGACGATTGACGGCATTTTGGCCGACGAATTTTGAAAATGATGATTTTGCCCTTCCGGCAAATTGTCTCCCAAATTGTCTCCCAAAATGACGATTTCGCCCTTCTAGCACGGCCCTTAGGCTTATACTAAGACATTTATTTCATTTGATATATTGATAGTGAGAATGTTAATTTGATAACGTATATGGGACAATATTTAGGAAATTGTAGTTTAGAAATAATTTCTAATTTATTTAAATCTCGGAATGTCGTCTACATTTTTGCGATTGTGCTGGGAGGCACAATAGTACGAACCGAATATGGAATTGATTACGAAGGCGGACAATCTACCATGTTCGGGATGGCAAATATATCGACATTTGATGAGTTACGTGTGTCGATTGAGAGCGCTTTGAATATAACAGGAAACCAGTATATTCAAACGGTGGTGTATAGATATCCGTATGTAATAGGCAATTGTGTTACATATGACATTACGGAGGTCCATGATGATGCCACAGTTACGATGATTCAGCAATTTGCACTTCAGGCTGGTGGTACGGGGTTCTTGCGGTTCTATGCAACCGTAGCGAACATCAATTGAGAGATGATTTCGCGGAGGAAGCTTGAATGTTGGTGAAGATGATGATGGTCTACATAATCGACGCGGCCGATGATAATGCCGATAATGCTGCTGATGTTGATGATGATGATAATGCCGATAATGTCGCTGCCGATAATGATAATAATGCTGATAATGCTGATGATGATGATAATAATGCCGATAATGCTTCTGCTGCTGGTGATGATGATGATGGTGATGAAGAAGATGATCCTTGGATCGACTCCGATGACAATGATGAAGAAGATGTCGGATGTGAGAATATGGAGGCTTACTATAATACGCAATGCTGCAATCCCATTTTGCCGTTGGTACATCCACCGCCTTATTCGGAGATCGACTTTGACATGATGCAAGACGACACAAGAGCCAAGCCGGGCCGTATGCTATTTGATCCATCAAAAGAATTTGATGTTGGCATGTTGTTTCCATCACGGGACGCGGTGCGTTGGTCGCGAAAGAGTACTCCTTAGGGGAAATCAAAATTTTCGCAGTCATTTGACAAAGAAAGACGAATATGTGATAAAGTGTGGCAATTCAAATGGACCGTGTGGTTGGAGGCTCCGCGCGATTGCTAAATCGGGTGGCATGTTTTGGAAAATAAGTAAATATAATGGGCCACATACATGCGTCCCGCAAATGTCACGGGATCATCGGCACCTTGACCAAAAGTACCTCGCAGCCAAATAGAAGCAATGGTCGCCGCCCAACCGGATATCAAAATCAAGCCACCGATGGCGGAGATTCAAGATAAGCTGCAATTCGAACCTACTTACCGTAAAACCCGGAAGGCCAAACAAATGGCGATCGCCGGACAATTTGGAGATTGGGATGAATCATACGGTAGGTTGAAGACGTGGATGATCGAAATGAAGAGTCGGAATCCAGGTTCACATTTTGTGATCGATGATCATATCAACCTAGATCAAGGCTGCACGGTTTTGAACCGGATGGTTTGGACTTTCAAGCGACGATTGAAGGCTTCAAAAGTTGTCGCCCGTGATTTTTGTTGATGGTACATTTTTGTACGGAAAATACGAAGGAACCCTCCTTTGTGCGGCCTCCCTTGATGGAAATAATCATATTTTCCCGCTGGCATTTCTTGTAGTCCATCGGGAAAATGTTGATAATTGGACTTGGTTTATGAATCTGTTGCGGAGATATGTCACTAGGAGAGATGATATTTGTGTAATATCGCATGCATATATCGGTATTCAACGATCAATGGAGACAAGACGGTGGCGTCCTCCACATGCCCACCATAGATATTGCATTCGGCACATTGCAGCAGCTACAACAAACACTTCAAAAATGCCGAAGGGAAAAACTTATTCGACGGGTAAATTCTCGAATTTGTAAATTTTAAGAAAATACGTATGGAAAAATTTGAGTACAAAGTACTAATTAATGTTGTCTTGTACAGCTTACGCGAACCAACGTCGAAAGTTCGACCAATTCATGAGCCAAATTAGGGAGTTTGATCCACCACTGCATGGTGCGTCGATTCCAAGAGAAAAATGGACAAAGGCTTATGATGAAGGGAGGAGATATGGATCGATGACGATAAATTTAGTCGAATCGGTCAACGGGATGCTGAAGGGTTTCCGTGGTCTACCAATAGCAGCCATGGTCGACAAGATATTCTATCGGTTGGTGCACTATTTTGATACGAGAAGAACAATGTATAGGATGCAGAAAGACAACCGGTGGAAATATACGGAATTTGCCGTGTCACGCTCCGAAGAACAGTCAAAAAGCAAATAGGCATGTCGTCACGTGTTTCGACTCGATAGAGGCGTTTTGGTGACAACCGGACGTGACAGATCCAGAGGTTCAGGGGGCCACAAACACATAGTGCGCCTACACTTGAGAACGTGCACATGTGGGAAATTTGAAGGATTGAAAATCCCATGTTCACACGTCATGGCAGCATGTCAAGCGTATGGCATTGATTACGAACCATACGTAGATGAATTCTATACTTTAGAGAAAACCCTTCAGTGCTATCAATATATGTTTAATCCGTTGGGGCATCTTCATTACGAACTTGAACCCGAAGAACCGCTATTAGTGCCGGACCCGAGTCGTATTCGGAAGAAAGGAAGGCCCCGTACATCACGGATCCGTAATGAGATGGATCGAGAAGCGCGAGCAGAGCTCTTCGCGAAATCATTGCACACTCGCGGAAAATCGGGGCACAATAGGAAAACTTGTGCACATAGATCGGCCGGAGAGTAGATCATACTTGCTCGATCCTTATGTATTTCATTCCTATGCGTTGTAAGGATGATCGTATTTCTATGTTATAAAATCTCTTTGTCTTCTAAAGTCATCAAATGAATATCTTCATATGGGAAAAAAATTGTATCATGAAATAATTTCTATGTTATAAAATAATTTCTATCGTTGTATCGATCCTGGGAAATCAACGAATAACGGATGTTGGCGTAAAAAAGACACGGGCGTGACAAGTATCATGAATTTTTGTAATGTTATAATATCACAATTGCACGATATTTATTCATTTATGTGTTTCATGTTATATATACATATGAGAATTTGTTGTAATGTTATAATATCATAATTGTGTAGATATGGCACGTAGTACTTACATTCACCGGCCCGGAGGATGATTCCCTACTTATCGGGCGTGGACATAGATCTCAGCTATATGGGACGCTAAGGTAATTGAAGATTTTTCGTTGATCCGTACTTTGTCACAATATCATCAAAATTGCCACTAACTGTTCATGTTACATGTCACGGATACCTCCGACGAAGCCCTTCGATGTCGGCGAGCGATGCTACACGTAGGTGATCTTGATCCGCGGATAGTCCCGTATCTGCAAGCTTCGGATTTTTGGCGTTTATATGATGGGATTCGTGCATGGATTGGCACTTAATTACTGCATTGGTCAAGCGGTGGAGGCCCGAGACCCACACCTTCCATATGCCGAAGGTGAATGCACTATCACGGCGGATATTGCAAGGCCGACGCCTTCCTATAGATGGACGTGCGATCGGCCCTAGTGTTCGCATTGGCCCACCGTATGTGACGATCTACTCGGTGCTCACCCGGTTGCGGGCACACAGATCGTTTGAGCTGGTTGAGACAGCGCTTTGAAGAGCTTCCGCCGACGCCGATGACGTCGCCATAGTGCAGCATTCCGGGCTTTCATTCTCCGTCGCTAGGAGGATCTATTTTCTCGGACAAATCAGTGCCCGAGTTAGTTTGCCGTTTCTTCCATTATTGGCGAACCTTAACGTCCCTACGCAGATAGTTGGGGTTCAAGCAGCACTTGCATGGTTGTACCGAGAGTTATGTCGTGCAACCGACCCAAAGACGAAGCAAATGGGCGGTACCTTACATATACCGCAGCTTTGGGCGTAGGAGCGTTTCGGATGTGTCTCCCCATCCCTGACGGTTGAGGTTCCTTTAGGACTTGCACCTTTCGGTAGTTGGTATGTGATCTATTATATTTTTAGTTCGTGCGTTATTAATTCCTTCCAAGGCGTATAATATAAGAAAATTGAATGTTTTTTGTTTATGCGGTTAGAGTCACGGTCGAAGTACGACGGAGATCCCTACGCATACGTTGGTACATCTACGCTACCAACTTGATAGATTGGCATCCGAAGATGTAAGTAATGATAGCAACGAATGAGTTTAATATAATGTTAGCTTTTAAATTAATTCTTCATTTAATTTCATATGTTTTATTATGATAACGGATTATTTGGGAGCCCTATGGTGGCGACATTTCGGGAGAATGTATGCCATCGCTTGCGAGGACGGGATATTTGGAGGGCTCGTGTGCCACTCATCCGTTTTTGGATAGTTGAGTGACATTATCCAGATCGAGTACTTCGCCAGTTTGGTATGCAGCAGGTGATACCTACTCCTCCCCGCGATCACACATGGTTGCATGATATTGACAATAGGCCACCCGGGAAGGATTGGGCAGCTAAACACGGACGATTGATCGCTATGTGGGACAGGCGCACCGAATATGTAGTCCATGCTAATCCTGCCACGGAGGAACTCCACTTTCACTCGGGATATATGGAGTGGTTCCGCTGACATACACGGAAGTGGATTTCTATTACCGGAGCTGCAATGGGTGCAATGGTTAGTGCAAATACTTTCAATTTAATTCATTAACTATATTTTTACTAACATAAGTTATTGTAATTTTATAACATTTGTTGCTTGTCATATCATTACCGGGGTGATGGCGTGGAACAAATCTTACGTATATTAAATTCACGTCCATCTCGTCAGACTTTGGGAGATGTGGGGAGGATAGCTAAGGCAATGCTATACGCCCAAGATGAGGAGAGGCGTCTCACGATGATGCCACCACCCCAACCAGCAACTACGGCGGCAACCGTTGGCCCTCACGATGATGATCCGCCTGAGCCTGTTCGGCCGACCCGGAGGACTCCTCGAGATCATGTAGTTGGCGATGCCGTCCTTTACACCTTCGAGTATCATACGACGGATTTCGCTCCGGGTTTCGCTCCGGGATTAGACCGGACGGGTTTCAATGTTGGATTCACCCCTTTTGCCGCCCCATTTCCCGAGGGATCTACTTTTGCATTTCCCGATCCGCGACTCGGCTCCTTCTCCTACTTCGTATGTACCCGATTTCCCTCCTTTTATTCAAGCTTCTCTACGTAGGATATGTACCGTCCGGGCGGGGCATATTTTCACAAGATATGCCTTCATCATCTACACATCCTCCTCGGTCGGATCCTCCTCCTCGGCCTCCTCCTCGTCCGTACAATACTAGAGCCGCCGAGCACCGAAGAGAGCCACGTTGCGGAAAAGGAGGTCATGTAGGAAGACGACATCGTTAGTACATGTAATTGTGACGATCCGATTATTATCTATTATGAAATTAGCATGTTTTTCATACATCTCAGTACTTTCATTTTATAAATATTCTGAATTAATTACACTAATAAAATAAGCTTCAAAAGAAACAATTTATAAATAAAATAATAATTATTAAAAACTTAACAAAAATAATGATTTCCTTTTTAAAAAAACGCCGAGTAGAACAAAACGCCCTGAATCGTCTATGGCCGGTTGATTGTGGCTAGAGGGGGTCATTTGGGCCTGGAACCGGCCCGTTGACCGGGCCCACGGTTCCGGAAACGTGGGAACCGGCCCGGAACCGCCGGTTCCGGGCCGGTTCCGAACCGCCCAAAAAAAAAAAAAAAAAAGGGTGGGCCCGGGCCCCCCTCCTTTGGGCCGTTACCAACGTGCAACGGCCAATTTGGCCATTGCTTTACATTTAAAAAAAATATATTAAAAATGATTCTTGCCTATAAATGCATATGCTTCCCCTTTCATTTTTGTCACAAATTCTCTAAACAATCGCTCGAATTCTCTCTGAAATCCTCTCAAATCGCTCAAATTCTCCCAATTCTCTCAATCCCGACTCAATTCTCTCAATCGGATTTCCGATCAATTCTCTCAAAAATGGCAAGTGGAAGTAGAAATGCCGACAAGGGCAAGATGGCTATGGGAGATTCCGAGTATCCCATTCATGAATACGATCCTCGTGAGTATGCAAGTTGGGAAGACGACGACGATAATATCAACTATGTCCCGATTCCGAACGTCGAGCACATCCCAACACAAGAAAGTCTTCATCCTCCCACTGGTGTCGAAGAAACGTCAACGGCAAATGAGCCGGAACGGAAGAGCCGAGATAATACATCCGACTTGTGGCTACACTTCGACAAGGTACGTGATGAAGTCGAAGGTAAGTATAATGTAAAATGTAAATATTGTTCGCAAACATATAAATTCACGAAAGGAGACGGCTACGGAACATTCCGTCGGCATTTGCGAAAATCCATCCAACGCAAGCGGGATCGACAATACGCAACAACAAATTTCCGGTACGCCACTTCTAAGCCTCATCCTTTATTTCGTTTCATGAAGCACTTTATAAACAAACATTAGGTGAATATGTTGCCCTTGATCATGCTCCGTTTAATCTGGTGAAAATTTTAATATGAAATATTTGATAAATACTGCATTGGTTCGTAGCGCCAACTATTCCAAAAAATACTCTTAAAGCGAAGTTTTTCATCTTTATAAAAAAGGAAAAAAATCTTTAGGAAAATTTTTTGCGGAATTCAATGGACGTGTGCATATAGGTAGCGATATTTGGAGTGATCCTTGGCAAATTCATTCTTATATGGGTGTCACGTGTCATTAGATAGATGACAATTGGATGATTCAAAAAAGACTTATTGCATTCCGAGTTTTTTATGAAAGCCATTCGGCTCATAATATTTATAGAATAATTAGGCAAGTTTTTGAAGAATATAATTTAATAAATAAAGTATTTTCAATTGGTTTTGATAATGCCGCCGCAAATATCGCTTCTATTCCCGAATTAGAAAATATTTGCAAACCCACTTTTGGCGGACAATTTTTTCACATTAGATGTGCTTATCATGTTTTAAATTTATGTGTATAAAATGGTTTACGAACTCTTGACACTTCTCTCGCCCCAATAAAAAGTGCAATTAAATTTTTATGGAGTCGTCCCCAATGTATGAAATCATGGGGAAAATTTTGTAAACAAAATGGGAGAAGGCCAAGAAGATTTCCAAAAGATATTCCGACTCGTTGGAATTCTACGTACGAGTTGCTTCGGCAAACTTTTGAATATAAAGATTTATTATGTATGTTTATTTCACAAAATATTCCCGAAATTACTTTACTTCCTCAACATTGGGACGTTTGCAAGAAAATTTTAGATATTTTGAAAATTTTTAATGTTGCTACTAAGACTTTATCTGGTATTTATTATCCTACAACGCATTTATTTTTAATAGAGTGTGTTAATATTAGTAGTGTTTTTAGTGAATATAAAAAAGATACCGAATTAGGTCAAACTATTTTAGTAATGCGAGAAAAATGGTTGCATTATTATTTGCAAATTCCTCTTGTCTATTTAGTTGGTATTGTTTTTGATCCACGTATTAAATTAGACGGTTTACAAGATTATTTGAATGTGTATTATCATGATTGTTTACATTTGGAAGATTCAATAGATATTTCAAATATATTAGGACATGTTAAAGAATCTATAGTAGCATTATATGGAGAATCTTGTAGTAGATATGGTTTAAGTGATTCCGGATCTTTACAATCTACGCCTCACGTAGCGAAGGTGGTAGTTCACTTAGTAGAGGGTATAATATGCTTAAGAGTAGGAAAAAAAAAACAAAAAAGGGCAACAGTAATATTTCTGAATTAGAAAAATATTTAACCACTCAATTTGAGTTTCGTGATGCGTAACATAGTGCGATTTAAATCTGAAGTGGTGGAAGAGTCACCAAATCGAGTATCCAGTTCTCGCCCTCATCGCTCGTCAAATATTAGCAACCCCTTCTTCAACGGTTGCGTTGAACAAGCATTTAGTTCCGGAGGATTAATTTTGGACTCTCGCCGTTCAAGATTAAGCCCGGACTGTGGAAGCTCAAGCTTGTGTCGGCAATTGGACGAGGGCGAAATATCGACACCAAGAGTTAGATCGTGAACACGAATTTTTAGCGATGATGTTGGAGATACCACCGCCACGGGTACCACAACGGGTAGCGACGATTGACGATGAGGTAAGTTGGGGTTCTCAAAGGTAAAAAGAACTACATGGGCTTTGATTCTTCTATCCCCAAGAAGATATGTAGGCCGCTTAATGATAATTCATTAAGTTCAAGCCCATTCCTTCTTTTTTTTTCCCATATTTTATTACAATGTACAATTTAATTGTATTTTATAATTTATAATTTATTATATTTATTTTATTATTTATTATTTTAAAAATTATTATTAAAAATGAATCGGAATGAACCGGAACCGGCCCGGAACCGCGGTTCCGGTTGAACCGGAACCGCCATTTTACACGGCGGTTCTCGAACCGGAACCGGCGGTTCCACCGAACCGGCCTCCCCTAATTGTGGCAATTTTCCTTTTACAATTTTTTTGGGAGACAATTTGCTGGAAGGGCAAAATCGTCATTTTCTAAAATTCGTCGGCCAAAATACCCTCAATCGTCCATGGCCAATCGATTATGGTCATTTACTAATTTTTGAGATTTTTTACAATTTTTTTGAAAGACAAATTGCCGGAAGGGCAAAACCGTCATTTTCTAAAGTCGTCGGCCAAAATAACCGAATCGTCCATGGCCGTCGATTATGGTCATTTACTAATTTTTGAGATTTTTTATAATTTTTTTGAAAGACAAATTGCCAAGGGCAAAACCGTCATTTTCTAAAAGTCGTCGGCCAAAATACCCCCAATCGTCCATGGCCGTTGATTATGGTCATTTACTAATTTTTGAGATTTTTTATTATTTTTTTAAAAGACAAATTGCCGGAAGGGCAAAACCGTCATTTTCTAAAAGTCGTCGGCCAAAATAACCCGAATCGTCCATGGCCAGTCGATTATGGTCATTTACTAATTTTTGAGATTTTTTATAATTTTTTTGAAAGACAAATTGCCAGAAGGGCAAAACCGTCATTTTCTAAAAGTCGTCGGCCAAAATACCCCCAATCGTCCATGGCCAGTTGATTATGGTCATTTACTAATTTTTGAGATTTTTTATAATTTTTTTAAAAGACAATTTGCCAGAAGGGCAAAATCGTCATTTTCAAAAGTCGTCGCAAAATACCCCCAATCGTCCATGCCAATTGATTATGGTCATTTACTAATTTTTGATATTTTTTATAATTTTTTTAAAAGACAATTTGCCGGAAGGGCAAAACCGTCATTTTCTAAAAGTCGTCGGCCAAAATGCCCCCAATCGTCCATGGTGATTGATTATGGTCATTTACTAATTTTCGAGATTTTTTATAATTTTTTTAAAAGACAATTTGCCAGAATGGCAAAATCGTCATTTTCAAAAGTCGTCGGCCAAAATACCCTCAATCGTCCATAGCCAGTTGATTATGGTCATTTACTAATTTTTGAGATTTTTTATAATTTTTTTAAAAGACAATTTGCCAGAAGGGCAAAACCGTCATTTTCAAAAGTCGTCGGCCAAAATACCCCCAATCGTCCATGCTAGTCGATTATGGTCATTTACTAATTTTTGAGATTTTTTATTATTTTTTTAAAAGACAATTTGCCAGAAGGGAAAAATCGTCATTTTCAAAAGTCGTCGGCCAAAATACCATAAATCGTCATGGCCAGTTGATTGTGGCCATTTACTAATTTTTAAGATTTTTTACAATTTTTTTGGAGGTCAATTTGCCACAAGGGCAAAATCGTCATTTTCTAAAAGTCATCGGCCAAAATACCCCGCATCATCTATGGCCAGTTGATTATGGCTATTTATTAATTTTTGAGATTTTTTACAATTTTTTTGTAGACAATTTTCCAGAATGGTAAAACTATTATTTTTTAAAAGTCATTGGTCAAAATACCTCGAATCGTGCATGACATGTTCATTATGGCCATTTTTGACATTTTTTTCAATTTTTTTCGAATACAATTTGCCATAAGGGCAAAATCGTCATTTTCAAAATTCGTCGGTGAAAATACCCCGAATTGTCTATGGCTAGTTCAATGTTGCCATTTACTAATTTTTCCGAGCTTTTATAATTTTTTTAGAAAATAATTTCTTACGAGGACGAAATCGCCTGGTCGCGATCGGGGCCGGGGTGGGGAGGGGCGGCGAGGACGGCGGGGAAGGGGGGAGGGGGGGAGGGGCGGCCGGCGGCGGGGCTTGCCCCGCTCGGCGTTATGACCGCCGAGCGGGTTCCGCTCAGCGGTGAGACTACCGAGCGGACCCCTAAACGGCAAATAACTTTTCTCTTCCCTAAAATGGTAAATAAAATTTTTTTTGCATGCAATTTGAAAAAAAGCCCGTCATAGGTTGGAATACTCATTTGAGCAAGAGGCCTTCCACCGGAAGAAGGGACGAACACAGCACCACCATGAAAAGCGAAAAAGAAAGTCATCGCAATGCCGTTGCCGAGAACGATATGTAGGTGGGCCTCTTCTGCATTTTATAGATTCTTTTCAGGAGCTCATCTGGACTTCTTCTCTATCACTGACTCTACCAACTTCTCATGCTCTAGTTTAGCCATACAATGCAACTAACCCTAGTAGACCACAATCCACAACTACCAACTCTTGCTGCAGAACCTAGTTGATGTCCAGATTGTACTAGACAAGAATTTGATCAGAATTTCGACATGCCATGAGGGCGCTCTCTCCCTCTCTCTCTTCAATCCATAATCTTCAAACGCCTTGCGGCGTATCATGTGGAGCCCGCTTCAATCGGACGGACAGTATGGAGAACGTAAGAATGGCAAAAGGAAGTGCATGGCTTGTTCTCATTCCTTGTCCATCTTTTTCTGTTCCCTTAGCGACGCGAATCCAAGCAATAACTTCAGCTAATCAAGTACATTTACCAATACGTATTCCCAGCATTACAATAACTAGATCCCATTAAGATCTCACTTGGTTTTACGAATGATTCCTTCTTTGTGCACGAGAACTGAGCGGCTTTCCTCGTTCTTCCGAGGGCGCCGGAAGCCAGCGCTGGCAACGAATACCATTTCGCCTGTATCTAAAGCAGCTGTCTCTTTTGGAGCCACTTTCGTTTGCTTTTTGATTGGCGGCTCTTCTGTTGACTTTGATTGGTCGTCGCTCTGCCAGTCTGCTGTGCTTTCATATTCTTTCACTTTTGATGATGACGCACGGTGGTGATATATTTTATGAAGTTTGGTCACAAGGTAATAATTTCTCGCCATCAATTTGATCTATTTTTTAACAAGAATAAGATAGATTTGGTTCAAAGACCTCTTAACGAGTGCCTGTTAAGCAACTGATAAGCATACTAAATGAGAGACAATGGGCGAATTAGGGCCTGGTTGGGCCCTTTAGTCGAACGAAAATCACGGCCTAATCCGCCCATCAATAAAATGTATATGTCTAATTACTGCAGGATGGGTGGGCCTAACTCGGGCCCTACTATTGTAGTGCTTGCGCAGGCCCACCCAAAGATGCCTTTGGTTGCTTGTGGGGATCTTGAACTCTGAGACTCATAATCAGATCTAGTTATGACCCTCCGAAAATTAAAGAATCATGATAGTTCTTTTCCATCGAAGTCAGCTCACTAAAGGCTCGTGAAGTTGGCACTGCCTTTATACGGTGTTGTGTATGAGGGAGATATTACTTGGGGTCATGTGGTAGAAGAAATTGTTCAACTTTATCACCCTCTCAAGGAGCCCATGAATTTTCAAAAAGAAGAAGAAGAAGCCTATGAATTATGTATGCTTTAACGTGTGCGTTCGCATCTCCTTTTATCTTACGCAAGCTTAGGCATTGTACCCTTATTCACACGAAGTGGTCATGTGGCCTTTGTATTTGGCCAGATCCTATAAAAGATTTTTTTTTTCTTCAGGTACTTATTAGCATATCCCATTTTGTAACAATATTGCAATTCGAATCAATGTTAAAACGCGAGGTCCAAGAGGTCGATTGAATTATCTCCTCATCCGTCCTCTAGAAGACCATCCCGTCATCACCCCACTACCAAAAAGCTGTCCGTACTTATGGGTGAGGGTCGGTCCAGCCACCCATAAGGAGGATCTCCTTGATCCAAATTTGACTATCGTTATCGTACTTTTACTCCTTTAAAGGAATTATTTAATTATCAAAGATAAAAGCTATTAAGGATTCTAAATTATGCTTACCGTGACATATTTACTCCAACTCTTTTCTGTCACACGAAAATCCTCAAAGTTTTACCCGTGTGTCACATTTATCCTAAACTTATATTAATGTGAAATATTTACACCAAACTTTTTCTTGTATCACCAAAAACTCTAAATTTGCATCCATTTGACATATTTATCCAAAATTTTGAGGTAAATGTGTCACACGCATAAAAAGAAAAAAATAGTTTGGGTTAAATATGTTACACGGAACAAAGCTTAGGAATTTTAGTGCCACAAAAAAATTTGGAGTGAAAATATATCACACAGATACAAGTTTGGTATTTTTGGTGTACCAGCAAAAGTTTGAGGTAAATTTGTCACAATAAACATAGTTTGAGATTTTTGGCGGTTTTTTTCCCATTATTGAAGGGAATATCCTGGTGTTTGTGCAGATACGTCGATGCATATTCACTTTTAGATTTCAACTTGCATCTCCAGCCCATACTCCTCGTCCACTTATTTACCAAATCGTCATTTTCTTTCCCAAGTTATCCTCACCGCCGTGGCAAAAAATAGCCCCGAAACTCTAAAACCCTTCGCCACCTACCCCACCACCGCCGGCAGCCCTAGCCACTATTATCCATCATCTTCCACAAGTCGTCCTCGTGCAGAAACCTTCACCCCCATCTTGAAAATTGATGTGTTGTTCAAATTGAGGACGTTCGCTTTATTAAAAGTTCAGGGTCACCGTAAGTTGTATTCGGAACTCTCACTTCACGAAACAGGTCGAGTCCTTTTTTTTTTTTCAACCACTAAATTAGAAAATAGGGAGACAATTTTTGTCTAAGTGTCATCAGCATGTTCATAATTTGTGCTTAGAGAAAATGTCATAATTTTCACTATTTATGTCAGTAGTAGAAGTATAATTGCTTTGTATGTGTGTGAAAAATCTATACCTAAAAAAAATTTGCTTGATAAGATTGTTTGTAAAACAGAAAAGATTCATATTTTAAAACTGAAATACTTCAAAGATAGAACTGAATGACCAAAATAAAGGTTTTAGAGAAGAAAGAAAAGATTGAGATGCATTAAAAATTGGAGATTCTCCTTCCTTTACGTAAGTATAGATAAATTAACTTACGATGAAAGCCTGCTCGGGTTGTATATGGACTTAAAAGCATTACGTCATGTCATATTTCGGGTTTTCATTTGTTATTTTATTATTGCTGTGTAAACAAGACGTTTTCATTATTGTCAACCAAATAAAAATAAAGAGAGAAAAAAACAGGTGAGGGTAAAGTACTTCCTATGTATCATAATCATCGTCCACATTAACCTGTAATTTCTTTTAACAATGCACTAACCTATAATCTAGGTAGCACGGACACATTGACAGAGCCACCTCTCGGTGTAGGACATGTGTTGCGTGTTTGACCGGACTCGTTGGCGACACACGAGTCCGGAGGGAATCTGGTGGAGGTTAGAAGAGGAGAGGAACTGCAGGAGCACATGGTAGTGGAGGATGTCGGCGAGGGAGTGGGGAAGAGGCGGCGCATGACGTCGGAGGAGGCAAGGTAGCCGTTGGGGATGGCAAGGGCGGTGATGGCAGTGCGGGGGCCAGATTCGAGTTGACGGTGGTGGAGAAGATCCAAGGCGATGGTGGTGAAGAGGAGGGCGATGAAGGCTGAGAGTTCTGAGAAGGTGGAGAGGAGGATGATGAAGGCTGAGAGAGGCCGTGGGGGTTGGGGGTAGGGCAAGGTGAGGGGGAGGTAGAGGGTTCTTCAAATGGAGAAGATAGTTTTATAAAGCAAGAGAAGTAACCCTAGCACTCTCGACTAATATCTTTCACCGATATTAGTTCTTCGGCTTTTAAATGTAGAAAAGGGCCATGTGGCAATTCCGAATAAGAGTGATCCAGATAGTTCGAAAATCAACACGTAGATTATGCAAAGATTTCAATAAGATTGCACTAACGTGAACTAAGCCGGAGTTTAACTCAATGGGAAGGCTCGGATAATAAAATTCTAAAGAACCGACACATAGAAAATTGGTAGAAACTGCACAAATGTAGACCAGACCGAAGTTTGACTAGATGGGGTGGCTTAGAAAGTACAACTCCTACCAAAAATAACAAATCAATGTATCCAAACCTTGCTAGAGTCTGACTCAACAACAATGCCTGAACATGCTTGGACACTATATCATAGTTTTACTTGATAGCAAAGTATCTAAGATAAAGATAAACATCGGAGTTTGAATCAACGACGAAAATATGAAAACTACAGCTTAGGAAATTAAAGTGCAATATGGAAAGTAAAGATAAAGATAAATTTGTTGATTTGTTGGGGGTCTTCTCGATGGGAGCCTAGTGGTATTTAGAATAGTTAAGTATGTAACTACCCTTCGAAGGTTATAGCTTTCAGTGAACGGACTACCACCACGTTCATTATTCCTCATGAGCTCATTTGCCTAGGTCTTCAAGCAGTTGTTTCAGCTTGTATGATGCACTATGTAACCGTCAATAATCTTCAAACTACTCGTAGTGGTTTGATTCTTCTCTCCTTATACTTTTATGGACCGTGCCCACATTTTACACTCTTTAGGAACTTCCGACCCGAGTCTTAAGGAGATTGTTTTAGAGCTTGTATAACTGTCGACAATTCTTCTTCCACTGTGTATTTGAAGCTAGACCGTTTGTCTATTTCAGCGCGCTTTTCAAAAGACGTTCTACATTTCTGGCGGCCTTATCCATTATCGACACCAATATTTGTAGCTGTTTCGTCTCCCTCATCTCGTGTAGCTTAGCTAGACATGTGATATTGATCTGTGCTAGTGTCGATAGGCTTCTCCAACTGAGCGATAACCATAAAGTCTTCATGTGCCAGGCACATGACCTTCTCATATCTTGATATTATGCTTCAATACCTTCTCCTCATGTTTTAGGCACATGTGTTGACGGACAAACTATTTTGGGTGTTAACGTATGTCCCCTTTTAAAAGAATTAAATTATTAGTTCTTTTAAAGAATACCTCAACTTCGCGTGGGTTCCTTCGTGGCCAAGTTTCAAGTGTAACCCGGTCTTGAAGCTTTATTCCTCGCGCTCAACTAGCTAGGTTGTAATTCCTGTGGTATTCTGACATGTTTCCTAATCATCTATGGATATCGAATCATTGTAATTATATTTCTCTCGGATCTCCAGCCTTTTTTAACTTCGGCTTTGAAAGATCAAGATTGAACCTTTCTATTTCTTCTCCTTGCATTCCAAAACCCTAAATCCAGTCCATATTTCTTCAAGCATTCTCCTAGTTCAAATGGCATCAAGTTCATCTCAATCTTCCCTTGTGAAACTCATAGCGAATTTCGATGACCTAGGATGAGACGATTGCTTTGATAATTGCCATTTTCGTCTCTTGAACTGTGAAGACCTGAATTCCACGAAATTGGATTAACGAATGGAATGATCGATGACGGGTTGAACTAATAGGAATTGTGATTTGGAATTCAAGTTATGGTGCGGTGAAATGCGGATTAAAAGTTTAACGTGGCTGTGAAGGTTGGTCCAAGAACTAGATGGCGAAGCTATTAATTATCTCCACTCTAGCCTTAACCGGCCTAGCCCTCACCCATATAAACCCACTTATTCTCTCTCTACCTTCATTTTTCACTCAAGAACCCCCACGAACTCACTCCACTCTCTCTTTCATTTTATTATAATATTTAGATCTTATTACTTACTTAATTAATGTTAACTATAAATTCTAGAAATTAATTTTAGTTTTAATTAGATTTAAAATAGAAAATAAAAGAAATTATTTTATCATACAATCACAAATTATAAAAGTTCGTTGCGAAATTCGTGCCCGATCTCACTAATTTAATCGCTAAATTATTGCAAAATCCATCAATGCGGTTGTCGCTAAAAAGAAACGACTTTTGAGACCAAAAAATTCGTCACTAATCGCTTTTCGTCGCAAATGCGGTAGGTAAAATTCGTCACCAAGTTAAGTTAGCAACGACTTTGGCTTGAGAGTTTCCGTTGCAAATTAGCGATGAAATGTGCCACGAATAATTTCATCGCAAGTTAGTGACGAAATCTCGTGCTTTTTGTCGCAAAATCTTGCCAGTCCAATTTAACGGCGACATAATTTTCGTCGCAAATCACGAATTTTGTCACAAACACATTCGTGGCAAATTAGCGATGAATTTTTTTCGTGGCAAAATTTGTTGCTAATTTGCCACGAATGTTGTCACAAATACATCCATCGCTAATTTCTTTTCATCACAAATTAGCTACACATTTTGCCACGAAAACAAATTCGTCGCTAATTTGCCACCACTTTTGCCATGAAATTGTTCATCACAAATTAGAGACGATTTTTACCACGAAAATATTTCGTCGCTAATTTGCGACGAATTTTACCATGAACATTCACACAGTTTTTTGTCGCTAAATTTTGCGACGCGGAATTGGCGACGAAAAAGTTTTTCGTTGCAATTGTCGTCGAAAATTTTTTTAGAGACGAATTTTCCCCATTTTTTTGTGGCAAAGTTCGTCGCTAAAGTCTTGTTTTTTTTGTAGTGTTGAGTGATTTTGTAAAGAATAATAGATCAATCAGATTTTCTAGGATGGGTATCAAAGAATGAACGCAAATAATGATAAGATACGATCATATCAAGGCCTAAAGGCATGCCACTAACCAAGAGTCTAGATTGGGATTTGGGACAAAAGCTCACCACCAAGGTTTAAAGGATAACCACCAACAAAGGCTAAAGGGCGTTTGGTTCATTGTCGAGGAAGAATCTAATTTTCCAAGCTAAAGAAATTGATGTAAAACAAATTTAACTCAAGAGAGGAATTCTCATTCATTCAATCTCATCTTATGTTTGTCTTACAATGAGAGCACTCCTCAATTAGTGAAAGGACTATGACAACGAAAAAGGAAATAGAAGACACAATTTCATTCACCAACCTTGTACCGCTAATAACAACCTTAAAAGATCTACTAATTGCAAAAGAAATAACTCCAATCAGCCTTCCATTGATTTGTCTTTGATTTGGCATCAAATCAGCAACTAATTAGGCATATGGCAAGAGTATATCCCATGGAATCAGCAATTAATTTGCTAAGCAATTAATCCGGTGCATCACCATGAAATCCTTACTCAATGTGCTAAGCAATCAATTTGGTAAATTGCCATGAAATTAGAAATTAATCTGGTGAATCAACAATCTTACTAGTAAGGGAAATAGTCAATACTTTATTATCGACAATCCTAATCAATAGTCTTAATTTTGGTATGATCCACCGAAGCAAGTTATGACCAAATCAGTCTTTTCATGAAGGAATAAGGATTAAGCCGGATCAATCAACGAGTTTAGAATTGAGATCGAGAATCGATCTACAAAGCCCGATGCGCCCGCATCTCAGGGCTATGTATTTGCTTCTCTTTTAACCTCGTTTGTCATATGACTGGATGTCTAAACCCAATCCCTTGATTGCTTCAAAAATTACTTCAATACCGCACGACAACACCATTCTAGGGAGAAGAAGAGAAGGATTTAAGAAAGTCATGGGTATATAAGAACACACTTTTTTTTAGAAGAGGGCTAGTATTCCCAAACCATTACAAAACCGTGTCTTTTATATGCCAAACATGAACGAGCTTTGAGAACTCGTGGTTTACAATAAGACAACAAACACAACAGCGAATAGTGAATAGCTATAGTGAACAGTAAAAGTGAACAGTGAATAGTGACAGTGAACAGTATCTTGTTCGTCATTATTTACTATAATATCACTATCAGTCACTTTTTCCACAATACAAATACTATTTGCTATAGTGAAAACTAGCCTCGATGTTGATCATCTTGAAGAAATCATTGGCGATTTTTGGACGCATGGACAAATTTGAGATTAGAGTGAAAGTTGGACAATTTTTATAGACAAAAAAAAGTTCTTGGTAGAATTGAAACTGAACTAAGGTTTGGGATTTTCTAGGTTTAGGAAGATAGCCAATGCAAACACTATTGATTAAGTTATCCTCACATGTATTACAAATATGGACAAAATCAAGGTTTTAATATAAAAATATGGGATATATTTACTAGAAGTTTTAAAAATTTTCATGAAAATGCAATTGAGTCCTAAAATTTACAAAAAGTGTAATCAAGCCCTAAAACTTGTCAAATTGATCCAATCGAATATTTCCGTATACACCATCAATTTGTCTTAACAAAAAATGCTGACGTGACATTTCAAAATTAATTTTCTTATCCTACATGGAATTTTTAGTTATTCTATTTTCCAAAATCTTATTTAGATTATATTAAAATTGAAAAAAAGTTAAAAAATTATTTGAAAACAAAACTAAACTAGAAAGAAAAAAGGGTAGGGCCTCGCCAATGAGCCCTTGCCACCACCGCCCATCGTTGGAGGGCCAACAGAGGTTACCAACCTTGGGGGAGGGTAATCGGCCCTTGCCTGCCCTAGGCGAGGGCTAATGAGACTAGCTAGGGGCGGGCTAGGCATCGCCCTGGTTTGGGTTTCCATATCTGGGTTGAAAAAACCTAGGTGTGGGTTTCCAAATTTTGTTTGAAGATACCCGGACCTAGGCAATGCCGACTCTCCCCTGGGCCAACGACCTCGCTAGGCTAGGGCTCCCCGGATCGGGATACTTGAGTTGGGATACCCGAATCTATCGTATATTGTTGGTCTAGTTTGTGCTCTCTATTTCTTGGTGATCGTTTTCTCTACTCTGTTGAAGCATAGCCTAATCAGAGCCCATAATCGTCAAACACACATTGACAGTTTCATAAATTCTAGGCTGGAGATGGACTACTTGAATCTATCGTAGCATCCCTCTTCTTCAATCCTCCTTTATCTTTGGAAATAGCCCCACAAGTTCGTTGACTTCATCTTAGGGCACGCTTAGGTCTAGGTTTCATCAATCCGGATCCGGTCGAGGCTTTGCCTGTGCCTAGTGAACCTTGCCGGCCCTCGCTTAGGGCCGGCCACCCTCCCCCGGGGTTGGCGATCTCCGTCGTCCCCTCCGGCGATGTAGCAAGGTGGTGGAAGGGCCCCCGACTTTTTTTTTTTTTTTCAGTTTTGTTTTCGTTTTCAAATAATTTTTTGAGCTTTTGTTTTTCAGTTTTTAATTTAATTTCAATAATATTTCGAAATATAGAATAATTAAACATGCCACGGAGGATAAGAAAATTAATTTTAAAATGTCACGTTAGTATTTTCTATTAGTTAAATTGACGGTGTTAACGGAAAGACTCGATCGGACCACTTTGATAAGTTTTAGGATTTGATTGTACTTTTTGCAAGTTTTAAGATTCAATTGTACTTTCATGACAAGTTTTAGGACTTTTAGTGAACATATCCCTAAAAATATCTAACTTTTTTTGGTTGAAATATAAATGTATAACATAATACTACAATAATCAATACTTTTTTTTCCATGTTTTCCATGCAAACCCATAAGACGCCAATTCAATTACTGTAAGGAAAATGATAAGAATTGTTTTTAAGTTTTGGCCAAATATATAATGTGGTCCCTAAAGCCCAACGTGCAATGTGGTCTCTAAACTTTTAATTTGTCTAATGTGGTTCATGAAGTTTTGATACATGTTTAATTTAGTCCCCATATTATATAAAAGTGCTCAATGTTATCCCCGATCTTAAATTGATGGAATGAAAAAATTGAACATTTCTATATAATTCAGCGATTACATTGAACATATTCAAAAAGTCCAAAGATCATCAATAAATTAAAAGTTCAAGGGTCACATTGCGTATTGGACTAAAGTTCAAGAATTACATTGGATAAATTAAAAGTTTATGAACCACTTTAAATATTAGATCAAAATTCAAGGGTTATTTGTGTCATTGTATCCTACAGTCACAATGATTTTAGTTCTCCTATTCTTTTGTCCATTATTTTTTTTAATATATGAAGTGGTCCGGACCCTTGAATATCATCTTATCTTTTTGTTCACACATGTAAAACATTTTTATTTCTTGGCGCAACGCATACACGTGTCCATTTTTGTAGGGTTTCTTTTTTTTCGGTAGGATTCATTTTTCTAGGGGTTTAGAAAGGCAAAACCAACCAAAAACCAAAAAGAAGTAACCGCGCACGTAAATGTAAAGAAGGCAACAAAGTATGAACGCTTTGCACTTTCCCCATTTTTTAGCACACATGCACTTTCCCCATTCACCAAGAACAAGATTCCAACTTTCTCACGACTACAGAAAGAAAGATATTCCCGAGGTAAAAGTCCTTTTGCATACAAATTATGAATATTCCACCCATTTACTATGGAATTACATAAAATTATTACCATATAAAATATCATTCTCAAGAGATCCCTCTTTAGCAAGGATTAATAGTACCTTGCATGATAAAATTGCTATACTCAGATCTCACGTCTACGTATGGCAATAGCTCAAAGACTCTTATGGAAGTATCTATAATAATCAATTCGTATAGATCGAAGCTAAAAGGAAATAAATATCTTTGCGTTCGTAATTCATCTATTAGAAATTCTCGTGAGAGAAAAACGTCTTTTAATTAGCCACGGAGCAAAACGTGATCCTTAAGCTCCGTTTGTTTCATGAAAAATAAATTGTTAGAAAAACATTTTTCTAAAAATGAAAATGAAAAAAAAATTCGTCATCAATGAAAATATTTAGACATAAATTTTTTATCGATAATGGAAATATTTTCCATCGATTAATTATTTTAACATGTGCAAACGATCATTTTTAGGGAAATATTTTCAAAATCATTCATATTTCACAAAGCAAATGGAGCCTAAATTAATAAGAGCATAAAAGGTAGGCCACACAATTCTACCAAATATACTTAATTTTAAAAGGAGATCATATTAATTACTATGATCATTTTAGGATTCCAAAGATCCCCCCCAAAAAAGCGCCAAAATGGGAACGCTGAGGTGTAAAACCTGCCCGAAATTGGCGTCCCGCCGCTTTGGCTGGGCCCCGCATTTGCCGGCTCAGCTGGCAGCTGGTCAACCCTTCCGAGCTGGCAATTCCATCAATAACAGCCGTTGGATAACCTGGGACCCACAGGGAGCGTCCCCATGATTCGACTGCTCAGATTCACCTAGGGCTCACTGGCATCCGGACCATGCGATAGTTTTCCTTTTTCTTTTTTCCTTTTGTTTACTTGTCATCTATAAATAACGCTCGTGATTCCAACTATTTGTACTCCACAGAGATCCCGGATTCTCTCAGATTCCGAGAAACCGCATTGCTTCTCGGACCTCGCCCCCCGCTCAATCTCTCCTCCGCCGCCGTCCGCCCGCCCGCCCGCCGCCGCCGCCGCAGTTCTCTCCTGATCCTCTCCCGACCCAGGTATTATTCACGACGGTTCACTTTTGACCGAGTTTCTCGTTCCTCGTGGGATTACGCTCTTTCAGGGACACAGCGCGACAGATTCGCTTCCGGGTCTCGACCGCTCCGCTTGACGTTTTTCAGATCTCGTTGTTTCCTGATCTTTCACCTTCTTTTGATCTGCTTTCATCGTGGGTCGTGAAGCATTCGCTCGTCGACATTTCCATGTTTTCATCGCAGTGTGTACGCTAATCCATGTTTCTTATGCTTGTCCAACGGCTTTTGATGGATTCTGTCTGTCATGTTTCTTGATGATCCAGACGAAAATGGGGGAGGTCGTACGTCGGAGAGGGTGTTGCTCGAAGCAGGAATTCCTCCCCGAGGAGTCCTTCGCGAGCTTCGGGAATTACGTGAAGGCCCTCAGGGAGACGCCGGCGAGGCTGCGGGACCGGCTGGTGACACGGTCGCTGGACACCACGGAGCTCCACGAGGTCAAGGCTCGGAGCCAGCACGAGATGAAGCGGACCCTCAACTGGTGGGACCTCATCTGGTTCGGCATCGGGGCCGTCATCGGCGCCGGCATCTTTGTCCTCACGGGCCTCGAGGCGAAGGAGACCGGCCCCGCTGTGGTGCTGTCCTACGTCATCTCCGGCATCTCCGCCCTGCTCTCCGTCTTCTGCTACACCGAGTTCGCGGTAGAGATACCCTCGGCCGGTGAGTACAAACACGACGCCGTCTTTATTGTTTCCACCCTTCATTGATAGCGACTGTCACTAAATTTCTAAGTTGAGCTTAACAATCTCAGGTGAGGGCGCACCATCTCACTAAAAAGATTCAATTTTTAAATGATTTGTCTTGACTGGGAGGGACACCCGTCAACTTTGACGTGGATTTGTCTAGTTCTTGAGGGTGTCCCAGGAGGAAGATGATATTCCCAATTCCCGCACGTCATCTTCAAACGATCTTTGACTTGACAAAGCATTTGCGGCTGTACAATTCTTGTTTGACATTCATTTGTCCTAGATAGTTGACGAGTCAAACTCTCAAAGATTTCATTTTTCATGCGTATTGAACCGGAATTCCAGACTTTTCTTGTATTTTTATGCCACTGAGAATGAACTTAGATTGGTATATTCTAGTTGAACTGCTGTAATATGCGCGATTAATTTATTTTTTCAAGTCATATACCAATGTCAAAGTTTAACCGTCTTCCTTAATAATTGAGTTGTGGAGCTTGTGATCCATACACATCTTGCGAAGCTTGCAAACGATGTGACTGAATATGATTTCTTTCTCCTCCTTCGTTCAGGTGGATCATTTGCGTACCTAAGAGTGGAGCTCGGCGACTTTGTGGCGTTCATTGCTGCCGGCAACATCATCCTTGAGTACGTGATCGGCGGCGCTGCCGTCGCGCGCTCCTGGACGTCCTACTGCGCCACCCTTTTCAACCACAAGCCCACAGATTTCCTGATCAAAGCGCACGGCCTCGCCGAGGGTTACAACCAGCTTGACCCCATAGCGGTCGGCGTCTGCGCTGCGGTCTGTGTCGTCGCGGTTCTAAGCACCAAGGGCTCATCCATCTTTAACTCCATCGCCTCTGTCATCCACATCGTCGTCATCCTCTTCATCATCATCGCGGGCCTAACCAAAGCCGAGCCGAAGAACTACTCTGATTTCGCTCCTAATGGGGCGCGAGGCATCTTCCAGGCTTCAGCAGTCCTCTTCTTTGCCTATATCGGGTTTGATGCGGTCTCGACGATGGCTGAGGAGACGAAGAACCCTGCCCGGGACATACCCATTGGATTAGTGGGCTCAATGGTCATCACAACCACTTGCTATTGCCTGATGGCCGTAACGCTCTGCCTCATGCAGCCTTACAAGGAGATTGACGAGAACGCGCCTTTCTCAGTGGCGTTCCAGGCCGTCGGGTGGAACTGGGCCAAGTACATCGTTGCTGCTGGCGCGCTGAAGGGCATGACGACCGTACTGCTTGTCAGTGCTGTTGGACAGGCTCGATATCTTACGCACATTGCCCGGACCCACATGATGCCGCCCTGGTTCGCCCGTGTTAACGAAAGGACGGGGACCCCGGTGAATGCCACTGTCACCATGCTTGCTGCGACAGCGGTCATAGCCTTCTTCACCAAGCTTGATATCCTGTCCAATCTCCTTTCAATCTCCACCCTGTTCATCTTCATGGTTGTGGCTGTCGGACTCCTCGTCCGTCGCTACTATGTTAGTGGCACGACCACAGCTGTGGACCGCAACAAGCTCGTTGCCTGCCTCGTCCTCATAATTGGGTCTTCTATTGCAACGGCTGCTTACTGGGGCCTAAGTGAAGGCTGGATAGGATACGTGATCACGGTGCCCATATGGTTATTGTCAACTGCAGCATTGAGGTTGTTTGTCCCTCATGCCCGCAATCCGAAACTGTGGGGGGTGCCTTTTGTCCCGTGGGTGCCGTCGGCCTCCATTGCCATCAACATCTTCCTTCTCGGATCCATCGACAAGGACTCATTCATGCGGTTTGGGATCTGGACCGGCTTCCTGTTGCTGTATTACTTGCTGCTCGGGTTACATGCATCGTATGACACCGCCAAGGAAGCTGAGGAGAGCAAGAATGAGGGGGAAATGAAGGTGAAGAGGATTGAAGAAGGAATTTGAGACAATGCAGTTTCATTAGCATGTACAGTGAAAGAGGTTCTAAGATTGCTTCACATTAATTCACTTTTCTAGGAATTGTGTAGATGGTATTGTGGATGTGGTATGGGTTGTGTCGTTCATTTCTTAGGCTAAGAGGATTGGAGAAGGAATTTGAGACGAAATGCAGCTTCATTTTCGTGTACATTGAAAGAAGGTCATAAGATTGCTTCAGCTTGATTCCTGCTTTCTTTTCAGGAAGTTGTGCATATGGCATGCGTTGTGCTGTCCATTTCTAGGATTACTGGTTGAGAAATATTATCAGAGAAATGCCTGTGATGATCTACAAAGATATATGACAATGTACGGAAAAACCAAAAAAACAATTGGACCAGCATTTCTTGAAAATGTTTTATGGCGAACCATCATCTAATAGTCATCCGTCTTTGATGAAGCTAGTGTATTGTCGACCATCTAGGCGTGTGATATTCATTACACTGTGAATACACCGTCGAAGGATTACAATCCGTCAAGGCAACCATCCTGCCCGTCAGCTATGACTTAGCTGGTTTGACGACCATTTGGATCATGAATTTGCCAGTTCGAACAAGCTTCCCCACAAGTCCGATTCTAAAAGCACTAGCAAGAAGCGGTGAACAAAAATTCCACGCTGAGATGAAGTATCTCCATTGGCAGACGATCAAAGATAAGCGATCGATAGAGGTTCATGACCACACTACAGAAAGCCAGAATAGAAGGCTGAAGAAGATATATGAACATACAAAAGCACAGATTTATCTGCCACATGTGCTTAATATGAATGGTCAAGTTTTTTGCTATGTCCAATGCATAGCAAAGTACGGGAAGGCTACAAAATAAGCAAAGTTGTCGCACGTTGTACACCGTTGAGGAGACTAAGCTTTCGATGTACCATGTAAAATTGATTGAAGTGGAATAACCAAAGGCAAGAATTTTACTGAGAAAAAGCTGTAACAAAAGCAAAGGGTCTTTATCCATCCAAAGATAAGTTTTCCTCGCGTTTACCATGCCTTTCCTTCAGCTTCTCGATCCTACCGGTCAAAGTTCCATTGTTCTGGCTGACAGATTTCTCTTCAGCGCTGCACATCTGAGACTTTATCTTGAACCCGAATTTCTTCGTCCAAGAGCTCGAACTCTTTGCCTGACCCAACTTCTCGATCTCCCGTCTCATCACAGAGCATTCCTTCTCGAGCTCAGACACCCGCATCCTCATGCTGTCCATCCCGATTTTCAGGACTTGGTTTTCCTTCACAGCTGTATCCCACCCTCCTTCAGCCGGCCCACCAAACCCACTCCTCAACTGCCTTGACCCCTCAAGATTTTCTGATACCAGAAAACACCCAGCGATCGAAGTCCTAAGCTGCAGCTGCTCGAAGAATAGTACTTGGACCACCACTCTTAAAGGCAACCTTTCGTTCTGTGCGGCGTGAGTGCAAGCTTCAAGGGACAGCTTCTGGCAGTCCATCAGCCTGCAAAGTTGATCCTTATCTGACTCTCCCAGCCATGGATGTGACTGCAGAATAAGAACATTGCATAAGAAACATAAACGAAAAAACTAGATAGCTATGATGAAGATGTAACGGATGTTGCCATCTGGATTTTACGACCCAAGAGCTTTGGGCTGAGCATATTTCATAATCAAATGAAAAGGAAATATGAATTGGTCCACTACCAACAAATAAATAAATGCAGAAAGAAAGAGGAGGAAAGGGAAAAGGAATGAGACTATTGGAAAAAACAGCCAGTTTGGTGCAGAATGTAGAGACCAGAACCAAATATTTGACATTCATTGAGGGCATGATGATTAGTTGGAGACTCCTTAAGATTCTTATCAATAGTCTGTCACTATCCATCTTCTGTTCTCTTTCCCGACATGGAGCTAGAGAAGACAAGACAAAAATAACATTCAACTCTTTATTAGACAGACTTACCTTGAGGTAGATATCTATTGCACGATAAAGACCATCATCTAAGGGTCTGGCAAAATCAGGAACAGCAGCAGCAAGAGCCTGGAACTTGGGGAGCTTCAAGTTAATGTCGGGGGCAACCTCCGCGAGATAGCCATCAATAAGCTTTGCGACCATTGTAATAGGAGTCAGCAAAGGTGATCCAATCAACTCCCCATTGTCCTCCGAACATGGAGAGGCCCCGTCAGTAGCTTTATCCATGACAAGGAAGTGTTCAAGAATCCGCTGCACGCAGTCCACATTATAGAGCGTCTCAGTTGAATGACATAGATTGGGCATTAAAAGATCTTCAAGAGTAGCTTCATCAAGCTGAATCCCAATCCTTCGCTCCAAATTTGATACGCAAGAGGGGCTTACTTGAAGAATCACACCAGTTCGGAGTAGACCAAACAAGAACTTAGTTGATACAAGGCTTTTCTGCATAGGAAGTAACCGATCAATATCTTCCACTAAGCTCTTCTGGTCCACTTCGGAAGGTAAGGCTGCCGGACCAATAACAGACAGGTTGGAACTAGACTCGGTAATCCCCCGACGCCTATTCAGGCCAGGGAGGTACCTTCTGGCATAGAAAGAAAGTGATCCAGCGATTATTTCTGGTTTGACGCCACGAGATTCCATCAATGAAATCAACCTTTTGTACAGAGCAAAACTCAAAACCGTCACATCCTCATACCACCAATCTGAACTTAGATTCTTGGGCCTCGCACCGGTGCTTATCCCATTCCACAAAAGACTGCCACCTGGACTCTGCAAAGGTCCGCCGTGCTCCATGATGGGCCATCCAAATAGATTAGGGTCAGTCGATGCCTTGATGGCCAGTGACTCAATGCAGCGTTTAGTGATGTTGAATTCGTCAGCATAAGAAATAAGATCATCACAGGTCTGGAGTGCCTTTAGGGAATCTTTCCAGCTTCTAAGGACTACTTGGTTAAGGAAATTATCAGTCTTCATAATAAGATTACCCTCCCCATGCTCCTCAGTCATTTCAAGATGCTCGGCTGCACATCTGAGGTGCACAACATTCGAGGCACTAAGTTCGAGTTTCATCCCATAACAGAATCTAGCTATAAGTTCAAATGTCTTGGCACCACTAGGAATATCCGGAAGGACTACGGAACATTTTTCTTCCCCCTCTTCAGATGCCTCTGTAATCATTCTTTCCATGACCGCACTTCTAGAGAGCAGTGGAAACTGTAAATAAGAGGTTTAAGAAATCAATCTTGAAACATAATCGAGATATAAATTGAATGTAGTTAACATAATGGAAAGGGCCTGTTTGAAGCAGAGTTATGTAAATTGCTAACAAGACAGTGACTAGACTTCTGGGATATTATCTCTCCGAAGTCCCATATACTCCCACCCTAAGCAACATGAACTATGTGGAACTTCTACATTATTTTCCATGTTCATTATGTGATAGAATATGTCAAAATAGCGCTCAAGTAGAGCTACAGAAAGGAAGAAAAGAACGAGCTAAATTATTGTGCTGCCGACTCTTTGCAGTGAATTTAAAGCGCATTTATGCCAATTTCCGTATTTTCGGTCAGAACAAGGTAAAATGTCTTGCTCCAATAAGTCAAAAACCAATCCCATCACCACGTTTTGAAGAACGTCGCTCATGCGGCGGTTTTGTTCTATACAAGATCTCACACCCTCTCGTTTGCCTATTCATGAAACCAACAAGAACAAAACCTCGTACAGAATGAATAAGACCAACTGATTTTGTATAAGAAATTCTGAAATCATCTCTTCATTTGGATGACTGAATCAACAGATGCATGTTTCAAAAAGAAAAATGAGAGGTAAACGCTAGTACATCATTCCTGGTAAAAATTAATGCTAACCGTGTTCTTTACGGAAATGATGAACAAATTTTAACAAAAAACTTGTCGACTAGTATTTCTTGCTTGTATATGCTCATGATGAGTTCCTTGCACTAAATATTCAGTGCTTTCATCTAATTAAATACCGAAGAGATAATCATATTGGCAAGGACAGTCACCTTGTGCAGATGAAAGGACATTTCTCCAACCTCAACAACAAGATCGCTTGGAAGGCCAGTTGTGCAGAACCTATGAGTATTCAGAGACATGAGACGCAAGATACATTAGAAAATATCAACACAATATAATTAGATTCAAGTTCCGATACAAAATGCACACAGAATGCTCTAGCCTGACCAAAACATTTTAACAGATCCAATTGAGAAAATGAATGTTCTCCATTTCCTGCTACAGAAAGAACTACACATTTCTTTTATTCTGCTTTCCACGTCACGACAAATAAGAGTGGAAGTTCTAAAGTTCCTATTCATCTAGAGTAACAAGGTCCTTGAACTTGAGAAACTAAAATGGATTTCAAGATGTTGGACAAATCTTCTTAAGCATTAAAGCTCCATTCCTCTCAAGGCTGCAGGTAGTAATCTGCATTGGGGACCTCTGAAAAAGGGAAAAGTAAAACAAGAAAGAAGATAGAAGAAACACAGGCAATTGCTTGATCTCTGAACTGAGCGTCCGATATTGACAAGGCAATTATAAGTCAGATGGCAAAAAACAGATAATATACCAATCCTGAGTAAGGGGGCAGGGTCATATTTCCATTTCAGTATCAACAAGCTGTTTTACCTCAGCAGCGACGTTAGGGCAGAATCAGGACAACGTCCAAAAATTCCCCAGTCCCAAAGACATGGCATTATGCCATACAGGCAAACTATCTTGTGCATACTTAAAACCAAATGTAAGACAGTGGTTGAAGAAACTTTCACAATGCGATGTTATATTGGTTCCAGCACGTAGGGTCATTTAAAAATAGTCATAATGAGAAAGGTCCTTTGGTGAACTAATTGTATAAGATCAGCAGAGGAAGTGGAGCATCTCTAGAAGCAGCAAATAATGAGGCAGTTGGAACTCACTATGATCAATCCAAGGCATACTCTGCTACTCTGAAGAACAAGAGGGCAAAGCTGAAACATCAATCAACTTATCACACTGACGGCTTCAAAATTTTGCTTACCATAATCATTGCGGTAAATATAAGGCTTCCAGTGATGCTGAAACAGCTAGATTTATGTCTAAAGATGTGTTCATTGGGGTAAAAATTATGTCTCAAGTGAAGTTCAAACAGCTAGCTTTACCTCAAGAGATATTAAGTTTTGAAGTAAAAGATGACTAGGTCAAACACACAGTAAAAGAGCTGGTCATCAATCGCAAATGAATAGGCCCAGATCTCCACAGACAAATTCAGGAACTCAGTACATAGATATGCTTTTCCTGATGTGGCTTGGACATAAATGTACATCCAAACACCTCCAATGAAAACCGACTTTCCATAAATTGCATGTCTTACTCAGTCTTAGAGTTACTTACGATACAAACTTAAGGCTAGGATCTCAGTTATCCTGTTTGACTTTTCCATCTGACTAAACACCTTGGCCACAACTAATTATTGTTAAACTTATCTGGTTCAAGAAACTTGCTCAGTACACACTCATGAATATCTCAGATATAACCACACTAGAATTGCGACATCTGCATCAACGACACTAACTAGAACTCATTCCACTTTACTGGATGGGCTACCTAAACTGACATCTCTACTCCATTATGCACAGTCCAGTACAGAACCTTTGCAAGATTAGGAGCTTATTTTCCACTATTGTAAACAAAAACAAAAAATTGCGCCGTCATAAACAGTTGGAATATTGCAACCTACAACCTAAAGTTTTTACCTTGTGACCTAAGCAGCACGATGCAAATGATTGAAGTGCAACTTGACTGTGTAATTTCAAATCGACAATTATACATCAAATTGAACTCCTGCAAAAGAAGTTCTGAACTTTCCATACGAGTTCATATTCCGCAGGTCTCCAAAGCATTGGAGGAGAAGTGAAACAATGGATGCCTAGCCCAGTTTGCCAACTTAAAGGATTACCGATTGCGAAAATTCAAGCAAAAATTAAGGGTAGGATGAACCGGTCAGAATTAAAAGGAACATACAAGTGTAGTGTTTCCAATCTTTACAGGTGTCTACGAACCAAATTTCTGTAATCAAGCCAACAGATAGCAGTCCAAATTCTCAACACCCATCTAAAATACCAGAAAGGTATTAAAAACCACAGCAAAGCCGAAATAGTAAATTGAAGAGGCACATACCAAGCCTGCCCTTGGCGTTGGAATGCATCACTTTTGGATCCCAATTTCACACAGGCCATTTCTCCCAACAAATCCAAACTCGTATACCAATCAGAGTAGACCCAACTTGTGCTGTACCCACAAAAAGAATCTGTCTTCAATACCACTCCCAAGTAAGAAACCACCCAGGAAATTCAAAGTCCCCCCAACAAAATGCAGCTTCTCCAGAGACCCTTTTCGGCCGCGAAGCAACTCCAGAAAGCATAAACTCACTTCAGAGACAAGTAGAATTCTACCAAATTCACCAGCAAATCCAACAAACTCAAAATGCCCGCCAAACAACTCCACTCAGGGACGCATAAAACCCTTCTTCACCGAATGCCCAGATTCCGTTCTGAACTCGATGTACATTACCTGCGGCATTCAGACAGCAAATCTAGGTCAACCCCTCTTCCCCCAAGACACATCTCTGCTCCGAGAAACCCACCGAACTACTCTGAATTCCGACAAACCAGCCAAAGTTGGTATTTTTAATTACTGTCCCAAAGCCACAACGAAGAATCCAAAGCTCGGACTTGTACAGAACAAAGAGGGGCCAGAATCGCTGGTACCCATTAAAGAAAAGACGCTAATCCAGCAGCACCTAGCGAGCTTCTCCTTCGCCTCGCGATTAAAATAATCAGCAACGACTTGGAGGACTAATCATGCACAGAGCCAGAAAAGACAGGCAGAAACGCTCGGGAGACTCGAAACACAGGGTCGCTGGTTTACTTTAATGGGCTGCTCCGAAAGCAAGCAACACCCCCCTGACGCGTTACATGCATGTGGGGTCGATCGCTTGGAGCACACTCATTGCATTTTTCAGCAGCAGCGCGAGCTTTGATACGTTAAAGCGAAACCGAAGCGCAGTGACCCTCGAGAAATATATTTTGGGTGCTTATCAATCCTGTTTTTTTTTTTGGTTCTTCAATTGTTTTTCCCCTTTTTGGTTTCTTTTTGAAGTAACGGGCATCTGCTTTTACAGGGAGGCCATGCTGGATGCGTTACGGGACTGCCTCTGCATTCAATAGGAGTTCCAAGACTTCGGTGAAAGTGACTTGTTTACCTTGGGGAATTTTTTTTTTTTTTTTGGGTCGAATCTTAATGGGGATCTCACTTGGTGGAAATTAGTAAAATGCAAATGGAAAAGAATTCGTTTTCACGTGCTGTAAGTACGACTAGGGGTGTCAACGAGGCGAAATCAAACGGGATATCGCTCGGCTCGATCGAATCACGCATGTTTGTATGTGCCCAAGGATCGGCTCCGACCGAAGGTGGTTGAGGTCGTTTTGCTCCCTGCCTCAGGTATATTTTTCTAATGCTTGTGCTCACTTTCCACGTTCTATCTACCATTTAACTGTTAATTTCGCTTCTTCTTACTGCTTCTCTAAGGGTTTTAGAATTTTAAAAGTTTCGAGTTTTGGATGTATCTTTGTTTTTTATTAAGTTCGTGCGCACCCGGGCCTTCGAGCTTCTCAATCCTAAGTTCAAGAACGTGCTCAAGCCTGAAATTAAAAAGGGGAAAAAGAAAAAAAAAATCAATTTAGGCCCAAAAGGCGCAGACCAATCTAGGACCCGGATCGAAATCGGGCGGGCCGACATGAGCGGAACCGGGCTTCCGATCCTTGGTCTATTCTTTTAGTAACCCTAGTTTGAATAGTAAGCTTCAAGGAAAGTACCGGCCATTCAAGCATATGATTTTTTATTTTCTTTTTGGATCGGAATTCAGGCATATGATTCGTTCGCAAGGTTGGCGATGAAACTTTGGGACATGGTTTGAACGTCAATTTTGAAGAAGGCATTATTGGGCATTGGCTCGCGATCACTCGGCCCAATGGACATTGCCGGGGTGCGGTTGGCGCTTTAGGTCAGTGAGGCCTGGGATCATAAGCAAACAAAGAAATATCAAAGTGGAAATGGAAACAGAAGGAAGAGAAAAAGAACTAAAAAAATCAATGAAATATAAATTTGTCGAGACACATTTCAAATCAGCCTCGAACAATCATAAATTTATGACTAAAAAAGCTCATGTATACTAGAATGTCGAAAATTGAATCATAGGGTGTGTTTGTTTAAGTGAAAGAATCATCTGCAAATTAATTTTTTGGACTTTCACACATTTGATTTGCTGAATATCATCAGTCAATGGAAAACCTCAAAGAAAATGTACATGCTAAAATTTAGGAAAATTTTCCATAAAAAAATTGAAAAGGAGAAATCATTTTCCGTTAAGGCAAAGTTTTTCCGAAATAAGACACGTTCATAATAAAAAAGTTATTATATGGGAGAAAAAAAAAAGATCACTTGGAATTCACAAATTTAATAAGACTCTACTTCAAGAATTTTGCACGGAAGGTATTTTGAGAATTTTAAAACATGAGAAAGCAAACTGGCAATCAAAATGAATGCCATTAACGTTCTATAAAAAAAAATTAAACTGAAAAAGAAAACTGTTGCCAAATTATATAAATGTTTTAATGTAGGAAATTCATATAGAAACTAAATGACAACATTCTTAAATTGACTATTTGAATTGGGAAATTAATAGGAGAAACAAAAGTAAAGTCAAAAATCAACTTAGTAATTAAGTGGATTATTGATTTTTTGGTAAGATGCCATCTAGGCAATGACTGTAGCGATGTTACTAGATGGCACACTTGAAGGCAACATATAAAGGGTATTTTGCTATAATGTAATATCATTCAAAGTGGTATATTACCTCCACGGTTTGCATCATTTCATTTTTGCTTGGGTACGAGAGGTTCCACTGCACAATGAATGTTATTACTTACAATGAACTATCTTGAAAAGTCTTTGGGTTTCTTCTTGTGAGTTGATTTTAGGGAGTTGCTAGCATAACATTCTGATAACACTGTCGATTATTTCTGACCGTACGATCTTCCAATCAATGAGTGCTTTATGCAAAATACGCAATGATGATGTGTGAATTTACGGTTGATATTACATTGTCACCGACAGTGAAAGCCATTTCTCTTGATTTTACTTGCATATCTCGATCTTCACAGGCACTAATTTCGCATGAACATCTGTAAAAAGATGAAGAAATAGCTTCCTTTACTTTTTGGATAATCCATCCTCTGTATTGCAGTTACTTACAAAGGATTTACAACATTACAAGTAATAGGGCCATCAAGTGGTACAACTTCTAATTTTTCCTAAACTCAATGTAATGCCACTCATTCACATAACATCCACAAATATATATATATATATGTATGTCCAAGCGATACCCCAACCTTCACAAGTTTGTCTATGGCAGCAAAACTTTGGACTCGATACTCTTACAACTACTAGCCTCAATCTTACAATACTAACAATGCTTCTAGTGTAACAACCCGGTCCGATGAGAATGAGAAGTGATCTCCGGAGTGAGAGCGCTTGGACAATAAGCTGCTCCCGGAAAACTTCTAAAAAGGCGAAGGAGGTTGGAATGAACTGGATTGTGCATCGAATAAGGATAGAGCATTTATGGATTATATATGTGAAGCTCGAATTAACTTACAAGAGACTCCTTTTGACATAAGGAAAAGGTCAAGAATTCCAGTTCATAATCCAGGAATGCTACATCTAAAATTTATTTAGCATCAACCCAATAGTTCTAATCATGCAGCCTCTTATTCGAAGCAGCCCACAATTGATAAATAGTTGTTTACCAAGAGATGTCCAAGAGCAATGTAGAGAAAGATATTATTGTGTCTAACAATATCACCTAGAGGGAGGTGAATAGGTGATTCTGAACAGTTTTGAAACTTAATAAGGAATTTAAACACGTTTAAAACACAAATTGAATAAGTATATTAAAGAGACATGCAGAAATCTAAACACAGTAAAGAAAGTTTAGAGTAGGAGAGAAATGCACGCAAAGTTTTTAGTGGTTCAGCTTTAGAAAGCTTACGTCCACTCTCCCACGCTAAATGTCGATTAACCGGATTCCACTATATGAATTGTTGAAAAGTTACAAGAGATGTCACACTTTACCACTCTTACAAAACCTATCAAGGATAAAACTTATAGCTCTAAAGAACGAATATGTGAATCTGAACAACTCAAGCACTTTGAAATTATGTGTTATAATCTCTCTACACCGGTCACCATGGATCTCCCTTTTATAGTTTTTTACCCCCAAACTAGCCATTGGACAGGTCTTCAAATGATCACTCTTTAATCGCTAATTGGACACCATCAATTTTGATTGAACGAGACTGTTGTCGCAACCTGCCCCTTGCGATCCCATCGTGGGGAAAGCGGGTAATGGATTGCTAGGGGAGCCTCAAATGCGGGCCCTTGACTCAAGCTTTCCTAGGTCCATACCAAGTTGCGAAGTCGAGAATTCATATTTGAACTTAATATGGTCGGGTGGCATGTGCAACGTGTGCATCCAAAGGAGTTGCCACCGGTCTTTTAGGTAGGCCGGAAACCCCATCGAGTGGGCGGGAGAGGCCGCTCAATTTCGCGCAATCGGAGATTTTGGGTTCGGGAATTAGTTTATCCTAGTATTTCTACTAGAACCCTTGTGGTTACCGCGAGATTGATTATTACTTAAGGTGATCATGCGAAATTTAGTTTCTTTTAATCACTAATTATGTTTTTGCAACCATGCTAGGCATTCATGCAAAATGGTTTTGTAGGTGGAAATTTTTATGGCATTTTCTAGGTTTCGAATGTATCCTAAAAAAATAAAATCATCCGAAGCAATCAAAGGGCTAACGAGAATGCATGCAAGAATTAAAACTAATCTAAGGACAAATGAAAGAAAACCCGCAACTTGTCGGGTTAATAATTACAAACCAAGTGAATAAACCCGAGACATGATCGGGGGGTACGACAAAAGGGAGATCGGATTGGACATTGGCCGTAAACCTCCATTCTCTATGGTATCCGGCCAAACATCAAACAATTTAGCATGATAAGCTACTTAATCAAACATGCATGATCGCATTCACAAAGCACATTAATATCCACAAGTCAATGAGACAAATCGAACTACTAGAGAATGAGCATCGGGATCAGCCTTTGTATGCACACAATGTGATTACCCATTTTAACCCCATTGACTCGCTTAAGGAAGGTTCGGTTTTAAGGGTCCCATTTGATTACCCACATGTCATGCATCGATCCTAACATCCATCTATCAAATCACATGCAAAGGCTCTTAATTAAACCATGCATTTAGGCCTTTTGAGCCTTAGACGCCAAACAATCAAAAGAGACTTAGTGAGCCTACACAAGTGTCACTTATGGAATTGAATAGGTCACGTTTAGGCTCAATTATCAATGAAGACAAGATCTAATTAAGATAATTCAAGCACTAAAAGAAAGCTTAAGACATGCTGATTGAACTTTATTAAGACCAATTTTTATGATTTCTAATGCATTAGCATGAAAAATACAAGTTAGACCCTATTGTCCACGAACATGCTCAAGGAAAAACCGATAATCATAAAATGCAGGAAAAATAGTAAAATACAAGAAAAAATTTTGAATTTTTTTGTTTGAATGGAAAAACATATCGCTGACAACTTTCATGTTTTACAATAATATTGAAAAAGCTCCCATTTTAATGTGAAAAATCATCTTTCATGAGCACTCAGCAGCAAACCATCAGATTCAACAAAATAGGCAAATTTCGAGATTAAGCACGAATGCACACTTAAAACATCAAATTAATGCATCAAAATTTTCAGTCTACTAAATAAGACACTAATAAACAACTTTCATTTTTTGTGATTTTGGAAACCAAGACTCTCAAGAAGCCGTTATTACAACTTGAGACAGACATGCACTGAATTAGACACAAACTCCAGAATAGTCATAGAAATGCACAATTTCATTAAATACATTAAAAATATATTTTTAGATTTTTTTTATATGTTATGCATCAAAATGTTATGAACAACTTCATGAAGACATTTTTATGAAACAAAGCCTAGAGAAATCCATGGAAAATCACAAAGCACCAAAGATTAGGCCAGAAAACTCAATCTCTAATTCAAAAACACACATTCACAGATTCAAGTTTCAAACTATGGGACCCTTTTGACATAATAAACGATGTCTATTTTGAGGCCATAATATATCAAATCAAAGCTTGAGATGTGCTTTATGAATCTATAGAACACCAATCTATGGAATAATCACGTTTGCACCCTCAAATCTACATTATAGCAAGATCGGACACTCTAACCCGAGAGCACAAACATGTCATAATGCACCATATAATCATTCGACACCCATAGGCATGCACAAACAACATAGCAACGTCACATCCACTAACTAATAAGCCATATCAATCAACTAAAGCCTCCGATTCACCTAATGTTTAGGCTAATAATCCATCATCTAGATGCTAGTTCATAAGTTAAGATATTAAATCAAACCCCTTTCCCGTTTGTCACGAACTTTTATGGACGGAGTTGACACCGAAGGAAGACAAAATGTCGTTGTTGGACGCTAGAATCAAGATGGAATCGCCGGTAATGATTGAAAATGGGCTTGGCATGATCGGGAAACACCACCGGTGTGTACGCCGGTGATGGAGCCGAGAGGCTCTCGGCTTCCTAAGGAGAGTTACAGGCAATGGTTCGGCGAGGAGCTGGTACAAGGGTAACAAGCAGAGGGAGAGGAAGACGATGGTAGTGGTGGTTGGCCGAATGGGTGAACCAGGCGGCCAATAGAGCGGCACAAAGGTGGCAATGTCACCAGGCGAAGAGAGGGCCGAGAGAGAGAGAGAGAGAGAGAGAGAGAATTTTTTACTAAATGAGCCCCCCTTAGGATTTTTGGCCAACATGTGAGGTAAGAATGATGGAATGTTCTAGAGTCCTATGAGTCATCATGCACTAATCCCTCGGTTGACAATCCTCATAAATTCTTTGTGTCACAAGAGAGAATATCCCTTATCCTTTTGACAACTCACCAAACTTGTCCTCTTGTCTATTTCATCTTGACATGAGAAGGCTCTAGAGCCTCTTGTGATAATCTTGATTAAGAAGACGATTAGCGTGATAACTAACAAGATTGACTATGCCCCAAAAAGATGGAATATGTTTGACCATGGTAAAATTAAAAAGATTTTGAAATAAATGTTATGACAGACCCTAAAAAGTGATGGGAAAAAACTTAATTAATTACTCATTTTTTAGCTCGATTAAGGCATTAAATCTCCTAATTTAGAGAAATAATGACACGAATCGAATTTTTGTAAACTAAAATGTCTAAAATGTAACTCAAATTAAAATAAAAATATTTACTATTTTTTTGGATTTTTCTGTCTACAAATGCTATTTTTCCTTCTTTTTTTTGGGTATTTTCGAATTAATAAATATTAAAAATTCCAAAAAATTATTTTTTGGCTGAAAATTGGTTCTCTAGGCTTGGCCAAGGTCTCCAAAGTTTATTTTTTAATTTTATGAATTTTATGATATTTTTAATTAATTTTCTAAAATAAAAGGAAATAAAATCAAGTGTCAACAATCGTATCCGGGAATATTTAGTAGTTGTTGAAATAGAGTCTGAACCCTTTAGATTTAGTCACCATACAACCAAATCCTTAGTTTCCATAAGTAAAATTTATTCAAATCTCCAATATATCTTGTTCTTGGAAGGTAACATCCAATTGAAGATATTCTCCTAATTTGATTGGAAATTAATTTTATCAATCAAAGATTATAGACTTTCATAAATAAATCAGCCAAACTGAAAATTTGCTAGATGTGGGTCTTCAGAATCCGACCAAAAATATTATAGAATTTGAACATTATTCAGAAGTAGTCTTTATAAGTAGAAGAAACCCTTTGAATTTAGATAAACTAGAATAGTGACTTTGAGCTTTAGTGAAGTCCTTGCCAATGTGTCACATAAGTCTTCCGAAGAAAGAGTCTTCGGGAGGAACGTCAATCTCCATATGAATAAAAGACTTTAACTATCTTAGAAGCAAATACGTGGTGACTACTCCTTGAGTCAGCACTCCAGGTTTGGAACAACATAAGCTTTTATTCACCTATTTATTCCTACAATAAAATGTTTATAGGCATTAACCAGATTCTCTCTAAAAAAGGATAGTTTTGTCATAATTAAAAATTCAAATGAAGGTTTTCTCATCGGATATTCCTTTAGCAGCATATTTAGACCAGTCAAATTAAGTAGTCCATGCAGCAAGGGCCTCGAAGCTCCAAAATTCTTGTCCATACCGGTGTAGAAATCTTGGCACTCATCAAACATATGCTCTATGCTTTCATCATATACTTCTCAAAGCAAGCAAGCAGTAGTGAAGAAGCGAGGAGTCCAGATCAATTGATGATGCGGAGCATCCCATTATGTTACCAATAATTCCCATGTCATTATGAAGACTATCGATTAGGATTATCGATTATAAAGTTTTGATTATTTTCCTTAGAAATATGATTGCTTAGTATATTGATTGTGAATTTCAAGGCAATTCACCAAATTGATTTATTAGCAAATTGATTACTAATTCCATGTGATATACTCTTGACGAATGCTTAATTAATTGCTGATTTGATGGCAAATCAAAGACATATCAATGGGAGGTCGATTGGACTTTTTTTTTTTTTTTCAATTAGCAGATTTTTTAAGGGTGTTATAAACTATACAAGGCTGGTGGATGAGATTGATTATCTTTTATTTCCCTTTCCTATTTGCTTTGTCTTATCTCTCTATATAATGAGGTGAAATCTCCATTGTAAAGGAAGATTTGATGATGAATGAATGATAATTTCTCTCTTGAGTTAAATCTTCTTTATTTCGATTTCTCTAGCCTTTGAAATTGGATTTTTCCTCGATGGTGAACCAAAAGCCCTTTAGCCTTGGTTTGTGGTTATCCTTTAAACCTTAGTGGTGAGCTTCTATCCCAAATCCCGATCTTATACCTTGGCTGGTGGCATGCCTTTAAACCTTGATCCGATCGTATCTTATCCTTATTCGTGTCCATCCTTCGATACCCATCCTAAAAACTTTGATCGATCCATTATTCATTCCAAAATCACACAAAAAACATCCCCCGCCTCACACACGCATCGGTTGATCGGTAACAAGCAACTTGAGCTGAACAAAGATCTTTAGATCTAGATAAGGGCCAATTCCAACTATGCTCACCGATAACCACGTAAACCTATTGAAGTGCACAATACCTTTACCTGGGAAGATTGCCAAGGGAGAATCCAAGTCAAAGCTATTTAACATATTCAATTGGATCCACTTTCACTTAAAAGACTAAGCAATTAAGTTGTAGGCCAACTTGGATATATTAATTGCCTTACAACGCATCATTTCTTCAATGTGGGGCTTCTTTAACAATTCACACGTGTGTCTCAATAAAACCTTACAATCAATGCTCAAACCAAGAGTCATGCACAAATCTTCTATGAAATCTGCCAAGAAGTGGCCCAAAAGGGTGCGAAGATTATACCATAGAAAGATGGAATCAGCATTATCCGGATTATAATTCAAAAGGTTCTTGGCAATACCCTCGAAGCTTAATTAACCTTTTCCGGTAATAGGAGGAGTTAACGGACAATTTCAAAGACCAAAATTGAATGAAGAGCCTCACTGAAGAGAAATCAAAATTAGTAAAAAAATCAAATAGCTACTAGTGAAATAATTGGGATCAATGTGAAAAAGCATAAATACAATGACGTTTCAAATATAAGAAATTAAAAATTCATATGAACAGCTCCAACTCTGCTTTCTCTTGCACGAGAGGGAACATTCGGGCGCACTTATCAAAATGCTCTACCGCATCTAAATCACAAGTGGAACACTATGCAAAGGTGGGAAGGTGGCTAGCTCCGTACCACAAAAGAGAAACGAGCCCCTTACTCACTTCCCTCTAGAAAGCCCTATTAGTCAAGCTTGAAAGCCGTTGCATGCTACTAGCTCATATCCCTATTAAGAAATGAGGTATGTGCGAAAATAGCTAGAATGAGCCTAATCGAGACGAGTCAAAAAATTCAAGGAAATGTATCCAAACAAGAAAGAGGAAAGCACTACTTCTTTCTTAGGGACTTCTTAACCTAGGGATAATCCGCAAGGAAATGTGAGTAAAATCTTTTGTTACATAATTTTAGGACTTTTTGGATAATTTTCCCCAACCTTTTACCTTTAAATATTCCAAACTTGTTGAGATCGATAATCTTTCTAGAGGCATAGTAGTAGAGGTTTAGTATGTGTTTTACAAGTTTCTAGGGGATGAATAGGTGTTTACAGAGTACTTTAATAAACAATTGTAGAATTATAATCAAATAAGCTCAAGGCTTGATCCTCGGATGATCAACACACTTAAGATTGCAGAGCGGGTAGCGTGCATAGTTTTACTATCACAAGATATAATAAAAAATGAGTAAGGGATAGAAAAAATGCATAGATGATTTATAATGGCTCGGCTTTGTTCAAGCCTATGTCCATTTTTTCACGATGGTAGCCAATCGGCTGGATTCCACTAGTTAATTGCTCGGATGTTACAACTCAAGCATCCGCCTTGAGACGAAGGACTCCACACCTAATGCTCAACACTCGTGTGTGCACCTCTAAGCATTACAATGAATAGATCAAGAAGAATATGTAAAATTGATGTTCTCTCGATTTTGGAATTTAGAATCCTATTCCCTCTTACGTCAACTTCTATTTTCTCCGACTTTAAGATATCTTTTATAATTCTCCATCTCCAACTATCCATTGAAAGGCCTCCAAAGGATCGCTCTCCAAAACTTTCCATTTGGATGAGACTGTATCCCAAAAGAAGATCTCATAGCCGTTGAGGGTTGCCAAAGGAAAGTATTCCCCGTTGGATCAAATCTCCAATACAATTATGATCCTAGGTTTCCATAGATGGAGTTCTTCATTAGAAAGGTCACGCTCGTCTCTCTTAATAAGCATCCTTGATAGATCCTTAAGACAAAGAATCTTCAAGAATGATCCAGCTCGATTACTAGCCATTATGATGATCAATTCAATCATCTTTCAATATCTCTCTTGATTTTCTGATCGTTGCGCGTGAAATGCTTCTCTTAGAGCTTGAGCATCATTCCAACATCCGAGCTCCACTACTCAATATCTAAGCTCCACATAACGTGTGAGTCCCTCAAAATAACATATGAGCTCCACTACTCAATATATAAGCTCCACACAACGTGTGAGTCCCTCAAAATAACATATGAGCTCCCTTTTACCGGATTCAATTCTGTGTATCCCATACCTTTGGATAATTTGCAAAATAAGTATTTCACCACATTAACCCGGAGCAAGAGCACATGTATTATTTTGTCAATTTCAAAATCACTTAGGGATTTTTCTCAACACGTGAGAGACTAATTCCCTTCGATTGTCATTCTTCCATAGCATTATTGGCCAACTCTTCTTCTTCAATCAACAACTAAATTATATGGTGAGAGTGATTTCCTTGCTGCAATCCCCGAGTAGGTGCAAAATGACTCAATCATTCTTCACTAACTTTTCAAATCCGCTTTGAATTCATACATACTTCTTCACTTGCGAAACTAATGGAGCACCCTCTTGAACAATGAAGACGAGGTATTATATTTGACGTCCTTGAACGGAAGCACTTTGTATGGGTGAGATTAGCTGCGGGAGGGTGGATTTGAGTTTGTTGGCTAATATTTTTTGCAATGATTTGGTAGGAGAAGTTACACAACCTTGCTGGATTTTAGACTTTTGGGAGGTCGCATGGTTAGAAATAATTGATAGTACGGTTAAACTGTCGGGCTAGTAGTTTCCAAAAAAGGAAAATGCTTTCTTGACTGTCTTGTCATAGATGGTATAATATCAATTGTAGAACCACACACTATTATCACGTGTTTTGCATAAAATACTCATTGATTGGAAGATCGTGTAATCATAAATAACTAACGAAGATGTCAAGATGTCGGGCTAATAGCTTCCTTTGAAAAAAGACTAAGCTACGAAATTTATTCATGGTTTGGAGGATTGAGCTCTTGATAAGATTCTGATTTTTTTCGAGGATTAAAACCATCATGATCCGGAGCTTTCGTAGCTCCGAGTTTGAAAGATGCAATCCTCATTTCAAAAGGGTAAGGTGAGAACAACATTCAAATCTCGGGGCTCCAAAATGACCGTAGAGACCTTGAAGGAAGTCTATTGTCATTATCTAGCGATTCAAGATCGCGACACCCTTCTCCCATATTATCCATAATTATACATATCTTGTCCCATTGTCTTCACTCAAATCTAGAGTTGTAATCTCCGAAATTTTCCATTGACTACACAATCACAAATCCTAGGACAATTTCTCTAGGAAAATTACCAAAAAAAAAAAATCCTAAACCTATTGCAATTGTGCCAATTCAGTTATAATTTTTTTTTTTTTGCCAATTGGATCCTAAATCGTTTGTATTTATGTCAATTTAGTCCATTTGGCCGACCAGCACCGATGTGGACCATTTTAATAATATTTTAAAATTTTTAAAATTTTCTTATTTTTTTGTTAGGGCCAACAAGAGGCTGCTAAACTTCGCCAGCCATTAGGCGAGGGCCATAAGTCATCGCCTACCATGCTAGCCACGATGAGGGTCGCAGTCCTCACCTAGCCGAGAGCGAGGGCTCACGACCTTTAACCGGTGGCCAGTGAGGGCTGCGAGTCCTCATTAACTATGAAGAGGGTTGTGGCCCACTCCTAGTGGTGAGAAAGGGTGCACGGCCCTTGCGGGCTCTTACCCAAGGGCTAGTAGTCTCTTTTGACCCAAACTAAAAAAGAAAACAAATAAATTTTTTTTAAATTCAACAAATAAAATTAAAACTTGTCCACATCACTGTCGATGGCATCAAGTTTAGCACAGGCTAGTTAAATGGACGGAATTGGCACAAATGCAAAAGATTTATGACTCAATTGGAAAAGGAAAAATAGTTTAGGATTGAATTGACATAATTACTATATATTTAGCATTTTTTTGATAAATTTCTCCAATTCCTCTCGATGCCAAATCTACTGAATTTGTGCTAATCTCCAAGAGCCTTTGAGCAATTTTGAGATGATGGAGATTCCATTTTCCATTGATAAGTCTCGTGCAACCATCATCCTCCATCCAATATGCCTCAACTTAAAGCACTTTTACGAAGTGATACTAACAAGGCCATGCTTCGGCGAGTGGGAGTCGAGTCCGATATTCTATGTTAACTAAGACCCCGTAGGAACCTCGGAGGGACATCCTTGTTTTGATTCGCTTATGCTATGAGATTTTGTTATAATATTGCCAATTATTTTAAAAACTTAAACTTTCTCTTGACATGTTAAGGCAAATGAGACCTTAAAAGATTCGAACTTGGGACCTTCTGCTCTAATATCATGTAAGATTTTTATGGCATCACGGTAAACTATTTTAAAAGATTATACTGTTAGATGAAACCCTAATTTAGTATTTAATTATTCTATCATATATTGGGGATAAATGTTGCTTACGACAAGTGCAATTGTACTCGTGCGGTTGCCATGAATGGACCTTTAGCGGCGATGTTCGGATGGAATAAGGCACCTATTTGCATGGGCTTTGCTATTTCTCCTTGAGTTTTCCAGTTTCTTTGATGCCATAGGAACACATATATTTCATTTGAGCTCGATATCACCGAATGCCCCGTGGAAACACCGATGAAGAAAATGACTTGCTAATGACAAACGAAGCCGAGAGATTGATTCTAATGTTCATGCAGCTTCATGAGAAGTTTTTTCTTCTGTCCTTAGAATTATGAGAAAAATATCACCCTCAAAATATAGACGATTAATAGATTCATCATGAAAATTAGGGGTGATTACTCCCGGCCTATAACTAGGAACCGTCCCCGTGACTCTCGATTTTCGATTAAATAGGCAACTTTTTGTTTTGTGTTAAAAATCAAATTCTCATGATAAAGATGGAAGTTGCACAATTTACAACTATAGGTGTTGTCAAGCGGTTATCTTGGTAGTTTACATTAAAAACCATGATTCGATCCTCCAAAAGCACGAAAGTAAGTTTTTCTTTCTAAAAGAGGTTTCAAAACTTGTCTTACTTCACCATAATGGAATTGAGAACCGAACTATTCCTAAGTCAGCTGGAGGTTCGTGCATTGATTCTTGTTTTGTGGAATCGGGTACCGAACATGTTCTCCCTATAATAGGTTGGTCAATCCAAATTGGTTTGGTTCGGTTCTCAAGTTGAATTAAGTCCCATACATACTCTTAAGTATGATTAGTTCTAGGGTGGATATATTCTAAATCTGGAACCTACCTTGTTAACATCGATTCTTAATTTTTGGAATTTGGAACTAACCCTACCGATATAAGACCGACCCTAAAATTGAATTTATTAGTCCGGGCCAACTCTAGGGTCAACTCGAGAACAGGCCTGTCATGCCCACGTACCCTAGCGCTCGCTACATCCCGTTATGATCGTCATACTCCAGGATCCGGACGATGACAAAACTCAAATTAGATGCACATGCGGAAGTAAATAAATAACCCCGACAAACAAAAGGAACACCGAGGTACCCCACACATAATTAACATATGCATCAAAGTCTTACGGGAAGGTCGGGTCAAAATACAACAGACGTCCACTTGATCCCACCAAAAGTTTTTAGCAAAAGACAACCAAGATCCCACAACCTACCACCACTACACCGAACTATTGTTCTCATCTTCATCCTCGTCTTGATCCGCTTTAGGGCCGTAATCAGAAGAACTATCGGATCGCACCTCGGTGGCATCCTCCTCCACCTCTTCGTAATCAGAAATCTCAATTACCTCTATGTCTTCTTCAGGAGTAGGAGTTCTCTCGGGGATGTTCCTTGAACTGACTATACTAATCTCCAGCTCAACCTCATCTCGGATCGGATGACACCAAGTGGGCACGACTCCTCTACGAACCTTAGTTGGCTTCGGTGGACTAGTGGTAAAGTTTCCAATTCGGCGATACCACGCCTCAAAATGATGGGGTATCAAATGGTCCTTCCCTTCTTCAACCCGGATGGAAGTACATTTCCTAATATACACAAAACCTCTGCCATCGGGAAACTCGTCAAAAGTAGAGGTCATCTCCTTGGGGTCACCCGGCACGAACAGTGGCATCTTCGTGGTCCGGGGTCTAAAAGAAGGATCCCACGACGGGGTAAGAGTAAATCTCAACAAATCAACCCTAACCATAGACTAAGCCACTAGTACCTCCAGACTACTTCTCAAATCAATGACGTCCGAAGACGTCAATAAAATCAGTATAGATATGAGCAGGCGCAAACATAGACATTGACAATTTAAACAATCACAAGAACCGGCATTCATTAGTTCGTAACCAAGCTCTACGTACTAGTACAATAATCTTATTCTTGATATCAAGGCCCGCGTAATAACGTATCGGGCTATCTTGATGTACTTGACAATACCCGCGTAATAACGTATCAGGTTTAGATATAATTGCCGGGACCCGCGTAATAACGCATCGGGTCAAATTCAGCGTTTAATACCTCAAGATAGTATCAAAACCCACATCATAACACCTCAAGATACAAATAGTCTCATAACCCGCGTCATAACGCATTAGGTTAACATAACTAATATATTCCCAAGTCACTCGATCAAACTTATTCTCAATCAAAAATATTTCCCATTGGCCAAGGGTCCACAATTTCACTTCACATTTCAAACAACTTCATGATTGCGTACAGCTCGACTTAACGAGCATTTAATCCATAGTACACGAGAATACTCAAGGTCACATTACACTAGGCCCGGCACAAATTGCACCAACATGCAATCAAGTCAACAAGCATAATTCTCGTTAATTCAATCATAATTCATTCTCGTGCCATACAAAGGATTAAATATCATACAGCCATTCAATTCATTTGATCATGCTTAATTCAACTCATAAATCACCCAATTGGATGACAAATAGGTCTTTTAGTACCCTAATGTCTTGATAAAAGGTTAAGGGTAACTTACCTATTCAATTGAGCTAACCACGACCTTCCAATCAAGCATCCAAGTCCAAAATCAATTCTGTCCAAAACAGGGCAGAGAGCGATTTAGGTTTAATTGCGCCGTTTAGCCACAAAACTATCTCTAATCGTCAATCCACTGCACATACTCCTCAATAACACAGTCATATACGTCGTAGCATGTCTAAATGACAAATTCAAGCTAAGGCGACACCAATTCCAGCCTTGAACAGAACCAGACAGCACCTTCCCAGAAGAGAGCAGAAACCGGTTTTGCTTATACCATTTCCAATAGTCCATAATTTCATCCTAAGTTCCAAATTAATGCGAAACCAACTTGTTAAAACCTTATTCTATATGTCTCATGAGTTCACCGAAAATTTGAAGTCAAAATAAGACTTTGAAGTCCTCCAATCCGTCCAATTCTTTCAGACATGCAAACAGGCAATTTCTATTCCTCAAGAACCATCTCCATTCAGCCATGATTACTCATCAATCCTTAACTAAATTTGCAATCCTAACTCAAACAAGTCAAGTACTATATGTCTAGAACATCCCACAAAAATTTTGAAGCAAAATAAGCTCTTAAAACCGTTGTAAGAGAGCTCTCTCTCAAACCGGGTCGGATTCAATCCCGACTGAACCTTTGTCCATTCAATCGGACCTATATGAAAATATACTGGGCCAAATTTTGTTCATAATATGTTCGTAGAAAGATAAGACAATAAGCTTTCAAATGGAGGTGGTTTCACCTTAATCCGACGTCAAACGAAGGAGATATGGCCAGAGCAGTGAAGGATGTTGGGGCTGGACGGGCTGAGCGACTTTCTATGGGTGAACAAAATGAAGAGGAAAATGGGGTTAACGTGAAGAACAAGGGTGGGGATGATCTTCAGCTGAGGAAAAAGGATGAGAGAGAGTTAAATGTCAATTATATGCTTAGTCCAAAGGTGAATAGTTGAGCACATGAGTCAATGAAGTGTAAATATCCAATTTGTCTCTTATCCAAGAATTTCTTCTAGAAGGTTTGACCCTCATTGGCTCTCTCTCTCCAACAAATTTTCAGCAGCTAAGGTGTACAAAAGACCGGCATACCCGTTAGCTCACTTAAGGTAAGGTTAATGCTTTAGGGGTAAAATGCTCATTTTACACTTGTCGTCCAAAAATTCCAATTTTTCCAGACCAAATTACTATCAATTAGGCAACGTCCAATTCAAAACTAAAATTGGAATTCTTCATTTTTATTTTCCTAGTTTCAAGAATCCATCTCCTGATTCATTTTCCTTCGAACGTAACTTCAGTTCATCTCAAACTCACGGGTAGCTTCTGCAGCGACATTACGCGTATCGATTCGGTGATTTTCATCACTCTTAGGCTTACTCAAGTCATGGTCATTTTGGTTGTCATGTAATTGCGAAGATTTATTACTATTTCATTAGATCTCGATCGTCGGAATCCGATTTAGGAAAATTTCGCAAATTATACATTGGTTAAGTGGAATCACCCATGCTACAATTGTATAACACTAGCACAGGATTCCATAGTCGTTCATAGATCAACCTTTACTGGCTCTAAATATTCCTTCGGCAATCCTTATGGTCAAAATGTCAATTCTCATTCGAATTTCCTAGGTCCACATACATTGTCGTGCTTAAGCATTTCTCTTTTTGGTTAGTATACTCGGGATTGATCGGATCCCAACGAAATAAAAATGAAGTACATTGGTAGATAATCGTCATTCAATAGTCTCGAAATGGTATGAAATTCAGAATGTCACAAGGCCAGTACCTTTTTTTTTTTTTGGTTTCATATTTTATTCTTTACCAAGACATGGTAATTACAAATGACACATCACACCAAAGATGCTCAAAAGTTACCATATCCTCCTCCCGATGAAGTCTTTTTACACAAGAACGGTAAGAAAGTGAGGAAATTTGTCGCGACCTTAAATTAGGCTAAAAGATTATCAGATTAATTAAATTAATTAACTCAATTCGAACTCTCCCAAGTTCTACCGAATCACAACTTAGGTTCAATTCATGTAAGATTATTTATTTAGTGCCGCCACTAATCATTTCTTAGTAGGTCAATTAGAAACCTAAATAAAATAATTGGATGACTATTCTATTTCTACAAACTAGAGAAAGCGAGTCCGGGAACTTGGTTACGTTAATTTAGAAAATTAATGCCCTTTCGTTACCAATTTCATGAAAAATCCCTCTTAATTGATTTGATGTGAATTCGAATGAAATTCTTTTATTTTCTTTGGAAAGATGCAAATACAAACTACTTAAATGACATGGCAATATGTAGGAATGACAACATGGCAAAGATATGCTCTAAACTACATGATATGCAAATGACAAGTGATTTTTTTTGTATTTTCAAATTTAATGACAATTGCTATGAAAACATTCCATGAAATTTGATAACATCCAATTTAACTTAATAAAATGATTTCTCAAGGTCTTAACTTATATTAGATGTTATTTAAGATATAAGAATGAGGTTGTGACACCCTAAAACTTAGGACCAGTTCAAGCTTAGGATTCGGACTAATTATAGAAAGTCGCCAGAGTTGAGATAGGCCACTAAAGGAATAGAGATTGCCGTTGATAAGGTTCGTGACTCAGTATGTCAATTGGCTATGCTGTTGATTGAGGTTCGATTGTGTAGCCACCTTAAATCAAGCATGGATCGATTATGATCGGTCTCGTTCAGCCGTGAATCAACTATAGGATCACCTTGTAGCTAGCTAGGGATTGATCCATTGCGTCATTTGCGAGCTAATATTGATTGGCAACCAAACTTGCCATGAGTCCAAAGAGGGTCGATTCGTATTAGAACCCCATACTAGCAACACACTAGTCAACGATTAGCTACCCTGGACTGCGTGACGTGCTACTAGAGGACTATAGATAGAGACGAACCAACCGCGCATCAATTTGAATTGGTCATGAGAGGTGAGCTCGATAGTGTTCGATTATGTCATCGATTTAGGAACAGATGATTCCAACCCCGAACCGAGTTAAATTTGAGTGGCTCTCGACTTGATAGGCAACCATACACGTATTGAAGAGTGTTCAACCATAGATTGGGCGACGTCTCTGGACATGCTTATACGTGAGCCAATTTTATTTGGCAAACTAGATAGTTCGACCTTTAGCTTGTTAGGTGCCTAAAGAAGAGAACCGCATAGATGTGACGTTCTGAATTCCGACCCCATTTCGAAGTTTATGAATAAAATGAGTATCGATGTATTTCAGTAATCTCACTCGGAATTGATCACTCTAGAGACAACCGACCGAAGGGGAATGGCTAAATAGGATAATACACGGACTAAAGAACTCGGCCGCGGGCTAGTATCCCGACCATAAGGATCGCCGAGGGTACATTCTAGGCCATGTAGGCCGATCTAAGATTAGTGTCAGAACAATCCGCTAGCGTCGTACAATTGGGCCGCGGGTGATTCCGCTATACCATAGCATGATTTGCGGATGAACCCGAACCGATTCCCGATGATCGCGTCCCGCCAAGACCGATAGTTTTCCTCGCGATTACATGACGACCAGGATCGCCGTGGTCCAAATAATTCTTAAACGTGATAAAAATCACGGGTTGATACACGTAGCTCCCGAGAGCCGCCCATCGACCTAAGATGCACCGAAACCACGATCCTCTAATTTTTAGCGCGAAGTGAACTTCGAAATCGGCGGCCGGGTATTTGAGAATTCCAGTGCAAATAAATTTGGACGTCGCCTCACCAGAGTTAATAAGGATTTTATATCACCAGTGTAAGTCAGAAAAAGTGGAAGTCAGATCGCGAAGCGAGAAATGCACTTCGGTCCCGAATTTCGTTTACCATCTTGAGAAATCGCGAAGCAAAAATTTAGCCACTTCACCATCCCATCGCATCAGCCGAAATTACCAAAGAAATGGAGATGAAAATTGCTCTTGAAAGGCCCACGTTCCACGACCCATTAAAACCCCAAAAATCCCTTCACCTAATGCAACTATTCACACCTCTATTTCCTACTATTCATGTCATACACTAACCCTACTATCTTGTCATTCTTGAATAAGGGCTAGTCACCTCAAATCACTCCCTCTCTCTTCTCTTATGGGCTGAAGCAATCTCTCTCTCTCACTCCCTCACTTTCATTTTCACTCTCACCCCAAACTCACTCTCAAGTTCTCTCATCTCTCTCCCTCTCACCCCTCTCTTTCGATGATGCCAAGGAAGAGCCGATGCCGTCACCACCGCCACCTCACCTTCTCTTCGTTGTCTTGTTCGATTCCTTCGACTTTCAAGGAGGTAAATGTCTTAGATTTGACCATAGTTTATAGAGGAACGAAGAAGGATGGTTATACGTGAGTTTTGTGGGAGTTTCACGGACTAAAGTTGATATTTTCTTGTTTGGACCAAAGGAGACGGTTTGGGTTCAATTCTAGTCACGCAAGGTCGCCATTCATCCGCCGGATTTTCTTCGCAAAAAAGGACTTGTAAGTGGCTCCAATCCTTCCTTAGGACTATGGGATATTAAGGAGCTTGATGGTTGGTGGATTAGGATGAGATATGGGCTGTTTTGGGTGTGAATCAAGGGGGACCATATCTGGAAAATTTAACATGCTGTGGAGGCAAACTTTTGGGTGATAAATGAGCATGTTGGGGCTAGTTCGGGCGTGTAGTGATGGTCCAAAATAGTGAAGACCGAATATTGCATGATGAATTCGAGTTGGGTACTATTTGGATGTAAATTGTGCTAGTTGTTGTGCTAATTGTTAGTATCGTTTAAATGGTGGGATTGTAGAAAATTATGTGCTTTGGGACCATATTATACTCGGCCATGTGAGTGAGGTGTGGTACCGTACGTTAAAATGTGTGTCGGACCAATGAGAACTTGATTGGGACAAAATGAGGTGTTATGCGACTTAAATGGGACTGAATGGAATTGGTGTATCAAGAGCATGTCATAGTGCTTTAAATTGATATGTGAACCTTGAAAAGTGTCAATGTGAGAATCGGCTAAATTTGTGATGCGCGAACCATATGTTAGGTAGCGCGATTGAACCATTGTGCTATTGGGGCTTTATTTGTTATACTCGATCATGAAGTTATTAATGAAAGCCTCTGGATGTGAATTATGAGTACTGGTACCATGATACGTTAAACGCGGAGTTTATAGCCGATTGTATTATATTATGACATATATGAAACTATGATGGTCGTATTCAATCAAGTCTTTCGAGGTCAAAATGAGCCGTATTCGTCTGATTGTCCGAGACCGAGAAGGTATGAAAGTCGTATTCAATTAAGTCGTCCGAGATCAAAGTGAGTCGTGTTCGACTAATTGTCCGAGACTTAATCCGGTCGTGTTCCTAAGTGTCCGAGACCGAGATTTATGGGTCGTATTCCTATGTGTCCGAGACCCCGGTATATATATAGCCGTGTTCTATAAAGGTCCGAGGCTCAATGTTATGAAAGAGTGTAATTTTAAGCCCGATGCGTTATTACGCGGGCCAAATTATGAAAGTGTGTATTTTAAGCCTGATGCGTGGTTACGCGGGCTAGATGACTTAGAGTATGTGTTATAAGCCCGAGGCGTTGAAACGTGGCCATAAGAATTAACCGTCCGAGATTGATGCCACGTGTAATCGAATTGCGGTAATGCCTGAAGTCTAAAGTTCCATAGTATAGAAGTTTGGTCTTTGGATTAAGAAATTGTGTGCTCTTGGTTTTGGATGAATTTCTTATTGATTTGGGCTGTCAGTGAGTGTTTGGTTATCTGCGTAGTCTAATTAACTCGGAGGTACCATACCCTAGGGTCGACTTAGATCCACCTTACTGGAATTTTTATCTCACCCCTTTGTGGGACCCACTTTTCGGACCACCGACCTTGAGGATGCCGACGCTTTTTAGGCCGCCGAAGGATTTTGAGTCCGTAGTCACCAAGTATCCAGTAGGTCCGGATCGGGTGTACTATAGAAGGGCTAACACATTATGGGTTGACGAGGAAGGTGAGAATTGGATACCGTACACCTTCTCGTCATGGACGTACAAGGATGGGGACACGCTTTTTGGGCCATTAAGGGACTGCGTCATACCGCACGAGGTGCCGAGAGCCGCAAGACAGATGGAAGAAGTTGTTCCCGAGGGCGAACCCGTCAAGCCGGAGCTAGTAGCCATGCCGGAGCTTCCGAAGCTTGAGGATCCCGGTGAGGCTGGAGAGATCGTGGAGCCGAGGGATGCCGAGGACAACCCCATGGACACTTCTGAGTCCGAGCTGGAGTTGGAGTTCGAGGAGTCAGAGTCCAAGTACGCCCCACCTGCTGCCGAGTCCACGGATGACGAGACCGACCCTTAGGATAGCATGTTGGGTGTTTAGGTGGTAATCATCCCTTTTGAGTTGTATTACCCTCGTCGAACTCCTTTTATGTGTAATGTTATGTTATTTCTTGGTATGAATGATTATGTTCTAGGTTATCGAACCCCCTATCTTCTTAAGTCATTCTATTGAGTTTTTTGTTTGGGTGTTGGATCGCTTCCGCATGTGCATATTGCATCGCGTTAAATTTATTGCCATATCGATCTTGGGAGAAATAGGCGAGAGTGAGGGATGTTGGCGCGTCGAAAGGACACGGGGCGTGACATCCCCGTTGAAGTGGTATCAGAGCAAGGTCAAGCTCGATCCGGGACGATTGAGGTTTGAAGTAATAAGGAGGAATGGCTTAGCGACGACCGGGTAGTGAAACCTTTGGGGATTCGCTAGAGTTAGGCACGAGATGCATGACATATGAATTGGCGCTTGTGATCGGCATATTGGATTGGCATCACCCTTGGTGATTATAAGACCGTAAGAGGGCTTCGTATTTGGCGTTGATTGTCGTGGCTTGATGTCTTGTTTGTTAAGCATGTGGATGATTATTGTGATTTTGACTTAGTCGCAGATGCGTCTAGACTTGAGGTAAGAGCTTGAACCCTGGATGTGAACCCCTTGGTTATTTGATTGATTGCTGTGTGAAGTGTGTATCTTGTTGTGGCTATCACCGTGAGTCGTGACATAGACCTGGTAGGCTAGTCGTTAACTTAGGTCTCTGACTTCCGCGTAGGGTTATGGGTTGTTCGGGTGTTATGAGGATTAATTAAGATGAGCGACGTAACTAGAGAGACAAGGGGAGCTTCTAGCTCGAGAGTGCCTGTGGTAGAGGACCCAAGAATTGATGGAGTCCTTAGGGCCCTGGAAGAAATTGGTAATCTGATGGGCGGACAAGCTCGGGAAAGAGTTGCTGCCGTGGCTTAGGCTGCAGAGGCTGTTGTAGCCGCCGCCAATGTGGCAAATGGGAATAACCATGGAGGAGGAAATGGAAACGGGAATCGCCCGATGGGTCAACCGGTGGAACAATTTCTCAAACCGAAGCCAGCTCGGTTTGATGGTGCTGGAGATCCAGATATGGCACCTCAATGGATCGAGAAGCCGGAGAAGGCCTTTGAGGTTCTTGGATGCACCGATGAAGAAAAGGTGACCCTGGCGGCGTACCGGTTAGAGGGTATCGGAGATGATTGGTGGAAGGCCACCGGAGGAAGAATATTTCCCGAGGGCGCTGCTCTCACTTGGACCGCCTTTACCGAGGCATTTAATGGGAAGTATTTCTCGGAGATCGCTCGGGAGCGGAAGTTGGTAGAGTTCCAACAACTTCGCGGGAACCAACTATCAATCGATCAATATGAAACGGAGTTTGCTAGGCTGTCAAGATATGCACCGAGGATGGTGGAGAACCTAATAAACAAGGCGCGGAGATTTCGAGATGAACTTAGGCCCGACCTTCGTAGTCGGATGATTGCACCGAACTTGAGGACTTGTGAAGAAATATATGAACGAGGTCAGATGATTAATGGAGACATGAAAGAAAGGGTCGCCGCATCTAGTTCGCGGTTTGCTCATGTCGGGGATAATCGTCAAGTTGGCAAGAGGCCAATGGCGGGTAATAGACGCTTCATCCCTCCAATCCGGAAGAACATTGGGAAGCTCATCCATCGGACCAACCGGAATTGTCGCCTGTGCCGCAGAAGGCACAGGGAATGGACCCCGCCCGAGCGAACGGGCGAGTGCTTCAAGTGTGGCCAGCTGGGCCATCATGTAAGAAACTACCCAAGCCAAGCTCCAGGACCGCGATCGCAAGGACAGTGACCCCGGTACGGACCGCCAGCGGGAGCCGCCCCGTAGAACAACTCGAATCGATCGCCATCTGAAGGGCGAGTGTATCTTGTGGCTCGCAAGGAGGCGGAGCATGCACCTGGTGTGGTTACGTGTACGGTTATATTTTACAATCATGCCGCTTATGCATTGTTTGACCCTGGAGCATCGCACTCATTTGTATCTGCTCGGTTCTTTGAATTGACCGAAATGGCATTGAGACTGTTGGATGTTGAGTTGCATGTAACTACCCCATTAAAGGATAAAGTGTTAGTTTCGTTAGGTTGCAAGGATTGTAAGATAGTTGTAAGATAGTAGTGAGGAAAGGATAGACCTGGTTGTGCTAATCATGTTTGATTTTGACGTTATAATCGGAATGGATTGGTTAAGTAGGCAAGGGGCCGTTGTAGATTGTAGTAGTAGGGCAATTAGGTTCAACCCAATCGGTCGCCCTAGATTCGAATTTGTAGGGAATCGGGGAGGCACCTCAATTCCTTTGATCTCGTCACTCGAGGTGACTAAGCTGTTGGACGGAGGATGTCAAGCCTATCTAGCTACCGTGTGGACCCAACGGTCGAGGGACCAAGGCTAGAAGATATAGCGGTGGTGCGCGAATTTCTCGATATCTTTCCTCAAGAATTACCGGGACTGCCACCATAAAGAGAAATAGAATTCCCGATCGAATTAACCCCGAGAACGGAACCGATCTCGAAAGCACCATATCGGATGTCTTTGTTGGAACCGAAGGAACTAAAGGTTCAGATGCAAGAGCTATTGGATAAGGGCTTTATTCGTCCAAGCGTGTCGCCGTGGGGAGAGCCAATACTGTTCGTAAGGAAGAAGGACGGGTCTTTGCGCTTGTGCATTGACTATAGGCAACCGAACCAGGTTACGGTTAAGAATAAGTACCCGTTACCCGGAATAGATGATCTGTTCGATCAACCGCAAGGAGCTGCAGTTTTCTCCAAGATAGACTTAAGAACTGGGTACCATCGGTTGAGGATAAAGAAGGAGGACATACCAAAGACGGCGTTTCGGACACGGTATGGTCACTATGAATTCACGGTTATGCCATTTGGACCGACCAACGCTCCAGCCACTTTCATGAATCTAATGCATAGAGTGTTTAAGGGATATTTGGATTAGTTCGTCATCGTCTTCATCGACGACATCCTGGTTTATTTGAAGAACTTCGAGGAACATGAGCAACATTTGAGCGTGGTTCTACGAACGTTAAAAGAGCACTCGCTTTACGCCAAGTTCAGTAAATGCGAGTTCTGGCTCAACGAAGTGGCATTCCTCGGACACGTCATTTCTGGAAATGGGATTTCGGTAGACCCCGCAAAGATTGAAGCAGATTCTGATTGGCCGAGGCCGACGTCAGCTACCGAAGTTCGAAGTTTCTTAGGACTGGCCGGCTATTATAAGAGATTTGTGGAGAAGTTCTCGTCGATAGCAACCCCTTTAACGAAGCTAACTAGGAAGGATAAGCGGTTTGAATGGACGGACAAGTGTGAAAGAAGCTTCCAAGAACTCAAGCATGGATCGACGACCGCGCGGGTATTGACGATTCCTCCCGGCCCGGGAGGCTATGAGATATATAGCGACGCATTATTAAAAGGATTAGGGTGTGTTTTGATGTAGCATGGAAGAGTGGTCGCTTATGCGTTGAGACAGTTAAGACCTCATGAAATAAACTACCCGACACATGATTTGGAGCTAGCAGCGATTGTATTCGCATTAAAGATTTGGAGGCATTACTTGTGTGGAGAAAGGTTCCAAATTTACACCGACCACCAAAGTCTGAAGTATTTGTTCTCCCAACGTGAATTGAATATGAAGCAACACAGGTGGATGGAACCGCTTAAGGACTACGACTACGACATTCTATACCACCCCGGGAAGGCAAATAAGGTTGCGGATGTGCTTAGTAGGAAGTCAAGCATGGCGCACTTGATGGTCAAGGAGTGGACTCTGTTGGAAGGAATGAGAGATTCTGAATTTAAGCTTGAAGTGTGCCAATTGTCCAATTTGATAGCTACGCTAAGAGTAGAACCGGAGATTCGAGAAAGAGTCAAGGCCTTGCAATCTACAGACGATGAAGTTCGGAAAATCCTGGAGATGGATAAGGAGAAAAGGAAGCCTGATTTCCAAGTATCGGAGGACGGGACCTTAATGTTTCGCGGGCGGCTATGTGTGCCCAAGGATGAGGAGTTAAGGGAAAGGATCCCGTCGGAAGCCCATAGAAGTAATTACGGTATCCATCTGGATAGCACAAAGATGTACCAAAATTTACGACAGCATTATTGGTGGAATGGGATGAAAGTGGATGTCGCAAAGCACGTGGCAAAATGTCCGATGTGCCAGCAAGTGAAGGCACGCATTGTAAACCGAGAGGCCTACTTCAACTGTTAGAGATTCCCGAGTGGAAGTGGGAACACATTACGATGGATTTTTTCATGGCCTTATCGAGGAGTCAAAGGGGACATGACTCCATATGGGTAATCGTGGATCGATTAACCAAGTCGGTGCATTTCTTGGCGGTGCGAAAGGACTTCGCCATAGATAGATACGCCGAATTATATATACGACAAATCGTTCGACTACATGGACTCCCAGTGACAATCACATTAGACAGAGACCCCAAGTTTACCGCGTCATTCTAGAAAAGCCTACAAGAGGTGATGGGACAAAGCTGCAGTAGAGCATCGCCTACCATCCCCGGACGGACGGATAGTCCGAGAGGACTATTCAAACATTGGAAGACATGTTACGAGCGTGTGTCGTAGATTTCAACGGAGGTTGGGAGGAACAATTGCACCTTGTGGAATTCGCTTATAATAACAGCTATCAGCAGAGTATTGGAATGGCACCATTCGAAGCACTGTATGGCAGAGTGTGCAGAACGCCAATATGTTGGGATGAAGTCGGTGAGAGGAGTATAACGGGTCCAGAATTGGTAGAGCGATCAGTTGAGGTAGTGAAGGTGACCAGAGAAAGACTTAAGATCGCCCAAAGTCGCCGTAAAAGCTACGCGGACCGACGGCGTAAGCCTTTGGAATTCCAAGTGGGAGACCATGTATTTCTCAAGGTATCGCCGATGTGAGGGCTATCTCGGTTTGAAAAGAAAGGGAAACCGAGCCCAAGATACATGGGACCTTTTGAGATATTAGAGCGGATCGAAACCCCGGCCTATCGGCTTGTCTTGCCGCCAAACCCGTCGCAAGTCCACAACGTCTTTCATGTGTCAATGTTGCGGAAGTACGAACCGGATCCGACACATGTCTTGGATTATGAAGCCATAGAAGCGGATGACCGAGTGACGTATGTGGAAAGGCTAGTTAGGATTAAGGACGGGAAAGAGCAGGTCCCGAGGAATAAGACGATTCCGTTAGTGAAGGTAATCCGGCAGCACCACGTAATTGAAGGAACCGCTTGGGAGAGCGAGGAAGCAATGAGGCGTCAACACCCCCACCTATCTGAGTAGTTAAGTTTTGTAAATTTCGAGGATGAAATTTCTGTAAGGGGGGAAGAGTTGTGACATTCTAAATTCCAACCCCATTTCGAAGTTTATGAATAAAATGAGCATCGATGTATTTCAGTAATCTCACTCGGAATTGATCACTTTAGAGATGACTGACCGAAGGGGAATGGCTAAATAGGATAGTACGCGGACTAAAGAAGTCGGCCGCGGGCTAGTATCCCGACCATAAGGATCGCCGAGGGTACATTCTAGGCCATGCGAGCCGATCTAAGATTAGTGTAAGAACAATGCGCTAGCGTCGTGCAATTGGGCCGCGGGTGACTCCGCTATACCATAGCATGATTTACGGATGACCCCGAACCGATTCCCGACGATCGCATCCCCGCCAGATCGATAGTTTCCCTCGCGATTACATGACAACCAAGATCGCCGTGGTCCAAATAATTCTTAAACGTGACAAAAATCACGGGTCGATACAGGTAGCTCCCGAGAGCCGCCCGTCAATCTGGGATGCACTGAAACTGCGATCCGCTAATTTTTAGCTCGAAGTGAACTTTGAAATTGGCGGCCAGGTATTTGAGAATTCCAGTACAAATAAATTTGGACGTCGCCTCACCGGAGTTAATAAGGATTTTATATCGCCGGTGTAAGTCAGAAAAAGTGGAAGTCGGATCGCGAAGCGAGAAATGCACTTCGATCCCGAATTTCATTTACCATCTTGAGAAACCGCGAAGGAAAAATTTAGCCACTTCACCATCCCATCACATCAGCCGAAATTACCAAAGAAATGGAGATGAAAAGTGCTCTTGAAAGGCCCAAGTTCCAAGACCCATTAAAACCCCAAAAATCCCTTCACCTAATGCAACTATTCACACTACTATTCCCTACTATTCATGTCATACACCAACCCCACTATCTTGTCATTCTTGAATGAGGGCTAGTCACCTCAAATCACTCTCTCTCTTCTCTTATGGGCTGAAGCAATCTCCCTCTCTCACTCACTCACTTTCATTTTCACTCTCACCCCAAACTCACTCTCAAGTTCTCTCATCTCTCTCCCTCTCACCCCTCTCTTTCGATGACGCCAAGGAAGAGCCGACGCAATCACCACCATCACCTCACCTTCCCTTTGTGACCGTAAGTCACCGCCGCCGCCACCCCCGAACCGCCATCTCTCTCCCTTGGACGCCGGAACAGCAGCCGGTTCGAAAAAGGGGCTGCCTTGTTCGGTTCCTTCGACTTTCAAGGAGGTAAATGTCTTGGATTTACCATAGTTTATAGAGGAACGAAGAAGGATGGTTATACGTGAGTTTTGTGGGAGTTTCACGGACTAAAGTTGATATTTTCTTGTTTGGACCAAAGGAGACGGTTTGGGTTCAATTCTGATCACGTGAGGTCGCTGCTCATCCGCTGAGTTTTCTTCGCCAAAAAGGACTTGTAAGTGGCTCTAATCCTTCCTTAGGACTATGGGATACTATGGAGCTTGATAGTTGGTGGATTAGGATGAGATATGGGCTATTTTGGGCGTGAATCAAGGGGGACTAGATCTGGAAAATTTAACATGCTGTGGAGGCAAACTTTTGGGTGATAAATGAGCATGTTGGGGCTAGTTCGGGAGTGTAGTGATGGTCCAAAATAGTGAAGACCGAATATTGCATGATGAATTCGAGTTGGGTACCATTTGGATGTAAATTGTGCTAGTTGTTATGCTGATTATTAGTATCGTTTAAATGGTGGGATTGTGGAAAATTATGTGCTTTGGGGACCATATTATACTCGGCCATGTGAGTGAAGTGTAGTACCGTACGTTAAAATGTGTGTTGGACCGATGAGAACTTGATTGGGACAAAATGAGGTGTTATGTGACTTAAATGGGGCTGAATGGAATTGGTGTATCAAGAGCATGTCATAGTGCTTTAAATTGATATGTGAACCTTGAAAAGTGTCAATGTGAGAATCGGCTAAATTTGTGATGTGCGAACCATGTGTTAGGTAGCACGATTGAATCGCTGTGCTATTGGGGCTTTATTTGTTATACTCGATCATGAAGTTATTAATGAAAGCCTCTGGATGTGAATTATGAGTACTGGTACCACGATGCGTTAAACGCGGAGTTTATAGCCGATTGTATTATACTATGACATATATGAAACTATGATGGTTGTATTCAATCAAGTCGTCTAAGGCCAAGTGAGCCGTATTTGTCCGATTGTCCGAGACCGAGAAGGTATGAAAGTCATGTTCAATTAAGTAGTCCGAGACCGAGATTTATGGGTCGTATTCCTATGTGTCTGAGACCCTGGTATATATATATATATATATATATATATATATATATAGCCGTGTTCTATAAAGGTCCGAGGCTCAATATTATGAAAGAGTGTAATTTTAAGCCCGATGCGTTATTACGCGGGCCAGATTATGAAAGTGTGTATTTTAAGCCCGATTCGTGGTTACGCGGGCTAGATCACCGAGAGTTTGTGTTATAAGCCCGAGGCGTTGAAACGCGGGCCTAAGAATTAACTGTTCGAGATTGATGCCACGTGTGACTGAATTGCGGTAATGCATGAAGTCTAAAGTGCCATAGTATAGAAGTTTGGTGCTTGGATTAAGAAATTGTGTCTTGCCTATTTTGGATGAATTTCTTATTGATTTGGGCTGTCTGTGAGTACTTGGTTATCTGCGTAGTCTAATTAGCTCGGAGGTACTATACCCTAGGGTCGGCTTAGATCCACCTTCTTGGGATTTTTATCTCACCCCTTCGTGGGACCCACTTTTCGGACCACCGACTTTGAGGATGCCGATGCTTTTTGGGCTGTCGAAAGATTTTGAGTCCATAGTCACCAAGTATCTAGTAGGTCCGGACTAGGTGTACTATAGGAGGGCCGACACGTTATGGGTTGACGAGGAAGGTGAGAGTTGGATACTGCACACCTTCTCATCTTGGACATACAAGGATAGAGACACGCTTTTTGGGCCATTAAGAGACTGCGTCATACCGGACAAGGTGCCGAGAGCCGCAAGACAGATGGAGGCCGTTGTTCCCGAGGGCGAACCCGTCGAGCCGGACCCGAGAGCCGAGCCGGAGCTTCCGGAGCTTGAGGATCCTGGTGAGGCCGGAGAGATCGTGGAGCCGAGGGATGCCGAGGATGACCCCATGGACACTTCCGAGTCCGAGTTGGAGTTGGAGTTCGAGGAGTCAGAGTCCAAGTACTCCCCACTCGTTGCCAAGTCCACGGATGACGAGCCTAACCCTTAGGATAGCATCTTGGGTGTTTAGGTAATAGTCACCCATTTTTAGTCGTATTACCCTCGTCGAACCCCTTTTATGTGTAATGTTATGTTGTTGCTTAGTATGAATGATTATGTTCAATGTTATCGAACCTCCCGTCTTCTTAAGTCATTCTATTGAGTTTTTTGTTTGGGTGTTGCATCGCTTCCACATGTGTATATTGCATCGCGTTAAATTTATCACCGTATCGATCCTGGGAAAAATAAGCGAGAGTGAGGGATGTTGGCGCGCCGAAAGGACACGGGGCGTGACAATAGATGTCTTGAGAGTTTGACTAGCATCACTTTTTAAAGTCCTAGAGCAATGAATAAGAAGTCGATTACTAGATGTCCTTACCTATTTAAATAAAATGCCCAAATTGCCATTAGCATTAGTTATGCTTGGCATCTATAGAATAGAAATGAAAACCTACGGACCTTCTTGACTAGACAATACCAAGGAATACCGAGATTTATGTGTTAAATCTCTATTTTAAATGTAAACAGAAATAAAAGAAATGGTCTTCTCATGTAATATAGGCATGAGAAACATAAGAAAAAGGAAATAAGATATTCAATAGGAAAAATACTGTCACGCCCCGAACCCGTCGAGCTCGTGAACATCCCATCTAGCCGTTTCTGTTTTAAATTGGCTTCCAGGATCCTTCGGCCCACAATTTCAAAAAAAATCCATAAAACAAGCGGAAGCGGGTAAGCATCTCCATACATCAATTCAAATGAATGACTTAGGACAAAAGTGGTATACATCATACATCCGTATATTACACTTTAATTGATAGAGCGGTCAAATACCAATGGTTCAATCTTAATCCATAAAATCCAACATAATCCATAAGGTCACAAAAATCTTACATTCATTCGACCCATATATTTCTCGAATGCTAATCCTTAGTAGACTTGATGTTCCATCGCCTGATACCCGAAAAATAGGTCCCACGACGGGGTGAGATTTATATCTCAGCAAGCTCACCCTAAACATAGACTAGGCCGTTAGTACCTCCAAACAACTTCTCAAATCAAAGACGTCTAAAGACGTCCATAAAACCAATGTAAACAGGATGCAAGCGCAAGTATAGGCATTGGCAATCAAACAATTACAACAACCAGGCATTCAATATTTCAAACCAAGCTCCACATACTAGCACAATAATCCCATTTCTCGATACGAGGCCCGCGTAATAACGCATCAGGCTATATTATAACATTCCACGTTACTCCACCGACATCATACAAGTTCATAACATTGAGCCTCGGACCTTTATAGAATACGGCTCTATATATATACCAGGGTCTCGGACACAAAAGAATACGACCCACAAATCTCGGTCTCGGACACATAGGAACACGACCGGATTAAGTCTCGGACAATTAGTCGAACACGACTCACTTTGGTCTCGGACGACTTAATTGAACACGACTTTCATACTTCTCGGTCTCGGATAATCCGACGAATACGGCTCACTTTGGCCTCAGACGACTTGATTGAATACGACCCATAAATCTCGGTCTCGGACACATAGGAACACGACCGGATTAAGTCTCGGACAATTAGTCGAACACGACTCACTTTAGTCTCGGACGACTTAATTGAACACGACTTTCATACTTCTCGGTCTCAAACAATCGGACGAATACGGCTCATTTTGGCCTCAGACGACTTGATTGAATACGACCCTCATACCGAACCCCGCGTAATAACGCCTCGGGGTATAACACGGTCTCTTATACATATTGACTCCGCGTCATAACGCTTCAGGGTATAATTGCCATTCTCGGACCTGCGTTAATATGCCTCGGGTCATTTAAAATCACAGGGCACTCTAGCCATTCAAAAGCACAGGACACAACATGGTAGATTATCAAGTCGGTCAATCTCGTGCCAATACAAGTATAAATCATGCACAATGGCTAATCGAGACCCACACAATCACATAGTCAATCGAGGCTACATATACGTCGAATATCCATACCACAATTGCAGCCACATAAGTCATAAATTCATCTCAATTCAGCCAAGCATAAACTCGATTCCTACGATCACAATCGACGTTACTTTCGATAAACACGATTTGACTAGCAAAAATCATCATTTGAAGCTCAAATTTGTCTCTTAGTACCCTAACTTCCTAGTAAAGGTTTTGAGGTCACTTACCTATCCAAACAAGCTAGCCACAACCTTCAATTCAAGCGTCCAAGTTTCGAATCAAATCTGTCCAAAACAGGGCAGATTACCATTTAGGCTCAATCACGCCGTTTAGCCACAAAATTACCTCTAATCATCAATCCATTTCACACACTCCTCCATAACACATCAATATATGTCATAGCATGTCTAAAAGGCAAATTCAAGACAAGGCGACACCCAATTCAGCCTTGAACAGAGCAGGTCAGTGCAGTCCACAAGCAGGGCAAAACCGGTTCTGCTCTAATCCATACCAATCAGTCCATAGCTTCACTCTAAGATTCAATTCAATGCAAAACCAATTTGCCACAGCCTTATTCTATATGTCTAATATGTTCACCGAAAATTTGAAGCCAATATAACACCTCTAAGACCCCCAATCAATCCAATTCCCTCAGGTGCACAGGCGATCAGAATCTGCCTCCTAGAATCACCTCAAATCAACCATGAATACTCCTCTAATTTCATATAAAATTACAACCCTAACTCATCCATCTCAAGTACTATGAGTCAAGAGAGTCTCACCAAAATTTTGGAGCCATTTGAAGTCTTGAAGCCCACGAAATAGCTCCTCCCCCAAAACCGGTCAGATTCTGCCTCAATCTGACCTTTTCCCATTCAAACAGACCTACCGAAAAATATACCGGGCCAAATCGAGCTTATAATATGTTCCTGGAAAGCTAAGACAATAAGCTTTCATATGGAGGTGACCTTACCTCAAAGCGACATCGGACGAAGGAGATATGGCCGGAACAGTGAAGGGCATCGGGCTGGTCGGGCGAGCAGGTTCTGCTCGTGAAGAAAAAGAAAGAATGGGAAGAAGGAAACGTGGAGAGGGAGAGAGAAAGTGGTCAGCTGATCCAAGGAGAGAGAGAGACTTGTCCTCCAATTTTGCTTGGTCAAGAAGTGAATAGTGGTCAAATGGGTCAAAGATGATAATTATCCAAAAATAAATATTGGCCTTATCTCTAAAAATATCTTCTAAATCATTGACCTCCATTGACCATCTTCTCCTCACATTTTCAGCAGCCATGGAGGAGAGCTAAATGACCAAAATGCCCTTTTAAATAACTTAAGTTAAGGTTAAGGCTTGAGGGGCAAAATGGAAATTTTACACTTTTCGTTCGAAATTTCGATTTTCTTTCCAAATCAAATTACCATTGATGAGACGACGTCCAATTCATATCCAATGTTAGAATTTTTCATTTCCATGCTTCCAATTTCGAGATTCCATCGCAAGTCAATAGTCTCAAGGGGTCGGAATTCAGAATGTCACAATTCCTCCCCCCTTAAAGAAATTTCGTCCTCGAAATTTGCAACCTTCTAGCCATCCAATCTTTTGGGGTATCGGCACCTCATCGCTACCTTGCTTTTCAAAGTAACTCTTTTCATCAATTGGCACTTCCATAGAATTCTTGATCGAAGACCTTTTCAAAGCATCATATTAAACTCAAGTTCCATGCCCATCACCATCATCACTAACCCATCGCAAGAATGCACTCTTTCTTATCGATACATCTAATACTTGATCACCTGTTGGACTAACCCAAATTTTCAATTCAAACCATCGATAGTATTAAGGCAAATCTTGGCACACCTTTGTGCCACCCCGTGGGACACCATCATTCTCCCTTCGAAATTCCAACGAGGTCATTTCTTTAAGTTCATCTTCAAAATTGGGCTCATACTTTCATCCATGGGATCCCAAGGGTTCTATTCTCAACTTCAAAGTTTCTTTCTTAAGCATCCGGAAGTCTGGATTTTCTTCTTGCTCTATTTACTTCCTTAATCCCTTAGATATCGTGGTCTGTTCATTCTAACATCTCACTTTTCTTTCTGACCTTCGGGCTTGATGCTTGAGGTAGCCATCAAACTAGCCAATTGGAAAACTTCCAATTTAGAAGTTGAATCTCTTATTTCTCGAAGGAAGATCTGTCCCTCTATCACCAATTACACATTGCTCAATTCTCAATTATAAGCATTCGCTAATTAATCCGTCCTCCCTTAGCGATATGGGTATCGCAGCAATAATACTTGGGTAATCTCTTTGTTCCACGTGACTTTCCTTCAGTTCTCTTTTACGCGATCGGTGCTCTCAACCTCTTATAGTTCACATAACGTTGAGGTTTTTCTTTATACAAGCAACGCTATCATATCCATAAGCAATTTCATACATCAGCGTTGCCTCTCATTCAATCCCTCTCGGGAACCTACTACGTTATTTTCTTGTGGTAGATATAGATTCAAAATCTTTTTCCAACCAAGCAATGTTTCCCAAACTTTGTCACGAGGACATTAGCAAACCAACTCCGGTCATACACTGAGCATTCCAACTCATAAGATCTTATTGTCACAGCGCATTCGCACAACCCTCTTCTGATTGCCTTGTTACGCCTCAATTTCTCCCTTCCACATCACATCATTATGATTCTCTTGATCCCTTTGATTCAAACGATAACGCCATTAACCGCTTAGTCATCAACTTGACTCAAGTCCTCAAAAACTCTTTTCACGTTCATTCATCTAGTCGCGTTACATCTCGTCCTTAGCCCATTTCATCAATAGGACAGCTCTCGTGGGGAATCCTCCCATGATCCATCTATAACAATCCATCAATTCTAGGAAACTTCAAGTTTCGACAACTCACATCGACCCTAGTCGATTCATCACTCGTTCCAATCCTCGGAGGCTTCACAGGGATTTCATTTTCCACAAATTTCACGGCTGAGGAATCTTACCTCATCGGGTGCACGACTTGTGTTCTTCACATTTAGCATACAACGAGCATCTCCTTAAAGTCCATAGGATACTCTTAAAAGTTGTTCATGTTTCTTATGACTCCTTAAATGAGTCCATTCATCGTCTCTCAATACGGTAACAACCAATCCAATTATTTCGGGGATATTCAAGCCGACTATCATCGGTTTCTTGTCACTAGGCGTAGAACCGTTCAAACCGTCCTTCATACGTCTCACTTAAGAGCCCAAACCTTGGCCCTCTATTGTTAAGGGTCTCCACTTGGACCATACAACATTTTGTTCATTTTTATCATTCTTTGCTCGGGAAGCATTATTGCCTTGCCCTCTTGGTTTCACAACCAACTAATGCAACCCTATCTCGATTTCATTCATTCAACTGGACATCCACATGTCTTGGGATTCAATACTATCTACAGGGCAGTTTCTCGGACTTCTTCTTCGGGAGTCATCCAAGTTTTGCGTCTTCTTTCTCGGTTCTGACGCTCAATCTTAATATTAAGACAGTTAGTATTTTCTCTTCCTTCCACACTAGGGCTCTTTCCCCATGAAGGAAACTATACACTTGAGTGGCATTCTCTTACTTCGAATCCCCCTCGTCTTTCCCATTCCATAGGACGTCAATCTTGGAGTCTATGTCAACTGCAAAGTTTGTACTCTAGGATTTAGATGCCACCATACTCGACATTCTTCTTCCAGAGACTCGGTCACCTCGGGTGACAAGGTTTTAAGGAGTCGAGGTTCCTCCTTAATCACCATAAATCCATACTTGAACATGCAATTTGACTTCCTCAAACCACTTTATAATTACACTCTAGACGCTCTTTTCGCTTACTCAACCATTCAATAAAATTACAAACAACCAAGACTATCAAGTCCATTCGCTTTCCTTTCCCTCAACGACCATCTCATGGTTCGATCGCCCCTTTAAGAACGACATCCTACTCTTTAGGGGTAACAACACACAATGTCACTTCTAGTGGTCCCGATTCATCCTCAATCAATCCTATTTTATTCAACAAGATCAAACAATTGACATAACTTCTTCCTTAATTTTCCTCACGACGGAAGGACCAAAACATCAATATCTCATTACGAGTCTTATGCCAAGGTAATAGCCGTTTCTCGCTGGCACGTTCCATGTTCCATAATGAACATTTATTTGCTCGAAATCCATGAGCAAGGGTTCTCTTATTCATATGTCTTCCAATCATCCGCTCCCTTCATTAAAATCCATTACGATTCCTCGGACTCGGGAATAACAACTAGCCATAAGGCTTCCAAATTCAAATCTACTCGGGGACTTCATGTCTTATACAAAGGATCCTTGACCACCTTTAACATATGCTTAAACGACTTTGAGAACTCTGTCTCACACCGGTCGATCGTCCTCGGATCCTTACAAGATTATTAAGATCTACACAATCTTTGCTCTCATGCAATCCTAGGAAAGTACTTCCATTAAACACTCAATGAAGGCGGTCATCAACAGCCTCTTAAGGCTAATAATTGCCAGGGTCACTTTCTTTCTTTAGTGCACCCAAAACTTCTAAGGTTTTCTCACGAAACCCTCAATCCGGAGGGGGGCAGTTTCAAACTCACTTTCTCTATCAAACCTTAGTTGACCTCGGCCTCGTGGTCCACCTCACAAGCTATTCAAACCCCTCGTGGTTCTTCCCACACCTTCAATTCAGAAATGAGTAACTCATCAGCACTAATATCTGTCACCATAGTGACTTAGGCACAATGGCGGCTCCTCCTCGAGCTTGCCTACCCATCAATTTTTCTCATTTCCATTTAAAATTCTCGTGACCCCTTATTACACTTGGGTCTCACATAATTAATAAATTGAGCCATATTCACTTCTAGTACTTATACTCCAGTCGCTTATCTTTACTCAATTCTTGTAATCCATCTCGGTTCTTGGATCTTTTCATATCTCACATAAACGAGCCAAGTGCTCCTCTAGCAACCGTACTTTGGTCGATCAACCTCATTAGGTTCTCATGTCACTTGAACCACTGTGATTACCTCTAGGCATCAAAGACTTAAGTCATCTACTCAAGCCTAGCGGTTTCAAACTGCTCACCTCATCATTCATCGCCAGCAAGTAACCATCCAGTGGTTCTCAAACAACTCTCGACTAGTTGTCCATTATCTAAGGATTCCAAATCATCCTTAAGCAACAACCACACATCAAGCAAGCCTCACGAGGCAGCTTCTCGATTAATAGCCCATTACTAGGTAAGCCTTAACTAGGCTAAAACTCAATGAGGTCAATACCAAGCAAATACTCAAAGTGCCATTTCAATCGCTCATGCCATAAATCTAGAGGTATCTACCACTCTAGCATAGTCACAACAGGCTATCTCAATCTCAACGGGCATCGGATCAATGGAGTATAAACTCCTCACACTATCTAATCTCTTAGTTAAACACTAACTATAACAATCACACAATGCCAATTACAAAACACGCCCAATAGGCCAATCGCAAACATCACTTTTCATTTCAAACGGTATCCATTGCTAAGCACGAAGCTTCCAACCATGCCAATCACAGGTGTCATTACAAATGTCATGCCACTTTCGAACATTCACTTGCGAATTAATCCCGTGTCATACATCTCTTCACCACAATCGGACTCAACCCGATACCTAGGCTTTCCCTTTCAATTTATGACTTGGGTCATTCCTGCCTCCTTATTATCTTAGAAGCCCGTCAGGAGCCGCTCCTTGTCCGGACCTCTCTGTCCCGGCGATCACTCCCCGCCCTCATCGGACCGGGTCATTGCATGTTGTCCCAAGTCATACATCTACGGAGGAAGCCCCGTTCCACACGTCCCATACCATGCTTCATCACGGTTTTTAGGTATCCCATCAACTCGTCCCATACCAAGCGATAGTTTATTAAGTCCGAAAGTGATAAGCTCATGTATACACCCTCATCAACTTTTATTTCATATCCACAAACACATGCATAGCATGTTTTTTTTTTCCTCACCACTTGTCATACCACAATCGTTTCCGGATCAACTCTTATCCACGGAAGATCTCTAATTCCACCAATGACCGTCACATCTCATAGATTAATTACCTATATTCCAGCATATACCTCAAGTCTAGTCGCTATTTGAGTCGAATCCATATACGTTCGATCACAAGCGGCCTTTAATCCCTATAGTCCTTGTCCGCTTCCTTGTATACATCTCATCTCATATCATCCAAGGTTGTCAATAACAACCGATAACTAAAGTCGTCATGATATAACGCAATTCAAGTCCAAAGTTACTAATACCATTCGTCTCTTTATAGCTCATATTCCTCAAGTTGGGTCATTGACTAACCACGGTCAAAATCATGTAATCTAATTGACCGCTCATTCATAAGCAATTCTCTATTAAACTCAAGCACAATTACTACCTCAAATCCATGCTTATGTCTCTTTAACTCCAGCTTGCTTCCACTTAAACCTCAATCACAACATCACTCAAGATCATCCATTAAAGTCGACACTAGGATCATTAGAATACCACACAAGTTCAAGCCTATAATCCTCAAGATTCAGCGATTAATGCTTAATCCTAAAGGTCTCACTATCTAATTGTCCCCAAGTCATCACTCCTTATCACTTCAAATCTCAATCACATTGGATCGAGCTGACCTTGCTCTGATACCACTTAAATGGGGTTGTCATGCCCCGAACCCGTTGAGCTCGTGAACATCCCATCGAGCCGTTTCTGTTTTAGATTGGCTTCCAGGATCCTTCGGCCCACAATTTCAAAAAAAATCCATAAAACAAGCGGAAGCGGGTAAACATCTCCATACATCAATTCAAATGAATGACTTAGGACAAAAGTGGTATACATCATACATCTGTATATTACACTTCAATTGATAGAGCGGTCAAATACCAATGGTTCAATCTTAATCCATAAAATCCAACATAATCCATAAGGTCACAAAATATCTTATATTCATTCGACCCACATATTTCTCGAATGCTAATCCTTAGTAGACTTGATGTTCCATCGCCCGATACCTGAAAAATAGATCCCACGACGGGGTGAGATTTACATCTTAGCAAGCTCACCCTAAACCTAGACTAGGCCGTTAGTACCTCCAAACAACTTCTCAAATCAAAGACGTCTAAAGACGTCCATAAAACCAGTGTAAACGGGATGCAAGCGCAAGCATAGGCATTGGCAATCAAACAATTACAACAACCAGGCATTCAATATTTCAAACCAAGCTCCACATACTAGCACAATAATCCCATTTCTCGATACGAGGCCCGCGTAATAACGCATCGGGCTATATTATAACATTCCACGTTACTCCACCGACATCATACAAGTTCATAACATTGAGCCTCGGACCTTTATAGAATACGGCTCTATATATATACCGGGGTCTCGGACACAAAGGAATACGACCCACAAATCTCGGTCTCGGACACATACGAACACGACCGGATTAAGTCTCGGACAATTAGTCGAACACGACTCACTTTGGTCTCGGACGACTTAATTGAACACGACTTTCATACTTCTCGGTCTCGGATAATCGGACGAATACAGCTCACTTTGGCCTCAGACGACTTGATTGAATACGACCCATAAATCTCGGTCTCGGACACATAGGAACACGACCGGATTAAGTCTCGGACAATTAGTCGAACACGACTCACTTTAGTCTCGGACGACTTAATTGAACACGACTTTCATACTTCTCGGTCTCAGACAATCGGACGAATACGGCTCACTTTGGCCTCAGACGACTTGATTGAATACGACCCTCATACCGAACCCCGCGTAATAACGCCTCGGGGTATAACACAGTCTCTTATACACATTGACTCCGCGTCATAACGCTTCGGGGTATAATCGCCATTCTCGGACCCGCGTTAATATGCCTCGGGTCATTTAAAATCACAGGGCACTCTAGCCATTCAAAAGCATAGGACACAACATGGTAGATTATCAAGTCAGTCAATCTCGTGCCAATACAAGTATAAATCATGCACAATGGCTAATCGAGACCCACACAATCACATAGTCAATCGAGGCTACATATACGTCGAATATCCATACCACAATTGCAGCCACATAAGTCATAAATTCATCTCAATTCAGCCAAGCATAAACTCGATTCCTACGATCACAATCGACGTTACTTCATATAAACACGATTTGACTAGCAAAAATCATCATTTGAAGCTCAAACTTGTCTCTTAGTACCCTAACTTCCTAGTAAAGGTTTAGAGGTCACTTACCTATCCAAACAAGCTAGCCACAACCTTCAATTCAAGCGTCCAAGTTTCGAATCAAATCTGTCCAAAACAGGGCAGATTACCATTTAGGCTCAATCACGCCGTTTAGCTACAAAATTATCTCTAATCATCAATCCATTTCACACACTCCTCCATAACACATCAATATATGTCATAGCATGTCTAAAAGGCAAATTCAAGACAAGGTGACACCCAATTCAGCCTTGAACAGAGCAGGTCAGTGCAGTCCACAAGCAAGGCAAAACCGGTTCTGCTCTAATCCATACCAATCAGTCCATAGCTTCACTCTAAGATTCAATTTAATGCAAAACCAACTTGCCACAGCCTTATTCTATATGTCTAATATGTTCACCGAAAATTTGAAGCCAATATAACACCTCTAAGACCCTCAATCAATCCAATTCCCTCAGATGCACAGGCGGTCAAAATCTGCCTCCCATAATCACCTCAAATCAGCCATGAATACTCCTCTAATTTCATATAAAATTACAACCCTAACTCATCCATCTCAAGTAATATGAGTCAAGAGAGTCTCACCAAAATTTTGGAGCCATTTGAAGTCTTAAAGCCCACGAAACAGCTCCTCCCCCAAAACCGGTCAGATTCTGCCTCAATCTGACCTTTTCCCATTCAAATAGACCTACCGAAAAATATACCAGGCCAAATCGAGCTTATAATATGTTCCTGGAAAGCTAAGACAATAAGCTTTCATATGGAGGTGACCTTACCTCAAAGCGACATCGGACGAAGGAGATATGGCCGGAACAGTGAAGGGCATTGGGCTGGTCGGGCGAGCAGGTTCTGCTCGTGAAGAAAAAGGAAGAAGGGGAAGAAGGAAACGTGGAGAGGGAGAGAGAAAGTAGTCAGCTGATCCAAGGAGAGAGAGAGAGACTTGTCCTCCAATTTTGCTTGATCAAGAAGTGAATAGTGGTCAAATGGGTCAAAGATGATAATTATCCAAAAATAAATATTGGCCTTATCTCTAAAAATATCTTCTAAATCATTGACCTCCATTGACCATCTTCTCCTCACATTTTCAGCAGCCATGGAGGAGAGCTAAATGACCAAAATGCCCTTTTAAATAACTTAAGTTAAGGTTAAGGCTTGAGGGGCAAAATGGAAATTTTACACTTTTCGTCCGAAATTTCGATTTTCTTTCCAAATCAAATTACCATTGATGAGACGACGTCCAATTCATATCCAATGTTAGAATTTTTCATTTCCATGCTTCCAATTTCGAGATTCCATCGCAAGTCAATAGTCTCAAGGGGTCAGAATTCAGAATGTCACAAATACTATCATGTGGTCTAGATATCATAGAATAAGACACGTGGCGCCATGATTGAATAGATAAAATAAAATTATATGATTGGATTGGGGAACAAGAAAGTGGTTCTAGAACATTCTCAATTATTAAGCAAAAATTAAATGAGAAATGTTCTATATAATTGGCTTGCGGAGCAAGCTATCACATGAAGATAAAATAGGCTTAGAAATAATTGGCTTGGATAACAAGCTAGCACATGAAAATAAAATAGGCTTAGAAATAATTGGCTTAGAGAGTAAGCTAGCACCTGAAAACAAAATAAGCTTAGAAATAATTAGCTTGAAGAGTAAGTTAGCAAATAAGGATGAAATTGACTTAGAAAATAGGTCGGAATAAGAGAGCGACACATGGAAAGTGCATAAGACGAATTCAACTTAGAGAACAAGTAAAAAATATAAGATAAGTAAAATAAAGATATAAAACAATTTTTGGCTTGAGCAACAAGTTAAGCATATAAGACAAATTTGGATTAGAAAAAGTAGTCTAGAATAAACAAAAATGTCTAATTTTTGATTTGCAGATCAAGAAAAATAGTCTAGGATCTTAGGATATCCTAGACTAGCTATGTGGCAATTCCTAAATGACATCTCTAGAATATTCTATGCCAATTATTAATATAGAAAAGACAAAAGAATTAATTAGCAAACTTAAATAAGAAAAATAAAAATGAAAATACTATAAAATGCCTAGAATAGGCGTGTAAGAGGGAAAAGGGCATTTAAGAAATTTAATCTTGTCTTAAATAGCATAAGAAAAATGTGAGAATTAATAAAACTTGAAGAGCAAGTCAAGACTTTTAGAAATAGTAAAGCTTGGAGAGCAAGACAATGTTTAGAAACATGTGACAATTTAATGAAACTTGTGGAGCAAATCAAGAAAGCCTATAAATAGACTCAAGACCACTTCATTCTCACCCCTTTTCCCTCTCACCGACTCTCTCTCTCTCTCTCTCTCTCTCATTCCCTCTCACTATCTCTTTCGGTCACTGTGAGCTACCATTTCACCACCACAAAACCAACACCGCTGGATCTCCTCCGAGACCGTTACACAAGCACAAGATGACTGACTACTTCTTTTGTTTCTAACGTTCGTCTATGTGAAGTAAGTGATATATAACCCCTATCTAGACCGTAAAGCTTTAGCTATTCTAATGCTTGTTTGAAAAGTATATGATATGTTGGTCAAGGACTAAGTGTCACACGATGACGCGTATCACATGGGGGCTACCTCTTGAATCTTAGACCATTATGATGCATACTCTCCTTGGTCTTGTTACCTTTGGTGGTGAGATTATATGATATGTTATATAACTCATTCGCAAGGATGAGAGGACCTCGCGCATATATAAAAAGCGTGAATCTACACAACATGATATGATAAGATATGTGTACATGCCTCATCCGCAAGAGTGAGAGGGCCTTAAAAAGTGTGTAATATGATATGAAAAGTGGGGATGTTATGCATATGTGAAAATGAATCGGAAACGATTTGTATATGATATGATTGCTTGCATTATGAATTGTACCTCTAGCTTGCTTCCTATATTTGATTCGGATATTCGCTTATCGAGAGAGTTGTATCTCACTTCTTATCTTTTCGGATTTATAGTTAATGGTAAGTCCCCCTCCTCGTTTCGGTTTTATTATGTCCGTAGAAGTTTATTGTATTGATGTTGTGGCTGTGAAATAAGAAGTAACTCTTAGATGCTACGTGACTATTGCGGGGGTGGACAAGAGTTACCACGCGTAGATTAAAAAGCAAAGCGAAGATGAAGCTCTTTTGATTGAGAAAAAGCATAGCATGAAGATGGATGACGTGTACCCTAGGTAACCGATCTACATGAAGGAGTTCTTAGAAGCTGAAGGCAACTTTTTGAGACATTTTACCATCCCGAAGTAGAGAACCTAAATAGAGCCATGTTATGATGCACATATATGTTATAGATCGATATAGTTGGATATAAATGATATGGATAGATAAAGCATATTATTACTCATAAGTGTTTTCCCTAGATTTTTAACTAATCAAAAGTTTAAAATGAAATCACTTCCACATGCGATTCATTGATAAGAGTGAAAACAACTAAGGGTCGATTTTGAGGACGGTATACCCGGGATACCACATGTTCTCCCCCGCAAAGTTGCGATTTTATGACCCTCATACGGTCTTGATTTATAAACATCATAAAGCCGTGGTGCTCTTAGAGGGATTCAAAAGACCAAGAGCCCTAAAGGAGCTTAAGTTTCCTATTACGGGCATAATGGTCGGGTCGAGGACGTCAGAGAGGTTTTGACATGTTTAACTATAGAAAAATGAGAGTTATTCACATGAATTAAAATAAAGCAAGTATGAACAAAAATAAACAAAAATACTGATGATATACCTTTTAATTCCGAATTTTCGATTAATTCACCCATTCCCAAAGATCCGGGCTAGAGAAGAATTTTATCCGTTACATCCTCGAAGATTTAAGCCCGTATGCGGATAATTATATAGAATGACATTATCCTTTTTGCCAAAGAGCAGAACACAAAATTCTGTACTAAATCACCATTATATTCCATAAGATCATGGACAAGGCGTGTGATTTAATTTTCCGACGAGACAAGACATATAGGGGAGCATATGTTATGAGCATGTTTGTTTATTTAAGTGCAAACTTTATAAAAAATCAAAACAACAAGCATGACAAATATAAAAGTAAGAGATGAGCAATTAATTTAAACTTTCGAAAATAATGTGAGGGGTGGCCGAAATTGTGAAGAATGAGGATCCACCTTTCCTCATCCGAAATCTAATTTTAATTTGAGAAAATTATCCTTTAAGATTTAAAATTTTAATTTAAGATAATTCTCAAAATTTGGATAATATCCAATCCAAATCAAATCTTATCTCTAAGTCAAATAAACTTAGACAATCCATAAGAGATAAAGACAAGATAGACATCGGATAAGCAATCAAAGCAAAGGATTATCCAAGATGAGTTAGATATCATCCAATTCAAATATTCTCAAAAATTAGATAAATTTCAGTTCAATCAATTATCATCCATAACGTGAGATAATGTCAAATAACCAAAGATGATATCACTCAACCAGCCAAGATAAAGATCAAAGCAATGGTCATCCACGAACATATTGAATTCGGCCAAGAGAGACATGTGTGCCAAAATTTTAGACTTTTATCCACCAAGAATTCTCATCCTTTTTAAACAATTCAACTTGAACTCGAGAAAAATAGCCAAATTTACTTTTGAGAAAAGATATCATCCCAATTAAATTTTATCAATTTCTCAAGAGTAAGACCTAATTTGACCAATTTCGAGAACAAATTAAACTTGATTAAAAAATATCAGATTTTTAACCCACATTGTCCAATTTTTGGTTTTCGCAAAGATTGAACGAAAAAGCTTGAGGTTTTCAGCATTAATTGCAAAATCCATGTATTCAAAGTTGCCTAAGAAACTAACTGGCATGATTTAACAGTCAAAAGTTGAGAGTTTTTACCTTTTCTAAGCAAAATTCTGCACTTGTGTACTTGCTGAAAATTCGCCAAAAAACAGTCCCCTTTGAGCTAAATTTTGAGCTCGAATCAACACAAGACTCTAACACCAAATAGCAAGTATGTTAGAGATCGAAATAAGAGAAAAAATAAGACGGATCAGCCGTTGAACTAAGCTGATCAGTAGCTTAAACTGGGGATGGACAGCAGCTAGACAAGGAGGGACAGCAGACGGTTCGGTGGCTAGCTCGTGTGGAGGGCTTCGCTAGATGTCTTTTAGGTTCTTTGTGTCAACTAGGGGTGAGCAAAAAAACCATGATCCACCCAAACCGGACCGTACTCAACCAGCCTATTTTGGATGGTAACTGGCAGATACGGTCCGGATTTCGGTTCCAATTTTATGGAACCGGCGAGTACCGGTTCAGTTCTCGATTTCTAGTGAGAACCATCCAACCGAGCCAACCGGACCGGTCGTTTTATATAATACAAATATATATTCTTTTGAAATAACTTTTGCAAATATTACAATGATTGTTATCTTGCATATTGAAATTTTTTCATGTGGCAATGGTACTAAATCGTTGTCCACATTGTTATCTTGCATTATTGAAATTTTTCCTCCTCCAACAATTAGAGATTGGTTCCTTTGTCTTTTTTTAATTGATGTTGGTGCTCGATAAGACCATAATCGGAATCCAACATGAAATCAAACCGGATCGGTGGTTCAATTTTCGGGTGGATCCATGAAACGAACGGATGGTTCACAGCTCACATTTTGTGAGACCGGTCCCTAACGGGCGTTCTCGTTTCTAGGGTAAAAACCATCCATCCGGGAACCGATCACCCCTAGTGTCCATCTTCATTGAGCCCGATGAGAGAATCCCCAGTCAAAGTCTTCTCTTTTTCAAAATCTTCCATGCATCCATGCGTGACCTGCGGAGAAGATAACAAAAAAAGCTTTTCGTCCGGTGAATTTGTAGCCATGTCCTTCTCTTTTCTTGTTTATTGTGGCTAAGCCTAGGGTTTACGGTTTATTTCCTTCCTTCTTCCGTGAACCCTTGGCTTAGCATTCTATTTATAGACTAAGGCTTTTCTAGTCCTAGTTGAAGTAGGACTCATCATCAATCATCGGATTAAAAATTCTGATTTTTGAGAGTCCGATCTCATTAAAACTCTTCAATAATTTCGGACATAAGAGGGATTGTCATGGGCTAGCCCAATTTCATGCTTTTGCGAGCTTGATTCCGTATTCTTGGGCTCAAATTGGGCTTTAATTAGTTAAATGAATAATTAATTAAAAGCCTTTAACAATTAAGTGAGCAAAGTGAGCTGAATTAAATTTGAAAATAGGTTCAAGCCCTCTTAGAATTTTCGGCACACTCCCTAGCCTTAGTTGAAAATTTCAGACTAATTTTGGTCCAGTTGCTATGTTCAATTAAGCTCTCTTGACTCAACTCTGCAATAATACATGAGTGACGAAAAATAAATATGCAATGCATGGGGAATTAATTTTTAGTGAGAACCAAGGCTAGTTCTCATTTTACGCAATAATGAATGACTTTTTTAAAAATCAAAATTCGGTTGTCAATAAAATTTCACTTTATTTGCAAAGACTAAAGCTTCGTTTGTTTTTCGGAAATGAAACAATTTGAAAATTACTTTCATAAAAATGATCACTTGTATTACTTGCAAAAATAAATATTCAAAAACTATTTTTATCATCCACGAAAATATTTAGATATAAATTATTATTAGTAATTAAAACATTTTCAATTGACAAGTTATTCAAGCTACATAAGCGATTATTGTTAGAATTTTTTTAATATTATTCGTTATTCGTGAAACAAATGGAGCCTACAAATCTAAAGTAGCCCAAAAACTTACCAGAGATTCTAACGAAGGATAGGCACTACGTACCATGAGAACCGAACACCAAAATTTATTCAAATTTTGCGATTTAACCAAATAATCCAAAACAATGATTTTTTTTTTCTCTTCCATCAAATAAGTTATCTTTCATTGAAACACGAACTTGCACCGAGAATTATCAAGAAATTCCCGAAAAATTAATCTTATTCTCAACCCTTCCGTCGCGACCTAAAAATTAATTTGGGTTAATGGATTATTAAGTTAATTATATGAATTAATTAACCTAATACGGACTCTCCCAAGCCCTACCAATTCGCAACTTGGGTTTGATTTTCAATTTAGGAGCCGCCACTGATCATTTAAGGTAGGTTGATTAGAAACTTATATAAAATAGCGGGAGAACTATTTTATCTCTACGAATCAGAGAAATTGGGCTCGGGGACTTGGTTACGTTAATTAAATATTAACGCCCTTTCAGTACCAATTTCATGAAAATGTCTTTTTGATTGGTTTATATGAATTGGATGCTGCTTTTTTGTTTTCCTTTTTTTTTTTTTCAAATTTTTTTAAATGAATTTGAACAAAATTAAACAAAAATGCCCATAATATATCTTTAATTCTGAATTTTTCGATAAATCTTCTCATTCCCGAAGATTCGGGCCGGAGCGAGATTTTATCCGCTACGTCCTTGAGGATTCGAGCCAGTATGTGGATAAATATATAGAAACACAACGTCTCTTTTCGCCAAAGGGCGTAATACGAATTTCTATATTTAAATCACCATCCCATTCCATAAGATTATGGACGTGGCGTGTGATTTAATTTTCCAACGGGACTAGGCATCGGGGAGCATACATTATAGGCAGTTTTGTTTAAAGATGTGCAAATATTTATTCAATTTTCGAAAATCCTTAATAAATTCCGGAATTTTCAAGGAGATATGCTCATATCCACAAAGGATTGATATCTTTTATATTTAGGAAAAGTTATCTCTTGAGATTTTCAAAGTATATTAGATAATTTTTCAAGTTTAAAAGATATGATAAGGATTTTTAAGGATTCCAATTTAGACACAAGATAATCTTCAATATTCCAAAATATGTGTGTAATATCTTTAAGATGTGATCGGGATCTAGATTATCTCAAATGTGCTAAAGATATGCCCAAAAGTTAAAATATGATGGATACGTCAAGATATATGCAATTTTCTAGAGATATGCTCAAAATGCACAATATTCTCCCAGATTTTCTCGTCAAACTTAGTAACAATTAATGCAGAATATTCAGAAATAATCACGACATCATCAAGGTTCGCTTTCAGATTTGAAATTTCAAATTAGGCAACTACGATTTGTCGAAAAATTATCCACATTCAATCGAACATTCAAATTACACAAAATGATTTCAGAATATCTCAAATTAAGGATATTACCTAACACGAATTTGAGCCGGAAACTTGAGCACCAAACTTGAACTCCGAGAATCAATCGACAAAGCTTGCACATGGATTAGGAAGCTTGACAGAAGTGATCTTGTGTCTTTGGTTAGACTCGATTCACGGCAGCAGCTTGGCACCAATTCACTTAGGAAACCGAACAGCAAGTCGTTGAATGCGTTGGATGCAACCGATGTAGACCAGTGTGTAGGCTCCGGGACGGCTGAGCATGTTGGGATTAAATCGCAGTCATGGACGAGAGAGAAGACTATCTCTAGACATCCTCCTTTTGCCTTTTTCTACGTGTGAAGTCCGTATGCAAAACCTAGTAAAGAAAACGAAAGAAAAGGACAAGTGAGAATCAAGAACAGTTAAAAGTCGAGAGGTGTAAATATTGAAAAACCGATGAAAAATTTGCTTCCCCTCCTTTTGTCTTTTTCTTCTTTGTGATTAGCTCCCGAAGGATTTTCTTGATGAATTTTGAACCATGAAAGCCCCTAGTGCCCGGCCATCTCCTCTTCTTTTTGGCGTGTTCTTGGGTCCCGCAATAAAATAGAAGACCACTCCCTCTCTCCCATGAATATCAATCCTCTCCGCCCTTCCAATGGCCGAGTATAAAACGTGAATGGCCTCTCGGAAATCTGCCGTGTCTTTTATGAATGCCAACCCCCGAATGTAAACCCTACGTATGTATTTATAATGGTGAGCCAGGTTTACGTTTTATTTTCATTATTTGCAAAATTGTCCCTCAACTTGTGATACTCGCAATTTGATCCGGAGACAAAATATTCATCCATGAAGCCTTTTTTTTTTCCAATTAATGGACATTTTTAATTAAAAGGATTTTCCCAAATTAAACAGTAAATGGACTGATTTAAGCTCAAAATTATTCCAATAGGCTTGTTAATTTTCGGCACACACTCCTTCTTGATTGCCGAAAAAATCCAAACTAAGCCTAGTCCAGTCCCCTGTCAAATTGAGATCAATTGCTTTGCCTCTGGCGTGAATGCAATGATATGCATGATCGACAAAAAATAAATATGCAATGCACGAAAAATTAATTTCTGTGAGAACTATGATAATTCTCATTTTATACTTAAATGAATGATTTACTAAAAATCAAAATTTAGGTATCAACACCTTCCCACACAAGAAACAGTCCAACTAATAGTAACTTCATTCCTCATTCATTCATAAAAGACTACTCCAAAATCTATCACTTAAAAACAACACAAACAGCTATTGTGACCTTTCAAATTCTAAACATACGAAAACAAAACGTATGAAAATTTATTAATCACTTAAAATTAGCTTTAAAGTAGAAATATTAGAAATTAAACTCAAACAATTAATAGAAAACCTCACCGCATATATTTATTCCACTTCGACTTGTAAACTCTATTTATCAGAAATAATCTCCACGATAAGACAATGCATATCTAACAAAAGTATTCACTCATTAGACATACAAAGGAATTACAAGATAAAAAGATATTTTCATGACTCACCCTACTCGAACTTTTTTTACTCCCGATGCACTTTCCAACATTAATTGGCATGGGAACAACTTTCATCCAATCTTGAGTGCAAATGAAAGTGTCCATCACTCTAGAGTGCAAGAATTTTGAAAGCCATCAAGCGCATGACTTGATATACTAACAACTGACAATGAAGCAATGGTAGTTACAGTAATAGCCAAAACATCAAAAGGCCAAATTTACGAATATGTTCACGTTCAGCTTGAAGATACCAATCAATCAAACTCGATGCATTGCCCATAGACACTTCAGGCTTTCGAAATCTAAATTGAAATCATCCTTGTTGTCATCAGCATCAAGATTGCAACTAGTATCAGTAGCACTCATAATTTGACCACCCAAATTTTGTTCACTAGAACCAAAAGAAGATTGCTCACAAAATTTATACATATGCTTCAAAGCGTTCTTCACCTTGTTATGCATCTCATCAACTTTTGCACTATCATAAAAAAATTAGTCTATGTGAGTAGCTCACAAATTTCAACTTTTTTCCTGGGATCCAAATTTACGGTAGTCAACACCATCATATTTACTTTATCCAAACTCTCATCATATTTGTCAAACTTCTCTTTTATTTTTGCACCCGTAGCTTTAACCTTGGGATCTAAAGCCTTCGTTGTATCTTTCAAAAATCTATACGAAAGAGCTACTCCTCAAAATAAAACATTCGCAGTACTATACAAAGTCCACTTATCAGAAAAATGACATTTTCTCAATCTTTATTTTTAGGAGTATCAAAGCAGTTTCCTTACTCTTGGGAGAGGAACATATCTCCAAACTACTGCTAGTCTTTCTTGCTTACTTTGTTTTGGTTTCTCTTTTCTTTTTTCCCTCCTTTCTTGTTTTGATTTTATATGCTAGCACAATACTTTGTTTAGATGATTCATTCCCAGAGGAGAGGATTAATCTCTTATCATTTTTCTTTTGTATTTGCTTTTAATACCAATTTCAGATAGTTTCCTTGCTCCCTAGTGAGCAAATACGTCATACATATTATAGGTATTTTTTCGGGCCAAAGATGCAAATTACAATTCTCTCTCTAGACAATTATTATTGTGGGAAATTTTTTCTCCCGCTAAAATATATAAGTAAAGGTTAAAGGACAAAAACTTGCAATCAGAAACGATGTCCACCGAGTGAAATCTAACATGAGATTCAGGTTTTGATTTTTCTATGGTGTAGACAATTGATTTTTCACCTAAGGTCGACCGTGAGTCGATGAAAATTTGACCGATGATATACAATGCATAAAACGCATTTTGGACATCATGAATAGCTTATATTCATCAAGTGAAACCCATTTTGTTACCCTACTTGGACGGCCAATTTTATTGGGAGAAAGCAAAATTACACATTTAAATTCAAAAAAGGAAACTGCAATAGGAGTCGATATGCCCACGTATAATTCACCACCTATCTATGAAAGGGAACTCATGCTTGGGGAACTTTAATCTTCCAACCAGCCTTTCCTTGTCCCCCATCTCTGTTCACCCTTTTACCACCAAGTGGCCAACAGAAGTACACTTTTTTTTTTTTGCGACCACCAGTATCGACACATTGCTTGACAACATCAATTATGAATGCTAATTGCTAGGATGCACGTGTGAGTTGTATTAGAGAAATCATACATTAAATAATTCATATGGTGTGAAGCAATTAATATATTATAGACAGCCATATCCTTCTTCTAAGAAATCGCGTGTGTTTATCACCTTCATGGGTCCCTAAGTTTACCTTTCTTCTTCTCACCCAAGTATGGTTCCTTTACTATATAATCCTCTTGTTAATTTGGTAGTATGGTGTGGTTCAGTATGCTCTCCACTCGCCATTCAATGGATCTTGTGGATCAGAAATATCTAACATCTTAAGAGTTGAGTTTCAAGATTAAGTCCGGAATCTAAAAGGCGGGGCCCTAAAAATCGGCCATGAAAACCTAGAATTGAGGATAGAATAAGCACACCTGGTTCGGACCGACACTTGTCTCCGCTTTCTTCTTGGTTGCTTAATCTTTTGAGTAAAGATAGATCCAATTGGATATGTTGACTGACTCAGACTTAGACTCCTTCTTGGCCTTCTCCCTAAGTGAAGGTATCACTCCCAAGACCGACAACGGGGACAAAGTGTCATATGATTGTGGTAGCCAAATTGTAATCAAATTAATTACATTTTTCTTAAGGGTGCTGGTCAAACTGACGAAATCTTCGAATTTTAATCATTCGTTGATCACATTCCCACATTGATGTCCCATTTGGAGATAAGTTTCTCTCTCGAGAATAAGGATCTTGGGGAAGAATAGATCGTGAGCCTGCTATGCAATGTGAGGCCCATTGCTCGGCCCAAAGCAAGTGTCCCCTTCTTGGCTCGAGTTAATTTTCCCACCTCGAGCTTGTGCTAAAACACTGAAATTCATACGATTCGAATCAAGCCCATACTCTCAATTGATAATTCCCAAAGTGTCAAAGCTAAGTAAGAGCACTCACGAGGTGTGAATAGAAAATGAGTGACGTGGCATTTTGAGTGAATTTGTTGCTTTCTTTTTTTTCGTTTTTTAAAAGAAAAAGTAAAAGGCAGACAATACTGGGTGAGACAAATTATTTTCTACAATACATAGTGCAAGCGATTTCCCTTTTTTTTTGCCCTTTCCTTTTGTTAACTTTTTACAAACAACGCGTTCTTCCTTTCCTGCTAAGTTTCAAAGGGGGTGGAAGTCTGAGGCGTCTTTTTTAAATCTCTTTCAGCCTCACACTTTACTTGCCTTACAGTTTTACTAGCGTTTAAAAATTTATACTTTTTACCCATACAAAATCAGCATTTGCAAAAGGGTGTTTCGACAATAATAATCATTAGTGGCACCAGTTTAACAAATATATTTCGACATTCCAATATACCACATCACTACTTCATAGTTGGTCCACTCAAACTCACCGTATGTGCTAATTTTCACACTTGAGATAATAGGGAAAATTATCAAAAGAGTCATTAACCTATTACAATTATGCCAATTCAGTCATCATTTTTTTTTTTGGCCAATTGAGTCTTAAATATTTTGCAATTATGTCAATCCAGTCCATTTGATCCACTGGTGCTAACGTGGTGCCACCGAAGCCGACATGGCAAATTTTTAATAATAACCTTCCGGGAAAAACAAAAAAAAAAAAAAAAGCATATAAAAAATTATATTAAAATAATTGAAAAATATTAAAAATTATTAAAAAATTGACACGTCAAGACAAGCTAACCAAATGGACTGGATTAGCATAACCGCAAAAATTTTAGGACTTAATTGGTAAAAAAAAAGATTATAACTGAATTGACACAATTGCAATAGGTTTATGACTTTTTCTATAATTTTCCTGGGACAATATGATTAATATAGTAAATAATATAAAGTGTTCAATCATGCGAGTATGTGTCCCAAGTTTCTTTTCCTTCAATTCAATATGGCTATAGCATTATTGGATTCTTTGGAAACAAAAAAGAAAAAAAAAAAGGAAAAAAGATACTTACCAAAAAAAAAAAAAGATCAATATATGGTATGTTTATTTCGTGGAAAACGAATGATTTAAAAAATATTTTTCAAAAAATGATTGTTTGAATCATTTACACAAATGAGTAAATGCAAAATATTTTCATCATCGACAAAATTATTTAGATATGAATTGTTCTCAATAATAAAAATATTTTTCATTGACTACTCATTTTAAGCAATATAAGCGAACATTTTTGGAAATATATGTTATAAATTATTAATTTTTTTCCAAACAAATCGATCCTCAATTTTATTTATTTTTTTTTCTTTTCACATTAGAAAAGTTTACCATGAAGTGAGTTTTTGTCCCGAATCCCGATCTTCATTCTTTGTTAGTGGTGTGTCATTTAGGTCTCGATCTGATTGTAACCTATCGTTATTTAGCATTCATCCATCAAAATACATCCCCACACACTCTGATCTATTCATACTTCATTTTGATGCGTACGCGGGTAACATCACTCAAAACATATTTGCCTACCCCGCACACGCATCAAAAGGAAGTATGAATAGATCAGAGAGTGTGGGGATGTATTTTGATGGATGAATGCAAAATAAGGATAGGTTACGATCATATCGAGGCCTAAAGGACACACCACTAGTTAAGAATCAAGATAGGGATTCGAGACAAAAGCTTACCACCGAGGTTTAAAGGATAACTACCAATCAAGATTGAAGGGCTTTTGGTTCACTACCAAGAAAGAATATGATTTTCAAGGCTAGAGAAATTGATATAAAAACAAATTCAACTCAAGTAGATGAATTCTTATTCATTCAATCTATTGTATGCGTTACAATGGAGAACACTCCTTTATTAATGATGGACTAAGACAAAGGAAATGAAAGACAAATTCATTCACCAGCCTGGTTCGGCCCATAACAATACTCGGAGATCTACTAATAAAGGAAATAACTCCAATCGGCCTCTCATTGAGATAACTTTGATTTGGCACCAAATCGGGAACTAATCGAGCAAGATTGCCATCGAGTCAACAATTGATCATATCTTGAATATGCCATGGTATCGGCAATCAATCATAAATTCAATATGCCATGGAATCATCAATCATTATGGTGAATTGGCAGCCTTATCGGTAAGGAAATAATCGGTAATAATATTATTGACAATACTAGTTGATAGTCTTCATTTCGATGTGATTCATTGAAGTAAATTGTGACTAAAATCGGTCTTGGTCCGAACGATCAATGATTGTGTAGAACTTGTGGGTGGAGTCAAGGATTACTCATTAAGGTCAGGTGTGTCATTTGTGATATAATCGAATGCTCCTGCATCAGTTTTCAATGCCTTTTACATGCCAAGTATATTAGGTTAAAGTCAAGTACATTTACATATAGAGTACCCACGATAGTACAGTTCGTAAAGTTAAGTACATTAATGCAATGGGTTTATTACTGAACTTCAAATGATTTGTAACTTTTTTGTTAACTCATCATCCGGATATTCTCGGTTTCTTTATAAATTTTATTAACTATGTAGTTGTCACTTAAGTATTGGAAAAAATAAATAAGTTAAGGGCGTGCATGGCAACACTTTTGTTTTACAAATCAATTTCTGGAGAGAAGTAACTTTTTTTAACTTCTTCAATTGGCTCTAAAACTACTTCTGAAAAAAAAAATCCAGAAGTAGAAAAATGAAGATGCTTATTTCTGCTCCAAAAATTACGTTATCAAACTGATTTCTGCTCCAAAAGCACTTCTAGAAAGAAAATTCTATGCACTTGCCAAATTTATAAAATATCAATGAGCTAGTAGAGGGAAATCATGTGATCTGTTTTTAAATGGCCGGCCAAAGTGGATAATATCTAATTTGACAAAAAAAATATAGGCGTATGGTATGAGCGCCAGAAATGGACTAGAGTTAGTAGAATAAATATTGATTGCTTATTTTGAAAGATTATTTAATTGAAATGTCATATATTCAAATCTCCCTGTGCATTGGTTCTTTTCTAGAACTTCACCCGATCTTAGATATTAAGAATGCTTCGCACTTTTCCACCTCTTATTTAACTGTAGACATCTCGGACCTTCCACCTTGTACTAATCACACTATTCCTTGCGGTTTACACTTTAGCATGCTTTCGAATCTTAAAAATGTTCAATATTATTCTTCCGAGAAAGAGGTTAATTGTGGAGCTAACTCTTAATTTAGCTTATTTCTTACATTTTCCTTCTTTTTGTTTGGTTTCTTCTTATTCTTCTTCTTCTCATTTGGGACGAAAAAGGTGTCCCTCTTTTACAGAAAAAGTAGTTTATTTGGCAAATAGCTAATGAGTTATTGTGCTAATGATATCTAAACTAATAATAGGGAATGTCGAGTAGTATTTTAATTATATTTTGTAATATCTAGATATTTTATATTGTAAGATCCATCCAGCTTTCGATTTTTCTTCTTTCGAATTCAATAAGACATCAAATCGTTGATAAAATTCGAATCTCTCATCATATAAGTTTTGAAAAATCCGAAAAGCAACAAGAGGACACAATAAGGAACCCCGGATGTCCCACATATAAGATTCTTGGCCAGGCGAACTGTGCATAATGTTAGCTCAATCACAATATTCAATCTCGAGTAAATTCTCACCAATTTGCTCTGGAAATTGAAGTCGAAATATCACAATCATGAAGGAGGAATCTAGGGGAAATAAAATCTTTTAGTAAAGTTGAAAGGAAGTTTCCTAACTATTCTAATGTTTTTTTTTTATGTTCATATTTTTGGAGAGGTTAATGTCAGACAAACTTGCAAAGAATGCTACATCTCCTATTCTATCTACTCACAGTTTTATGTACTATTATGGTTCTATTATTACCAAAACAAATAAAAATCGATGTAAGAAGCTTTCAAAGTTTTTCCTCCTCGAATTGCTTTGGATACCTGTTCTTCTTCATCGGGTCTCGAGCTCGTCGTCGTCTTCTTCTTCTTCTTCATGGTCCTCCTTTTCAAGAAGCACCGCGACTGAGCGATTTCACTCGGGCAAAAGAAGACAATGACAAAATAACAAAAAAACCCATCTCCTTCTTTTTACGAAAGAAGAAACAGCAGTCCTCGTCGGACATTTTCCAGATCGGACTCTGACCTACGTTTCTTCTTGTCCTCACCTGGTTCTTTTCTTTATTTTTAGCTTCTTCGTTACGTTGGATTAAAATACTACGTTGTCAGAGTGTCTGCTCTGGGCAAAGAAGTCTGGTGAGGCGAGAGAGTACTCTCTGGTGGTCTGGTGGGCTCTGGAGCTGGATATTGTTTCTTTCTTCTTCTTCCCTTTCTGGGTTTTTTTTCGTGTAGTACTCTGTCACGGTTACTGCTCTCTCTGTTACCTTTTAGTGAACAAGAGGGGGAGGTGGACGAAGGACAGATTTTTTCTTTTAATTATTTTAATTATTTTTTTGTATGCATTTCGGATAGAATTTCTGGATCTCGGGTGAGTTGCATTTTGAGCTCGAGATGGTTCGTAGCTGAGTTGAAATTTCCAGCGATCTTGAAGTTGTTGGTGGGTCGTCGGCTTGTTGGGAAATTCTTCAAAGTGCTTACGACTTTCTGAGTATGAGAATTTGGGATATTCTGTGGGAAGGTCCTTTTGGCTGATTCGACTGTACTTTCCGGGTTCGAGAAAGGAATTCGAATATTGATTGTTCTCGTTTATCTAGTCTTGTTCTGGTTGTTGTGGCGCTTGTTACTTAGAAGGAAGCGGAATCCGGTGAGAGAACCATGATCTATGCGAATAGCATTCTGGGTTGGGAACTGGGTCTTGGTTCTTGAAATCAGTGTGGTAGCTGAGCAAAATTTCAGGGATATGGTCTGTTCAGGGCAGTAACTTTCTCCTAGTGTGCTTCAAGACCTTGAGTTGGTGGATGTAGGTGAACCCACCGACTAGCATTGCGATAGCAATTTATTAGAGATGGGTTGTGTCCTTTCGAGAATTGATGAAGAAGAGAGGGTTCGGGTGTGTAAGGAGAGAAAGAGGCTGATGAAGCAGTTGCTGGTGTTCAGGGGGGATTTTGCCGATGCCCTGTTGACTTACTTAAGAGCACTGAAGAACACGGGAGCAACACTCCGGCAGTTCACCGAGTCGGAGTCGTTGGAGATCGAGAACACTTCATATGGCCTGGCATCGCCTCCTTCTCCTCCTCCCCCTTTGCCTCCATCACCTCCCCCTCCACCGGTTTTCAGTCCAGATATTAGGAGGCCCAATAAAAGTAAGGAGGAGATTACTAGCAAAGAAGAAAGTATAGAGATCAATGAGCATTTTATTTGCACCCCGCCTCCTCCACCTATCCCTTGCTCATCCTGGAATTCTTGGGACCCTTTTGAGACTTCTTTGCCGTTGCACGAGAGAAAGAGTAAAGTGGTGATGGAAGCAAACGATGACAAGAATTGGGTGGAGAGTAAAATGGAGTTCGAGGGAGAAGAAGGGATAGAAGAAACTCTGGAAAGGGGGACGGTAGATCTCTTGCCCAAGAAGGAACAACCTGTGGAGTTTGTTGATGATACTTCATCGCAGATGAGCTGGAACACTAAGGAAAGTGCTGATATGACCAGGGAAGTTTGGAAAAGCAAGAAGTCCTTGGAGGGTATTGTGAAAAACTTGGATGAGTATTTTCTAGAAGCATCAGCTCTTGTTGGGGATATAGCTATTTTTGTGGACGTCAATTCATGGGATAGTTTCCCACCTGAGAGAACAAAAGAACACAAGAGTAAGTACCACTTTTTATTTGTTATTGTTCTTACTGGATTTTGCATTTCAATAGTTATTTTGATGTGATTGTAGAGCTTTAGTCTGTTTAGATCTGTGCAATGTTTCTGACGAGTTTGATGTTGTTCAGCTATTTCAATAAGGCATGTTGTTGCTCAAATCTGATCCAGCATGCAAAAGGAATTTTGCTTTGTGTTGTTATTGTCATTTTGGTGCAATTCTCTCTCACAAACGAAGATTCTTAAGCAAAGACGGGTCATTCCTCTGAATCTTGAGGCCATATCATAGAGAACTACTGGTGGAATTATGATGTGATTGACTGAACATATTGGCGTTTAGTGCATTTTCTTTTTGCCTTTGATTTGTCTTGGATTTTTATCTTACTTTTAGTATGTTTCTAGTGATGTGATGCAACATATAATTGGGTCCCTAATATATTCTAGTAGGCTTGGTTGACAGAGCATGTACTCTGTAAAATAGGAAGCTCACACTTTCGAGTCTTTGTCCATGTTGCTATAACCGATACTTAAAACTTGAGTCTCATACTTGTACCCAAATTTCCTTTTTTAGCTCGATTTATTTGGATTAATCTTTATCAACTACATCTGAGGTTTCTCGGTCCAGTACATTTTGAGCTAGTTCTGCTCTGTCTCCATTACTTTCCAAGCCAATTTCTCGCTCTACCATCACCTACTACGTGCTTAATTTTCCCGTAGGTGCTTAAAAGTAACTCAACTTTGTACAGGGAAGAGAAGCAACTCTGCTAAGGTTGTGAGTGCTCTTTCCTGGAACTGGTCATCTAAGTCACTTCAGCTTATAAGAGATGCTGCTGAGTGTCCTGGTCCTAGTGAACCCTGCATGCCGGGAGCTCATCAGATTACACTTGAAAAGCTGTTCACTGCAGAGCATGAGCTTTACAAACACTTAAAGGTAGGATTTTGTCCATGATTGATCTCCGATTTCCTTGAGAAGATGTTCTATATGTGATTCTAGCTGTTCAGATATATACTGAATATTGTGCAATTAAAGCTTAGCTGGAGAGGTAAATGGCTGTGCTCATATTCAAGAAAATTATGGCCTTATTGTATATTGAAGATTTTTCTTTTTGTAGTAATGACTGGTGTCTGTTGCCTCTTTCATGTTTCACATTACTGTACCTGTCCAGTTTCTTTTCCAGTCTCTAGTAAGAGCATTACTTGGAAATGGGGCATCTTGCCTAATTGAAGTCAAGCGTTTTCTTCTATCTTATAGATCTCCAAAATTTAACCTAATATCCCATCTAGTGAGTAGGAATATGATAATCAGACTAGGGTAGCAAGTATCAGAATCAATAGTGAGAAGTCAGGATCGTATCAATCATCTCTGAATCACCAACACCTTGAAATGATAATGGAACAGTTCCTATGGTTTGACTTTTATGTTGCAAATAATCTGAATATAGGTGAATCGATATACTAGCCATTGCTCTATGTGCATCTTAACTTTATCGTTTCGTCATGCTTATTTATTTCTCAGAAAGTCCTTCATTTGTTAAAGCATGGTTGTAAAATATTTGATATTGGCTTCTAACATCCAGCGGCATGAACATGTGGGATAAGAATGTACACTCCCATGTTAAACGATGAATTCAAAATTTTCTCAATGCTATTTATGTATCCTAATAACCCTGCATGCTTTTAGGTCAAGAAGTAGCAATTATGTGGATAAGCACATTATCAAAGTTTGATCTGGATAAGTCGATTATGTCCGCGAGTGATCCTTTGTCAATTTGACATAGTGCTGAGACCTAGTAGTCACGGGCTAAATTGGGAGTGTGAATTGGTGGTTGTAGTCGGAGAATGTTGTTATTCATGTTGATATATACTTATGTTAATCAAGTTCAGGCACAAGTGAAGTTTATGAGCACGTGATCTTGGTGTGAGTTTGGATGTTGATACTTGAACTTGGAAATTTTGATCTCTTTACCTGAACACAGTGTAAGTGGATGTGCATGGTTTTCTAGCGAAATTTGCCATTACACTGCAAGACTTTGATGATTTTTCTTGAAATTTTTTGTCGGAGCAAATTCATTTTACAGTAGTCCTTAATGTAGATGTCGATAAAGCATTGCGATTGGTGAGATTTTTTTTTAATTGTCATTGGTGAGATCAAGTGTCGACAGATACATTCTTCTGTTTGCACTTACCTTATTAGCATGATCCTGTCCTGACATGATTAACTTTGCATCAAGTGGAATAGGGCTGCAAGTAACTTTTCTCGTGAACGTATATGTTATGATTTACAATGGCAAATGATTCATTATCATATTAATAGCTAGTTTCTCGCTTTTTCCACGTTCCCACTCCAATGCTCTTCTCTCCATCAAATGTTCTGCAGGAGGAAGAAACCGCAAAGCTAGAGTATGAGAGAAAATTGTTGTTACTGCAAAAGCAAGAAGATGAAAACCATGACTGGTCCAAGACGGACAAAACCAGATCAACTGTGGAGGGTCTGGAGTCTGACCTAGTTATTCTGCAGCAATCCATTAGTAGAACTTGTGCAGTTTTACTGACTACAATAGATGAGGAGCTCCACCCGCAATTGGTTGCATTAACTTCTGGGTAAAAGTTGTTCAGCATTGAATATAGTTATAGCATCATATGTTGCTTAAAAAAAAAAAAAAATTCACCAATCACTTGAAGTATTTTCTTTCAGACACCTTAAGACCTTTAAATGGAGGAGGTAGATTGCGATTCAGACTCCTGTGTAGTTTTGCATTGTGTTGAAAAGGCAAATTATTGATGATGGGACGTGGGATTAAATGAGAAAAGAAGCAACTAGGAAGATGAACAGTCAAGGAACCGTATTAGTTAATCATGTTTTCTGCTAAAACAAATAAGTAAACATCCGCCTGTCCATTTGTTTCTCTAAATATGGTATAAGTTGCCACAATGGGAACCTCCAAATTCCAATAAGGCCATCCTAAGTATCTTCTTTTGGTGTTTGCTTTGATGTCCCTGTTCCCAACATGGGTCTAAAATTGGCATCACTACTTTCTGCCTCCATCTTATTTTGATTTTACAGGCTGATGCACATGTGGAGAACAATGTATAGATGCCATAAAGTTCAGAACCATATTGCACTCCAATTGAATCACATTTCAGTGAATCAAGTAACAGAGCTTTCTTCAGACTTCCATCGCCAGGCTGCAGTACAGCTCGAGGCTGAGGTAGAATCATGGTACAACAGCTTCTGCAAGCTCGTTATATCTCAAAAAGGTTATGTCAGAACACTCTACAGGTGGTTACAATTGACAGATTGCCTTGCGGATGATCAACTCCAGAGTAATTTCTCTTCTGCACTTCGTATACTTTGCGAGGATTGGCAGCTTCACCTTGACAGAGTACCTGATAAGGTAGTGCCATTAACCTGATTACCCCGTTATGACAATGAGTCTAATTTAGAATCTGATACATGAATTGAAATGCTTATGAATGAGAATGATCTACACCATCACATGGCTGGTGGGAAACTGTATGTTGATAATTGATATAGTTACTTGATACAGTTCATGTTCTTTTGGTGTTTTCTTTGCTAATTGTGGTAAAATGTGCTGTCAGAATGCGTAATAGACACTTGGATGGTTAATACTGGCTATGACTATAGCAAAACGAAGCTTGACACGGGCAAAGGCATACTCATTGGTAGTATCTTTTATTTAGTTATTATCAAGTCATAGTTGCAGTTGCTGGTAGAACTTGCATTATCATCTCTTGTACAGGCAATGTTAGGACACGGTCTATTATTTTCTTGTACAGTACATCTGTTCAATATGCACTTTGTTGTGGAGCATCTTTCCTTACTTATATCTCTTCTTTTTCAGTTTTATGTGGATGGCAATAGGTTATTTTATTTTCATGAAGTTTCTATTCTTGTTTCATATGTCAATTATCTCACGCTCTAAGACTCTGCACGCTTAAGCTTTTTACAGTTGACTTTTGGTTTCAATAGGACGTGACAAACCGTGAAATATAATGCTCAGTGGGTTACTGCTGAGATATATTTGTTCAGCAGCATTCTTGTTGTTTACACATGTATGGTCAACTTTTGTATTAATGGTAGCAGATGGAAATGCAACGATTGTTTGTTGTTGGAACCCGGGATATTAACTATTGAGGGCTCCACGATAAAATTTGGCATTTGATAATGCAAGACGGGCTAGTATCAAGAAGTTCCCATTAACTTGTAATCCAGATGATCCCGACATTTCAGAATATATCATCGTCTGCAATATTTTTCTTCATGGGCCGCGTTTATTCTCTCTGTTTTATTGTTTACAGGCGGCTTCAGAGGCCATCAAGAGCCTCCTACTGGGTGTCCGCTCTATCCTTTTGCAACAGGCTGAGGAACTAGATCTGCAAAAGAAAGCCAAGAAGCTTGAAAAGAAGCTGCAAAAGGAGTCGTCTTCACTGGATGAAATGGAGAAAAAGGTCAAGCGAGGCTTGTCCGCAGATAACCCAACAATGGAGTTGGGTCCTAATCATCCTCTATCACTGAAGCGCGCGAAGATCGAGGCCTTGAAGAAATGGGTGGACAATGAGAATACCAAGTGCGTGAATTTGGTCGAGGTCACCAAGGCGATGGCCCTGAACCACCTCAAAAACAGCCTGCCTCGCATTTTTCAGGCATTGATGGAATTCTCGAGCGCTTACGCTAGGGCATTCGAGGCTCTTAACAACCATGGCGAGCAGGTAGACACTCATGTGGATGAGTTGCGTGTACCCGCATGATCTCATGGACGCCTTGGGCGGTGTATGTAACTTGATTCATCATTTGGTAACGATGTTAAAGGTGGCATTGCATGTGCATGGATATATACCTATGAAAATCTTTATAAATTTTGGTTTGATCTTAGCTTAATTTTATATGCCTTTGTGGGTGTTTATTCTAGGTGTAAAGATTGCAGAATTCTTGTAATCAAGGCCGACCAGATTGAGAAAGAATCAATTTTCCCCCCTTTTTTATGGCAATAAAGGCCACTTTAGGCAGGTCGGTAGGAGAATTGTGTCGTTAAGGAGGGGGTTGTCCGCAGAAAAATAAACGATTTGAAAAATATTTCTGTCAAAATGACTGTTTGAAAGAACGGGTTGGGTCGGCCAAATAATGGACATTGTGCCTTATGGTAACATGTAGTTGAAGCACTTGCTCCACCCTAGCAAATCACCCAACTGCTTCAGCAACATCCCAAGGGGAACCTTCAAGGTTCCGAAGTACTTCTTACTCAGAGCTTCCTTTACTGCTATAGCGTACGGGTCGAAAATGATCCTACCAACATAACCATCTCGTCGTAATACTTAATGCCATTGCATTTGATCCATTAATAAGCTGATGGCCCAAACCAGGCCATGACAATACGGTTAATCCATAAAATCCGATTCATGAATGTCTAATAAGCTCATCGATTATAAATGTCATGACAATGCAGTGAATCAAAGAAGACCCATCGAAAGAATATGTTATGAGCTCATTGATCATGAGTTTTCAATGGTAAAGTAAAGTACATGATAAGTGGTGAGATCAATCAAACTTGTAGCATAGACAGAAGTTGAAGACAAAGTCAACGAGGATCCATCAACCGAGGTATATTTGTAGCTGAAAAATCGGGAGTAACTCCAGATCATTCTTATCGTAGGGCGCAAGTCGAAGCAAATTAGAGATTCTTGTCGAGAAAGATCGGAACCCATGACGAGATGGTCCATTCAAAGGTGCAGGAAGAATCAAAGGAGACACATGTAACAGCTGAATAAAACAAAGAAGGGTGGGAAGCAGTGGTTGACCAGTCAAAAGGTAGAAAAAAAAGAAGAGAGAGACTTAACTTCAAATAAAAGAAGGCAACGGAGCGAAGAAAAAAAGGGAAAGAATATAGGCGCCAAAAAACAAGAAAAAAAAATCAGAATGGACAAAAACATTTGCACGTACACTCCCTGGACGTCCCAATAAACCTGATTAACTCTGTTTCATAGTGTCTGGTGAGAATTCGAACCCCTTATTCATCTGACCATAGTCATTTTTGAAGTCACGTAATAAATTTGGAGTTATGTAAATTTCGAACTATGATGTCCAGATTTAAGAGTTGTTAAGCTATGGAAGTAAGAAGCGGAAGATGATTAGCATGAATATGCAATATCTATTTGAAATCTTAATTGAAGATTAGATCTATTATTTCATGTTTGGTACGACAATCCTAATTTAGGGTGTTGTGAAGGCGTGTGGCTTCAAGAAAATGGATTTGGAATTACCGTTTGATTGGAACAAACTTTTAAAGTTTCGCGTGCAAGCTCCGCATTGCAAATAGATTTGAATAACTACTTTGGGCGAACGTTTTATTGGAGCATAAAAGTTTTTTTATCGGCGATTAAGCCTAATTTAGTTGGTTCTTAATTGAGGTAGCGTTTTACTTGATTTTGATGTTCTCTGTCGCTTATTTGATAGAATTGCTAGTTCGCCAGGTCGACTAATCTATGTTGAACTAGAACAAACGGGGTTACATCCTTGGAGGCCTGCTTGCTCGATGATTGAAGTTGAACAGGAACTGCTATCGTGGACAATTGGAATGTGCAGAGAAAGTAAAAAAGCTTACAAAATACGAATTGAAAGCTTTTATAATCAAACCCATATTATTTCGGCCTTATACATTCTAAACCGATCGATGATCTATTTATAAAATATAACTAACCCATATAATAATCCAGATCATTAAAAATGAATAAAGAAGTGAGTTTATGATTAATTTTGACAGATTTAATCCTTACCAATATCCTTGTGAATGTTAGTGGTGTCAATGGGTCGGGTCGGGTCGTGTTTCCATAATATCTGAGTCAACTCAAAACATTAGAGAAGTATATTTGGCCTTGCCCAACTTGACCAAAGACGGTGGTAGTGGGCCGTGTTTCGTATTTATTTTTTAAAATTAGCTATTTGCAAAACCTAATCTTACACACAAATTAGATGAAAAATGGCGTATAAATTTATTTGTTGGATCACATATGAGGGCAATTAAACCCACCACTCGTCTAATAAACTGAAGTTAAGCGTTGAAAATTGAAGTATTGTGATATCAAGTGCTTCAATTTTAAATCTCAAAATCAAAATGAGGAATTATTCAACAATGAATGAAACACAAACCGATTGTCAAATAATTCCTCATTTTAATTTCGAGATTTAAGATTGAAGCACTTGATATCACAATACTTCAATTTTCAACGCTTATTTTCAGTTTATTAGATGAGTGGTGGGTTTAATTGCCCTCATATGCGATCCGACAACTAAATTTATACGCCATTTTTCATCTAATTTGTGTGTAAGATTAGGTTTGCAAATAGTTAATTTTAAAAAATAAATACTAAACATGACCCACTACCGCCGTCTTTGGTCAAGTTGGGCAAGGCCACGCACACTCCTCTAATGTTTTGAGTCGACTCAGATATCACGGAAACACGACCCGACCCGATTCATCAGCACCAATTTTCTTTTAATGACATTAATTTTGTTTTGATAACAAAAAATAGTGTATTTTAAGCTTTTCATTTGTTGAATCAATTTTCTAATTTTTGTTGCGTAATACCTGAACTAAAACATGAACTGATCCAAGATCTTTATAATGCCCAGAATTTCAAGTGATTACCTGACCCGAACAAGACCCAAAGAGAAAGTACCCAAAAAATTGGATCGGTTCAGTTCTGTGTTTCGATTCGGGTATATTGTTTGGTTTTGAAACCCCTAGATGCAACCCCGTTTTTTAGAGCCAAATCTTGGCCTGCGTGCTCATGCGCCATCCCCATTTTACCCCTAATGTCGGGTATGTCGTGCTGGCAAAGCCAGAAGTGATCCAGGAACACAAAGAGAGACTGAAATCACACAAAAAAGTCGATCACTCTTGAGGAGTAAAACAATAATCTTCCAATGACCAAATTTCGAAAATGGAGAGAGTTCGACCACTCAGTGTGGTCCCTCCAAGTTATAATGTCAAGAACAACATCAAAACATTTGTCCAGAGAAAGGAAGTTGTGAGGTCAAATTGAAATATTCGTCCAAACAAAGAGAGGAAAGAATAACATCGGAATGCGTCTTACATCATTTTTAGCAACAGGATGATCAAAACAGAGGTTTAATCCCCTAAAAAATCTTAAACTTCAAGTCCAATCTCAATTTTGCATTGAAGTTTTTTTTTTTTTGTCTAAAACAAGAACCCCAAATTTCAGGTATTGTCCCAATTTTGCCCCAATTTTTTTTTTTTGTCTAAGAACTATTCCTATATTTTAGGTCCAGTCCCAAATTTGCCTCAAAATTTTTTTGTTTGGTCCAAAAAAAAATTACCAACTTTCTAGTTCCAAATCTACCCCAAACGTTTTTCGTGTAAAAAATCACCAACTTTTAATCTAATCTTGGGATTGAACCTAAAGTTGAGGTTCCTTTTTAAATTAAAAAAGTTTGGAACTGGACTTAAAGTTGGGGTATTATTTAGAAAAAAAAAGTTCGGGTTAGAATTAAGACTGAACCTAAAGTTGAGATTTTTTTAGGGAATTAGGCCTCAACACAAAAGCCCCTTAATTGCTCCATCAGAACCAACAACCTCCATTGTAGCACACACAAACCACTACCTTCTCCACTGTCTTCACCACAAGTACTGCTGCTGCCGCTCCTCCAATTTCTCCACCGTCGTTGCTGCCTGTACAACTTTTTGGCAAAGTGATGGCGGCATTGCTAGATGGTTGTGGTGATGGTGGTGGAGATCGAGCAGAGGTGGTGGCTAGATGACGGTCATGGTGGTAACAGCGAAGGGTGGTGGAATAGAAATATGAAGGTGGCTTATGACAACGGAGCATGAAGAATGCAAGACCATATCTTTTATTGCCTTAATTTGACAAGACCAGAGCCACAACTACAAGAATCGGGCTGTTTCTCAGCCAACACCGAGTGAGAAAAAAATTCGGAAACAGAAGTACACTCCAATCCAGACGAAAACCGTGTCAAAATAGTTACAGTTCCGAGTACTTCAATTGTCTTCTTCGTATTTTCAAAGACCAGCAGTAGTTATGTTGATCCTAGGCCACAGTAACCTACAAAAGAAGAGGTCCGGGCGTTTTGCTGCCATGACCATCTCATAATTCAGGTCTTTTTTTGACAAATAGGCACTACTTGAAAATACAAGTACAGAGGCATGCTGTTCTCTACATCTCAACTTGGTCCCAGTCGAACCTTCCGTCTTCAAAACCGTATTCTGATCGGTGGAGTCTGTTTCTCGACAACCTGCTCATCATGGCAAGACCTAATTGCAGAAACATAGAAGAAAGATATTGTCAGGCCCTGATGAGCATAACAACGCAACCGCATATAAATTTGTGAAGTTATCATTTCTCTGCCATTGAGTAACTCATGGCTTTTCTCAGTGGCAGGATAATGTAAAAGCACAAAGGACTTTCAGCCATTTAATCACATTTAATCACATTTAAACAGATGCACTTGACATCTATTCTATGAAAAAAATATTGGATTTGTGCTTTCGTCCTACAAATAATGACAATTACTTTTGACAGTAAGACAAACGAGTTTACCTTCAACCATTCGATAGAGAGCCGACCACCAGCCCTCGCTAGAGATCTGATACTGATTTAGCGATTCCTCGATTATTTGATCATGCTTCCCTTCCAAAACTCCCCGCAGAGTTATGACCGCGTCCTTGGTCGCCTTCAGGATGTTGTTGTCATCCTCGATTTCCAACTTTTGAAGATCATTTTGCGAAGAAGTGAGACTGACAGCCAGAGCAAACTTAGCAGCATCGTTCCAACGTGATGAAGCGAGCCATCTCCTTTGTCCATCCAACCGCTTGTTCTCTTCTCTGTCAGATCTGCTTTCCTCAACTAACTTGCGTAAATACTGAGCATTAGCTTCCCCGGTACTTTGTACCATCTTAGAGAAGGCGCTTCCTTCTCTAGACAGCAATTCCTCAGGAGAATCATATTCCAAAACCTAAAATACGAGGAAGAAAAACGTATCGGTGAATTTCCAAAGCACGTAGTACTCTTAGATACAAGTTTGATGATATGAAATCACACACGATGGAAAGAGAATATTATTACCCGGCCAGAATCAAGGAGAAGGATCTGGTCGCAATCAATTATGGTATTTAGCCGATGAGCGATGATGAGCATTGTACATGATTTAAACTCCTCTCTGATAGTTTTCTGGATTAAAGCATCCGTTCTAACATCAACAGCTGCTGTTGCTTCATCGAGGACCAGTATCTTTGATCTTCGCAACAACGCTCGAGCAAGACTTAAAAGCTGCCTTTGTCCAACACTGAAATTCTCTCCAGCTTCTGAAACCTGGAAACGGTGTAAAAAATGTTGCTTCTAAGTAAAGTTGCACTTTTCTTGATCAGTAAAATCAAAATCTATAAATAATAATAAAAAAAAGTGGGTGAATGAGCTTTTTGGTTGAGTCACGTCATCACAAAACTCCAATTCCCTCCACTTCTCTTTTATTAATTATCCTTTACATTTCAACATCAACATCAACATCACCTTTATCCCAAACTAGTTGAGGTCGGCGGTTGATGAACCCAAAAATAAATAAAATAAAAGTAAGACCGATTGAGGGAAAAGAAATAATTATATAAAAATAAAAATAAATGTGTTTACATAGCCTGTCCCAAGCCAGGGTAAAGGAGGAGGGTTGCGTCGGGTGTAGCGAGCCGGTTGTAAAAGAGAGCTATTTTTATGAGATGAACCCTTCTATCCTTTACATTTATAAGATAAAAAAAAAAAAAGCTTAACAAATTCCACTTATATGCCCCATTAACGTTCCAATAAAACTTGATCAAACATAAATTATATAAACTATTATGGATGTAATGTGACATAATTTCATATAATAGTCAACAAAGCTAAAACCATCAAGAGAGAACATCTTTTTTGAGTTATAACAATGCTTTCCCAAATGATCATGGAGGTGATTGTCAAAAAAATTCTTCTAATGATATAACAATACAATATATAAATTCAGTTCCTTGTATGCATATGAGAGGCATTAGAAAGGCTTGATCATACAGCTTGCATTGAGAACCACTGAGAATTGAAAAGGCCAAATCACAACTTAGATATCTAACTTTAAAAGAAATTAGTGCACATAGGGTGGCTCTTCGTTTTCAATTGAATGCACATACCTAATTCTAGTAGGGTATTAGAGATTTACTACTTTTAGAGAGTCTATGATTGCTATAATTCTTTCTCGTCATTAGAGGTGATATATTATTTAATTTAGAAAGTATTTGCTATGGGATTGCATGATGCAATTCTTCTCTTAGGTGCAATGCTTAAGAAACCCCAGATGTGATGCTTAGGAAGCTTTTGGTGTGAAGCCTAACGATTTATTCTTTGTTGTGGAACTCATTGTCCTACGTCAGAAAGCGTGACATAAATCATTCTAAGGTCATGTGTCAAACAATGTTAGCAGACATGCTGGTAAAACAAAGAATTTTATCATATGGAAAATTTCAGGCAACAGAATGAACAAGGAAGTGGACATGGATATCTAGGAACAGGATAAAGTAAAACTGCAGATCCTCAACTATCTGCTTCAACCACAAAATGAAGAGACTAACATACAAATTACCTTGCCGCTAAATGGTGATATTTTACTACCAGCAAATTCTTAATATCCATGTTGATAGAAGCAGAAACATCAGGGTTGAAGAAGTAGTGGTATAAAAGAATGCCCGTAATGATTGCCGAGAAATCTGTGCATATCAAGATGCTATGCTTAATTCTAAGTACACTGTGCAGAGCTAATATCAATGTCAACCACTGTTGGTGCTCAGACTCAACATGAGTGTTCTCGTCACCTCAGATTTAATTCTCGAGTGAATAGGAGCTCCAAATCCCTATTATCTCGCTTCAGGGAAAGCCAATTTAAGGGAATCTACTCCATGAGGTAACTTTATCCACATGACGATGCACTTAAGTGGAATCAATTGCACATGTCTCTTTTTTTTAATTATTTTTTTTTATATGCTAGTTGATCAGTTGCAACAGCCAGAATCGTCAGAAAATGGGAAGAAACAAAATATGTACCTCCGCATCAAGGCCTAAAGAGTTTCTACGGATGACATCCTTCAAATGTGCCCTCTCCAAAGCCTCCCAAAGGTCAGCATCATTATGTTCATTGAAAGGATCAAGATTGAATCTCACGCTTCCTGGACAAAAAGGGAACAGATTCAGTAAGGAAGACTACCGAAATTATCAAAAAGAGGCTATTGCCATCCTGGTAAAGTGAACTCTATTATATTAAGATAAATTAACTATATATTATATACGGTTTACCTGAAAAGAGCACAGGTGACTGTGGTATTATACCGAGAACTTTGCGTAAATCCATCAGCCCAAACTTTCCAACGTCATAATCATCAATCAAGATTCTTCCTCTTTCTAGCTCAACAATCCTAAACAAAGCGTTAATCATGCTAGATTTCCCTGCACCAGTTCTTCCGACTATTCCAACCTTGGCGCTTGGATGAACAGAGAAAGATAGCCCATGCAGTACTGGAGGAAGTTCTGGGCGGTAACGTAGGACAACATCCTCAAACTTTATGGATCCAGATGATGGCCAACCCGGAGGTGGGCGGTTGTTCTCAACAATAGGTGGAGCCTCTGAACGCAAATCTACATATGTGCCTACCCTCTCAACAGCATTTAAACTATTCTCAGCAAGACTTGCAAGCCTCAGTACTCCAGTCAACAATCCTGTGATGTTTAAGGCATAACTAAGAAGGAGACCCATGGAGGATGCAAATGCCTGCTGATTCTCTGCTCTTCCATTTTGCATGACCGCAAATGTTGCTGTAAACCATATCATAAGGCCACCCAAAGTTTCGAGACGAATTGCAAGCCAACGGTTTCCACTCATGTTCACAAGAGTAAATCTAATGTTGTTGTCCATGGATTTTCCATTTATTTCGGCCATGCGTTCATAAGCTTTGTATGCACGGATAGTCGATAGACCATTCAGCGCTTCTCCAAATTGTGCATAAACAGGGGACCTTGTTATGGAATCTAAACGTTTCACTTCACGAGCTGTACTCTACATGAAAAGAACAGATGACTTTTATTGACAAGAAAAGAAAATATCGGTCTTAAATTACTATGCATAGCAGTGGAAGGCTGAAGATTTGAGATCAACGTGCAGCAACCTGAATGCTGACAAGTAATTCAGCGGTTATTCCAACCAAAGGCGTGGAAGAACTCAGAGTTGAAAAATAGCAACCAAGTACTTCTCCAACGAAAAATCTTGATTGGAAATACGATGTAAGCAATTTAAATTACTAAAGTGCTGATTTTTGTGAAATCATTGGTGGCAACATTTTCCAATCTTGAATTTACTAATCTATAATATTTTTTAAGTGCATATAGTTAATATTTGAGGTAGCTTGCCACAGCTTTCACATAAAAATGTCAAAACTTTAAGTCAGGAATCAGGATATCCAAAAGGTAGCAATTGCATGAGAATGATAAATAGCCACAGAAAGTGGAAAAGTATCCGACCTATATCAGTTTTTGCTTAAAAAAAAGAAAAAGCAACGACAAATCTGCAATTTTTAGCAACTGACGAGAGCCTGAAAAGGAAAGCAAAGAACTTGATCCATCTTTTTCTTTTGTGGCTTCATTGTGATTTTATTTACGCCGAAGAAAACCTAAAGATGAGGTCAAAGGAAGCAGTTATAAATTTCAAAAGCAAAATAGTAATGGCACTTTATAACATAACTTCCTGAATTTCTAATAGAACAGAGTTGGTTTTCTCTTCATTGAGTGCTATAATCCATTTCAATCTTTTGAAATTGTCAGACTACAATCAATTCATCATGGAAAATAATATAAGACATCATAAACAAAACTATGAAAAGTACTAAACGACAAAGTACCAGCTTCTATTACTCCATAAGCATAAGTGGGAAAACAACATACCTGATAGTACAAATAGGCTCCATAGAACAAGACCAGAAGTGGCATTATAGCCCACAGGGACATTGTACTCACAATCCCTATCAAAACAAATGTAGAAAGAAGCTGCGACACCATACCCAGAAACATATTAAGCATTTGGGCGACGAGGCGATCAATGTCTCCAAGATCCTTGGCAAACCGATTAATGATACGGCCAAGAGGATTCGTGTGAAAGAAAACCATTGGAGCTCTAAAGATAGAATTAAGCATAGCATCATGCAATCTTTTTGCTGCATACAGACTTGAAATGATCAACCAGTATGAATTTGCCAGAGCCACTAAAACCTGAAAATGAATTCTTGGATGGTCAGTATAGAGATTTCAGGAGATACTTTCTCGTTTTTCCTATAAACTAATGATCTTGTCAATGTAGTCCGTGCACCTATATGTCTACATAATAGCAGCAGGCAAACGAAGCAAACATATTTATTAAAAAATAAAAGTCCTCGTTCTTCATAATTACTAGAGAAAGTAGCATTTGCACATGGATTCCTGCAGAAAAGAAAAGTCTACCAAAATTGTCAATTAACTGTAACCATCTTGCATCATACCTGACCAAATGATAGCAGTGCATATATCAGATTGTAGAAGCCCGGGTTGTAACTCGCTTGGGTACCTTGATCTGTCCAATAACTCAACCATGTGCTGCTTGAAACTCTTAAAACTTCAGTAAGGATATAACATGAAAGGAGGATCATAACCACCCACATGCCTCCCAATGCATTTTTATATCTGAGAAGGAACACATGCAATATTAATTACGATACAAAAATAATATAAAATTGACAAAGATTGAGCAAAGATTATTTTCCAAAAATTCTCATAGATATTGTTGCTGTAAAGCCATCCAATCCTTAAGATGTTCCTAGCCTTATTGCTTTTCAACAAGAAATGTCAAGTACATAGATACTACCCTCATCTGTTTATTCTCCTTAATTCACATTTCCCAAACTTCCTCTCTCCATCTTAGCTCCCAGCCTACCTCTCTCATCTGAACAGGTCAATAAAAGTATAATAAGCTCTGTCATCCTCCATAGAATTGAGAGGCGTGCGTAAGAAAATATCAAGCTTGAGCTTCTACTAGCGGAACAGTTTCCTGCTATTTCAATTTTCTACCACATTCGTTACCAAAGAAGAAACATAGCTGGAAAAACATGAATAAGAAGACATCTTCCTCAAATTTCTTTGTGTCAAAACTTCCTAGAAATTTAATAGGATGTGAATTAGACTACCAAAGATCTCTAATATCATCAAGTTCCTCCTGCGATTGTAGCTAACTTGGTGGAAAAATACTATATACACTGGTACTTTGAAGCCCTTGGATATCAGAAGAATCAATTGGGCATAATTTTACTTATGATTAAGCCATAAACAGGAATTTGTACAACATTTTAGTTCTGGAGTACCTAAAGAACATATTATTACCTAGCCAAAACTTTCAGACTTACAACACCTGTTTCCCTTTCTTCCTGCTTAATAAGCACTGATTTGGTTTCCTTCTTGCTTGGGTTGCTTGAGTTGTTGGGTACATCATTAGCAACCCCATTTACAACAGGTTTTGACGAACTCTTCTCATCAACTGAATCACTATTTTCCTTCTCCTCCACATATTCCTCCATTTTACCCGCATTCTCCATCAACTTTTGAAATCGCTTGCCGCTGCGAGAGAGCTCGTCAAATGTTCCTTCCTCTTCCACCTTACCGTCATGTACCAGGATTATCCTATCCACTTGTGATAGAAAATGAAGCTGATTTGTGACAAGCACTCTGGTTTTCTTGCTTAGTTCTCCCTTGATGCACTTATCAAATACCTGGAGATGAACCATGGAGAATTAGCAAGAATAAACTAGATAGCATCTAGTGCATATACTGGACAAGCTAAAATCACACAAAGACAAAGCTAAGATATGGAACCAGGGAAAGTGGTAACAAAATCAGCATCCAAGTTGCAACACATCCTTATCTGTCAGCACATGCACTCGTATAATAATGGCCACACCTGGAGAGTACTCTTTTACTTCTCAATCATGAACTCTTTAGTTTTCAAAACTTCTGTACATCTACTACAGATAACTATCACGGATATGTTAATAAGTTGCAAAGAGAGGTTAAACAACCAAGATGCACTTTGGTAGATCACATGTATGCACGCAAGTTATGCTTGCATCTCAAAATCAGTTGCTTTACTAATTCAGGGGGTCAAAGACAGGTGAAAACAATTTTACAAATCTCAGGAAATTGCAAGACTACAAGACAAAGGATCTGATAACAGTAGCTGGAAGAGTACAACTATAAATGTTCAAGTCATTTTTGACAAGATAAAAGATCTACAGAAATTTTTTTTCAGCAAAACTAAAATTAGAAACAATGAATGGAGAGCAAACTTATCTAGGAGAATCAAGTACCTGTCGAGCAACATGTGCATCTAGAGCACTTAGTGGGTCATCAAATATGTAGACATCTGAATTTGAGTAAACAGCCCGTGCCATAGAAACTCTCTGCTTTTGTCCACCACTTATATTCACCCCTCTTTCACCTATCTCAGTTAGATCACCACCCTGGTAATGCTCATGTCAGAATGCTGAAGATTTTGGCAAAGAACATTGAACAGCATGGAATCGCTAACACAATGCAAGTCCAAAAGAACTACATTAAAGATACAATTATCAGAACTAAACTTACAGGTAGCAAGTCAAGGTCATGCCGCAATGCAGTCACATCTATTGCCTTCTCGTATCTTCTCGATTCAAAAGGAGATCCAAATAAAATGTTGTCACGTACCTGCAAGTGATCATTTATTTACATGTTGAATATAATGATTTCAAGGAATGAAAAAGCTTACAAGGTTTAGTTGGGTGCGAATAATACAAGAGGTCCACATTTATATTAATATTAGAGTGCAGAGAAGCACACTCCAGCAGTAAGAGTCATTATGTTCATATAACAAAGCGAATGTTCACAGGACAGTAATATAAGCAAAAAACAAAAAAAAATCATGAGAATGAAGTGCGAAAGCTTTAATACTCACAGTTGCATTAAAAATCCACGAAACCTGAGGAACATAAGCAACTGTTCCTCTAGTAACCACATTTGCATCTCCAATTGCGGGAAGCTCCCCAAGCATTGCTGATATCAAGGATGTCTTTCCTTCTCCAGTACTACCAACAATCGCAACCAAATTGCCTACTGGAACATCCAAGTTTATATCTGACAGCGTGGGCCTCTCTGCCTGAAGTACAAGAGCAAGCACTTCAGAGGTGTATCTAAGCAATTGCAAAGATACAGACAATTGCATTTGCAAGAGTATTTTGCCTTTCGCATTAGATATACACTACGGAGTACATGGCAAGGAAAGTTGCCAATTGCTATAGATTGCCTCTGGCTATAAAAACATCCTACTGTACATATTGGCAAGCAGAAAATGGTAGTCTCTCGCTTATTTGAGGAGCATGTTACAAATGCTAAGGAGTGAGCATGTAAAAGAATATCCATGAAATGTATGAGAACACAAAAATAGTTAAGCAATTAAGTTAAGACAGATCTCAGCTCTTTTTCATTATGTCTCCTCTTCTATAATCAATGTCTTCAATTTATCTATATGTTTGCTTTCTCCAGGAAACAGCTAATCAATATGGAGTGAAAAACTGCATATCTAAGGCTCAAAGCACAAAGCGCTTTGTACAATAGTATCCTAACATTTGCATGCACACGGTTCTGCCATCTGCAAGGGCCAATTGTTATAAAAGCCATGCTTGTACTCGTGTGCATGCACACACTGGAACTTCAAGTTAAAAACAAGACCTTCGCATCCCAAGAAAAGTTTCCATTCTTGATGGTTATCGCTGGCAGTCCGGGATCAACAGGTGGATTAGGCAAAAGAATTCTTTCCTCAGCTAACAGAAGCTCCTCCAGTCGCTTCAAGGATACATTTGCATTTACAGTCTGCTCATGTACAACAGCATTAGAAGCTTGAAAAAAATAATGGAAACATTAAGAGCTGGTTAATCATGTATTGCATCTGGCAGAAGACACTATCAGCGACAACAATGAAGTGCTAGACATAAAAGACAATGTACAAACTACATAAAAATAAATTGCAAGAACAATAAAAAAGGGAGAAATCGAAATGAAACTCAACAATCATACATTTTACTCTTTTTTACCATCAAATTTCTCTTGCATTAAAGACTTTTATTCCCTCAGTATTATGACACACAAGTAATGAGAAGGGGTTCATGGACGAAAATGAAATCAATACTAAATGCTTCCAGAAAATTAAGTGGACCAAGATTTTCGGGCACCGGATCATGCCACTGAATTCTTGTACTTTGCATCACAGTTAGCAGTTACACGTACCAATGATTCCCACCTCCTCATCAATACCACCACCATAATAATCAACTAGTGGTACCGTCGCCACCCATTACGACCAATCATTGCCATTGCCATATTAAAACTTTAGTTGTTACTAGAAAATCCAAATATACTCAAAACACTTTAAAGATGCATCATCAATTTTCTGACAGAATGAAAATCTTTTCCAAGCTAAAGACAGTTGACTAGAAACAACCCAAACCCTAGAGCAAACTGGGACAAGATCAATTAAGGAGAAAACTCACCCATAGAACTCATATACTTGTCAATGAATATGTTTTCTTCAAATAGGGTAATTATACAGATAGAATGAGAAATCAACTCAACATTTCATCAAATAATCACATGTATGAACCATTTTCAGACAATGTCGAGGCACAAGGATTTCCCATCTCTTCAAAGCACATATAAGTTAGAATTACATCACATAAACGCACCCAAGCAATAAATAAGAGATTTGAGCAAGCAGCAATTTTCGAAAGAATGATTCAAGCAATTAAAACTCCAAGCACAGAGAACTTCTTAAACTGAATGAAGGGAACCTGAGAAAAGAAGGAAAATATGAGCTGCCATCCTCTTCGTAAGACACAATAAACGAGAACGTGTTTCTCTTAACTTTTTCTAGCAGAGAGCATGTAAAAGATAGAAGACAACTTTAATATCACACAGGTTGTAAGCACTCAAAAGTCAAAACACCTATATCAGAGACATCAATACTTTATATGCCCACTGCAAAATAGCAGCAAAGACTAGAGTAGTTTCGTAAAAACAGAACTTCAAAATACCTGAGTTATTATATTGGGGAGCATGAACAGTGGGAACCGGAGAACAGCAAAGAGAGAAAGAGATGTAAATGCCCTTGCTGGTGTCAGATCTCCGCCAAGCAAAGTGAACATTCCAAAAGAAATAACAGTCACCACAACTGGAATGCTATTCAGTATGAACATGTTTAACTGTGGAATAAGACAGACATATCAGTACTTAAAATGCCAACCTACGGTCATCAAAGTTCTACCAATAATAAACCATTGTCACAGTGTTTTAAAACAGAGCTGGGCACCAATTAAGAAACTCTTCTTAGTAATCATGATATTCACTTAGTTTTCTAATCCAAGCAAAAAAAATTGTCAGCTTTTTTAATCACCAAGAAGGAAGCTGAGCAAAGTTAGCCCCATCCTAATTTGTGTTTTCATTTAGGCTTAGTGTAATTGCTTGCATTTTTGAGCAACCAGATTATCTCCCACTATTTTCAGGCTCCAACAGTCTGCTGTCCTTGTAACAACTGGTAAAATCTATTAGCTGTCCTCAGGGTGTAGTCCATAAGAAAATCTAGGCATAACAGCACACTTTCCCTTCACTTCCAGTCAATCCAAATTTGTGGAAAGAGAAGTGAAAGCCATGCTCAGACATCAAGAATGTTGCTTTCCTTCCTGGAGTTGATACATGACACAGTTTAAACTAAACCATGCTATAAGATACAAAACAGTGGGATTTGACCTCTTTAAAGATACAGACATCAATCTCCATGCTCCAAGTCGTAAATAGCGTTCGTATAACAGAAATTAGATTATAGCACTATACCGCTCCTAATGTTTGAGCCTTTCGGAACCATGACAATTCATCAGCCCGAACGCTTTGAACTTTGGCTTGGAAACTACTCTCCCATGCATAACATCTGAAGCATAATGAGCCCCAAAAAAGTGTCAAATGCTTAATTTTCAAGATGATCGAAAAGTGTTCTAAAGATGAAATCATACTTCACAGTGTCCATTGCAGCCAAAATTTCATTCATGAGGCCAATTCTCTTGTCTGTTCGTTGCAGCCCCTCCTTGGATAATTTCTGCATTCTGCTTATAACAACAGTCTGTTTCAAGTAAAATTTAAAGAAGTTATTAGATGAAGGAATTTACTGAGACAGTGAGGCTAATTGACAGGTTGCAGAACCATAAAGTGCATTTATTACTGACATTCTTAAGTAAAATTATTTAAAAAATAAAATGAATCAATGTTAATATACTAAGACCAAGGACATCACCTAAATTTTCAGTTTACTAGACATGCACTTTATTTGATATATCTGCATATTTTTATGCAACACATAAAAGATGTTAAAGGAAAAGGATAATAGAATATAGAAAATTTTTTGTCCCGTAATCCCTCTCAAACTCATTTTCAGCATGACAGTAGCATTCCAAGACACCTCAAATGAAGAGAATTCCCTGCATTTTCATCAATGTACTCCAGTGCTTCTAAAGATGGCAAATCACATACGTTGAACAGGAAGCGTCTCTTTTTACCACAGGAGCTAATAAAGTGTCCGCTTTCTGTGCAAGTAGACAGGGATAAATTCATTAACAAAAAATTGCTCATTTAATATCTGTTGGTAATGTTATTACTTCTCACACATGAAGCAAAAGCTGCAGGGTTTCCACCTTTATCCCCACTATCAGGTTTAGGAAAGTGACCATCTCTTCTCACTCTTCAATCTAATCATCGAACTGTGTAAACCAAAAAAAATTAAAAAAATATATCTCAAATAGAGATCAAGAACCCATTTCCTACCAGCTTAAGCTTTAGGAAAAGCAGATGGTCAACATGGTATTAGATAACAAGCCAAGGCTTCAACTTGTGGCACTCCATCCGCCAGTCATTCTACATTTTTATTGTCAATAGGGCTCTAGTCTCCAATGTGTCCAGATGTTGTGTTTCACACAAAAGGTCTGGCTTAAATATGAGGGGACTGTTTAAAAATTGTTCGATATACGTTGTGAGCCCTTTTCCTAAGGGCATATGCTTTCAAGAAAGAAAGTTGTTCACAACAAATTAATCACCCAAATTATGGTTTGCAAACATTATTTGGCATAGATCTAGAAGGCAAATTGGCCTCAGTGCACTTCATAGAGTATAAATGATGATCCCAGCAGAGGAATTTGCAACTTCACCTTCTAATCATGCATTCTTCATCCTAATTTGAACCACGTGACTTCCCAACCAGAACTAGGGTGAAGTGTACCATACAGAACAAATTGCCTATCATAGTGTTCAAGAAAGCTATATCACAAGCACATGTTAACTTTATCCATGTACTTTATCCAAAATAACCAGCTACACGCATTTAAGATGTTGTGCATCATCCTTTCATAACACCAGAGGAAACATGACAAATCAGAGACAAGACTTTTGACCTTGTTCAGTGACCAGAATTATCACTTAGCATTACAACAGAGAAAGTAAACTTATTCAAGGGTCAATGCATCATCCACTTGTAGTTCCTTAAAAGGTCATGGTGCATTTTCAACAAAGTATCATTCGAAACAATGGAGAGTGGTTTATTTATTCTAGATATTTTAGCCATCTCAATCACGTTGAAAAGAAAAACACTATCACTATAACCACCTGCGCTGAACATGCTTAATATGTCAGTTTAAAAGGATAATAAGATATACAAGAAATAGGAGACAGGTTTCACTTGATGTACGATCAACATTAACCTTTGTTGCACCATTAGTGTTATTACCTAGTATGCTGCAGATTTAACTCATATACAGGCAAAAATCAGGTTAACAGAAGTTAATATAAAATAAAGAAAATAAAAAACTGGTGTACCTGTATTGGGAATAAAAGAACAAGCATGAGAGCACCGAGCAGTGAAGCAACCCCAAGTTGCCGGTAGAGAAGTACCATTGCTACAATTATACGAAACGGAGCTGACCACAGAGTATGGAGGGATTGACACACTTGCTGTTGGAAAAAGCAACAACTTTAAGAAATAGCAACTACAACTTCCACATAAAACTACTAAATCAAAATGAAACTCAGCTATGACTAGCTACATGTACAGTATCTTTACTCGCAAATGACTATGAAACGTGCCTGAAGTGCTTCAGCATCAGTGGTCATCAAGTTGGTGATTTTTCCAGATGCAAACTTTTTTCGAGCCTCATGAGTTAGCCTCAAGGATTTGCGGAAGACAGCAGCAACCTTCAAACAGTGAGTCAGCAACATAGGAAAACAATGATGAAGCTTCGGCACAAGCAGGTTTATAAAAAGAAATAAAAAAAAAACAAAGAGAAGAATTTATCTAAGTATGCTACATGGGAAAATCAGTCCACGCACAAAACAGGGCCACAATTCAAAAAAATAGTCCGCACAAGGAGCAGTTTGATTGCTGTTATATAGGGATTCAATTATGATATCATTAGTCCATGTTCTTTAGAGAAATAGATCATACGAGAAGCTGCACATTCAGAGGGAAGATATCTTAAATTTTAATTAACAACGGAATTTTAGGGTCACTGACACCATACTCTTAAATTTCAACTGAAGCTATGTGTAACTACAGATGCAATTCATTAAGTACATACTCCGACAAAAGCCCGTGCGCTGTCGTATATGCAGTCGTCTTTCAAATGTGAATGCAGGAGAAGAAAAAAGAAACAAAGGGGATGTCTAAAAACAGAACTTAATAGAAAAAAATTAGATTGAAGAATAGAAAAATTTTGAATGAGAAGAATATCAGTTCCTACTTTAGTAACAGCTAGGAGAAAGGGAAGGAAATTTACCAAAGTAGATCTCATGCGGTAACCAACACGCATGACATTTTGAAAATACTGAGCTTCACACAACACGCCCCCCACCTGGACCAGATCATTCAAAATCAGAACTCTCATATTCAAGGATATAAATAAAATTTCATTGTTCATTACATCAATAGCATAATGATTAACCTCAGATAAACGACATGACAATCTAAGCCAAAAAAAACTAGCAATTGCAAGTTAGAATACTACCATGTGCAACGTGGAAAATAAAATACTAGAAGCAAATCAACTAAATTTGAAGCACTTAATGAGACAAACAATCAATTGGTACTTGATAGTAATAGAAGAGGAGAATTAATGTCATACCACGCCAACAAATATTAGAAATGCGTATATGTAACCTATCCAAGCTGGATCCCCACGTTGCATAGACTGCAGATAATTCATCGAACACAATGAGAAATTTCACAAAAAACATAATACTACATTACCTGCATATGATGGAAAGACAAGTCACACGCTATCTATAAGGTTCTATAAAAGCCCAGTTTAAACTAGGAAAAGTAAAGTCAATCAAAAGGCATTAAAAGAAATGGCCCAACAAGAAGCAACCACCTTCTGGTTTCACCAAAGAGTACAAAACTGGTGGGTAATAATAACATACTGAATTTCTATTTCGCTATGTCAGTCAATTGTGTGCATGTGTCTGTTCACAACACACCCACAGATTCCTCTTCGGGGCATCTAAAAAGAATGCTACAAAAATCCTCAAAGATTAAAACTAACCTGTAGAAGGCTGTTCAGGATTAGTGGCCCCACAAATTGTGAAACATCATTCCCAATCTATACATGAATTAACAGATCCCAACAAATTATTAGCAATAGATATAAGTAATAACAACTTAGTGACTATCTATAGGACAAAAGATTGTACAAAACTGAAAATTCAGAACAAAGATTAGCCTTTAGCATCAGGCAGCAGCAAGTATAAGGACAAAAATGTAGCTCTCTAATAAAGAGCAGGGAATGTTTCACGAAGAATAAAATATATGAATAACATTCTCGCAACAATGATTGTTTGTGTCATCTAGAAAAATTAATCAATGGAAAATATTTTCATGATCAACAACAATTTAGACCCAAACTGTTTTGTTAACTATGAAACTACATTTTCATAGTTCATTTATGTGAGCTATTCAAGCAATCACTTTTAGGAAAACATTTTGTGAAATATTCCTTTCTGTGAAACAAGCGCACCCTTGATTGTGATGGTTCATTTGTTTTCGCTTTTATTTTGTGGGATTTTTTGCCAAACTTCTAAAATGATATTCCAGGTTAAATTTATGTAAAATCCATGCACTAATTTACTTGTCAACACTTGTATCTTTGGAAAGGTTTCAAGTACTTCATGTTAAATAAAAGTTAAAGTGCATGAGCCACAAAATCTAAAAAAGGCAAAATAAATAACTAAAAGACATCCCAAACTATCATACAAGAACTAGTGTAAAGACATATTATGACGTGGGACAAAGATTTTCAACTCTATTTCGACCAATTATTATGCATGCAAATTGGAGTTCCATAAAAGCCAGCCTATCAAATGCAAATATAACATCTAAGTATAATGCCAAGTGTATTAGTTCCATACCTTCCAGAATCCACCCCACCAGAACCTACAAAATGAAGAAAAATGCAGTAAGAATAGTATTCACCAGCCAAGTATTAGTCAAAAGAAGGAATCGACAATAGATAACTACAAACATGATGCCACAGAAGGATGCTTCGTAGGAAAAGGATATTTCTTCACTCTCTTCTAGAACACATAAAAGATAAAAAAGAAAGCATTCACAAGCATAGATACTGGCATCATAGCAGCATAGCCTGACTCCTGGCTCTTTAAAAGCTGCAAATCCCTGTAATTCACAGCTTCTACTAATTTGAAAGAATGACTTCGATACAGAGTAAATCATGCAAGACAATTGTTTTTCTTGATTTCTAAAAGACCTGGAAATGCAGTAGCTGACAATCTCACAAGTTCCTGCTGCCAAAAGCACCAAATATTGTTCATATCTCTCATAACAGCATCACTCCCAGCATATTTCAGCTATTTCTACTTAATAACCGCACTTGTATACATATATAGTATGGGATGAAACAGTTGTCTGACCGTGTTCCCCCACCAGAATGTTTAGGCTTCTATATAATTATCTTTACACCAAGCTTTCATCTATAAGTCAACTACCACAGAGGTCGGTTTAGAGACAACCATTCTCAGAAAGGCCATTTATGACCTTGCTAAATAGCTTTACATTTCTCAGCCTGCAGTTTCTCTCTAAGAATTCTAATTAGAGTTCTCCATCTGATTGATGTCCACTCAGAGAATTGACTGAAACTTTGGACATGAGGTTACAAATAAAGACAGCCAAAAACTCTTTATTTTTTTACAGGGAAGGGTACTGAAACTCTTTGATGTATCAGTTAGGAAAGAACTGGGAAAGCCTGTCCTCAAGGCATAAAAAGTTGTTGCTGTTGTCATGAATGTAGTATGCATCTTAAGTGTCTTGGGCCTAGCTCAGTTTCAAAACATTGCCACGTAGACATGAATGATAAGAAAAGGAAAAACCCCTAGCATGGAGGCCTATACAGGAGGACCCAATGTCCTTATTGTTAGCATACAAAAATATTTGACTGACAGCAACAAACAAAAAACAACCGGCTTTGCATATTGATCTTCTGAAAAGTATATTCAATCCCCTGAAAAATAATTCGATTTGTCTAATGACATACACTCCACATGGATAGGATAACCAAAAGCCAGAATTTGCCCAAATGGAAATACTCCCTGCAACTGTCTCAAGCAAGTCATCAACTGCTTTATTTTGCCAAAGTTGAACCATGATTATCTGATAATTCACACACGGCCAGCACTAAAGATGCTAATATTACCTTTGGAAGTTACACAAAAACTTATGATTTCCCTAGAAAGAAGCATCGCCAACCACAGACGTAATTTACCTAGGCCAATATTTTCCTCAATCCAAAATTTCTTCCAACCGTGCATTAGATTGGTATGCTACAAGTAATAGGTATCAGCACATGCAAACTCAACTAAAATTAAATTAAAGTGATGTCCATCTCGTAACCCCCCAATCAAAGGAGCCATGGTTGCATGAAGTTTCCTCCAACCAAGGATGAAGGAAAACACGGCCCGTTCAACTCTTTCTCAGGTCGTCCATGGTTAGATATTTTCCCATGTTACAGACCAAAGGAATAAGGTACTCTGTGCTGCACAAGTCCAAATCTCTTCGTAATGGAAGAAACCTCAATCCATTTATGCACCTTTCCTAGAAAGATTATAGTAACTCGTAACCTCGATAATCAGGTTCTCCTTCAACTTATACACATCGTTTATCATCTAATTACTAACTAAGTCCCACAAAAGAGCTGAAACAGAACACAAACTGTCTCTCACAATTTTACCAGCTTACAAGTATTCAATGCTTCAGGGGAATTTATGAGTGAAGTCTTATTTTAAGCAGCTAGGAGAGATCCAATAACCAATAAGTGTGCTCATCTATCAACCTCAACACTCTTGCAATGACGCGTCAGATTAACGTCTGTCAAAGGAAGCCAGTCATTACACTGTGTTTGGGAAAAGTTTTAGTGGGTAAAGAATATCTAAGTGTAAAAAAATGATGTGGAGACGAGAGAAAATTATTTTACTTATCATTGTTTGGAAAGGTGGAAAGTAGAGGTGAAGAAGTGGTTAAATAACATTTTATTACGATTGGAAAGAGAGAGAAGATCTTTCTCAAAAAAAAAAAAAAAAAGAAAGAGAGAGAAGATGAGTGGAAATTGCTTTGAAGGATTTTTGACCTTCAAGTCATCTACTATATCTATTTTCAGAATAAAGAAGGGCTGCTCAAATATTAACTCCATAGGTTTTCTTGATCATTTGGTGAAGAATAAGATGAGTAGGGCCCACAGACATCTTCTCCCTGAAATTTCAATGAGTACCCACATTCCTCAAAAGTTCTCCTAATAGGGTGATCTAAATCTTTCTTTAGGTTTTCTTTCTACTCCTATTCTTTACCTCCTTCCCAAACTAAGTGTTAGAGATGAATTTTGATAGACTTAGCCAAAAAAACCCTCCAAACTCCTGTTATAAAAAAGGTTGGATTCTAAGTATTTCGATGCTTCAAGTACATTAAAATGTGAAGCCTCATTTTAAGGAGCCATGAGAGATTCAGAAACCACAAGGACTATTGAACCTCTTAGCTATCAAGACGAGTAGTTCATTTCATCTATTCATATCCAACTTCAGGTCTCAAGGACAGATTCAGCCCTTACAGAAAAATTTCGAGACACAGAGCCAAACAAACTCAATCTCCAGTAACGAATTATTGCTCTCACCAACATACTACACCAACACAACCCTACAAACTTTTTGTGGTTTATGGCTAAACTCCAAATTTTGGTAGATGAAAACAAATATCTAATTCCAAACCAACCAAATCGGTTAGGAGAATGCCCTTACTCAGATTATACTTACAGTTTGTCAAAGCTTTCCTATTTGAATATCTAACCAACAAACACATGGCCACCATTACATGCATGTCCTTAATAATTGACCCACATAAATGCATTGTCATCCTATGTCAATAGCATTCTAAGTAGTATGACACAAAGACAAACAGCTTTTGAGAACTACTCCATTGTGGAAATATACGACATAACTATACTATTTATTTAGCACTCAAATTAAATTTTGAGAGATGAATTCAAAAATATAAATAGTTGGTACTAATGCAATAAATTCAGAACAGTTGGCATATTCCCCCATGTAGTGCCGCGGTTACAACTTTCATTTAACCAGCTAATACTTTGGTGGAATTATGGAAAGTACCTGTTACAGGAGTGCTACAGAGATTTGTTCAATTTCATCAGTTTACATTTTTAGTAATTCAAGCAATGGTCTGTAATTCTTTGTTTCTCTTGTCTAAAAGTTCAAGTGATATGATTTATAGGACTTGTTTTCTTTTCCAAATAATTAAATCACTTATTTTGCCACAGGCAGAGTCAACATTTAAGGACCTGATGTGGATAGTGCACACAATGACAGAATATACACAGAACCTCTGAGCTTACCTTCCCCCCAAACTCCTATTCAAAGGTCTTACAAGCCATGGTTTGCGCCTCCGGGATTCCTCTGCCCAATACCTCTGGAACCTAAAAAAATTAGCAGACTTTAACTGGGACATCATACAGATCATAAAGATTGCAACAATTTAGAACTGGGAGGATGCATACTTGCTGTTCAGTGTTTCTGTTTGATCCCATGTGTCTAATTTCCAGATATCCTTCTCAGTTAGAGGTTTTCGATAGCCTAGCTTCATGAGTGGACCCATCCATGAAAAAAGTATTTCTAGAAATTCACAGGAGAGCAACATGGATTGTATTCAAACATGTGAAGGTCCTCAAATATATTCTTGAGAAGATACATAGTATATAAGATCTCTCTGAAGTATTAGAAAGGAGGATAGACCCAACCGAAATGGCTAAGTAATAAGGTATTGAAGGACTGATTAATACAAACAGAATGATATTTCTGACCCACATTGTCCATACTTTTCATAGAAGGGAACAACAGCAACAACTTGGACGTACAAAGAGGATAACTGCCAATTAACCAATTTATGAAAATATAATATACTTTACACGCTGCCAAAGTTCAGTGCTCTTCCTTATGATAATAATCTTTTCTTCCTCTGAAAACAGTACCCCATGTATAAGAGGAAGTGCAAAGCAATTGGAAACCAGTTTCAACAAAGTCAGTAAATAAGTTTTAACTCGATCTGTTTTGATGTTGTACAGGGATCATGGATATGCAGATAGGTCCACTTTCGACCTCGATGCTGATGCAAGGTATCTTAAGAATGTTGGAATCAAAGATAGTCCTTAGCAGACCACGACAGGTTTATCACTGCAAACATGGACAACCTACTAAGCATATGATTTTGTCAGAAAATGTGACATTTAATATGGAACCGCACCTTCATTCGTCAACTTGAGCTTTTAGATAAATTAGTAGTGGTTTCAGTCTCTACACAAATTAGAGGAATAAAACTCTTGTTTTAATCTCTCAAGGCCCCTGATTTGCCTTTCCCATCATAAGTTTTAACTCGATCTGTTTTGATGTTGTACAGGGATCATGGATATGCAGATAGGTCCACTTTCAACCTCGATGCTGATGCAAGGTATCTTAAGAATGTTGGAATCAAAGATAGTCCTTAGCAGACCATGACAGGTTTATCACTGCAAACATGGACAACCTACTAAGTATACGATTTTCTCAGAAAATGTGACATTTAATATGGAACCGCACCTTCATTCGTCAACTTGAGCTTTTAGATAAATTAGTAGTGGTTTCAGTCTCTACACAAATTAGAGCAATAAAACTCTTGTTTTAATCTCTCAAGGCCCCTGATTTGCCTTTCCCATCATAATCAATCATGCCTTATTCTTAGACCAATCCCAACCTACCACAAGGGAGAGTCTTAAAGCATTTGAATCAGACACCAGGCCTTCATGTGAAGGCTAAAGCTCCTAATAAGTTGGTACACGCTTTACAACATACAGATATAGCTCCCAATCCTTATGAGAATAACTAACTTTTAGCAGCAACATGCAACTTGACATCGCAAGCTTGATATATGATAGGCATGCCAGGGAACGTATACATACTGGAAAATATATTGACATGCCTCTCTGGACATATCTGCTCTGATCCAGGAAGTTCTTCATATTCAGCTTCTTGGACTGATTCAGTCCGCACAGGGGTATAGCCAGGATAAGGATCCAAAGTTGGCATAGAAAACACCATCAGTATCCCAAACAAAAGCTACACCAGAAAACCGACACCACATGATTAGCCAAAGTAGACATTTATTGAGCATCGAGATTTATATAGGTACTATACAAGTATTTTCTTTCCATTCTTTCACAGACATATACAGAAGGTAGTAATTAGCCATGCCATCCTAATGACACAAAATTCAGATATATGAACTTTGGCAACATCAACAACTGATTTCAATAATAATTATGGTCAGCTCATACTTCCATCATTTTCTGAGATTATAAAAAAGTGTAACATTATAGAACATAAACAGTCTCCTCCCTACTAGTTTAAGCTGAAAAACTAATGAACACGCCCCTCATAAACCTGAACTAGACTTTCACTCATACAACACACACTGACAAAATTTTTTCTTCGCTTGATATCACTAAAGCAAGAATAACATCATTCTCAGAAGAAGCAAAACCCATAAATACATTTTTGGGCACCAACCATATAGTTTAAGCTATATCTAACATCAGGCATTTAACAATACGTAGCTCTCTCCCTGTGCCTTATGGTGAAGAATTATTGTTTCTTGTCAGAGAAAGATGCCACATTTTCAGCATCAACCTAAAAAGTGAGTGACAGGAATTAGGAAGTAGCCAACCGACATACCTGAACAGCAACCTCACTGATGTACAAATACAGTACAGAACTGCATAACAACAACAAGCACATGCTTCAGTGTGCTATAACAGATTAGGAGAGTGCTGTAATATTTTTGCAGCATATTATGGTACTCAAGTTACAAATTTGCTAGCAAGGCCTCACAAGGTAACACATACATGTCCCAAGGTACATGTCAGCTAGAAATCTAAAGAAACAAAAAATGTCGGCCTGTTCTTTGATGATGTACGGACTGCCATGTGGGAGGAAATTTGATGCTCTAAGGAGAAGAACTGCGCAACTAAAACAAAGAACAAGTACTGTACACTCAAAAGAAGGCGTGCAAAGTTCAAACCTGTTGTAGAAATCCTTCATAGAGAAAATAAGGTTGAATATCACAGCATCCCCTATCAAGGCGTAAATGACTCCAAACCTCACAAACCAGCGAAATTCAATGATATAGACTTTAGTTTCCAAACCAATCATGACCAGCATGGAGCACCAAGTAAGCGCTTGAATCACTAGGGAGACAATCTGGAGGAGAAGGATCAGCATTAAATGTTAAGCATACAAAAGTAAGTCTACCAAATAAAGTAAGCTATAGGCGTTTTGATAAGAACTCGGTGTTTTTAATTATCTATGAAAATCTATTAAGCATAGTCATTGACAACGAATATTAGCAGCTAGAAGTAGGAAGCTGTAAAATATGTAGGTTCCAACAACTAACTTGGACAAATAAACTTAGAACCAGTTTGAAAGAATATATGTGGGTATTGGCTAGTCAACTTTAGCTCAAGAAGATCCTATGCAGTTATCCATCTCTCTTTCTTGACAAGCACCATTTCAACTTTCCTTAAAATAACATAAATTCATCATATGGACCTATTGCTCATCTAAAATTAGAACCCATTACCATCTTATACAAAGGAAATTAAAAGGAAAAATGTGATAAAATTTATGATAATACTCAAGGATGTAGAGCATGCCATAAGGCAAGGAACAGTGAGAAACATCAAGACTAAGCTATTAAAGTTGTTTGTCCAGTAGAAGAAACCAATTTGAAATCAATATCGCCCACTACAGAAGATAAAATAGAGGACATGAAAGGATATGAAGAGCATCTTAGAAGTGTAGTTCCACTCCTAATTTTATCAAATTCTAACTCCTAAACTTTCTCCCGCGCTAGAGTACAGAACAGTAGCAGAAGTTATCAAATGCCCATTGATACACTTCTTGTCAAAATGCCATGCAATTTATCAAATTCTAACTCCTAAACTTTCTCCAAAACTTTCTCCTGTGCTAGAGTACCCACCTCAAATGGTGCTAGGCCTTTGTGTCCATCTAAGTCGAACACTGAAATTCCCATAATCAGTCTGAATAATGGTTCCGCAGTACAGTAGGTAGCCAGCACCCCCAAAAGATAATTGTACAACTTGGACCTCAAGCAGAATCTCTTCACTTCGAAGTCCTTCTTCGTCCGCCATACTCGATACAAGCAGAGGCCAAGAAGGACCAGATGAGAAACAGTCAACACCAGAGAGTCGAGTGCACATGGAGTGTACACGCCAAAGGCATTTTGGACAACCTTCCCCCACACCCCGTAAGCCACTGGCTGACAGTACCAAACAATTGGCTCGAAAGCCATCGTTGCTCCCTCTATCAAGATTCTTTACTTCAAGAGCACAATCATTCACTTTTCAATCATGATAAATCTGCTTCTCGAGCCAGGAATGAATCTGCCACCGTTCAACGTAAGCCTACTCCTGCAAACACATCAAATATCTAACCATACAGATACAAGGTATTAAATCACATAGAAGGAGAATGAAGCATTGAAGCACTGTGCACAGATGGAAAAGGACTTAAACGCTTTTCACTAGTATATGATCATTTTACCGGGAATCCATCCAAGAAATTATCTTCACAAACAAAAATTAAAAGCTGCTTCACTTCGCAATATCATCAACAGTAGAAACGGATAAAACAATCCAGCCATTGCAGACATTCCAAAACGTTCATAAGACAAATTTTTTTCCCCATAAGCAATCATTCATTTCAGCCAAGTAAAATGCAATCAGAAAGAGGAATTATGGAAAGTATATTACCAGAAGAATAAGTAGAGCAAAAAAAGTTTACTGACTAAACAAGAATCCTCAGAAAAACTCAATGATGATGATTTAATAGAATGATTATAACAAACTCAAAGAAGTAAATGAATTAAGCTTTAAAATTATCAAAGCTTTTGATTTTCAGTTTTTCAGAGAAGCAACAGCAGCAAACTACCCTCGAAAATTGGGAAGGAAAAAGTAAAACCACTCAAAAAGGCAGCCCGATATTCTCTCTCTCTCTCTCTCTCTCTCTCTCTCTCTCTCTCTATGTGACACAAAAGTTTAAAAAGCTAAAAAAAAGATCGTGCGCAATCTTGAATGACCAGATACAGGACAGGGAACAATTGCCCAGAACGAACAAGAACACGAAACTAGCAGTACGATGAAAACACAAAAGCAACAGTTTTTACGGAAAGCCAACAGCTTCCAAGTGGAAATTTGAAGAGAAATGATCAACAGCCCATTTTGGCAGAAAAAAACAAATGAAGATATAGTATACTTTCACTGAATAACAGATTAAGCTTAACAAATCCTCAGAGAAGCTATGATCATAAGAAACGGAAAGAACTAAATTAATTCGGCTTTAATTTACAAAAAGCTTTTGATTCTCACTTATTCATAGAAGCTAAAGCGGCGACTCACCCACGCAAAATGGAAGCAAAAAGTTAGAACCACTCAAAAAGGCAACCCAATCTTGGCTTTCTCTCTCTGTCTCGCGCGCGCACAAATGTCAGAAAAGCTGAAAAGAATCGTATGCAATCTCCATTGACCAAACCAGGAGAAGGAACAGTTACCCAGAACGAACCAGAACACGAAGCTACCAGGCCCGATGAAAACCCAGAAGCAAGAATTTTCAAAGAAAGCCAACAGGTCGGCTCTGGAACAACATCATTGCGTCGAATTAGAAATTTGAAGAGAAAAATGTTCGACAGCCCATTTCGCAAAAACAAGATCTCATCATGAGAAAACCAACCACCCATCCCCGAGGTAACCAAGAAATAAGAAAAAGTCCACAGCTTCACGCGTTGACTCAGCAAAAAAGGAAAAAAAACGCAAAGAAGGAGTAAAACGAGAAACAGAGCTCACGAGATGGGTGTTGCTGCGAGCTCAACACGAACGAGAGCTTCACACTTGAGAAGACCCACAAGGAAAAAAAACGACGATTTCGACGATTTCGACGATTTCGACGATGAAGAGATTGAAGAAGAGAGAAGAGGGTGTTCTCAGAGGGAGAGAGGATCAGAACCTTGTCTCGCTAAATTGCAGCGCAATGCGATTGATTGGAGAACATGGAGAATCCGTCCTCTGCACCGAGAGCTTTCAATGCATCACAACTTCCATTAACTCTCTCTCTCTCCGTCCTCTGCACCGAGAGCTTTCAATGCATCACAACTTCCATTAACTCTCCCTCTCTCTCTCTCTCTGTCTCTCTCTCTCTCTCTCTATATCTACGAACTGCTGTGGCTGTGGAGAAATCAGAGAAGAACAACGAGGGCAAGAACAAAGGAACAAAAGAAATGGATTTTTCTCCTTTTGTTTTTTTTTAGGGGCGGATGCTGCAGTACGTATCTGCTGACGTCAAATTAAAGGCAACGAATTTGCGGGGCCTCGAATTTCGACGTGGACAGAGTTATTATATGCGAGAATCCAAGTTGTGTGGCCCGGCGATTTTGGGAGTCTTGTTCATGATGGGATGGTAGAATCGTGGGAATTGGTGGGGAAGCTCGAGGGGGCTGGTCAGTCTTTGTGGAGAGGTGGATCGGTGGCTTGACAGATTTGGCACGTTTCTGCATTATGAGAAAGCAAAGCACGTGCGAAAGAATATACCGTATGGTCTCATTTTAGGAATCACCGAATACGGTCATAAAATACTGGTTACGAAATGCAGCGCCTGTGAAGAGCCGCTTATTGAAGTTGTCCCATATCGATTATAGAAGGAGTTAGTGGTCGGTTTATAAATGTAAAAAAAAGCTTCAACTTTTAAACTAGCTTTTGGGACGAAAGAGGCCCAAAATTACCCAAGATCCGATGAGAGTCGAGAGATGGTATTTTGTAATTCCTAAGAAATTCTTCGGATCCGATGAGAGTCGAGATCTCCGATGAATTGAGACAGTATTTTGTAATTCCCAAGAAATTCTTCGATTTCTTCCGGAAGAGCCGACTTTGAGCTAACTTAAGAGCCGACTTTGAGTTAACTTTTGGGATAAGAGAGTTCCGGAAGAGCTGACTTTGAGCTAACTTTTGGAATGAGAGAGGTCCAAGACCACTCAACACCGCTCATCGCCGCAGCAATGCTCCGATGTTTCGATCTTCATTATTATGCTCTAATATGGATATTGTTATATAGCAGCACATGCTCGGTAGGCATTCGCCTAATGCCAGCCTTAATTTCTTAGTCGTGGCTCTTTTTTTTTTTTTGGCTTTTATAAAGGTTGCATTTATTTCACGGAAAACTTGAGGTTTGGAGAATATCTTTTAAAAAATAATCGTTTTCAAAAATAATGAATGCAAAATGTTTTCATCATTCACAAAAATAATTAGGCATAAATTGTTATCGATAATGGAAAAATTCTTCGTTGACTAACTTTTTCAAGAGATATAACCATTCTTTTCTCGGAAAAAAAAATATTTTTCAAATCTTAAGTTTCCATGAAACAAACACGGCCAAAGCATGTGTTCTGTAATCTACCTGTATGAATAGTTGAATTTCAAGTTCTTTGGTAGCCGAAACTTACCCTATAGGCTCTTGGAACTACCCTTAAATCGTATGCTTTTAGGGTAACTTGTACTGCTCCAAAATTTTTTAGAGAAAAATTATATCTTCATAATAAATTGTGACAGTTCTAGCTCCTAACACATGGAATATTCAATAGAAAACATATGGATTACATAATAAAATACATGTTCGCGTCTAATAGTGAAATGATCCTGAAAAGGAAAAATGATAAAAGTATGAAAGTAGAAAAATAGAGAAATAAATAAGTTTCCATCCATCTTTAAAATTTATGAGTTGTCACATATTAAAATCTGAAAATGTCATTAAAAAAAGAAAAAGAAAGAAGGGTAACATACAATTAATTGCACGTACTTCCAATTAATAAATCTTATACAAGGCATCATGTATCTTTCTATAGGGTACCTACTGACGAGGGGTGGTCACAAGGTGGTACGGCCCAAAATTATGAAACCTACCCATAGCCAATAATTCTAAAATTTTGAAAACCGAAACCCATCTTGCAAACCTGTCTAACCATACCAGTTTGGTAAGGTCCACAAGTTGTCTTCCACACTCCTGGAGTTGAGGCATGATAGGTTGTATCCTAATTTGAATTAGAATAATTACACAGATAATAGAAAAATAGATTAAGCACGGTTTATCTAGGTTCATCTCGGAATAGGGCTACGTCCCGCAAAGAGATTTCACTATGATTTATATTTACAGCCATACAACTCGTTACGATGATATCTCATACGAGCACAACATATATGACATAAAAATAGGTTCAAAACCTAATTCTATCCAAACTACTTTGATCCCACAATAAACGAGCCAACTTACACACAAGCTCAAACCCGTTATTATTTCGGGACACCGCCTCCGAACCCCCACCCGCTTATCGACGAGCGAGGGAGCCGTCCACTCACCTAGGAGTGGAACCCCTGCTAGCAGACAGGGTAGCGGGACCCCCGTTTTGGAAGCGTTGCTCCCGAACCCTCGCATTCCATGCTCAAAGGTCATATGTCGTCGGTTCATACTTGAGTTTTCCTAAGCTCATGTAGACATGTCCGGTATGAGAAATAAGGGTTATCAAAGTATTCGCCAACTCCAACAAGGCATACGTAAGAATACAAAACTACAGTATGCATTATGGTAAATTTGTTAACATTTACCAACATCTATAGCATTTTTTTTTAGCAAAAATTGTCGTACCACATGCAACCAATTGTCCTAATGCTCAATTGTCTGCTTCGTTGACCATGGGCATGAGGCAGACTTTGGCGATTTACAGCGTTTTTTTATTTATTTTGATTGCTAAGTACATATTAGCGAGTGTCTTAAGATATTCATTTAGATGCATAATAATTTTATTGTGGAAATACCCATTTTTTGTTGAAGTTCCGTGTTTATACTATTTTAAGTGTCCATGAATACCTATTAATAAAAAAACACGACTTATTTTTCATGTCGAGTACAGTCCTTTTAACATAAATTTCGAACATCAAAAGTAGTCTGTTGAATTCATAAATTAGGCAAGACATAAACCTAAATCTACGCCAGTAGTTCAAGTATGAAATTATATTAATCTGATAATTTAGGAAACGAACTCTAAATCAACAAATCCATTTCCTTTCCAGGTTAATCACCAAAGACACTTTCGCCTTTTGCTTTTGCCACTTTTGAATGATCATTTATTTATGATTTCGTCCCTGCCAAACCTATTGGGATGCATAAAAAAATGAAAAAAAAATTATTGGGGATGGGAAGTCGCTAGCCTGACACCGACAAGATCTTGTTATTATTTCCGACCCTACGATATTCCAATTAATAGGTATTTTATATAAAACACACGGTGATGGTGTGTGAATTTGTGGTCAGAAATAACCGACGGTGTTGTCAGACTGTCAAGGAAGCATTCTCCTTGGGGATGTAGGTTTTCCCTTTTTTTTTTTGGAAAAATTTGGCTGATAGATTTTGGCTTTTTACCTTACAAGCGTACTTTGGCCAAAAAAAGGAAAAAAAGAACAAAAATAATGCGTGTACGCATCTTCATAAGACCACAAGAAAGCAAGACTATTAAGAACTACTTCCATGGTTCTGTGCTTGCAGCAAGTGGTCACCTAGGGTTGCACGGCTTCAGGAGACCTCACGGGAACATGGTAGTGGTAGGGACTAACTTGAGCCCATCGATAACTTAGTTGGACTCACATTTACTCAAAAATCGAAACCGTTGAGTTAAGGGCCAATTGGGTATTATTAATTGCTTCTCCTAGCTCTGGACATTCAACATGAGACTTCTTTCTTTCACACCACTCACATGGCGCGCTCAACATTACCTTCTTGGCATGTAAGTCTCGGTATACTATATGAAAGCTGAAACAGATAGAGCAACATTAGAGTGATATCTCCACTTTCGTCTTTCGCTTAGACAAGACGAACGATGACGTGATCATGTTATAACACAGAATGGAAAAAGCAATGACAGGAGAAACAAAATTGATAAGAACTCTAACCATATTCGAACCCCCTTATTTATACTTCGATATTATGTTAGACTAATAGTTCGAACGAGAACGAGAACTTCGAAACCATTTTAACACGGAGTTAGCATTTTCTGTGTACATATTTATTTAAGGATCATTATATGTCAGTTGAATGAGTTGAATTATTTTGTCAATAATAGATGCCACTTGTTTTATTTTTTGGACTAATCAACTCGAGACATTTTATAAATCATCGGTCAACGCTATTCAAAACGAGGACGTGTCAAAGAGACGAAAAAAAGTGTTAAAAAAGGAGGAGGAGGGCCAATACCTCTTGCTGTTCTGGTCAACGACGGCTAAATCACAGCCAAAAGCTGCATTTTTTTTATATTATATTTACAGATCAATAATTCTTTGGACGACAAACTAGGTGCCTTCTATTTTAAAAATTATCTTGATAAGTTTCTTTGAAAATAAATAAGGAAAGGAAAAGCACAAATTCGCTTGAAGAACTAGGTTTGGGGGTGGGCGGGAGGTCGTCCTCGCGGACGTATGTGCAGATACGACCGGCGTTGAACTCTTGTGAAATCTACTGAGATTAGATCCACGTGATCAACGGTTGGGATTTACTTTGAATCATGTGGACTGAGTCCAAGAAAAGGTCGTTCCGATCTCGTCCCTTGGCGAGAGGGTGTTGGGATTTGGTGCAATTTCTGATGGCATTCGCAGATACTAATTTGATAAGTTTTAAAATTTGATTACATATTTTACAAGTTTTAGGACTCAATTGTATTTGCGAGACAAGTATTAAAACTTTCAATACACTTTTCCTTCTTGATTTTGGTAAGTCCAATGCGAGATAATATACAAAGCCTTGATTCAAACATACAAGTGCGGGGTTGGTCGATTTTTCTCCTCAATTTCCTCTCGAGTTTCTCTCTCTTCTTCGTATACAAATGCATATGTCAACATCGGAGGGCCGATCCGGATACAAAACTCGAACTCCCAACCTAATTTTTGTGGTGTAGGACAATTTCTCTATGGAGCTCCGGTCAAGTTCACGGTTCTCATTTTGAGTATCGAACAGTCTGACTTATCTTGGATGCATCAAATTTCTACATGGACTTTTGTGGTGAAATTGAGTTCTTCAACCCTAAAATGATTGGGAATCGCCTGAGCAAGGGTATCTTTGCATGTCAAGAAAGATTTTTCTGACAGTATATTGTGGAGTGAAGACACAGTAATTTGGAAGTACCCACGAAATGCATGCCAGGAGACCTGCTTGTCCTTTGTAACCGGACAACTTGAATCCTTGATCTGATCATGGATAAAATCTTTAAGCAAACCAAAAAGCTCAATTTAAAACTGAGACTTACGAAATGAAATTCTATTATTCTATTGTTATATATTGTGCAACTTTTGCAAAGAATTAAACACTCAAACACGAATATACTATTGTTTAACAGCAATCATCCTACAAACCATTATTTTAATTTAGAGACATTCAAACAAGACATGAGTGAAGGTAACTCAAAATTGACATGACATAACTTACATTAACGTGTTTTCGTCAGTTGAACGAAATTTATAAAAATAACAATAATGACACAAATCAATACAGATTATCAATATGTGTATAATCACAAGACACGTATCATAAATCTTTTCGTCTCCTTCGCCACTCGCATTTAGAAAAGTGAACTATGTCACAGTGTTTGGAAAAATGAAATGTTATTGAGAAAAATGACCTTTTTTTTTTTTTGTGGAAATGAGCCACGCATAAAGTGGACTTAAGAAAGTTGTCCATTCAACTCATAATCATTCCATCGTTCTTTCTCATCATCACGAAGTTGTCTCCCGTTGACCTTCATCTGCCTGCTGGGATGAGATATATGCTCGCGCAAAAAGAGACCATTAGGTTTGACTCCTAGAGCTGACCGGCAGCATGTTGTCCCAATCAATCACCATCCCAAATCTAACTCAAGGAAAAGACTTCTTACCCAAGGTTAGTACTTACTGTGGGATCAAAATATCGACCAGTCGGTCCAATCAAAGGCATTCCATTCTACTTGAGAACTGTCGGGAAGAGTTTGCTCTTTTTCTTTGTCTGTCACTCCTGCCAAATAGAAGGCGAGATTTAAGAAAGGATGACTCGTGAATCTTGCCATCGTATCCTTTAGGGTTAATATAACAAAAAAAACTCTAAACTAATATATCTATAACAGATTTATTTCAAATTATTTTTTAACAAAAAAAATCTTAAATTAATATACTTGTAAGAAATTTATCCCAAACTAATATACCTATGATAAATTTATCCTCTATTAATTTTCATTAAATTTAACTGTCAAATTATACAATTGGATAACACGTGACGGTTAATGGATATACTACTTTGAGATTTTTACGCTTTATTTGTTATAGATTTATCAATTTGGGATTTTTTCATGCTATTAACTCAATTTAACGGAGGGTAAATTTATCACAAGTGTATCAGTTTGAGGTATTTCGTGATCAAAAGAATTAGTTTATGGTAAATTTATCATAAATATACCAATTTAAGATTTTTAGTGGTAAAAAAATAGTTTGAAATAAATTTATCATAAGTGTATCAGGTTGCGACTTTCATGATCAAAAAAATTAATTTGGGATAAATTTATCACAAATGTACCATTTTAGGATTTTTTATGGTATTAACCCAATTCTTTATTATAATTCCTCTATACTATTCACTCTTTTCTTTGCTTTATATGTTTTTTTTTTCTTCTTTTGTGATCTTTTTTCTCATGTTTTATTCCAAATATTCTACTTGCGGGATAGAGCACATTAGAGTTCCCATAATAGTAATTTTTATTTTTGTAAACAGAAGGTACAATCTAAATAAATGGCAGCCTAAAATCTACAATCCGATTTTTTTTTTTTTTGGTCATATACAATCCGAACTTTAGCACTAAACAAAATATGGGATATTTTTTTAGGAGGTTGTGAGAAGAACGTAGTATCTAATCGCTTCGCTATACTAATATTAACAAGCCCCTAATAGTTATTTTTGTTGATGGTGAAAAGGGCGGGTGCCCTTACCAAATTGCAGATCAAGCAAAGGAAAATATGAGGCCATCCTGCTTTCCCCGACTGCGATGTATGTTGGAAGCCCAATAAGGGTGACGTACTTAAGGCCAAGCCCCCTCCTTCGCAGATTAGTCAAGGTTTACTGAGATGGAAGAAAGGCCGGGGAAAATTTGATATAAATTTTAAACAAAGGACAAAACTCATATGTGATACGTGTCACTTGACAGTTTTCATGGAATAAGACGAGTTAAGTCTGATATAAATTGAACTAATATGACAAGATACATAAAACGATCGAGGAGATGCACGCAGAGCTTATAATGGGTTGACTTATGATTAAGGTTGCATCCATTCTCCTAGACTAACAGCCACCAATAGATTGAAGTTCACTAGTAACCAGTTGAACGGTTGCAACTTAGCAAGTACTATTCCTAACTAAAGTTGATAGATCACGCTATGAATAACTTAGCATTGCTCACACACTTGTACACTTCTCGAAACAGGATTTACAATAAGTAACAACAACTCTCAACAAAGTAGGGCACAAGTGAATAAAACCACGATTGTAAAAGATAGTAAATGAGACTATATCGGAGTTTGTAGCTTTCTCGTCATCCTATGTCCTTCAGCATGTGTTGAGTCACTTGTCTTTGATCATCAAACTAGGTGTTGGACAATGTTGAACAAAATTAATTTGTCGTTGGAGATGATAGGCACAATCACCGAATATCCGGTTGCCCGTACAATCAAATCTTAGAGAATCGGCTATACTTAACAATATTTCATTCTCCAAGTCGATAGCAATCAATTTTATTCTGCTCAAATATTCCTTTTGGATTGTCAATCTCAAGGTTAATTTCCTTTTGACCCAAGTATTAGTTCAAAGAAATATATAGGTCTTCTTATTCATATTACAGAAATCACGTGAAGAATATCTTCTCATGTCTGATAAGGTAAGATACTCCTATTTACTTCTCGTAAGTCTACCCAAGCTTCCCGCTACTAATCGACTACAAGTTACCGTCCATTTTGTTCTCCTTGGTGCATTAGAGATTGAAACTTTACTGAGTTGTTCATCTCGTCACGGCACCTCCAAAACGTCACGAACCTCCCACTCTCCTCGACTGGTTCACCCTTTATGATAGTTCGTTAAGCTTCAGTTAGTATTCTCACTTTGTACTTCGAATTCCATGAAGAGTGATAGAGTATCCTTTGACCTGAAATGAAATAACATCTACATTTATCAAATAATAATGAGAAATATATGATTTTGTCAACTTCAAAATATCGTCAGGGGTTTTTCCTAACATCAACTTTTATATATCAAGAAAATTTCATATTTGTTGGATTAAATTCAATTCCAAGTGCTTGAGCTGCAAGATTTTGACTAAATAAAAGTAACATGTAAAATGTAAAAAGCAATGCAGCACGCTCTAAAATCATGGTCCTATTTAAAACAGTTTTGACACGAGAACTCAAAAAATAACATGCTCGAAGCCCTTCGATCACATTGTGCAAACGCAATTTGCCACCGAACACATAACAAGTCTCACGTGTTTCTTTCTCAAATGTAGATAAGTGTACTGAAAGTCCCAAAACTTGTTTAGAAAGTGAAACTGAATCCTAAAATTTGAAAAAAGTGCAATCAAGTCCTAAAAAACTTGAAATTGGTGCAATCAAGTCCTTACGTTAACTTCGTTCAACTAGCTGATGAAAATACTGACGTGGCTTTCTAATTATTTTCTCATCCTATGTGGTGATGACATGGCTAAAATAACGTCGATTTTGTCCAAATATGATTTTAATGCAACATTTATTTAAATTAAATTAAAAAGAAGCTAAACTTGCTGGCCATTCCCCACCTCGCAGCCTGCTTCTCAGCCCCCCCCACCTTCCTTCTAGTTTGGCAAACTTAATATTTTTAAAAAAAAATTATACTAACAATCATATTTCATCCAAAACGATGTCATTTTAGCCTTATGTTTTATATTTTGGCCTTGTTATCGCCTTGTAGAAGGTAGAAAAATATCAAAAACAAAGAAAAGTCTATATTTAAAGACTTAATTGCACCAATTTGATAAGTTGTGGGACTTAATTACACTTTTTGTGAGTTTTAGAACTCAATTTTATTTTCATAATAAGTTTTACAACTTGCAATGAACTTGTCCTTTCTCAAATGTTGTGATAAAAGATATGAAAAACGCATAGTTTCAAATCAATTATTTTCGAAAATAAATATGTGACCCATTCACTGCAAATAAAACATTTTTTTGTCATACAACTATTGATATAGCGGGTGGAGAAATATATCTAGCGTAATTCGTGAGAAAGTATTTAATCGTCCTTGCCTCCATCTCATAGTTGATATTTATCGGATTTCTCATAGTAGACTTATTTGACAACATTCTAAGTGTTAATTAAGGGAAAGAGTTTATTGTCATAGCATGGAGAGATTGTACACCTATACGTGGAAAATTATCCAAAAAGTTCTAAATCTATTGCACATTTATAAATTCAATCCTAAACTTTTTAATTTTTCCATTGAATCTTAAAACTTTTCATCTTTTATCAATTGCGTTCTAAAACCTTTCACCTTTTGCCAATTGAGACAATTCGACCATTTTTGGCTAGAAATGGCTCGGTTGGCATTGACGTGGATAATTTTTAATAATTTTAATAATTTTTAATAATTTTTTCCTTTTTGGATCAAAGGGTTGGTGGACCGGTGACCCTTGCTAGCCCCCGGACGAGGCCCTTGAAGCCCTCGTTGGCTGCAGGTGACGGCGGTAGAGGTCGTCGGCCCCCATCCGCCCTTTGAAAAGAAAAAGAAAAAAGAAATAGAAAGAAAAGAAAATGAAAAATAAAAAGAAAAGAAAAATAAAAAATAGAAAATTCACAAAAATGTTAAGCATTATTAAAATTGTCCACTTCAACGCCGACTATGTCACGTAGGTCGGCCGACATTCCCCTCAGCAATTTTCGGGATGAAATTGGGTGGATGGGCTCAATTGACAAAAGTTGAAAATGTTTACGACTCTATTGACAAAATTAAAAGGTTTAATAATGAATTGACGAAAATGCAATATATTTAAGACTTTTTAGACAACTTTTCCATATACGTAGAAGAAGAAAAAGATATTTTGGTTTGAACTTTTTCTCACAAGGTTGTTCATAAGTTAAAAAAGAATTCAAATAGTAGGTGAGAGACATAACAAAATTATTTTATATATTTGCCCGTTCATAGAATACTTACAAAATAGCTGATTGCTTTTATTTTTTTGAAGGAAAAAAAAAAGATTCAGATATCTTTAAATAGGAGGTCATCTTTGGTGGTGCAATAATTCTCGTGTAAAGGAAAAGATCCTTTTCACAACAAGGCAGAATGCATTGTGATTTAGCGACCATCCACTTTTTTCCTGTGATCACTAGATTCGAGTCAAGAGCCACGACGACAAAAAATAAAGAAAGGAAGGAAGAGATCATTAAGATTCTACTCAAGAGCCACGACAACCCATAAAGATGCTCATAGCTTTCAGTGTTTTCCACCGTACAAGCCTATGTCGTTGATTCTTTATGGACCTCTAAAATATCTTTTATACCATGACCAATACCTCAATTGATTCTATATATGTTACTTGCTATCAAGAAAAGAACTATAAATTATGAATTTACATTTTAACCAATTTAAATTTGAATATAATTTCAATAAAAATCTAAACTCTTTAATTAGCCTCTCGCTCCTTCCCTCTTGAAATTTTATTGGCGTGTTAATTATCATTCCTAATATTTAGAATCGGTTATCGCCGGTCGTTCTACGCAGCATACCGCCACTTTTATGATTTCCAACGGCATTTAATCGTAAGAATCATAACGAAATTTCAAACACAAATGTTTAGGATTAAATTAGCAAAATTGAAAAATTTAAGACTGAATTGACATCCATGTAATAAGTTTAGGACTAATTGGACAATTTTCTCAATTTTCATTGATAAGCTATTTGATGGCACACTTTTTGTTGTGATGTTTATAATAGTTCTACATAACTTTGTTGGTCCTGTTCCACATTCCTTAATCTTTGGGAATTACTTTGATTGTGGAATTATAAATATGATCAAGGTAAGACCTAAGAGTTGAGCCACAACAGGAGTTGCACTTGCAAGTGCATGTGAATAATTGAAATGTACGCACTGCCGCTTGTGAGCATAGCTTTGTCTCGGCCATTGGGTTTCGATCTCGCCTGATCTCCATATAATTCAACGACTGACATGTGAGCTCGCGTGCGTACGGGTTATGTAATTATCTGTCGGCCTGATAGCGACATTTCGCCGAGTCCTCTTCAACCTCGGCAAAAGACAAATTCACTTGTCAGGTAAATCAATTCCCGGCAACATGGTCCCGTCGGACATGGTCCTTCATCTACTTTTTGGATGCTCTGATTATAACTTTCTACGCTTGGACCTATCTGTACTACGAATCTCCTCTCACGCCTTTCCAATGGGCTCAAAATCGATCACAAAGATGGAGCTTGTGATTTAGCTTCTCCTTTTCCCGCAAAATGGGAAGGCCCAGATCAATCATTGAACCATCATGAGTATACCACCCATACACAAAAGCAAAAAGAAAAGATGTAAAAAGCTCGACATTGGGAAAACGCAGATTTCGAGTTAGGGAAAACAAAACTCCTTAATTTTTATTACTAGGAATGATCTTCACTAATCCAATAACTTGGTGTAGCTGATTAGGAGTGATCGGTTCTCGATCCGGTTCGGACTCACCCAAAAACCAAGAGTCGGACCGAAGGTACCTGGATTTGGTAAATAACTAACATATCCCGAGATTGAAATTGCAACAAACATCAACCCAGACTTGTGCCTTACATGAAAAGTGCTCGCAAAAGCATGACAAGTAACGGTCTGTCTAGTTTAGCCAGTTCATACAAAAACCAACTCATCATTGACTTTAATGAACATTAGGATTTCAATCAAACAACTACCACACCCCACCAAAATCAAGGAAACGAACTATGAAATATCTATGTGTCTTCGAAACTTAGGGGCAGCCCGAAACAAAAAAAGGCATTGAAAACTAACGAGAATTAGAAAGATTCTAGCTTCTTTTGGAGCTCTTTACCTCCATTGTCAATGGTGATGAGAGAGAGAGAGAGGAGGGGGGAGGGGGACCTTGTTGCGCCTTTGGATCTAGCTGTCGAGCATGGGAGCGACGCTCTTGTCAAAGTGTCGAGCGAGAGGGTGAGAGGCTGAGAGCAATTAGGTATTGCGCTTAGAGAAAGAGGCTTCAGCCTTAGACTTTAGATATTTAAATTTTTTAAAAAATAATAAAATATTGTCAGTCCAGCCCCCTGGAACCGGGAACCGAGCCCCTCGGACACAAGTTCTACTTTTTGAAATTAGGAATTGGTCCGGGTGGTTCCCGATTCTGTCGGTCCGTCTTGATCACCCCTATCATTTATGTGTTGTGCACAACCCATTTTTATAATGTCATCGGTCGTGTCATGCCAAGCCATGTCGAGTCACGGGCCGACCGATGGCACAAGTATTGTTGGGTTGTGTTGCGACATGTATGAGCCTTAACTAAGTTTGTGCGTCTTGTGTCACAAGAAGCCAACTCGAATTGGATAATTGATTCATACAAACTTATTTATTCAAACGCATTGGAGAATCCTTACATAGCAACTTCCGCTTACAATGAGATAATCTATATGACACGTATGAGTTCCAATGCAAACGTATCATGGATATTTTTTATAGAGTAATACAAGATGCGAGAAGTAAGTATCTTTCTATTCTAACTTAGTACATTCATAAATTACTAAGTGAATACAGATTTTGCTACCGTTAGATATCAAGTGATGATGGCTTAGAGGTCAGGCTTTTGCGAAAAAGGCTAGTTGGAGGATTATGGTGGTGGGAGGAGAGGAGAGGGAATATGGAAGGGGTATGGAAAATTGGGTGAAACATAAACCCTTTGTGTAAGAATTAGTGGAGGGAAATTTTGAAAATTTAAGGGATGGTAAATTGGTAATGGGATCCAGCAGGGGCTGGAATTCAGTGATCTCAACTCCACCCTTAGGCTGCGTTTAGTGGTTTGATTTTCTAGATGGGATAACACTGCATATGATATGATATGATATGATATGATATGTAATTCATCGATCTTGCTATATTCTATCCACTGTTGGTAAATCGGAGTAATTTAAAATAGGATATTTTCAAATCCTATTATGTCAATTGTTTTGTATGAACGATATATCAGTATTAATGAACTTAAAAATTGCATAAATGGAGATCATAAGAATCCCTCGCGACACTTTTGCCTGCTTGAATTTTATTTTCTTATTTTTTAATATTTTGCCTTTCTTTTTTTATTTCTTTTCCCCTTCCATCATTCTCTCATATAATTTTACTAAATAATGAACCATATTAATATACCTAAAATAGGTAATATATACAAATAATAAATATATAGTTTTATGTATATCGAATATATATTATAAGATTCAAAGAAGTCTGAATATATAAATAAAGATAGAAACAGATAAAAATAAAATTGTTGTTTCTCATTTTGAAATTTATTTTTAAATTATAATTTTATAATATTTTAATTAGTTTAAGAAGTTTGTTATTCAAGAAAAGTAACTCTTACATTATGGGTATTAGAAATTATATTCAACTTTATTCCACCTCCTTCATGTGATGTTTTTTTTTATCTAGGCTATATCCCTATTATAATTGACTTTACCTTGTCTTGGGCAAGAGCTAAACACAGAATTTATGCAATCTTGAATTTTATACGGACTAGCAATTTAATCCGCACTAGTTTATCGGCGAATCGACTGGAATTCTGCGCGATGAGGTTGCAAAGCTCCATCAATTGCCAACAAAATCCCGCGACTGGTGGGAAGTCTTCGACCTATAGACCAATGTCCATTGAACTAAAAATGAAGTTGGATGGCCGTTGAAAGGAAAAAAAGGAGGCTCTTTCTCTCTCCCCTGCTCACAGCAAGAACTTGGTTTCTGAAGAAGGCGGATCAGGTTTGCTTTTGTTTTCTCACACGATGTTTCCTTTAATATCGAAACTGAGTGATTTATTAAGGTGGTGAAATGCTAAATTGAGATTGTCAGAAAGTTCTTATGATGAGATTGATGTTGCAGAGTTAGATGACTGAGAGAAGAAATCTTATTTCCTCACCTTCCACCGGGGGATTTTTGGAGGATTAAGTGACTTAACAAACTCTTGAGGGTCCAATACCGACCGACTAGCATTGGAAGCATTATATCAACAGCCTTTTTTTTTGTTCACCTCTTTCTTTTGCTCGGCCTTATTTGCTCTTGAAAACAGCTACCATCCAACATGATGGCCCGCGAGGAGCCGTGTGAGTACTAAATCACAAGTTTCTGATTAAAAACCGCGCCGATTTAGTAAGAACCTAAGGATCCACTCTTTTTACTTTTCAACGAAATGAACGGTTAGGAAAGACGACGGTAACTTGAGAGAGAAAATCAACTTACCCTTGTTAGCTTGCATGTCTGTTTGTTTTCGCAATTGATTCATGTTTGTTTTTTGAGGTCCCTTCACCGTAAAATACCATAATAAGCAGAATTAACCTTGACTATTTGGAGGACTTACACTTAAGAAAGTTGGACAGCGGCATTTAGCATGCTATGAGTGCTGATAATTTGCCTTGGATGTTGAAGTCATTTCTGATGGCATCACGTAGTCCTCATTCCGGCCACTCTTTTTTAGTGAAAATTACAGGTTGCCCCTAGAGATCATTTTAGCCAACTTCATTATTTGTTTTGTCTCGGAGTTTGTCAGGCAGGGTAGCAGTTGTAAAATCATTATAGATTCTGGAACTTATGATAAGTTAAAGATTGACTACTGCCTGTAACTTTTTTCGCATATGCACTGTACAGAAGAAGATCTAAGTGTGTACCTTACTCTCTCTTTTTAGTTCCATGGTCATTTGCTGGTTCTAGAGTCGAAAGAAAGAACTAGATGAGGGTTTCTTTTACCCAACTATAAACACTACGACTACCTCCGCCAGCGTGGTGTGGACGGAGAATCTGCCTCAGTGGGAACAACTTCGGCTAAAGAAATGCTTCAATTGGGTTTCGGCCTAATGGGCCGAGCCCGATCAAGCCCACCCGGGTCGGCTCGGGTTGACCAGTGGTCCTTTGATTGTCTGAATTCTCTCTAATTATTTTATTGGGCTTACTGTCTTGGCTGAGTGTGCCGAATGCATCCAAATAAGGCTTGGCCCATTGGGCCAAATCGGTTTGGGTCCAATCGTGTTGCCAGGGTCGGGCCGAGGCCCTCTAATTATCTTAATTCTTCTCAATATGACTTTGGTTATCGCACTTGATTTGGCCCAACTGGCCGAGTTGGGCTTTGGCCTAAGTGGGTCGAACCTAGTCCAGTCAAATGGGCTTATCTAGCTTGACTTTGTTGGTCCCAACTCGTCGTTTCAGCTAAATTTTGCCAAATTACCATGATTTTGCCAAAACTGACATCAAGATTCAATTAATTTGGCCTAATTAGATTTGAATTGGTTTAATTGCCACTATTAATGAGGGGTCAATGGGGGCCCATTAACTTGTCCTCAAATAATGGCCGCCCGTCTCAAGTTCGAACTCTTGAAATTCGCTTGCAATCTTAAGTTGTTACGATCCCTAGATTAAATGTCGAGAAGCAATATTTTCTGCCCATTGAATACAATATTCACTACAATTCAAAAAAATCAAGTGGAATCGGATGGATTTTAATGCAATTTTGAAATTTCTTGACTAAAGGTCAAAGTCATCAATTTGATCGAAAAGTCGACTCTCGACTCTATTTTTGGTAAAAGCTAAGAACGAAAAGTTCAATTAAGCCAGCAAAAATTTGAATTGATGATTTGTTAATTTTTTTTCAATTTGTTCAAAATGTTGACCAAGGGTTGACATCAATGTTTGACCAAAAAGTCAACAGAAAAGTCAAATATTGATTTATTGAGTAAATTGAACCTGAGTACAAATGAGGTGAATAGAGTTTGAAAAAAACTAAAAGGGCTCTTTTTGACTGGGAAACGTGTCGTCCTAAGGTACTAAAAAAAAGTACTTTAGGTAACACAAACTTCATCGCTTAAAAGTAGCTTTGCCAATGCTATTATAATGTGTTTTAACAAGAGACTGGCTATGAAAAGGAACAACATAAGTGTCGCTTAGACTCGATCATTAGGCAGCATTTGTGTCAATATCAGAAAAGAAGAAATTTTTTGTTAGACCATGTCTTTTTGGCAAGTGACAAAATATTATTTTATTGGCCGTAAAAGAAAAGATGGATAGACTGTTTTAGAAAGATTCAAAACTTTAGGCTTCGTTGTTTTGTGAAAAATAAATAATTTGAAAAATATTTTTCTAAAAATGATCGCTTATATCACTTCAAATAATAAGCCAATGATATTCTTTTTATTTACAATAAAAATTTATGTCCGAACACTTTCATGAGCGATGAAAATATTTTTCGATTGTTCATCTTTGTTAAGAGATGTAAACTATAATTTTTGGAAAATATTAATTATTTATTTTCCGCGAAACAAATGCACCTTTAATTTTTTACATAGGGTGCCTTGTGTTTTTTTTTTTTTTGTTCTTACTTATATATAAAAATCTTGCAAGACTAAATTAATAGATTAAGTAATGTCTTTGCGGCTAGTTGTGGTGAGTTATTCCTTCTCCAATAATTTGAAGATCCTATGTTTGAGGGCATGCATGTCAACGATTCTGATTTTAAAAAGTGATTTTGAGTAGAATTGTTTTTTCTAATTTTGTTCCTGAAATGAGTTTTAGATAATCGAATATGTTTGACAATCTGCGTAAAATTTTTGTTCCTGGAACAAAAACACGTTTGGTAACCGCACAAAATTTTTGCTCTAGAAAATAATTTTTCTTCCCAATTTTTGTCATTTAAGTCAAATAATTACGTAGTTACTTTGTGAATTTTTTTTTCTAAATTTCGAATTAATCGAAGATTAATTTATATTGATTCTCTTACCTAACATATTGCATATTGTATATAATATTTTTTTCGTGCTATTCTGTCTAATTGTCATGTTATACCGAGTCATTGTAAGGTTAAAAAAGGATAGACCATGTTGGGTTCTTGTGTGATTTTAGATTAGCTCGGGTCCTCGCAGTCCTATACCAAATCGAAACGAAGGATATCAAATTCGATCTTAGTGTGATCGATGGCATGTGTATGTGTACACGTAAATGGATTCGCTAATAGTCTTTGATGAAGGTAGATTGAGAACCTTATCGAACGCTCGAGCAAAACCGTTCGATTCTACGCAATCAAAAAAATCTAGGGTCCAAGGACTTGGCTAAGTCGGTGTTTCCACCGACGCCCTTTTAGATTAGTTTAAGCTCTCGCAAGTTTATACCAAATTGCAACGAAGGAAAATAAAATTCGATCTTAGTGTGATCGATGACATATGTATGTGTACATACAAATGGAGTCACCATCAGTCTTTGAGGAAGGAAGATAGATCGAGAACCTTATCGAATGCTGGGGAGAAATCGTTCGATTCTACGCAACCACGTAAATATAGGGTCCAGAGACTTGCTTACGTCGGTATTTCCACCGATGCCCTTTCGGCACCGAAGTTGATTGTTTTCTAAATATGTTTCATGCAAATTTTAATTCATTTTTAAACCTATGAGGTAAGCCAATGCTAAGTGTTCACGCATATTGTTTTTGTCTTTTTTTTTTTTCAAATTTTCTAAAACTAGACTAAGTGCAAAGCACTTAAACCTTGGTAAATCACAACCAATGAAATCAAGTGTGCAATCAAAGAATCATACTATTGATAAATTGCATCAAAAAACCCTAATGAAGCCTTAAGGGCTTGGGGAAATGTGGTTCGGGTTTAATTTCAAAGTTATTTATGATTTTCCTGAAAAAGAATAAAATATATGAAATCTAGGGAATTTAGGCCCAAATTTATGAAAATGAGATCAAACTAGCCTAATCTAAGCTTCTTCTATTTTTAGGAATTTTCTGAAATTTTTAGAATTTTTTTCAATTTTTTTTTTATTTTTTTATTATCTTATATATTTTTCTTTGAAAATGAGACTTCGTTATGTTTTAGATTGAGTGAAAAGTGATAAAAGAACTGAAAGGGAAAAGTAAGAGATTTTTTTTTTTTTTTTGTAAGTAAAAGTAAGAGATTTGTTCTGTTTTGTGATTCTCAAAAGTGATTCTTTTTTCAAAACCAACTTTATTTTTGTTCTTGTTTTTGCTCTAAAATTGTTCCATGAAATAGAAGCAGAGATCATTTACGTTACCAAACACGATTCTCATTCTTTTTTGTTTTAAGGAATAGAATCGGAGAACCAAAATCGTTACTATGTAAGCCCTGAATTTCCAAATTGGCTTCCATTTTTATTTTATTGTATTTCAATTACTTCCACAATTTGGCCAACAATTCTTTTCTTTTTTTTTTTTTGCCTAGAACTTTTGGCAACAATCTTTATTTTGTCAAGCATTGAAAAAGAGCCATTGAAGATGATACCATGCTACACTTTGTTACGAGTGTTGCTTATTGAAATGAGTGTTGCCTAATGCTGAAAAAGTGTGGCCCAAACTTTTGCGCAACACCTGTAATGGATTACGCAGCGCATTTTGAGCTTTGTTGCACGCTAGTTATGTAGCGTGTTGCTCACTCCTCGGCATGCCAAATAGAGAATTTGCATGTTCTTGCACCACCTTCCAAGCCATGGTCACGTGCCTCTCTCTCACCAGTGTCGCCCCGACGGCGAAGCGGAGAACATAAACTCCTCCGATCACCGCATGAGTCATGAAGACCCGACCCGAAGTATTGATAGCGTGAAGCAACTGTGCATTGAGCTTGTTCGCCTCGTTCGATTTCCATGCTTCACCGTCTCCTTCATGGACCGTGTGGACATTTGACATGCTGGTGGCTACTGAAGGACGTATCCGGAAACAAACCAACGCAAAATTTCTCGGAAAGACGACTTCGAATCGGCCGTCTTCCCCTACGAGCTCCTCGAAGAGCTTCGCCAATCGACAATGGATCCTTATGTGATTCCTCAGATTGTGCACGCCATAGCTCCTGAGAACAAGCCACAGCTTCAATGCCCTGAACCTCCTGCTGACAGAAACTTGCCAATCTTTGTAGTCCACAACTTGTTTTGACTCAGATGCCTCATTCTTGAGGTACTCGGGGTCTGTCGATAAGGACTTCACGATGGCATTTGGGTCTTTTACCCAGAGGCAGCAGCAATCAAGGGAGGTCAACAGCCACTTATGGGCATTGAAGCTGAATGAGTCCGCAAGCTCGATTCCATTGATGAATTTTCTGAACTCGGGGCATATACATGATGCTCCGGCGTACGCGGCGTCAACATGGACCCACATGTCGAACTCGCTCGCGACTTTACATAGAGGCGCCAGCGGGTCGACGGCTGTGATGGAAGTTGTCCCTACCGTGGCACATAAGTACAATGGAATCAACCCCGCATCGATGTCCAAACAGATTGCCTTCCTTAGCGAGTCTGGAGACAAGCCGAACAAGGTCGACTTCGTTGTCTTCAAGGCCCGGATGTTCTGTGGGTCGATTCCTGCAATCCGGGCAGCTTTCAGGAACGAGCAATGCGTTTGATCTGACCCGTAGACGACGAGCTTCGTGATGGAATCATGTCCCGCCCTCCTCAGGACCCTATCTCTCGCAGCAGTGAGAGTACAAATGATGGCCTCGGCGGTATTCCCTTCAATGACTCCCCCACCATTCCCTGAAAAGAGGAACGGCCTCGGCAAGTCCAGCATTTTCCCGAGCCAGTCCATGACTAGGCTCTCAAGCTCAGTCGCCGCGGGTGACGAGACCCAGTTGAGCCCCACCACGTTATACCCCGCACAAAGCATCTCGCCGAGGATTGCCGCAGTGCTAGAGCTGATCTGGAAGTAGGCGAAGAAATTGGGGCTCTGCCAATGAGTCAAACCCGGGACTATGTGCCGGCGCACATCGTCAAGCATGGCCTCCATGGGTTCTCCATCGTGCGGGGCGGAACTCGGGAGGCATTTGGAAAGATACCCAGGCTCGACTTGGCTCAGAACCGGGTACTCCTCAATGTTCTTGTAGTAGTCGGCTAGGAAGTCGACGACCATGTGTCCTTGACGCCTGAACTCTCCGAGATCAAGGGGGTTCATCACGATCTCATTGCCAGCTACCGTTTCGAGCGGGTGCTCACAATCGCATCGAAGGCTTTCCATCAACGTAGTTGGAGTTTTAGGTTGGCGATGGGAGCTAAATCAAATGCTTTTGTTTTAGCTAAGTTTGAGATGATCAGTTTTTGGTTGGGGGTTTTAGCTTCTCGGATCACTTAACATTTATAGTTGGCGGCATACATGGGTCTCTTTGTCCATGGGTCAAGGGGCTCGTCTTCGACATAAATAATGGGTTTCGTAAATATTACAGGAATCGGCAAACTTACCACAACCAACGTGTCAGCCTCAGAGACAACAAGAAGGTAGAACCTTAGACAGGGAATGGCCGACCTAAGGGTGGGCGGGCATTGATGGCTACTGGTCGGAAGCCATTTTGCCTAACCAAAGATATCAACTTGCGTTCAAGCTGAAATAACCCATTCTTGTTATCTTTTCATAAATAAAGTAGCCGCATTGGGTGTCATCATAAAGGTGATATCAACAAAGAGCAAATAAGGCCGTGCAGGACAATATTTTCGGAGTAGAATTTTTGCTCCAAAAATACTTCTAGAGCAAAAATCCTTTTAGTAGCACAACTTCTAGAGCATAACTTTATTTTATTTTATTTTATACTTCAGAAATAGTTTTGGAGCCACTTAAAAGAGTAAAAAAAAATTTACTTCTCTTATGAAGTAAAAAAATCAATTTCTGACCAGAAATTGATTTCTTGAGCAGAAATATTGTCAATGCGCGTCCTAACTAAGAGCAACTTCACTTGTGTCAGCCTCGGAGACAACAAGAAGGTAGAACCTTAGACAGGGAATGGCCGACCTAAGGGTGGGCGGGCATTGATGGCTACCGGTCGGAAGCCATTTTGCCTAACCAAAGATATCAACTTGCGTTCAAGCTGAAATAACCCATTCTTGTTATCTTTTCATAAATAAAGTAGCCGCATTGGGTGTCATCATAAAGGTGATATCAACAAAGAGCAAATAAGGCCGTGCGGGACAATATTTTCAGAGTAGAATTTTTGCTCCAAAAATACTTCTAGAGCAAAAATCCTTTTAGTAGCACAACTTCTAGAGCATAACTTTATTTTATTTTATTTTATACTTGAAATAGTTTTGGAGCCACTTAAAAGAGTAAAAAAAATTTACTTCTCTTATGAAGTAAAAAAATCAATTTCTGACCAGAAATTGATTTCTTGAGCAGAAATATTGTCAATGCGCGTCCTAACTAAGAGCAACTTCACTTGTGTCGGCCTCGGTAGACAACAAGAAGGTAGAACCTTAGACAGGGAATGGCCGACCTAAGGGTGGGCGGGCATTGATGGCTACCGGTCGGAAGCCATTTTGCCTAACCAAAGATATCAACTTGCGTTCAAGCTGAAATAACCCATTCTTGTTATCTTTTCATAAATAAAGTAGCCGCATTGGGTGTCATCATAAAGGTGATATCAACAAAGAGCAAATAAGGCCGTGCGGGACAATATTTTCGGAGTAGAATTTTTGCTCCAAAAATACTTCTAGAGCAAAAATCCTTTTAGTAGCACAACTTCTAGAGCATAACTTTATTTTATTTTATTTTATACTTCAGAAATAGTTTTGGAGCCACTTAAAAGAGTAAAAAAAAATTTACTTCTCTTATGAAGTAAAAAAATCAATTTCTCGACCTTAAATTGATTTCTTGAGCGAAAATATTGTCAATGCGCGTCCTAACTAAGAGCAACTTCACTTGTGTCGGCCTCGGAGACAACAAGAAGGTAGAACCTTAGACAGGGAATGGCCGACCTAAGGGTGGGCGGGCATTGATGGCTACCGGTCGGAAGCCATTTTGCCTAACCAAAGATATCAACTTGCGTTCAAGCTGAAATAACCCATTCTTGTTATCTTTTCATAAATAAAGTAGCCGCATTGGGTGTCATCATAAAGGTGATATCAACAAAGAGCAAATAAGGCCGTGCGGGACAATATTTTCAGAGTAGAATTTTTGCTCCAAAAATACTTCTAGAGCAAAAATCCTTTTAGTAGCACAACTTCTAGAGCATAACTTTATTTTATTTTATTTTATACTTCAGAAATAGTTTTGGAGCCACTTAAAAGAGTAAAAAAAAATTTACTTCTCTTATGAAGTAAAAAAATCAATTTCTGACCGGAAATTGATTTCTTGAGCGTAAATATTGTCAATGCGCGTCCTAACTAAGAGCAACTTCACTTGTGTCAGCCTCGGAGACAACAAGAAGGTAGAACCTTAGACGAGGGAATGGCCGACCTAAGGGTGGGCGGGCATTGATGGCTGCGGTCGGAAGCCATTTTGCCTAACCAAAGATATCAACTTGCGTTCAAGCTGAAATAACCCATTCTTGTTATCTTTTCATAAATAAAGTAGCCGCATTGGGTGTCATCATAAAGGTGATATCAACAAAGAGCAAATAAGGCCGTGCGGGACAATATTTTCGAGTAGAATTTTTGCTCCAAAAATACTTCTAGAGAAAAAATCCTTTTAGTAGCACAACTTCTAGAGCATAACTTTATTTTATTTTATTTTATACTTCAGAAATAGTTTTGGAGCCACTTAAAAGAGTAAAAAAAAATTTACTTCTCTTATGAAGTAAAAAAATCAATTTTCGACCAGAAATTGATTTCTTGAGCAGAAATATTGTCAATGCGCGTCCTAACTAAGAGCAACTTCACTTGTGTCGCCCTCGGAGACAACAAGAAGGTAGAACCTTAGACGGGGAATGGCCGACCTAAGGGTGGGCGGGCATTGATGGCTACTGGTCGGAAGCCATTTTGCCTAACCAAAGATATCAACTTGCGTTCAAGCTGAAATAACCCATTCTTGTTATCTTTTCATAAATAAAGTAGCCGCATTGGGTGTCATCATAAAGGTGATATCAACAAAGAGCAAATAAGGCCGTGCGGGACAATATTTTTCGAGTAGAATTTTTGCTCCAAAAATACTTCTAGAGCAAAAATCCTTTTAGTAGCACAACTTCTAGAGCATAACTTTATTTTATTTTATTTTATACTTCAGAAATAGTTTTGGAGCCACTTAAAAGAGTAAAAAAAAATTTACTTCTCTTATGAAGTAAAAAAATCAATTTCTGACCAGAAATTGATTTCTTGAGCAGAAATATTGTCAATGCGCGTCCTAACTAAGAGCAACTTCACTTGTGTCAGCCTCGGAGACAACAAGAAGGTAGAACCTTAGACAGGGAATGGCCGACCTAAGGGTGGGCGGGCATTGATGGCTACTGGTCGGAAGCCATTTTGCCTAACCAAAGATATCAACTTGCGTTCAAGTTGAAATAACCCATTCTTGTTATCTTTTCATAAATAAAGTAGCCGCATTGGGTGTCATCATAAAGGTGATATCAACAAAGAGCAAATAAGGCCGTGCGGGACAACATTTTTAGAGTAGAATTTTTGCTCCAAAAATACTTCTAGAGCAAAAATCCTTTTAGTAGCACAACTTCAAGAGCATAACTTTATTTTATTTTATTTTATACTTCAGAAATAGTTTTGGAGCCACTTAAAAGAGTAAAAAAAAATTTACTTCTCTTCTGAAGTAAAAAAATCAACTTCTGACCAGAAATTGATTTCTTGAGCAGAAATATTGTCAATGCGCGTCCTAACTAAGAGCAACTTCACTTGTGGCGGGCAGTGAAAAGATATTTCACAAGGGGGGAAAAGTAACAAAAAGGCGATAATCTTATTACATTTGTACCAATTTAGTTCCAAATATTTTAATTGAATCAATTTAGTCATAAACATTTTTACATTGATACCAATTCAGTTCAAACGACTAATTTAGGCCGAAAAAAAAATAACTTCTTATAAAATATACAAGTACTTATATAGGGGGTCGACAAGAGGTGTCAAGGTCTTTGACTTACTTTTTAACTTACTTTTATTCACTTGGGTCATATATGAGTTCAATAAATTTAAAAAATAGATCAAATACGGGTTTAGCCTATTCAAATAAGGGTTTTAACTCAACTTATTTTCTACCTATTTTAAGCATGTGGCCTACAGCTTCCCAAACACCACTTATAAATGGGCCTCAAGTATATTAGTTTATATTTTATATAAGTAAAAGAAAGAAAAAATTAAAATTGAAAAATGTAAAAATTGTTTTGGAACGACACCACTACCTCCAACAGCCGCCAACCTTCGGCCATTGCCAACCATCGCTGCTGGAGAAAAAGGAAAATAAAATAAAAAATGATTTTCTAAAAAATAAATACTATTTTTTAATAATAAAAAATTAATTTTAAAAAAAATAAGTAACCATTTTTAATAATAAAAATATTTTTTCAAAAAAATTAAAAAAAATTATCATATGAAAGTGTTTTAGCAATATTATTTTTCTTAATAAATTATAAGAAAAAAAATACTACATGATTTGGTTAAAATATAGAAGTATTTAACTAATATGGGTCGGGTATGGATTGGGTATGGTATAAATTGTTAAATTTGCACCGTATGAAAATGTAACGACCCCAATACCTTTGCCCATCTATTCTACTCTTTTCTAATTTATTTATTATTTTCTACCAACCTTTATTATCTATTTGCAAAAACTTGACGGTATGCTACTTATATAAATAGAGATACTAGCTATTCTACTCTTTTCTAATTTATTTATTATTTTTTGCTAACCTTTATTATCTATTTGCAAAAAGTGACCGTAGGCTACTTATATAAATATACATACCAGCTACCAAGAAATTTACAGACCTACTTAAATTTGTACCAAGTATATCTTAAAATATTCATTACTTTCACTTAAAAATGTACAATCAAAATTTAGGAAGGTCCTCTTGAGTATTGCTACTCGACATTTCCTTACTTTGTCTAAACTATTAGAACTTCTTCCTCATTCGGACTCGGGAACTCTCCTAAGGCATCACTTTGCCTTGGAAGTCCGACAGTCCATCAAAATTAAGCGGAGGACCCATAAGCATTCTTCCACCTACTCTTTGATGCCAGCTTCCATATTCATAACTTCCGACTGGGAATATTCCATGTGAGCATGCACTCCAAACAGTGAGATACGAGGCGGATCCATCTTAGTTTCCTGAAAAATAAAGGGATGAGCGAGCAGCCCAGTAAATGAAATTACTAAGCCTAAAGCGGGAATGTCGACTTTCTATCCAACAAAGCTATCATGTGATCTATTGTAACTATGAGCATGAATCTTCATTTGTAAATTATCAAATGCGTGGAGCTCACCACATAACTTTTGTTCAAATGTCATGAATACATCAATTCATGCAATTCACATCAAACAATTATTCCTAGCTTGCCAATTTGTGCCTATCTGGCCCATCAATGTTTGCCTATCCGGACCATAATAGTTGCATATTCGGGGCCATAATTAGTAAGTCGTATCTCGGGAACACTCACTTGTAGGCTCAATGTCATCAAAAGATGAACGTCTCGCATAATCACCTTCACGGGAACGAGGCTCAATATACCCATGATACAAACCCTTGAGACTTTAAGGGAACGTTTGCCTATCCAGGCCATAATTGCCTATCCGGGCCATACGTCGTTTCTCGGATGATCCGCACAAACACATTCTTGCAGGTGCATGTATCAAATCATTTTAATGTAAGAAAATATCGTCATGGCTTGATGTAATAACACTCATATTGCACACAAAATGTATATAATTCATGTCAATCTAATGCAAGACTTCGTTTAAGTACAAACAGGCGTTACCTTGTTAGATCTAGTAATCCTATTTACCTAGTACCCAAATTATGGTGTCCTACATCAAGCAATAAGGAAATAAGACCAGAAGTGACATGATGGCGGCGGTATGAGGCGGCGGTAGAAGTCGGTATGGGGGATGTCACGCCTTGGAATGACGGAGACGCTACATCCCGCTCAACGCTAGTTCTCGCTTTATCAAACCACCAGGATCACTTAACTACTATGCTCAAAAGAATGCACATGCGGAAGCGTTCCAAACTCCGAACGACTTAGGCATAAAACAAAGTGATAATAAAACAATACTTCAACACCGATCGATACCATAATCAAATTAATACAAACAGTACTAACTAACACGACGAGGGTGGTTCGGGGGTTTAAACAACAAAAGGCCCACCAGGGAAATTAACACACTAAACAACCTAACCTACTTGACGACCGAATAGAGATAAGCGGCACTAAAAGGGTCCCCGCCAAGAACTACGCGTCCGACTCATCATTGCCATCGTACTCCTCATCCTCATTCGGCCGGTACAGGGAATGCTCAATGGACTCCGCTACATCCTCCATGTCCTCGTCATCTGTGTCCTCGTCGTCCGGGTCTGAAACCTCGATCACCTCTATGACCTCGATATCATCATCATCGTCGGAGATGGGAATAGCCTGTATATCCCTCGCCGCGGGCACATGGGTATTAGTCTCGTCCTCGACGGGTCTAGGTCGGCGGTGGGTAGGCGGGACATCAAAATCAATCTCGGATGGTCTCAAAGGTCCTACTGCATCTCCCATATCCTCATCGAAATATAAGTACCAAGACTCAAAAGGATGGAGCAACCAATGCTCCCGACCTTCATTCATCCGCAGTGTCGTACTATATCTAGCATAGGTCTTACCTTGTCTTATAGGGAACTCGTCTACAGAGGTATCAAAATCCTTAGGACGTCCAAAGCGTTTAGCGGCATCATCGGGATTTGGGATCTGAAAAAAAGGGTAACCCACGACGAGGTGAGATATAAATCTCGATAAAATTGATCTAAACCTATCCTAGGCCAATAGTACCTCTAGACAACCTTAAAAAAAAAAACAATAATACGGTGAAGTCAACGAGTCCAGCATATAAGGAAAGGAAAATTCACACTGGCACAAACAACCAAGATAGAATCCAAAACATTAGTTCGGGCCTAGCTTCGTAGTCTAGGGCAACAAGGCTTCCATTACACTCATGGACTAACCGCTCGGACTTTAGTTTGATTACGAGCCTCAAGCTAACTCCTCCCCCAACTCGCTTGATTACGGGCCTCAAACTACTTCCTCCGCTTGCCAAGTTTGATTACGGGCTTCACGCCAACTACACCTCAAACCCGCTTGATTACGGGCCTCAAGCCAATTGCTCCTTAAACTCGCTTGATTATGGGCCTCAAACTACTTCCTCCGCCCGCCAAGTTTGATTACGGGCTTCAAGCCAACTACTCCTCAAACTCGCTTGATTACGGGCCTCAAACTAATTCCACCACATTCTAGTTTGATTACGGGCCTCAAGCTGTTTCCTCCGCCTACTAAGTTTGATTACGGGCCTCAAGCCAACTACTCCTCAAACTCGCTTGATTACGGGCCTCAAACTAGCACTCAACATTCTCACTATCCATCCCACATCCTCGAAATCACAATTTCTCACTTATTACTCTTATCTAAGATCATATTCAACTCAAACTAAAGAATCTCCTTCGGTCACCACAACTTTTAGATCTTAGTAAGCAAACACAAGCACAAGCTCATACATGGCACGTTCATGCAATAATCCTTATCACAAGTCCGGTTACCCATATACCATTAGCTAGAAATTGTTAACTTGTCATTTTCAAGCATGAATCCACAATATCAAGCCAAATACAAGCAAGCATGAAACTTCACAACAACAGGGGCAGATTTGGCCTCCTTGGGTCACGCCCCAAATTAGCCATTAAATCATCATCTTTCAAGCCAAACATGGGTCTATTAGTAGCCTAAGGTCCTAAGAAGGGTTTAGAGCAACATAATAAGGTCCTAAGAGCTAATCCAAGCAACCAAGGTGGCAAAGAGCGGCTCCAAAAATTTGATCGAGGACTGGCCGAGTGTTGACCAAAAGAACATCCAAAGATCAACCTTTTACACCAAACATTCCAACTAAACCTCATCTCGCAACCTTAACAACTTAAGATTAGACTTTAGAAAGTCTTACCAAGCCACAATGAAGCTTAAAAGGGCTGATCCAAAGCCTCAACAACTCACAGCTCCAACTCGGGTCGGCGGTGGCCACTGTGGGTTCGCGAACTCTAAGCGGCGAAGGCTGGTTGCTTGTGCACCTCACGGTCTTGGACGTCTTTAGGGAGCTACAGAGATTGTATGAATGCAAGGTCAGTTCAGCTTGAAAGAGAACTCAAAGACGAAGAAAATGGAGGTGATTTGAGGTCAAAACAACGTCGGATGAGGGAGATACGCTAATTGTACGTCGGCGGTACGACGACCGGCGTGGGCAGTGAGTGACCTACCTTCCTTGGTTTCTACAGAGTGCGTCTGGTTGAGTTAGGAGGCGATCCAGATATGCACGGAAAGAGAAGAGAGAGACGAAGAGAATGCAATGGTTTTTGAGTCATACGACACCGAAGTCGTCGGCAGCGCGGCGAAGAAGACGGCGGGCCCGGCATCAGCGTGGGCGGCGGGCGAGCGTGAGAGAGAGAGAGAGAGAGAGAGAGAGAGAGAGAGAGAGAGAGAGAGAGAGAGAGAGAGAGAGAGAGAGAACGACCGAGTGAGAGAGTGAGGGAAAGAGGGAATGGCTTGGTTGGTTCAAAGAAGAAGGAAGGAGAGGGGGAAAGTCCAATCAAAATGTCATTAGTTTGAAAGAGGGTAGGTGGGGGTGGTTGACTAAAAGTACTTGCAAGATTGGATGGAGGTGACATAAGATGGTAGTTGGGGTAAAGTGGAACTCTTTTCCATAAAGTCCATCAATGGTCTAGTCTTTCTCTCTTAAATCTTTGGCCGGCCATCAATGGAGGGTAATTAACAATTTCGCCTCCCCCGAGTCCAAGTAGATGTAAGGAACCTTAGGGCAAATAGGTCGTTTCATGTCCTAATCTCAATGCTTGATTTTCTGAACTCTTGAGATTAAACTTATGATCCAATTAGCTTGGATAAAAGACTATCTAATTTGGTTATTGCAAATTCGCGAATCCAATCTCCAAATTCAAAATCCCAATTCACGTCTAAATCCCGCCGATTTCGATTTCAATTTACCTCAACTAACGGGTGGTACTTTTGGACACTACGTGTATTCCACGTATCGATTTCCTTATTTGCCTTTCCCTTTAGGTTAGTATACTCGTGAGTGATTAGTTCAGAGCGAAATATAATTGAAATACATCATTGGACATTCATTCATTCATAAGTCTCGAATTGGGTCGGAATTCGGAATGTCACGGGGGAGAAGGAATAAGCGTAAGAGTAAAGGAAGAGGAAGAGAGGGAGAATTGGTGGTTATGGGAATTGAAGAAATCACACCCCTATTTATAGTAGTTTCTTAGCTTCTCTCATAAGCGTCGTATCTTTCTTTACAAAGTTCTTTGATAGTGACTTGATCTTTATCCTTACCATTAATGCTTGAAAGTAACTTTATGGTTATCTCTTATCATTAATGTTTAAAAGTGACTTGATGCTTATCCGTTAGAAAATTAACTTATATGTCCTTAATAGACTTGGCCTTGATTTAGATGTTCTAATTGACTTGCTATTGACTTGTGTGTTAATTCTAAAGATATTACTTTGTGTCATGATTTTTAATACAAAATTTTTGGGAAAACTTCGTAATTAAGTAAGATAATGGCTTCTTCGATAAGTTTTGGGATAACTTTCTTAAGAAGTTACGAGATGACTTTCTCGAGAAGCTACGAGATAGCTTCTTTGTTATGTTTTCTATACATGTGAACGCATTTATGTCATCTTGACTTTGTCAATCCTATAGTATGAACTCATTTATAGTTTGTTGACTTTATAAATCCTAGTTAAGTGAACGATTTTTGAAAGTTATGGCACTTAAGTGAGCGTTTTGAAAGTTATGGCGCTTAAGTGAATGCCGTACACAAGTTATGACAAAAAATTCGAAACTAAGATTGATAAAAAAAAAGTCAACCTCAAAGCCGACTTTTCAATTATTGTAAATTGACACTTATTTACTAAAATCCTAATTCTTATATGCAATTAAAATTCTAAAGATAGTTAAATGACTCTTGTTTTGTCAAGAAATGAGCCATGTATCGCTCAAGGATAAAATCATATTGCATTATCATATTCATAAGTGTTAATACCTCAAAAAATTTGAAACTAGTACATCCGTAATAAATTTACCAGAAACTAATTTTTTTACTACCAAAAATCCAAAATTTGTATACTCGTGACCAATTTTTTATCCATGAATTTTCGTTAAATTTTACGATCAAATTACTAAAGTGGATGACTCGTGATAGTAGACAAGTGTACATGTTTGAGGTTTTTAACAATTTTTTTGTCATAGTGTACCGGTTTGTGCTTCTTCTTGATATTAACCTATTTTAATGGAAGCTAACATAGGGTAAATTTATATTAGGTGTACTAGTTTGGGGGGGGTTTGATGATCAAAAAAATTAGTTTGGGGGTAAATTTTACAAAATACTAGTTACGAATTTTTTTGTGGTCAAAAAATTAGTTCGGAGTAAATTTATTATAAAATATCAATTTGAGGCTTTTTATGGTATTAATCATATTCATAATCCTAAATAACTATAGTGTAAGTTCAAATGTCGAAATCAAAACGATAGTTTCTTCGCAATAGCCAAAAATCTCGTCGACCTTATCGAGCTTCTTGGAACAAATGCAAGTGGACAAAAGGGCATCCGGGGGTAGTGGAATCCAAGAGATGATAGAGTAGACATTTGTAGAGGTCTTCTGAGAGATGCGTACTAAAGTGAGGATCGAAATATGCTAGAGTGAGATTCCCAATGATAGCACGAGAAAATTGGTCAAAGAGTGCGAGGTTCTTGTCCAATTGTGCCACAAGAACCTAGTGCGAGTATTAGTTGGTGTGATGAGATGGAACTAAGAGCGATCGTGACAAAACAAATGGGTAGAGATTAGAGAGAGCCTAGAGATGTGGTTGACAGAGAGAGCTTCGCCATTGAAGCACAAGTTGAAGGTATTAGTTGGAGTCATGGAAGGCATGTGTTATTTGCATGAATTGTGGCCTCAAATAGGTTATGATATCGGGACCAGTAGTATTATCTTGTCTAAAAATCTCGATCCGCTTATGGCGGTTCGAATTTAATGGTCGGAACAGCAGCTCGAAGAGTAAGTTCATTTCTGTTTCAACTTGCATTTTTCCTTCATTCTTTTAGCAAGTTGCAAAACTCGACCCCCATTGGGCCTTTTTTTAATCATACAAACACAAGTTTGGAGTGCCTTTGTTGGAGATGATCACATGCAGAGGGAAAATGGGAGACCTTGAGGGGGACGTGGACGGTTTATTGATTAAATGCAAAAGGATATTCGAAGCATCAAAACTTGTGTATGACCCTCATTTTAGTGGCGAAGCATTTTTTTTCGGAGCACTTAAGTGCCAATATTTTCAAAAATGATCACTTAAGTGCCAACTCAAATATGCTTGGCTTGAAATCCGACCTGGCATTTGTTTTTATTAATATCCGGAGTCGACGTGGCTCGTCGAAAGTCCAGATATCAATAAAAAAGCTAAAAGTATAAAAAATATATTAAAAAAAAAAACGCAAACTTAATTAGATTAAAAATATGTCTAGAATATCAATAACCCATCAACGGGAAAAGTAAATGACAATGAACATGAATCCATGATGAGAACAAATGGGAACCCACAACAAGTGAAGGATCAGCTTATTAGTGCACCTTAATAAAGTCATTGTGTTCTCGTTTCAATATGCAAAAGGAGACTCCCCAACTAGTTAACACTCCAATTTGAGAACACCCACCATCTCAATTTACCTGTCCTATGAGCAATGAGCATAAGCTTAACATCAATGTAGGATTGGGCTAAGGTATTCATGCATTCATGCTTCTTTTGAACATGGATATGCAAATCCTTGCGGATTATTTTTTTGATTTGATTTGATTATAATTAGGGATTAACTTGATTGACTTGTATCAATCTGCGATTATATTCTTTAGATAGAACCCACCTTGTACTATAAATAGGGTCCTCATACAATATAACTTTACACGGAAAGTAAATGCAAAAGAGCCTATTTCCTAAATTTCTCTCTTTACCTACGTTTTCTTTCATGGTATCTGAGCGAGGTTCTTTTGGCCTAGTTTCCATAGATGATTCCTAGAATTGGCTCAATCATTTTTTTTTTTGAATTGTTGTTGCAGTCCCTTTCACGCAAAACAAAGTCAGCAAGTCAATAGGAATTCATGGAGAAAAATCAAATCACAAGTATAGGCGAAGAGAGAAATCTGGCACATGAAGAAGTGATTAGCCCACATGGAGTTTCGAATCCAGTTACTACAAGCCAAGTTGATCTATCTTCAATCCAACTTGATGGATCAGCTCGACCTTCTGTCCAAGTCATTGGTTCGACCAATTAGGCGACATTCTAGTGGATTCCATAGCCTAGTTAATGGGCTGGTTGATCCAACCAACCGTGGGCTTGGATCCATGCTTTCGGAAGAGAAGCAAATCCAAATAATTTTGATAGATCCGGGCCAACACCCTCTGGGCCCCAAATTACTCCATTGGGTCGGGGAGCAAATCCCTACTCGATTTATGGACTTGGGTTTGCACCGTGGGCCATCCCAAGAAATGGGAGCTGTCCCGAACACGGCGATGCCCTCTACACATCGCGGGCCGACGGTCTTGAGCTTCGAATCATCGCCTTAAGACTTGTCAGAGTAGAAAATCATACGGACTAGGCGCATGACTTTTGGGAAGCGTCGGTACCAAGGACAAGGATGGGTTCCTAGATGGAACTATCCTCGTCCCGATCGATGAGCAACTGCAACATCACCACCGCAAGTGCGGTTAGCTTGTCCTTACATGGATTTGGAATTATTTTAGTCTTGAAGTGGTGGCGGGTCTCCCTCCAACTAACAACCCAAAATCATTGAGGGACGCGACCAAGGAAATATATGGGAAGCTCGACCGTGTCAAAATTTTCTCCCTAACGTAGGCGTTATTTGAATTCAAGTAGGGCTACCTCTCGGTCGTCGCTTGCTTCAACCGATTGTCCTCCTTATAGCACGAACTTGAGGCGGCCACGGTGAAGCTTGAAGGACCGAATTATACACTTCAACAGTATAGACAAATGAAGGAAGAAGAGAAGGTACCTTGTTTCTTACTTTCCTTGAATGACAACTTTCTAGGGTTCCAATCACGGATCTCGCCATGGATCCCGTTCCACCCCCCGACCGAATCTACCAGCTTGCTATTCAAGAAGAGAGCCAATGACTAGCAAGGTTGGGACACACCAAGACGGCCGAGAGCATAGCATTTGCCACTCCAGTGGGACCATCTCAATGAGCACCTGCCACTCTTGGGCCGCCATCTTTGGAATTGTCGTTCAACTTTTCCTTTGGATTTGGTGGAGTTTATAGATCAAGCAAGGGCTTCAATATTTCTTCAAACAAGCCGAGTTACTCAACTTCGACCCCTGTTTACAAGGTTGGAGGGTTGAATGCAATGAACAAGTCCAACATGAGCAGCTTCAATATAGGTGCGCCCAATTCAAGCAAGATTTATTCATTCGACCCATCCAAGGGTAACCATAAGGGAAAAGCAAGATTATATTGCGAGTATTGCAAACGCCTTCACCATACCATGGACACAAGCTGGAAGTTGCACGAGAAACCCGAAGACAAAGGCAAAAGGGAGTCTCGCGCCCTTCGGGTGACTAGGGACCATCATCCGACACAGGATCAATACCAACAAATTCTAAAAGCATTGAAGCAATTAGACTTGTCCAACAAAAAGGCTGAATTCTCGGGTACTTCATATTGCTATAGTACTATTTCTCATGACGCATGGATTATTGATTCAAGTGCCAATGATCACATTATCTGCAATGAGAGTTTCTTTTTCAATGTATATATTAATCCTAATTCCCCAATATCCGTGCGACTTCCCAATGGCAACACCATATTTGTCACAAAAGTAGGAATAGTTACACCTAACCATACCATCACACTCCATAATGTCCTTTATGTTCCTCGGTTTCAATTCAATCTCATATTAGTTTCTCAAACTTGCGAACAAAATTCTTGTCGTATTCTTTTCCATACCGGCACTTGCTTATTTCATGCCCTTTTGACCGGCAAACCGATGAGCTTGGGTCAACTCTTTGAAGGGCTCTATTTTTTGACCAAATTGACCGAAGATCTTGATTTGTCTTGTTTTTCATTCAATAATGCATCATTATGCAATGCTTATACCGATGATAATGTTATTTTATCTCATCGACAATTGGGTCATTCTGCTATTTTTCCCTATTCCTCTTGTGATATTTATCCTCTTGCCAAACAAACACGAACTCCTTTTGCTCGTAGTTCATCTCGAGATTCGGATATTCTTTCTCTTATTCATGTAGATATATGGGGTCCTTATCATACCCCTTATCGCGATGGCTCGAGATTTTTCCTCACCATTATGAATGATCATTCTCGTGCTACATGGATATTCCTTATGCAACCCAAAGGTCAAGCTCTCTTTCATTTAAAAGCCTTTATTACATTGTCTCAAAATCAGTTTGGCAAATCTATTCATCACATTCGAACAAACAATGGACAAGAATTCTTTAGTAAAGAATGCCAATCCTTTCTTACTTTTCATGGCATATTACATGAAAATACATGCACTTATACACCTCAACAAAATTGGATTGTTTAATGAAAATACCGCCGCTATACTGAAGATATTGTTCCTATTGTTGTTGATTTGCCGTCATCTCCGGAACAAGAGCCATCTTCTTCTGTGACTCCTCCAGTAGCTCCTCGACGTTACGGGTGTATCTCTCAACCACTTGCTTGGAGTAAGGATTTTACATGTGGTTCACTTCAATTATCGTGTATATCGTATCTTGTTTCTTCTTACATCTCTTTTGGTCAACTATCTCCTAAACACGTGCTGCATGAGTCGCATTTCCGAAGAGACGGAACCAGCATGCTACGATGAAGCTGCTCGGGATCCTAGATGGCAGAAGACGATGGAAGTAGAAATCCAGGCTTTGACTGATAATCATACTTGGGGCATTGTTCCCTTGCTAGCACATCGGTGACCCATTGGATGCAAATGGGTCTACAAAATAAAATACAGGGCTGATGGAACAGTTAAGCGTTATAAGGCTCTGTTAGTGGCTAAAGGATTCACACAACGTGAAGGCTTTGACGACCACGAGACCTTCTCTCCGCTTACCAAGGAGGTAACTGTTCGAGCATTCTTATCCGTGGTCGCTTTTCGCAATTGGGATCTTCATCAAATGGATGCCAACAATGCTTTTCTTCACTATGATCTTGATGAAGAAATATATATGGAGCTACCACCTAGATTATGGAGATAGGGGGAGACTGGAGAGTGTCGTCTTCGTAAATCCTTATATGGGCTTAAACGGGCATCTCGTCAATGGTATGCCAAGTTGACTTTTGCTCTCACTGCAGCAAGTTTCCAACGGTCCAAACATGACTATGCTTTATTCATCTAGACAAAAAGTATGTCGTCAATTCATTTAATGATATACGTTGATTATGTATTAATCATAGGAAATGATGATGTGGCAATCAAGTGTCCGAAGGAGAATTTGTATGCCATATTTTGGATTAAGGATTTAGGTCCTCCTAAATACTTTCTTGGAATTGAAATCACTCCTTTAGAATTGGGAATCTCACTTAGCCAACGAAATTTTATTATGGAAATTATATCAAAAACAAGCCTTTCGGGGTGCAAACCAGCAGTGATTCCAATCAAGCGGAACATTAGATTGACTATAGTAAAATTTCATATTGGAGCACACTCTGACGTCGGTGATCCATTGCTCGGTGTTCCATTTATCGAAGGTTAGTTGGGAAACTCATACACTTCACCATGACAAGGCTGGATATTTCTTATACTGTGCAAACGCTTAGCCAATTCATGCAAAACCCAAAGGAGTCTCACACGAATGCGGTGCTAAAGGTCGTAAAGTATTTGAAGAAATGTCCAAGACTTGGGATACTTCTTTTCGGGGATTGCAACATGGAGATGATAGCTTACGGCGACACGGATTATGCCACATATCCTATGAGGCAAAGATCGGTAGTAGGTTTTTGCATTAAACTTGGAAGTTCTCTACTATCATGGAAGATGAAAAAGCAATCGATCGTGTCTTTATCTTCAGCCGAGGCAAAATATCAAGCTATGGCCAAGATAGTATGCGAAATAGTATGGATACGATGATTATTGTTGGATCTAGGAATGAAAGTCGGAGGAACAACAACCATTTTTTGTGATAACGATGCTGCAATTCCATGTTCCATGAGAGGACAAAGCATATAGAAGTGGATTGTCACTATACTCGGGAGAAGATCCAGGAGGGCGTAATTAAGACAACGGGAATTAGAACCATAGAGCAATCGGCAGACATCTTCACTAAACCACTATATCAGAGACAACATGCATATCTATCGAGTAAGCTAGGTGTCCTCGATATATACCGGCCACCAGCTTGAGGGGGAGTATTGAACATGGATATGCAAATCCTCGTGGAATTTTTTTTTTTTTTGGTTTGATGTGATTTGATTATAATTAGGGATTTCACTTGATTTACTTGTATCAATCTGCGATTATATTCTTTAGATAGAACCCACCTTGTACTATAAAGAGGGTCATCATACGATGTAACTTTACACATAAAGTAAATGCAGAAGAGCCTATTCCCTAAATTTATCTTTTTACCTACGTTTTCTTTCAGCCTTATCACAAGAGTTCTACATCCATTTAGGAAGTGCAATTGCTATGATTAGAATCAAAGGAAACACATTCTAAATAGCACATGAGAATGGCATCCCGGAAATTGGTACGCAAGGTGAACAAACTTAACAACAGAATTTCATATTCGGGACCTCCGGGTAGAAAAGTAACAAGTTCAGCAAGTGGATTTGAGCAAGATAGCCTTATCACCGCCACATATAATAGATTCACTCTAGAACTTACTTTTTCTCTTCGAGTTTAAGCAACAAAAGCATCGAAGACCTTCCGCTCCTATGATTCCCAATAGGGGGATCTAAAAGACCAAACTACAAGGAACTAATTTGAACAAAAATTCTAACATTAATACAAAGTTGTTGATTCCCGCACGCCACAATGAGATCATTCTCCAATCCAAAGTCCAAAATACCGAAGAGTACATATCATCGGTTCCATGCGATAGCGATCATTTGAGTCAACCGATCCATGAGGCATTTGATTCTACTATTGGTTGCAACTAGCAATCCTCTAACAGGGATTCCCAGTTGCAATATGCCAAATCAATCGAAATTGGCGGTCAATCGAGTGACATGGATGTAGCCGGTTAGGGTTTAATTAAAGTTGATTCATTATTATGTCGCATAAAGAAACAAAATAATTGGGTAAAAGAACACCTGAAGTGCCAATATTTGTGTACGACTCTCACTTTGGAGTCAATTTTTTTCAGCGACTCACTGAAGTGTCAAATCGTAGAAAAAACGATCACCGAAGTACCAATTCGGATCAAACAATACATGTGGCATTTAAAAAAAAATCAACCCACTTGGCATCCATGTGTACTGTTTAATTTAAAAATAGTTATTTTTTAAAAAATTAAAATTATACCAAAAATAACCTAAAAAATACAAAAAAGTAAATAATAAATAAACTGAAGCAGAAGTTGCAACGGCAAGGGCTGCCCTCGCCGTTGCAACTACTTTCCATTTTACTTTTTATTTTTTATTTTTAGTTATTAGTTTATTTTTAAGTTTTTTAATATTACGTGGATTTTTTTTATTGATTTCTAATTTATTTATTTTTTGTTGACTAGGATCCTCCGGCGAGCCACATAGGATTTCCAGCAAAGGTCACCGGAGTTGACACAGAAATAATTGTTTTTTAAAAAATTTGATACTTAAGTGATATAAAAAAAATATTGACACTCCGGGTATCCTTTTGCCGGAATAATTGTGCATGCTAGTAAAATTTACATAAAAATCAACTAGAATTTAGTTGAAAATGCAAAAGTTAATTATATGAACTATCGACATGTTCTATTACAATAATTATTATCTCATAAAAGGTGTGTAAAGTGTTACGATATTTTTTTTTACACTCAACAGTGAAATCAAAACTTGGAGGTAGGACGAGATTGAGGCAAAATCCAATGTTTTAGTAATAGTAGTATCAAGAAATACAAACTTAGAAAATTAACTAATTGATAATGCAAAACAAAACAAAAAGAAATTCATTTAAATTTCAATCAAAAAGTGATAGAATAATAAGACCATACATGGGTGAAAAATTAACGTCCAAACGTTTTAGCTTCACATGTCACTTAATTTCCATTCATGTGAAAATAATTTTAATGCTAAATTGAGATTAAAAAAGACTATGGATTCTCATTAATAGTTAAGTTCAATCCAGACGATCTTTCGAACATACTTTATGAAATTTCTAGTTTTTAATACATCGCATCTTTATAAGAACTCAAATGGATTAGAGATTTAATATTTTGTTCATGTCAACATAAGGCAATCAATGGATTAGAAATGGTATCATTGCCTCGTTTGGCTGCTTAATATGTGTCCTTCACACTTTTTAACAAAATTTATAAGAAGATCAAATGTATCCAAACTTCATATACATAATAGAATGGCTTGAGAGCTAACCACGAGACAACTCGTTCCAAAAAATAATAAATATGACGAGTGTGTAGAATGACTGCTGTAACTTGAAGGGAACCGATATCGCCTTTTTGTATTTTTTATCTTTCCAACTTTTAAAAAAAAATTTCCTAATGTAGCATTTAGTGGGCACCACATTTGTGCTACGTGTTTTGTAAAAGTGACAATAAAAAGACACATCATCATTTTATGTTTGCCAAATTGGATGAAATTAATAGAGTACTTGATTGTACAAATTTAATAAATTTTAGAGCTTGATCGCACTGTTTTAAAATTTTAAAATTCGGTCCGAAAGTAAAAACTTTCTATGCCCTGTTCCCAAAAAGAAAAAAATTGTAGCGGGGACACATCGGCCTAAGGCATCGTCATTACAGAATTTGTCAAAGGTCAGGCCCGGGCCCGAGCCCGAATTCGTTGGGCCCGCCCGCCCATCCACGGTGTCGAGACAGCCGAATCGTATCGATTTAGAATTGCATAAACCCCTCGCCCCCGGCTCGCAACGGTCGGATTCCAAATCTTCGGCGGATACCTCCTCTGTGTATTTCTCTCGTGGAAACGATGGCGCCGAGACCTTCGTCACCGTCGGCGTCGCCTTCTCCGTCCAGCGGCTCAGCGGTCGGAGGGAGAAATGGTTATGGTGAGGACGACCGGAGGGAGAAATGGGTATGATGTCGAGAGGGAGAAATGGGTACGGTGAGGACGAGCCGAGGGAGATATGGGTATGGTGAGGACAACCGGAGGGAGAAATGGGTCTGATGTCGAGAGGGAGAAATGGGTATGGTGTCCAGAAATGGGTATGGTGAGGACGAGCCGTGGGAGAAATGGGTATGGTGAGGACCGGAGGGAGAAATGGGTACGGTCGATCCCGCTCGCGTCTCCGCCTTCGCTGGCTCCCGCGAGCTCTCTCCTCCCGATGACACCCCCACTGGTCCTCCAGCTCTCCTCCCTCTCTCTCCTCTTTGAGGCTTGGGCCGTGGAGTGTTGTGCACAGTTTCGGTTGCGACCGTGAGAAGTGGGTCTGTTGTCGAGAGGGAGAAATGGGTATGGTGTCGAGAAATGGGTATGGTGAGGACGAGCCGAGGGAGAAATGGGTATGGTGAGGACCGGAGGGAGAAATGGGTACGGTCGATCCCGCTCGCGTCTCCACCTTCGCCGGCTCCCGCGAGCTCTCTCCTCCCGATGACGCCCCCTCTGGTTCTCCAGATCTCCTCCCTCTCTCTCCTCTTCGAGGCTCGGGCCGTGGAGTGTTGTGTACAGTTTCGGTTGCGACCGTGAGAAGAGTCGTTTCGAGGTTGGGGCGACGTCGGTCCCTGGAGTGCGGCGAAGACGTTGAAGCTTGGGCTGTCGTTTGGGCTCTGGTATCTCTTCAACATCTACTTCAACATCTACAATATGCAGGTCCGTTTTCGTGATTTAGCTTCTTTCGTTTTTGAATCGTCGTCGAGTATGTCCATGCTTGGTTTATCGTGAAGGTGACTTTTATGTTGATCCTAGTAGTTTTGATGCTTGCTTGGTAGTCTTTTGGATTCTTATTTACTTCTTCCGTGCCCACAGTTCTAGAATACCTTCATTTTTTAGCCAATCGTCTGGACTGACCGAGTAATTTTGTGGTTCGTTACTTTGATTACTCTAGTTGTTTCCTCATCAAATTTCTGACCGTAACTCCATTTGGTTAGATTTGTCCAATAATTATGGAATCTCGAGTGCTGTTACATAAACAATAAGGATCTTTACCCAGTGAAGCCGAAGGGTCACTTTAAGAACTCGATATTTAAGTGTGATGCTTTACTCATTATGTAGATGAAAATTCTACAAATCCCGAGCTAAATGACGGAGTTTTGCAATAGGTAATGTTATCAAGTGGTGGTAATTCTTCAACTGTGTTGGTAATTATTTGGTTATTAACTTTCTAAACATTTTAGTAGATACCGGATATTGTAGGACCATCCGCATATAATGAGCTATATGTCGTATTTTACTTTGGTGATCGCTCATGCATATGCATCGGTCAGACAAGTTAGTGTAATATTGAAAAAGGGTGATGTGTTTGATAGCTTTCCTAGGGTGAAATGCCTCGAGACTAGCATCATCCTTTTCAATTTGGCATGTAAGCTGGTAAAAGATGTTAGATGGTGGCCACTGAAAGTGCTTGTGGAAGCACTTGCTATTTGAATTGTTTGAGAAAGAGAAATGTGACAATATTACTTGCTACAGGTTCTAAAGGTTTACCACTACCCAGCAACCATCATTATGATACAATTTGCTGTAGGCTCTGTCCTTGTTCTGTTTAAGGCCAAACCTCATCGTTCACAGTTACCTTTCCATGCAATCACAGGTCTACCGTTTTTCCTCCTCACATTCAAATTTTTTGTTTGCTCTCATTCCTTCTGCGACTTTTCTATCAACGGCTTATGGCAATTGTCCCGCTGGCAGTGGTATACACATTGGGTAATCTCTTCACTAACGTGAGTCTTGGAAGAGTAGCTGTTTCCTTCACTCATACAATCAAGGTCATGGAGCCCTTCTTCTCGGTTATCGTATCTGCAATGTTTCTTGGGAGGTGCGTCTTTCTTTGAGATTTAGGTCTTACCTTTCAGGCTTTCATGGTAAGATCTTCTGGTTGATGAAACACTAGCTGTTTTGGCAACGTTGAATTCTTCTGTCCATGATGTCAATGTCCAATGATGTAAATGGGCCCTACTTTCTTGAGCATCTGTTTGCTTCTGCCCTTCACCAATAGGCCTGATGATATCTTTAACTTGGTTCATTCAGTGACTTGTGATTTTGTTGTCCATATTCATGGGTCCTTTATTCTGACATCTCCTGAGTTCTGCAGATGCCAATTCCCTGGGTTGTCGGTTCCATGATACCAATTGTTGGTGGAGTTGCGCTAGCATCCATGACTGAGACTTCTTTTAAGTTGTAAGTTTGAATGCAAATGCATTTGTTATATTAAATGCAGATGAAGATGTGTTAACTGATTTGGTTTTGTATATAATGAGAACTATGAAATTCTTTCTGCGGAATGATATCCATTCCTTTTCAATGTTTGTAACATGGTTTCCTGATTCTGAAGGGCGGGCTTTTGGAGTGCAATTGCTTCAAATCTAACCAATCAATCTCGAACTAAGGATTATTGGGACAACATCATTTTGCTTGATGTTTTCGTTGCTTGGGTTGACCTCTCTGCCTCTCTGTTTCAATTCATTTCATTTTGTGTTGCAAAAGCTCTCTCTCTCTTTTTTCCCTTGGGTCAAGTACTTTGGGAAATGGCATATGCATGACAATTTTTGAGTTGCTTCGATGCCTCTTTACCATTTCTGATATCTGTTTAGGGGGGCGGGGGGGTGTTCAAGTTGTTTTTATGTTGGTATACACAATCTCTTTTGTTTTGAAGGAAAAGCTAATTCACAGTGTCCGTTCGGGAAGTATAACAACCCTTTCTAATTGCTCTCCAGTTGAAATTTTTGTAATGGCAGTTTAATGGGATGGGCTGTCCATAATGTGCTTGATCATGCTTTCTTATTGGGTTTCAAATTCGTTTATTTCTTGTTGCTTTTCATTTTCTAGCACTTTCTTTTGTCAAGTAACAATGAGATGAACAACCCTTTCTAATTGCTCTCCAGTTGAAATTTTTGTAATGGCAGTTTAATGGGATGGGCTGTCCATAATGTGCTTGATCATGCTTTCTTATTGGGTTTCGAATTCGTTTATTTCTTGTTGCTTTTCATTTTCTAGCACTTTCTTTTGTCAAGTAACAATGAGATGAACATTCTTTCTAAAGGTCCCCAATTGCCAAAAAAAATGCGGAGCTATCGCATCCTAGCGAGAATACATTGATGCTTATGGAAGTGGCATTGGCGTATTTAATCGTGCTCACCAGGTTTGTCACTGAATGGCTTGTTAGAAGAGCAAATAACAGATTATTCATTGTGTTCTCCAGCACCACAATGCGATGTTAGGTTGGTCAACCTTTTTCAGTTTCCTTCCAAAGTTATAAATTTATAAAACAATTGAACTGGTATAGGTTGTGCACATGATGAAGGTAATGATAGATGTGATAAAATCTTTAATATGCATAGTGAAAGTACTTAACTGCGTAGATTTCTGACTAAACAAATGGAAGGATCTCAACTTTCATTCTTTGAGGAATAATTGTGATATGAGATATGCTACGACCAAACTCTCCTGTAAAGTGCTTTGCTGTTGTACTTTGCTGGAAGTTGTTTATGAATTGGTGTCATTTGGTTGGTTGTCTAGCTATTGAAATCATTTTTCCAGTTTATTAGTCTTTGTCTTGTTCGTTGACAAGTGATCAACAGTGAAGAGATAGTAGATTCATGGTACTTGGTTTTTCTTAGAGTGCCCATGGCATGTGAACTTTTGGATAATATTGATGGTACTGCTTATGAGTGGTAATGCTGGTTAGGATGGTAGGGACGTTATGTATAAGGAACTTGCAACCATGGACAAAATCAAGTTTGAAGGGAGAAAACCAATGGGCTTTTGGTGGCGATTGTCAGGTTGCAGCTTTGTGTATGTAGCAGTGGCTGTGAAAGGGGGATTGTCTTATGATGCATTAGTGTAGTAAAATTTGTTCATTTTGTATTTTGTTAGCATTAGGTGTTGATAGAAGACAATATCTTATAAACTTCCTAGCCTTCAGAATTGATCAAATTCGACCTGCTTTTACTGAAATGGATGCACTCATTGGATCGACTCTGCATCTTAGTCAAGTTATGTCATTAATTTTCTATTCAGCGATGGCCTTGGAAATTTGCTTTTGAGTTTGTTGGTACTGATACTGTGCTTATGGTTGAATATGGCTTTTCCATAGTCATATAAATCTATCTAGCAGTGTTGTGTTCTTGTTTATTGTGCTAGATCCTCCTATGGCACATAAACTCCCTAATGCCTGTGGTGCTTGCACCAAACTCGGCTCTAGGATGTTGGCTAGCATTTATCTTAGAAGGCTGCTGTTTACATTCTATTTTGTCCCGCTGTGCCTGAAGCATTTTAAATTTGTTTGCCAACTCATTTTATCAGCTTGGTATCATTTTCTTAAAAGGCCTCAAATCAATGTTCCCACTCTGGTATTTTGAGTTGGAACAGGTTTAAACGTCTGTGTCAAAAGTGATTTTATGGCTGCACTATCTTCTTGCCAGGCTTATGCAAGTGTTTAGTTGAATGCCATAGGACTAGCAATATATGGATAAGTTTTGTTGATCAACATGTGAAGAACTTTTATCTATGATTCTATGCATGTCCTTGAATGGTCCGATGTACACAACATGAAGGCATGCTGGCTAGAGTTTAATATCTGTTTGATGCAGATTAGTAATAGTAGAATATGATGTTTGGCTTATCCAAATAAAGAAAAAGAAAAAGAAAAAGAATATGATGTTTGAACTACTAATTAAAAGAAGAGCATGGGGTCGTGAGATGAATTGCTAATTAAAGATATTGCTAGACAACATTTGTTTTTCTTTTGTGATATGCAAGAACATTTTCTCTGTCTAATTATATACTATAATTACAGGTAGCAACTTGGAGCAGGCATACTACTAAGGTTTTTGCTGTTGTTTGGAGGGCACATGTTAAGTGTAGGTGTTGATGGCAATGTGTACACATGGGCGTTCAAAGGAATGAATGAGAACCTTTCACCAGTCGGACACATCTTGTTGGATAGCAATTTTAGTCCTAGCTTTATAATGCATCTAGATACTTACTTAAACAAGGTGACTATCCTCTTTGCCTCAATAACTTTTCAGTTCATATTTGATTGAGATCGGTGGTGAGCATGCACGTACTTGCTGAAGAAAGAAGATTCACACATGAAATGGCAACCATGTTCAAAACTAGCCTTTTGTTCTCCTTTTCCCTTGTCATGCACCTGCAATCAATTTTGTTTCCAGTGTAAAAGAGTAGAGAAAAGTAACAGATAAGCTGAAAAACAAAGCAACAATAGATGCAAACTACTTATTGTTTGCTTTGTCTTTTCTCAAGCAATTAATGCTCGGTATGAACAATTGATGGAAAAGTTGAAATTATCCATCACGAAAATGAGTAGATGTCCAATTATCTGTGCTAGTTGACTGTAGTCTTGGTGCAGTATAATCCTTTTAGCAGTTACATTTTTGAAATTTATAAAAACTAGACACATTGGTTAGTTAAGAATGTATTATTGTGCTGTATTTAATGATAATAGGTTGGTGCATCTGTAATTAGCTCTTGATAACAAGATCCACCAAAGTTCACGAACTTTCGAAAGCATTATTTGAGAAAATTATTCTGTTGAGGGGAAAAAAGTATCCAGGTATCCAATCCCGAAGGTTATGAACTATTCTGGGTAAAATGCTTTTACAGATTTTACCCTTAGATATGTTGACTAGATTGTGTGATATAGTTTGATAAGAGGAATTTGTGATGTTGAAAGCAGCATGGCCCACATGTCAGCAGCTCAAGTTTTTGAACATGACTAGTATTTCTAGATCAGGGAATATGAAAATGACAATAACAGGGTAAGCAGAAAAGAGTGTAGTACAAATATAGAATAGGTAGAATATTACTACCCCAGAAATTAGGGGAAACAAGATGTGGGAAGCATGGTTATTAAAATCGACATCCTAGTTAGGACTGATCAGATTCTAATATCTGATAGGCATTCTTAGCACCCTAGAATACCAGCAGTGGGATGCTTGACGCAGATACTTTGTGAAATCAATTGATTATTTGTTTGTTTAGACCACCAAGTTTAAATAAGTGTTGCTGTAAAGTTCTTATCATTCCTTCATCATATACTTGTGTTCAACCCACTAGTTATGTCTTCTCTGAGATCTCATAAAAGTCTTACATTAAACACCTTTATGATCTGCATCTCTGATTTTTAAGTAAAATCCTTTTGTCACAACCCTAAACTCAAAGGAAGTCTGAGTACGTAATTTTGCCTTACTAAATGATAGAACGGATATAATGATACCATCCTATGATATTTGTCTTCTCTGAGATCTCATAAAAGTCTTACATTAAACACCTTTATGATCTGCATCTCTGATTTTTAAGTAAAATCCTTTTGTCACAACCCTAAACTCAAGGGAAGTCTGAGTACGTAATTTTGCCTTACTAAATGATAGAACGGATATAATGATACCATCCTATGATATTTGTCAATTTGGATTGCAAGCCACTAAAGATTGTAAATGAATACCTTACCTAGGATCTGGATTTTTTTCTTAAGTTTAGAGCTGTAGGGTGGTAAGATCCTAAGATCCTGATTGGACTTTAATAACAATTTCTTTGTAAGGTAAGCCGAAGCTGGATGGAATTTAGCTAAGTAAACTGGTACCAGAAATTGTGAATGCTGAACAACCATGTTCACATTTTAAATTTCTCTCAACCAAACTAAGAAAGCTTGTAAACAGGTTATTCTAGGAAGCCAGGAGGGGCTTCTGCAGCTTTGGAACATAAGTACTAAGACAAAGCTCTATGAGTATAAGGGATGGAAATCAATTAGCAGTTGTGTTTCATCACCTGCTTTAGATGTTGCAGTTGGCTGTGCTGATGGCAAGGTTAAGTCACAATATTCGCTATGATGAAGAATTGGTTACATTTTCACATTCGATGAGAGGTTCCGTGACCTCCTTGTCTTTCAGCCCAGGTAACATCATATTGTTTCTTCATCTTCATGTAACTACTAAAATATTTCTTGCTATAAATCTGGATGCCTTCCTAATTCAAGGGTGCTTCTACACTCACCACACTTGATTTTGTCACCAGAAACTCTTCAATATTAATTATGTAACCTTCTGTGGCTCTTATATGTTTGAAAGAATTCATCTGTGGATTTAGCAGTTCGTTTTGTGCTTACATCTATGTTCTTCCTTTAGATGGGCAGCCTCTTCTAGCTTCTGGTAGTTCATCTGGTGTTGTCAGTATATGGAATCTCAAGAAAAGAAGGCTCCAGTCGGTCATAAAAGATGCTCATACGGCTCTGTAATTTCTCTCCACCTCTTTGTTAGTGAGCCTGTACTAACAAGTTCTTCTGCAGATAATTAAGGTAAGATTCACAGAGTAGTTTTCATGACCATTCATTGAAAATTTTCGTTGCCTAAGTTAAATGAAGTCAGCAATAGCAATGTTGGGTAACTGACAGATGGCAACTGTTGAGAATCATTCGGCCTTCTTCTTTGATTGAGTAGCGTAGCTCTAGCCCTTAATTGGGTAATAAGCGGTGCAAAAGTGGCATAATTCTTTTCACCTTTCACTGGTGATAATCTTTGTGGATAACCTGAGAGAGCCTAGTTTTTTTCTGAATAATGGGGGTGGAAGTTTATATCAAGTTGTGGTATCTCAAGATTAATACTGATTATTCTTTTTGTACAATAAATCTCTGTGTTTGAATAGATGTGAATTTTCCACACAAGTGATGGAGATCGTTGTCTATTGCGCTTTCGGGGTGGTCATAGTGCTCCTCCACTTTGCATTAGGTAATAATTTTCGTTTTTAATTTAGCGTTTGGAGTTTGTTTGGTCTGAGGATCACCAGTCATAATTTGTATTCGCAGGTTCTACGCTAATGGTAGGCATATACTATCAGCTGATAGGGATCGTGCCTTCCGGCTTTTCTTGGTCGTCCAGGTCCGTGTCTAGCATCCATCACTCCTTTTTGTGTGTTACAGATACTTTAATATTATGGTTATATTTGTTTGCTTTCCTCCATAATGAATGCGTTTTTTTATCCCTTGAGTGAACAGTGGTTATTATCTCCAATGATGGATTTAGTTTCCATTCTTTCACTTTTATGTTTATTTGGAGCTAAAAGCACTTTTACCTTATATTTGAACTGCAAAAAAAGAGTTTTTGGAATGCTCTGTCAGCTGACTGTCATCGATTTCCTTATCAATTCTTTATGTTTTCTTATATTGCTGGTAAAAGAAGCTCAAGAACTCAAAAAACAACTGTGATTTTTACAGAAGTAAGTTCATTTTTGTAGTAGTCTGACTCAAAAGGTTGTGATGGTAAAATTTCCATAATTTTGTACAGACTATTGAATACAAAGTGCATGTTCTTTCCACACATAATATAGATCGTGGCTTGTTTTCAGTATATGAGCTTTCAGAATGCAGGAAGCTATAAATAGTTTTTGGACAAATGAAGAGAGCTTTTGATAATCCACAAATTCCTTTTTGAAAGTAGGGGGATGCTAATCCACAGATTAACTAAGCACAACTGCAAATATTTGTTGTGTTGGTTGAACTTATTAGTCAGAATTGTTCCTGAATAACATTGTCTCTTTGTTATTGAGTGTCAGAAATTGTTTTTCTTCTGGATGTAATCATCTTTATTTTTACCATCCCGGGTTGAACTTCTCTTGTTTACTTAAATTGATTGTCATCTATGTCCTGCAAATTTCACCTTAGAAACAGACCAAATAGAAATTCCAAATGCTTGAATCTATAGGATGATTAACCCATAATTGTGTCGATAAAAGACAAGTTACTCTGACGATTGTAGTTTGTCCATAGCTCTCTTGAGTTGGAAGCAATCTGAGCTCCTTTTATGTAGAATGTAAGATTGTTGAACGGAATATTAAATTTCAATAGCTGATAGTGTGGTGTTGCTTTTCCAAATTCTTTTCCTTATTTGTTGTTTGGTGTTCGTTTCATTGCAAGAGCAGGATCAGCAAAGTTGAGACCAATCTCAGCATCCTGTATCCAAGCAAGGAAAAAGACTGAACTTAAAGGTATTGTTTACGTTGACGATCACGTCATCATGTGTCTGTTTCATTTCCTTCTCTAGACTAATTGCTTTGATGCTCTTTCTGGAAGGGTGAAAGTATTCTATTTACCTGTTGTAGTACCATATATGTGGAGGTGCAAACCAATCGCTTCTTTGTTAAGCAGTTCACTTGTTGTGGAGAGTATCCACCTTCCTGTTTGAATTTTGATAAAAATTCCTAGATTTAACTGGTTCGATATACCACATGCCTATTACATGTGGTAAATCTGACGCATGATGCTTATCTGGAAGGATAGTCCCAGCTCATGGAGCTCATCTTCTCGTGTTCTAATATTAGGAGAGTACATGTTATCTATCATTTTAAGTTAAAAGTGCGGATTGGAGTTAAATGGAAAGACATGTTGGATGCTAACTTGGTTTGTTCTGCTGTCAATCAACCTTACCTATATTTATTTGTGAGATGGTTGTAAAAGTATCTAATCCCACTTTGTAGGATTGTTGTCTATGACATTTAAATTTGTAAAGCATTCTCTCTCTCCCCCCTCTCCTATAACACCAGTTGCTCTAAAGTTGCTAGATAAGGTTTGGGTCCGAAAAGGTGCGGGTTTTCAAAAACCAATCCTCTTTGCTAATTCTCTTGAATTATTATTTACCTGTAGAAAGTTTGTTCTTTTCACATATACCCCTTTCCTCTCTTCTTCTTCTTCTTCTTCTTCTTCTTCTTCTTCTTCTTCTTCAATTCCTCCTATTTCCCTAATCTCTCTCTTACACCCTCTTCAGTCCATATGCTCATTGAACGATTAGTTAAATTGCTTTCCCCACAACGTTTCAGATTGTGTCATGAAGATTTTGAATATCTTCTTTATCTGAAAATTGTCTTTTAGCTTGGCGGATTATTCATCTTGAATCAGAATTTCCTATAGGGATTAATCTACTCATATGATCTCAACAAAATGAAATGAAGATGTTAACCATGCCAAGCGAGAAACACTTAGAATGAGGAAAGGCAAACCATTCCTAAACACGTCCTTAAAACACTTCAAGAGTTGAGCGAAAAAGAAAACCCATGTCGTTTGAGGGCAAGAGATTCATTCGCAAGTGGTACATGGACTGAAAGGATGAGAGGCAGTTCTTTCCTCTATCTTACACACTGCAGGTGACTATAGTTAGCCCCTTCGAGCCTTGGATTTGGAGAATATTCGAAATACCCCTGTCAAGAATCACCCCACAATGGGGCAAATATGGAGGTTTTGGTTGACATTATCTGGTGAAAAAGATGAGAAAGTCTTCTTTGCCTTCACTTGCATCAATCTTCTCGTGGTGTCTTTAAGGTGAATCCAAATGGAAGTTCGATACATCCCAAAGTGAAGAAGAGCATTTATTTCTCTACCGTACACACTAACATCCTTTGTGAAGCCAATTTGCGCCTAATAATTTTTTTTCTCAAATCCTAGTTGGTGATCATCTCCCTGCACTGAAGCAAGGCAGGTGATTAGTCAAGAGTGGTGGCTGAAGACAAGGAGTCTCGAGAGTCCATAGCCCTCAGATATAAAAAAATCAGGGAATTGTGTTGTATAGTCTTCGAATGGAAAAACCAAAAAGCATGAAATGAAAAAGATGACAAAAATGGGCATGAAAAAGCAGTGCCACGTAAAAGCAAGGCAAAAATGCCCATAAATGTAGAAAAGGGCTGAGAAAGAAAGGAAAGAACTTTGAACTCTCGAGACTAGTCATGTGCCAAAGAATTGAAGAATCTTGGAAGGAAGGTGGTAATGATGTTGAGATGATCACCAACTCTAAAACCCCTTCATATACTTTTGAGCCCATTGAGACTTTCATTCCTTAACCCCAACACCAAGCCTATATTACATCCCTTGATCAAGTCTCTTCAGATTGGATTGTTCGGGCTAACATTGGGTTTCTCATTGATAGCTACCACTTGAAGAAGTGGGAGCAAGGTTGTCTTATCTCATCTTAAGGTTTCTTGACTTGTAGACCCGGCGAAGATGATGATTGATGATTATTTTGTTTCTCAGCCAATGGTACTTATCTGTTGTTTAAACCGTGACCAAGCCCACATTATGGTCCTCTAAAAGACCTCTTGGATTGGTCAATGTGTACCTATTGCGAATGATTCTCGAAACCTTCGACAGTGGGAGTGTGAGGTATATCGAGTGATCATGTTCCTTTCCCACATTAACGGATGGGATCAAATAGCTTTTTCTTGAGAGTATGTGAGAAGCCCTTTCTGACTGGGGAGTTCTCGTTTGGCATAGTTAACAAACCTTTTCATGAGTTAAGTTCATTTTGATAATGACTCCTCTTCTAGGGGAATTTGATGATTGAAGATATCTGCCAAGCTGATGGCAATTTGGTGATGTTGAACAATACTAAATGCTTTCCAAACAATCTAAACTAGCTTGATTTTTCTCATGCAATGCATGCTTTCTCATTGATGATGCTCTTTTGAAATTTTCTCTCATGGCATTTTCTCTGCTGTCGAATCCACAGATTAATTGATGTAGTTCCCATGTTATAAACTGATTTTTGGTCATTGAGCATATTTTCCATGGAACTTTCTTAGTCACCAAGATTTTTCTCTGTGCTGTTTTGGGGAGGTATGACTGAGTGATGTTCAAGTAACTCATTTGTCAATCTCCTAGAATCACAGTTGTTTCTTCATTATCTGTGATGATATCTCTGTTTCAGTGGTATGGATTAATCAGCTCGTTAATGCGTGGACTCGGTTTCAATTACTTGTCATTGTCGTTAAAACGGAGTCTGATCACATTTTATTGTTCTTCTGGTCTCGGTGGCCCCATGTCTGTTGATGATGATTGCTGGTGAGGAACTTCCAATGAGCAATGGTGTGTATACTGATCCCTGATGATGGTTCTGGCCTATCCAACATTATGCTTACAATGTTATTGTTTGTTTATTTTTGAAGGCTCCTGTTATATTCTTTTTTATCCCGCCGTGCCTGAAGCAATTTAAATTGGTTTGTCAGCTTGTTTTACCAGCTTGATATCATTTTCTTAAAAGGCCTCAAATTCATGTCCTTGCTTTGGTATTTTGAGTTGGAACAGATTTAAATGTCGGTTTCAAAAGAGATTTTGTGGTTGCACTTTCTTCTTGCGGCTTTTGCAATTGTTTAGTTGAATGGGACAGGACTAGCAATATATAGACAATTTTTGACGATTTAGCAAAGTAAACTGGTACCAGAAATTGTGGATGCGTAACAGCCATGCTCTCATTTTCAATGTCTCTGGACCAAACTAAGAAAGCTTGTAAACAGGTTATTCTAGGAAGCCAGGAAGGGCCTCTGCAGTTGGCTGTGCTGATGGTAAGATTCACAGTCACAATATTCGTTATGATGAAGAATTGGTTACATTTTCACATTTGATGGGACGTTCCGTGACCGCCTTATCTTTCAGCACAGGGATCATTCATGTTGTTTCTTCGTCTTCATCTAAGTATTAAAATATTTCTTGCTATAAATCTGGGTGACTCCCTAATTCAAGGGTGCTTCTACTCTGACCACGTTTGATTTCCTCATCAGAAACTCTTCAATATTAATTATGGAACCTCCTGTGGCTCTTATATGTTAGAAGGGACTCATCTGTGGATTGAGTAGTTCGTTTGTGCCTCCATTTATATTCTTTCTTTAGATGGGAAGCCTCTTCTAGCTTATGGTAGTTCATCTGGTGTTGTCAGTTTATGGAATCTCGAGAAAAGAAGGCTCCAGTCGGTCATTAGAGATGCTCAGACGGTTCTGTAATTTCTCTCCACCTCTTTGTCAGTGAGCCTGTACTAAGGAGTTCTTCTACAGATAATTAAGGTAAGATTCACAGAGTAGTTTTCATGACCATTCATTGAAAATTTCGTTGCCTAAGTTAAATGAAGTCAGCAATGTTGGGTAACTAATATGACTTTTAAATCTCTTTATTGATCTAAATGATCACTTGGGAAATCTATGTATGTCTGTGGCCTGTTTTTGCTTTCCCTCTCCTGATTTGCAAGTGATTTTCCTCCCTATATTCTGTTATGTTCGAGTTTCAGTGGTGACAGATAAATACCCATAGTTGTTGGAGCTCTTTTTTGTCTCATGTAACAGAATGAATTTAGACCTGATATCTCTGGATGATGTACGATCTGGAAAGAACTGGTGCACCACCGCAATTTGCAAATGTAATCTACCTGTAGCTAGTTTGTTTTCCTGAAAATTCTTTGTTTGTTTGTTGGTTTAATTGCTGTTAACCATCTAAGATCAGCCTATGGAACTATAGAAAATCATTGGGCAATCGTCTTTGTGTGTTTTATTGTAATTAGCCATATAAGGTTGGTCAGCAGATGGCAGCTGTTGAAAATCATTCGGCCTTCTTCTTTGATTGAGTAGGGTTGCTCTAGCCCTTATTGGTAATAAGCAGTGCAAAAGTGGCATAATTCTTTTCAATTTTCAAGCAAACACTAGATTAAAAGGGAAAATTATTACCTTGTGCAAGGTGGAGGAGCAGTATGACCACTCTGAAAGCACAATAGACGACGATCTCCATCACTTGTGTCGAGAATCCACATCCATTCAAACACAGCGATTTATTGTGCAAAAAGAATAATCAGTAATAATCTTGAGATAACACAACTTGATATAAACTTCCACCCCCATTATTCAGAAATAAACTAGGCTGATGCGGCTTTTCTGTTTGAATGCATTTAAATTCAAAAAAATTCGCAGAATTTGGTAACTTCAACTCCATTAACAACCACTTATGAATCTTTTTTCAGATTACACCTCTATTTTTATCTTGCCTCAGTAGATTATCTTGAGACCAAATCCACCCACATTAGGATTACTCGTTAATGGCTGACCAAGTTTGATAGATTTGCCTTAACTGATTAGTCCTTCTACTGTAGGCGTTATTTTTTTCGTACATTTTGTTTTTTTGGATCCAGAAGTAAGAAGAATGATATGCCTGCAAGTATATAGTGTTTGGACTTTATTTGGTCTGAGAATCACCAGTCATAATTTATATTCGCAGGTTCCACGCTAATGGTAGGCATATACTATCAGCTGGTCGGGATCGTGCCTTTTGGCTTTTCTTGGTCGTCCAGGTCCGCATCAAGCATGCATCACTCCTTTTTGTGTGTTACCGATACTTTAACATTATGGTCATATTTGTTTACTTTCCTCCATAATGAAGGCATTTTTTATCCCTTCAATGAACGGTGGTTATGATATCTACTGACGGATTTACTTTCCATTCCTTCACTTTTATATTTATTTGGAGCTAAAAGCACTTTTACCTTATATTTGAATTCAAAGAAAATAGTGTCTAGAATGCTCTGTCAGCTGTCATCAATTTCCTTATCAATTCCTTATGTTTTCTTATATTGCTAATAAAAGATGCTCAAGAACTCAAAGAAACATGGGTATTGTGGTTACTGGGATGTTACAAATGCCATAGTACAAGAGAGAGTGCGATGGTGTAAGAAATCCATGTAATCCACTACACATAGTGGGAAAAGGCTTGGTGTTGTTGGCGTCATTGAAGGAAAGGACTTTCTAAGTTCAGTTTCTTGTCCAAATGTCTTAATGCTATGCTTTTTCTTTCTCATCCTAAAAATGAAGCTCACTATTTTCAGGTTGGTGATGTAGAACCGATTCTGGATATGATAGCTGTGGTGTTAGGGAGTCTCCCATGTACGACACTTGTGGCCAGATCAACCATTTATGCTGTTTAATGCACTGCACGGATCATCTCTTCAATCCCTAGTGTGTCTAATGATAAGAAGGCAAGTATGGTAATCGCCAAATGCTGCTTCATTTTCAGTGCTTATGCAAATGGTTTCTTATGCTAACTTTGCATGTTAGACCCTTCCAGGCTTTCCCTGATTCACTGTTTCGATCAGTTGCTGGTCGCAATTGTCCACCCAGACCATGAAGCTAGAATTGGAGTGCACTCTATTCTTTCTACTTTGCTTATGCTCTCACTAGTTTGCCCTCTATAAGACTAGAGGAAGCATGCACAGACCTTAAAGGCTCAGAAAAGAAGTTTCGGTGATCAGAATGAAGGGAAGGACTCAGTGGTGCCATCAACTGTCTTGAAGGAGGAAGTCAATTAGGAATTGGATGTGGATGCTAAACAATCAGCTCTTTCTGGAACTCTTTGCCGATCTAATAGTTTGGAAAAGCTTGCATTAACAGATGGAAAAGCAGTATGAAGCTTTCATGCTTTTAGCTTTTCATTACTATCTGCATCTGCACATAAATGTTCTAGATAGTTGCCTGTAATTACTAGGAATCTTTTTTTTTTTTTTCCCAAATTTGGATAGGATTTTATTTCCCCTCAATTGAGCAGTCGCCAAGTCAGCCTTTAGTTTTCATCAATCTGGGTTTAGGAATCCTATGAAGAAAACTCACCGGCAAATTTTGATGCTATGGCACATAATTATCATGTGTTTACACGTTCCAAGGTGAGCTCGGGGATGTGGTGCATTTGCTATTTGTTCCTTTGCATCCTTTTAACATCTTTTAGGAACAGTCTGAAAACCCTCAACAATCTTTCAGATTTCTTGTTATCTTCCTTTTGTGAATTAACTTACTTGATTAAGTAGTAATTTCCTGTGGGGACATCCTTTCTTCAGGCTTATTATGATGTTTTGAAGACGTGGAGATTAAGATGTTTAATCTTCATGCTAGCTGTGTATGCTAAGTAAAAAGCTTCTCATGAGGCCGCTAGTGCATATTTTTTGGTGCTTGGTGCATGAGTAAATATGGAATGTTGGGTGTAGTGTGCACATTGGGAACAAAGATGTTGTTGGAATAAATAAATATTAAACCACGCCTTCTTCTAATAGCTTAAGTTTTTAGAGCGGTTGGTTGTGATCCCATAAAATCTTACATGGTATTAGAGCATGAGGTCCCGAGTTCAAACCTTTCCAGGCCCCTATTTGCCTCCCTAATGAATATGTCCACACTTAGTACTAGGCAAAAGACTAGACTAAGCGTGAGGGGGAGTGTTGGAATAAATAAATATTAAACCATGCCTTCTTCTAACAGCTTAAGCTTTTAGAGCAATTGGCTGTGGTCCCATAAAATCTGTCAAATGTAAAGGCTGTGTGTTGGAAGTACTGTACATCTCTACTCCTAAGACACTTGTTAGTTCTTTAACTTTCTATTTATTGTCTCGGCAGTCTTCTAGTCATATGGCCCAAGGAAGATGCTTCCATAGCATTGTCCGTTAAAAGCGTTTCTCTTGACCGAGAAGGTAAGTGACTTTGCTATGTTTTCTTCTATTTTACCAATGTTGAATGTTAAACATTTTAATTAATGGTGGTTTTTTCTTTGAAGGAGGTTTGCAACCACGAAGATCTCTTTTTACACTGGCATCCTACATGCTTTTATTCTCAGCCAGGGCCGGCAATTTTCCAGACATAATCCCTTAAGCGAAAGCATCATTAACAGATAGAATAGTTAGTCCCCATACCTCCCTATCTCTTTCCCAGACACATTCATGTGTATAACTAAACGACCCATGCTTGATATTTCTTTTTAGGTCTATTCTTAAATAATATCATTGTCAAGAAAAATTGCAATTATTTCTATTGAGCAGCTTGATCCGTACCTCGAGTTAATCGCAGATATAGGGCTACAGGCTGTATGTATGGAATCCAACTTGGAGACGATACCATGTGGGTCAGAAGAAGATGAAGCTGTTGCGCTGAAGTCGCTGTCAGAGATGAGCTCAGATGATCAACAGTTTAGAGAAATTGTGCTCACATTTGATTCCTAAATGTGGGAATCTGTCCGAGGTGATAAATGACTGTTGTGGTAGTTTAGCATTAGCCCACATAACCTAATTCGTAGGGAAAAGAAAGCATCAAAGCAAAAAGATCATGTGGGAAGGCAGGCTTGTAGATATTGAGATTGTGAATCATTGTTCATCTGTTTTGTGTAGTGCAGGATGTCATTTAAATGACGACATTTTATCTTATTTATGTTCATGGATGTAATGGCAATGCTCTTGGAGCTCATGCAGAATGTTACGTCTCCTGGTTCTATCTCTTACTTGCTTCGACACTCTGGCTTTGTTGCTTGGCTTTTACGACAGATGCGTCGCTTTTCTCTTACCTCATCTTAGGTTTTGTTCATGGGAGAACATTCCCAGATCTCTATGGACTTTGACAGGGTAAGTCATCCTTTTGTAAGATGCCCATGTACACATGCATGTTTGGAGATGTGATGTTCACCTTGAATGTGAAAGGCATGCATTTTGGCGAAGCTTATGACTGACCAACCGATTTAGGACTAATGAATTTCCTTAATGGTGAGGTATTTGTTATGGAACAGGTTATGTCAGTGATGCTGGAAAACTATGCATATCTACAAATGAGCTTGGAGTATGCGGGGGAAAAGCCAGATTCTGTATCTCAGTGAAAATGGCTTCAAGAAGAGCTTAAAGCAGATCAGGACTCGTCAATTCAAGATATAAGTGACAAGGTTATTTCCTTACCGATCTGCTTGACCAATCCTGATTAAGACGATATTCTGTCGTTTTGTTATCGATTCTAATATAGTTTTGTTTGTTATCTAGGCAATCAATGATTCTTTTGCTGCTTTATTTACATAAATAGGGTTTGCTTACAGAATATGGCCAGCTTAATAGAAGAGGCTGCGACCGTGCGACATGTTCTTTTTTGTCTGAATACTGTCATAGATGGTAAATTATTAGCATTTACCGTTCTTGTGCCGGAGGCAATTTGACGTGCTTTTATCTATTTTGGTCAAGCACTCGTATCATAAAAAATGTTGTTGGGAAACCTTACTGCAGATAGATGTGTTGGTGGACTTTCTTAGCTGATTTTACCACAGTGCTCATATGTCGGCTGTATTTATCTCCTTTAGGTGGCAAAGGTTCCCCACTGTCTTTTTGCTTCTAGGGAAACCTTCTCTGAAGATACCTTCAATTAATTATTAAAAGCATTGGTGGGAAAGGATACCTTTGGGACAAGGTGCTACTTTGGCAACTTAGGAAAGACTAAGCATTTACATTTTTTTTCCAAATTCAAGGTGTCATATCTTCTGTACTCTCACCTGATTTCTAAACGTGTGAGGCTTCTTGCAGCTGAGAACAGCAGGATCAAATGTGCTATTTGCTGCAGTCACTCAGGGGAGCAGAAAGCACTAGACCAACTTTTACTGACATCTATTTGTTGCTTTTCAGATGAAGGGTTTTCACCAAGGAATGCTGAACCTGGCTATGGAGCCATCAGTTTTGGGTAGTGCTTTATTGGAAGGTGGCCCAGAAAGAATGATAAAGCTTGATGAAGGTCTTGGAGTGGATGAGGTAATACCTTGGTCATTCTTGTATGATACCCAAGATCATGCCATATGTGTGCAATATGTGCGGTGGTTTCAATAGTTATTGACGTTGTATGGTTCCCAATTTGTCTTTCCCCAGAGTCTTCAATTGACATATTCTCCCTGAGTCTTTACCGGATTAGCAAGTCGCTACGTCGCAGGTAAGTTCCCTTTTCCCTAAAAATCAAAATATAAATGAAGAATTTGCATCACAAAGATGACTTTTGTGTCTTCTACAGATGACTTTTCATCTTAAGCTGTTAATTCTTTTCAACTTTTCGGTATTATTTAACTCGGAGGGTCTCACACCAAAGCTTTGTCAAATGGCTGAAGAAGCAGTGGACGGTGAAGTATTCTTATTTTATGCTCTTCTTGGATGCAGGCTCTGGCATGCATGGTAATTATTTCTTGCCCATCTGATTTCGTTGGTTTATGGAAAAAAATGAAAGCATGATGCCTTAGGATGTTATATCATGATTACACTTAATCCATTATAACCATTTTCTTTTTTTTTGGTCAGATCCATTATAACAATTGAAAGCACATGATTAGCATGTCTTTGACGTTCTCTACTGTGTTTATTTTGACAATATTTAGTAGCTAGAATATTAAAGCTTGTGAAAGCTAGTAACTGCCTCTTCTCCTTGGAGAGCATGGTCTAGTCCAGCAGTGGCTAGATTTCACTTTTCAATGTGCCGTCACTTTCCTGCCACTTGATCATGTATTTATATTGCTTCTAGATTTTGAGATTGTAAATCATTGTTCATATGTCCATCATGGGAGAACATTCCGATATCACCATGGCCTTTGACAAGGTGAGTCGTCCCTTTGTAAAACGCACACGTTGAATGTGAAAGGCATACATCAAGGGTGATGTATTCGTAATGGAACAGATTCTGTCATATGCATATCCACAAATAAACTTGGAGTATGCAGAGGAAAAGCCAGATTCTCTACCTCAGCAAAAATGGCTTCAAGAAGAGCTTGAAGCAGATCGGGGCTCGTGAAACCAAGATATAAATGGCAAGGTTATTTCCTCACCACTCACTTGACCAATCCTGACATGGATATGCTGATATTCTGTTATTCTGTTGTCAATTCTAATATAGGTTTCTGTATTATCCAGGAAATCAATGATTCTTTTGCTGCTTTAGCTACAGAGATACATCCAAGTGCCTGTCTTACTGGTCAAGGATTTGCTTACAGAATATAGCCAGCTTGATAAATGAGACTATGACAGTGCGACGTTTCTTGAACTCCTTTTTCATACTTTTGATTCTGAAAATCATTGGTCCATGGATAAAGGACTTGCCTGTTTGAGTATGCCTTGAAGAATCCATTAAGAATTCCGACGGTAGGTATACCACTTTCACTCCAAACGAATATTTATCCTTGGGTCACAAGGACATCCACATTTTAGCATTGTAAGTTTCCTCGAGACAAACAGGCTCCATTTTTCACTCTCGAGATGCTCAAGTTAACTACATAGCATGGTTTTAACATTGATGGTACAGCAAAAATTGGTTAAATGAGATGAGATTGCTTTTGGGAATCCCAGGGTTGTGCACAGGAATGCTGAATCACTCTGGCTCTTTCTGAATTAATTTTATTTGTTGACTCATATTATAAAAGGATTCAGAGTTCGCTTTGAATTAAATTACTTCGGTTGGATTTGAACTTGATCCCTTCGTCTGCAAAAAGTTAAGTCTGTTGATTTTGTGTATGTTTTTCCCCTGCCTGATTCAAGCATAACTTTTTTTTTAACATTGTTTGCACTCACGTGCAACTTGACTGTCTCTTCTCATTGTTGTGTTAGTGTTACTGGATGCCGTCATTCTGTGCTATATTTTTAGGCGCCATGTTCTACCTCAGCTTCTTTAGGATTCTCTTTGGTAATATATGTCAGTCTTCTGTCAAGTTATTGTATTATTAAATGCAGGAATATAATGTGGACTGCTGCTCTAAGGATATGTGGGACATTAGTCGTTAATATATGAGATTAGGATGAGACTTTGAACCCTGTGGATATGATGAGACCATTGGTATTCTCGAACTGGTTAGATTTTCAATTCAAAGCTCCCTGGGGATGTGTAGAAATGTATGAGTCAGTAGTTGTAGTGGTCTCGTTTTTCCTCTTCAAGATTTGCCCTCAAAACGATGCTACTTCGTTCAGGAAGAATTGTGAGACTTGTAGGTGAAATAGGTTGTTTAAAGTTTGCAGTACCACATTGATTTTAGGTTCTCTTTGATCATTGGGACTATTATGACTTTTCTGTCTGGACCTTAGATTCACATAGTTGCAAACGGTTGGCATCTCATTCTGAAAAGATGTACTGATACGGGATGATGCAACATAGCCATTGAGACATAACTTTCCTTGGCATTGCTTGCTCTCCGACCAGCTGCTGATGTTCTATTGTCTCTCATCCATCATAAAACCCTGTTGCTTCGTATATGCTGTGGTCCGCAGACATGGCTGGTCAAGCTGCAAGGATCAGACACTAGGTGCTTAGTTAGCTTATTTATCCTATTTTACAGTTGTTTGATGGCCATCCTGCAGTAAATAAGCTTTGGTTTGAGATTTGAACATACCTGGTGAGCATGGGAGTTCAGTCTACTTCCCCTTCTGAAACCTTATGATATCCTAATGTACAGATGGTAAACTTCATATGTGTAATCTAATTTAATCATCAAACATAGCTAATAGTAATATGAAAGCTTGTGAAAGCTAGTAACTGCCTCTTCTCCTTGGAGATCATAGTCTAGTCCAGCAGTAGCTAGATTTCTCTTTTACAAGTGCTTTTTCTTTCCCGCCACTTGATCATGTATTGATATTGCTTCGAGATTTTGAAATGGTAAATCATTGTTCATCTGTTTTTTTGTAGTGCTGTCATCTAGATGATGAAATATTATCTTATTTTATGTGCATGGATCTGTTGACAGTGTTCTTGGAGTTAATGTAAAATGTTACATCTTCTGATTCTATCTTTTGCTTGCTTCGACACTGGGTTTGTTGTTTGGTCATTACGACTGATGTGTCGCTTTTCTCTTACCTCATTCTAGGTGTTGTTCATGGGAGAACATTCCCATATCTCTATGGACTTTGACAAGGTGAGGATGTTCTGTGTTGATGTACTTGCAGGCGCTTCTGGAAGAGACTGGCTGAGAATTGAGTAAATTTTCCTCTTGAAGATGTACTTTTTTCTGAATACTGTCATAGATAGTAAATTATTAGCATTTTTTGTTCTTCTGCTGGAGGCAATTCTAACATGCTTTTATCTATTTTGGTCAAGCACTTGGATCACAAAAATGTTGCTGGGAAATCCTTACTACAGATAGACATTCATGTGTGCTATATGAAAAACGTAAGTTACAACAATTGGGGCAACTTGCTGGTTTAATTAAGCAACTAAGGAGGCGATTTTAGAAATATCTGAAGGATTAACCCCTGGAGATGGTATAGATAAGAGGAATGCCAATCTTCAGTCTGCCTTGGAGAGTTGCATCTCAGAGCTTTCTAAAATGGCATGTATAACTATTGACTTTTGCTTCGCATCTTTATGAAGATTGCAATGCTAAGATGGTAATGTTAATTATATAGGATTTTGATTTAACATTGATGGTTCTAGCAAATAAACATAATGAAGTGATCACTACCGTCCTTTCTTAAATTTAACTCATCTTTGTAGTTCCAATAGTTATAGCTATCCTGACCTTTATTACAGAAACAAGGATAGAACTCTCACTTGTCACATTTATCAATTGGAAAAATTATGGTTGCGCTGCTCTTCATGCTAAACATAACTATAAATCCTGGACTCCTTGTTGTCAGAATGGTTGCAGAAACACAAATACAGCTTCTACTTACATTAGTTATTCTAAAAACTTTCAGCTTCTACAGGTCTTGGTCAGTACTTTATTTGATAGCTTAAGATCCTTATGACAATTTTGCTAAGGTACTGTACTTCAGCTAATAAATTAAATGCAAGTAGCTGATGGTCTTTTTTTCACCTCTTTTTCCTGCCAAACTATCCGGTCATTTAACTGCAAAGAATGGATTTTTCGCACTGTACAGTCTTGCATCGACAAGCTTATTTTTCTCTTCAATCTGCATATGTTTTGATTTAGTCAATGCTTGAGATGGCCACATAAGAAGATTTCAGTCAATCTCTGGCATTTTTTGTTCTTTAGGGGGATCCTACTGTGCTATAACTTGATAACATAATTCTGTGTTACTTACTGCCTTTGCCATCACCTTGTTGTTGTTGGTTTGTTGAATGTCTGGATATATGTAGAATGTGCACGTTTGGTACTGAGATGTATGGGCTGTGTATTGGAAGTACTGTACATCGCTACCCATAAGACGCTTGTTAGTGGTTCTTTAAGTAACTTTGTATTTGTTTTCTCAACAGTCTTCCAGTCATATGGCCCTAGTGAGATGCTTCCAGCTGGCATTGTCCGTTAGAAGCATTTCTCTTGACGGAGAAGGTAAGTGAATTTCCTATGTTTTCTTCTATTTTCAGTCTTTATAATTCTTTTGCAAAACATGTGATTGATTGAATAGAAATTTCACAGGTCACGGGAGATGCTTGATGAGCTTAAATTATTTATTCGTGCATTACAATTCCAAAAAAATTGACATCTCATCATGTAGTGCAAAATATAAAAGAAAAACCGAAGAATTTACGTGATGTCATGAAAAATGTCTTGACGATAAATGCTTATCCTTCTTCCGATCACTCCCCATGCTGTTGTATCTGAAATTACCGGTAGTTTATTTCTACTTCATTGTTCATGAATTGCTGGGGCTACATTCAATCAGGTGACTTTTCTGGTATTCCTCGAAAAAGTAGCAGGATTTTAAGGTAGCAAGCCTAAAAATTTAGTGGCCTGTTCGAAAGTTCACTAATTCAACGACCAGATTAAGGAAATTTTTAAGTTAATCATTTGACTAGCGTGGATTCCTCGTTTGCCATTCTGCAGACAAAGAAAGAGAGAGAAACAGAGGGCTTCATGTGGATGGGCTAAGCTCATGAAGATGGGGTGAGGATTCTTATCTTCTGTGTTTAATGGGTCTTCCCTTCTGCTCTTCTTTTAATTTTGTTATTTATTTATTATTAGTATTTTCTTGATGAACAATTGAATTCTGGACTTATGTTCAGGTATCAACAATTCTGCCCGAATATTTTTCCCCGGGTGCATTCATAATCTGAATCGAGAACGTGGAGCAACTCATCTCGAATATGGTTAAATCCGAAGCAATTCCCTTTGCGTTTCATTTTGGCATAAATGTTTAGTCGGGATTATTGTAATCGGTATTGTAACTTGCATTGTCTTAGTTTATTTCGATGCAGGTGTTTCGTGAGATTGTTTGCATGCAGTTCCACGTAGTAATTTATATATCATATCTATATTCTTATTTGGTATGAATGTTAGATGGATATGTTAGATTTACTTTCTCAAATAATGCATGATTGAAAATCACATGTTTCGATTATCTAGGGATCTATGCATATAGGAAATTATGTTCAAAATGTTTGCATAATTAGAAAAATTCATATTTGCTTGTCTAATTGTGTTCACCTTTGCATCTTTAAGCATGTCAATACTTTGCATAAGTTGCACACTTATGATCAGATTTCATATTTTGTTTGCACCGTGATAGTTGCCGGGTTAGAGAAATTAGAAATGAATAGATGATTTGATGAATATTTAGGCCAGTTATATATCTTGCACTATTATTTCCTTTGATTGCATGTAATATAACAAATCATATCTTTTATTCTTAGTAAATGTGTATAGCATCTTCATTAAAAGAGCTCACAAAACTATGTTTAGGGGTGCATTTGGGGAAATCTGGGTTTATTTAATTGATATATTTTTGAGCCTATTGAGCCTTTCATTTCTTAACCCAAACACCAAGCCTATGTTACATCCCTTAATCAAGTCTCTTGTGATTGGATTGTTTCGGCTAACATTGGGTTTCACATTGATAGCTACCGCCTGAAGAAGTGGGAGCAAGGTTGTCTTATCTCATCTTAAGGGTTCTTGACATGTAAACCCAGCGAAGATAATGATCGGTGATTATTTTGTTTCTCAGCCAATGATACTTATCCGTTGTTTAAACCGTGACCAAGCCCTCATTATGGTCCTTTAGAAGACCTCTTGGATTGGTCAATGTGTACCTTTTGCGAATGATTTTCAAAACCTTTGACAATGGTAGTGTGAGGTATATCGAGCGATCATGTTCATTTCCCACATTAACGGATGGGATCAAATAGCTTTTTCTTGAGAGTATGTGAGAAACCCTTTCTGACTAGGGAGTTCTCGTTTGGCATAGTTAACAAACCCTTTTCATGAGTTAAGTTGATTTTGACATTGACTCATCTTTTAGGGGAATTTGATGATTGACAAAATCTTCCAAGCCTGATGGCAATTTGGTGATATTGAATAATATTAAATATTTTCCAAACAATCAAAACTAGCTCGATTTGCTCATGCAATCAATGATTTCTCATTGATGATGCTCTTTTGAAATTGTCTCTCGTGACATTTATTCTGCTGCGAATCTGTAGATCAATCGATGTAGTTCTCATGTTATAAACTGATCCGTGGTCATTCAGCGTAAGTTTCATGAAACTTTTCTTTGTCATCAAGATTCTTCAATGCCCTGTTTTGGTGAGTTACAAGATTTAGTGATGTTCAAGTAATTCATTTGTAAATTTTGTAGAGTCACAGTTGTTTCTTCATAATCTGTGATTATATCTTTGTTTCATTGTCAAATCAAGACTAAAAGTTATTCTGATTGCATAAAATAGATTTGATGACTACGATGCACATTGCTTGTCGAAATGTCCCTTAGACATTGTTTTGAAGTAAATCGCAGTTTCACATATCCTGAGGACTTGTTAGTATGGATTAATCACCTCGTTAATGCCTGGACTCGATTTCAATTACATGTGACCGTTGTTAAAATGGAGCCTGATCACATTTCGTTGTTCTTTTTGCTTGTTGTCTCAGTGTCCCCGGAACTTCCAAGGAGCAATGCTGTGTATACCGATCCCTGATGATGGTCCTGGCCTATCCAACCTTATGCTTCCATTGTTATTGTTTGTTTATCTTTGAAGGCTCCTTGTTATATTCTATTTTATCCCGCTCTGCCTGAAGCATTTTAAATTTGTTTGACAGCTTCTTTTACCAGGGAAGAGGGGGTGGGGGTGATAGTTTCGAACAGTTTTGAAATATGGAAGACTGATATATTGTCCAAACTAGCGGCCATCAAGATAGTTGTTGAAGTAAGTAGTAGATGGTCTTTCACGTTTAGATTACATAACTCCACCCAAGTTGTTTGCTGCATTTTTATATTCATGTATGATGATTTGATGCATTTGATTTTCATAGTAAGATGACAGTTTGACTTTTTGCACGGTATAATTGGTTTCGTGTGTGGTTCTAAGGGCCTTGAAAGTTCAGGCCTTAGCTCTTATGTTTGCTGTGACTAAATATCTCCTTTTTGCGCTCTTGATTGGGTAAGTTTTGGTACTTTCTTTCCTATACGATGATGAATTTTTTTGAACCATTGTGATTGCTTAATGACCTGCTATATAACCAGTTATGAATGTCAGGGAACATGATTCTGTTCTTATGGCTGCAAGACCATATTCCCCTGTTTCTTATCTACATCCTTCTTTTGTAAATGCTAAAAGTATTAGCATGTATATCTCACATACCATTCAGCCAATCAATGTTTTCTTTTTATTTACTAATGATAGGGTATACCAACCCTTCAGATTCTTTTTAATGGAATGTTCCAGTTGTAGGAGCCATAAAGAAAAGGAGATTTCAAATGTTTGAGTGTGTTCAAACTGTTTGATGAACTTCGACAATGAGAGGAATGTAACTTGCCTTTAAGGAAAATGTTCGGTATCGTTCTTGTTATTTTCCTGGTTAAACTTCTTCAAAGAGCTTTTCACCTGACGTGTAGAGGCTGTGTTTGATAGGTGGGAATTGCTTTTGAAAGGGCTGTGTTTTATGGGGGGATGGTGTGGGAGGCTATGGAGAAGAATTTATAGTGGTAAGGATACTGAATTTAAAAAGTGTATGGTGGGTAATGGGAAGGGAGAATTGATTAACTTTTCTGGAAATTAATTACAGGATTAGGCAAGTCAAAATTTTACCTGTAGTTGATACCTTGTTCTTCTTTTTGCTATGAAATAGTGCTCTTTTTGAAATCGTCTAGCCTGTGTATTTCGATGATCAATGGAGCTCTTCATATGTTTCCTTGCCATGCAGGCTTGTCAAAAATTAATATTTGGGCCTTAAGAGTGGCTTACTGGATCAATTAGCTATTTTGCTGGATCAATCAGCTACATTTGGGCGGGCCGTCCATGAAATGCGAGGTAATGTGGGGATATTTCAACGCACAAAGATTTATCGAATTATTTTCCGACTAAGGACCTACAGAGCCAATCCCACCTAGTGGGAAATGGCTTTGTTATTGTTGTGGAAATGCATTGTTTCGACGTGGGTTTTGGCAGTCCTCATGAGTTGCCATTAGCCATGCAAATTTTTTGCCTTCTATCATATTAAAGCCTCCATAGATGTCTAAGGTATATAGGGATTATATAAGGAGGCATCTAAATTTTTTAATTAATAGAGTTGCAGCTGAGATTTTGTGTATTGCAAATTGTGAGCAATGAACCATCGTGTTTACGCACAATCATTCAAATAACACCATGCACATTTGAGGTTTATGGCTAGCCAGATATGAAATCCATCATAATATGCTGCATGTCATTTTAAATGTCGGTCATAATATTTGCAAGGTAGCCTGATTGACTTAGTCATTGTTGACAAATAAACTTTGTTATAAATCATAAGGTCATGATTTTTCTGGTTTGAATTGAAGTGTATTGCATGTGTGCGAATTCTTACTTTTGCTTTTCCTATTTCTAGGCTCTCCGCATACCTTTGGGCACTGTTGGATATCACATAGTTGCAAACTACATTCTCATGGCTCCAGATGGTGAATCTGGTCATCCAGCTTATGTTGTGTCTGAAAGGGCCATCGAGAGTAAGCTGTACGTCTCTCCATCTTGACTTAGCATGTCTCAAAGAATACAGAATATGTAATACAAAAATTGTTTTGTTGGCTTATTTTGGTTCTGTTTTCTTTTCTTAGAAGATGAATGTACTTATCTGGCTATAGTAGATTTCCTTCTTCCGGTTGTATTTGATTTCATGGTGCTGCATCTATTGCTGAGCACTTCAACTTTAAACTTTTTAGGGGCGACGGAAGTGCCTTAGTTGTCTCAACCTATTTTATGATTTGCGATCATCTATTCCATGACCAGCATGCCTTAATAAAGACAATCTGCAAAACCGTATTTCGTTCTGATAGTATTTACCAGGTTTTCTCTGGGATCTCCCGAATTATAGTGCCACGTTGGTGAGAGCATTCAAAGTCTATGTATTCTTTTGTGTATTACAAAAAAGAATTTAAAATGAGGTGACAAGGAGGTTGCTTTTTTATAGAGTTAAAAGATAATTTTTTTATTGATTTACCCCATCTTCTTTTTAAAGGCCAGATGACATTACATAGTCTGCTTCAAAATTGGATTATATTGGTTATGTGGTCTTGTTAAAATTTGTTTTCAACTCTTCAGCAACTTTACGAACATGCCTGATTATTTGTAGATTTACTATCGACATTCCTCCTAGCTTGGATTTTCTATCACTGTTGATTATATGGAAGGTGGGATACGGACAGCATCATATGGTTATATTGGTGGCCATGAAGGAAAAAAGTATCTACAAGTGGTATCTTCATGAGGTAAATCTTGTGTCTCCATTGTTTTTGTAAGAGAATCTTGTTCAATGAAAGTGGGGTGGTATTAGTACTTCTAAATTTTAGAATTTTCAACCAAAACCTGTCCTGTATAATGTTAATTTGCAAGTGTTTAACAATGATAAAGTATCCAGTGAATCTCGGGAAAATCTTAGTTGTGCGTGAAAAACTGCAGAAAAAGGTGACTGATACTTGATATTCACACAAAATGCTTATTCTAGTAATGCTCTGCCTAAATGCTTAAAAGAAAGTTGCGGACACTGCAGTTCCTGAGTCTGAGAAACATTATGCAACCACTCGAGTCAAATTGTAGTCTTATGACTCCTTGAAAAGTTGAGGAACACCTGTGTCACAGTTTAACCAACAGTTAAGTCAATTTATTTGGTTCTATGTCACCGATTATTTCTTGCCAAGGGTTAATTTTAATAAGAACTATCAATTGCTGTTATTAGACTTTGTGTGCTTTTCATGTTTTTCTATTGGTTTATGTAAGGAACAATTTTCTTTTGCAATAAGCTAATCCAAGCAGTATATAGTGCTATGCTTATAAATTTATTAATTCTTGTCTGTCACCTGCGGTCAGCTGGGGGGATTCAAAAAGGTACCGTTCTTCGATCATTGATTGTATCCTTTGTCAATTTACTGAAATGGCTGATTCAGCTCAAGTGATGTCCATCAAGCTCAATGAAAAAATGATTCCTTATGGAAAGTCACTTTGATGATAAATCAAAGAAGAAATGTGGCTATGAATGGGTCTTTAGGCTTAAGAAAAGTGTTTGCTCTTGGCTTATTAGTGGACGGACGAACTTCGTATAATCGGAGGACTCATTAGTATGGATTAGTCGCCTAGCATGGAATTGGTCGCAGTTACATTTCATTGTTGTTAAAACCGAGTCTGATTACATTTTGGTTGTTCTTTTCGCTCGGTGTCTCAGTGTGTCCCCATGTCTGTCGATGATGATTACTGGTGACTGGTGAGGAGCAAAATGGTGTGTATACTGGATCCTGATTATGGTCCTTTGCTCTATTTAACATTATGCTTCCAATGTTATTATTTTGTTAACTCCCCAAAGCTGCATACAAAGAACGTTTGATGGATGGCATTGGTTTTATTGCGGTGGCTGATAATGGCGGTTTGGAGATCATTCATGGTTGATGAAGGTATCCTTGAACCTAATTTTTTAGTGTATGCATTTTGGATACAGATTTGTTGATAATCCTAGCATTCATCGTGGAGCTAGAGGAAAAGCAGGGAATAGAAATAATGAAAAAGAGTAAAGAATATCCATAACTAAATCACTGGTTCAAAATGGGCGATTATGATGCATGATTGCAAAAGCCGATCCCGAGCCCCATCTCTTGATCGTTTGATTAGTTAATTGCTTGCATTCACTGCTTGATTGTTTGTAAGCAATGAATGAATGAATGAATGGTTCATGAGTCCAAACCGACGGACATTGGCCCAACATACTTGGCAGTCCATGGAGCTGAAGACGGCACGTATCCCGAAGAAAGATGGTCTTAAGATCGATGTCCATTCCGATTTAATTCATTGTTCTATCCTCGACCATGTCTCAGGATTTCTATCTTTGGTTTGTAATATTAAAGACCCGACGAGTTGCGGGTCGTTACTTATTTGCTTTAGATTAGCCCTTTTAATTGATTTCCCTCTTTAAACCTTTTGTATTCTTTGGATATTTTACTTTTTTTTTTTAAGAATAGGAATTAAAACACTAGAAAACGCCTTGAAAAGAACCCTAAAAGAACATTTACATGAGCACCTGGCATGGGTGAAAGGACAAGTTAATTTTAATTAGTTTTAGTTAATATGGGCTTCTTTTGGCTTTAGTAAGTTTAGGCTTGTCTTGCTGACCAAAAAAAAAAGAAATCAAGCTTAGGCTTCTCTTGGTTTTAGTGAAATTAATCCCATAATCTATTAACGATTTTCCATTGGCGAGAAATAGTTGAAGTAGACAATTTTAGCTTCTTTTTAAAAATTTTCTGATTTTTTTTTCTCCTCTACTTTTTTCTAGTCTTATCGCCAAGACCGACCACAAGCGAAAAGAAATGAAAAGAAAAAATTCAAGAAATTTTAACAAAATTGCAACAATAGTACAAGGATGTTTTTTGTTGTGTCAGGATACAGTATGACGGATGGTATTCACGTCAATAGATGGTCAGATGGGGTTACATTGGAAAATTTTCATAGACTAATTTCAAGTTCCAATTTTATGGGAGACAATTGGTTGACCAGTCGGTTTCTTCTTCAGACATTTCTGGTTCCCAAAAGAAAAGGTTTGGTTATTTTTAGGTTGCAACTTTTTTTTTCTTGGATGAAAAGGCTAGAAGTTTATCGGGAGGCCTCGCTCAAAATTATAGATGTATTTAATAGTTTTAAAAAATAAATGAAAAAAACTTAGCATAATAATGTAGTCAATAACCACAAAGACGGTCTATATACTAATAAGAACCATATGCACTATTTATTTATTGCTTAAGGTCCGTTTATTTCACGATTTTTGACACAAATTGTTGCATGAATTTTTTTTTTTATGAAGAAAATATTATCTGTTCATTTGTTTTTCAAGAAACACAAGTAAATTTTTTTAAAAATATTTTCTAAATTATTTATTTTTTCGAAATAAACCGAGCCCGCAAAATTCCTGAAACTCGAGCTTATGTTCGCTGGAAACACTACTAGAATTTATCTATTCAGCACTCACTCGAGCTTACGTTCGTTGGAACATTAGTCTGAAATACTACTAGAATTTATCTATCTCAACAATCCCTCCTATTTCTTCTCTCTCCTCCCGCTCGCCGCCATCGCCGGACCTCTCTCAGTCTCTGACTTCCATGAGTGTGTCTCCTTCTCCTCACCTCGTGCTTTATATCTGTGTAAAAGTGTTTATCATCTGTAGAAGTCACTCTAGAGCAGCTGAAGCTAGATTATGCCCTAATTATGATAGTATGTGTATGGGTCTGTCTTAGATCTCTCTGGGTGTATCTAGTTTCTTGAATCTTGACTATCTAATTAGTTCGTGCTGGCCTGCGCTTGAGCTTTGAAAAATTGTAGACTTTGTTCCTTTAGGGGTCTCTACTCGGTGTAGGAGATGTTTGAACAGGCACTTGCAATGTCTTTCTTTTTGAGCGATCAATCTGCTTGAATTTTTTTTCCTAATTCTTACCTAATCTGTGATTGCTTGTCGTAATCGATGCATTTGCGCATTATTATGTTATATGGAACCATCGAAATTTGTCAGGCTCTTTGCAGATACCTGCCTGATTTTTTTATTTTTTATTTTTTGCGATCAATCTGCTTGAATGTTTTTTCCTATTTCATGTGCTTGCTGCTGCCGGTCGTTATTGATGCGTATGCATACTATTATGGCATATGGAAGGAAGGCGATTAAGGAGTCATCTGCTTCGTTGAGCATTGAGTGCTCGAAAAAACTTCGAGTGCTTATATCTAAGGTTCCGGCTATCATGCAATTGGAGAACATGGAGATGTGGTATTGGGGCATTTCTCAGTTTTATGGTGGTTCTTTAGGGCTGTGTTGTTGACGTTTATTGCTTTAACTTGGTGTGACAGTCTATGGAGAAACTTGTGCTTCAGTGTCTGGCCTTCTATCAGGTATCGGAAATGCAGATATGTACACAACCCTGTTGCATTGAATGTTCTGCTAATTTCCCCCTCTTGACAGGACTAGACACATGCACGAATATCATATGAAAGGTATACATCGGTTACCCATGTAGAACTACGCATTACCGCAGTAAGAATTGCTCCCCTGCAACTTTGGTTAATTTTTCGAACAAGTTCCACCCATTTGGATGCTGATAAAAAGAATCTATCTATTTCGTTTCTTTTTTCTGCATGTCTCGGGAAGATGCCCTACTGTACAAGTTTGGTTTGGTGAGACTTTAGAGTTTCTTAACCACGATCTAGCACTTTTATGAAGGGGATTTCATTTTGGCTGCAAATCTTACCACTGTTTGGGAATTTGGGTAAAACGTTTGTGTTGACATGAAACGAAAGTCTTGCTCTAACCATCCCCTATTTCCAGCAGAAGCTGAAACTTCAGTAGAACACATTGGAAGAGATCGACCTGAGTCCATTTTTCCGGAGATTTTGTTTGCTGAGTTTCCACGTTTCTATATGGTTGCAAAGATCTTGGGCTTGGTAGGCCCAACATTACTTAGATTTTTCCCAACCGAAGGTCTTCTCATAGATCATTTTCCTTCGATTCCTAGATCAGTGCCAAGATGTTTTTTTCCCTGTATCGGATCCGTCATGAGTAACATGTGGAGAAGCAAGCCGATCACATGGACCGACCTTTTCTTGCACTTGAAAAATCTCGACCACATTTCAGACGGATGAAATTAGACATACCTGTTCGACCAAAAAAAATTTAGACATACCTGAAAATCTTTTGTACGCCGATGATGTATAAACTCATCCACAAGCCGACCCACAAGACCGATCGAATGAAAATCGTAAAATACTTCTCAATGTGAAAACTCAAAAAAATAGAAATAAAAAAAAAACTTGTTCGTGACGATACACCGATCTTGTGAGGTGGCATCTACACCTCAAACAAAATAGTTTCGTAGATTTTATTTTTTCAGGGAGCATGACCTGGCTGCCCAAAAAAGGTATATGGGCTTCAATTTTGTTTGGGCCTTCTTAATTCTTGGGCCTATTGGACATTTTTCACCCATATCACTTGGAAGTCTAGATGCTCTCCATGAGACAAGACAATGAATCACTCTCAATCACACCGTTCTTTGGTGGTTTATACATTATTAACATCATTTATACGTAAGCTTATATAGATATAAATAGATGGGCTGTACATTTTTTTTTTTTTGGTAAGGTAAGTGTGAATTAAACTTTTCAAAAGGCTAGGTACAAATGGAAAACCGGATACAAGAAACCATGAACCATGAGTGGCACCGTTAGTGCCAAAGAGTGGGCTGTACATTTTTGTAACGTGACAATTGGATAATTGATTGTAGGAAGTCTTCTCCAACCAAGGATGGAGGAAAAACATAGCCCATGTCCCATTATATCGAAACCAACAGTGAGAAGAGTGGTCGGATGAAATTTACTCCAGTCAAGGGCGGAGGAAGACACGGCTCTACAAAAATATAGAATATACTTATTTTGCCATCATTAATAGCTGTGTTTTCTAGTAAAAAAAAAAGAGTTTTAAAGATTATGTAAAAGATTTTCACACTATTTAAAAGGACTTCTTTTTTTTTTTTTTGGGTTGAAATAGTTATTTTATTCATTCATTTTTTGTTTTCGAGTTCTTCATATTCTTTCCTTTTTGATTAAGAATTCTCTTCTATCCTTAGCGATGGCAGTACATGGAAAATGTTATCCTTATCGATAACAATTTATGACAACATTTTCACGGGAAGATTAGTTTCGCGAAGTGACTTTGTAATCCTTGGGGACTAATAAAGTAATTAATCAATTGAAAAAGGGTATGCTTACTAATTTACTGTTTGAATAGAAGTAACAATAGTCAATCATAAAGTAACTGATTACACTGATAAAAAGTCTTTCGATCCTGTAGAGGCATAATCAGACTTAGATCATGTGATCACACTCAAATGTGACCCATAGAAGAATATAACAAACAACGTTTAAGTTTTTTTATATGTTTAACAATCAGAAAGAGGGACAAAATCGAACAATTTGAGATTTTTTAAAATGTCAAGGAGACAAAATCATATTCTTAGAGTTCCAAGACTGACGAACTTGGACTCAACAAAGTCGGATCTCCCCCCAATTTTTTATTCATTATTTTTTTTTTCTATTTTTAGGTGGATCTTAGTACAGTGCCTATAAGGAATTATTATATGATGTGATGTCATGGTTTTCAAATCAAATGGCTCTTAATGAATTTTTTTTTTTCAAATGGGTGTTTTACTTTGTAAGGCTTTTTCTGGGAAATGACAGATTTTGTCCGTTTGTCTGCCGATCACAACAGCGAGAATATTGGCGGGTGTTTTCACTTGTCAATTTGTTGCTCAGAGTCCCACCTTTCATGATAATTAATTTGCTTATTCTGTAGTATTCAATGCAGCATGCATTTTGCACTTGCGGAAATCATGTTTATAGATCAGAGTGAAAGCAAGATCTTGCAACGTTAATTTCTACATTTGCTTGCTCGTGTGCCATGTGTTCTGTAGAATCGTATACCGACGCTATTATTTTCTCAGTAGATGGCAAACCGATATATTTGATTACATTTTTAGTAGGACTTTCTTTCATTATTACTCACCTCACGATATATTGTATCATATGACTAGGGGAGACAATAGTACTTTATGGGGGCAATTAATATGTGTAGATGACTTTTCATTTTGGTGTACATGGTGATCCGAAGGCCCAAACTGCCCTGGCAAACTCGTGTTTCTTATTTTTATTTTATTTTACTTTTTATTGTCATTTTAACGACTCGGTTGGACCATCCGAAAACCGGACAAGATCGATAATCCGGTTGGTCTACGATTTAGGGACATTTGGTCCAGTCCACGATTCTTGAGGGAACCGGACCAACTCGGACCACGCTCGCCCCTACATATGACCATGTGGCACGGTCCATGTTAATGTTACAAATGTGCAATAGACGGACAAAATATAATTCGTTTCAAAATTATCCTTCGTAATGATGATTTATTAGGCCAAGGTAACAGTTTCTCGTTTGAGTTTTATGTCGTTCTCCGAAAAAAGTCAATTTCCCAATTCATGCTTTGTTAGATATAATGTGCTATGATGCTTAATTAGGCCAGGGTAACAGTTTCTCTTTAATTTTCTACGAAATCATTACATTTGATCAATAGGTCAGCCCATACCCCTCTCTTCTTTTGTCGCCTTAGGGTGGTGTTTTTCTTGTAGTGCATGGCCTAAATCGAAATTACTCGAATCCTACCCACTTATTTACCACATCTACCATTATCTAAGTGAAAACCCTTAAATTGCTATTTTGACTTCACCGGTATGGCAGTTGACCGCTAGACCCCTTGGGTGTGCAAAACAAGAAATGACTAAATCTCGAGGGCAATAGATTTGCCCCCAAGTATTCATACTTAACTAAAATCAATGAATTGGAAAAAAAAATCTCATTCATGATTTAAACAATAATTAATCAAGATACAAAGAGACAGAATCCAGCATCTTTATAAAAAAAAAAAAATAAAGCAGACAAAGAAGCAACATTTTTAAGATTGAGTCATTTACGGTTGTACTTTAATATATTGATGGATGGATTTGCTATTTTTGGGGGGAATCATGTGGTGGGTTGATGTCATGGGCTTACAATCGCTTCGCTTTTTTTATTTATTAATAGCATCTAACTAATTTTTTTCTTGCCGAAAACATTGTTTAATGTTTGATTTTTTTTCTTGTTTTTGTGGGACGTGACGTGAATTTGTCGGCTTGTCTGCCCTTCAAAACAGCGGGAATATTGGTGGGTCTTCTCCCATTTTTGTTCCTATAAAATTTTTGTGCTTATCGTCCACATTAATTATTATTGTTGTTTAATTGAAGTTCTCCTCCGAAAGTTGCATTGGTCACTTCATGGGATCCTTGCGTTTCAATATTTCAGTAATTAAAATTATTCTAATCATGCTTATGAATAAGCGTGAAAGCAAGATCTTGCCGAGTCGAATTCTAAATTTGCTCCACCCAGTGATGATAATAATATATATATTAGCTTTGAGCAACGTGTACCCCCCAACAGTAGAGGAGATTCTGATGTAACATCAATGGTGTCCACTTCAAGACACGAGATCTATGAAATGTTGCAATACTGCAGTCTTTGTCTAATATGGGCCTTTTTTAATACAATCTGTTTCTCCTAAGTCCTATTAATTTTTCGATTTCCGCTTAGTCAGCAATATAATCTATGAGTTGAGAAAAGGTCACACTATTCTTGAATCATGTATGTATGTGAAAAGGTATTACTTAACAATTAACATTGAATGTGTGAGACATAAGCTTGCGAATTAGAAATCGACTGGCAATTTCATTTATAGCATTTGGATTATTTAGATTTATCATTGAATTTCAAGATCAGATTTTGACAGAATTTGGAGCCACGGCAAAGGGCGGACTAAAGGGTTGTGTTCATTGGCTTGCCCCGTGGTAAGTGAGTAGGCGCGTCCTTTGTCGTTCTAACATGTTACATGAGGGTTTACCCTTTTTGTGTTCACCGTACCTTATTAGTAATGCTAAAGATGAAATATGTTGAGCGTGAATACTATTCCAGAGTTCTCTTCCTTTCAAGAAAGTGAGAAGATGGATTGTCAAGCACATCTTTTGCAGGATCTCCTCATTTGTGATCCCATGGGAAAGAGTTGTTGCCTAGGTTGTCCATAGTGTAGGATGTCAATGATTTCTGACGCTAATTGACCAGAAGGACTATATTAGATTTTCGCACAAAGGTTTAAAACTATTGGCAAAAGTGAAATTTGATGACTAAATTGGCATCCGTAGAATATGTTTCGGACTGAATTTATATTTTCCTCCCTTATTCTTTTATTCTATTTCTTTCTCCTAAGTCCTATTAACTTAGTCTTTTTAACTTCGGACCAAAAAAAAAAAATCCTATTAACTTTTCGAATTTAGCTTGGTCGTAGTACAATCTACGAGTCAAGAAAGAAGTCGACCATTTTTGGAGCAAGTATGTATCCGAAAAGGTATTGCATAGAAAACTCTTTGGGAAGATTTTCTAGAAAGTCCTAATTTATTACACTTTTGTCAATTCAATCTCAAACCTTTTAATTTTGCTAATTGAATTATAAATGTTTTCACATTTTTTTAATTGAGTTCACCCTACCAATTTTGGTCGGAATCATTGAGGCAGAAATCGCCCTATGTGATAGGGCTGGCGTTGATGTTGATAATTTTTAATAATCTTTTTTATTTTTTAATTCTTTGTTTATTTATTATTTATTTCTTTTTTGCCAATTCTATTTGTACCGGACCTTGTTAAAAGTGAACCTATCCTAACGATGAAACATGTTAAACACGAGTACCATTCCAAAGTCCTGTTCCTTGTAAGGAAGTGAGAAAATTCGATTGTCAAGCACATAATTTGCAGGATCTCCAAAAATTTGTGAGCCCCAGGGAAAGAGGTGTTGTCTTGTGTTAAAGACCGCTTCCTAAAAGTTCCAAGATCTTCCTAATCTAACTTTTCGGATCAACCAGGAAAAAACCACTTATAGATTTTCGCAAAAAGCTGTAAAGTCATCATCGACGAGTGTTTTAATAACCCAGCATGATTGGATGCTTAGAGTCCTACGCATCCTTAGGAAAGATGAACACCTAAGATGAACTTGGGGAATGTAGTGGTGAAAAGTTATCTCTTGCGACGATCCTAGCCTTTACCGGATGTTAACAAGCTACTTAAAACGGAGCGATGCTTCTGGTGAGGGATTGATGTTGTCTTCTCAAAAACGAAGAGTCGCGTTGCCTGTTTTAGCAAGCAACTTCTATCAACATATAACGAAAAGGGATAGAAAGACATCTCAATTGTCAATATTTGTGTACGGAGCTCACTTTGATGTCAATATTTTTTTTTAGATCACTTAAGTGCTAATTTTTTTGAAAAATGATTATTTATATGCTAACTCCGATGAAATCGCTGGAATTTCTCGGCGTTGGTATTAAAGCGATCGTTTTTATCCGATTTAACACTTAAGTAATCTCAAAGAAAATATTGACACAAAAGTGAGCACGGTACACAAATATTGGCACTTGAGGTGTTCTTATACCTATGAAAAAGAGAAAGGGATGGCAGCACTCGCAATGCAACTTACGGTGCTTCAACCTTTTCACTTGACTTATTCCTTTCTCCCGGCTTTAATAAACCAAGAATCAGACCGGAATTCACTAGCATGACCCTTGGAGCTTTTGACAGAGTTTATAGATGAAGTTGCCTCCACTTCGAGACGGACTGTACTCCACAAGCACACGACCTTCACTCAACGCTCAAAGCACTCTCTTGCAATGATCACACTAATGCTCTCTCAGAAAATACCTATCGGATTACTCAAGTTTTTTCTCAAAGAATAAGTACGAGAAGTAAAAATACCAAAAATTAGAGTGTTTTAATCCTCTTAGCCACCTTCAAATCTCTTTTTGAAGCATATAAATCGTTCTTCAAGTTTCCTTCGCATGCAGGAGACTTCAAATATGTCAAGCTAGCTGTTGAATAGGCCACCCATTGCTTCTTGGTTGAAGCTTTCTCTGGTTAGCCAAAAACTGGCATAACCTTACTCTGACGTTTCTAGAAAAATTACCAAAAAGTCATAAATTCATTGCAATTGTACCAATTCAGTTCTAAACATTTTTTTTTTTGGGCCAACTCAGCCCTAAACCTTTTGCATTTTTGCCTGTTCAATCCATCCAATCAATTTGGTCAGAAATTGCCGACGTGGCGTAACTAACGCTAACATGAAAAAATTTAGATATTATTTTAATATTTTTTTTTCTTTACTTTTTATTTTTTAAACTTAGGGCTAGCGAGGGACGTCGGCCACGGGCGAGGGACGTTGGCCACAGGTGAGGGCCGACACACTCTCAATAGCATTGGGTGAGGGCAGTGCGGCCTTTGCTAGGTCTAGGCGAGGGCCACGACGCACTCCCCTGGGGTCGGCTAGGCCCGCGGGGCCCTTGCCTAGTCGGTTTGGCAAGGGCGTCTTGGCCCTCACCTATGGCCAGTGAGCTTAAGTCTAAAGACAAAAAGTAAAGAAAAGAAAAATAAAAAAAGTAACAAAAAACTATTTAAAGAATCCAAAAAATTATTAAAATATTATTAAAATTTATCCATATCAAGATCGGTCGTGCTACGTATAACGGTCGGCGTCCACGTCAGCAATTTCTGGCCGAAATTGGCCGGACAGACCGAATTGATACAAATGAAAAAAAAATTTATGCTTGAATTGGAAAAAAAAGGTTTAATACCGAGTTGACACAATTGGAATATATTTAAGACTTTTTAGGTATTTTTTTGGACTTTTCCAGAAGAACTCTTTTGGAATTCAAGATCCATGGCTTCAGAGCATCAATTTGCATTTGAATTTGAGTTCAAATTCTTTTAGAGCCGGGTCTTCGTTTTTCGGTACGTGGAATGTCATCCACTTGGTTAGTAGTGTAACCTTCCTCTACAACTCGGTCTATCCAAGCTAATGATCACCAAATCCCAAATTTGTTCACCTTCTGCGCGTATATCCTTCCAAGCATATTGATATACTCAATGTTATCACAAGTTGTTCTCCTTCTCTTTAGTTCGTCCGAGCACCTCAACAATCACATGTCCCTCGCTTGTCCAACAAAATCCAAAGGTCTTTCCGATTCTAACACTTTCTACTCAATATCTTGTTGTCCATTTTCAAAGTAAGGAAGCTCTCCATTAGCACATAGGTCATTAACACAAAATTTTTTGTGATCTTCAAGCACATAGGAAATTTTCTCAACATTCTCCTCGCTTTCAGTATAACAAAACCTTCTATACCTCTCAATATGTAGATGTCTTCACACGTGTGGGGATTTTTGAAATTGTTTTGTGCATGTGAAGTAAAATTTTTTCCTTTGTTTTTTCATGATATATAGGAGGAAAATATCCAATCAGTCCTAAACCTATTGTACATATGTCAATTCAGTCATAAACTTTTCAATTTTGCTAGTTGAGTCCTAAACCTTTGAATGAAATCTCAATGTAGTACTTCCGGCCAATTTTCATAGGAAATCATTGACTTGGCGATGTGCCACATAGGATGGTTGGCAATGACTAAACTACTACATCTGCGATTTCTAGTAAAAATTAACCGGAAGGACTATATTAGAATTCCATGGTAAGTTTTAGAACTAAATTGACAAAATTTGAAGAGTTAGGACCGGATTAGTATTTGTATAATAGAGTTATGACAGATTGGGTAGTTTTCCTTGATATAGAGTTCAGATTAGATCGCATGGTATGTATGACTTGTTTCTTATATGTGATATGGAATGAGTTATCGCAGGAAATGTCTGTCATATGTATAACTTCTCCAAAGTTGAGCAAGTTTTAGCAGTATCATTTTTGTTGGATGGATTTACAGTTCCTTGTGGACTCCCTTTTGTTGAATGGCTTCTTTGTAATTCTTGTCTTTTTCTTTTTGTCTCGTTTTGAATCTTTTGGTCTACAATGCTATTTCCTGGTCTTCTTCGTCTTTGGACGAAATTTCCAATGCAACCTTTTGCCGTTTTGAGTTTCCTCTTCATTGATGAGTTCCATTCCGCAAGTCATTCATCGTTCCAACAAGTTCATCAAGTCCCATTGGTTGAATCCTCATCGATTCTCTAATGGCGAGATGTCTCTCCATTCTTTTGGCAAAGGTCGCAAGAGCTTATTTATTTGCTGGGTACATGTGTACATCGTGCCCAAGGATGAGAACCTATTTCTGACGTCGGTCAAGTAAACGTCTGACTTATTATGCTCTCTCCTAGCTTCATCTTGAATGATTCATATTGCCCAACAAGGATGTTCATATTTCTTTCTTGTACACGATAGGTTCCGATGCTCGATTTCTACATTATTAGTTCGCAGAAGAAATATTCAATGCGAAGCAATTACGCTCTATCAGCAAATATGCAAAGAGAGCGAGGGATAGAAGAGTTTGCGAAGCCATAGCGATTTGCCCATTTCCACTTATGAAACGATGAGCCGTGCCCGCGTAAAATGACTTCTCTATCGTTTCTTTCTCTCTCTACAAAAAACTTTAAAGACCAAGTTAATGGAAAGGTAGTGGGAAGAACTTCTGTTTTTTAACTCGTTGTCTGGATGGGGGCCGGTCAAAAAGCTATGATAAGCAAGCAACATGATAAGATCTTGGTAAGTTACGTGAACGAGAGATTCATCGTACGTATTTTTGATATAATGAAGGCTGTCGGGAAAAATTATCGGGAGAGCAGGGCTAAATAATGTTAGATTGCTTGTAATCTGAGTGATTGCTTAGGGTCTAGCGTTGATTCCCTTTTTCCAAGCCTCCAATTATTGGCGAAACGCATATAATGCCGACTCCCACGGTCCACAAGATATCTTAAATTGGTATTATAAATTTGTAATTTAGTGGGCTTGGAATCGTGTAGTTAGTGCCTTATGAACTAATAAAAAAACCCATCTTTAGGATTCGAGCCTAAAGTCTATCTACTAAAGTATTTTATTCCTCAGAAATCATGCCAATCAAGTAGATCATCTTGTCTGCCCCCACAGTGTTCTGATCTTCTCTTCTCTTCCTTTCAAGTAAAATATTTAATAATCGGGTCTCTTCAGCAAATAGCAACTTTTTGGCTCGTGAAAAGAAAATGAGTCGATGATTAAAAATCGCAAACCAGCATACAGGATGAATTTATTCTATACTAATTCTTAGCCCGTAAAAAAGTTCAAAACTGGCAACCCACCGCATATTTTTACTCAAAATTAGCTTTCTTAAATTTATTGTATGGTATTTAATTCAGTCCTACATCTTTCTATTGTTTCAATTTTTTTTTGTCAAACAAGTGCTCCAATTTATTCGTAAACATTTTAATGATTTACCAATTTAGTCTGAACTCTATTTTTTTTTTTATCAATTTAGTTCTAAATTTTTTGATGATTTATCAATATAGTCCTAAACCAATTATTTAGAAATTTGACCAGAATGACTATATTGACAAATCATCAAAATGTTTTGGACTAAATTGACGTTATGAAAAAATTTAGTACCAAATTGGACTTCGTACAATTGGTTCAAGACATTTCGGGCATTTTCCTGACTTTCTCTAAATAGTACCGATTTAGAGATTATTTGCGAGTTGAAAAAATAATTTGTGGGATCAGTTTGGAATTTTCAATGATGTTGACCGAAAGAAAATCTTTATGTAACTTGTTTTTCGGTTGTTAATTTGGCGCGACTTTGCATGAAAGACACCGTGACTAAAACAGGAATGATTGGCCACTTATTGCCATATTGTAGTTGTAGCTCCTTCACAGTGGCTCGACGTACATTCAGAAAGGATCCAATTCCGGACTCAAGATTCCACGACAAAGCCTCTCAGTGAATTAAATCTTCATGCAAAATTCACTTACTACATTTGTCGGAGTCCGGTCACGTCTTGCAATTGCAAGGTGCCAAAGAGGTCCACGTCTATCACACGTATCTTATGTCCTATATAGGTTGCTTTCCTGTCATTACAAATAGTATGACTATAGGCCACATGTCAAAACGATGAGAAATGACTTTTATGGAAAAACCAGTTGAGTTGAAGTCATATATGTGAATCCGACCAAAAAAAAAAAGTCATATATGTGAATAGCTTTGATTGGGTCATGTTTGTGTCCAATTTATTGTGTCTAAAGTTTTTCTTTTTATTGTCAAATTGAGTCCGAGTTCGTTTGATGAAGTCCCATCAACCTTAGGAGTTGCTTTTATTGATCGTCTTGTGACATTGAGAATTTTTTTTCGTGAAGCAATTAAAATTCTGTTTATTTTACGAAAAATGAATGATTTGAAGAGCATTTTTTGAAGGACAATTGCTAGTATTGCTTGAAATAATTAGTCAATAAAAAAAGTTTCCATCGTCGACAATAATTTATGTCAAATATTTTTTGTGGACGATAAATATAAATTTTCTGCATTCATTTTTAAAACACTACAAGTGATCGTTTTTGAAAGAAAATTTTTCAAGCCATTCATTTATCGCGAAACAAACGGAGCCTTAGGCAAGAGAAAAAACATTTAGGGCTTGCATGAAAATACTTCTCCAACTGAGAATGCCTTCTAGCAAGAAGTTGGTTTTTCTACTTTTGCTTTTGAGCAGAAGTCGATTTTTCAATTTCTACTTCAGAAGTTGATTTCTGGTTGAGAAATGCGTTTGATAATCGAAATAAATTTCAGCTTCTGAAATAGAAGAGGAGTTCACGACAGAAGCCATTTTGGACCTAGAGAAGTAAAAAATTTTTACTTCTCGGATGAGACTCAAAATCTGATCGGGCAAGATTTTTCACCGCAGAATTGAAAAACACAACCGGAAGTCAAATTTTTTATCAAACAGCTTTCTATTTCGATCAGGTTTTTATCAAACACATATCTCTATCGGATGGGCTTCCGGCGCAGAAATGAAAATTTTGAAGTGTTTTCATGCGGGCCCTTAGCAGCCTCTTCTTTTTGAATTGTCTTAGAGTTTGAATGAGGTGTGCAAATCACCTTTGGAAATTTCTCAAAAGTAACTATCACTGTATAGAGGTTAAAATATAAAATTGGCTATAAAGGTAAAATCAAACTGTTTTTTATAATTTCCGTACCCACCAAAATCTCCATAAATATTGGACCCATAAAAACTCCATAGACAAGTGATGATGAACATAGGGTTACACATGCGTAATCAATTTGTGAAAATTACCAAAAGAATTTTAAACCTATTGCAATTGTGTCAATTTAATTCTATTTTTTTTTGCCAATTGAGTTTTAAATATTTTGCAATTGTGCCAGTTCAATTCATTGGCCCATGTTTTTTTTTTTTTGGTTGGAACGGCCCATGCCTGATATGGATAATTTTTAATAGAATTTTAATAACTTTTTCCTTATTTTTTCAATGGTATTAACCGGAAGGGAATCTTTATGTTAATTTTTTTTCGGTCCTTAATTTGTGGCGACTTTGCATGAAAGACACCGTCGCTAAAACGGGAAGCGAATGATTGGCCACTTATTGCCTTATTGTAGTTGTGGCCCCTTGACATTGGCTCGATGTACATTCAGAAAGGATTCAATTCCGCATTCAATACTCCACGACAAACCTCTCAGTGAATTAAATCTTCATGCAAAATTCACTTATTACATTTTTTTTGAGTTCGGTCATGTCTTGCAAGTCCATGTCTGTCACATGCATTTTATGTCCTGTATAGGTTGGTTTCCTGCCATTATAAATAGTATAGTACAAGGACACATTAAGTGTTAATATTTGTGGATGACGCTTATTTTGGTGCCAATATTTTTTTGTGGATCATTTAAGTGTCAATTTTTTTTTAAAAAAAATGACTATTTAAGTGACAACTCCAATGAGGTCATCGAAATTTCTTGTTATTGACTCTAGAGTGATCGCTTTTTCTCCGATTTGGCACTAAAGTGATAGTTTTTTGGATTACTTAAGTGCCAATTTTTTTGAAAAATGACTGTTTAAGTGCCAACTTCGGAGAGGTCGTCGAAATTTCTCACCGTTGACATTAAAGTGATCATTTTTTCTCCAATTTGATATTTAAGTAATCCAAAAAAAAAATATATTGACACCAAAGTAGGCGTCGTACACAAATATTGACACTTGAAGTGTTCTTTTGCTCAAATAGTATAACCATAAGCCACGTGCCAAAATGATGAGAAATGATTTTTATGGAAAAGCCAATTGAGTTGAAGCCATATATGTGAATAGCTTCAATTTGACCATATTTGTGTCCAATTTATTGTGTCTATAAGTTTTATTTTTCATTCTTAAATTGTGTATGAATTCGTCTGATGAAATCCCATCAATATTAGGAGTTGCTTATATTGATCGTTTTATAGCATTCGGAATTTTTTTTTCATTAAAAACATTGACAATTAAGGCTCCATTTGTTTCGCAAAAAATGATTGATTTTGAGAATATTTTCTTAAAGACAACCGCTGGTATGCTTGGAATAATTAATCAATAAAAAAATTTCCACCATAAACTATAATTTATGTCTAGATATTTTTTTGGATGATGAAGATATGTTTCGTCCAATCATTTTTAAAGTAATATAAGCGATCGTTTTGAGAGATAATTTTTCAAATTATTCATTTTTGGCGAAATAAACGAAGCCTTAAGCAGGAGAAAACACATTTACTAGTTCTTTCGAATTATCTTAGAGTTTGAATGAGGTGTGCTTTTATCTGTACCAGCTAATATAAAGAGCAAAATGTGTTTGATCTCACCTTTAGAAATTTCTCAAAAGTAACTATCACTGTACAGAGGTTAGATATAAAATTGGCTAGAAAGGTCAAATGGAACTGTTTTTTATAATTTCTGTGCCAACCAAAATCTACCAAAACAACATTTGACTTAGGTGGATGGAAATTACATAAATATAGTATGACGCCCCAGAGCATTACCTACTTGCACCGTTCTTTTAATCTTTTCACTTATAGCACAAGCGGAAGATGTTACATAACAATGAGTAAGATTATTCCAGAAATGAGACAAACAAGCGATCTTTATTTTGATATATATATACTCCTTTCATACAAGTTTATTTACATAAGGGTGACTCAAGTGTCATCAAAAGACTACATCTGGGAGGTCAAAAGGTAGCTACTCCCTATCACCACCGTAGTAACCGCCTCGGCTAAATATCTGAAAGACATACGAGAGTGGGTAATGGCCAGCAACTGAAAATATCTATCAACTAATTCATTCGATCCACCTATTCCCCTGAGAATGGTTCGATGCCAAATACTAATACCCTAATGATGTAGTCCAACTTATGGACTCAATAATGCCTCATGCACTATCCAGGAGCTAACATAACAGAATGTCAACATGCTAAGGAAATAAACGCATGACCTAAGTCGATACCTCAAAGACTCGGGAGTAATCTAATGAATCAAATACATAATGCACCCACACAATCGCATGCAAACTCACAAGCCTTGTTTCAATTAGTACTCGGTGATTCTCTTTCTAGCCAAGACACACTGATTGCGTCGGCACATCGATGGGTCCATGCAAGGCTTGCCAAGACCCATGGATTACGCCGGCACATCGTCTGGTCCGCGCAAGGCCTGGATCCTATCCTTGGGCATCTCAACTCCCGAGGCATCCCGGTTCACTACCGAGGCATCCAAGACCACGTAGCATGGACATCCCAAACCCTTGGGACGTCATCGGACGCGGTCCGATGGGCATCTCTTAACTTTATGTCAATTCAAGCATTTCATACATTGCACTCTCTTATTCACCATTAAACACCACACCATTGACACATCCATGCATGACACCAAACTCTAATGCGCTTTTCAGTCTCTATAGCATGAATCCCACGCATAAACCACACATGCAAGACACCATTCAACTCTTAGCGAAAACAACAAGTTTCCAACAAGTCTAGACGATCCTAGCTCGATCTCTCTCACCAGTGCACCGTGACAAACGCCACATACAACGCCATCCAGACGCCCGAACCATAGGCTACCACTCATCGAATCCTCCGTCTACCTAAATCGAACTCCCATGAACCACCAAAACCCACATGCAAAGGCTATAGCATACCGTGAACACCAATACCGAACACACGCTCGGCCGCGACTCCTACAGCGACGATCACCCACATGCAATGACCAAAAGCAACGTGCAATGACGATCCAGGCACTAAATCAACTAGACAAATCACTTCGGCTGAATGGATCGTTCAAAATCAGCAGATTTGAGAGTTTCGAGACCCACGACTCGTGACCAATTCAGAGAAATCAGGAGGATAAAACGAGTTAGAAGTTAGATACTTCACTTGCCTGGACGATCTAGCCTCGTGCCCAAGCTTCGAGTTGATTGGGGCTTCGATTCGTCGAGAAGTGGAGTGAAATTGATAGGGAAATCGAGAGAGAGAGTCAAACGGGGTAAGAGGGTTAGAGAGCCGCGCGGGTGGGAAGGGAAATTAGAGAGAGAGAGAGAGAGAGAGGGGGGGGGGGGTGGGGGGTGGGGGTGGGGGGGTGTCTTGCTTAAATATTTGGACGCAAAATTGGCAATCGGAAATGTTAGTCGGATACGTCCATTCCATGAGTCAATTCTAAACTTCTCATCGACGACATTTAGTCGTAATCTGAATATCGTTAGTGGGTAATCGGAACTGAGGATGTCACATATAGGACCCATCAAAACTCCATAGACAAGCGATGACGAACATAGGGTTACACATGAGTAACCAATTAGAAAAATTACAAAAAAAGTCTTAAATGTACTGCAATTATGTCAATTCACTCATAATTATTTTTTTGCTAGTTAGGTCCTAAACATTTTGTAATTGTGTCAACCGGCCGACAATGCTGTGTACAATTTTTAATAATACTTTAATAATTTTTTTTTTGTTTTTTTCTCTTTCTTTTTTTTCCCTTCCTATTGCTATTGTGGCCGGCGAGGCCTTCGTGGCCCTCGACCGGCCTTGCCTAGGCCGTGCAAGGCCATGGATGCCTCGATTGCTATTGTGGCCGGCGAGGCCTTTGCGGCCCTCGACCGGCCCCGCCTAGGCCGTGCGAGGCCATGGATGCCTTGGGCGAGGCCCCCTCGCCCAAATCTAGTCAATGCCATAGCCACCTTCGTCCATGCCAGCACCTCGAGAAACCTTTGTGAAGCACAACCGAGGTGAAGACGGTGAGGCCATGATGAGGATGCCCTCATTCAGCCTAGGCGAGGCCCGACGAGGCCGATCGGGGATGGCAAATCCCTTGCCGGCCATAGTAGGATGGAAAAGAAGAAAGGAAAAAATATTATCAAATATTAAAAAATTATTAAAAAATTATTCACATCGGGGATGCCACGTCGGCACTAGCCGGTAAAGTGAACTAAATTGGCATAATTACAAAAAGTTTACAACTCAACTAGCAAAAAAAAAATATTATGATTGAATTGGCACAATTGCAATGAGTTTAGGATTTTTTTTTTAATTCTCCCATAATCAATTGAGATGGAATTTGGTTTTGATATCATATTAGAAAGTTTAACCAATAATTTAAGCTAATAGATGGATAGTGATTATATTAATATAAAACCTAAACAAATGATATAAGATACTTTGACCGGAAAATTCTATTTTAACAATATATGTGGCCTTCCTAGTCCCACCAACTGCTTGCTAATCACACTCTATTTTAATCCAGTATTAGATATATAATAGAGAGCATATGCGGAAGATGGTATAAAACAAGATGGCCATACAATAACTTACAAGTGCCTGAGAACAAATGGCAAGCACGACGCCTAGTGGTATGGCTTCAATAGGGGTTCACTAACCTCCAGCAGTCACACAGATAAGACCATCAAATACAACAAACAACTAATTTTATTTACAAATATACATTATACATTTTCAGCCGTTACACGACGTTCTCAGCCGATGCCTAGGAGGATTCAAAAAGGTAACATCTATCCTCGAATACTATCCACATCTCCATGTTCGTGCTACAACTTCGTTGCTATCATTCGTAGCCGTAGACACCTTGTAGCTGAAAAGGGTTCAACAACTAAGGAATGAGCCGAAGCTCATCAAGTATGTAAGTCTAACCAAACGACTAAACTATCTAATAATCCATTCAATCCAATGAAGACCCACAAGCAATGGATGCTAAGAATCACAACAATAAACACTACAAAGCACACGCAATAGATTATACCTACTCAAATAGCATTTCGAACCAACATTCAAGCCATCTCAAATCACGTCGTTTTGCCAACAACCACCACAATCATCCTACAATTCTTGATTAGTAGAGATCACTACACCTCGATACCGATTTTGAACTCAACTTGCAAGCACTAAAGTGCACGACTCCATTATGGTGCTCTCAGCCAAATTGCCTCTTCACACACTTCCATGATTCACTCTGTTCCTGCGATAATTTCGACAATCAGTCCTCAAATTCAAGCTACCCATGGCTAAGAGATTGTAATTTAACCAAAAGCATCAATATGTGAGTCACAAGCTCCATGGACCATTCCTTATAGCTTACGGCCAAACACCAATCTACGGACCCACTCCAATTTCCACAAACTCGATGATGTTGAAGGCGATCAGTCCGTGAATTCTAGCTACATGACCTAAGGATACCAAATCAAGCAACAGATCAGACATGGAAAGATAATTTCCCGTCCATGCAAGCAGAACTCCCACGCATCATACCCATTTTCAAGACAATATGTCGCGCCAAACAAACAATTATCGAATTGGTTAGTAGTCAGGATAGAAGTACTACTTGCCTTAGGATTGTGTGTACAAAGAAACGGAACTCGATTCGCTGCCCGGATGAGCTCAAGCGGACACTTTTTCCTGCTAGGCAGCTCACGGCAAGAGATGAAGAGTGAGGGAGGGTGCGGCATTGAGGATTGAGCATGGATGGGAGGAGCTTGTGGGCTATCGTCGTTGAATCCCAAAGTCGCCAGATAAAACGAGAGCAAGAGAGCTCAGGTGGAGGGAGGAGTCGCGGCGGATCCAACGAGGGAGAAGAGAGGGACAACGAGAGAAATGAGAGTGAAATGGGGAGGAGAGAGAGTGAAATGGGGAGGAGAGAGGGTCTTGAGTTGGTGGTAGGGCTGGTCCAAAAAGGGTTGGCGGTTCAACCACAAAGCAAATTTCGCTCCGGACCGATTTTGCACTCTAGCACTCAATCAAATAAATCCCAAGTGGTCAGATTAAAATTACCGCGCCAACATCCCCTTAAGCTCCAAATTCCACCGTGCCAACTATTTCAATTCCCAAATTCATAATTACTAAAATCCCGAGCCCCATTAAGTACTATTCCGCTTATTAATCCAATTGAGTAAAAATTCATGTCGTCACAGTATCACTCCAACAACTTAGGGGATACAATGTAAGGTCAATATTAATTATATATTGTTCATATGACTTTTCGCAACAAATAAATGTTAATTGTGTGGTTACGTGAGGGAACGAGTTTTTCGTGCATTAGTTTTTTTTTTTTTTACTGTCACGCGTTTCTTTTACTGATAAGTCAATGGAAAACCATTTACGGTCAAAGAAAATACTCATACGTAAAATTAGAAAAATAAAATCCCTAAAACGAAAATTAGATAACATATTTTCAAATTTCTTCCCGAACGCTCTCCTTCACTTTCTTCACTGAGGCTCGGTGGCTTTTTCACCTTCTTCTGGTGCGCTCTTGGACGCCCTTCTTCCTCTTCTTCAAGTTTCACTCTTCTTCACCGCCGCTCGACATCTTCGTTGAAGGTTCAGCTCTTCTTTATCGATGCTCAATGGCTTTGTTCTAGGTTTCTGTCCTGGTCGATTTGAAAACAGTCTCTGAAAATTCGATCAATCCTTTACATTGTGAATCTGTTGCTGAATCTTCTGTGCTGCTACTTGATTCTCTTTTCCGTTCATTTTCTATGCTCGACAGAAGAGAAAGTGGATGATGACATAGAGGTGGAAAGTGAAAAAACTCACAATCTTTTGATCAAGCATTAGACTTTGCACGTTAGTTCTTTAGAAAATAAAAGATGAACTCGTTGTTCCATGATTATTTGTTGTAGTTAGCTCTTTTTTCGTACAATTTATCCTATTGTTTCATGTGAAGATAGAGCCCTCTGTACAAGAACCAATAATGGAATGTTATTTAGGTACTTCTCGGGATATGGCGATGAAAACGAGTAATCAAGTTGACTTTGTCATCTTATCGTTTTTTTTTTTTTTTTTTTTTGGGGGGAGGCATGTACTTGTAATTTGTCAGTTTAAATAATAATCGGTTAGACAGGCTTCAGATTAAACCATGAAATTGAAATCATTTTCAAAATATAATCTACACACCCAAAAATATTTTTAGTTACACTTTTCAGTATACCAACAAATGAATAAGAAATAATAATATTTTTGAAATATAATTTTCATGATTTTTTTTTTTTGAAATTAGTACAAGTATTCATTGATTTCCACATCAATGCTCGTCTAATTCTCAGCGAGATGCACTTTTTGCTTGCCTTCTTGGAGGCACTCATGGATAACTATCACCCATCATGGGTCCTCTTGCATCATTTTCCTCAAAACGTGTTAAAGAAAACTGAAATTCTTTTTTCTTTACTTTATATTATGCAGAAATTTTTTCAGGTAATATCATTTTCATAGCAAGAGACAAACTGCTATTTCCAGCTGCAGCATTATTATTATTATTTTTTCTTTTTGAGGGGCAAATTGTTCTGACATTTCATGGATTGCGTTGGCTTCAACATCGCCATGTGGATTTTAATATATGAGCAATCTGTCTACTTTCCTGCTTATCACATTGCTTTCAGGGAAATGTGAAGGCGTACTCAGAGGACAATGATTCAAAAAAGTGCATTGACTCTTCAGTGGAACAAGTTGCATATGATATGATTGAAGATTTCAGTGCCCAAGAGTGGCTGAGGCCTCAGAGATGTTATTTATTATTATTATTTTTTGTGTGCCATTTAACAGTTGGCATAGCTGCATTCTTTGGCCAACACACAATTTGATGAAAGGAGATAGTTATGGGGAATTCATTTAGTAAGAAAAATTGCGGGTATTTGTAGAGATTAGTCGGACATATTAAGGCCTCCAAAATTGGGTGGGGAGGGGCCTATCATGCTATTTACATGTAACACTTACCCTTGAATGGATCACTTTGAATGGTCATATTCAAGTAATCTTTTTAGGAATTTGGTCTAAATGGATCGAGTTCAGTCCTTATAGCTAGTATTATAGGAGGAATCCATTTCAGTAAATATGTGCTTCTAGGATAGGGATGAGTTTAGTATGAAGTAAACTCACATCATCGGAGTACAGCTGGGTTGTATGTGGGACATTGACAAGACATAAGGTTTTCTGTGAAGGAGTTTGTAACACCCCAAACTCACATCTTTAGAGTGACCCTGGCATGTTATTCAGATATAAATACCATCTTTAAATGGCCACTATCTTGACATGTCACATGTGAGAAATCCTTTTTGGGGCAAAGCCCCAAGTGGACCACATCATATACTTATATATTGCGTTAGAGAAAAATATGCTTGACATTTGTGTCTCTAGAAAAATTGTCATGAGCAGTCCTTTAGAGGAAGGGTAAGTTTGTTTTTCAAAAAATTTCCCTTCGCAAAATCCATGGTTGGAGGATCTATGATTATTGAGTTACAAGTCACGAACATCACCACATGTAAAATTAAGTAAGAATAATGATGGGTGTTTTTGTATGTATGTATAACTACAATTGGTTTGAAGAAGTTTATCTAATCAAGGATGGAGGAAAACACAGCCATTCGACTATTTACATTTCTTAGAAAAAGGATTGTGGTACGGTGGGCTTTTTTTTTTTTTTTAAACATATAGATTTTCTTCTGACATCCGATTTGAAAGAAATTGGGTCGAGCCGACTAGAAGTTAGAACCATAGTCTTCATACAACTAAAATGTTATGCTTGATTTAATATTAGATTTCAGCCTTGATTTGGACTTTGGAGGTTGGTAATGCTCGAAGAGAAAAGGGAAAAATTATATTAAAAAAATCCTAAACTTATTGCAATAGTGTCGATTCAATCCTAAATTTTTTTTTTTTTTTGCCAATTGAGTTGTAAACCTTTTGCATGTATGCTAATTTAGTCCATCATATTGATTTTCGTACGAAATTATCGATGTGGACACCGACAATCCTGTCGGCACTAGTATGGATAATTTTAATAATATTTTTTTTATTGATTATGTTCTTTTTCCTCTTTATTCTTTTCTCTTTTTTTTTTTTTTTTTTTTTTTTTGGTCCATCTTCCTCTAGTTGGTCACCGGACCTTAGCAGCCAACAGAAGCGAAGATCAACAAGGTTGAGCTCACAAGGTGTGGGCGAGACCGACGAGCGGGTGAGGTTGGCCTCACCGCCAACCTTGCCCAACGTCGATGAGGTTGACCTTGCTAGGGGCTAGCAAGTTTAATCTCACCTGTGGTTGGCGAGGGCGAGTCTTGCCCAACGACGGTGAGGGAAATCTCATCGACCCTCGCCTCCGGCCAATCACCAAGGTCCAACGATCCGTTAGAGGAAGAAGGGGATGATTAAAAAAAAAAGAGAAAGAAAAGAAAAAAAAAGTAATAAATAAATAATTTACAATGCAAAAAGTTTATCTACATCATTAGCAATTTGACGCGTGCGTGAGACAGACGAATACATTTTGAGAATATGAAGAGAAGTGTAGATAGATTAGAGTGTACGGGGGACGAAAGTCGAAGGATGAATGTTAATGCAAGATAGATACGATCACCGCTAAGGGTTAAAAATAACACCAGCCGAGGAAAAAGATAGGGATTAGACAAAAGCTCACCATCGCAGTATAAAGGTTACGCCACTAACTAAGGCTAAAGGACTTTTGGTTCACCACCGATGAATAATTTCAATTTCCAAGGCTCAAGAAACCAATACAAAGAAAATTTAACTCAAGAGAGGAATTCTCATTCATTCATCCAATCTTTCTTTCATAGAGAACACTCCTCTATAAATAGAGAGGCCAAGGTACATGAAATAGAAAAGGGAAATAAAAAACAAAGTAATCTTGTCCACCAGCCTTGCACAATTGATAACAACCCTAAAAGATCTATTGATATCAAAGGAAATAGCTCAAATTAGCCTCCCATTGGTATCTCTTTGATTAGGCATCAAATCAACAAGTAATTAGACATCCGGCAAGAGTATATCCCATGGAATCAGCTATCAATTTACTAAACAATCAATCTGGTAAATTGCCATGAAATCAGCAATCAATCTGTTAAACAATCAGCCTGGTGAATCAACATGGAATCAGCAATCAATATACTGGATCAACAATCTTATTTGTAAGGGAAATAATCAAAACTTTATAATCGACAATCCTAGTCAATAGTCTTCATGACGACAAGGGGATCATTGGTGACATAATTGGATGCTCTGCATCATTAGGATGAATATTTGAGCCACATGATGTGACCGTCAATTTAAAATAAGGCTCAATTTAGGTAAGAGTAGTGTTCGGTCGTGGAGGCCGTGCGCGGATAGATGGATTGATTTTAGTCGATTCATAAGTTTCTATTAATCATTTATAAAAAGACTAGTTGTCACCTTGTCTGCCGTTTGAGACTCTAGTTAAACACATGATCATGAATAATCTTAGGATTGTATGCTCGTATTCTTAAAAATCATGATTGATATGTCGATTGAATAAACGATGTAAACAACCCATGTGCCCGTTGTTGAGATTGAACTATGACATTGGTCGAAATGTTGACGAAGGTAAGGTTACATTGCATAAACACGTTATAGCATTTCATTGAGAGTTGAATCTTGATGTCGTCGAGAAATCAATGTCGATGATGCCCCGTGGAGCCGGTATGGAATTCAGGATGTCTCCGCTATGTGATCAGAGATGCTCGTGCTCGTACCGTGTGATTTGGGATGTCTGGGGTACAAGATACTACATCGAGTGTTCTATGGAAGTTGGTCTGCACGCCGGAAGTGAATATGGAATGTGAGATGGCGAGCGCGAAAGGAATTACATGCATATATCGCATACATGGTGCATAAAGGTTGTCAAATTGTGTAGCTGCCTTCTAGTATCATTTGATATTGACTTACGATGCTTGATGCGTGTGTTTTGAAGTTAATATGTTGTAGTTATTATGTTAGATTTTCATTCGCGGGATTCAGGCTCTCTGACGATAAAATTGTGGATTTCAGATAAGTAAGCATGCCTCCTGTTGCACCCGCAGTCCCCATAGAGCGTTATTGGGTACTTGTAGATGTTACTAGTACGTGGAAAGATTATGTCGATCCGGAGTTTCCTGATGTCCAATTCAAGAAACTAATGGGCATTTTGACGGTTGACGTAGGAATGGCTACGGGACCTATGCGCTATCGCTTTGAGGTAGTTTATATGAAGGGCCTCGACGACCGTCTGGTGGAACCTCTCCCACTAGCTGATGACGGAGGCGATAGTGGCACTGGGGGTAGTCAGGAGTGGTCAAGTACGGCGATGTTTAAGCAAGTTTTGGGAAATGCGATACGGCAAGTATCTTTTTGAGGGAGCCGCAGTGGTCGGTCGTTGTTTGTTATGTGAATAGTCGAATCGTGTGGTGAAAAATAAGGCGTTGACCCTCGAACCTTCCAGTTGTCGAACGGTAATGTAAAAATAGATGTACTACTTATGTAATATAAGATGTCGGGCCCTTATGTGTGTAATCCTATTATAGTTTATACCCCTATAATACATGTAATATGAGGAAACTAAAGAAGGCCATAACCTTTCAAAGGCACGCGTGTGTTGTTTTGGAGTGTGGAAATTTCCATGGCCAGATTGTTTTATTGTCAATATTCTGCATGCACCACATACTATCTAATAATAAGAGATTAAAGTAGAGAACATGTTTAGTAAAGTGATGAACTGGGACAACTTAGCTCGTCACATATCCTAACGACCAAATGCAATCTCAATGCATTGACAACTAGTAACGATTAATACTAGCACATTTTCAATTAATACGGTCTATTATTATCTTGGCTTCGTTGTTTCGCGCCAAATAAATGATTTAAAAAATATTTTTAAAAAAAATAATCACTTCAATCAATATCGATTGAAATAATTGATCAAAGAAAAATATTTTCATTAACAACAATAATTTATATCTCAAAATATTTCCGTGGATGATAAAATACTTTTAATTTGTTCATTTCTGTGTGCTATACAAGTTATCGTTTTTAGGAAAATGTTCTTCAAATCATTCAATTTTTCACGAAACAAGCGTAAAGATATTTTCTTTCTCTGCCTATAATTTTTTTTTTTTCTCTTCATCTAATTGTTGAGATCAGCGAGTGCTTAAAGAATTCTTGGCACTCCAATGTCGGGCAAAAAGGGGGTTCAAGAGGTTAGGATTTACTTTTAGCAATTCATCCATGATACCGTTAGACCCCATTTGCTCATCTGAATTTTCGGGATTGGATAGATGGATCGAGACTCGTGAGGTTTTGTGAAATCATTGTCAACTGTTAAATGAGGACGTCCCGCTCCGATACGATGCTATATTCTGTGAAATTAATGTCAACTATTATAAAAGCTTAAGTTATTAGACAAATGCGTAGTCTAATATTCAAATATTCTATCACTTGATAAAAATAAACCCATGATTTAATCATATCAGTATTTTCTATACAAAAAGAATAAGTTATAAAAATTGATGAGAACGAGTATTAGCCTATAGAGTATGTTATCTGGCTCAGATTGGTTCAAAGTTAAAACACAAAGCAAATGGCCAGAAATCCACAAACGTGTGACAACCACCGCGGTGGCTCCCTGATGGAGACGGCTGCAACCACTGTGGAAGTCGCCAAACAAGGGCAAACCACCTTGTTGATGTTACCCGACCACGGTGACCCACAATGAACGGCCGCATATTGCTTGGCAGGCGGGTGGGAGAGTCCATATTATTGATCTTTTCGACATTGCTTCGATCTTACAAGCAAATTTCCTTTTCAAACTTATCTAGCTACTTGAAAGTGGAAAAACGTAAGTAGTATGTGATTATCCTTCTGATTTTCTTCACGTTCTCTCTTTATTGCCAAATCATAACCTGTGTAAAACACAATGATGAATGGAACTAAAAAAAGGAAAGAGAAGTCTTTCCCCCTCAATTTGGGCATGGCTTTAGAGTGATTCTCAACAAGAGATTCCGGGAGAATTGGCCAAAAAGTTTTAAGCATATTGTATAGCGGTGAATTTAATCATAAACCTTCTAATTATGTCATTAAGTCATAAATCTTTTGTTGATATCTGCCAATTCAATTATGAACCTTTCAATTATGCCAATTTAGTCTTAAAAATTTTGACGATTTATCAATTCAGTCCTAAACATTTTGACAATTTTCCAATAAAATCGTTTTGATCAATGTTTCGTATAATAGAATTAAGACTATCTAGGCAAATCCTCAAAAGGTTTAGGACTCAAATGGCACAATTGAAAGGTTTAGGACTTAATTGACACAATTAAAATGTTCAAAACTATATTGGCTACCGTACAATAGGTTTAGGACTTTTTGAACAATTATCCTACGAGATCCCAATTTATTTCATGTAAAAACTAATGTCTAATATCAATGCTCTTGATTAATAAAAGGAGAGAGGAGACCAAAAGGCAGGCAAAGGTCCACTCAATTATTTGGGACAACCGCATTCCATATGGGCTGTACTGCCCTTTGCTACCTGACGACTCCAATGACCCGTGGCAACGCCATATGACAATTCGGAGTTGTTGTCTTTAGGTGCTACGACTTCTTTTTCTTAGTTACTATGGTGATATCCACTTGTTATATTTTGATTTAGAGTTTGCCGCTTGCCCCACAAAAACTGTCGGAATAGATTAATTTTTTCTGGATTAAGCGCGTTTGTTTTACCAAAAATGAATAATTTGAAAAATATTTTTCTAAAGATGATTATTTGTATCGCACGAAATAATTAACAAATGAAAATGTTTTCATTTTCGACAATTATTTATGTCATTATATTTTCGCGGACGATAATTTTTTTTTTCATAAATTTATTTTTGTAAGCAAAACAAGTGATGGAAAAATATTTTTAAGTCATTCATTTTCCACGATACAAACAATGCCATAGGAAGCAGTGACACTCTCCGGGGGCCTTCTTGTCATATTGTGTTGTGTCCGTCACTACAACACTTATCAATATGCAAACGACACATGATCAGCACTCCGGACAAGCTAGCGATATGCGAATCCAAAGATTCGACACTCTATTTTGACACACACGGGATAAATTTTAAGTATTTTCAAAAAATTAGGAGTCAAAATGTAAGTTTACCAATATATATATTTAAGTCATATATCTAGCCATCCAAAATTAATATACCCACCAACCAAAAAAAAAAATTGTGAATCCATAGCAGAAGAAGAAGAAGAAGAAACTCACTACTGATATTTATATATATAATATTTAATACACATCATAATTTTACATTTTTTTAGAAATGAAGTGTCGGCGTGTCGTGTTGTGTCCCATTGTGTCATGTCGTGTCACATATCGGTGCTACTTAGACGATGCCTAGGTAAAAACTTTGCCACTCATAATTTCTTTAATTGTCCATGAATATGGCTTGAAATTAATCCTGATTAATACGAAATCCAACCCATAATTGAATTGTGAGGGAAAGGAGGCCATACTAGGGAATTCCAAATTAGACTCTTGCCTAGAAAATCATGGGTGAGGCAAAAGGGAAATTAATTTCCCGCAAAACTTCGTAAAGGAGAATTAATTTCCCATGAGACTTCTTTCCCTTATGTTGGGGTCCATGGGGGGTTACGGTGGTCCGCCCATGTAGGCTACCGCAACCCCCATTCACTGTTGATAACTGCAGAGACAGTTATAACTTGAATTGGCTTTGAAACATGGGTAATCACCCTTGAAACAACATAAATTCTCCCCTATTCATTCTATCTATAAGAAACTAACAGAAAGCAGAGAAAAGTGAACGACGCTCTCCCTCTCTACTATGGAACCGCAATCAAAGCAAGGGAAATCTCAAGACTACAAAGGAGACATCTAATCTATGGATAATATGGTATGTCTCTAGTGTGATGTATCATCCAATCGGTGATACAAGTTAGGTTTGAGCATGTTCTTCCGCATGTTTATTGTTTAGAATCAAGGATTAGGGTCAATGAAATGATATAAGAAATCATTTGGTGGGGTAATGTCATGGTACACTTTGAGAAAGTCAAAGCCTTGAAAAGAACTCTTCCTGTGAAATGGCATGACGTCTTTGATCACTTATGAAAAATCGGCCCCTATTTTGTAAGGAACTTGGAATTAATTTCCTGATAGAGTTCATTAGGGTAGGCATAAGAAAAACCTCAACCCTTGCTATGAATGTGTCCGGCGCAGAAGAATGCGCCCTATCGAAGATAAAATCCTCCCCGGCGTAAACACGAGGGTTTCGTACGAGCCATTATAGGGACACCTTCTAGGGTCAAGAAGTTTCCTGACGAGATTGTTGGGTCATTCCATGTTTATGATAAGCATAATTGGATCTGATGCTGTTGCTTTCTTATTGATTTGTCACTTGTAAATATTTCTCTTTTATATTATTACCATTCTCATTGTATGTAAATATTTTAAGAAATATTTAGTTGTGAATAGATTGAGGGATTTATTATGTAATGCCTTGGTGGTGTTATGTGGTTGCATGGGAGTTCTATAAATTTTTAGTAACTTTAGTGAACTCAATTTTACATAAATTATCATGTTAATGATAACTTCAAATGAGGATTAGACGATGATTGGGAACATAGTGAACTTTTGAATGTAAGGCCTTGTGTGAAGTTATTTATCAATGTAATTAGTTAGTGTAAAATAAATGCATAAATGTTAGGCATTAATAGCTCGTGAATATATATGTCTATAGAACTTTGTGTTCAGATATAATGGTTTTAGCTTATAAGAATATCATAGCTAAGCTTAAAGAATGAGAGATTTTGGATGGTGATAATTGTGAAATTTTGGAATGTGGGAATTTATTTTGTGCTAAAAAAGCAAGAAGCACTAGAGGCTCTTAACCTAATTATATAAGAACCCGAAGATGGAATTATCGCACCACATAGACATGGAAGTAGAGGCATTTGTTGCATGGAAAAAGAAGAATTCTATTGCTAGCATTACGTTGCTAAGTAGTATAGAAAATGAAATCATGCGAGAATTCAAGAATTTTGAAAATGCCAAATTCATGTGGGAACCATTAAAAGCCAAATTTGGCTAGATATTGGTCACCAAACCGAGACGGATCACTATAAGGTTTGACAATCATATGATACCTTATGGGAAGAATATGAAATAACTTTTTTAGGCGTATGAAACATGATAAGTGGACTATAAGATGCAGGCCACATTTTAACGGATAAGCAACAAATGCAAGTAGTAATATGTTCTTTGCCTCATAGCTGTTTATATATGAAAATCTACTTAACCCATAATGAAAAATAAAGACCTTTGAGGACGCTATGCACCATCTTGAGCTAGAAGAGGACCGCCTCCTAGTGGCTAAACCAGAAATCGTTTTTTCTTATGTGGTTTTGAACTCCAAATATAAACATTAAGGTGGGTTCAAGAAGTAGAAGGGCAAAGGAACATTTTTTTTATGAAAGAAATCGAAATTTAACCGACATAGAAAGAGAAAACGTCTTTTCAAGAATGAAATTTCAAAAGTGAAGTGTCTAATCGTGGTAAGTATGGTCACTTTGCTAGCAATTATCGTGAGTCAAAGAAGTTAGAAACCCTTTGTACCCTTGAGAATGTTAGTTATTTCTTCGATTCGGTTTTCGTAATTGAACCTCATCCTTTGTGGATCGTAGACTCAGGGGCCATAGACCATATAGTGAAGGATAGAGATGCCTTCATGGAATTTTACGAATTCCACATGGAGCACAGTGGATATATATATATAGTGTCATGCATCGCGTCCTTACGAGCGCACGAGCATCCCTTCCTTGTCCTTTACTCGCGATTGTCCCCGGGATCGAACGACCGTACGAACACTTGCGGAATGATATGCACATGCGAAAGCGACAAGTAAACTCCATACGTAAAATAACAAGATGACTTAGGAAACGATATAGTATAACACTTAGTCATTTTTCAACATGCCATAATACTGAACTACAAACCGGGTTCGGATTAGACGAAAACAGGACATCAAAAGAGGTCGGTGGCTAGCCCAAGTCCAACTTCTCTCAACCTAAGAGGGTATCACAAGATGGTGGCTCAGCCACACCTAAGGGTCGATCTTGCTATCGGTGGACTCGTCGACGGGAGGAGCGTACTCGGTAAAAACACTCGTCTCATGCACCTCCATCATCTTGGCCTTGGAATCATCAAACTCCACGGGCTCCATGGACTCCACCTCAGACTTAGACTCCAAAGACACGTCAAACTCATCTTCCAACTCCCACTCGGACTCAGAAGTGTCCATGTGGTCAATCTCGACATCTCCGGCCTCCACGATCCCTCCATCCTCAATAGGGTGCTCGAGCTCCGGAAGCTCTAGCTTAGGTTTTGGCTCGGCTATGGGCTCCACCTCAGCATGTTCGGCATCGGGGGTGATGGCTTCAAAATGTCCCACGGCTCTCGGTACCTCATTGAGTATAACACAATCCCTAAGCTGTCCGAAAATGGTGTCTCCGTTCTTGTACGTCCAGGACAAAAATGTATACGACGTCCGGTTATCACCGCCATCGTCTCTTCTATAGTATGTCAAGTTAGGTCCTACCGGATATGAGGTGTCCATGGGCTCAAAATCCTTTGGTAGCCCAAAAAGTATCGGCATAGTGATCGGGTCAAGGTTTGGGGTTTGAAAAAGAGGATCTCACAACGAGGTGAGATTATATCTCAATAAGTCGAATCTAAACTTAACCTAGGCCAATAGTACCTCCGAACAATTTTAAACATACAATCATAACCTGTAATGTACACATGGCGTAACAACCGAATAACATAGCAATTGGAATAATAAGTCATGGCATAATATTTAGACACTTTAATTCAATTTACAACAAACCACAACCAGCAAAATAATGACTAAGCTTCGTATTACGGCTTTAAACAATAATTGGCCTTAAGTGTTCCCATTATTCACATCGACCCTCAATGTCCCACTTATGCAAGATGATTCGGTCAATTTATCGACTCTCGACTCCCCAACTCCTTCAAGATGATTCGGTCGAATAAATGACTCTCGCGTCCGATCCTCGAGATGATTCGGTCAATTTATCGACTCTCGACTCCCCAACTCCCTTGAGATGATTCAATTGAATAAATGACTCTCGAGTCGCACATAATCTCGTCAGGTCAATCTTTGTGATTAAACGATCGTAACTCAAACGATTTGGTCAATGATGGAGAACAATACAATCGAGAATGAGTTAGCAAGATCGGAACAATCGCACACGTTCACAGCCAAATATACCACGACTCGATCATCACAATTCAATTATCCCCGTAGCCCATTATAACGCCTCATGATCGAGTATAATGAAATCAAGCAAGGCGTCTAGCCATCCAATCACACTTTCATCTCATGGTCGAACACAATAGAGCATAACAATCATTTAATCGCTTGATTCACAACATCAAGTCACGGCCGAAACTACTAGGCGCACATCCGAATAATTAGACTTGTTTAATCATATCACAATCCAAACAAGGGCATTCAGCTCCAAGGGTTTACCATGGCACTCTTAGTCAAAATCTCCATAACCCAAGTTTTCAATTCAATTCAAGCATTAGGAACTCTCAATTTATTCAATTCGTGTCAATATAAGTCATGCTACAATTCGACCATAAACCAATCATACAAGTCGAAGGCTATACACCACATATCAGCTATAAACTTCTCAAGTTAAGTCCACATCAAACATCGTAACTCAGCCACGCCAAAATAAATTTCGGGTTCCAACTTGAAGCACCCCTAAATAGCCCATAAACTCATCATAAACACATCCTAACATGCTCCTTAGCAACCTACAATTCGGCTAAAGAATACTAGAAGTGTCAAAACTTGTGTACGGCGCTCACTTTAGTGCTAAAACTTTCAAAACAATCACTTAATTGCCAACTTTTTTTAAAAAACGATTACTTAAGTGTCAACTTCTTTTAAAAATGACCACTTCATTGCCAACTCCAATTTCAGGTGACGTAGCTTACCGGAAATCGGACACGTGCTTTTTTTTATTAATAATTGAGCTGACATGATTCGGTGGAGTTGACACTAAAGTGATCCTTTTTAAAAAAAAATTAGCACTTAAATGATCGTTTTAAAAAAAATTGGCATTTAAGTAATCGTTTTGAAAGTTTTGGCACCGAAGTGATCATTTTTCAAAAATTTTGGCACTTAAGTGATCGTTTTGAAAGTTTTGACACTAAAATGAGCGTTGTACAAAAGTCGTACATAAGTTTTGCACTTGTAGTGTACTTAAGCCCTTCAGTCCTAAGATAGGATTAAGGATAACTTACAAAGTGTTTGAGTAAGTAAAAACCACGGAAGAGGGCAGCAAGGTCACGGTTCTCCTTGAGCAAGCCTAGTTCGATTTTAGTCAAAAAAAGTAGCCAAATATCAGCCCTCAATAATTCAATGAACACATAACTAAAACCTTTCTTAAGTCTCTCATAAACTTAAGCTAACTCCTAGGATGTCTTACCAAATGAATCCAAGCCAAAACAATCTCCCAAACGGCCTAACGTGCTTCTCGGGTCCGGCTAGTGCGGAGCAACGACCTTTGCTACTTCAAATGGCTCTATAGGACAAACAACAAAGCAGATTGGGGCACATGATATGTCAGTAGAACGGTAAGAGAAAGAGCTTTCCAACGATGGGTAGGTCGCCGGATTTCGACCATGGACGGGGGAGTTATAGCCTGAACAATGGACAGCAATGGGCTGGTGAGCGAGAGAGGGAGAGAAATGAGAGGGTGAATAAGGGAAAGAGAGAGTTTGGCCGAATGGGGGAAAATGAAGGGGAGAGAGAGAGAGCTTCATCCAATAATTCAAATGCAAGAGGGAGTGGAGTGGTTCAATGAGTCATATCATGTAAGGGATGGAATGATTAAATGTAAGAGTGAATAGTTATAGTGGTTGGGGTGGTTGATGGGATTTTTGGAGAAATAAACTTTCTTGTCTTTAGTTAATAATTCAAGACTATTAAGGACACTAATGCCCCCAATAATTCGATCACATGGGAAAAAAGGCAAAAGACCAAAATACCCTTGACTTAGACTAGAGGATTGAGCACTAATCGAGGGCAAAACCGTAATTTCTCAATTTTCAGTCCATTTTCGATCACTTTGGACGAATCCTAATCTTAAACTATCTTGATGAGGTGACGTCCAAAATATTACTATCGGCATATTCGAATATCCAACACCCAATTTCGAAGTCCAATTCGTGGTCTAAATTCCTCAATTGCACTTTCGGTGTATCTCAAAATAACGGGTGGCTTTTAGGAGCTACACATATCGACTTGTGATCAAGGTCACGTTTAAGAGTTGTTCGAGCCATGGTGATTTTGGTTGTCATGTAATTGCGAGGGTCAACTACTAGTTTCGAATGACACGATCGTTAGGAATCGGTTTAGGTTAATTTGCAAATTATTCTATGGCCAAACGGAATCACCCATGAACCAATCATATAACACTAGCAAATTATTTTAAGACCAATCTTAGATCAACCTTTGATGGCCCAAAATATTTCCTCAACAATCCTTATGGTCAAAGTAATAGTACATGATTGAGTTTTTTAGTTCACGTACTTAAATCCCAGTTAGCCTTTCCCTTTTGGTCGGTTACTCGTGAGTAATCAAATCCAAGCGAGATTGAACTGAAATACATCGATAGACATTTCATTCATTCATAGGCTTCAAAAAGGGTTGGAATTCAAAATATCACATATAGGAAACAATTCATAGGTAGAAGTCAATGGGATTAACACTTGCCAATTAAATATGTACGGTGGTTGCAAATGTTCCTATGTGATGTGTTACATGCTTCGGAGATTCATCAAAATTTGATTTTTGTGTTGGTGTTAGTTAAACCTGATTTTAGTTTGAACTTTCATGGTAATGGTGTGGACTTGTCGTTGGAAACGAGTCTTTATGGTTCCAGTTTTTTCCTGAATGGTTTTATTGTGCTAGATGTTGAATTCGGTAATGTGAATGTTTGTTATTTCCTATTCACATCTTTTAAACCTTATGATAATGATGTGAATGTGTGGCATACTGAGCTGAGTCATATTAGCCAACAGCAAATAATTAGATAAGCCGAAGAGGGCTTATTGAGCAATATTAAAAAGGTTGATTTGCCTATTTGTGAGCATTGCCTAGTGGGAAAAACAACACAAAAACTATTTGGCAAAGAAACAAGAGCCGAGTTTTCTTTGCAATTGATCCATTCAGACATCTATGGTTTAATGAATGTGAAAGCAAGGCATAGTATTGTTTAATTCATCACATTTATAGATGATTATACTCGATTCAGATATATCTATTTGATTTCTCATAAGTCCGAGGCATTAAGTTGTTTTAAGAAGTTTACGATCTTAGCGGAAAATCAATTGGACAAGGAAATAAAAGTATTGAGATCCGATCGATGTCAAGAATATTTATCTGATCAATTTAGATATTTATGTGATGAAAAGGAAACAGAAAGATAGTTGTATATTCCATATACTCCTCAACAAAACGACGTTGTAGAGAGAAGTAATAGAACCCGGATGGAAATAATTAGGTTTATGATCGCGTAGGCTAATTTGCCAATCACCTCTAGGATGATGCTTTATTGACTATTATTTATGTACTTAATTGTATGCCTTCTAAGTCAGTTAATTTCACTCTATATGAGTTGTGGATAGGTTAAAAATCCTGATTTGAGTTTTCTTAAACCTTGGGATTGTACTGCCTATATTCATGAGTCCTCTCATAAATATGAAATATTAGGTCCAAGAGGTAAAAAGCATATTTTCATAAGGTACTCGGAGAACTCGAAAAGGTATGTGTTTATAGGTGAACAAGAAGGTGAAGGTGTGATTGAATTTGAATCATAAGATGTTATATTCTTGGAAAATATTTTTTCAAAAAGGGCGAAATAAGTAAAGACTATTTCCTATGTGAGACCTTGGATCGAGATAATAGGATAGTTTGATATAATGATCCAAATGGAAGTAAAGTGAGAAGTGGGAAATTAGTTTCGAATCGGTCTCAATTGCAATCACTTAAAGAGTTGATGTTGTCATTATCTTATCCCAGTGGGAGTGTAATGGAGGATGAAATATGAAGGGTATAATGGTCTCCACGCGAACGAGTCGCAAAAGTATTCACCATCAACGTTTTTGAAATTTAAAGGAAAGTTTTCATGGTCACTCCACAAGATGAGGCACTATCTTGTTTGATAAGGAAAAGTAGATGAAAATAATGAAAGATGAAATAGAGTCGATGAGATCAAACCAATTTTGGAAATTGATTGATCTTTTAAATTGACACAAAGCTTTTAGGAACAAATAGGTTCTCAAAGTAAAGCGTAAAGCTGATAGCTCGAATGAAAAGAATAAGGCTAAACTCGTAGCGAAAAGGTATAATCAACAAGAATGAATTGATTATGAAAAAGTTTTTTCCTCCCGTGGTGAGATTTATCTCAATTCGCCTTTTCTGGTAATAGTGACTAGTATGGATATTGAATTATATCAAATTGATGTAAAGACTGCTTTTCTCGGTAGAGAATAAGAATAAGAAATTTATATGGAACAACCATTGGGTTTGTTATAAAAAGCCAAGAATAAAAGGTGTGTTGACTTTTGAGATTAAAATATGGCCTTAAACAATCTTCGAGACGATGGTATATACGTTTTCATAATGTCACAGTGGCATATGTTTTTCTAATGATTGATGAAGGTCATTGTGTATATATCGAAAAATCCAAAAATCAATTTATGATCTTATCATTATATGTTAATGATATACTAATTGCCAAAAGTTATATAGAGTTTTGCAATACACTTGAGAACCGGTTATGTGCCAATTTTAAGATGAAAGATATGGGTGAGTATATATAAATTCTTGAAGTTAAGAGTTTCAAGATATTTTTTAAAGAGGTTGTGATCTCTTTCACAAGAGACTTACATAGATAAAGTCTTTAAATGATTTCACATATAAGATTGTAAATTCATAGATACTCATATTGCAAGAGGTGAACATCCGAGCCGCATAATGTATCATGAGAATCCACAAGCAAATGAACAAATGGGAAGTGTTCCATGTTTTAGTGCTGTTAGAAGCTTAATGTACGCTATGAGGTATACAAGACCTGATATTTGTTATGCAATTTGAATGGTTAATAAATACCAATCCGACCCAAGTCAAGCACATTTCACCGCCGTAAAGAGAATCTTGAGGTATCTGAAGGGTATTGCCGATTTTTTGCTAAGTTATCAAAATAAAGATTTGGCTCTTGAAGGATATACTGATGTTGATTGAGGAAAAGGTTTAGATGAGAGAAATTCTACCTTTGGATTTGTGTTCTTACTTAATAATGGTTTCATATCATAGAGTAATAAGAAGCAAACGTATAAAGCCTTATTCACGATGAAAACTGAATTCGCGGCATTGTCGGTAATAATACAAGAGGGTGTTTTAGCTTAAGAGATGTTTGGATCAGTATGGTATTGCTAAGGATGTTGTAGGTTTAATTATTGGTTAATTGTGATAGCTAAGCAGCAATAGCTTATACTAAGGATCCAATGCAAAACCAAACAAATAGACATGGAGTATATTTTGTAAAAGACATGGTTGTATGAAAGAATGTGAATGTACAATACATATCTACCCATAGAATGATAGCAAATCCTGTGATGAAGTCAATTTTTAGATATGTTTTCCTTGTTCATGTGTTGATAAATGTTTTATTTCCTTACATTGAAATCTCTAGGAGTGCATAGAAGTTGGAGTATTTGATATCTATATTTCCCAAAGTTCACAATAAATGGTATTTGTTATCATTATTGATGCATATGAATTTGCATGACATTTATACATGTTAATGTTTAGTATATTACGTTGAGAAAGTATGTCGGACAGATAATAGATTAGCCAAATCACACAAATAATCGCCTTTATTTACTGTGTGATGAATAGAGATGAGATAATTTCAAGCTTATTATGTAGATGATAATTGAGAACTCGAGCTTAAAATAAAGATATCGCCTTAACAGAATGTTAAAATGAGGACTTATTATTTATAATGTCCGAAAGTGAAATGACCCACATATTTCACTTAATGTCTTTATTGCTAGATATGAGTTCTGATGAATACTCTTTAGTAGAATAGATTTGTGAAATCAAGTTAGATATTGGGTATATCCGAACTACCATCCGCATGGTATTAAGTGGAAAAACATACTCTTCATAGGAAAGGAGAGAATATCATAATATGTATTTCATACTACGTATGCAAGAGACGACCAATGAGAGTTGGCAAAAATTTTGATCTCAATTTTCAAGCCGAGTGAGACTCTCGAGAATTAGGATTCCTTATTTCATTCCCTCATGACTCTGATTTATTCTCAAGGTTTCTATTAAGTATTTGCTATCTTAGGGTGTTGTCAATGGTCATGAGATTGATTCGATCTAATGGGACATTTCTAGAAAAGTGAGCTAAACTGAAATTGAGAGATTTAAGCGAAGAAGAAGATCGATTTAGACTTTGAGTCACATGATAATTGTATATTCACAAACCGGTCAATTATTATTATTTTGTGTGATTATAATTATGAGTACAACGTATCATACTTAAAGAGATCAAAAGAGATATGATGTAAATGTGATTGATCGATCTAAGGTACAACATACGAACATTTACTCTTGATTATGTCCAATTTTTAGCTGCTTTATATTCTTAACGAATGTATGGCAACGAGCTCTCTTAGTATGCTAGTTGTACAAATTATTTGATTATATGAACCTTGCAAAGAAGAGAGAGTTATGTTTAGTCCTTTTTGGACAAATGGGAGTTGTTAACCTGTAATGGGCGAGTGGGAGATGTGGGGTTCCTTAGGAGGTTACGATGGTCCGCCCATGTAGGGTACCATAACCCCACTCACTGTTGATAACTGCCGATGCGGTTATCACTAGAACTGGTTTTGAAATGTGGGTTATCCCCCTTGAAACAACGTAACTTCTCCCCTATTCATTTTGTTCGTAAGAAACTAATAGAAAGCAAAGAAAAACAAACGACGCTCTCCCTCTCTACTGTTGAACCACAATCGAAACGAGGGAATTCTCAAGACCGCAAATGCGACATCTAATCTGTGAACAATATGGTACGTCCCTCGTGTGATTTATCGTCCAATCAATGATACAAGTGAGGTTTGGGCATGTTCTTCCACACGTTTATTGTTTAGAATCAAGAATTAAGTATCCTTCACCTTATCGAAGATGAAGTCCATGTTGAGGTTGGAGAAGGATTCTTAGTTTTTCTACATATACATATTCAGGAAAAGTGTTCGAAAAGTCCTAAATCTATTGTATTGTTGCCAATTTTATCATAAATCTTTTAATTTTGCTAATTTAGTCATAAACCTTTTGATCTAGAGCCAATTCAATCCTTTCGGCTTGACGTTGACATTTTACAATAATATTTTAATAATTTTAGTACTTGTTATTTTTTTTATTTCTTGTTTACTTTCTTTTCTTTTTATTTTTTTAAATAATTTTAGAAGTCCCAATTCTAAGTAACACTTTCGTGATTTTTTAAGGTTCGGTGTGGGACAATATCCGTAGAGGAGGTGAAGTCTAGATTGTAAAGAATTTCCGAAGAAGCTACAGGGTAACAGTCAAACTAGCTGCACTAACCAGGATAGAGTGAAGAAGAAGTTTTTTAGGCTAGGTTTAGTCATCTGCATTTCTAATCATGATGAAATTGGATTTAATAGGATGCAAAATTCGTAGATTTTTTTATAGCATGTTCACCATTTAGTGAATAGCAGCAATAAAATTGGATATTTAAACATTCTATCATATCCATTGTTTGATAGACACGGCATATCGGTGTAAATAAATCTTAAAATTGTAAAAATGGAGATGACAAGAATCTCTCATGACACTCATGCCTACTTCATTTTTATTTACTTATTTCTATAATTTTTCCTCTCTCTCTTTTTTTTTTTTTTTATTTCTTTTCCCCCTTTCATCATTCTCTGCTAAAATTTTAGTAAATAGTAAAATATACTAGTACACCTAAAATACCTAAAATATGTAAGAAAATATTTATTTATATTGAATCTATATTATAAGATATAACGACATTTAAATATATAATTACAAATATGAATAAATAAAAATGATTTTTTATTATTTTTTATGTTATTCTGGATTTTTTTAGTTTATATTCAAATATTTCGTTAACATTATTATTTTCTTGAAGTTTGTTATTCTAGTAAAATAAATTTTTATATATTAAGAAATCCTATCCATATTTATCTCTCTTATATCCAACTTTATCCAATCTTAAAGAGGCACCAAGCACAATATATGATAAATTTTATCATTTATTGAATTTTATCATGACCACCAAACACGACCTTACATGTTACAAGTGTCGGAAAGAGGGGCACTTTGTGAGATACTGCCTAGAGCCAAAGAAAGGTCAAAGATCAAAGGGCAACGTCAATGCCGCGCTCATGAACCGAACTACGCTCTGTGCTATCTATCAGTTTGACTGGAAACGAGTAAAACCGTGGAATGTGGATGCGCATACCACATGATATCATATGGGGGCTGGTTCTCGAGGGTAGTGCAGTATTTATGGGCAAAAATGCTGAATACAAGGTCGTTGTTTTTTGCTCAGTACAAACCCAGAGGTATGATGGGACCATCAGAACTTTGTGAGATGTTCAACACGTTTCGTATATGAAGAAGAATGACCATTCAAGGTATGTGGATTCTTTGGGTTGTCAATGCACTTATAGGTCTAGGACTTTGAAGGTTACCAGACATGCATCCGTGGTCATGAAGGGGAAGCGGATGTGTAATTTCTATATTGAGATGCACGTGTCGGTTGGGTTAGAAAATCTTCAATCAAAGAACTTGTGCCGTGTAGAGCAATTAAACTCATTGGCTAAAGTTTTAAGTGAAAGTGGGTCCAATCTGATATATTTGGGGATTCGGACTTGAACTCCCTTTTGACGATCTCCCCGGATGAACATATCAAGCTTCATTTGCACACTCCCAACAAACGGTATCAGATTCGATGGTTAATTGGTGCCTTATCCTCAATCTGTTTCGGTGTTTAGTGAATATCTCAATTAATGAATCTGGTAGCCAACCCATTTTTTCGAGAGATAGGCGTTGTGGTGTAATAATGCGGTCTCAATGACAACTTCCATTATTCAATCTGCAGAAAAAGACGAGGGATGAATGTTCGCGCTAGATATTCAAGTTGAGATATACCGATGCAGAACAATACATGAATTAAGGGGAAGTAGGTCTAACACTGAGTTCCCACGAAAGGAAAGATTATTGAGATGAATGTGTGCATTGCATTAAAAAGTCCCACATCAAAAAATTGATGGAATTTAGTTCAAATCTTACAATTTAATCCACGGTGTTAGATTCAAGTTAGACAAGATTATGCCATATATGACTCGGGTACGTGTTTGAGAGAGGAATGAATATATATTGAGTGAGTGGGCTCTTCTGGATGAGCAAAAAAAATAGGAAGCTGGACTTCTATGAATATTCACACGACCAAAAGCATAGTGGATTACATCTTTTTAGATTTGTGGAGTCTTCTCAAGCACCGATAGATAATTTTTAATAATATTTTAGTATTTTTTGAATTTATTTATCAATTTATTTTTTTCCATTGTTTCTTTTCTCAGGCGAGGGCCCAAAGACCCTGGCCGGCCACTGAGAAAAAAAATAGAAAAATTAATAAAATATTTGAAAAATATATATAAATATTAATAAAAATTATTTGTATCACCGTCGTTCGTGTCACGTAAGACTACTCCATCCACACTAAGTGATTTTCGGTCAAAATTTGTCGGATGGACTCAAAAGGTAAAAGGTGAAAATATTTAAGACTCATTTAAAAAAAATTACAAAATTTAGGATTGAATTGGCAAAAGTACAATAAACTTATGACTTTTGAATAATTTTTTCAATAAAATTTTGTCCTAATGAATTTGATATCTGTCGAGAAAACGATGTGAGCCATAAAAAGGAATGATTGGTGGAACACCAAACTCGCAGCAAAGGATGCGACCTTCTCGTGAGTGAATGTTCCCAGTTTTCATTTTTTTTCACGCATACACTCTTCATATTAGTTGGCAAGGCAAAGATCATTCAATGCTGAAACTGACAATAACAACCCGAAGTCCCAGTCAGCAACAATTTTGAAAACGTGCTTGGCCTACAGAGAAAAATACACAACCAATAATAAATCGATTTTACGAATGACAATTCAATCATAAATTTATCATTTTTACTAATTTAGCGCTAAATATTACTGTGAAATAGCATCAATTTTCACCGGAGAACTCTGACGTTGCAGTCTAGTGGGCACCGGTCGTTCTACATGACACCTCGCCACATCAACGGTTTCCGGTAAAAATTGGCCATAAGGGATAAATTGAGATTTGTGCAAAAACTTAGAACTTAATTAGAAAATTTAGATTGAACTGGCTTAAAATAGATGTAAAGCTCATTTCCCTATATATATATATATATACACTTCTAATTGCCGAAAAAAAAAAAGTAATACGAGCATTGCATGATACTTCTATTTTAATATTTCTCTCTTGATTGTGAGTTTGTCTTGTGAATATTTCACTATCTGGACCTAGAACATGATTTAATGGACAAGATTGGCTACGTGTACTCAACATGTTCCATTCGTTGCATGACATGTTAGTTATAGTTCCGCCGCATGACAACACCACCACAACACAAACCAAACCCACCCCCCCCAAAAAAAAAAAAAAAAAACCCACAACCCACCCAAAAAAAAAAGGGAAATAAATATTTTAAAGAGCATCTAAGAAGGTTCTAAACATTAAAAAATGAAATAGGAATAGGGATAAAAGAAGGACTTGAGATCCAAGTCCCCAAATGAAAAAGATCCGCAATAAACGGCAAGGTGACAATTATGTACAAAATCTAGGAATTGTACATATACCAATCCTGATATCTAGCATGAAAATTTGGCAGTTTAAAATGAAATTTTAGATTAAATTATCTGCTGATCTGTCTAACAAGAAAATAAAAATCTTAAGCAGGAGAACCGGCAGCTGGTCCTTGGTTCTTAGATAGAATTGGGTTTTTTTTTTTTTTTTTGTGTGTGTAAATGTCGCATAAAATTAATAGCGTATATATTTGTTTACCTAAAATTAGTCAAGTATTTTTGCTTATTAATCAAGTGGTTTTGGGTGCCTGCTTTGAATTAGATATTGTGGGTTCCATTCTCCCTTAATAGCACTGCATCTCACTATTATCTTCCTCTACATAAGGTGTATCAGCGCCCAATTCAACCCTGGGATCAGCGTGCTAAACCGATTCTTCCTAGAGATCAGTCGACTAAGATCTGTTCTCGAGTTGAGTCGGCCCGTTTGGCACCCTAGCATTTATAGGTAAAGCAGGACCATTTTTTGGGATTAAAAGTTGATATTAAATTCACATAGTAAATTTTGATTTTTAAATTGCGACTTTATAAGGATTGTTTGTGATGGTAGATAGGCCAATTTGTAGAGGCTTATCTATAAGAGTACAAAGAATGCATAATGACAAATTTTGCTATTTTTCCATTGAGTTAGCTGAAAATTTTATAAGTATAGTAAATAGCTAAAACACATTGTAGTGGACAAGTCAACACTTTTGCTAAATAAACCTCAATTAGGGTGCCTATATTTCGAGGAAAATAAATAATTTGAAATATTTTCTATAAGGGATCGCTTATATCACTTGCAAAACTAAATAAAGGAAAAGTGTTGTCATCGTCCATGAAAATGCTTAGACGTAAATTTTTATCAAAAATGAAAACATTTTTCATTTATTAATTATTTCGAGCGACATAAGCAATCAATTTTAAAAAAATATTATTCACACTGTTCATATTTTGCGGAATTAACGGAGCCTTAGATGGGATTAGCGAACATTTAATCCTAATTTATGACACGTGAGAAAGACCGACAATTCAAAATGAAATGAAATCTATCATCATGTTGTCTAAATAAGGTCAGTAATGTGGTAATTATATTTGAATTATTTAAAAATGCCAAATATAATTAAAGGTTAGTTACACAAATGGTCTTTAAACTTTGGCCCAATATGTAATGTCGACTTTGGACTTTTAATTTGTTTAATGTGATCTTTGAACTTTGGTCCGATATACAATATAGTCCATGAATTTTTTATTTGGTCAATGTGGTCATCGAATTTTTTTATAAATGTTCAATCTGAATCCTAGACTAAAATATCTAATATTGTCCTTTCATTAATTTAAGTTAACAAATTTTACCGATTTGGCTTCCAATCCGATAAGTTTGAAGGGTTGACCCAAAAAAAAAAAAAAAATAACGTTGCATGTGGACCACTCATGTACGATATTCAACTCAAATGAAAATATAATAATTCACGTAATCAAATAACATTGATAATCGTTCTTTGAATTGAGAAAATTAAACAACTTAAAAAGGATTATTAAATTCTAATTTGATTGAATATCTTGCGTAGATTATTATTATTATTATTTTATGTTTTGCATAGATAATTCACATGTAGCATTTTTTCTCCACCGATCGAAAGGGTACCTGATTGGAAGCTAAATCAATAAATTCAGTTAACTTAAATTAAAAAAATAGACAAGATTTAATATTTTTATATTGTCCAAGGCTAAATTAAATATGTACTAAAAATTGAGATATCACATTGAACGAATTAAAGTTCAAAAATGATATTACATATAGGGCAAAAGGTTATAGATCGTATTAAACAAATTAAAAATTAGAGCACGATATTACATATTAAGTTTAAATTTCGGGATCATTTATGATATTCTCCGCAACTCAAAAACCACGAGTGGACGATCTATTATTGTCAAACGAAAGTCAGCCGGTGCGATGAAAAATTCACTAAACTGGTAATCTACACATTTTTTTGAGCCCTGAAAGTAAATAAAAAAAAATGACAGAAAAAAGGAAAAAGCTTCTCTAGACCTGCACCTGCACAATAGGACCGCACGCTCAGAACGCTCGAGGACAACAAATGGAAGCAACCTCTGCCACGTGACAATCGACCCGACGACCTTCGACGCACGTGCCACCGCTCCCACGTCATCCCACAGGTAATTGAACACGGTCCTGTAATAAGGCTGTACTCGCGTCAGATCGAGCTGCCGCTCCTCTTTTCTTTTCTGTTTTTTTTTTTTTAACAACCTCACGTGTCTCCCCCCAAGACGAAAATTTTTTAACCACGGTTAAAGAAGAAGTTGGCATGTAGGCAATTGGTGGTCGGGAGTCAAATCTCAACTTAGGTTAACCCAATTAGAAATTTGAAATTAATGCATCATGAATTCATTCGTCTCATACTCATTTTCGCTTCACCAAAAGTTTCAAACCGGCGCCGCCAATCCAAATCTGAAATTTTCCAAGAAACGGAAGTTGATTTAGGGTAAACGCATCGGAACAACATCGATTGAAATTTTTCGCGAGACGAAAGTTAATTTAATGTAAAATATGTCTTAATACTAGTTTAAAATTTTTAATGGTACAATCCTTTGACTTATGTATACGTGTCATATTTTTGTGTACTTTTTTTAAAAATAATTATGCAACTAAAGTTCGCCTAAGTATGCTAACAATATATATTCGCTCCATAAGTAACTAAATTGTTCTGACAAAAAAAGTAACAAAATGGCACATGGATGAGCAAGTTCAAATTAATCAAAAGATTTCGATTAATTTGTATAGCCTTGCACTAAAATTTTCTTTTTTGATGTTAATGGGAGAGAGTTTGAAAAACTGCATCGTCGTAGTCCCATGAAACCAAGAAGAAAGAACGCAAGAAACCCCAATGCCGATTTTACCCTCGTCCTCTATCTCTCTCCGTACGACCCTGCTTAAATAGCTCCTCAACCACCATCTTCTTCCGTTATCTCTCTCTCTCTCTCTCTCTCTCTCTCTCTCTAAACGCAGAACTGTTCAAAAACCAGAGAGGCAGAGACCTCGACCCTCTCTCTCTTGTCAACGAGCAATAAGTGAGAAGGGCTTCGAGGACGGACACTGTTGCAGCAACAGCCAAAAGAAGAAACCAAGTTAACCCTAATTTTCTGGTCCAAACCCACAAAGGAAAAAAAGCTGGTCCTTTCCTCATCCGCCATTGATGAGCTCTGTGCCCCCTTCATTCAAAGCGGGCGCTGCTCATTTCCTCCTCCTTCCATCCGGTTTCGAACGGCTCGAGCGTTGAATGCCCCCCCGATCGATTCCTGAATCTCTCCTTTACCTGACGAATCTCTCTCTCTCTCTCTCCTTTTTTAAGCATCGGATTCGGATTGCTAGTTTGAGCTAAATCCAATGCACGAGTGATCAGATTCGTGCTTCGTTCTCACTTTGTTGACTTTCCTCTCTTACCATTTGCACCGGCTTTCAAATTCCGAGTCTCTTCTTCTTCTGTTTCTTCTTCTAGAGAGAGAACCGGGTCCGTGAGAGCGCGTCAGGGCTTTTCTCTCTTAAGAGGATGATCGAACATCGCCGTGACTCGGACGGTGAACTCAGCAGCGTCGAGGCTTTGAATTCCAGCCACGCCAGCTCGATGAGCAGCAGCTCCCGCGGCAGCTGCAGCAGCTTCAGCCGCCTCTCCTTCGACGCGGCGCTGCTGGACCACCACCGCGGCCCCTGCTCCGCCGAGGCCCTTGCCATAAAGCCGCACAGGTCCTCCTCCGACTCCGCCTACTCCGCCATGCTCCGCCGCGGCGCGAGGCCCGGGTTCCGCGACTTCCGGCTCCACCGCCGCATCGGCTCCGGCGACATCGGCACCGTCTTCCTCTGCAGCCTCAAGGGCCGCGACGGCGCCGATCCGGCGGACGGGGAGCTGCTGTACGCGATGAAGGTGGTGGACAAGGAGGCGGTGGAGAAGAAGCAGAAGAGCCAGAGGGCGGAGATGGAGCGGAGGATCCTGAAGATGGTGGACCACCCGTTCCTGCCCACGCTGTACACCGAGTTCGAGGCCTCCCACTTCTCGTGCATTGTCATGGAGTACTGCTCCGGCGGCGACCTCCACTCCCTCCGCCACAAGCAGCCCAACAAGTGCTTCTCTCTCGCCGCCGCGAGGTACCCCGCATTCCCTCTCCTGTCGCTGTGTTTCTCGGTTGCTTTTTTGTTCATTTCAAGAATGTTTCCTTCACTCAGTGTTCTTTCCTCAACGGTTTCCATGGAGTTCTTTCTTCATTCCCTTTCCAATTTTTTTTCATTTGATGCTGTTTCGCTTCTCTGCATGGTGTGATTCTCCATGTTCTGTTCTCATCTGCTTTTTTCCCTCTGAAAGGTTACCATCTTGTCTGCTTCTGCTGCAATTAGCGACCTTCCATGAATCCTTTTCTTTTAATCAGGTTTTTATTTTTAATTTTAAAAACGCCACCAAAAAAAAAAAAAGAGAGAGAGAAAGAATCGCTTTCAAAGTTTCCCTTTCTCAGCTCTGAAGCTGAGATTTTCCCGGATTATTTATCTGACAATAGCCGCAAATTTCCTTTTTGGAAAAACTATGAATTTAGTTCCTTGCAAATAAATTAATAAAAGGATAAGCGATAAGAGAATGAAAAGATTGATTTTTTTTCTTCTGGGGTTTTGGTTTTTCCAGGTTTTATGCGGCAGAAGTTCTGGTGGCGCTAGAGTACCTACATATGCTTGGAATCATCTACAGGGACCTGAAGCCAGAGAACGTGTTGGTCAGATCGGACGGTCACATCATGCTCTCTGACTTTGACCTCTCCCTCTGCTCCGATGCCATCCCGGTGGTTGAATCCCCGTCGACGACTCCGGACCCTTCCTCCGCCTCGCCCGCACCCTCCCGGTTCGACTTGCGCCCGCAGACGATCGCAGCCCCTCCTTCCCATTCTCCGTTCTCCTGCCTTCCCAGCCCCAACCGGTTCTTCCGGTCGCGCAAGGTCCAGAACCTCGTCCCGAGCAACCGGCTGTTCGTGGCCGAGCCAGTGGGCGCCCGGTCGCAGTCCTTCGTCGGGACCCACGAGTACGTGGCCCCAGAGGTCGCCTCCGGCGGGTCCCACGGCAACGCCGTCGACTGGTGGGCCCTCGGGATCTTCATCTACGAGATGGTCTACGGTCGCACGCCCTTCGCCGGCGAGTCGAACAAGGCCACGCTCCGCAACATCGTCCAGAAGCCCCTCGCCTTTCCCGGCCCCAACGCGCCCGCCACTGCCCAGGAGCTCCACGCCCGCGACCTCATCGCCGGGCTGCTCTGCAAGGACCCGGCCCGTAGGCTCGGGTCGAGGCGCGGGTCCGCCGACGTCAAGAAGCACCCCTTCTTCAAGGGCCTGAATTTCGCCCTCGTCCGGTCTTTGGCGCCGCCCGAGATCCCCGGCCTGAGGCTGAGGCGGCAGCGGACGACAACGACGGCGACGTTCCCTAGGAGACAAACAACGGCCTTCGATTACTTCTGACGGGGGAAGGAAGAGCGATCGGATTTCGGCCACGTGTCCTACTAGACCTGCTAGGGTTAGGGGTCACTGGCAGATTGATGGTGTACATTTGTTTTCCTTATTGCTAATCCTATGTTAGGGAAGTAGGTTGTCCATGTCTTTTAGGGGTTATCATGTGTACGAAGTACGTGCTTGACTTAAGACCAAGCGAAAATGAGAGGAAAGTCCTATTCATATGGCTAACCTAATATCACCATACTATCATAAAAAATCACATTAGCAAAACATATATTTTTCTTTTTTATTTCGTGCTTTGGCAACATAACCGCTATCATGCTACACAAATCATGGGATGAATTACTTCTTTTGTTGTTCGTTCAATAGAGCATAGAAGAAAGAATAATTTAATATGGCTAGATAAAGTTTCTTGATCACGATCGTGGGAGACCAAGTGACCACATTTACCTGTTACAACGACAGGGAGAATCCGTCGCTGAGGAAGGTGTTTCTTAATGCCCAGCAAGAGAGATCTACGATGAAATTGCTTTCTAGACAGAAGGAATTTTTTGGAGGGAAATATAATAAAATTTGATGCATTGAATAATCGCCTAAAAGGGTCTTGTTTTCTGTTCCTTTTGTTTCTTCATGTTACAACACAGTATTTTCCGTGAGCTGGTTCAGTAATTAAAAAGAAGGGTTTCTATTAACAATTACAAATTGATATCCGATGACGCATATATCCCTAATAAATTTCATTCTAGCGAAAAATGTCAAACTGATAACCGACGCGAGCCCGATCTAACGAGTCCCTATCCAAATCTACCCTTCACACCGGACCGAAAACGGCAGATTTTGGGTAAATGCGGCGTGGGTTATCAGATTTGAAATTTTTTTTGTGAGATGAAAATTAATTTTGGGTAAATGCGTTTTGGCTCACAGTTTAGGATCTTTGGTGAGACGAAAATTAATTTGAATTAAATATATTATCGGATACTAATTTAAGATTTAAATAGTACTAAACCAGCTGACAAAGAAACTTCATGCATAAAGGGATTAAAAAGAAATGCTTGAAAGCAACTTGTGCCTTATCAAGAGAGACAAATAAACAAATTGAGCTCAATGGGGGCAGTTATGAGATGATGCAATCTTCCATTAGTGTGGAGATGAAAAAAGTAAGAAAAAGAGAGTGTTCAAAACATAAAATCCACTTTTCTAGGGTTTGAGTTTGACCACCTCAACACTTTCTATGCCAATCGAAGAATCTGATCAGGTAGTTTTTTTTTTTTTTTTTCAGATGATCCGGTAGTTTTTTTTTTGGTCGAAAAAAATAAATCATAAATAAAGAAATGAAGAAATGTGCAAAAATCTCCCTAAATTCCGTTACCTTTTTTGACTAACCTCGGTTATTTTTAGTAGGTCCAAAATAGAAAATTCCAAAGATGGGCTAAGAGCTAAGAACCATGTCTTTTGCTTGGAGTACTATGTTTCAGTTTTTTCTTTCTCTTAAATATTTGTTCCTAATTAACTCAAGAGGGACATTCGACCCCCCCCCAAAAAAAACTCAAGAGGGACCCACTTAGAATAGCCAGCGTAGACAACGGGATAAATACCATGTGGGGGAAGTAGGATTGTGCGGGGGCATAAGCTCAGCAAAACTCGAACATCGGGCGATTTCTTTATGTTGTAATATATATTTTTTGTTAACGAGTTTTCAAGGACATTTTTTTTTTAGTCAAATTCACGGACACTTATCGACCATTCAAGTAAGAAAAATTTGTCATTTTCAAGCATTACTTTTCTCGTGTCATGTACTATTCAAACATATTGAAAATGACGTTATTTGTATGTTGGGAATTGCTAGACAAGCTACGTGGGATAGCCAGACTAAGAACGATCTGCGGAATTCGACGAATATTGCCCTCGACTCTAATATTATGTTGTGATGCCCGACCCAAAAAGAATTAAATTTATAGATAGATAGAGATCGTTTGTGTGCAAAGAACATATAAATCTTGTAAATTGACGATGAGAGATATTTTAACAGGCATAATCGACGGGACTAATAAAATAATTCTGCAAGAGTCTTGGCTTCTCTTCGATTTGGATCATTCAATTGGATTCCACTCCGAATAAATCATTCACGGCCTAGAAAGAAAAGGAACATCATTGACTTATAATTGCACCTAAAAGAGAAAAGAAAAATCATTGGGCGATAATAGCTCGAGCTGAACAAAAGTTGAAAAAGTGCGTGAAATATTATTGTGTTTTCGAAAAAGAAAAGAAAAGAAAAATTGAGGGAACAAAGCATGGCCACGCGGTCCGCCTCGCGTGGGGTGCAACCTCCTCATGTTGGTACGATTCCTCTCCTGCCGCTTTCATGGGCGGGCTCACTCCGACAATTCTTGCTCCATGTACTTTTGCGAATTGCGAGTCGTGAGTGACTATTGCCTACACTTATTATTTCCAAATTAGACTGATAGTGATGATGTATTACAAGAATGTACAAAATTCATAGCGAATCAAGCTAAAGACAACATGTTTCTTGTATAATTTGTTGCTTACAATATCTGTCTATTGAAACCAAAAAGAAAGAAAAAAAAAAGCAAACATTTAAAATGAAGCATGATTACGAAAACTGTTCGATTGAAGGTCAATTTATGTTTTTTATTTTCAATTACGAATTTTGAATTTGACCTGATAAAACCTTTGCGATTTTCTCGACTGTTAAAACAGCTTCATGTATCCCGACATTGATTTATAGGATTAGTTCATAAAGTGACCGATGACTTTCTTCATCGGATGTTGCATTGCGTGTAGTATGTATCTCGCACCATGTCAACCTTTTTTATTTCTGTTCCGATGTAGTTAGCACTATTCTTCTTGTAATTATTGTATCCTTTGTTGAGGTTCCAACTTCATGCATCCCAAGATTGATTTCTAGGATTAATTCACAAAGCGACCAACAGTCTTTCTCCTCGGATATTGTACGCAATACGTCTCTCGCGTTGTGTCAACCTTTTTCATTTCGGCTTTGATGTAGTTAGCACTGTTTTTCTTTGTAATTATTGTACCCGTTGTTGAGATTCCATCTTCTTTTGTTGTTAGGTATCCATGTGGTGGTCGACACAACGTGAGTTCAAACAATGTTAGGTTTTTTGTCATTTCAATCATAAAAAGGGAGCTCTAGGGACTTCATAATGGTTTGTTTTAGAAAAGTACCTTATGCATTTGTTGTACTAGTGGTTTAGAGATGTCGATTGATAGTTTTATGATTTTTGTTGACGGATGCTTTTGGAACAGGAGTTAGGAGTACGAGTTAAGCAACTATGCAACTTTTCAATGTAATAATAGTCTCATATTATGTGCAATAAATGATTTGAAAATCCCAATAATTCATAGTTTACGGAACTCGTGATTTCTTATGGATGTGATTGGCCTTATGTGGAAAGAACAATTTTCGATTTGGAGTTCGATAAAAACCCAAGTTTTAATTGGCTTTTTTCTACCAAAAAAACAAAAAGGTAGGCTTGCTAAAAAAAATTAAAAAAAAAAACCCCTTGAAAAGAGTTGTGGAAGATGAGGTATAGGGATTCTTGTTTGACAACACATGGGATGTCCTTGAGGCCACCTGCCAACCAGGCAGCTGACTTAAAAGCCCCGGTCCCCGTCCTGTCCCACCATCAATTCTTACCCCACCTGTCCCACCCGTACACCCAATCACACCTCAACACGTGTAGCACGTTACCATGCCACGTGGCATCACCTCCATCTAGCCCAATGAGATTAGCACTGGGGCAAGGTTTAATTAATGAATATGGCGTTGATACGATTGTGGCGAAGGGCTATCGTTCCTTGCAAATTGACGAGAAATGCGGAAAACACAAGCTACCAAGGGTCTTTTATTTCGCAAAATCCAAAGGATTTATAAAATATTTTCTTAAAAATAATCATTTATATTACTTGAAATAATGAAACAATGAAAAATATATTCATTATTGATAAGAACTTATATTTAAAAAATTTGTAAGAGATAAAAGTGATTATTTTTAGAAAAAATATTTTTTAAATTATTCATTTTTTGCAAAACAAACATAATGTTAATTTTATTTACCAAAAAAAACATAGTGTTAATTTTTATCTCTTCGGATAATTAGTCAATGAAAATTATTTTTAATATCTACAATAATCTATATCTAAATATTTTCGAGGACAATGAAAATACTTTTCATGCATTTGTGTTTGTAAGCGACGCAAGCGACTATTTTTTAAGAAAATATTTTGTAACTCTTTCATTTTTCGCGACACCAATGCACCTTAAGACTTCGTTTGTTTTATGGAAAATTAATAATTTTAAAAATATTTTCCTATTTTGATCATTTATATCTCTTAGAAAAAGAGATAACGAAAAATATTCCCATTATTAACAAAAATTTTTAGCCGTGAGTTGTTGTTAATAATGGAAGTATTTTTCATGACTTCATCTTTATAAGCAACAACAACTATTAAATTTAAGGATTTTTTTTTTTTTGAAAAGGTAGGTGTTTCTTTTCAGTTGAGTGACACAATTTAGGTTAGTGAAATGAATGAGTTCAAATTGGCCGCCTTACCTAATTAACAGTTATTAATAAGTAATAACCCACAATCCTAGGAGTTCTTCTACTAATATTATTACGAATTCATTAGCAACTTAAACACCTGATAAAAAAAAATATTGTTGTTTCCAATTTATTGTTTCTTTCATGTTATGTGTAATAGTCAGTATATTGAAAAGCGACATATTTCATCGTAAAGTATGACGAACAAGTATCCAAAAACACTAATTAACAAGATCCATATTATCGTATTCTTAATGAGTATCTCATAAGGATTTTATTTACAAGTGCCCTAGAGCATTTGATAAATATCCAGATTCAAGAAAGTTTGTTTTCGCCAAACACACCGTTCTTGTCGTACCATGCGTAATTAGTTAACTGGAAAATCAAAAACATTTCTTCCTTCCCCAGTGTTGTTTCTTTAACAAGCCCCCCTCAACATAGAACAATTCTATTTTCCAAGATGGTAACTTTTGATGCATGCATTTTCAGTGTTTTGACAAATTGCAAACTTTTATTATCATGTAAACACGCGCATAAGATTCTCATTAATCTAATTATAATACTCATAAAATTCTCAAGCCTAGGCTGCTTCCTCGATGGGGCCAACCAAGAAGACACTAACTTTAAATTAGGGTTTGACTTTTGTGCTTATGAAACGGGCGGCATCGCACAGAACTCAGACTCAACAAGACTAGTCTTCCAAGGTGAATATTGTACTCTCCTGAGTTTTTGTGCAGGTTGACTAATTTGAGAGCCAAGAAGATGCTTTGTTGACCTGTCTTGGGTTGGGTAATTTGCAAGCTGGGATTTTGCTGTGCCGCCTAACAAGTTTTGCGGCTGTGATGCCGGTTCAACGCTCGACCACACACGGTATCCCCAGAATCATGAATAAAGAAAAAGACCGAAGAACACCAGTAGTTGTACTGATCTTCTAGACAAATTGCCTTCTTAGTGTCCAAGAGAGATTTTGGCAAGAGAGCTCTAAGTGATTCAGAAATAGGCGTCATGACCCACATGCAAATTTAGCTAAGAATTAACGTGCTTGATGACCGTACTCGTGACTTATTGACTGAAAGATGGGTCGTAAGAAGTTTTCTCTAGATGGAGAATAAAGTCTTAAATGGGTACGGTGGTCATTTCTGTCTCAACTTTCTAGTTTGGACAATTTAGTCATAAACTTTTTGGCGATTTTTCAAGCTAATCTTTCGATCAATTTTGGCTGAAAAATTGCTGATGTGAACCGATCGTCATACGATACGTTTGGGATATCTTGGACAGTTTTTTCGCAAGTGTCTTCGCCATACACCGCTGCTCCTTCTTCATTACCTTTTTCTTATTGAAAATTGAATTAGCCAAAACAAATATATATATTGGTCGAAAACAGATGCTGGGATATGGCAATATAGCGTGTAATGTATGCCAGCATATTTGAAAACAAGTCCACCTTGAAAAATAAAAACAAAGACAAAGAGTACATATGCATGTGCAACTACGATTAAGTCTTGCTTAGGGTTTTGGGCTCATTGGTGGGTTAGTGTTATTCTTTCTAAATTGTTGTAAAGTCCATCCAGCTCATCCACGAGTTATTTCAGAAAATAAAGATAAAAAGAGCGAGAGAGAAACGTGTGAACTCTGCGCGCGCTGGTCGTGTGCATCGTCGTACTCGAAGCCGCGTGATGTCGACCGACGATGCTCCTCATCCAAATCGACCTCCTCCATTCATCAAATTTTCCAAATGCTCTATGTTTTCTATCGTCCCTCGGCCTTGATTTATTTGTTCTTTCCAATACATCAAATCTGGAGATGTTTTATCTTTTTTATATTCATTCATATCTTTAGATTTCTTTGCATTTACATCATTATTAGAAGATTACGAAAAATCGTAAACTTATTGTAATTGTGTCAATTCAATCCTAATTTTTTTTTACCAATTAAGTCTTAAACTTCTTGCAATTGTGTCAACCCAATCTATTTAGTTGGCCAAGATCGATGTGGCATCGCCGGTGCCGACGTGATAAATTTTTAATAATATTTTAATATTTTTTGAATTTTTGAATTGCTTTTTCTATCTTTTTCTTTTTAAATTTTTCTTATTTTTTTTATTTGGGCGGGCGGAGGTCAATGGCTTGCGAGCCCTCGTCGGCTGCTGCCTGAGGGTCGCGGCCCTCGCCAGTCGCAAGCCCTTGACCAGGGGTCGGCGGAGGTTGCCAGCCCTTGGCTGGTGGCCGACAACCTCTTGCCGGCCCGACAAAAAAAAAAAAGAAAGACAAAAACTCTGTTTTTTTTCAACCCCAATTATGAACTGCAAAAGCTGCAAAACGAGGTACCATTTCTAATAATCGACCGAGGAGAGAGTGGGCCTCTCGTCGGACAGTGTCGGTATGGTGTTGTCGGGTCGCACTGTTGTTCATCCAGGAGGTTTCGGCCTCAGTGGGTCGCTAAAGCTTGAAAAGTGTTCGGTCTTGTTTTGTTTGGCCACTAAGTCTGCGTCCTAATTTTTTTCTTTTGAGAATTGAAATTTCAATTCTATCTTTGTTTTCTTTTTCCTTTTCCTGTCTCACGGTTTGCCTAATATCTCTTGTGCACAGATTTTTGCGACTTCGAATTTTCATATTATCATTTTTTTTCCTTTTTTGGGTATAGTGAGCTACTTGAAAATCCCGGGTTACCTTTAAATGAATGGGGCTTTGTGTACACTTATACGGTGAGCTTCATTTTAGAGTAAAGTTGGTTTTAAATTAAAAGCAACTATTTTTTGTTTGGCCAAAATCTTCAAATGAATTCAACGTTGGATAAGGAAAATTATGGTCGTTAAAAAGATGAAAGTATATATATAAACTCTGTAGACCACCGATGTTTGATAATTTATGGCGCGATTGATAACCATTATGTTTTCGAAAGTTATTTCTTGCAAGAAATAGATTATTCTATTTCTATTCCCGGGACGAGTTTACGAGCGGATAAACGTGTTTAATAATGTCACAAAATTTCTATTATTGGAATAGAAATTTGTTTGATAGCGGCATAATTTCTACGGTTGTCGGTAGTCGGGCTTCAAACGGCGGCTGGCGGATGGCGGACCCACGGACGGTGAACGGCAAGTGGCTGCCGATAGGCGGTGAGTAGCGGCGAGCATATGGCAATTGGTGGCCCACGGTTGGCGACAATCGACGAGGACGCGAGACAGAGGGAGATCGCACGCGAGAGAGAGGGAGTGAGTGATGAGAGGAATTCTTATTTCTATTTTTGAAACAAAAGTATAAAATATTTACTTATTGTTTTGTTCCGAACTATTTATGCACTAATTTTTTTTTTGCAAAAATAGAAAAATAAAGTTTCGTTACCAAACGAATTTCTGTTCCAAACCTATTCCCAAGAAAAAAAATAAAAAAATAGAGAAATATAATGGCGAACAGGCGCGCCCTTACATTCCTCTCACGTGCAACCCGACATGGAAACTACATGTTAAATTTGACAAACAGAGGCCGCACATGAAAAGTAGATGGGGCCAATATTTGGCTCGGGTACAGTGTAAAAATAGTCTAACTCAAAAACATAAACTTATATATGTAAGAAGATCATAGACTTATCTATGTAAGAAGATCATAGGTATATAAAGTGCATATAAATTTCATACACAAGTGATGTGTAATGTTTTATCAGTAGATTTCCGGAGGCTTGGAATATAGTCACATCTCTCTCTCTCTCTCTCTCTCTCTCCATATTTGTTATCCAAAGCTTCTTCATAATACATGAAAGGAAAACACTACGAGGGAAAGGTTCATATTTAAACGAGAACAAGACTAGTCGACCATCGCAAGGCTTAGTACTTGCTACCCCTTTGATGATAAACGTGGCATATTCGACAGCATACATCAACTATTTGAGGTGGAAAAATGAAATGGGGAGTACGTTCCTTACATGTAGCAATAGGACATGCCATGTGGGCTTAAAATTTAAGGTCGAAATTTTATTTTTAGAAAAATATTTTTTAAATTATTCATTTTTTGCAAAACAAATGAAGACCAAATGTGCATTGATAGTCAATGGACAAAATAAAATTTTGTATATAAATAATCTGTCTATATAATAAAGAGAAGGCAAAGAAAAACTTCAACCTTAAATTTTAAATATTAAATTCCGCGGAACGCCCTTGGTGATTTATGATGCTTTAAATTAGTTGAAGGATAAAATCATGATTCAAGAGTACGATGAAGGCTTTACACTTGAAAACACAACTCCTTAAAACGCTAATAATTTTCGAATTTAACATAAAATATTTTTGATATTTTGTGAATTAATTACTTTTCATTTCAGAAAATTACGCTAAGATTTTAAACATTTTTCTTCATGTGTTTTCTACTTCTACCTTCTTTGCACAGTAATGCGGCACCTCGACCAAGCAACTGCAACGGACTACTTGTTATTCAAGTCACTAGGATGCTCTCAACCATGATACGGAAATTCTACACTTTGTCCACAATCTAAATTCAGAGGGAAATTCGACCCAAAAAAAAAAAAAATTCAGAGGGAAATGAAAGTGGAAAAAGGAAGTGAAGAGAAAGGAAATAATATGACTTAAATAGTTTGGATGTGCAATGAAGAAAAAATAAAATAAAATGAAGTGAAATCAGCGGGAAAATTACCAAAAAAGTCCTAAACCTATTGCAATTGTGCCAATTCATTCATCAATTTTTTTTTGCCAATTTAGTTGTAAACCTTTTACAATTCTGTTAATTCAATCCATTCGGCAAATTTTTGTTGGCCGGCTTTGACGTGGACATCGGCAAAAAAAGAAAAAGTTTATGATTGAATTGACACAATTGCAATATGTTTAGAACTTTTTAATAGTTTTCACGAATTAGCATATAATAAGTAAATAAGTTAAAACAGCCTTAATGTATCCACTTTAAAACTGCGCGGATAATTTTGAACAGAGAAAGGCGGTTATTACTGCCAGATTTTGTTATATAACGATAAATTCTTCTCTATGCTCGACGAAGCAATCTCATCTTCCCTACTCTCGCCTTTAATCTTTTCTCTGTTTTTGCTAGATCAGCCGGAAGATTGTTCTCTAGACCTTATTCTGCTCCTTTTCGACTTCCAACCAACCGAAGAGTTCTCAGGCTCAAGCTGTGTTCCTTTACCCCCCCAAAAACTAATGGCTATATTAATTTGACTACAGTAAAAAAGAATGCTTTTTGAGAGATTTTGAGAATTAAAGAAGTACATATCTTAGTAAAGTTATATTGCTCAGTTACTCACTTCAAGTGAAAGATTTTACATTTTAAAGACATAATAAGTAAGGCGGCACCCATGAGGTGGTAACAATTATGGCAATGGCAATAGTAACCAATAAAAAATCCTGTCCAACCAAGAAAGCTACACAAACCCTATCTTTGTATTTGATGCTTCAAGTCGTACCTTTGCACACATGAGGAACCGGATTGCGGTTGGGTTTTGTTAAGGTGCATGTGCGTGGAGTGTTAGGTGAAAGAAATTTCACATCGCGAATGTGCTGCAGTTTTTATATATTTTACTTGGTTCGTAATTTATTGATTTAAACTTTTAGTGAAGCTGGATCCAATTGAACATGCTAATGGGCTCCGACTGGTGCTCCCTCTTAGTGATATTCTCAAGTGAAGGGATCGGACTTTTACTGTGTTTGCCCAAAATTGGTATTAGAATCGATGTTGATTTGTGGCCTAATCCCATTGTGTATGAGTGGCCGATGGATATTTCAATGAAGGAAAATCTCGGAAGTGGCTCCTCAATTGAGGTGGCGGATGGTGTCCCTTGGCTTCTCGCCAACCTTGCTTGGGCGAAGACAATCGAGGTGGAGTCTGAAGAGTAGATATGGTCCTCACCAACATATGCAGATTTGGCCAGGCCAAGGCAAAGATCCTCGAGTTGAGACAATATTAGTGCATAACGATAGTTAGATTGAGAGGGAGTGAGCCTAATGCTAGTGGCTCAAACGTGAAGGGGGAATTTGTTAAAGTGCCCGCATGAGATTGTTAGGCATCGAGAATCTCATATCGAGGATGTACTGTCATGTGGAGTAGTTAATATATCATAATTGACCATAATTCATTGACTTAAACTTTTAAGTGAAAATAAAGTTTAACTGAATATGTTAACGGGTTTGAACTAGAACTTCTCGTTAGTGATCTCCCTAGATAAATGTATCGTGTTTCTAACACGTTGACCCAATATCTATCATGTAATGTGATGATATATTAAAGGAGCTCCAATCTTTTCGCTTTAATTCCATTGAAAATGATTGAACTTTATTTTTGAGGAGAAAAAAAGGAAAACCATCTTACATGGTGATCGCTTACTAAAGGAGCTCATGGAAAGGGTAGGCTAGTGAGGTGATTCTTAGCTTCCTGATATATCAAATCCGATACTCGGAGCCCCAGAAAATGCAGACAAAGAAAAAACAAAGGTAACTCTAAGTTAAAGTGAGGGTGGGTTTAATTAATGGAAAGTCAATGATTTAGAATAATCTGTTGATATTTTAATCATTTTTAGATAGTAATACCTTTGTAAACGACACAAACAGACATTTTATAAAAATAATTTTTGATTTCTGAACCGTAGCTGTCTTGACGTCTCGACTGACTACACTAATCCTTAGGGTTAAGTTCCATTTATACTCAGTGATTAGACAACTTGATGACTATTGACTTGATTTGTCCAAACCAAAATGACTCCTCTATCCGCAAAGAGATTCCATCACCCATTCCAACACGTTCGGTTGATTTTGTAGGCTTCTTGGGCCGAGATAGTACCCGAAAAAAGCCACTTGCTCTGGCCCGTGTTCAGGTATTTGGCCCAAAACCCAAGCCCGGAAGCCTAATCAAGACATCTCGTATCTCACTCATATACTGGGCAAGTATCAGGACAAGAGCCCTTGAGATGAATGTCTCCAAAATACGATCGGATATCGAACCGGCTTCTTAAGTCGTACGCCGTCAAATCAAGTTAAATCGATCGAAATTGGATCAAGATCACGAAAACATTACAAAGGGAGCACGATTGAGCCGATTGAACCATTCGAGGTGATGCGATATTTCAAGAACATCGGCCAACTTGAGCGGCTTCCAGGATACCATGTCCATTGGAGTTCAAATCAACGATCCCACTCTTGACAGAGCTATAGCTCTATAGTGAAATCTATTCAACTTGCTCAATTTTACACACTTTCAACATAAGGATAAGGTCCGACCCCCAAAAACAAAACATAATGATAAGGATTTTCGTTTAATAGGGTTTTGGGAGTGCTTGTTAAATAATTGATTTTTGAAATCGCGCAACTTTGAATGCATTGACCATTTTCATTGTATATCAAATAATGTTCCAAAATTAAATCATCCGACAGTCGGTACGTCCAATCGGTTGTTATGAGGCACACATGCTCCTGGTGCACTTGTTAATTATGTTTAGCAAGAAAATGTTTGATTTTAAAGTACTAATTATGCACATCACAAGAACAGGTCAGAATATTAGAAATTATGGCATTTCCTCGCTCGATTTCTAACTGAATCCATAAGAATACCAAAACTAGAAAAGAAAAAAAAAGTTACTACCATGTTGTCCACATGTAATACCATCTTGTGGTCCTCGGACGTCTGTTATACGCAAAGCTTTTAATTTACGGTATTTCTTTGCATTGTATTTTTGCAGGTAAATATGTGACCGTGAGGCTGTCACCTATGCCACCGTAGGTTAACAGATGGATGTCGTGGCGTAATTCTACTGGCCAGTAGCTGCTCAGAGTCAAAGTCAACGGGAGGGTGAGTTGATGTTTCGTGTGCGCCAGTTGGTCCTCTCTGTTTAACACCGGCTATGTCTGACAGATACAGCGTGACACGGGTGTAAATATCTATGTCCCCCACAACATGATGCGTATATTGTAATTAATTTTATTTTCTTAACCCCGCCAAATAATTGCAGCAGCAGTAATTATTGTGCAATAATGAAAGAGTTTGGTCCCCCCAAAGTAAATCTGCAATGGGCAGTTTAGCACCGAGCAGAGCGTGTCAGTGTGATAAATACATTACTAATTAAATAGTGAAAGGAAAAAAGAAAAGAGAAAAAAATATCACACTTTTATTAGCGAGTGTCTTGAAACAATAAACTAAGAAAAATACATGGTTTTCAACTCATTTTGTGTAATCAATCAATATTTTGGGTTCCAATTATTTTTTATTAAATGTATACATAACTACATTTCATGGATGCTAATATAATCACTTAACCGAAAGACATTTATTTTGCTTGCGAGTCGTTGGGAATGCTTAAATGTTTTCGTAAAGGATTTGACTAATGTCTTTGGAACACTTACTAAGCATATTTCATAAAGAATATTACGTTCTTCGAAATATTCGTTATGCATTCATAAATATGGAGATACGAATGTATCATAAATGATCTGTTTAATTAGCGTTTTTGGTGAACTTATCAATCCTATCTTATAGTGAGTATTTCGATTTTCAAAGCGTGCATCAAATAATGTATTAAAGATTAAAAGATTTGATATTCGGTTGCATGCTTAACAAGTATATATACGACTTTCAAAGCATTAGTTGTGTGTACATTATCAAAACAGTTGGTGCATTGAAAATTAAAATAGAAATTTGAGAAGTTGATAGTATAACATTATAACGGTGCTCAACCGCAAGTATTATAATGGCAAAAAATATATAGCAATAATGGCGGGACCCATTTTTGATTTTATACCTAACATTCCACCTTGATACAGTCAAACTGTTATGCTAACGACACCCATTAAAATATACCTTAGTTGGTTATCATATGAGTGTCCTTCGATGCTTTCTTAAAAGATCTAATGGATATACGAGGCATGTATTCTACAATTTAATGAGATTGCCTGTTAAATTGTTAGTCTTTGAATATCATTTCTCTTTAATGCTCTTTGGTCTCAAAATTGCTTTCTAATCCATAGAATACATTCAAACTCTCATCATATCAACTAAAAATTACGATTCTATCATTCAAATATCACCGGGCCTAGGAGAAAGATTCAGAAGAATGTGTGAGAAAACATAGTAGGCTTTTGCGAAAATTTACTCTTCTCCCGGTTCTTGTTTTTGTTCAAACAAGTACTTCGAGGTTAGGGGCAACAAAGAAAATTTTCGTGACCAGCTATGGCTTACAAAGCATTTCATAGGTTGACAAGTAAAATAGAAGATTGACTAAAGTTGAAACGAACCGCCACGAACTCAATCAGACGACAACACTTACGGCCTAAAATTTACTGAAATAGTCACGTGGCCTTTGAAAGGTTCCTCATCTCATTTGTTGATGGTTTTATGATCTGGGTCAAGATCAAGATCTTCATCGAAGCTGACATCTAGTTGCACGTATCTGCAAGATAAGATTCTCCAAAGTGTCCCACGGGTCTCGGGAAAAGTTCAATCGTCCGGCTGATTCCGCTTGTGTTCGTGTAATGCCTGGTGGATGGCATCTCTGATGGCATGATACGTGTGAAAATAATCCCGCGGCATTTCTTCTTGATAAGTAGTGGGCCGCAAAAACTTCGAAACAGTCTTATTCTCTTCGCGTAAAATCCTCTGAAATTTTCGATGTTCTTGCATCCAAAAAGCCCTCGTGCTGGATTTCCCACAAAGATTCTTTGCAACTTTCATATGAAGCTCCATACACAAAAAGAAAGCACCCTGTCTGAGCTTGCGGCCTCTTTGGAAATCAACACAGTGATAGTGCATTGACTAACTACTTGTCGTAGATTTGACTTCTGCCAAAAAGAGAGCCAAACCTCCTGCTTTGCCCATACTAGGGCAGAACTATATAAAACCAATACGTATTTTCTTCCTTACCTCTTCGATTCCATCTTCAACGGCCTTGAGCTGGAATCGGTTTTGCCATGGAGAAGGAAGATTGAAATGGGCAATCACTTTCGTGAGGGGCTTTGGCCCTTGAAAAAAAAAAAATTGGGGTGTCTGATCAATTTTTCTAAATTCACCTTGGGGAAAAGTTGGCTTTGCCAAGGCCGAAAACCCAAGGCAGGCCTTGGGGTGCCTTGGCTTTCAGCTTTCTGGGCATACAAGTCCCACAATTACTGAAATTTTCTTAGTTGACTCTGCTGCCCTCAAACACTTCGTTAAAATTCCAACTGTGCCCTCTATTTTAGAGACCCCAGATCTCTTTTTGCGTGAGGTCAGTTGAGGCGAAACTTGGATCGCACGACCCAGGCCACACGTGAGGTCGCGCTACCTTAGGCGGGGTGGCTGCCGGCCAACTCCCGAAGGCTGGTTTGGCTCATCGATGGCTGAGTTTTGACTGAAAGGTTTGGGAATTTGAAAAAAGAAAAAAAATAGAAAAAGTATTTTACAAGACTTTATTTTTTCCCAAACAGCAATTAAGTCAAAGTCACTGTGTTTTTTAGATACACTCACCAGATACTATTTGCATGTTGAAAAAAACCCTTTCATCCAAAATGCTTGACATTTTTTCGAAGGCTTTCCCCTCGTGTTTCCAAATGCAGCCTCGCTGTAAAATTTAAAGGCCTAGCTCCAATTCCAAAGGCGCCATGAGCCACGACTTTTCAAACTCCAATCAGACAAATTACTTTGGTTCGTGTAGTAACGTGGCCTAAGAAGGTACATCAGCGAGATGATGAATTGATACGATTTCGTTTATCTAATCATCTTTACGTTCAAGAGCCTTCTATACATTATTTATCATGTTGACAAGGTTATTTCGTCAACATCCAAAGATGTCACATGTTCTTTCTTTCGCACCGACGTGGCAACACAATCTACTAGTTGAAAATGGAAGTGCTCGACAAGCCAAGCAACTTGCTGCTACATTTAACATCACAAGATAAGCGATCTTCTGATTAACATTTTACGCAACACATTATGAATTTTATGCAAAACAGCATAATGACGCCCCATACCGGACTAGCATGACCATCTGCAGTTAGCACACCAATGTCACAGATACCCAAATAAGACTAGGCACTGGAGAAAACACAGCTCATGGTCACAAAACATGTTCTGGAAAGAAAATGCAGAGACTAGAACAAAAGGAACAACAGATTGCACTCTTAGGGAGCGCCCATCTATGAGGCGCTTCTCTTCATCAACAAAATAGGAAAGAATCCCACTTGCGATGTTTAGGTCAAAATCTACACCAGAAGGCGTGCAGGATGGCCGTTCAACCATCTCTGCCTCGAAGCAGGGCACGAAGTCGCAGCAACCATAAAGAATCTTCGGCTGCATATCCAGAACAAAGTCATCGAAAACAGTATATCATAACAGTCTACAAAGAGCTATAATGTAGAAAATTATTCTGCGATTTAAAGCAAGACAAGGGTTCCTCACCATGCAAGTGCGTCAACCAGCAAAGCACTAATCATAGTCAAACCCATATATAGTGAAGTCGTCATAGTCAGAGAATTCATAGTAGTTGTCATAATCAGACAAAGCGATGTCAGAAAACCCAGATGGGTAATCATCATCAAAGGAGTCATCATCGTTAATTGTAGCGTCAAATTCATAGTCATCTGTGGGGTCATATGGACGCCTTAAATCTTTGATCTGTTCGGTGCATCTTTTTCCCAAATCGCACCCCAGATTAACATTGAAGCACTGGCGCAAGTCAAGATACTCAAGATGAGGACAACTGTCGAGAACTGCCTTCAGACCTTCATTTGTAATCTTATTCCCAAAGAGTTGGAGGTGGCGTAATCCATGCATGTTTTTCGCTATAGCTTGTGCCTCCTCATCACATTCTATGTGTGGACATTTATATCCCCGGCTATTCAATTTGAAGGATTTCAGAAGGGGACAACATTGGCCAACAGTCTCTAGGGATTCCTTCGAGAATGAGCAATAAGATAATTCAAGGACCTCCAGCAAAGGAAGTTTTGTGGCTGCTTGAGACAGACCCTCGTCCGAAATGTTATTGCACCATACAAGTCGTAGACGTCTAATATGATTGCACCTGTAATGGAATAAGAAATGCGTGAAAACAACGATGGTTCAACCAAAAACCAGACATGTTGCAGAGTAGCAATAATAATGTTAAATACTAAGACAAAGAACTGAGAGCTTATTGATCTGGAGCACGGGCTGTAGAGAGATTATTTTCATCAGCACAAAAAGTTATTGTACGCAACAAAAGGAATTTGTTAATCAGTATCCCTTGGGCACTTCTTAAGTGGCTAATTCAGGGAACACTACTGGTTTCAATGCACAAGTGTTCTAGTGAAGTGTGTACTTAGCGTTTTGAAAAATGGAACTTTCCTTAGGCAGAATGAAATAAGTGCCCCACGGGCACTTGTTAACAAGACATAAACAGGGAAAGATGATAAAATCAGCCAGAACCCAAGATCAAAAGAACACTCTACGGTTGCAGCCTCTTATTGGAACTTTTGTTCAGGAAGTCCACTTATGCATGCCCATGGCATCACAAGAATTTAAACTAAACAGAGACCTATGCAATTGAGAGATGCAATGCTAGGTCCACTATTAACTTATCAGTATGGCCTTTTAATAAGCAAGACTGCCATATTTATCTGAAAAAGTAATATGAGGCGGAAATACCTGTATAGAAAGGTTTTTGTAAACAAATATAAAGGTACTGAATCAATGCGTCAAGAAAAGTAAGAGAAAAAAATCAATGAAATTATGTTCTATTCCAGTCTCAAACTATAAGAAACGTTCCACAAAAAACATGATACTAGGCAAAATTCCAGCAGTCAACAATCAAACACAATCAAAAAGCTCTGCTCTGGATTTCAATGCTTGGTAAAAGAAAGAAAAACTCCCTTGAAGAGAGAAACTTCAGTCAATAAAGAGAGCTAATCTTTTTTGTTCAAAAAGTGCCCATGGCACTTTCTTAACACCTCAATAAAGAAAGTTCGTCGATTTTAACGCACTTTCTTGTGTTATGCATAATATAGCGTATTAAAAATAAAAAGCTTCCCTCCGTATGTATGGTTAACAAGTAACCCAAAGGCACTCGTTAACAAGACTCCTTATAAAACCTTCATTCATAGGAATCCTATCGACAAAAGCAAACCTAACGCTATTAGACTCTAAAACTCATGTTAAGAACCAAAAGGACTCCAAATCATAAAACTTCCATGCCAATTGCAATAACTCAAGCAGTAATTTTTAGTTGTATGCTCCTGAACCAAAACAATACAGTGCCATCCACTGGTCAGATCAAGATAATCATGTACCTATCCAAGACCTGCATAAGTGCCATCAAATGAATTTAAGCTGTCTCTGCAAGCTCAATGAAACTCAATGATGAGGACTGAGACAGAGTCTGAACGAGGAAATAGAAGACAAACTCCACAGTGAATTAAACCAGAAGATTTTCTTCGCTGAACAAAACAAGGGGAAAAAACAGTTTAAGAATGATATCACTGGAACCTGAAGCATACGCAAGTACTTGGGCAGGCATGGGTTGAAGCTACATTTGTCCTTAATCAGAAGGCAGAGAAGGGGATGGAGCTACATGGCTATACCCTATTTTCTTGACTTATATATCTTCTACCACACCAAACTTTAAACCATATCTCCCCACAACTAGTAGCAAACACGAGAGGAAACGTGTCGTGTAAAACAGATCAAAAGGAAAATGAAAAGAAGATCCTAGAGTGAAGTTAAATGGAAGCGCTTTTGCCATATCAAGCACTTATGGAAGTTCTGTCACAATTCAGGTTCCTCACTTCATTTAGTACTGCTCGATACTCACCGGCATTGTATTGGAAAATTTACAACCTCACTTCAGTGTTCCTTCATGGTTTCAATAGGGTTGCCTCATCATAATGCTCAAATAACAGCAAAAATTTGAAAGAAACCAAGGCTGAACATACGGAATGTAGAGACAGCGTAAAAGAAGCCATTTGAAAACTCCCAAGGAGAGAGAAAGTAACAAAGGTGGCGCCCTTTCTCGAAGAACTCTTCCAACCCTCGTCCTTGGGAGCTATTTTAGGATGAGAACTCAATTTCCATGCATGATTTTTTTCATCAGTTAGTTTCCAGAACATGTAGCTGATCGAGTCCACATCCAACTTGTATATAAGACAGCTCACATAACTCAGAAGTACCAAACCAATTGAATGTTTAAGATCCACTAAATCCAGTCATGCAACAAGGCAAACCTCTGATACAAGAAAGAGAGTTTCCCTAACACAATTTGTTCTCACCACATGGCGTATTCGTTCTTTTTTTATTTTCAATTCTTGAGGATGCTAAGCAAGAGAAAAAAACAGGGACTTTCAAGCGTGCAGAATGTTCACTTCCTGAGGACTCCTTGAAGCCTCATATTTATGTAGCTTGGCCCCTCGCAACAAATAAGAGAAGTAAACTCGCGCTCAATACGATTCCTAAAAAATTTCACGATTCCCATACAACATCAACCCAAAGACAAAAATGGTATCAACACTCGGGACCACTGCAACGTAGGTCTACAGAATCACAACCACCGACCAGCCAATTCTTGAACAAGCTCATTCTCAGCGATTAACCATCGTTTCTATTCTCTCCAACGACAACGTATGCAAAGGAACCAGACTAGGCGTCGCAATCGACCAGTGCATCATTCTAAGCACTACCAAAATCAGACAGAACTCCGCAAATCCAAGATAATTGGCGTATTACCGGTCGGTGGTGTACTTGAGGAGTTCGTCGGTGCCGAAGTACTCGATGTTGATGTCGACGCAGCCGCCGTGGCTGCGGTCGATGGCGTGGCGGCACATGAGCTCGAGGTCGAGGTCCATCTCCAAGAAGTCCCCCGTGTTGCGCATGTCGATGGATTGCCACATCGCGGGGTCCTTGCAGATGGAGCGCCAGGAGGTGCACACCATCTGTGCGGTGGTGAGGATCTCTATGGCGCCGAGCTTCAGGAGGATCGTCGTCGCGATCTCCCTCGGCAGCTCCAGCCAGTTGCGCGACGTAGGATCGTCGGTCGCCATTGTTGTGGAGTGTTGTGGGCTAGGGCATCTGTTCCAGAGGATTCGGGGGATCTTGAAGACGGTGAGAGAGCCGTTCGTTAGACTAAAGGGGGATCATTTCATGCCATTTTGGTTTTTTTGGTTCCGTTTGTTCACGAAAAACAACCCTAATATTTTTCGAATTTTTCGGCATTTGATTCATAGTATTAAATTAATTAAAAAATATTTTTCTTCAAAAAAAAATTTACCTTAAAAAAATAAAAAATCTTTCCTCCATTGAAAAAAGAAAATCATTTTTTTCTCTTTTTTCTTTCACCAAAACCAATTTCTTTTCATATGTGAGAATTGACAGCTAAGAGATAAAAGAGAACTCAAGAGTATCTTTATAAGAGATTAACTACTTTTCGACTCCCTTATCCTTCTTTCGTAGGACTAACTTAGAAATATGCTCCAAATTAGCGAGTCTCCACCTCGCTTGGGAGTGATCACCGTGGCCGGCAACAAATAAGGAAAACGAAAAAGAAAGAAAAGATAAAAAAAGAAAAATAAGATGATTTCATTTCTAAAAAAGAAAAGAAAATGATAAAAAATAAAATAAAACATACTAAATAAAAAATATTAAAAGGAGTGCACCAAGAAAAATCAAATCGGATTTTTCATGCCAAACGATAGAAAATATTTTCTAGTTCAGATTCAGGTTTCGGCTAAATACAAAAAAAAAGACTAAAAAAAAAATTCTTTAAAATTTTTTTCTAAAAATATCATATTTTTCGCGAAACAAACCGAGCCTTTATTTCATTTAAATAAAATTCCAAATAAAAACTCGAAATGGCATGTCTTTGAGTTTTTAGTGAATTTTATCATAAATAGGGAATCAAAATTATCAACTTCGTCTTATTTAAGTTCCTAGGCTCAGTGGTCGGCCAAATCTTCGCCGGTCAACTAGCACGTGCTCGTGCTCGTGTGCTTGTTCCGACTGCTAAAGCAGGGTCGGTTTTGTTTGAAATTTTTGTTTTTACTCAATTTGAAGAAACCTTAATTAAAAAGTAAATTGAAGGCAAAACAAAACCCAAACCCACCGGATGTGTCGTAAGCCGTGCCTCCTCTGGCCTTGATCGGGGCGATAAGAAATCGGGAGTACATCTTCGTCGGTTGACGCGACGGAGACACCATCGGAGGCGTTTGCCGGGGTCCCAGGTTTCTCTCTCCAAGATGTTCAGAAACAAATTCGTTTGATCTATTAAAATTGCTTCCGCCATGAGCCCTGTCTATCCCCTTGAGCCTTTTGTAGATTAGTTGCTGAAAAGGCTAAGAGTGAAAACCCAAATGACCATGTATTGCTCCAATATTTTAACTCGTAGATCACCTCAAGACCACCATTTTTGGGACCCGTCTTCACTCCTCTCATTTTCGCCGAAACAGGCTTAGCGTTTCTCTTCCAATCTCGCCATCAAGTGCTCACTCTTGAATTTATCGATCTCACTTTATGCACCAATGAAGTCATTCGCTACTGCAATAGTTTTCTAGGCTACTTAAGATGTGTTTGCTTAGGCTTTCTCAAGGGATTTTGGGCCTCTAAAGCACTTTAGGAAAATGCAGGAGCATTTGGCAAGCCTTTTTAAAGAACATTAGGCCAAATGCCAACATTGGGCTTTCAATGTTTTCGAAATGTTGAAGGCCAATTGAAAATTAGTCAGTTACACATTTTGCCCTCAAAATATTATTGAAAGTCTACTTTTACCCCTTTTAAAAGTGAAACCCTAGAATGTTGCTATTCATCCTCTTCTTCGTGGTGGGACCAAGAAAGGGAGACAAGGGCTGTCTAGGTCGCTCAATCCCAACAACAAAGATTAAGGTTGCCCGACCCAAGTGGCTCTCACGAGGGGTCAGTTGACCCCGTGCGACAAGGCCTAAGGTTGCATGACCCAGCAGCTCGCACCGGGGGTTGACCGACCTTCGTTGGTGCCAGATCTAGCTCGCCGGCCGCCGGAGCCTAGAGGGGGCCATTTGGGCCCGTGGGCCCGGAACCGGCCCGTTGACCGGGCCCACGGTTCCGAACAAAAAAAAAAAAAAAGTGGGCCCGGGCCCCCTCCCCCCCCCTCCTTTGGGCCGTTGCTTTACATTTAAAAAAAAAAGAATTAAAAATGATTCTTGCCTATAAATGCATATGCTTCCCCTTTCATTTTTGTCACAAATTCTCCGAACAATCTCTCGAATTCTCTCTGAAATCCTCTCAAATCGCTCAAATTCTCTCAATTCTCTCAATCTCGACTCAATTCTCTCAATCGGATTTCCGATCAATTCTCTCAAAAATGGCAAGTGGAAGCGGAAATGCCGACAAGGGCAAGATGGCTATGGGAGATTCCGAGTATCCCATTCATGAATACGATCCTCGTGAGTATGCAAGTTGGGAAGACGACGACGATAATATCAACTATGTCCCGATTCCGAACGTCGAGCACATCCCAACACAAGAAAGTCTTCATCCTCCCACTGGTGTCGAAGAAACGTCAACGGCAAATGAGCCGGAACGGAAGGGCCGAGATAATACATCGGACTTGTGGCTACACTTCGACAAGGTACGTGATGAAGTCGAAGGTAAGTATAATGTAAAATGTAAATATTATTCGCAAACATATAAATTCACGAAAGGAGACGGCTACGGAACATTCCGTCGGTATTTGATGAAAAAACATCCAACGCAAGCGGGGATCGACAATACGCAACAACAAATTTCCGGGTACGCCACTTCTAAGCCTCATCCTTTATTTCATTTCATGAAGCACTTTATAAACAAACATTAGGTGAATATGTTGCTCTTGATCATGCTCCGTTTAATCTTGGTGAAAATTTTAATATGAAATATTTGATAAATACTGCGTTGGTTCCATAGCGCCAACTATTCCAAAAAATACTCTTAAACGCGAAGTTTTTCATCTTTATAAAAAAGGAAAAAAATCTTTAGGAAAATTTTTTGCGGAATTCAATGGACGTGTGCATATAGGTAGCGATATTTGGAGTGATCCTTGGCAAATTCATTCTTATATGGGTGTCACGTGTCATTGGATAGATGACAATTGGATGATTCAAAAAAGACTTATTGCATTCCGAGTTTTTGATGAAAGCCATTCGGCTCATAATATTTATAGAATAATTAGGCAAGTTTTAAAAGAATATAATTTAATAAATAAAGTATTTTCAATTGGTTTTGATAATGCCGCCGCAAATACCGCTTCTATTCCCGAATTAGAAAATATTTGCAAACCCACTTTTGGCGGACAATTTTTTCACATTAGATGTGCTTGTCATGTTTTAAATTTATGTGTACAAAATGGTTTACGAACTCTTGACACTTCTCTCGCCCCAATAAAAAGTGCAATTAAATTTTTATGGAGTCGTCCCCAATGTATGAAATCATGGGGAAAATTTTGTAAACAAAATGGGAGAAGGCCAAGAAGATTTCCAAAAAATATTCCGACTCGTTGGAATTCTACGTACGAGTTGCTTCGGCAAACTTTTGAATATAAAGATTTATTATGTATGTTTATTTCACAAAATATTCCCGAAATTACTTTACTTCCTCAACATTGGGACGTTTGCAAGAAAATTTTAGATAATTTGAAAATTTTTAATGATGCTACTAAGACTTTATCTGGTATTTATTATCCTACAACGCATTTATTTTTAATAGAGTGTGTTAATATTAGTAGTGTTTTTAGTGAATATGAAAAAGATACCGAATTAGGTCAAACTATTTTAGTAATGCGAGAAAAATGGTTGCATTATTATTTGTAAATTCCTCTTGTCTATTTAGTTGGTATTGTTTTTGATCCACGTATTAAATTAGACGGTTTACAAGATTATTTGAATGTGTATTATCATGATTGTTTACATTTGGAAGATTCAATAGATATTTCAAATATATTAGGACATGTTAAAGAATCTATAGTAGCATTATATGGAGAATTTTGTAGTAGATATGGTTTAAGTGATTCTGGATCTTTACAATCTACTGTCTCACGTATCGAAGGTGGTAGTTCACTTAGTAGAGGGTATAATATGCTTAAGAGTAGGCAAAAAAAAAAAAAAAAAAAAAAAAGGGGCAACAGGTAATATTTCTGAATTAGAAAAATATTTAACCACTCAATTTGAGTTTCATGATGTAGAACATAGTACAGATTTCGAAATCCTAAAGTGGTGGAAGAGTCACCAAATCGAGTATCCAGTTCTCGCCCTCATCGCTCGTCAAATATTAGCAACCCCTTCTTCAACGGTTGCGGTGAACAAGCATTTAGTTCTGGAGGATTAATTTTGGACTCTCGCGGTTCAAGATTAAGCCCGGACTCTGTGGAAGCTCAAGCTTATGTCGGCGATTGGACGAGGGCGAAATATCGACACCAAGAGTTAGATCGTGAACACGAATTTTTTAGCGATGATGTTGGAGATACCACCGCCACGGGTAGCGACGATTGACGATGAGGTAAGTTGGGGTTCTTAAAGGTAAAAAGAACTACATGGGCTTTCATTCTTCTATCCCCAAGAAGATATGTAGGTCGCTTAATGATAATTCATTAAGTTCAAGCTCATTCCTCCTTTTTTTTTTTCCCATATTTTATTACAATGTGCAATTTAATTGTATTTTATAATTTATAATTTATTATATTTATTTTATTATTTATTATTTTAAAAATTATTATTAAAAATGAATCGGAATGAACCGGAACCGGAACAGGCCCGGGAACCGGCCCGGAACCGCCATTTTACACGGCCGGTTCCGGTTCCACCTTTTCGTGGAACCGGAACCGGCGGTTCCACCGAACCGGCCGTGACTACCGGAGCCCCTCACCTACCGACGAAGGGTTTTGATTTTTTTGTTTCAAAAAGAGACATGTTAAGAATAAGTCATAAAACTTGTCACTAAAGTGCAATTGAGTTCTAAAACGTGCAAAAAGCACAATCAAGTCTTTAAACTTATCAAATTGGTACAATCAAGTCCTTTCATTAGTTCCGTCCAACTTTAGCTAATGAAAAATACTGACGTGCTTTTTTTAATATTTCTCTCTTCTACTTGGTAATAATATGGCTAAAATCACATCATTTTGGTTCAAATTTGAATTTTAATATAAATTTTATTTTAAATTAATTAAAAAATAAGCTAAAAAAGGGGGCAAATTGCCGTAACCGCCAGGAAGCTCCACCTTTCCTAGACAAAAGCTTCAGCTCTGTCCGTCTCGCTTCCTCCATCGCTAGAGATGACCACGGGCCGATTTGGGCTCGGAACCAACCCCATTGACCAATCAAAACTGGCTCGTTGATCGGGCCCACCGATTTCGAATCGAAACCGGCTCGGCCCTTATAGGCCGGTTAAGGTTCCTCCAATTTCGGAACCGGCCAATTAGCCGTTGGGCCTAAGCCGAACGGCTTTAAGTCTAAAAAAAAATAAAAATAAAGGGGGAAAGAGCCACGACTCTTTCACCCGCAGGGCCCGAGCCGCTGGCTCGCACTCCATGATCGATCGTTGCATTGCAACGGTCCACGGATTCCCCCCCTCCCTTTTTATTTTTATTTTATTTTTTCTTAATTTATTAAAATTATCCTAAATCTTTATAAATACCCATCTTCCATTTTATTTTTTCTCACAAATTCTCTGAATTCGCTCCATTCTCGCAATTCTCCGAATTCACTTTCTGCTCGATTCTCTAAAAAAAAATGGCAAGTAGAAGCAGATATGGTGACGGGAGAAATAGTACGGCTAAAATCACATCATTTTGGTTCAAATATGAATTTTAATATAAATTTTATTTTAAATTAATTTAAAAAATAAGCTTAAAAAAAGGGGGGGGGTGTTTTGCAGCTCGCCGTAACCGCCGGGAAGCGCCATCTTTCCCAAACAAAGCTTTAGCTTTGTCTATCTCGCTTCCTCCATCGCCGCCTTCCCAACCCCACCCTTTCACTCTCTGTGTCTGAAAGCGTGGCGGAGAAAGAGGAGGACTTGGGTAGGAATTTAGACCCGACAAGTGGTTAAAGTCAAAGCACATATATTGATCCTTCTCAGGATGGGTCTCTCCGTCACTTACTCCCTCCGCCGCCCTTCTCTTCTGTTTACTTCCTCGTATTTTTTCTGCGATCAACCTTTGTGGGTGCTCTGTGTCTTCATATGGGTGTCCAAGATTCGTTGTGGATGGTCGTCGCCGTTTCTTGATGTTGGCATTCAAAATAATCTGCCCATCAGAGCGCGTGTTGTCACATGAAAAAACAACACCCCGTGCAAAACACGTGAGGGATCGACACACATGAAGGGGAAGACATTTTGACAGACAATGAAGAAATCACGTGCGGAGCGTGTGAAGATGCTTAAAAGTGTCGATTGTGAGAAACACTAAGTAAGCTATCGATACCATCAAAGATTAGTATCACTTGTTCAAGTAGCAAGGACACTCACTCATTGTGGAGCATATCAAAGATAGATAGAGCGAGTTTGAACTATTAACATAGGCGCCAATGAAAGGAAATCCCGCTAAAGATTCAAGAACTTTTCAAGGAGCGTAAAAAAAGACGAAGATTCATTCTTGAATTTCTTGGCGGAAGAGCAGTTTTGGACGAATAAAGATGGAGTGAATCCTTGATAATGCGGCCCAAGAGCCTGTGGAGTGCGGGCGACAAGAACATAAGCTGCACCGAACTCAACATGGCTAAAATCCACAAAGGAATTCATAAGATGTTGCGGTTTGTAAAGAGAGCACTGCTTTTATAGAAGTTCGGAAGTCGCTTCTATCAAGTTTGGTACCTCTCGTCAAAGTTACGTCACTATGTTTTGAGATTACAAATATTCACGGCATCCACAAAATTTTGATATACTTCGCGTTGTTTTGGGTAGGTTCCAATACTTGAAGACAACTTTGGAACACCAATTTGAGTCGAATTCAAATTTCTAAATGTATAGGATTTCTCACCAAGACTATAGAAGTTGTATCTAGATCTATCTACTTCATCTGTAGCATGAGCTACTTCTGCAAAACGATCCTCCCAAATATTTGACGAATTTTTGTTATACGGTTTGTTTACCTTCTACAGGCATGTCCTTTTCAAGCATATGGACGTCCTCATGCGCTGAGAGTTGTTCACCTTCTATTGGTCCATCCAAGTTTTAAAGAACCTTTTCACCATCTACGAAGGTCTTTCTAGACTTAGACACACTTCCCTTCTAGTAGCTTGTTCTCCTTTTGTAGAGGCCAGGGCCTTTCCTTTGCTTTAATCATCCTACTCACACACTTTCCTTCCGATAGCTTGTACTCCTTTTGTAGAGGCAAATGCATTTCCATGCTTTAATCATCCTATTGTCGACACTACATGTGTATCGCTCGGGCACTATATATCTGTATCGCTTGTAGCACAGACACTCCAGGGAAATTTCTGCGTGTCAGACACATGCATGTGTCCGAGCTCCGACACGTGGTTAACCGAACAGACACTCGCCTGTCTGTTCGCCTCCCCTCAGCGGTCTTTGTTTCTGAGGGAAGAGGAGAGGCCGCCTCGCATTAGAAAATTAAGCCCCTTGGCGCCTCGTGGCTGGCGGCCTCGCCTCAGCTCACGTCCTCGCTTGCCTCACCTCTGGTCGCCTTTTTCAAAGGATAATGGGTGGTAGCTCTTTAGGCGAAGATGGACAGTGAAGCTAGACGAAAATAGAGCTCATTCAGTGGTAACTGAAAGCGAAAGAGAGAGACGCCCGAAAGAGGTTCGTCACTCGAGGAAACATTTGGGGTGCTGTGATGCGCACATGAGAGACAAAGTAGAGAGAGAGAGAGAGAGAGAGAGAGAGAGGGTGTTGCTTTCCCGAGAGAGGGGTGATGATAGCTCTTTACATTTCCCTAATTTATGACTAACAGAGACATATGAGACCCCAAAAAATAATATTTCCTACCTACCCTCCTCCTCTTCCCTTTTTCTTTTCTTTTCTTTTTTTGTCATTTCCTCTTAAAATGTTATCTCTTAAAAAATATTTTCTTTTCTATTCGCTCTCTTTCTTTAAATTTTTTTCATCTCCATAAAAAAAAACATCAATCAATGTTTCATGGAATAATTTTCTAGGTTGTTGTTGTTGTTGATACCTTCTTGATTTAATTTAAGATCAGTATTTTATAAAACCCGATATATGAAATCATAAGAAACAATAATTTATCATGCATATATAAAAATATTTATTTACTATACAATATGTCCTAACGTGTCAAAATTCTCTATTTTTTGAGAAATCACGTGTCGACATGTTGTGTCGTGTCCTGTGTCCCTTATCGTGTTGGTGATATATAGTTGTGCATATGGAAGCTGTTTTATAGATTTGAGGGTTTTTTTCAATAATTTCTTAAATCATTTTATTGATCAATCAATTTTTAACATTAACCAACCATTTAAAATACATAATGAGACTTCAAATTTTGCATTATGCTATTGAGGCCTTTTCCTTTGTATAATTGTGTTTCTTTTCTTGAAATAAGTTACGAGTTCTATTCATACAACCATCGGTTTTGGGTAGTTTTTATTTTAAAATACTATTTCTTCGGGATATGCTCACTAGAAGTCACAAAACTTGTTATAAAAGTGCAATTGAGTCATAAAATTTGCAACAAGTGCAATCGAGCCCTAAAACTTGTCAAATTGGTACAATTGATTCCTTCCATTAACACCATCGGTTTATCTAACTAAAAATGCAAATGTGACATTTTCAAATTAATTTCTCTATCTTACGTGGAATTTTTTTTTTATTTTCTTTCAATTTTAAATTAAATCAAATTAAAAAAAAAATAAAAAGACTAAAATATTAAATTTGAAAACCTAAAACATAAAAGTAAAAAAATCGTTAAAAGGAGTGCAAGTGCAACATACCACTTCGCCTTCTTCCAAGAATCCGCCACCATTTTCCTCTTCTGCGTTTTGGTCGTCCTCACAATCTTGAAGGGTTTTGCGAGTGAAAGTGCGAAGTCGTTTTTAGAAAATCCAACCACGTGGACTCGTGCGACGTTTAGAGTGTCCACATGGACTTCTTTTAAAAAAATGCCAACTCACATTCAAATTTTTAATGATAGAAGTCACATAATATGTCACACCTCGATTCTCGAGCCCGCGACATCCCTACCAAATCGCCACGAGGTCATGAAGGATAACGTCCTAGACGCGTTATCGACCTATCAACTATATACGCATGCGGAAACGGTTTACTCCCAAATAATATATAAACAAGCGGGGATAGCATAGCGGGAGATACATACCAAGGCAAATAATCAAAATGTAACATATACAATCACCGGACAGCAGATGAGTCTTAACCCTACCGAGCTACAGAAATATATACAACCCCATACTTTGAGGCGGCTCACTAAGACCTCAAAAGGTTACCAGGGCAATAAGGTTGACTTCTCATCTACTCCAAAAGACTACCCTCATAACTTGGCCTTGGTATCCATAAAGCTCCATTACTTGGGACCTAAAAATGGTTCCCACAACGGGGTGAGATATAAATCTCGGTGAATCAAGCCTAAGCTCGGTTAGGACACTGATTCGCCTATAACATCCTAACTACGAGGATTATAAAAACCATGATATAAACATATATCCAGCAATCATATCACATGGCAATAATCATCCATATGCATACTTACCGGCCTTCGACCACACATAATGTAATGATTGACTCAACTTAACAAATACATCAAACAACCAACCGAACAAAGCATCACACTCACAAGTATGCACTGGACACCACACGAGTCCATTTATTAACGATGATCGCGCCCTTGGCGCCACAATGATGAGGATCCACGCGATCGGTGTGATTGACTCTCACAATTAATGCGATCCCGCACTCTTCCGCAGAGACCGGGTTACGTTCCTTTTCCCTCTCGGCAACGGCTACTACAAGCGGTGTATCCAGTGCACCCCGCACGGCATGGTAAGTAGGCATCCCTATACGGGGCTTCGGTTCGTCACGAGCTGCGATCGGCATCCGATAATCCCTTAAAACCGTACTTACCATACGGGGCATGAATTATCGTGCTTCTGGCAAGTCGTGTGATTCCATAAAAATGGTATGGTGTGTACTATGTGTACAGATTGAACTTGCCAGGAAAACCCATCATCGTTCCTTCATATGACCATACAGCACACCCGACACATCAATCAATTTATTCTCTTTGATTTAGGCGGGATACTCACACAAACGTGCTCAAAGACTCGGCTCAAGGCCATTTTCATGCTAAAATATGTCTTTGATCTTGCACACAATCATATACATATGCAGACTACCAAATAGACGCCGCAAAGACACATGGAACAATTAACTCCCAAACGAACACCAATTCACTCAACGAGTATTCGTGGTACTCAAATGAACATTTCAACGAGACAATCCGCCCAAATGAAGTCATCAATTCAACACGAATAAACCAATTCGATTAGGCCACATAAAGGCTCAATTTCGTGCCGTAGTCATTGATTAGCCGGTTTGATTTATAATCGCCAATCGATCGCCCGTCCTTAACCTATCGCTCGCTCGCAATCAAATCACAACATACAATCACATTTGTCTAACATCAATTAGCCACAGACAATTCTAATTTAATCGATTATGGCCATTTACCCTAAGCCGGGTTTCTAACTAATTCGACCATAATCAAATCTACCTAAATGCCCTATCGACTAGCTAACTAATCCTAGGCGCAATTAGCGCCCTAACCAAGGATTAGGGTCAACTCACCAAAAACGGTGGTCGAGGTCGGGTTGGGCACGATTTTCGAGGCCGGGGCCGGAAATCACTATTCACGCCGAAAAACACCGTTCACGTGGAAACACTGTTCACCAACAGCATCGTTCCGGCGACACTGTTCACGGCCGAAACAGTGACGAGTTCGGCGGTGAAATCGTTGCAAACGGCAGCAGCTCGGCGATTAGAGGTCCGGCGAGCGACGGAGGATGAAAACAGTAATCAACAGAGGTAAAAACAGGGGAAACCAGGCTGAGTTGAGGGGAAAATCGATCTCACGGGCTGAGGCGAGGCTGGGGAAGGCTGGGGGACTCACCTACAGGTCGAGGACAACCTTCGGGACCAGTTGGGGGCTGCGGACGGCGGCCGGAGGCGGTCAAACAGTGGTGGTGCAGAAACCGGCGCAGAAACAGGGGAAAACGGCAGAACGGGGAGGTCCGATTGGGGCTCAAATCGGGCTCTACGAGCGGCGGCCGGCCACCACAAGCTCCGAGGGACGAGATAGGACTCTAAGGAGGTTGTCGGTGGCGGTGGTGAGCAACGGAAGGCGGCGGAAATGGCCGGAACAGCAGCAGAAATAGCAAAACCCGAAAACAGGGGTTGTCGGTTTCCGTGGCGGTTCGCGGCGGTTCCGGTGGGCGACGAGCAGCGGGGTTGGGTCGGGATGGTGATGAGGAGGCTGGTGGATGTTGCTAAGGTAGTGGTTGGCTTCGACGGTGTCGTGAACGACCGGAGGAGGAGCTGGAAGTCTCGGCCTCGGGGGCGCCGAAACAGAGCGGGGCTTCCACGGGGGCTTTCATGGCCGTCCGGCGACGGTGCCGGAGGGGTTGGTTGTGGCGGCGAGGTGCGGATGAAGGTGGTGGTCGAAGGTGGTGAGGTGGCGTCGCACGGAGAGGCCGGAGGAAGGATGGGTATGCACGGTTGGGGGGGTATCGCACAAAAACAGAGGAAGAAGGAGACCAACGGGAGAGAGAGAAAGAAGAGGGAGGAGAGAGAAAATGTTGACCGATTTGATTGGGGTGGCTGAAGATTTTATTGAAGGTGGGGGCCACGGTTACTTCAATTTAATGGTTTTCATCTCATACGTATAATATCCAAGGGCGGTTACGTAATTTGATAAATCGGAACTAATTGGATGTTTTGCTCAATCGATTGGGAATAAAATTTGGATTTTCACGGGCTAGGTTCGGTCCGGGAAAAGCTTAGGCGCGAGGATTAAAAATCCTAAGTCGCGGTGACCACGATTTCGAGACCCAATCGAAATCGAACGACAAATCGGGAAACGTCCAAAAATCGTCACTTATGTCCTTGCGATCCAAAAATTTGCACCGACTAAAATTCAATTTCTTCCTTTTTATTGAATTTGGGCAAATTACATGGTTCGAATTTCCCGGGCATCACATAATATATTTGGCCGGAATTTCTTGTCGGAAGCACTTGTGATCGTTTTTCTCCCATTTGACACTTAAGTGAGCAGGTTTGACACTAATTGAACGCGGTGCAAAATTTTTCACACTAAAGTGTCCTTATCCCCTAAAATCCACTATGTAATTCTTATGATGTAACGGTTAGCCTAGAGTGTCGCATTTATAGAAGTTCGAGAGTTGCTTCTACCAACTTAAGCACCTCACAAAGCTACATCACTATGTTTTCGGATTACAAATATTCACAGTATCTACAAAGATTTACAATTAAAAACCACTCTATTATGCACAAAGGAAATCTAGAAAATTATGAGAGAGAGAACAAAAATGGAAAAAAAACAATTTTGATATACTTCGCCTTGCTTTTCTTGGATTCCAATACTTGAAGACAACTTTGAAACACCAATTTGAATCGAATTCAAATTGATAAATATATGGGATTTGTAAGCAATTGAACATAAACTTCATGCGGAAATTCAATCATAGACGGATCTTCGATCTTCATGATTTTCACAATCAATAAGAATAAAGACATACCTTTGTCCATAGCAATTCTTGAAGAATGACCAATGCAGAAGACAAAGACGATGGAGAATCTGATTTCTCCGCCTTGACTCTCTATTCTTTCACTTTGTTTCTGATGGAGAGAGACAACCGTACGTTATGTAATTAATATCTGTTCGTTGATAGGGTGGAGAGAAGACCAGACTTCTTTTAAAAAGAAATGTTATCCAAAAGGTGCCTCTTCAACGTGTGCCTTCCATCAAAGCACGTTAATTACACCTTTTCAATTGTATCCTTTCGTAACCAACATAAATTAATAATTATAACATGAAATAATTATTAAACCATTATTATAAAATCATATGGGCCACATTTATTTTACATTCTCCCACTTGGCCAATATGAGTTTCCTTTCATGGTTTAATCAAAACCATAATGTGCACAATAACATCATGTTAAAACTTTTCTTTAATTGGCTATCACATAATAACCACAATAAAGTAAAGAAGACTAATGCGAGTCATAGCGGTTGTGTGTCATTAATCGACACAGTCCCTTCTATGTACTACGACTATAGCTCTCTACTAATCATGATTCATAAATAAGAAATATATCGATGGTCCAACTATAATGTCTTTGTTATAGACTATCCTGTCAAACATTCATCTACTTCCATCATGTATTCTAAGTAGAAAATAGGATAAATAAGAAATATACATAAATGAGCTCAGAGTGTCAAATACATAAAATAAATAGAGTCATAATATAATATCATTAGCGACGTCCAATAATGCCCATCCTTTTCATGTTCATTAAATAATTTGGGCGGCGGTCCTTTTGTTAATGGATCCGCAATCATAAGATTGGTGCTAATATGCTCAATTGACACTCTTTGTTTCTGAACTTTTTCTTTGATAGACAACTATTTGATTTCTATATGCTTAGCACCCTTAGAATATTTGTCATTCTTAGAGAAGAAAACTGCTGCAGAATTATCACGATAAATTTTCAGCGGCCTGGCAATACTGTCGACAATCACAAGCCCCGAAATAAAGTTTTGCGGCCATAATCCATGAATAGTGGCCTCAAAGCATGCCACGAACTCAGCCTCTGTAGTGGATGCATCAATAACTGACTATTTCACACTTTTTATTTTATTTTATGAAATTGCACCTCTAGCCAAAATGAACAAATAGCCAAACGTTGATTTCCTTGTATCGGCGCATTCGACTAAATCTGAATCCGAATATCCAATCACCTCAATATAATTGGATTTTTTATAAGTAAGCATGTAATCCTTCGTTTCTTGCAAGTATCTGAGAACTTCCTTTGCATCTTTCCAGTGATCCAAACCTGGATTACTTTGATACCGCCCAAACATTCCAACGGCAAAACCGATGTTTGGTCCGGTGCAAGTTTGAGCATACATTAAACGCTTAACAATAGATGTATAAGGAATACTTTTCATTTGCTCTCGTTCCAATTCACTTCTCGGACATTACATAAGGCTAAATTTCTCCCCTTTCTGAATTGAAACTATTCCCGCTGAACATTTTTCCATATTAAATCTCTCTAGAATTTTATTAATATAGGTCTTTTGAGACAATCCTAACAATCCTTGTGATCTATCACGAAATATTTCTATTTCTATCATATACGTTGCCTCACCCATATCTTTCATCTCAAAATTCTTCGAGAGAAATTTCTTGGTTTCATTTAATAAACCAAGATCATTAGCAACAAGCAAAATGTCATCAACATACGTAACTAGAAAGATAAACTTGCTCCCACCGACCTTCATATATATACACCGATCAACGGTGTTTTCCTTGAACCCAAAAGAGGTTATGGTATTATTGAACTTGAGATACCATTGTCGGGAAACTTGTTTAAGTCCATATATTGATTTCTTTAATTTACACACTATGTGTTCCTTTCCTTTAACTGAAAAGCCTTCAGGTTGGTCCATATAAACCTCTTCCTCTAAATTTCCATTAAGAAAGGTAGTTTTCACATCCATTTGGTGTAACTCTAAATCGTAATGAGCTACCAAAGTCAAAATGATTCTAAGTGAGTCTTTCTTAGAGACAAGTGAAAAAGTCTCCCTATAATCAATGCCTTCTTTCCGAATAAAACCTTTAGTAACAAGTTTGGCCTTATATTGTTCAACATTACCTTTTGAGTCGTGCTTGGTCTTAAAAACCCATTTACAGTCAACCTTGTTACATCATTTAGGCAATTCAACAATATCCCAAACTTGATTCTAATCTATAGATTTCAACTCTTCTTTCATGGCATCAAACCACTTTATAGAATCACTACATTCCATGACTTGTGAAAATGAACCTGGATCATTACCAATTCTTAAGTCAATTTCTGACTTTTGTAAATAAACCACATAGTCATCAAAAATAGCTGACTTCCTATCCCTTTGAGATCTTCTTAATGCTATTTCTTGTGGCTCAACTACTATGGGTTCATTGTTGACATGTTCATTATGGAGTGATTGACTATTTATTTGTTGTTCTTGATTATTGTTTGGTTGAACAATAAAATCAGGAACAACTTTAGAAGTTTTGGATAAAGGAATCTCCACCCTAACTTCTTGAATGCAATCATCACGCATTCTTTCACTCCTACCGATATCGCCATTCTTAATGAACCTAGCGTTTTCGGATTCAACAATTCTCGTATTATGATTAGGACAATAAAATCTATACCCTTTGGATTTTTCTACATAACCAATGAAATAACCACTAGTCGTTCTAAAATCCAATTTCTTTTTATGTGGATTGTAAACACATATTTCTGCTAGACAACCCCAAATATTTAGGTGTCGTAAACTAGGTTTCCTACTCGTCTACAGTTCAAAAGGAGTCTTTGAAACTGCCTTACTAGGAACCTTGTTTAATAAAAACACGGAAGTCTTTAATGCATACATCCATAAAGATAAGGGTAAAGATGAATAACTCATCATGCTCCTAACCATTTCCATTAGAGTACGATTGCGCCTTTCTGCTACACAATTTTATTGTGGTGTACCTAGCATTGTGTATTGAGCACAAATGCCATGTCTTTCAAGGAATTTAGCAAATGGACCTGGACATTGTTTTGATTCATCATACTTTCCATAATATTCACCACCTTTATCCGACCTTACTATTTTCACCTTTTTATGTAATTGTCTTTCAACCTCTTTAATATACATCACAAGTGCATTTACTGATTGAGATTTATCATGCAATAGATAAACGTAACCATAACGTGAAAAATCATCAATAAAAGTGATAAAATAACTTTCTCCACTAAAAGATGAAACATCAAAAGGACCACATATATCGGTGTGTATAATTTCAAGAAGCTCTGTGCTTCTTGTGGCGCCTTTCTTAGTGTGTTTTGTTTGGTTACATTTAATACAATCAATACACACTCCAAGGTCGATAAAATCCAAATTTGGAAGAATTTCATTCTTCGCTAATCTTTGCATCTTTTCTTTGGCTATGTGATGTGACGCCCCAAAATTTTGACCCACGTGAGAAAAATGGATTTGATGGATTTTAGTTGTGAATTCCAGCCTGGTAATAAATTTGAATTTTTTTGAGGATTTAAGAGACATTATTTGGGTATTTCTAAGATGTTGGTCGGTTTAGATTAGGCTTTGGTAGTTTAGTCATTGCGCGATAGGATTGAGACCCTTTGCGCTCAAAACTAGCCCCGACCAAACCCTAGTTGCGAGATTACTAATTTTTCCCTTGTTAAGAAAAATCCCTAGACGGTTTTGAAGTTGACAAAATAATCCAAGTACTCTTGTGTTTTGAGATAATGCCGTGATTTACTTGTTTTGCAGATTATCCTTTGATACGGGGAAGCACGTGATTGAATCTGGCAAAAGGACTTGGCTTAGATGTTGTTTCTAAGAGTCTTAGACACCGGTTCGAGCTCGGACGTTGAGTGAAGTTAGCTCGGACGTTGGAATGACGCTTAAACTCTGATAGGAGTACTTCACGAGCAATAATAAGAACCTAAAGAGGAATGCAAATTGAACTTAATTGATGCATATCAACGGGCACCATCGAGCTGGATCATTCTTGAAGATTCTCGATGACCGAGATCAATCAAGGATGCGGAACCAAGATGACAAACAAAGACTTCCAAATAGAAGAAACCATCTATGGAAACCCGGGATCATAATTGTATGGGCGATTTGATCCAAGCGGGGAAGACTTTTCTTTGGTGATCCCCAAAGGCTAAGAGATCTTCTTTTGGCAAACATCTCGTCCAAACGGGTAGATTTGGGGAGATCTCTTCTGGATGCCTTGCAACGGCTAGATTGGAGGCGGAAGAGTATAAAAAACATCTCGAAGACGAAAGGAATAGAGATCGGCGTAAAGAGGGAAAAATGTTCATAATTCCTAGATAGAGTGAATTTCATTTCAAACACACTTCTTGATCCATCTATTGTAATTGTGAGGAGATGTACACACGAGTGTTGAGCGTTAGGTGTGAATTTCTGCATGTCAAGGAGATCACCGATCTGTAACCTCTAAGTAGCTTACTAGTGGAATCCAACCGATTGGGTCGTCGATGAAGAAGTGGACGTAGGATTAACTAAAGCTGAACCACTATAATCCCTCTGTGCAGGTTTTCCTTATCTCTTACTCTGATCACTCTAAATATTTTGTGATAGCTAAACCGCACACGAACAGCACGTATCGATCCTACTACATATCCCGCATCAATTGAAATGCTTGATCATATGAGATCTCTGTTTTACGTTGTGTGATCCGAATTCCGCAATAAAATCTTAAAATCACACTTTATCACCTATTCACCCCCCTCTAGGTGAAATCACTAGCCACCAACAGCCCTTAGTTTTTAATACCGGTAGATTAATTTAATCTAGTTAGCTAAATTACTAAACTGCCCCTAGATATTTGTACTACAAGACAAAATAGGGAATAGCTTTGATTTGAATTTTTGTGGGCCCCTCCCTTGTCTTCTCCCATGCCAGCCATCACCATCCCATCCCATCCCATCCCATTATTTCTCTCTCTCTCTCTCTCTCTCTCTCTCTTTTCCCCTTCTTTCCCGGTCACCCTCTTTCCCCACGTGCTCTTCCCTTTCCTTTCTCTCTTCTCTCTCCTCCCTCCCTTCATCTACTCACTCGATCTCTCTCTCTTTCCCCTTGGTTTGTGACAGCCCCCTTAAAAGCTTTCTTCCGCCGTTGCTTCACCACCCATCCACGCTTAGCCGCCACCGCCACTACCGCCACCTCATCTCACTGTGCCGCCGCCTCACCGTCCTCGTTGTCGAGCTGTTAACCTACTCGGCCACTCTTGGAGCTTAGCCCGAGAACCAGCCAAGACCCAAATCCAGTCGTTGCCCAGCCGCGTTGCCATCGAAAATTATCGACCCCAACCCCCGAGGCCCGGTTCGCCTCCGTCGTCCCTCCGCCGCCAGCCCTTGACCCGACGCCCAGCTGCTCGCTTCTGGCTGCCGCGAGCTGTTGCCCCAGTTGCTGAGTTGTTGCTGCCTCGGCGGACCCGACCCGTGTTGATATGAAGATCCGTCAACCTGATCCGAAGCCCTAACCCGAGACCCATCCAAGCCTCAATCGAGACCCTCCGCCCGTGAGCCCGACCTCCAGACCGAACCTCTCGACGACCCCGACTCGAAACCCCTAGCCCTATTTTTCCTCCAACTCGTGAGTCTCCGCTATACTGCCACCATAAGCCACCGAGACCTCGTCGTCGCCCCGAGCGCGTGCTGTTGAAATTACTGCTCAGTAAACAAGACGGGACGTGAACAGTGCTCATGAATAGTGCCCTTGTGAATAGTAATCGCGACCTGAAACCAACTCGACACCGACCGTCGATTTTTGTGTGAGTTAAACCCCTAAATCCCGATTATGGCGTTAATTGCGTTTAGTTAGTGCAATTAGCAATAATTAGTTATTGTGATTAGAGTAATTAGCCCGATAGGATGTTTAGATAGCCTAATCGTGGTCGGTTAAATAGAGACTGGGTTTAAGTTAAATGGCCACGATTAATTAAGTCGATCTGTTAGTCGGGTTGTCTGTGGCTATTTGGTTATTAGATCGGACTAATTATTTGGGCAATGATTGCCGATGTGTGATCGTGAGTGAGCGATAGGATAGGGGCGAGTGGACGCTTGATTGTTGGTTGAATTGGAATTTCGATAGTTAAGTTATAAATTTGGATTGACCTTTATCGTTAGATTATTGAAAGATGTTGGCTGATTGTTCTGATTGCGTATTTAGATGCTTGGTTTTGCGTGTTGAATGTCATGAGTGAAAATTGTGGGTGTCGGTCCCATGTCATCGGATGCAAAGTCCGGTGGATAATATGTGCATCCATGCGAACCGAGTGAAAGCAAACTGCATATTTTAGCATGAAAACGGCTTGGTGCCGAGTCTTTGATCATGATTGCATGAGCATCCGGCTAAGTGTAAAGATAAGAATTTGACTAATTCTGGTTGGATGCGCTTGAGTGGTCACTTAATGGTTGTTCCCGATATGATCGTGTCATGTCGATCGGAAGTACACAACTTGTCATATACACATCAATTCGTGTCGCCGGGTTGATCGGATGGTGGTTGTCGCGACCCTCCGGAAAATTTCTCTATTTATATCCGGGATGAATAGGGCTAACGAGTTGATCCTTTTATATATATATATATATATATATATATATATATGACCCCGGTTGTCGGTGGGATCTTCAGGATCGCGGGTCCCTCCCAAGACCCATTACTCGAATCGCGATGTTGGAGAAAATTTCATCGAAATCGACCTTAGTGTGGTCGGGTGGCATGTGCAATGTGTACATGCAAGCGGAGTCGCCACCGATCAATTTATTGGAGGGTATGATCGAAAAACCCTACCGAGTGGTCGGGAGAAACCGTTCAGTTCTACGAGAACCGGAGATTTGGGTCCGGGGACTTGGTTATGCCAATATTTACATTGACGTCCTTTCGGTTACCAATGTTGAGTGATTTTCTAACCTACGAATTTATGTAGATGAACTTTCGGGTGAGGTAGGCCCTAACGGTTCTAAGTATTCATGCGGATGGGGATTTTCTACCCTAACGATCACAATCAGAAACTAAATGCGCAATCGGGACAATCAAAGTCAATTCAGTCAATCAATCATATAAACGTATAAAAAATGGCCCTATCGACCCACAGAAATATCGAGTTTGGGTTCCGGGGATGGTTCGGGAAAATTTGGGGCGGAAGGCCCGGAAGGGTAGAATGGTCATTTTTGGGGTTCGGGACCCGAAAATCACAAAATCGGGATCGAGCCAGTTGAATGTGGCCATTTCCCATTTTTTGTGATTTTCTAGAATTTTTCTAATTTTTCTAATTTTTTTGAATTTTTTATTTATTTTCTAAAAAAGTTGAAAATTTTCCGGATCGACATAAATCGACCCTCGAAGTCTCAAAAATTTTTGATCCAGACTTTATGAGTCCCAAATCGATCTAGAAATTTTTATAATTTTTTGTAAAAATTTGGGAATTTTTATGAATTTTCTAAGTATTTTTACAATTTTTTTTTTGGATTTTTTGGAAATTTTTATATATTTTTTATTATTAATATTTTCGATTTGGGTCAAACTGGTCAACGACCGGTCAACCCGGTTCGGACCGCCTACAAACCGGCTCGACCTCAAAACGGCATTGTACGTATTTAATACGTATATTTTTTGATTTTCTGAATTAATATCCTAATATTCGAATATATATAAAAGGATTGGACGGCTGAGATTAACTTCGGAATCGATCTCGACCGTCTATCCAATCCCCATTGAAACGGCGACGTTTTTAATAATGAATGGACGTCCAGGATTAAATCTCACAATTCGATCTCAGCCATCAAACTTACCTAAGCTAAAATGACGACGCTTCTGTTATACTCATTAAAACGACATCGCCTAACTAGACAACGGACGGCTACGATTCAAAATCAAATCTAATCTGGACCGTTGAAACTCTTAAACCACAAAACGACGCCGCCTCTGGTCTTTTACACAAAACGTCGCCGCATCACCTAATACCTTGGACGGCCACGATCTAACCTAGGTTCAATCTGAGCCGTTCATTCTCTATACGCCCTAAACGACGTCGCATTATAAAGCCAAAACGACGACGCTTTTGATTTATTGTATTATACATCTAATAAAACTAATTTTCTAAAATACAAAAAGATGATCCAACGGTCCAGAATCAAACTTGCCTAATTATCTGGACCGTCGGATCAAGGCCGAATCAGCTCGCTCGCGCTAACGGCCGAGTTGACTCGGCACGATCTGGACCAATCAGCTCTTGACACATCGGACCGCCGACCACGTTGATCGCCACGTCGGCGTCGTCTTCTTCCTCGCGACGACGACCGATTGAACGGCTAGGAATGATCCGGCGAGATCTAACGGTGAGATCTCGCCGGATCGACGCGAAACTACCGCCGATCGACTCGCACGGACTTCCGGACGAACATATTCAAAGATCAAATCGGTTTAACGGCTAAAACACGAGAATCAAGCTATGCACAGTCGCGACATCATAGACCTCAATCAAGCAATATTGAGCATGTCGGTGCGATTCGAGCTTCAGACACATTAAAATCAAGTTAGGAAAACTTACCTGCAGGTCGGATCGACCTGGTTTGGCCTAGAATCGCCTAGGCAAGCTTCGACAGTGTTCGGCCATGGAGGTTAGAGTTGACGGACTCGATTGAAGGTGTTCGTGCAAAATCAAAGCCAGAACAAGGTGCATATAGGATCAGCAATGCTCCGGAACAAAAACACACACAATAATTTCAAAGATCGCACTCAGAACAACGTGATGCCATTGATGTACAGTAGCAAAGTTTGAAGTTCAACTTACCGATTACGGCGGTCTCGGGCGGCGCGGCTGGTGGCGATCGCTTCCTAATGGCTCCGGCAAGCTTCTGGAAGTGTTTTTGTAGCTTGATGTGATCCGGATCGTCCGGACGAGTGATTCACGATCGTTGCTCGAACTCTCGTCAATGGCGGGCGACGAGAGCGTTTCTCTATCTCTAACTCACTCTCTCTCTATTCCGTTGAGCTAAGCGAACATGAATGAGCCCCTCCCCCCCCCCTTTGCGAATCTTCCCTCGGGCCTTTTATACCAACTTTCAAAATTTCGCGCGCACGGGTGAAGGCTCGTCGACTATGATTCACGTGCAATCACGTGATTTATGGTCACCGGACGGTGACGGAATCGGTTATGATTCCGTCAACGTCCGTTTGGCTCGCCATCGAGCTCAAACGAGCATCAATTGAATCACGGACGCATTATGTTGACTTTTTACCTCGCCGGAGATTTGACCGTCGATTCCGCCGTGCTCCGGCGGCCATTCGCCGTACCGCCGGTGGCAATCGACGCGGCATGACTTGTAGAACAGAAACCCCACCCTAATTGCTTTAATTAATATCGAATTGGTCCTCAATTTGATCGTCAAAGTTCACTGTGTAACCTGCAAATTGTCGCAAATTTGGGGAAGAAGACGACATTGTCTTGGACCGGTTCGGCCGGCGGTCAGGCCGGTCCGAACCGGTTCAGATAGTGAAATTCCCACAATTTTCAAAATTAAACAAAATTGGTGGGGAATTTTTGCAATTAAACTTCAAAATTGGACTTAGGGGCCTGGATATTATCAAGGAATACAATTTTGCCCGAAATTTTCTATCAATTTACACAAAAAGCCCAAATTTTCCTATTTGCCCAAATTGGGGAAAAGTTCAATTGGATGTAGATTTGATCAAATTGGGCCACGAGACCTATGCCAATCGATTTGGAATGTGTAAAAACCTAGGGGGACGGTTCAATTTTGCCACGAAAGTCCCTCAATTAAAAGTAATTTCAAAAATTGGCAAGTTGAGGGACTAAATTGCAAAGAATTTTAGGGATCTTTGTGCAATTCGTACAATTCGCGCAATTGAGGGTGCAATTGATCAAATTAAAGTTCAAAGGGACTGCAATTGAATGTCTAGACCTAAAATGTGCAAAAATTGCAAATAAAAAGACTCAATTTGTATTTTTTTATGCAAATCCAACTCTAGGCATTATGAAGAAACACCTAAAATTGAATTCAATTTTTGATTTTTCATGAGGTCAATATGAAAAGGGAATTAAATGAAAAATATTGGACATTTTTATGTATTTTTGTGACCTCGAAAAGTATTTTTTATGAATTTTCTAATATTATTCGATTTTTCGACAATATTAAAAAAATGTGAAAAATTATTTTTTTGTTCAAAATTGGTTCCTTATTCTTGGCCAAGGCTTCCAATGTTGATTTTTTTTTTTGAGTTTTTGTGAATTTTTGGAAATTTCTAAAAAATAAAACTAAAGGAAAACCGATTAAAAATCGGGTGTCAACAGTGGTCACGACTTGTGACGGACCGAAGCTCCTTTTGGAATGTCTGCTATGTCGTGTTGTGTCGATTGGAAGTACACTAGCATAGTAGTCGCTGTCGCCGAAGTAATGGAACGATGCCTGGTTTCACAAGTAGAGCATCAATCGTCTAGTATGCTAGGCACCAACTGCCTAGTGTCTTGGGCCATGTGGCTTCATTTGTTAATAATTGGACTTCGTGTGGTATCCATGTGTGCAAGTTGATGTGATGCCTTGCTAGTTATTTGTCGATCGTGATTGTTGATTTGAGTCAAGCATTGTATTATGCATGGCAAAAAGATCGGTAAGTTTGTATGTGGTTAAAATATCTGCTCTTGGATGATACGATTGTTTGTTAGGATGTTCGAGCGAATCAATGCCCTAGCCGGGCTTAGGCGTTGACTCACCGAGATTTATTTCTCACCCTGTCGTTGTTAACCCCTTTTCGGGTCCCGAGTGATGGAGCTCGTGGATGTTAGGGCCTGGTTGTTAGAGTAGTTTTTTTTTTTTGGAGTAGATGAGAGCTTAACCTTACCCGATTGTGTACCTTTTTGAGGTCCTAGTGAGTCATCTCGAAGTATGGGGTTATTTCAGTCTTCTATAGCTCAGAGGGGTTAAGACTCATTTGCTTTTGGTTAATGAAATGGAATTGTCTTTTGTTTGATGATTGACTAGTAATTTCCTACTTTACTATCCCGCGTTGATTGTTGATTGGAGAGTTCATGTTTCTGCGTGCGCCCTAGGTAAATAGGTCGATGGTGTGCTTGGGACGTTATCCTCTATGACCTGTGGCGAATTAGTAGGGGTGTCGCGAGCTCGAGTGTTGGGGCGTGACATGTGACCTAAATGTTTATGATACAAGTAAGCAGAATTCTCATATACTAAACTATGTTTAGTGCCGACATTATGATGCAATGTCATTATGATCACAACGAACACATTATCAAGTTTAAACTTGTAAAGACCATCACAAAAGATTCCAGTTCCAATAATATTCTCATTCTTAAATAAACTGAAAGATCCACAACCAAACTTGAAAGAAAAACCCGCTACATCAAGTTTTGGCAAAGAGACTAAATTGCGGGAGAATGTAGATACATAAAGGGTTCGAAACAAATCCAAATAATGTCCAGTATCTAAGACTAAACGATAGGTGCCAATGCCTTCAACTAGAGCTTTATTTCTGTTTCCCGTGTACACATAGTTCTCATTTGGCTTTAGGGCTTGGATTGTAAGGAATCCCTGCATCGTATTGGAAATATGGGTGGTAGCACCTGAATCAATCCACCAAGTATTATGAGGAACTTCAATAAAGTATGATTCAAAACATACTAAAGCATAAGGCTTACTCTTCTTTTCGAACCAAGCTTTACGCTTCAAACAATCTTTCTTCAAGTGTTCAATTTTATTACAAAAGTGACACTTAATAAGATTGTGTTCTTTCTTGTGGATTTGAGAAGCCTTAGAAGAGTCATTCGGGATGTGTAATCCTTTCTTCTTACTTTTTCTACCTTTCCCACTTTTCCATTGGAATTCTTTTCGGGCTCTTGATAACTTAAGAGATGAACTGAATGAGCCTTTTGATTCTTTATCCTTGTTTCCTCTTGAACAAGCATACTAGCCAATTTATTTACATTACACTTATCTTTTATAGTGTTGTAATTCATTTGAAATGGCTCATATTGCTCATGAGGCAAGGAATTAAGAACGAACTGCACTAAAAGAAATACTCATCCACGTTCATTCCCAAAGTCCTTAATTTTGCTGCTAAGTTCTTCATCTCAAGTACATGCTCATGCATGGTACGTAAACCATCACATTTCATGATGGTCAAAGTGCTTATCAGTGTACCAGCAAGTGACTTGTCGGCAGTTTGAAAACACTCTTCTACAAATTTCATAAATTCCTTAGCATTGTAAGTTTTAGGAAGAGAGGTCTTTAAGTTGTTTGTTCTTGTCATTCACATGAACATCAAGCTTAGTCCGTTCGATCTTTCCCAAGTTCGATGGAAAATTTTTTCATCATCACTACTTTCATCAGTAATAGCAGCTGGTTTCTCAACTTGAAGTGCTAAATCAAGATCGAAGACACCTAAGTGGAATTGGACTTGTTCACTTCGATCAGAGAAACTCATTCCATTGAATAATGGAACAGACGAAGCGTGTGAATGCAAAGAAATAGATATAGATACCGCAAATATGCAAGAAATACTCATACATTAATGCTTTGAGAATATCATACTATCATATTCAAATTAAAACAATACATGTATATCGTAGTTCTCCTTTGGGAGATCCTATGATACACAAGCATACTAACCATAATGATGCTAATAACTTTTATTTGGCAATTACGAATATATCTCGTTAAAATTTATTTGCTATCTTTGGATGTACAAATAAATCTAATAAGACATTTGAATTACCAACCATTACGTTCATGAATTATAACAAATTAATTAACCTTTGGGTTAATCCCGAAGTTCTTATAATAAGTGAATTTCAATATATCCATGATACTCATAAAGATATTTAACATATCAATTTTTATCATAGAACCAAATAATCATGGATAATTGAATAAAATAAATATGAATTTAAAAACTCAAGAAACTTAAGGTTCAGCCACTTTGGTGATTAACAAACCACTTAATTTTCAAGTTTTATTAAATTCACATGCCCCAAGGAAAAATCGTAAATTCAGCATTTAAGGGTAAAATAGTAAATTTACGTGTCAAGGGCAATATAGTGATTTTTGTCGCAAAAAGACAAAATAGGGACAAAAAAGTAATTTTTCAAAAAAAGACAAAACAACAGAAAATGACAAAATGGAAAAATTGTAATTTTGCTTGGGCGTGTGCCATGCAAGCGCATGCCCAAAGACGCGCCGAGGTCGTGGGGCGCGAGTTCCCACACACACGCATGTGGAACATGCGCCCCATCGTTCTTTACGCGAACGGTGACCATTTTTGGTCTTCCGTCGCGATTTTTCGTGCTCCGCCGGATCTTTCATTGCCTGGGTTTCCTCCGACAGCCAATGTTCAACCAAAATAATTTATGGGTTTCAAAGGTCTCATTGGGACGACCATGAAGGCCCTTGAATCGACAAAAATAGTCGAAATTTTTTCCATAATCATACAAAAAAATTCCTTGAACGCAAACCCTAACCCTCGAAACTTTCTTCACTTAATTCGCCTCCGACGATCACCATAATGCCGAATTGATTGAGGGCTTTTGTCGCTCATGATGATGCGACCATACTGTACAAATTTTGGGTGGTGGGTGGCCGGAATTTGGCCGGAATCGGCATTCTCTTTCAAGATCCGAAACGCCCCAATTTATAGTTTATCCGAAAATTCCCCAATTCATAATGTGCCCATAAAATTCATCCATGAACATCAATGCAAAATTCATCAAGCCTCCATCCATACGCATATATACATAACTCATATAATCAGAAAATCATGAGATCCTAAACCATCACTCTAATACCAACTGTAAGCGATTAAACATAAACTTCATGCGGAAATTCAATCATAGACGGATCTTCGATCTTCATGATTTTCACAATCAATAAGAATAAAGATGTACCTTTGTCCATAGCAATTCTTGAAGAACGACCAATGCAAACGACAAAGATGATGGAGAATCTGATTTCTCTCCCTTGATCCTCTATTCTTTCACGTTGTTTCTGATAGGGAGAGACAACCGTACGTTACGTAATTAACGTCTATTCGTTGATAGGGTTGAGAGAGGACCAGACTTCTTTTAAAAAGAAATGTTATCCAAAAGGTGCCTCTTTAACGGGTGTCTTCCATCAAAGCACGTAAATTGCACCTTTTCAATTGTATCCTTTCGTAACCAACATAAATTAATAATTATAACATGAAATAATTATTAAACCATTATTATAAAATCATATGGGCCACATTTATTTTACAGGATTTCCCACCTAGACTATGTGGGATTGTATCTATAACTGTCGATTTTATCTGCAGCATGAGCTGCTTCTGCAAAACAGTTCTGCGAAACATTTTACGAATTTTCGTTGTATTGTTTGTTCACGTTCCACTACCATGTCCTTCCCCAAACGTATTGACGTCGTCATGCTCTAAGAGCTATTCATGTCCTATTGGTCCATCCAAGTTTTAAAGAACCCTTCTTCAACAACTTTTCCCCGTCTGCAAAGGTCTTTCTAGATTTACACACACTTCCCTTCTAATAGCTTGTTCTCCTTTTGTAGATGCCAAAGCCTATCCATGCTCTAATCATCCCATTGTCGTTACTATATGTATGCGGCTTGTGCACATGGAAGCTGTTCTACAAAATGAAACATACACATTAGCATCATTTGATTATTTGGTCATCCTTAGAATATCATAGATGATTTTCTCAATAATTTTTTAAAGCATACCATTTTATAATACATAAAAAGACTTCAATTTTTGCTATTCGACCTTTTTGTTATTGAGGTTTTTCCTTTTTAATTGTGCTTCTTTTTCTTAAAATATATCACTAGTTTTAATAATATCCATCAATTTTGGGTAGTTTTTATTTTTTCTGATAATAATTTTTAGTTAATTTATTCTTCTTCACTATTTTATTTGTTCATTTTTTACGGAAATCAATTGTAAAAGTCATGTTCTTTGGCACATTGCATGCAAACATAACGGAGGGTTAACGACTCAAAATCTAAGTTCACCGTTGGCAGCAAGGACGAAAAAAAAAATCACTTAAATTTTACTCAATTATGAACGTTTCCACGATGACTTAGATGGGAAAAATTACCATAAAAGTCCTAAATTTATTACAATTGTGTCCATTTAGTCTTAAATATTTTTTTTTTGCCAGTTGAGTTATTCACTTTTTGCAATTATGCCAATTCAGTCCATTTTGCCTCGCGGCTCTGACGTGGATAATTTAGTAATTTCTTAATATATATCTTTTTCCTTTCAAAACTTGTTGCTATTGTGGCCGGCGAGGGTTGTCGGAGCTCATCGACCACTAGGCAAGGGTCGGAAGCCGTTGTGGCCACCGGTAAGGGCTTCGTGGCCCCGACGAGCTTCGCCTGGCCTTGGCGAAGTATTGGTGGCTGTGGGCGAAGTGGGCCTCGCTCGTGGTTGACAAGGCCATGGTCGCCTTTGGTCGGGGCTCGTGGGTAAGGCCGGAGGCCGACGAGGGCTTCGCGGCCCTTGCCTAGTGGGTGACAAGCACCGGTGACCCTCGCCGAAGCTCACTAGCCACGATGGCAGTATGTTTTGAAAAAAAAAAAAGACGTAGAAAAAAATAAGAAGTGAAAAAATTATTAAAAATCGTTCATGTCAAGGCCGACTGATAAAGTGGACTGAATTGACATAATTGTAATAGATTTATGAATTTTTTTTTTATAATTCTCCTGACTTAGACATCATGAATTATATGATTCAAAAGATGTGGATGTTAAAATCTCCACAATATATCAAATGAAAGCTAGATTTCAAAGGCAACATATGTAGAAGAAATAAGAATGATAGAGGGAATGTTTGATTAGAGAATGTTTTGGAGCTTTTTTTTTCCTTCATATTATTCAAAATCAAACTTGCAATCACATTGTTTTCGAGTTGAAAAATTTAAATAATCTTCTTTAAGATTCCACATATATTGTCCCATTGATATCACCCTAAGCTGACAAGAAAACTGAATTTTTGTGGATGATTTTCATGTTGTATTGATTATAAACCAGTAACTATAAGTAAAACGAAATAGCAATGGTCAACGCATCAAACACATTTTCGGAAAAAGAAAAAAGAAAGTGGAAAGAGTTCGAATCAAAATATCTATATATCAGTGGGTGAAACTCCCGCCAGATAGTTTAATTTTCAGGGTAGCTTTAGCACGCCTTCATTCATAGTTTGAATTTACGATGTGGGGATAACGACTATGATATCTTCCATATTTGGCAATTAAATAATATTACAAGATTAACGAAAAAAATATCATCTAATAGTTAATTAAATGCTATACATATAAATTAATATAAGAAAATAAATTTTAATAATAGCAAATCTATACAGAAACATATCATTACAACATAAATTACAATCAAATGATGAACATATTGCAAAGGTAAATATGGCTAAATGCGTACAAGTGGCCACCCTCATGATTAAAATGCTTTGAGCTCAATCTGACTATGGTCTGATAACTTATGATTAAATGCATAATTAGGTTCAATAAACATAATATGTTGTCATGTTGTGACGCGTTTGATTAAATGAATAATAACATAAATCTTATTACTTTGCAATTGATGATGACATCTATGTAGTGATTATGGCTGCGATAGTCATGTCTCATCAGACAAGAATGTAATTTTATTTCTCTTTTATCAACAAGCAAAATCGCTGTTCCCACATAATGAAACCAAAATAAAAAGAATACAAGCAAAGCTAGCATATAAACATCTGGGTTCGAATCCTATCGTGAGGCTCACTAGAGATCAGAAATTGGTGAGAAAAGAACAAGATGTTTATAATTTGCCCTAGCTTTTTGACTAGGACTCCCATCTTCTTCTCAGGCAACAAGAAAAGGCTTGCCGGTATTGATCCCAGCCTTTGGTTTTGGAGCATTAATACCCTTCTGTCTATGATTTGATACCTTCATCTCAATGCATTGGAGCAAATTCTCTAATTTAGATATCCCCTCACAGATGTCCATGGGCTGTTCGGTGTTCGCCGCAACATGTTGCCGGAAGCTGTGCACTAGATTAAGTCCGCTTGCGATCTCCGTGCCTAATTCTTGCACCGTCATCACCAATTCCTTATTTTCCTCCTGCGAGTCTCTAAACTTCCTCTTTAAAGACCGGTAGCCCTCGAGTGACTTCAGAAGCTGTTCTGAGAGTTCTTTGTTACGCTCCTGAAGCGTCATGTCTTTGTGAGCTTCTCCGCCGTGCTTCTTCTCTTTGTGCTCCACGGCGCAAGCCTTGACTTTAGCCAGCAACATCTCATTCTGTGCCTTGAGGTCGTTGAGATGCTCCTCCATCCCGTTCAATTCATGTACCTTTTTCGTGAGCTCCGCTGCCATTATCTCCTTTTCTTTCCCTAGGCTGGAGCACATCATCTCGAGGCTTTTTCGAGCCGCCAAACTCGCGTTCAGCGCTTTCCTTAGCTTTTCCTTCTCATCTACAATGATCTCGTCGGGCTTCTTGTCCCTCTTTCCACTTCTAGGCTTAAGGTCCGTGTAGCATCGCCTCAGCTCCACTTCCCTCTTGTTGCCGCCACACTGAGACTTTTGAACTCGAGTCTTGACATCGTCGAGGATGGTCATCATCCCAGCCAACCTTTGCTTCTTGCGGTCATCGCCATTTTTGCTGCATGCTTCATTGTGATCTTGGACTAATTTTAGCAGCAGCATTATATTTGTGGCAACACCTAGAGAAAAGTAACTAGGAACATTAGACATATTTCCTATCAAAGATGGACTAGTTAGACATATTCAATTGAAAATTTCAAGCCCCAAAGAACGCATCCAACGATCTCGCGTATGACGGTACAGTTTCATCACCTTCTAGCTTGTAATCTTCTCGCCTTTCGACATTATCAGTCGGAGGAGCAAGTAATTCTGGCGAAGAGTGGGCGCGAACTCGGCTCGCATCTGCCATCGAACCTCTAATTTCCACGAGGGATGTTCAGAGATGAAGGATTGAAGAGGACGATGACAGATACAAAAAGGAGAGAGATTTTGGTTTTCACTCTCCTCTTAACCTTTCATCCTATTCCATGTCTTGTTTCTACGTCTTCTGATCAGTTTTCTTGATTTCCTTTTTCCTCAGAAAGAACATTCATGGTCAGCGTTATGGGCAAAAAACGGTTGTAGTTTGACTTTTTATTGGCCTTCCATTTGGTTTGACTTGAATTGTCATCTCTTGTGCGGCTCCTATAAATTCCCAGCAATTTTCGGAGAAACAGATATTTAAATAGACAATAATAGTGATAGAAGCATTTAGCAAAAAGAAAAACTTTCAGTGTGTTTGATCATGTTGTGAATGTGATTTTGTGAGTCCTCTGATGTTTTGGATAAGTTCCAACCAAGGGGCAAAATCTTCGACGTACTCGGCTTACAGTTTTTTCAGTATACGTTATTTGTTACATATATAGTGAAAGACACAACCCAGTAAATAAATACGACAAAGTGAATTAATAAAAGCAATTTGTTTTTGACTGAATAGCATTCTTAACATAATTTTATTAGTTCGAGTCCGTGTTCTGGCCTCAACTTTTGTCTTTTATCTCGTAAAAACGAATAAACTTTCAATCGGCAAACAACTTGAGCCCTCGTCAAATTTCTGTCAAATTTTCACGGTCAAATTTTTAACGATATCAATGGACGGAAGCATGACAAGGGCCAGACATTGGTATCAACAAAAAGTTGCTAGCTTTTTTTTGTATACGGCGCTCACTTTGGTGCCAATATTTTTTTTTCTGATTATGTAAATATCATTTTGTTTTTAAAAAATGGTTATTTTAGTACAATTTCGATGAGATTTGCCGGAAATCATACGTCCCTCGCTGGAGGATCCCAGTCAACAATAAAAAGTTAAAAATCAATAAAAAAATTCCACATAATATTAAAAAACTAAAAATAAGCTAAAAGACTAAAAAAAAGAAAAGAAGAAGAAGAAGAAGAAGAAGAAGTTGCAGCGGCGAAGGCTTGTATAGCCCTCACCGCCGCTACCCCACTTTGGCTAGCGAGGGTGGGCATGGCCCACTGAGGCTTGACCAAGCCTAGATCCGCGAGGTCGGCCTTATCGTGGGTCTGCGAGGTCTCGGCTAGCCAAGGCCGGGCCTCATTGTTGCAAACAATTTTAATTTTTAAAAGATTAACTTATTTTTAAGTTTGAAAGTCCACGTGGATGCCACATGGACTCTACGTGAAAGCTGCATGGCTTGATTTTACTTACAAAAATTGCCACATAATGTTAAAGAATTAAAAATAAATTACATGTAATTAGTTGATCGGAATTTCTTGCCATTGAAACTTAAGTGATTGTTTTTTCTTCAATTTGGCACTTCAGTGAGCCGGCTAAAAATATTGGCACGAAAGTGAAGGCCGTACACAAATATTGTAACTTGAGATGTCATCCTGCCCTTTTTTATGAGACAAAGAAAAGTTTTTCTAGAATTGGAGACTGAGCTGAAAGTTGGTAACTTTTTATGAGATAATTAAAAAAAAAAAAATACAAGTGCCGAATTGCAACACAAGCTAATTTTGATACTTTCTTATGAGACAAAAAAATTGGAATAAGTGCACTAGAAGTACCAAAACTTGTCATGAAAGTATAATTAGATTCTAGAACTTTCAAAAAGTGCAATCAAGTTCTTTCAGTAACACCATCAATTTACCTAACGGAAGATGTTGACTTGGCATTTTTAAATTAAATTTTCCCTCCGGTGATGGGCGGCAGCACCCCATCTGTGAGGCTTTTTTCCAATTTTTTAAAATGAAATTTTAATGTATTTTAGCTTTTAAATTTGACATAAACAAGATTTGGATAATAAAAATAATAAAAATGCCACATTGGAAAGAGAAATTAATAAAAAATGCCATTTTAGTACTTTCTATTAGACTAATAGACTATTTTAACGGAAGGACTTGATTATACCAATTTGGCAAGGTTTAGGACTTGTTGTACTTTTTGATGTTTTAAGATTCAATTGTATTTTTCGCGATAGGTTTTTGCTGCACTAATCTGAAAAAAAAAAAAGGTTGGAATTGAAACTTAAGCTAAAGTTAATTTTCATAAGGAAATTAGGACCCAAACAAACTGGCGCTTAGTCGAATCATGAAAGGGTTCCTTTCACTTTCTAGGACAACGACAATCCCTAAGCCTCGTTCAAGTTATTTATCGTCGTTTTCTAGATTTATTTTTCAATTAGATTGTTCAAGTATATACCAATTTGTCCAAATTGGTCATTCATTCGGAAAAAAAAAAAAAAACTTAATGAAGATGCTGACGTGGTGGTTAAATTACCGTTAAATGCTGTTCTGAACTTCTGGTATCCTACGCGCCTATTACAACATAAAAAATTTGAAAAACAAATTAGCATCATAAAAAAACAACAAAGAAATTTGAAAAGAAAACAAGAGATATTTTTGCAAGTGGTGTCGCCGCCATTGTGAGGGCCCCGCGACGTCTCAGGTTGCTACCGTTACTAACGGACTCTTACACTTTATGTTATAAATATAAATTAGAGGCGCATGTGAGAAACGCTGTGGAAACCTTAAGCCGAGGCATACTTACATATATATATGTTTAACTATGATATGATGCTCTGTTATATTTACATCAGAGATTTACGCAATTATTTGGAATATTAACAAAGATTACCACCACCACTACTAACCACCTCTATTGCCACTACCCCATCCATGTTCACACCACCTTGCGGCCTAGCCAAAAGGTGTCCGCCGCAACGCTACCACCAAAAGCCTGCATGTACAAACTAACTGTCCCTAACTCCAAGCCTTTTCACTACTCCACTCCATGGTTGTCATCACTGTTGTCGTTAGATGGCATAAACGGCAATGATCCGGATAGATGACCGGATGAGTCCAACATAAATAGGGATACAAAACGAAGTAGAATCAACACTTCCAACAAACCCACACAGATCTATAACGCCGAAACCAAACCACAAAATTGCTCTACAAGAAATTCCAGATCATGGTACTCTTCCCACGTATGTACAAAGTCTACAAGTGCACCATAATAAAGGGTGGGGATGACGGGAGGAATCCACATACCTATTTATCCGAAAAACAATTTAACCACAAAAGTGAGCATATAGCTCGGCATTGAAACAAATAACTCAATGGCTAACAAGCGATTCAATCGTTCAATCAAGCAAGACTTAACATTCGAAACATGAAGGCATGAAACTCATGATGATACCACATATCTCATGCAATAGGACTTCATATGAATGCGAACATGTGAACGACCACATGTTTACTCTTTAGTTTTCACTTCATTTTCGAGTTTGTGAGGGACAGAGGCTTCATTTTAGTTTCGAGTGACACGAGCCTCAATTTTGAGGGATTAACACTTCAGTTTTTCATCGATGGGACACCGGCCATGGGAATCATGGGGGACACAGACCTCAATTTCTCCTCGTTAAGACCCTCTCGAGGCTCGTTATGTGGAACGCTCTCGAGGGTTAATGGGTTGTCATCATCCAGCTAGTAATAGAAGGATTTTAGATGCGGACCCCTCCCAAAGCCCATTACCTAAATCGCAACAGCGGGAAGGATTAAAATCGGGGTTGACCTTAATATGGTCAGGTGGCATGTGCATAGTGTGTGTGCCATCAAAGTCGCCACCAATCATTTCTTGGAGGATATGATTGGAAATCCTATCGAATGAGTTATCAAACAATTCTACGAAAACTAGAGAAATTGGTTTGGAGATTTTGTTACGTTGAGAATGCCATTGACACCCTTTTGGCACCAAGTTGAGTGTTTTTCTAACATAAGAATTCATACATATGCTCAAAAAGGTGAGGTAGGTTCTAACGATTTAGGGTATCATGAAGATGAGAATTTTCTACCCTATCAATCAAAATCAAGAATTTAAGTGCGTAGATCAAGGAATTAGACATCCAAGGATAAATGACATAAAATCAATTAGTCAAATCAATCATGGCACGTTGAATGTAAGGACTCAAAAAATGTAAAAATTGCAAATTAATAGACTCAAATGGTATTTTTTGGCATGATTCAAGTTTATGTGTAATGAAGGAACACATAGGCTTGAATTATATTTTTGAATTTTTAAGAGGTCAAAAGGAAACAGATATTAAAATAAAAATATGGACTATTTTTACTTATTTTTCTGACCTCAAATGCTATTTTTCAGGATTTTTCAAGTATTTTTCTATTTTCGAAAAATATTAAAAAATGTGAAAATTTTGAAAAATTAGTTTTGTTCAAAAATGGTTCCCTATGCTTGGCCAAGGTCATCAAAATTGGTTTTTCAATTTTTTGACATTTTATGACTTGTTTATGAATTTTTGAAAAATTGAATGAAAAACTTCTGATCAAAATTCGGGTGTTAAGAGCTACCCCACTTTGAGGGGGATCTCGTTAGAGGTTACTTTCAAAGATAAGGTGACACATGAGTCTTAATTGACTCAATTGAGGAAAATGAAAGAAAATGAATTATGACATTCAACTTTCGTACCTATTAATGTAAGCGCTAATTTTGAAAGGAAATATGCGGGGAAAAGTACACTAGAAGTGTCATAACTTTTGTACGACGTTCACTTGAGTGTCATAACTTTCAAAACGTTCAGTTAAGTACCATAACTTTAAAAAATCGTTTACTTGAGTGCCATGTTGACGTGGATGCCGAAAAAGCCGATGTGGCATGCCGGAAAGCTAACATGTCTATCGCGACCCTCCTCCAAGCGGGCGAAGTTGAGCGAAGGTTAACGAACCGCGCTTTTCAACCCGGTTGACGGTGGATCTTCGGCGTGCGGGTCTCTCCCAAGACCCATTACTCGAATCGCGATATGAAGAAAATTCTATCGGGGTCGACCTTGGTGTGGTCGGGTGACATGTGCATAGTGTACATGCATATGGAGCCGCCACCGATCAATTTTTGGAGGGTATGATCGGGAACTCTATTGAGTGGTTGGGAGAAACCATTCGATTCTGCGAGAACCGGAGATTTGGGTCCGGGGACTTGGTTATGCCGAGATTTACATCGACGCCCTTTCGATTATCGAAGTTGAGTGATTTTCTAACCTAGAAATTCATGCAGATGAGATTTCGGGTGAGGTAGGCTCTAACGATCTTAGGGTACCATGCAGGCGGGAATTTCTACCCTACCAATCATAATCAAGAAATTTAATGCACAATCAAGATAATCACAGCCAAATCAAACAATCAATCAAGCGGACGAGTCTAGTATAGCCTTATCGGCCCATGAAAATACCAATTTTGAATTCCAGGTGATTCGGGAAATTTTTGGGGCGAATGACCCCGAAAGGTAAAATGGTCACTTTTTTTTTAGGTTTGGGACCCAAAAATCACAAAATAGGGTTGGGCCAGTTGAATGTGACCATTTCCCATTTTTTGTGATTTTTAGATTTTTTTTGAAATTTTTGAAATTTTTTTGTTTTTTTATTTATTTTCTAAAAGTCGAGAACTTTTCGGATCAGTATAGACCGACCCTCAAAACTTCAAAATTTCTTGATGCGGACTATAAGAGTCCCGAATCGACCTAAACATTTTTTAGAAATTTTTTGGGAAAATCTAGGAATTTTTATGGATTTTCTATGAATTTTTTTGAATTTTTTTGGATTTTTTAGAAATTTTTATATGTTATTTATTTATTTTTTAATAATATTTCGGACCGGGTCAAACCTGTCCGGGCCCACTCGGACCCGCTTGACATCAATACGACACCGCTTCGTATTTATTGATTTTTTTTTCAAATTTCTAAAACTATTTTCTGAATATTCGAAAATAAAGAAAATGAACGGACAGCTGAGATCAATCCCGGAACCGATCTCAACCGTTGATTCGTCCTTATACAAAACGACGACGCTTCGACACTTCCTTAAAACGACGCCGCACTAATCGGCGAATGAACGGCCACGATTTAATCCCAGGCTAGATATGAGCCACTCACTCGCTCGGCCTATAAAACGACGATGCTTTGACACTTCCTTAAAACGACGCCGCATTGTTCTAATGTATGGACGGTCACGATCTAGTCTAGAACTTGATCCGGGCCGTCCGTTCTATCTAAAGCCAAAACGACACCACACTACTTATATGAAACGCCACCGTTTTGATTTTTTGTATTTTCTGTATAATAAACGAAATATTAGAAAATATCAAAAATTAAATCCGACGGCTTGAAATCGAACCTAGCTATTTTTTACCACCGTTGGATTGGATCCGACTCGGCCTATTCACACCAACGACTAGGTCGAGTCGGTGACGACCTGGACCAATCATGGCTAGCCAGCTCGGACTTTTACTTGTTGACTCGGGCCACGTCATCATCTTCTTCAACCTCGCGATGACTCAATAAACGGCCAGGACTTCTCCGGCGATATCTAACAGTGAGATCTCGCCAAAATGACCTCAAACCAACGCGAATCAACTCGCCTAAAACTTCAGATCAACATATCTAAAAATCATACGACTTCATCGGCTAAATTGCGAGATAGACATCACACTCGGACTCGAGATCACGGAACTCAACATAACGATCCAGAACATAATAGTTCAATTAAATCACAAGAATCACTCAAGCGATGTTCAGAAACCTTACCCGTAGGTCCAATTGACCTAGTTTGGTCTAGGATTCCCTAGACGGGCTTCAACAAGAATCGGCGATGGAGGTTGAGGTTCGTAGACTCGATTAGAGGTTTTCGCGCAAAATCGAAACAGAACAAAGATGTGGAGAGGATCATCATAGTTCAAGGATCAAAATGCACACGATAATTGCATCAATCATGTATGTGACAATGCGAAGCCATGAACGTGCAGAGTTGAGCTCAAGTCTGTTTGGCTGGTTTTCACTCACCGATTTTGGAGCTCGCGGGTTGATTGAGCTGGTACGATCGACTCCCGGAGTTGCTACGAAGCTTCCGGACTTGATCCGAGGTCTCAATTTGCTTTGGATTGCGTAGACGAACTTCTCAAGAATGTTGACTTTTGCTGCGCCGGGGCTTTGATCGCTCCATCCGCCGTGCTCCGGTGACCATTGGCCGTGCCACCGGTGGCAATCGACACGTCCTGGTCCGAGGAATAAAACCCCCACATCAATTGATCCAATTAGATTCGAATTGGTCTTCAATTTGGTTGCCAAAATTCACCCTTTAATCTGCAGAATGTCGCGAAATTTGGGGAAGAAGAAGACGACACTTTGTTGGACCGGTTTGACCGGTCCGATAGGCGATCGGACCGGTCCGAACCGGTTCAGACAAGTAATTTTCAAAATTATTCAAAATCTGTGGGGAATTTTCACAATTAAACCTCAAAATTGCACTTAGGGGCCTAAATATCATCTAGAAATGTGATTTTACCCAAAAGTTCTCATCAATTTCTGCAAAAACCTCAAATTTTCCAAAATTGCAAATTAGGGAAAAGTTCAATTGGATGCCCAATTGATCAAATTGGACCAAGCCACCTCTTCCAATCGATTCAGAATGTATGAAAACCTAGGGAGGCAGTCCAATTTTGCCAAGAAAGTCCCTCAATTAAAAGTGATTTCAAAAATTAAAAAGTTGAGGGACTAAATTGCAAAAATCTTAGGAATATTTGCCCAATTTGTGCGATTCGTGCAATTAGAGGTGCAATTGATCAAATTGAAGCTAGATAGGAGTGTAATTGAATGTCTAGACTCAAAATGCGCAAAAATTGCAAATAAAAAGACTCAATTTGTATTTTTTTATGCAAATTCAATCCTCGGCGTTACAAAGGAACACCTAAAATTGAATTGAATTTTTTATTTTTCTTGAGGTCAATATGAAGAGGGAATTAAAATAAAAATATGGAACATTTTTCTTTATTTTTGTGACCTCGGGAAGTATTTTTTTAAGAATTTTCTTGTATTTTTCTATTTTTCGAAAATATTAAAAAATGTGAAAAATATGACATTATTTTTTTGTTCAAAAATGGTTCCTTGTGCTTGGGCAAGGCTACCGAACTTGATTTTTCAATTTTTTGATTTTTTGTGAATTTTTGGTGAATTTTAGAAAATAAAACTAAGGAAAACTTGATTAAAAATCGGGTGTCAACAGTTGCCCCTCTTTGAAAGTAATCTCGGTTAGAGGTTGCTTTCAAAGACAAGGTGACACCTGAATCTTTAATCGACTCTGCTGGGGAGAAGTTTAAAGAAAGCAAGTCGCGACATTCAATCACTTTACCTTTACCATTGAAGTCCAAGATTCTGAGGAAGGATTATTTCGGCTCATTTTTATGTGAAAGAGGAATGAAAAGGGAGAGAGATTTACCTATAGCTCACCTGTCGGTGGTCCGAAGATCGTTGACTTGAAGTCGCAAGGATGAGTGATTTGCGCGGTTTCATAATGATCGGCGTCCGTCCGATGTCGAGCGGCGGTTTGAAGATTGGAAGAAAGGTTTACCCAGTAACAAGGGATTTACCTATTAAAAAGGGATTGGCTATCTTGTAAGAAGGAATTCATCATCTGGAGAAATTGGCTATCCTGTAAGAAGGAATTCACCATTTAAAATGAGATTGGCTATCCTGTAGGAAGGAGTTCGCCGTTTTAAAAGGGGTTGGCTATCCTGTAGGAAAGAGTTCGCCGATTAGAATGGGTTGGCTATCCCGTAGGAAGGAGTTCTCCGATTAAAAGGGGTTGGCTATCCCGTATGAAGGAATTCGCCGATTAAAAGAGGTTGGCTATCCTATAGGAAGGAGTTCGCCGATTAAAAGAGGTTGGCTATCCTATAGGAAGGAGTTCGCCAATTAAAAAGGGTTGGCTATCCTGTAGGAAGGAGTTTGCCGATTAAAAGAGGTGGGCTATCCACTGGGGACTCACCTATTGAAAAGGGTTGGCTATCCCGTAGGAGGAGTTCACCGATTAAAATGGTAAGGGTGCTATTCTGAGGACCTAGGATTACTAGTGTACCTACAGAAGCTCAAACCCGATTTTCAGTTTTAAATGGTGAGGGTGCCATTCCGAGGACCTAGGATTACTAGTGTACCTACAGAAGCTCAAACCCGATTTTCAAATTTAAATGGTGAGGGTGCCATTCGAAGGATTTAGGATTACTAGTGTACCTACAGAAGCTCAAACCCGATTTTCAGATTTAAATGATGAGGGTGCCATTCTGAGGACTTAGGATTACTAGTGTACCTGCAGAAGCTCAAACCCGATTTTCGGATTTAAAGGTGAGAGTGCCATTCTGAGGACCTAGGATTACTAGTGTACCTGCGGAAGTTCAAACCCGATTTTCAAATTTTAAAGGTGAGGGTGCCATTCTGAGGACCTAGGATTACTAGTGTACCTGCAGAAGCTCAAACCCGATTTTCAAATTTTAAAGATGAATTTGAGGACTTGGGGATGCCGGAAGACCTGCAGAAAATCCAAGTTAGTCGGATCTTTAAAAATGTGGTTATTCTGAGGATTTGGAGATACTAGGGAACCTGCAGAAAATCCAATCAAACATCATTAGAGTTGCTTTCTGAGTAATCCAGTGGGTTAAGACCCTTGGATTGTGACAAAAAAATGGCGATCCTAAGTTTCGGGGAGAAACTTTAGGAATTCCGAACAAATTTTCAAAATTGCACTTGTGAAGGAAGCGTATCCAAACACAAGCTCAAATTTCCATTGGGGTTGAATTTTGAATGTCACTACTCGAGTATTCTTCAAAAAGGTTGTTTTAAAAGTTTTTCAAAAGGTTTTCCTTCATCCAAGAGGGCTTCTCACCATTTGGGAAGGCTTTTCTCAAAACTCGAACTCGCTCACAGGAAGCCTAACCTTGAGGTTTCGGGATCATTCGAGATGCATACAATCGACCTGATCGGAAAAGACATTTAAAAAGGACCGTAATTCAGGCCGGGTCAAAGGTTTATCAAAGGATATTCATTTTAAGGCTAAGAAATGAATTCTGATCCGAAATAGCTTCTTCGGGTCTACAAGTCAAGAACCCCGAAGACATGATAAGACAGGATTGTACTTACCTCTTTAAGCGGTAGCTTCCTGTGTGATCTCTTGCATCAACCTGAAACACCTCTAGATTAGAAACGTTTTTGGTGACAAGTTGTAACTTGGTTCAAGGTAGGCTTTTTGAGAAAGACCATATTTTCAAAAGAGTGGCGCACTTGGGTGATCACCTTGACATTTTTACCAGCAGTCATTTGCTTTAAAGAAACTTCATGAATATTCTTTCTTCTGCTGATTTTGAGGATTTTCCTCCTTTCATCTTGATTTTTCAAACTTTGCCCTTTTACGGGACGCTTTTTCATGGGCTTTGGCCTTACTTTTACCAGGCATTTTGCTTTTTCTAGCCCTTTTGTCTCTTGTTATCTCTGTATTGATTGGCTCTTTTGAGACCAGAATCGAAAATTCTTCCATTTATGCTTTTGACTTATTACTGGTAATTCCTTTATTTTGCCCTAGTATAGGGAGGTGATCACCAACAATGGTTTTGAAATGAAGATCAAAGCTCAAATTGGCTTATCAAAGGGTAAAATGTTTGGGGATATAGAAATGAAGCACTTTTCTTCACTCGAAGGTGTTCCAAGCCTCCGCCGTAAATCATCTGAAGCTATCACAAAAAGATTAATGCATGTTAGCATAATAAAGTCTTACCTTGATTTTTTCTCCGAGGAACTCACCAATGAACCTCCAAATATGCCCCAGTGTGGGGTGGTTCTTGACAGGGTTTTATTCAAAAAATTGCTCCCTTTTTGGTTTAGAGTGGTTGTCAAGGGATATAAGTGTATGGAAAATTTGAAATGAGAATGCCTTTCGTCATTTCAATCCATGTAATCACCGCGAATGATCCATACGTCCCGAGATTAAGATTTTCACTCTGCCACTCTCACTCATCTCTCAAGTGTATCGGGGACGTATTTGAGGATGCGGTTTGCCTCTTTTCATTTGAAAGATCATCCTCTTGAAAAACTTTCAAAACATGCCCTTTCGTAACTCCTCGGGGCGTTTTCATCAAAATTGATCATTTGCGAAAGTTTTCACCACAAAAGATGTATTAAAGAGGAATTTGTGAAAATTTAAAAGGGATTTTTCTTTAAAAAAAAACCTTGTGGCTTCAGCGATTCAACAAAATTTTTCAATGTGAAGCATGATAACATTTTTATAGGGATGAGCATCTTTTATAAAAGAAGAGAATCTCAAACCTGTTTTCTTCAAATGTTGACTCCTGTTTCCTGGATAAACAAAAAGGAACCAATCAGTCATGGATATTCAAAATTTTCAAACCAGAAATGACTCCCTGTTTGATTCATCACTCTGTAGGAATCTTCATGACTCCGAGCTCCCCTGCAAAATATAAACATATAGAAATGTATGTATGCAAATGGCATGCAGATGTAAATTTTATGTGACTCGGATTCGCTCATCAATCATTCCGAAGCTTGATTTTATTTTAGGGATAATATTTCTTCATGGCATCTGCATTTACCGGACTTGACAATTCTTCTCCATCCATGTTTACAAGGATAAGAGCTCCCCCAGATAGGACTTTCCGAATCATGTAGGGGCCTTCATAATTCGGTGTAAACTTGCCTCCCGGGTATTGAGTATTTGGGAGCATTTTCCTTACAACTAGCATCCCTATTTCAAAATTTCTAGGCTTGACCTTCTTGTTAAAAGCCCCGGCCACTTTCTTCTAATAGCTTTGACCATGACAAATGGCCCTTAGTCGCTTTTCATCAATCGATTTAATCTGTTTATGCCTCTGCCGATTCCACTCATCTTTTGGGAGTTCGACTTGAGAAAGGACCCTTAAAGACGGAATTTCAACTTCTATTGGTAGGACTGCCTCCATACCATATACCAATGAGTAGGGAGTTGCCTCGGTTGAAGTACGAATCGAAGTTCGATAAGCCATAATAGCATACGGCAATCTTTCATGTCAATCCCGATATTTCTCAGTAGTTTTGGCCAATATTTTCTTGATGTTCTTGTTTGCGGCTTCCATAACTTCATTCATTTGTGGGCGGTAAGGTGAGGAATTAAGATGTCGTACCTTGAATTGATCCAACAAGCGATCCACAACCTTGTTGTTCGGATTGGAGCCATTGTCTGTAATGATAGCTCTTGGAACTCCATATCTCGAGATGATATCCCGTCTGATGAATTTAGCCACACTATTTGTAGTGACATTAGTATATGAGCTGGCTTCAATCCACTTGGTGAAGTAGTCAATGGCTACCAGAATAAAACGATGTCCATTGGAGGCCTTTGGGTTGATTGGACCAATCATGTCGATCCCCCACATAGAAAACGGCAAGGGTTCTGACATCCGATGAAGTTCATTTGGAGGCACATTTATCTTGTCGCTATATACTTGGCACTGATGACAAGACCTAACATGTTGATTGCAATCGGACTCGATAGTCATCCAATAATATCCAAGTCTCACGATCTTCTTGGCGAGGAGATGACCATTCATATGCGGCCTACATTCTCCTTCATGGATCTCCTTCATAATGAGATTTGCTTCTTTGGCGTTTACGCACCTCAGCAGGATCGAATCAAAAGATCTCTTGTATAGGATCTGACCACCGAGGAAGAATTTAGAAGATATCTTGCTGATGTAGTTTTTATCTTCTGGTTGGTTGCCTTGTGGGACACCCTTCAGCGAGTAATTTTTAATGTCGTGATACCATGGTTCTTCATCGGGTTCTTCTTCGATGACCATGTAGTATGCTGGTTGGTTAAGGATATCAATCCTCAACGGCTCTATCTCAAGACCGTCTTGTACTTGTAACATGGCCGATAGTGTGGCCAAAGCATCGGTGAAGTGGTTCCGAGTTCTTGGTAGATATTCGAATGTGATCTCCTCAAAATGTTGGATTAGCTCTTCAAGAAATTTATGATAAGGGATAAGTTTAGAATCCTTTGTTTTCCACTCTCCTTGAGTTTGCAAGATGATGAGCATGGAATCTCCATACACCAGCAGCTTCTTTACTTTCAATGAGATGGCCAATTGTAATCCGAGGATGCATGCTTCATATTCAGAAATATTGTTAGTGCACGGGAACACCAACTTGGCCAAAACGGGATAATGTTGATCCTCGGGGGATATCAAGATTGCCCCGGTACACGATCCAGCAAGATTTACTGCACCATCAAAGTACATTGTCCATTTGTCTTTAGATATATTCAAAATTTGACCTCCCCATTTCGCTCCGGGGTGTCCTTAGGAGGATTTTCGGCTAATATGTCAGCAATCGCTCTTCCTTTGACAGATTTTTGGGGAGAGGTTTTGATATCGAATCTCGAAAGGAGCACTTGCCATTTGGCCATCTTTCCCAATAAAGCTGGTTTTTCCATAAGGTACTTGATAGTGTCGTTTTCAGTGACCAATTGAATATGATAATGCAAGGTATACTGCCTTAGTTTGTGGAGGACCCAAACCAAGGCTACACAAGTTCTTTCTACGGATGAATATTTGGCTTCGGACATGGTGAACTTTTTGCTCGGATAGTAGATAGATCTTTCTTTTCGATCCTTGGGGTTAGTTTGGGCAAGTAAAGCTCCTAAGGACTCATCATGAACTATCAAATATAAAATCAAAGGAATGTTAGGGATAGGAGGTACCAATCTTGGAGGTTGTACCAAATATTCCTTGATCTTCTCGAATGCTTGTTGACATTCAGAATCCCATTTCACTTTCGTGCCTTTCTTCGGGAGCTTGAAGAAGGGCTTCGATTTATCTGACAATTGCGATATAAATTTGGATATGTAATTCAACCTTCCAAGTAGACCCCTTACATCTTTGACAGTAGAAGGAGCCCCTATTTCCCATATGGCTTTGATCTTGGAGGGATCAATTTCGATACCACGACTACTCATGACAAATGTAAGGAGCTTTCCGGATCCGGCGCCAAATACGCATTTCGCAGGATTCAGCTTGAGCTTGTATTTCCTCAACCGATCAAATAATTTTCTCAGCACTTGAACGTGATCTTCTCCAGGCTTGGATTTAGCGATCATATCATCCATATAGACCTCCACCTCCTTATGTATCATATCATAAAAGAGGGTCACCATAGCCCTTTGATATGTCGTCCCCGCATTTTTCAATCCAAAGGGCATGACTTTATAATAGAAAATCCCCCATTGAGTGACAAATGAGGTCTTGATATTGTCTTCTTCTTTAAGCATGATATGGTTATATCCCGAGAAACCATCCATGAAGGAGAATAATTCAAAACCAGCGGTGCTATCGACGAGCACGTCAATATGCGGCAAGGGGAAATAATCTTTTGGACCGGCTTTATTCGGATCTCGATAGTCTACGCATATTCGGATTCTCCCATCCTTTTTCTTAACCGAGACGATGTTGGCCACCCAATCGGCGTATGGGACGGCCTCGATGAACCCTACCTTGAGAAGCTTCATCACTTCTTCTTTAATCTTGTCAGCCAATTCGGGGTTCATTCTCCCGCATGGTTGGTTAAACGGTGTCTTGTTGATATCTGATTTTTGATCAATTTTTCTTTAGTTTTATTTTGCAAAATTCACTAAAAATTCACAAAAAAAAAAAATCAAAAAAATTAAAAAATCAACATTGGAAGCCTTGGCCATGCATAAGGAACCAATTTGGAACAAAAAATAATTTTTCATATTTTTCACATTTTTTTAATATTTTCAGAAAATAGGAAAATACTTGAAAATTCATAAAAAATACCTCACGAGGTTGCAAAAATACACAAAAATATCCAATATTTTTTCTTTTAATTCCCTTTCAATATTGACCTCAAGAAAAACCAAAAATTGAGTTCAATTTTAGGAGTTTCTTCACAACGCCTAGGGCTGAATTTACACAAAAAAATACCAATTGAGTCTTTTTATTTGTAATTTTTGCACATTTAGAGTCTAGACATTCAATTGCAGTCCCTTTGAACTTCAATTTGATCAATTACACCCTCAATTGCGCCAATTGCACGGATTGCGCAAAATCCCCAAACTTTCTTGCAATTTAGTCCCTCAACTTGCCAATTTTTGAAATTAATCTTAATTGAGGGACTATCATGATAAAATTGGACTGTCCCCCTATGTTTTCATACATTTAGAATCGATTGGCATAGGCCTCATGATCCAATTTAATCAAATTGACACTCAATTGAGCTTTTCCTCAAATTGGCAATTTTGGAAAATTTGGGGTTTTTGTGCAAATTGATAGAAAATTTTGGGCAAAAATACTTTTTTAGATAATATCCAGGGTCCTGAATCCAATTTTGAAGTTTAATTGTAAAAATTCCCAGTAAATTTGGATTAATTTTGAAATTTTTCAAAAATCCACTGTTTGAATCGGTTCAGATCGGTCTGACCGCCGGTCGGACCGGTCCAAACAGTGTCGTCTTCAACCTCCCACTCACCCGATCCTGCAGCTTTGGCGATGGATTTTGGTGATCAAATTGAGGGGCAATTCGATGATAATTGAACTAATTAATTTGGGGGTTTTGTTTTGCGGGTTGAGGAACGTCGATGGTCACCGGCGGCATGGCCAATGGCTGTCGGAGACGATCGGAATTGACGGTCAAAGGCGCCGTAGTCCGAAAAGTCAACATTTCTCAAACCGTGACAAATTCATGCTCGTTTAAGCTCGATTAAGAGTCTAACGGACGTTGACGGAATCACAACCGATTCCGTCACCGTCCGGCGACCAAAACGCGTGACATTAGCACGTGAGAGACTCGGCCGACTCAAGCTCCCGTGCGCGCCCAAATTTGAAAATGAGTATAAAAGGCTGGGAACCTTCGCGAACAAGGTGAGGCTCATTTGGTTCGCTCACGCACTAGAAAAGAGAGAGAAAGCGAGAGAAGAAGGGAGAGAAGTTCCCGCGAGGCGTTCTGGTTCAAGTTTCGGACCGAACCTGTGTGACTTTGGCCCAGCCAATCCAGGCCGAATCGAAGTGGCGGATCGTCGTCGCAAGTTCGCCCGAGCAAGGAGGAGTCGATCGGCACAACTCAATCGGAGTACAACCGCTAGAAACGGTAAGTCGAGCTTCGAACATCTCTCTTGTGCGATCATGGTATCTCGACTTCTCGAGCACGATTCTGTCAATTGATGTGTGTGTTTTTATCCTTGAGCATCCCCGACTCCGTTCGCATCTTCGTTTTGCATTAACCTTGTTCGAAAACCCCGAGTCGGACCTCCAACCTCCCTCGCTCGGGTCGGACCTCGGCCGGACGATTTCAGCCTCTGCGAGCTCAATCCAAGCTCGAGGTAAGTCTCCTAAACTTCCTGTGATGCTCGTGTATGAAGTAATTAGCCTATTATGCTCTGTGCTTTGAGATTGAACTACGAGATATCATTCCGTGCGAAGAGCAATGTTCGTGATTTAGTCAATGGAATCCTTTGATTTTTTAGTATGTTGATCCGGAGGTCTTTAGGAATCGTTTGGTTTTGGTTTGGGGTCGATCGGCTGAGGTTTCGCCGTCGGATCTCGCCGGGAAGCCTCGGCCGTCTGTCTGGTCTTGCTGCGAGGTTGAAGACGATGACGTGGCGAGTCAAACGAGTCAACGAGCCGACGTGTCGCCTTATGATTGGGCCGGGCTGTCGCTAACTCGGCTCGGCCGTTGGCGCGAGCGGGCCGAGTCAGCCTTCATCCGACGGCCGAGATAATTAGAGAGATTTGATTCTCGGCCGTTGGATCAATATTTTCGTATTTTTAGATAATTCGTATATTAGATGGAAAATAAAAAATGGGTAATACGGCAACGTTTTGTATAGACGATGCGGTGTTGTTTTGGCATTGAATGGAATGGACAGCTCGGATCGAGTCAAGTTTAGATCCTAGCCGTCCGTGCACTTAATTGAAGTGATGTCGTTTTGATTGAGAAAGGGCGGACGGCTCGGATTAGATTTTGAATCTAATCTTAGCCGTCCATATGACAGAGTGATGCGGCGTCGTTTTGAATGTTACCAAAGCGCCGTCGTTTTATGTATAATAGGAACAAACGGCTCGGATTGAACCTTAGATCGGATCGTGGCCGTCCATTCGAGGTATGATGCGGCATCGTTCAATATAGGCAGTTAGATGCGGCGTCGTTTGGCTTCTAGACGCACGAACGGTCGAGATTAATCTTCGAAGTTGATCTCGGCCGTCCTTTTTGTTTTAGTATATTCGAATATTAGAAAATTAATATTAGAAAATCAAAAATAAAAAGGAAAATAGGAATACGACACTGTTTAGCCTAGAGTGAGTCTGAGTCTGGTTTGGACCGGGTTGACCGGTTTGACCCGGTCCGGAATATTAATAAAAAAGATTATAAAAATAGTTAAAAATTTCCAAAAATTCCAAAAAAATTGTAAAAATACCTAGAAAATTCACAAAAATTCCCAGACTTTCACAAAAAATTTCTAAAAAATTCTAGATCGATTCGGGACTCTTAAAGTCTGGGTCGAAAATTTTGAGACTTCGAGGGTCGATCTGTGTCGATCCGGAAAATTTCCCAACATTTTTAGAAAATAAATAAAAAATTCCAAAAAAATTAGAAAAATTCCATAAAATCACCAAAAATGGGAAATAGCCACATTCAACTGGCCCAACCCCAATTTTGTGATTTTTGGGTCCCGAACACCCAAAAATGACCATTCTACCCTTCTAGGCCTTTCGCCCCAAATTTTCCCGAATCAACCCCGAAACCCAAATTTGACTTTTCTGTGGGCCGAGAGGGTCATTTTAGATATGCCTATATGATTGATTGATTTGATTGATTTTGATTGTCTTGATTGCGCTTTTAATTTTCTGATTGTAATTGATAGGAATAGCAAAATTCCCGTCCGCATGAACATCCTAGAACTATTAGAGCCTACCTCACCCGATATCGCATCTGCATGAACTCGTAGGTTAGAAAATCACTCAACATCGGTAACCGAAAGGGCGTCGATGAAAATCTCGGCGTAACCAAGTCCCCGGACCCAAAAATCTCTGGTTTTCGCGGAACCGAACGGTTTCTCCCGACCGCTCGGTAGGGTTTTCCGATCATACCCTTCAATAAATTGATCGGTGGCGACTCCAAAATTGCATGTACACATTGCACATGCCACCCGACCACACTAAGGTCGATATTCGATATAAATTTTACCCGACATTGCGATTCGAGTAATGGGTCTTGGGAGAGACCCGCGATCCCGAAAGATCCCGCGACTCCACCGGGGTCATACATACATATAAAAAGGGAGGATCGGCTCGTTAGCCCTATCGCCCGCCGGGAAGGAAATTTTCCGACGGAGGAGGGTCGCGACAGACCGGCGATTCCATTGGGGAATTCGAATGGTTGCTAAATCATTAAGAGGACTTAAGCCGATAAAAATATTGAGTGCTTTTTGACCCCGTTTTTCTGCAGATGCTCTTGAAGGTGAGGTACGTCCACTAATAAAAGTGTTAAATGTTGATGCAGATGCGAGTTATAAGGGGTGGCGTCTATGCTAGCCTTTTTGATGCAGATGTGGTGTTTTAGGTTGTTTGTTTATTTATGCACATATTGAAGCGGTATTTTGAAATATAAACTGCTGTGCATGTCTTGCATATTCCGAGGATCACGACACCGCACACACAAGCGCCTAAACCCGAGCCGCGAATCACCCTTATAGGTCGCCATAGATAGGGATCGGTATGCAAAGCTCTTGTGTTTGATTGCACTTAGGTTGACCATATTTGATCCCGCTCGCTATGCGAGATTGATGATCCTACCCACTTGTTGTTTGATTGCGCTTGTGGGCGGCTCATCGATTTGTATAGCGGGAGCCTTTTAGGTCCATACCCGAGCCTTTTTGATTTCTTTAGAGTTGAACCTCACTTGTCTCATGTGCATGCGAAATGGACGGTTGGTATACCTAAAACCAAAAACCCAAAAAGAGAGTAACATCGGTTGGTAAGGCTTTTTACCCTCTTTACTTTGAACTTATAAACTTAAATTCCACATATCATGCATTTCCACGACATATCATTACAATTTGTAAGATCGTTTAAGTGATCGGGGTTGAAGGTCAAATTTTCCTTTTTAGGATAGATGGCGCCCCGAGGACATATTGATGTACCCGACGTATTCACATGGGAGCGGAGGACCGTTCAACGCGAGAACCGAGTACCCGCTACATTTCGAGTCTTTGGATTTGTCCATGGACGGGAGCTCAACGGACGGAACCGTATTCGTAGCGAGAGTTGTGATTATACTCGTTGTGGGCACCATTTGGGATTCAAGCGCGAAAAAGTGAGAATTTGGGAGTTATATATGAAATTGGCGAGGAAGCCTCGTGCGACCAAGACGGCCCCAAAGCGCTCCCCGATTAAGAAGAAGGAAATCATCACCATATCCTCCGATGATGAAGAAGATGTCAAGCTTCCCGAAGTAGTAGAGATCTCATCGGATGAGGACACCATTTCGATTATCTAGTTTAGTACGACTTTGGGGCATTTTCTAGGGTTCATTACACTTTGAGTTGTTTATGTACTTTCACATTTGTTGTCCGAACATCTTTAGATACTATCATGTTCTATCTCTTTCGACTTTATTGTATTAGATTTGTGAATTTTATGAGTGGACAAATTTGGACTTGTAAGAGTGACTTTTTACCCCGATTGCGCTTAAACGATCCTAATCAATTACATGCCATCTTTTGGTGAGATTAGGTCCCTAACTACCTTATTTGACTTATTTGGGTCAAGTGGGAGTAGTTGACCCTCATGTTACCAAAAGATGACATGAAATTTGGTTAGTGCATTTGCATCACATATCATGCATATTCATATTAAACCCGTGGTAATTGACTTTAGGATCATCATTTTTTGCATTTTTTTAGATCATGGGGAATGGAGACATCAAGATCATTCCGGTACCACGCAAAGAACTCTCTATATGGTGGGATCGCCTCGACATCGTCAACAAGGCCTACGTCGAAGGACGTTTGGGACGACTAGTAGACCCGATCAAAGTGGAGTATCAACCGTTCCTCATTCAAGCGCTAGCCAAAAGCATGGGACGCGCGCACAATGACCTTTAACTTCCAAGGCTTGGAATTGACCCCTACGCTCGAAGAGTATACCGCTATCATTGGGGCTAAATTTGATGACCATGTAGCTCAACCCCCTTTGGACATGGACTCCACTCATTCTCTATCGAGTTTTCTCCGTCTTAAAACTTCCGAGATAGAAAAAGTTTTTAAGTCCAATTCTGGAAAATTTACATTCTCATTCCTTTTTGACAATTATTCCTCTTTCCCCACCGAAACCGGTCATAAATCGGGAAAGGTGTTCATTTTGGCCTTCTTTGCATTCGTTCTATTCCCAACCTCTAGAACCACTTTTGATCCCTCTATTGTCCATATAGCCAGACAAGCATGTTGTCGCTGGGATTATTCGTACATGATTCTAACCGAGACATTTCTTTCCCTAAATCGTTCCAAAACTTCGAAAAAGGCCGTTTTCCAAGCATCTAATGGACTACTCCATATGTGGTTCACTTCTCATATAAAGACCTTCCAACTCCGAGTAGGATGTTATGAGATCAACGAGCACGTTCACCCTCTTAGATCCTTCCTCAAGTGTCAATCCTGTACCCAAATACTCATTCAAAAAGTGGGTTGAGCTATTGGACAATTTGAAACTCGAGCTTATTAGATGGCGTTTGACTTGGCCCAAGATTGTGGAGGCTCGCATTATGGGTGTGGAAGATAGCCCTATTCCCTTATTGGGATGTACTGGTGCTGTGGCATATTATCCCATTCGTGTGGTGAGGCAATTTGGAGTTTTGCAAGAAGTGCCACCGGATGTTTGTCCTGGGATCTTCTCATTCGACATGACACGAGGAAAGCTTACAAAAGAAGCAAAGAAGTTATATCGGGCTCGGATTAAGCTTATTCTTTACGCTTTGAAGAACTCCCCGTTACAACAAGTTGAGTGGCCGGATTATTTGGATGATGAGATGAACATTTATAGAGCTTCCAAGGAGTACATTCGGAAGTTTAAGGAGTATCGCCAATCGTTGGTAGAGCCATATGTACCTGAGTGTGTATCTCCTCGCATCGAGGAAGTGGAATCCTACGAGCCAGAGTACATAGTACCGTACATACCGAGAGTAGAGCCGTACATTCCCGAAGATCCGGAGCAATGGATGTCGGAAGAAGGAGAAGACCCATACCTGTGGGACTCCGATGGATCAGAAGAGCAAGAAGAGTGAAAGCGTCCTCGACTTGGATAGATTCATTCCCCCATTTATATTTTGCATATTTGTTATCTTTTAGATACCTTTGAACAATTTGGTTTGTAATAAATACATATTATTTCTTTTATGAGCATTTCATGCATACATATAGAAAAGTCAATTACCACGGATCAATGTCTCCAAATCCTTTAATATTTTCCATACCGATTCGATGTTCTCAAAACAGGTGAGTGATAAATACGAGGACTCGTAACAAAACGCGCAGATTAAGGATGGAACAAGAAGAGCTCGCACCTCGTGTGGGTAATCCGGAGAACCAAATGAATATGATCGCCACAATGGTGGCAGAGATGAAGGCGATGCTGATCGCTAGCCAGGGGAGATACCCTGTCGACCCTAATTCTCAAGCCCCTGCGGGTTCATCCGATGGAGTGAACGCTAATCCGGCGCCCGCCGCTAATCCCACCCCGAATCCGGAGAGATCGCCTAAGGATCCTCCTGTTGTGATAGATTTGGAAAAGAAGGAGAAACAGGTCCTCAAAATGGAAGAGGAGATCAAAAGGCTTGCTAAGATCGAAGAATGTTTGGCGAGTCAAGGTTATGAACTCTCGAGATTTGATAAGGTTGCGCCGTTCGAAAAGATTGAGGTTCCCGCCGATTACAAGGAACCAGACTTTGTGAGGAAATATAATGGGACTGGGTGTCCCAAGGCGCACCTAAAGTATTATTTGCGCCGAATGTCGCAATTCTTGGACAACGTTCCGTTCTTGGTTAACACCTTCCAGGAAAGCCTATTCGGGGCGGCCCTAGCGTGGTTTATTGAATTGGAGCCGGAGAGGCTCGCCGATTGGGACAAGCGGGCAGACGAGTTTCTTCGGCAATACAAGTTTAACACTTTAATCGCCCTTACTAGAGAAGACCTTCTGAGAACCGTAAAGGGAAAGAGTGAGGCCGTTCACGCCTACGCTCGGAGATGGAGAGCATTGGGCGTGCGGGTAAAACCTCCCGTCCTTGAAGAGGAACCGATAGATCTTTTCCTCAAGGCACTTCCCTTCGAGTATTTCGACAAGCTGAACACCTCGGGGTGTCGGACGTTTGCGCACCCGATCAAGGTGGGAGAACGCCACGAGTGGGCACCGAGAGAGAAAAAGATACCCGAAACACCCTTCAGACGACAATACCCTTTGAGAAGGGATAATAGAGAGCAAATCGGAGAAGTAGCCTTTGTCCCTAACCCACCAAAGCCTAAAAATTTCTCGCCTTCAACCCCTACCCAAGGAACATCCTCTTGGACCGCTTCCAAACCACCTGAATTTAGAAGAAAGAACCACCTGTTTTCACCCCACTACCCCGACCCTTATCCAAATTGTTACCCGTGCTTCTGGAGAATCGCCTAGTTGCAAAAGAGCCACCTAGAGCTCATCCTCCAAGATTTCCCGGGTTTGATGAGACCCGGACGTGCATATACCATATGAGAGAAAGGGGACATAACGTGGACAACTGTCTCGCTCTCAAGTTCGTAGTACAAGCGTTGATCGACGGTAAGGTTTTAGAGTTTGACAAAATCGAACCGAATGTACAACGGAACCCGTTACCCGAGCATCGCGAGGTGAACGCGATTTTTGGAGGCGAAGAGGAAGAGGTTCTGGAGTTCATAATGGATATGAGTAAAATGCGGGATGTCTTGACATTGGCCTCGCAATACCCGGAAGGAGAGAGTATTTCCCGGGAGCAAAAGGAGGCTTGCTTGGAAAAGCTGATTAACTTGGGCGTTATAGGGAGAATGGAAGATGCTACTTTTAAGGGTACCTATGTGGCTGTGGATATGTTGTCCGAGGAATTTGTGATGAAACCTACGAGGGCAGCTGTTTTGAAAATACCCTCGGGATATTTGATGAACATCAAAGATGGCCAAGAAATTGAAGAGATAGATGAATATGAAGTCCGTCTGGATAAAGCACGCAGAGGTGATAGAAGATTTATGCAGAAAGCTCTTGAGAGGGGAGAAATAGTTGACAACCTGGGAGAAGATGTCGCGACCCTCTCCTTCCGGCGGAAGGTTAATGAGCCGATCCCTCCTTTTTTATTGGTAAGACCCCGGTTGTCGGCGGGATCTTTTTAGGGATCGCGGGTCTCTCCCAAGACCCATTACTCGAATCGCGATGTCGGGTAAAAAATTTATCAAAAATTGATATCGACTTTAGTGTGGTCGGGTGGCATGTGCGATGTGTACATGCAATTTTGAGTCGCCACCGATCAATTTGTTGGAGGGTATGATCGGAAAACCCTACCGAGCGGTCGGGAGAAACCGTTCGGTTCCGCGAAAACTAGAGATTTTTGAGTCCGGGGACTTGGTTACGCCAAATTTCATATTAACGCCCTTTCGGTTACCGATGTCGAGTGTTTTTCTAACCTAGGAATTCATGCAGATGGACTTTCGGGTGAGGTAGGCCCTAACAATCCTAAGTATTCATGCAGATGGGAATTTTCTATCCTAACAATCACAATAAAAAATTAAAATGCACAATCAAAACAATCAATGTCAAATCAGTCAAACAACTCAAGCAAACGAGCCTAAATGGATTCTATCGATTCACAAAAATATCGAATTTGAGTTTCGGGGTGGTTCGGTAAAATTTGGGGCGGAAGGCCCAGAAGGGTAGAATGGTCATTTTTGGGAGTTCGGGACCCGAAAATCACAAAATAGGGATTGGGCCAGTTGAATGTGGCCATTTCCTATTTTTTTGTGATTTTTCGAAATTTTTCTAATTTTTTCTAATTTTTTGAATTTTTTTTATTATTTTTCTAAAAATATTGGAAATTTCCGGATCGACATAGATCGACCCTCGAAGTCTCAAAATTTTTGATCCAGACTTTATGAGTCCCGAATCGATCTACAAATTTTTAGAAATTTTTTGTGAAAATCCGGGAATTTTTATGAATTTTGTAAGTATTTTTGCAATTTTTTTTATTTTTGGAAATTTCTTTTTTATTTTTTATTATTTTTTATTAATCAACCGGACTGGGTCAACCCGGTCAACGGCCGGTCAACCCGGTTCGACCGCCTCGGAATCACTTCACGACACATGAAAACGGCACCGTATCTATTTATCTATTTATTTTTGTGATTTTCTAAACTATTTTCCTAATATTCAGAATATATCAAAAATGGCGGACGGCCGAGATCAACTCGAGAATCGATCTCAGCCGTCGGCTCGATCTAACAAAAACGACGCCGCGTCATACGTTTAATGGACGGCTAAGATCAACTTGCAAATCCATCTCGTCCGTCGACTCGATCGTAACAAAACGGCGACGTTTCATTTAATACACGGACGGTCCCGATTGAAGCTTGAATCTAATCCGGGCCGTTGGCTCACCTATGCTAAAACGACGCCGCATCTATTAGTACTATGAACGGTCACGATTAAACCTAAAATTAGATCTGAGCCGTTCATTCCTATTCGAACTTAAACGACGACGCATTCGGCTATATTCCCTAAACGGCGCCGCATCTATTAAGAAAACTAACGGCCACGATCTCTTCTAAATCTAATCTGGACCGTTTATCCTATCTAATATGAAAACGACGCCGCATTATCTACCTTAAACGACACCGTTTCAGCCTTTATTCTATTTTCTAACTAATAAACGAAATTCCGAAAATATAGAAATACCGATCCAACGGTCCGTAATCAAATCTAACTATTTATGGTGACCGTTGGATCAGATCCGACTCGGCTTATTCGCGCCAACGACTAAGCCGAGTCGCCGACACCGTGGACCAACCGGCGCGCGACACCCGGACTTTGATTGTTTGACCGAGCCACATCAGCTCGTCTTCAACCTCTCGCCAATGAGACAATGGACGGTCAGAAATGATCCGGCGAGATCTAACGGTGAGATCTCGCCGGATCGACATGAAACTACCGCCGATCGACTCGACTAATCATCTAGATTAACATAGTTGAAAATCAGACAATTCTATCCACGAAATCACAACTAATCAAACACGCACAGTCTCGTGGTTGCAGAGTTCAATCACAATGCACAGAGCACAATAACTCAATTCTACCACGGAGAAGCTGGAAGAGGAGGTAAGGGAACTTACCTCGAGCTCAGATCGAGCTCGCGAGGGCTAGAAAGGTCCGGCCGGTGTTCGGCCGCACCGAGCTGTAATGGAGGTTCGACTCGGGCGAATCAAGCAAAATCGATGCACAAAAAGGATGCGATCATGGTTAGTGATGTTCAAAGAATAAAACGCCTACACTAATTTCACTAATCATGCTTGGAATAGGATGATGCCATGATAGCACAGTAGAGAAGTGGAAGGTTCGACTCACCGTTTTTTGAAGTTTCTGGCCAAGTGAGCTGGCTCGATCGACTCTAGGAGGTGCGGGTGAGCTTCTCGCGACGGTCCGGTGGCCTGATTTGGCCTGAATCGGCGGCGGCGAAGTCGCACAGCTTCGGTCGAAGCTCCGGCGAGAACGTCGTTTGGGAGCGTCTCTCTCTAGATTTCTCCCTCTCTCTCTCTATTCGGTTCGTGGGCAAGCCAAGAATGAACCTCTCCCGCGTCGAGAACCTTCTTCCCCCTTTTATATCAAATTTTGAAATGGCGCGCGCACGGGCGAGTTTGGCCGAGCCATCTACACGTGTGCATATGCGCAAAATGGCTCGTCGAACGGTGACGGAATCGTTAAGATTCCGTCCAAAGCCGTTTGAAGTCCGTTGAGTCCAAAACGAGTGAGAATTGCACTTGGTTTTGAAATGGTTGACTTTCAGTCGCCGGGAGCTTTGACTATCGATTCCGCCGTGCCGCCGGTGGCAATCGACGGACCTTGACTCGACGAACAAAAGCCCCACCTCTATTGATCCAATTAAGCAAGAATTGAACTCCAATTTGATTGTCAAAGTCCACCGTTGAACCCGCAAATGGCACGGGTGAATTTGGGGAAGATGATACTGTGTTGGACCGGTTCGACCGGCGGTGAGACCGGTCTGAACCGGTTCGGACAATACATTTTGCACAATTCTTGAAATTAAACAAAATTGGTGGGGAATTTTCACAATTGAACCTCAAAATTGGACTTTAGGGCCTAGATATTATCTAAAAATGCAATTTTGCCCTAAATTTATTATCAATTTGCACAAAAACCCCAAATATTTCAATTTGCCCAAATTAGGAAAATGTTCAATTGGGTGTCAATTCGATTAAATTGGACCATGAAACCCGTACCAATCGATCCAGAATGTGTCAAAACCCTAGGGGTGGTCTAATTTTGCAACAATAGTCCCTCAATAAAAAGTAATTTCAAAAATGGGCAAATTGAGGGACTTAATTGCAAAGAAATTGGGGAATTTTGTGCAATCCGTGCAATTCGCGCAATTGAGGGTGTAATTAATCAAATTGAAGTTCAAAGGGACTGCAATTGAATGTTCAGACAACAAATGTGCAAAAATTGCAAATAAAAAGACTCGATAGGTATTTTTTTTATGAAAATTCAACCTTAGGCGTTATGAAGAAACACCCAAAATTGAACTTGATTTTCAATTTCTCTTGAGGTCAATATTAAAAGGGAATTAAAATAAAAATATTGGACATTTGTGTGTATTTTTGTGACCTCGAAAAGTATTTTTTATGAATTTTCTAATATTTTCCTATTTTCCGAAAATATTAATAAATATGAAAAAATTATTTTTTGTTCCAAATAGGTTCATTAAGCTTGGCCAAGGCTTCCAATGTTGATTTTTTTAATTTTTTGATTTTTTGTGAATTTTTAATGAATTTTGGAAAATAAAACTAAAGGAAAACTGACTAAAAATTCGGGTGTCAACAGAAAATAGTGGCGGTTACAACTTTAAGGTTTTATATTCGGCACCCCCAAGCTTTTTCGTCGATTCCGGAGATATAGTCCTCGATGGGTGGGGTGGAATGGATGACCCCGAAAGTGAAGAATTTGTGGGAACGGTCGATGAAGTTAAAGACCAAGCGGCTCCTCGGAATGAACAGGAGAATCGAGAGGTTGATATGCGGGTTTCTAATCTGGGGACGCATATACGCCATTTGACGACTATGGTAGCAGAGTTATCTTGGTTGTTGGCTAAGAATGACGCCACAAGAGTAGAAGAGAACATGCAGATTCTGGAAATGCGGCGGGCCATGGAGACACAAAATCGAAAGATCGTCCTATCGCAAGAGCAAGGAGACGATGTGTCAAGGAAAATGGATGAGTTGAAAGAGCTTATTACGCCACTTACACAGGCAAGAAATGTTCCGCCCCAAGGCGTGAACCCGAGAGTGACCTTCCGCACGAAGTATAATGGCGCTGGGTGTCCTTTGGCGCATATCTCATACTATCTTCGCCAAATGATTGGCCATCATGAGGATGATGAAACACTGATCCGGAATTTCGGACGTAGTCCGGCGGACCCCGCACCGGTCCGGTTCCAATCAATCGATCTGGATTGGGTCCCAAGCTGGGAGGATTTATCAGAGCACTTTATACGACACTTTGAAGCTGGAATCAGAGGTTATTTCACTAAGCCTAATTTGTTAAACATCGGGAAAAGTGAAGATGAGAGTTTTGAGCTCTTTGCAAGGAGATGGAAGAAACATGCTGTGATGGTGCAACCGCCGCTATCGGAGAGAGAAATGCTGGAGTTTGTGCTCAAATCCCTTCCGGCGGAATACTTTGACCGCACGTATGCATATACATATTCGTCGTTCCAACATCCGGTGGAGATTGGTATGAGAATTGAGGGGATTATCCCGAGAATCAGACGAGAAAGGCAGAGGGATCCGGATGAAGAAAATGCCACTCCCGTAAGGCCAGGTCCAGAACATAACCCCGATGATGTCCATGAAGATGAGATGGTCGGAATGGTAGATACTCCGATTCGCTTTGTTATTGATCCGAATAAGGTAGATAGTTGGGAAACATCCGCTTCGGAGAAGTCGTCAACCTCTGAATCACCTCGGGAAGAAGTCATACCAGTAAAGATACGGTTGCCGCTTGTGGAGGAATATAACTCAAAGGCAGTTCATTGGGATTATGGAACAGGCGAGATCGACGCCATAATGAGATCGGGAAGATGTTATCTACCAAGAGAGGCGGATTCGAAAAGAAAATCCCTGACCGCAGAAGAAGTTGAGAAGTTGCAATCGGTCGTGAGGACCAGTGAATATGAGGTCGTTGACCAACTGCGAAAAATGCCGGCATAGATTTCCTTACTAGATCTCTTCAAAAATTCTGAAAAGCACAATAATGCCCTCTTGAAAGTGCTGGATGAGGTCCATGTCCTAGAGACCATCAACGAGGTTCAACTAGGGGACTTCGTAGGTGCTATCCTTTTGAAAGACCAGATATCCTTCTCGGATGAAGATTTTCCAAGAGAAGGGCGTGTCCACAACAAAGCCCTCTATATTGCTGTGAGGTGCCACAGGAAAGAGGTTCCTCACGTCCCGATCGATAACGGTTCTGCTTTCAACCTATGTCCCCCGAGCACTTTGAGAAGCTTGGGGATAAATGAAGACCTCGTCAGGACATCTAAAGCTACCATCCGGTCATTTGACGGAGTCTCTAAAAATGTTGTAGGAGAGATTGAGCTGGACATTGACATTGGACCGGTAACTTTCTCTATACCGTTCCAAGTACTGGACATTCCTAGCGCCTTCACCTTCCTCCCGGGAAGACCATGGATTCATGTGTCCGGAGCGGTACCTTCCTCCCCGCATCAAAAGTTAAAATTTGTGGTTAAGGGTCGGTTGATCACCGTCCATGGCGAGATGGGACATCGAGCCGCTTTAAAAGGGATGGCTCCATACGTCGAGCCTTCAAAGGAGGAGGAGCTGAGTTATCATACCTTCGACATTGTATCTATCATGCATGTATCGCCGGATGCAAAAATAGCTACACCGGAGCTTTCGAAACTTGCGAATATGGCGGGAAGGGTGCTACTTTCAAATGGTTTTATTCCGGGTGCTGGATTAGGGAAACACGGTCGGGGAATCCGTAACCCGTTGAATTTGAGCTCAAATGACCACAAGGTTGGTCCGGGTTGTAATGGAATAGTGAAGAATAACACAAGTCGAGGCCGAGGTCGAAACAAGTGTTATGGAGACCGTGGACGCCATGGACACCAAGGTGGCCGTTTTATAGGCACCGACGCATGGAAAGCTAAAGGAAAAATTTTCCTAAACCCCTTATTCGAGGTATTCTCTAAAGGAGGCAAATGGCTGGAAGATGAGGACATCTCTGAGGATGCAGAGCCGGACTTATTCAATCCGCTCCCGGCCAATCGGGTGAATGTGATAATTGAGTGGCCGGACGATGATTTCCCCACCCCCGAGTAAAAGGCTCTTTTCGAACTTTATCTTTTAATGCATTTTGATTATTGCATTTGTTTTGAAGCTTTTCGCTTTTTTAGCACCCTTTGGGTCGCATGTTGCGATCCAAGAAGTGCGATCTTGTATTGCTCTTAGTTGCATCTATTAATGAAAATCATCACAAATTTTATTACGGACATGTGGAGCAACGGATTGGTCCGATGATGACAAATTGATTCTGCCATGAAACTTGAGGCCCGATCCGCCATGTGATCCGGGGTTTTAAATAGCTTTTGAGAACTAGGATGTCCGGAAGATCGTGGACTAGTTCTCCTTTCTTTGTCTAAAAATTGGAATTTGAAAAATGTTTTCATGATAAAAATCATGCATCCTTCAATTTCATCATCTTTGAATACTAACCTTTCATGGTGCATTTCGGGCATGTCATCCCACCCATACATAACAGGTTAATATGTCACTCGGACCAGCTCAATGATTATGCATGCGAAGTTGATATAGACGAGATTGATGTGAGCGATATCAAGAAAGAATGAGATTGTTTTGAAGAATCCGAACCCCCTATCTCTGAAGAACCCATTACTATTAATTTGGGAGATTCTGATTGCGTCAAAGAAGTGAAAATAGGAGGACACCTGTCTGCAGCAGATGTTTTAAGAATGACGGCATTGCTCAAAGAATATCAAGATATTTTCGCCTGGTCATACGCCGACATGCCGGGTCTAGACCGTGAAATTGTGGAGCATGCTCTGCCCACAAATCCTTTTTGCACACCAGTAAATCAATCGCCCGTAAGAATGAATCCCGAATCGGTAGATAAAATCAAGGAAGAGGTGATGAAGCTCCTTAAAGTTGGATTTATCGAGGCAGTCTCATATGCCGATTGGGTCGCCAACATCGTACCAAGAAAGAAGAAAGATGGAAGAATTAGAATATGCGTGGATTATAGAGACTTGAACAAAGCTAGTCCGAAAGATGATTTTCCTCTACCGCACATTGATGTGCTCGTCGACAATCTTGCGGGTTTTGAATTATTCTCCTTTATGGATGGATTCTTAGGATATAACCGGATCATGTTGAAAGAAGAAGATAAGATTAAGACCTCATTCACTACACAATGGGGAACCTTCTATTACAAGGTAATGCCCTTTGGATTGAAAAATGCAGGGGCAACATATCAAAGGGCTATGGTGACCCTTTTTCATGACATGATACATAAGGAGATTGAGGTCTATGTGAACGATATGATTGCCAAGTCCAAGCCTGGAGAAGACTATGTTAAAGTGCTAAAGAAGTTATTTGATCGATTGAGAAAATACAAGCTCAAGTTGAATCCTGCGAAATGCGTATTTGACGCAAGATCCGGAAAGCTGCTAGGATTTGTGGTGAGCAAATGTGGTATTGAAATCGATCCCTCCAAGATCAAAGCCATATGGGAAATAGGGACTCCTTCTACTGTTAAGGAAGTAAGGGGCCTACTTGGAAGATTGAATTATATATCCAGATTCATATCCCAACTATCAGGAACGGCGAAACCTTTCTTCAAGCTGTTAAAGAAAGGTGCGAAGGTCAAATGGGATTCGTAATGCCAGCAAGCGTTTGAAAAGATCAAGGAATACTTGGTACAACCTCTAGTATTGGCACCTCCTATCCCTAACGTTCCTTTAACTTTATATCCGACAGTTAATGATGAATCCTTGGGAGCTTTACTTGCCCAAACTAACCCCAAGGATCGTAAAGAGCGGGCCATATATTATTTTAGCAAAAAGTTCACAACATCTGAAGCCAAGTACTCAGCATTGGAAAGGACTTGCGTAGCATTGGTTTGGGTCCTCCACGGATTGAGGCAAGATACGCTGCATTATCATATAGAATTGGTCATTGAGAATGATTCCATCAAATACCTTTTGAAGAAGCCAACATTGTTAGGAAAGATGGCTAAATGGCAAATTTTGCTTTTAGAGTTTGATATCAAAACCTCTCCCCAAAAGTCTGTCAAGGGAAGAGCAATTGCTGACATGCTAGCCGAGAATCCTCCTAAAGACGTTTGAGAGCAAAACAAGGGAGGTCAAATCCCGAACATATATGAAGATAGATGGACGATGTATTTTGACAAAGTGCGGTGAACCTCACCGGATCGCATCTTGAGGCGCTTCGATATCCCCCGAAGATCAACATTATCCGATTTCAGCTAAATTGGTGTTTCCATGCACCAATAACATTTCTGAATATGAAGCCTGCATTCTTGGGTTACAATTGGCCATCTCATTAAAATTAAAGAAGCTATTGGTATATGGAGATTCTATGCCGATTATCTTACAAACCCAAGGGGAGTGGAAGACAAAGGATCCCAAGCTTATTCCTTATCATAAGTACCTCGAGGAGCCGATCCAACATATTGAGGAGATCACTTTCGAGTATCTACCAAGAACTCAGAGTCACTTCGCGGATGCTCTGGCCACACTATCGGCCATGTTACAAGTGCAAGATGGCCTCGAAATAGAGCCGTTAAGAATTGACATCCTTGAGCAACCTGCATATTGCATGGTCATTGAAGAAGAACTCGATGAAGAACCATGGTATCATGACATCAAGAATTGCATACCGAAGGGTGAATTCCCACAAGACAATCAACCGGAAGATAAAAAGTACATCAGCAAGATGGCATCTAAATTTTTCCTCGGCGGACAGATCCTATACAAGAGATCCTTTGACTCAGTCCTATTGAGGTGCGTGAACTCGAAAGAAGCAAATCTCATTATGAAAGAGATTCATGAAGGAGAATGCGGACCGCATATGAATGGTCACCTCCTCGCCAAGAAGATTATGAGACTCGGATACTACTGGATGACTATCGAGTCGGATTGCAACTAACATGTTAGATCCTGTCATCAATGCCAAGTGTACGGCGACAAGATAAATGCGCCGCCAACCGAGCTACATTAAATGTCAGAACCCCGGCCATTCTGCATGTGGGGAATTGATATGATTGGCCCTATCAACCCAAAGGCCTCCAACGGACATCGCTTTATTCTGGTGGCTATTGATTATTTCACCAAATGGATTGAAGCTAGCTCATATGCCAATGTCACTGCGAATAGTGTGGCTAAATTCATCAAGCGAGATATCATCTCAAGATATGGGGTTCCAAGAGCCATCATTACGGATAACGGCTCCAATTTGAACAACAAGGTAGTCGATCACCTATTGGGACAATTTAAGGTACGACACCTTAATTCTTCACCTTACCGCCCACAAATGAATGGAGCTGTGGAAGCGACAAACAAGAACATCAAGAAGATATTGGCCAAAATCGCTGAGAAATATCGGAGCCGGCATGAAAGATTGCCATATGCTCTCATGGCCTATCGAACTTCAATTTGTACTTCAACCGGGGCAACTCCCTACTCTTTGGTGTACGGTATGGAAGCAGTCCTACCGGTAGAAGTGGAAATCCCCTCTCTAAGGATCCTGTCTCAAGTAGAACTCACGAAGGATGAGTGGAACCGACCGAGACACGAACAATTGAATTTGATTGATGAAAAGAGATTAAGGGCTATCTGTCATGGTCAAAGCTATTAGAAGAAAGTGGCCAGAGCTTTTAACAAGAAGGTTAAGCCCGGAAATTTTGAAGCGGGGATGCTGATTGTGAAGAAAACGCTCCCAAATGCTCAATACCCGGGAGGCAAATTTATGCCAAATTATGAAGGCCCCTACGTGGTTCAGAAGGTCTTATCCGGGGGAGCTCTTATACTTGTAAACATGGATGGAGAAGAATTGGCGAGTCCGAAGAATGCAGACGCCGTGAAGAGATATTACCCTTGAAATAAAATTGAGTTTCAGAGCGATTGATGAGCAGATCTGAGTCACATAAAGTTTTGCATTCGCATGACACTTGCATACATGCATTTGCATACATTTGTATTTTGCAGATGAACTGGGAATCATGAAGAACTTCGCAGAGTAACCGATCAAAACAGGGAAGTTATTTGTTATTTTGGATTACTGATTTTGAATATCTTTAACTAATCGTTTCCTTTTGTTGTTTTTACGAGAAACGGGAGTCAACATCCGAAGAAGACAGGAGGAAGTCACTTTGGGATTTGAAATTTTGAATATCTTTAACTGATTTTTTCCTTTTGTTTTTACAGGAAACGGGAGTCGACATCCGAAAGATGTAGAAAGGAGTCGCTTCGGGATTTGAAAATTTGAATATCTTTGAACTAATTGATTCCTTTTGTTTTTACAGGAAGCGGAGTCAACACACGTAAGAGACAAGAGAAGTCGCTTAGGGACTTGAAATTTTGGATATCTTGAACTGATTGATTCCTTTTGTTTTTACAAGAAACGGAAATCAATATTTGAAGAAGACAGGTTTGAGGTTCTCCTCCTTTACAAAGTATTTTCATACACTGTCGTACTTAAAAATTGAAAAAATTTGGATTTGTAAAGCCATAAGGCTCTTTCAAAGAAACATTCCTTTCAAATTACAAAAACACTTTTTAATGAAAAACCTTTTGCAAATGATGAATTTTGGTGAAATCCCTTGAGTTTTTTTATAAAAGGGCATGTTTTGAAAGCTTTTCAAGAGAATGATCCTTCGGATGAAAAGAGGCAAACTTTATCCTCAAACACGTTCCTGATACACTTGAGCGATGAGCGAGAGTGATAGAGCGAAAAAGCTTAATTTTGGGATGTAGGGATCATTCGCGGTGATTACATGGATTGAAATGAAGAAAGGCATTTCCATTTCAAAATTATCCATACACATTTATATCCCTTGATAACCAATCTGACCCAAAAAGGAGAAATTTTCTAAATATAACCCTGCCAAGAACCACCCACACACTGGGGCATATTTGGAGGTTCATTGGATGATTCCTTGGAGAAAAGATCGGGTAAGACTTTATTGTGCTAACCTGCATCAATCTTTTTGTGATAGCTTCGGGTGATTTCTGGCGGAGACCTGGAACACCTTAAAGTGAAGAAAAGCATTTCATTTCTATATCCCCAAATACTTACCCTTTGAAAAGCCAATTTGAGCCTTTGAATATTCATTTCTAAACCCTTGTTGGTGATCACCTCCCTACACTGGGGCAAACAAAGGAATTACCAGCAATAAGTCAAAATGCATAATTTGGAAGAATTCTTGATACTGGTCTCAAAAAGAGCTAGCCAATGCAAAAAATGATGAAGATTGAAAGGGCTAGAAAAAGCAAAGTGCCTGGTAAAAGCAAGGCCAAAGCCCATGAAGAGCATCCCGAAAAAGGGCAAAGTTTGAGAAATCAAGATGAAAAGAGGAAAATCCTCAAAGTCGATTGAAGAAAAAATGATCATGAATCTACCGCAAGAGCAAATGAATGCTGGTAAAAATGTCAAGGTGATCACCAAAGTTCACCCCTCTTTTGAAAATATAGCCGTTCTTAAAGAGCCCACCTTAAGCCAAGATACAACCCGTCACCAAAACTTTTCTGATCTAAGAGGTGTTTCAGGTTGATGCAAGAAATCATACGAGAAGCTACCGCTAAAAGAGGTAAGTACAATCTTGTCTTATCATGTCTTCGAGGTTCTTGACTTGTAAACCCGAAGAAGCTATTTCTGATCAAAATTCATTTCTAAACCTCAAAATGAACATCCTTTGATAAGCCTTTGACCTGGCCCGAATTACGGTCCCTTTTAAAATGCCTTCTCCGATTAGTTAGATTGTATGCATCTCGAATGATCCCGAAACCTCGAGGTTAGGTTTTCTGTGAGCGGATTTGAATTTCAAGAAAAGTCTTCCCAAAATGGTGAGAAGCCCTCTTGGATGAAGGAAATCCCATTTGAAAAACTTTTAAAACAACCTTTTTGTAGAACACTCAGGATGTGTCATTCAAAATCCATCCTTAGTGGAAATTTGAACTTGTGATTGGACACATTTCCTTCACAAATACACTTTGAAAATTTGTCCGGAATTCTTAAGTTTCTCCCCAAAACTTAAAATTGTCATTCTAATGATGTTTGATTGGACTTTCTGCGGGTTCCCTGGTGATCCCAAATCCTCAGAAAAGTCACATTTTAAATATTTGACTAACTTTGATTCTCTGCGGGTCTTCCGGCATCCCCGGGTCCTCGGATCCTCTCTTTGAAAATTTGAAATAGGGTTTGAGCTTCTGTAGGTACACTAGTAAACCTAGGTCCTTAGATGGCACCCTTCCGGACGGTGAGTAGCTTCCTAGATGAAAGCCGATCTGCGTTTTAGATAAATTTGAAATCGGGTTTGAGCTTTTGTAGGTACACTAGTCAACCTAGGTCCTCAGATGGCACCCTTCCGGACGGTGAGTAGCTTCCTAGATGAAAGCCCATCTGCGTTTTAGATAAATTTGAAATCGGGTTTGAGCTTCTGTAGGTACACTAGTAAACCTAGGTCCTCAGATGGCACCCTTCCAGACGGTGAGTAGCTTCCTAGATGAAAGCCGATCTACGTTTTAGATAAATTTGAAATCGGGTTTGAGCTTCTGTAGGTACACTAGTCAACCTAGGTCCTTAGATGGCACCCTTCCGGACGGTGAGTAGCTTCCTAGATGAAAGGCGATCTGCGTTTTAGATAAATTTGAAATCGGGTTTGAGCTTCTGTAGGTACACTAGTCAACCTAGGTCCTCAAATGGCACCCTTCCAGACGGTGAGTAGCTTCCTAGATGAAAACCGATCTGTGTTATAGATAAATTTGAAATCGGGTTTGAGCTTCAGTAGGTACACTAGTCAACCTAGGCCCTCGGATGGCACCCTTCCAGACGGTGAGTAGCTTCCTAGATGAAAGCCGATCTGCGTTTTAGATGGTGAGTCCCTTCATAGAGGATAGCCAATCTCTTTTAAATAGGTGAAACCCCTTTGTTACAAGGGTGAACCCCCCTTTCAGACGGTGAGTAGCTTCCTAGATGAAAACCGATCTGCGTTTTAGATGGTGAGTCCCTTCATAGAGGATAGCCAATCTCTTTTAAATAGGTGAAATCCCTTTGTTACAAGGGTGAACCTCCCTTTCAAGCGGTGAGTAGCTTCCTAGATGAAAACCGATCTGCGTTTTAGATGGTGAGTCCCTTCGTAGAGGATAGCCAATCTCTTTTAAATAGGTGAAACCCCTTTGTTACAAGGGTGAACCTCCATTTCAGACGGTGAGTAGCTTCCTAGATGAAAACCGATCTGCGTTTTAAATGGTGAATCCCCAGAGGATAGCCAATCTCATTTTGAATAGGTGAAACCCCTTTGTTACAAGGGTGAACCTTCCTTCGAAATCATCAAACCACCGCCCGACACCGGACGGACTCTGACCATTGCAAAATCGCGCCGAACATTCAAAGGTAATTCCATGCATTCATTTTCTCAACCTCGGATCAACAAATTTCAGACTACAGATGGGTGAGCTACGGGTAAGTATCTCTCTCTTCTCGTCTTTCTTTCATATGAAATGAGCATGAATCGAAATAATTCCCCACGGAGTCAGAGCTTTAACGAAAAAGGTAAGGCAATCGAATGTCAAGACTTATTTTCTTTTGATTTTTTCCCCAACGGAGTCGATTAAGAATCTAGGTGTCACCTTGTCTTTGAAAGCAACCTCTAACCGAGATTACTTTCAAAGAGGGGCAGGTATTGACACACGATTTTTTTATCAATTTTTCTTTAGTTTTATTTTGCAAAATTCACTAAAAATTCACAAAAAAAAATCAAAAAAATTAAAAAATCAACATTGGAAGCCTTGGCCATGCATAAGGAACCAATTTGGAACAAAAAATAATTTTTCATATTTTTCACATTTTTTTAATATTTTCGGAAAATAGGAAAATACTTGAAAATTCATAAAAAATACCTCAGGAGGTCGTAAAAATACACAAAAATATCCAATATTTTTATTTTAATTCCCTTTTAATATTGACCTCAAGAAAAACCAAAAATTGAGTTCAATTTTAGGAGTTTCTTCACAACGCCTAGGGTTGAATTTACACAAAAAAATACCAATTGAGTCTTTTTATTTGCAATTTTTGTACATTTAGAGTCTAGACATTCAATTGCAGTCCCTTTGAACTTCAATTTGATCAATTACACCCTCAATTGCGCCAATTGCATGGATTGCGCAAAATCCCCAAACTTTCTTGCAATTTAGTCCCTCAACTTGCCAATTTTTGAAATTAATCTTAATTGAGGGACTATCATGATAAAATTGGACTGTCCCCCTATGTTTTCATACATTTAGAATCGATTGGCATAGGCCTCATGATCCAATTTAATCAAATTGACACTCAATTGAGCTTTTCCCCAAATTGGCAATTTTGGAAATTTTGGGGTTTTTGTGCAAATTGATAGAAAATTTTGGGCAAAAATACTTTTTTAGATAATATCCAGGGTCCTGAATCCAATTTTGAAGTTTAATTGCAAAAATTCCCAGTAAATTTGGATTAATTTTTGAAATTTTTCAAAAATACACTGTCCGAACCGGTTCGGACCGGTTTGACCGCTGGTCGGACCGGTCGAACCGGGCCAAACGATGTCGTCTTCAACCTCCCACTCACCCGATCCTGCAGCTTTAGCGATGGATTTTGGTGATCAAATTGAGGGGCAATTCGATGATAATTGAACTAATTAATTTGGGGGTTTTGTTTTGCGGGTTGAGGAACGTCGATGGTCACCGGCGGCACGGCCAATGGCCGTCGGAGACGATCGGAATTGACGGTCAAAGGCGCTGTAGTCCGAAAAGTCAACATTTCTCAAACCGTGACAAATTCATGCTCGTTTAAGCTCGATTAAGGGTCTAACGGACGTTGACGGAATCACAACCGATTCCGTCACCGTCCGGCGACCAAAATGCGTGAGATTAGCACGTGAGAGACTCGGCCGACTCAAGCTCCCGTGCGCGCCCAAATTTGAAAACGAGTATAAAAGGCTGGGAACCTTCACGAACAAGGTGAGGCTCATTTGGTTCACTCACGCACTAGAAAAGAGAGAGAAAGCAAGAGAAGAAGGGAGAGAAGTTCCCGCGAGGCGTTCCGGTTCAAGTTTCAAACCGAACCTGTGTGACTTCTGCCCAGCCAATCCGGGCCGAATCGAAGTGGCGGATCGTCGTCGGAAGTTCGCCCGAGCAAGGAGGAGTCGATCGGCACAACTCAATCGGAGTACAACCGCTAGAAACGGTAAGTCAAGCTTCGAACATCTCTACTGTGCGATCATGGTATCTCGACTTCTCGAGCACGATTCTGTCAATTGATGTGTGTGTTTTTATCCTTGAGCATCCCCGACTCCGTTCGCATCTTCGTTTTGCATTAACCTTGTTCAAAAACCCCGAGTCGGACCTCCAACCTCCCTCGCTCTAGTCGGACCTCGCCCGGACGATTTCAGCCGCTGCGAGCTCTATCCAAGCTCGAGGTAAGTCTCCTAAACTTCCCGTGATGCTCGTGTATGAAGTAATTAGCCTATTATGCTCCGTGTTTTGAGATTGAACTCTGAGATATCATTTCGTGCGAAGAGCAATGTTTGTGATTTAGTCGATGGAATCCTTTGATTTTTTTAGTATGCTGATCGGGAGGTCTTTAGGAATCGTTTGGTTTTGGTTTGGGGTCGATCGGCCGAGGTTTCGCCATCGGGTCTCGCCGGGAAGCCTCGGCCGTCCGTCCGGTCTTGCTGCGAGGTTGAAGACGATGACGTGGCGACTCAAATGAGTCAACGAGCTGACGTATCGCCTTATGATTGGGCCAGGCTGTCGCCGACTCACCTCGGCCGTTGGCGCGAGCGGGCCGAGTCGGCCTTCATCCGACGGCCGAGATAATTAGAGAGATTTGATTCTCGGCCGTTGGATCAATATTTTCGTATTTTTAGATAATTCGTATATTAGATGGAAAATAAAAAATGGGTAATACGGCGACGTTTTGTATAGACGATGTGGTGTCGTTTTGGCATTAGATGGAATGGACGGCTCGGATCGAGTCAAGTTTAGATCCTAGCCGTCCGTGCACTTAATTGAAGTGATGTCGTTTTGATTGAGAAAGGGCGGACGGCTCGGATTAGATTTTGAATCTAATCTTGGCCGTCCATATGACAGAGTGATGCGGCGTCGTTTTGAATGTTACCAAAGCGCCGTCGTTTTATGTATAATAGGAACAAACGGCTCGGATTGAACCTTAGATCGGATCGTGGCTGTCCATTCGAGGTATGATGCGACGTCGTTTGGCTTTTAGACGCACGAACGGTTGAGATTAATCTTTGAAGTTGATCTCGGCCGTCCTTTTTGTTTTAGTATATTCGAATATTAGAAAATTAATATTAGAAAATCAAAAATAAAAAAGAAAATAGGAATACGGCACCGTTTAGCCTAGAGTGAGTCTGAGTCTGGTCTGGGCTGGGTTGACCGGTCGTTGACCGGTTTGACCCGGTCCAGAATATTAATAAAAAATATTATAAAAATAGATAAAATTTTCCAAAAATTCCAAAAAAATTGTAAAAATACCTAGAAAATTCACAAAAATTCCCATACTTTCACAAAAAATTTCTAAAAAATTCTAGATCGATTCGGGACTCTTAAAGTCTGGATCGAAAATTTTGAGACTTCGAGGGTCGATCCGTGTCGATCCGGAAAATTTCCCAACATTTTTAGAAAATAAATAAAAAATTCCAAAAAAATTAGAAAAATTAGAAAAATTCCATAAAATCACAAAAAATGGGAAATGGCCACATTCAACTGGCCCGACCCCAATTTTGTGATTTTCGGGTCCCGAACACCCAAAAATGACCATTCTACTCTTACGGGTCTTCCGCCCCAAATTTTCCCGAATCAACCCCGAAACCCAAATTTGACTTTTCTGTGGGCCGATAGGGCCATTTTAGACATGCCTATATGATTGATTGATTTGATTGATTTTGATTGTCTTGATTGCGCTTTTAATTTTCTGATTGTAATTGATAGGAATAGCAAAATTCCCGTCCGCATGAACATCCTAGAACTATTAGAGCCTACCTCACCCGATATCCCATCCGCATGAACTCGTAGGTTAGAAAATCACTCAACATCGGTAACCGAAAGGGCGTCGATGAAAATCTCGGCGTAACCAAGTCCCCGGACCCAAAAATCTCTGGTTTTCGCGGAACCGAACGGTTTCTCCCGACCGCTCGGTAGGGTTTTCCGATCATACCCTTCAATAAATTGATCGGTGGCGACTCCAAAATTGCATGTACACATTGCACATGCCACCCGACCACACTAAGGTCGATATTCGATATAAATTTTACCCGACATCGCGATTCGAGTAATGGGTCTTGGGAGAGACCCGCGATCCCGAAAGATCCCGCGACTCCACCGGGGTCATACATACATATAAAAAGGGAGGATCGGCTCATTAGCCCTACTCGCCCGCCGGGAAGGAAATTTTCCGACGGAGGAGGGTCGCGACATGTACAAGCGGGATTTGTGGGCAAAGCATGTTCCACTATTTCACAGTTTAACCTGGCATGTTAGCATACGACCATGCGAAAATATTTTGATATTCTTTGAGTAATGCTGTCATTCTTGAAATGTCGATTGCAGATAGATGTCCTATATTTTCACCTCTTTAATGCAAACCGAGTCTCCCCAATTAATAGTAATGGGTTCTTCGGAAATCGGAGGCTTAGACTCTTCAAAACAATCCCATTCTTTCTTGATATCGCTCACATCGGCTTCTTCTTCATCAATCTCATATGAGTAGTCATCGAGCTTATCTAAGTCACATATTAACTTGTTATGCATGGGTGGGATGATATGCCCGAAATGCATTAAGAAAGGTTAGTATACAAAAATTATAAAATTAAAGAATGCATGATCTATTATGACTGGAAAACATTTTCGAATTCACTTTTCGAAGGAAAAGAACCGGAAAGAGAACTAGTCCTTGATTTTTTGGACATCTTGATTCTCAAAGTGCCATTTTAAAATTCAGGATCATACGGCGGATCGTGCCTCAAGTTATATGGTCGGGACAATTGTCATCATTGGATCAATCCGTTATTCCATATATCCTTAATAAAACTGGAGATGATTTTCATTAATAGATGCAACTAATGGCAATACAATACCGCACTTCTTGGATCATAGTATGAGACCCAAAGGGTGCTAAAGAGAAGAAATAGCGAAAAGCTTTAGCTGTAGGAAACAAAATGTAGTAATTGAAATGCATTAAAAAGTAAAGTTCGGAAAGAGCCTTTTACTCGGGGGTGGGAAAGTCGTTATCGAGCCACTCAATGATCACATTCACCCGATTGTCCAGAAACGGGTTGAACAAGTCCGGCTCCGCAGCTTGAGAAATATCTTCATCTTCCAGCCATTTTCCTCCCTTGGAGAATACTTGAGATAAGGGATTCTCGAACATTTTCCCTTTAGCTTTCCATGCATCGGTGCCAATAAAATGACCATCTCGGTATCCACGGCGTCCTTGGTCTCCATAACACTTATTTCGACCTCGGCCTCGACCCGTGTCATACTTCATCACTCCCTTATATCCCGGACCAACCTTATGGTCATTCAAGTCAAGATTTAAGGGGTTACGGATTCCTTGGCCATATTTTCCTAGTCCAGTGCCGGGAATGAAACCATTTGTAAGGAGTACCTTTCCCGGCATAGTCGCAGGCTTTGACAATTCCGAAGTAGCTATTTTTGTATCGGATTGTACGTGCATAACAAATACGATGTCAAAGGTGTGATAGCTCAGCTCATCCTCCTTCGAGGGCTCGATGTAGGGAACCATTCCTTTCAAGGAAGCGCGATGTCCCATCTCGCCATGGATAGTGATCAGTTGGCCTCTGACCACAAATTTAACCTTCTGATGCGGACAAGAAGGTACTTGCTCGAATACGTGAATCCATGGTCTTCCCAATAGTAGGGTGAAAGCACTAGGAATATCCAACACTTGAAATGGTATGGAGAAAGTTACCGGTCCAATGGAGATGTCCAGTTCAATCTCTCCCACCACGTTTTTGGAAACTCTGTTAAATGACCGGATGGTTGCTTTGGACGTTTTGACGAACTCCTCATTTATCCCTAAGCTCTTTAGAGTGCTCAAAGGACATAGATTAAAAGCAGAGCCGTTGTCAATTAAGACATTGTCGCGACCCTCCGTCCGTCCGGCGAAGAGGTTAACGAGCCGATCCTCCTCTTTTATAAATTTTATAGGACCCCCGGTTGTCGGCGGGGTATTTTTTAAGGATCGCGGGTCTCTCCCAAGACCCATTACTCGAATCGCGATGTCGGGTAAAATTTATCAAATATCGAAATTGACCTTGTGTAGTCGGGTGGCATGTGCGAGATGTACATGCAATTTGGAGTCGCCACCGATCGATTTATTGGAAGGTACGATCGGAAAACCTTACCGAGCGGTCGGGAGAAACCGTTCGGTTCTGCGAAAACCGGAGATTTTAGGTCCGGGGACTTGGTTACGCCAAATTTCATATTTGACGCCCTTTCGGTTACCGATGTTGATTGTTTTTCTAACCTAAGAATTCATACAGATGTAATATCGGGTGAGGTAGGCCCTAACAATTCTAAGTTTTCATGCGGATGGGAATTTTCTATCATAATCAATCACAATCGGAAAAATTAATGCGCAATCAAAATCATTACAAGCAATCAAATCAATCAATCACGGTTTGATATGTCTAAAATGGCCCTATCGGCCCACACAAAAATCAATTTTGGATTTCGGGGTGATTTGGTGAAAATTTGGGGGCGGAAGGCCCGGAAGGGTAGAATGGTCATTTTTGGGAGTCGGGATTCGAAAATCACAAAATCGGGGTCGGGCCAGTTGAATGTGGCCATTTCCCATTTTTTGTGATTTTATGGAATTTTTTCTATTTTTTGGAATTTTTATTTATTTTTCAAAAATATTGGAAATTTTCCGGATCGAAATTAATCGACCCTCGAAGTCTCAAAATTTTCGATCCAGACTTTATGAGTCCCGAATCAATCTAGGAATTTTTAGAAATTTTTTGTGAAAATCTGGGGATTTTTTTGAATTTTCTAAGTATTTTTGCAATTTTTTTGGATTTTTTGGAAATTTCTTTTTATTTTTTTATTATTTTTTATTATTAAACCAGATCGGGTCAACCCGGTCAACGACCGGTCAACCCGGTCTGACCGCCCATTGACCCGACCGGTACCCTATACGGTACCGTATATGTACTATCCTATTTATTTTCGTATTTTCCAATATTAAATCCTAATATCCGTATATATGCAAAAATGATGGACGGCCGAGATCGATTCCTGGATCAATCTCGGCCGTCGATTCCTTCCTAAGTGAAACGACGACGTCCCGGCTTGTAAACTCAAAACGACACCGTCCTCCTTAATCAAATGGACGGCCACGATTTTGTCTAAATCTGATCCGAGCCGTCGGCTTATTCTCCATCAAAACGACACCGTATCAATTAAATGCACGGACGGCCCGGGATCTAAACCGGATTCAATCTCAACCGTCCATTCCGTCTAAAGCCAAAACGACGCCGAATCGCCTACATTAAACGACACCGTTTTACATTTATTGGATTATTCATCTAATATATCTAATATCCGAAATTGAAAAAGCGAGATCCGACTACCGAGAATCAAACTCCTCGATTTATCTCGGCCGTCCGATCGGATCCGAGTCGGCTCGCTCGCGCCAACGGCCGAGCCGACTCGGACGTGAGCTGGTCCAACCAAGAAACGACACCTAGGACGCTGACTCGTTGACCATGACACGTCGACATCATCTTCTTCCTTGCGACGAGAGCTAACGGACGGTCAGAAACGTTCCGGCGAGATCCAACGGCGAGATCTCGCCGGAATGACACCAAACCAACGCCAATACACTCGCCTCTCTTTCTAGATTGACATATCCAAGAATCAAACATTTTCATCCACCAAATCGCGAGAATCGAGCTAAGCACGATCACGGCATCTCGTAGCTTGATCAAGCAACACAAAGCATGATAACCTAATTCTATCACACGTAAGCTCAAAAAGGAGTTGAGGAAACTTACCTCGAGTCCCGATTGGACTCGCGATGGCTAGAAAGGTCTGGCCGGTGTTCGGCCGCACCGAGCTGCAATGGAGGTTCGACTCGGGGTTTTCGAGATGAATCGATGCAAAACGAAGGTGCGATGGTGATCAGTGAAGCTCAAGAAGGAAAACGCACACTATAATTTCACCAATCATGCTCGGAGCGGAGGGATGCCATGATTGCGCAGAAGAGAAATCGAGAGCTCACCTTGCAGTTTTTTGGACGTTATAGACCGAGTGAGCTGCTCCGATCGTCTTCTCTAAGCTCGGGCGAACTTCCGGTGGCAATCCGGTGGTTCGATTTGGCCTGAATCGCCCGGGCCGAAGTTGCACGGTCTCGGTTGAAGCTCCGGCGAAGGTCTCGCTCGTAGTCTCCCTCTCTACCTTTCTCTCTTTCTCTCTCTATTCTGGTAGTCAAGCGAACAGAATGAGCCCCCCCTTCGCGAATATTCTCCCGAGCCTTTTATACTAACTTTCAAATTTTTGGCGCGTCGGGCAAGGTTGAGTCGGTGATGATTACACGTGTTTGTCACGTGATTTTTGGTCACCGGAGGTCGGACGGAGACGGCAATCACCACATATTCCGTTTAGTCCTCCGTTAGTCGCGAATTGAGCTCAAATTTGTGTATTTTTGCGAAGTGTTGACTTTTGTGTGCGCCGAGCCTTTGACCGGCCGCTCCGCCATACTACGGCGGCCATTGGCCACGCCGCCGGTGCCAATCGACGCGTAATCACCTGCATAACAAAAACCCTCTATCAATTGAATCAATTAGGGTTGAATTGGCTCTCAATTTGGTGATCAAAATTCACTTCCAAATCTGCAAAATGGCGCGCCTGAGCTGGGGAAGACGACACTGTTTGGACCGGTTCGACCGGTCCAACCAGTGATCAGACCGGTCCGAACCGGTTCAGACAGTGGATTTTGTGCAATTTTCAAAATTAATCAAAATTTACTGAGAATTTTTGCAATTAAACCTCAAAATTGGACTTAGGGGCCTGGATATTATCTATAAATGCAATTTTGCCCAAAAGTTCTTATCAATTTGCACAAAAACCCCAATTTTTTCAATTCGCCCAAATTGGGGAAAACTTCAATTGAGTATCAATTTGATAAAATTGGACTATGAGACCCATCCCAATCGATTCAAAATGTGTCAAAACCTTAGGGGTAACCCAATTGTGTATAGAAAGTTCCTCAATTGAAAGTAATTTCAAAGATTGCAAATTGAGGGACTAAATCGCAAATATTTTGGGGATTTTGTGCAATCTGTGCAATTCGCGCAATTTAGGGTGCAATTGATCAAATTGAAGTTCAAAGAGACCACAATTGAATGTCTAGACTCCAAATGTGCAAAAATTGCAAATAAAATGACTCAATTTGTATTTTTTATGCAAATTCAACTCTAGGCATTGTGAAGAAACACCTAAAATTGAACTCAATTTTCAATTTTTCTTGAGGTCAATATGAAAAGGGAATTAAAAGAAAAATATTGGACATTTTTCTGTATTTTTGTGACCTCGAAAAGTATTTTTGTATGAATTTTCAAGTATTTTCCTATTTTCTGAAAATATTAAAAAAAATGCGAAAAATATGAAAAATTATTTTTTGTTCCAAATTGGTTCCTTAAGCTTGGCCAAGGCTTCCAATGTTGATTTTTTAATTTTTTTGATTTTTTGTGAATTTTTGGTGAATTTTGGAAAATAAAAATAAAAGAAAAATGATTAAAAATCGGGTGTCAACAGTTGCCCCTCTTTGAAAGTAGTCTCGATTAGAGGTTGCTTTCAAAGACAAGGTGACACCTAAATCCTTAATCGACTCTGCTAGGGAAAAATCTAAAGAAAATAAGTCTTGACATTCGATTGCTTTACCTTTGTTGTTAAAGCTCTCGACTCGTGGGGAATTATTTCAGTTCATGCTCATTTATATGAAAGAGAGATAAGAAGAGAGACTTACCTGTGGCTCACCCGTATATGGTTTGAGACTTGTTGATCCGAGGTTGAAAGATTCGGTGTATGGAATTACCTTTGGATGAACGGCGAGATTTGCAATGGTCGGCGTTCGTCGGGTGTCGAGTGGTGATTTGAAGACTTAAGAGGGAGGTTCACCCTTGTAACAAAGGGGTTTCACCTATTCAAAATGGGTTTGACTATCCATTGGGGACTCAACATTTTAAAAAAAAAAGGGGCAAATCGGCTTTCATCTAGAAAGCTACTCACCGTCTGGAAGGGGAGGTTCACCCTTGTAACAAAGGGGTTTCACCTATTTAAAAGAGATTGGCTATCCTCCATGCGGGGACTCACCATCTAAAAATCAGATCGGCTTTCGTCTCTCCAGCTACTCACCGTTCGAGGGGGAGGTTTACCCTTGTAACAAAGGGGTTTCACCTATTTAAAAGAGATTGGCTATCCTCCATGCGGGGACTCACCATCTAAAAAGCGGATCGGCTTTCGTCTCTCCAGCTACTCACCGTTCGAGGGGGAGGTTCACCCTTGTAACAAAGGGGTTTCACCTATTTAAAAGAGATTGGCTATCCTCCGTGCGGGGATTCACCATCTAAAAAGCAGATCGGCTTTCGTCTCTCCAGCTACTCACCGTCTGAGGGGGAGGTTCACCCTTGTAACAAAGGGGTTTCACCTATTTAAAAGAGATCGGCTATCCTCCATGCGGGGACTCACCATCTAAAAAGCAGATCGGCTTTCGTCTCTTCAGCTACTCACCGTCCGAGAGGGTGCCATCTGAGGACCTAGGTTGACTAGTGTACCTACAGAGCTCAAACCCTATTTCAAATTTTCAAATAAGCAGATCGGCTTTCGTCTCTCCAGCTACTCACCGTTTGAGAGGGTGCCATCCGAGGACCTAGGTTAACTAGTGTACCTACAGAGCTCAAACCCTATTTCAAATTTTCAAATAAGCAGATCGGTTTTCGTCTCTCCAGCTACTCACCGTCCGAGAGGGTGCCATCTGAGGACCTAGGTTGACTAGTGTACCTACAGAGCTCAAACCCTATTTCAAATTTTCAAATAAGCAGATCGGCTTTCGTCTCTCCAGCTACTCACCGTCTGAGAGGGAGGTTCACCCTTGTAACAAAGGGGTTTCACCTATTTAAAAGAGATTGGTTATCCTCCATGCGGGGACTCACCATCTAAAAAGCAGATCGGCTTTCGTCTCTCCAGCTACTCACCATCCGAGAGGGTGCCATCCGAGGACCTAGGTTGACTAGTGTACCTACAGAGCTCAAACCCTATTTCAAATTTTCAAAAAGAGGATCCGAGGACCCGGGGATGCCGGAAGACCCGCAGAAAATCCAAGTTAATCAAATCTTTAAAATGTAACTTTTCCGAGGATTTGGGATCACTAGGGAACCTGCAGAAAGTTCAATCAAACATCATTAGTATGACAATTCTAAGTCATGAGGAGAGACTTAAGAATTCTTAGACAAATTTTCAAAGTGTATTTTGTGAAGGAAATGTGTCCAATCACAATTTCGAATTTCCACCGAGGATGGATTTTAAATGGCACATCCCGAGCATTCTACAAAAAGGTTGTCTTAAATGTTTTTCAAAAGGTTTTCCTTCATCCAAGAGGGCTTCTCATCATTTTGGAAAGGCTTTTCTTAAAATTCGAATCTGCTCACGTAAAACCTAACCTTGAGGTTTCGGGATCATTCGAGATGCATACAATCCGACTAATCAGAGAAGGCATTTTAAAAGGGACCGTAATTCAGGCCAGGTCAAAGGCTCATCAAAAGATATTCAATTTAAGGTTTAGAAATGAATTTTGATCAACAATAGCTTCTTCCGGTCTACAAGTCAAGAACCCCGAAGTCATGATAAGACAGGATTGTACTTACCTCTTTAAGTGGTAGCTTCTTGTATGATTTCTTGCATTAACCTGAAACACCTCTTAGATCAGAAAAGTTTTGGCGACGGGTTGTATCTTGGTTTAAGGTGGGCTCTTTAAGAATGGCCATATTTTCAAAAGAGGGGTGAACTTTGGTGATCACCTTGACATTTTTCCAGCATTCATTTGCTTTTACGTAAGATTCATGATCATTCTTTCTTCAATCGATTTTGAGGATTTTCCTCTTTTCATCTTGATGATTTTTCTTTAGGAATTCCCCCTTTTCGGGATGCTCTTTTCATGGGCTTTGGCCTTGCTTTTACCAGGCACTTTGCATTTTCTAGCCCTTTCATTCTTTATCATTTTCGCATTGACTGGCTCTTTTGAGACTAGTATCAAAATTCTTCCGATCATGCTTTTTGACTCATTGCTGGTAATTCCTTTGTTTGCCCCAGTGTAGGGAGGTGATCACCAACAAGGGTTTAGAAATGAACATTCAAAGGCTCAAATTGGCTTTTCAAAGGGTAAGTGTTTGGGATATAGAAATGAAGTGCTTTTCTTCACTTTGAGGTGTTCCAAGTCTTTGCCAGAAATCACCCATAGCTATCACAAAAAGATTGATACAAGTTAGCACAATAAAGTCTTACTTGATCTTTTCTCCAAGGAATCATCCAATGAACCTCCAAATATGCCCCAGTGTGGGGTGGTTCTTGACAGGGTTATATTCATAAAATTCTCCCTTTTGGCTCTGAGTGGTTATCAAGGGATATAAATGTGTGTGGATGATTTTGAAATGGAAATGCCTTTCATCATTTCAGTCCACGTAATCACCGCGAATGATCCCTACGTCCCAAAATTAAGCTCTTTCGCTCTATCACTCTCACTCATCGCTCAAGTGTATCGGGGACATGTTTGAGGATAATGCTTGCCTCTTTTCATCTGAAGGATCATTCTTTTGAAAAACTTTCAAAGCATGCCCTTTTATAGAAACTCGGGGCGTTTTCATCAAAATTCATCACTTGCAAAATGTTCTTATCAAAAGATATGTTCGGAAGATGTTTTTGTAATTTGGAAGGGATGCTTCTTTGAAAGGGCTTTGTAGCTTCACGAATCCAAAATTTTTTTAAATTTTTAAGCATGACAGTGTATGAAAATACTTTGTAAAGAAGAGAACCTCAAACCTGTCTTCTTCAAATATTGACTTCTGTCCCCTGTAAAAACAAAAGGGAAACAATCAGTTCAAGACATTTAAAATTTTAAGTTCCGAAGCGATTTCTTCTTGTCTCCTTCGGATGTTGACTCCCGTTTCCCGTAAAAACCAAAGGAAACAAATCAGTTCAAAGATATACGAAATTTTCAAATCCCGGAGCGACTCCTTTCTACCTCCTTCGGATGTCGACTCCCGTTTCCCGTAAAAACAAAAGGAAACAAATCAGTTAAAGATATTCAAAATTTGTAATCCAAAATACCAGGTAACTTCCCTGTCTTGATCGGTTGCTCTGCAAAGTTCTTCATGATTCCCAGTCCACCTACAAAATACGGACATATGCAAATGCGTGTATGCAAATGTCATGCGAATGCAAAATCTTATGTGACTCAGATCTGCTCATCAATTGCTCTGAAGCTCAATTTTATTTCAAGGATAATATCTCTTCACGGCATCCGAATTCACTAGACTTGCCAATTCTTCTCCATCCATGTTTACAAGTATAAGAGCTCCTCCGGATAAGACCTTTTGAATCACGTAAGGGCCTTCATAATTTGGCATGAATTTACCTCCTGGATGTTGGGCATTTGGGAGCATTTTCTTCACAACTAGCATCCCTGTTTCAAAATTTCTAGGTTTAACCTTCTTGTTAAAAGCTCTGGCCACTTTCTTCCGGTAGCTCTGACCATGACAGATAGCCCTTAATCGCCTTTCATCAATCAAATTTAACTGTTCATGTCTCTGCCGGTTCCACTCTTCTTCCGTGAGCTCTACCCGAGATAGAATCCTTAAAGAGGGGATTTCCACCTCTACCGGTAGGACTGCTTCCATACCGTATACCAAAGAGTAGGGAATTGCCCCAGTTGAAGTACGTACTGAAGTTCGATAAGCCATAAGAGCATATGGCAATCTTTCGTGCCAATCTCTATACTTCTCTGCAGTCTTGGCCAATATCTTCTTGATGTTCTTGTTTGCCGCTTCCACAGCTCCATTCATTTGTGGGCGGTAAGGTGAAGAATTAAGGTGTCGTACCTTAAATTGCTCCAATAGGTGATCGACTACCTTGTTGTTCGGATTGGAGCCATTGTCCGTAATGATGGCTCTTGGAATCCCATATCTTGAGATGATATCTCGCTTGACGAATTTGGCCACACTATTCGCAGTGACATTGGTATATGAGCTAGCTTCAATCCATTTGGTGAAATAATCAATAGCCACCAAAATAACGCGATGTCCGTTGGAGGCCTTCAGGTTGATAGGGCCAATCATATCAATTCCCCACATGCGGAATGGCCATGGTTCTGACATTTGATGTAGCTCGCTTGCCGGCGCATTTATCCCGTCGCCGTATACCCGACATTGATGACAGGATCTAACATGCTGGTTACAATCCGATTCGATAGTCATCCAGTAATACCCGAGCCTCATAATCTTCTTGGCGAGGAGGTGGCCATTCATATGCGGTCCGCATTCTCCTTCATGAATCTCTTTCATAATGAGATTTGCTTCTTTGGAATTCACGCACCTCAGTAAGACCGAGTCAAAGGATCTCTTGTATAGGATCTGTCCGCTGAGGAAAAATTTAGATGCCATCTTGCTCATGTACTTTTTATCTTCTGGTTGACTGTCTTGTGGGAATTCGCCCTTCAGTAGGTAATTTTTAAGGTCATGATACCACGGTTCTTCATCGGGCTCTTCTTCAATGACCATGCAGTATGCGAGTTGCTCCAAGATGTCAATTCTCAACGGTTCTATCTCAAGGCCATCTTGCACTTGTAACATTGCTGATAATGTGGCCGGAGCATCAGCAAAGTGATTCGAGTTCTTGGCGGATATTCGAAAGTGATCTCTTCAAAGTGTTGGATCGGATTTTCTAGGTATTTATGATAAGGAATAAGCTTCGGATCCTTCGTCTTTCACTCTCCTTGAGTTTGTAAAATAATCAGCATGGAATCTCCATATACCAAGTAGCTTCTTCACCTTTAATGATATGGCCAATTGTAACCCAAGAATGCAGGCTTCATATTCGGAAATATTGTTGGTGCAGGGGAATACCAACTTGGTTGAAACCGGATAATGTTGATCTTCGGGGGATATCGGAACCGCCCCAGTACTCGATCCAGTGAGGTTCACTGCGCCGTCGAAATACATTGTCCATTTGTCTTCGGATATGTTCGGAATTTGACCTCCTTTGTTTCGCTCTAAAACATCCTTAGGAGGATTCTCGGCTAGCATGTCAGCAATTGCTCTTCCCTTGACGGACTTTTGGGGAGAGGTTTTGATATCGAACTCGAAAGCAAGTATTTGCCATTTAGCCATCTTTCCTAGCAACGTTGGCTTCTCCAAAAGGTACTTGATATGGTCATTTTCAGTGACCAGCTCTATATGATAATGCAAAGTGTATCGCCTCAATCTGTGGAGGACCCAAACCAATGCTACGCAAGTCCTTTCCACTGCTGGGTATTTGACTTCAGATGTTGTGAACTTTTTGCTCAAATAATATATGGCACGTTCCTTATGATCCTTGGGGTTAGTTTGGGTAAGTAAAGCTCCCAAAGACTCATCGTTAACCGTCAGATCTAGAGTTAAAGGAACGTTAGGGATAGGAGGTACCAACACCGGAGGTTGTACCAGGTATTCCTTGATCTTCTCAAATGCTTGTTGGCATTCCGCATCCCACTTTACTTTTGCGCCTTTCTTTAACAGCTTGAAGAAAGGTTTCGCCGTTTCTGATAGTTGAGATATGAATCTGGATATATAATTCAATCTTCCCAGTAGACCCCTTATTTTCTTGACAGTGGAAGGAGTTCCTATTTCCCATATGGCTTTAATCTTGGAAGGGTCAATTTCAATACCACGGCTGCTCACCACGAATCCTAGCAGCTTTCCGGATCTTGCGCCAAATACGCATTTTGCCGGATTCAACTTGAGCTTATACTTTCTCAATCGATCAAATAACTTCTTCAGCATTTTAACGTGGTCTTCTCCAGGCTTGGACTTGGTAATCATATCGTCCACATAGACCTCAATTTCCTTATGTATCATGTCATGAAAAAGGGTTACCATAGCCCTTTGATATGTTGCCCCTGCATTTTTCAATCCAAATGGCATTACCTTGTAACAGAAAGTTCCCCATTGCGTAGTGAATGAGGTCTTGATCCTATCTTCTTCCTTCAGCATGATCCGATTATATCCTGAAAATCCATCCATAAAGGAGAATAATTCAAAGCCCGCGGTACTGTCGACGAGTACATCAATGTGCGGCAAGGGAAAATCATCTTTCGGACTAGCTTTGTTCAAGTCCCGATAATCCACGCATATTCTAATTCTCCCATCTTTTTTCTTAACCGGTACGATGTTGGCGACCCAATCAGCATATGGGACAGCCTCGATAAATCCAACCTTAAGGAGCTTCATCACCTCTTCCTTGATTTTATCTGCGAGTTCAGGATTCATTCTTCCGGGCGATTGATTTACGGGTGTGCAAGAAGGATTCGTGGGCAGAGCATGCTCCACAATTTCACGATCTACACCCGGCATGTCAGCATATGACCAGGCGAAGATATCTTGATATTCTTTGAGCAATGCCATCATTCTTAAAACATCTGCAGACAAGTGCCCTCCTATTTTCACTTCCTTAATGCAATGAGAATCCCCCAAATTAATAGTGATAGGTTCTTCAGAAATAGGAGGCTTAGATTCTTCAAAACAATCCCATTCTTTCTTGATATCGCTCACATCAACCTCATCTATATCAACTTCGCATGCATAGTCATTGAGCTGATCCGAGTCACATATTAACCTCGTTATGTATGGGTGGGATGACATGCCCGAAATGCACCATGAAAGGTTAGTATTCAAAGATGATAAAATTGAAGGATGCATGATTTTTATCATGAAAACATTTTTCAAATTCCAATTTTTTTAGACAAAGAAAGGAGAACTAGTCCACGATCTTCCGGACATCCTGGTTCTCAAAAATTATTTAAAACCCAAGATCATATGGCGGATCGGGCCTCAAGTTTCATGGTAGAATCAATTGTCATCATCGGACCAATCCGTTGCTCCACATGTCTGTAATCAAATTTGTGATGATTTTCATTAATAGATGCAATTAAGAGCAATACAAGATCGCACTTCCTGGATCACAACATGTGACCCAAAGGGTGCTAAAACATTAAAAAGCTTTAAAGCAAATGCAGTAATCAAAATGCATTAAAAGATAAAGTTCAAAAAGAGCCTTTTACTCGGGGGTGGGGAAATCATCGTCCAGCCACTCAATTATCACGTTCACCCGATTATCCAGGAACGGGTTGAATAAGTCCGGCTCGCATCTTCGGTGATGTCTTTATCTTCCAGCCATTTGCCTCCCTTAGAGAACACTTCAAATAAGGGGTTTAGAAACATCTTCCCTTTGGCCTTCCATGCATCGGTACCTATAAAACGGCCACCTTGGTGTCCACGGCGTCCACGGTCTCCATAACACTTGTTTCGACCTCGGCCTCGACCTGTATTATTCTTCGCTATTCCATTATAACCCGGACCAACCTTGTGGTCATTTGAGCTCAAGTTCGGGAGGGTTAAGGATTCCTTGACCGTGTTTCCCTAATCCAAAGACTGGAATAAATCCATTCGAGAGTAGCACTTTTCCCGCCATAGTCGCGGTCTCGAAAGCTCGGGTATAGCCACCTTTGCATCCGGTGACACGTGCATGACGGATACAATGTCGAAGGTATGATAACTCAGCTCCTCCTCCTTTGAGGGTTCAATGTATGGAATCATCCCTTTTAAAGCGGCCCGATGTCCTGTCTCACCATGGACGGTGATCAACCGACCCTTGACCACAAATTTTAACTTTTGATGCGGGGAGGAAGGTACCGCTCCGGACACATGAATCCATGGTCTTCCCGGGAGCAAGGTGAAGGCGCTAGGAATATCCAAGACTTGGAACGGTATAGAGAAAGTCACCGGTCCAATGTCAATGTCCAGCTCAATCTCTCCTACCACATTCTTGGAGACTCCGTCAAATGACCGGATGGTGGATTTGGATGTTTTCACAAAATCTTCATTGATCCCTAAGCTTCTCAAAGTGCTCAGAGGACATAGGTTAAAAGCAGAGCCATTATCAATCAAAACATGAGGAACCTCCTTTCTATGACACCTTACGGCGATGTAGAGAGCTCTATTGTGGACTCGCCCTTCTTTCGGGAAATCTTCATCCGAAAAAGATATCTGATCTTTTAAGAGGATAGCACCTACGAAGTCCCCCAGTCGTACTTCGTTGATGGTTTCCGGAACATGCACCTCATCCAGCACCTTCGGGAGGGCATTCTTATGCTTTTCAGAATTTTTGAAGAGAACTAATAAGGAAATACGTGCGGGCATCTTCCGCAGTTGGTCAACGACCTCATATTCACCGGTCCTCACTACCGATTGCAACTTCTCAACCTCTTCCGCAGTTGGGTCTTTCTTTTCGGAATCCGCCTCTCTCGGTGGATAACACCTTCCGGATCTCATTATGGCGTCAATCTCGCCCGTTCCATAATCCCAATGCACCGCCTTCGAGTTGTACTCTTCCACATGCGGTAACTTAATCTTCACTGGTATGATCTTTTCTGGTGATGACGGTTGTTCCGAACTAGAAGCTTCCAAATCCCAGTTATCAACTTTGTTCAAATCAATCACGAAACGAATCGGGGTATCTACCATCCCGATCATTTCGTCCTCATGAACATCTTCGGGGTTATGTTACGGACCTGGTCTTACCAGACGGCATTTTCTTCATCCAGATCCCTCCGCCTTTCCCTTCTGACTCTTAGGATAATCCCCTCAATTCTCATACCAATCTCCACCATATGTTGGAACGACGAGTAAGTGTACGCATACATGCGGTCAAAGTATTCCGCCGGAAGTGACTTCGATACGAACTCCAGCATTTCTCTCTCCGACGGCGGCGGTTGCACCATCACAGCGTGCTTCTTCCATCTCCTAGCGAAGAGTTCAAAACTCTCGTCTTCACCTTTCCCGATATTCAGCAAATTGGCCTTAGTGAAATAACCCCTAATTCCAGCTTCAAAGTGACGTAAGAAGTGCTCCGATAAATCCTCCCGGCTCGGGACCCGGTCTAGGTCAATTAATCGAAACCATGCTAATGCGGGGCCCATTAAACTATGTCCGAAATTCCGGATCAGCGTTTCGTCATCTTCATGGTGGCTAACCATTTGGCGAAGATAGTATGATATATGCGCCGGAGGACACCCGGCGCCATTATACTTCGTGCGGAAGACCACTCTTGGGTTCACGCCTTGGGGCGGAACATTTCTTGCTTGGGTGAGTGGCGTAATCGGTTCCTTCAACTCATCCATTTTCTTCGACACATTGTCCTCTTGCTCTTCTAGTAGAGCGATCTTTCGATTTTGTGTATCTATAGCCCGCCGTATCTCCAGAATCTGCATGCTTTCTTCTACCGCCATAGTATTCCTTTTGGTCGTCAATTGCGATAAATCTGCTACCATAGTTGTTAAATGACGCATGTGCGTCTCAGCATTAGTAAGTCGCATATCGACCTCTCGATTCTCCTGTTCATTCCGAGGGACCGCCTGGTCCTTGACTTCATCGACCATTCCCACAAATTCTTCACTTTCGGGGTCATCCATTCCTCCCCAACTATCGGGGACTACATCTCCAGAATCAACAAAGAAACTCGGAGGCGCCGAATATAGCACTTTAAAGTTGTAGCCACCACTATCTTCTCCAAGATTATCCACTATCTCGCCCCTCTCTAGGGCCCTTTGCAAAAACCTTCTATCGCCTCGGCGGGCCTTATCCAGACGGATTTCATATTCGTCTATCTCTTCAATTTCTTGGCCATCTTTGATGTTCATCAAATATCCCGAGGGTATTTTTAAAACAGCTCCCCTCGTAGGTTTCATCGCAAATTCTTCGGATAGCATGTCCACCGCCACGTAGGTCCCCTTGAAAGCGACGTCTTCCATTTTTCCTATGATGCCCAAGTTAATCAGCTTTTCTAAGCAAACCTCCTTTTGCTCCCGGGAAATACTTTCTCCTTCCGGGTATTGCGATGCCAATGTCAAGACATCCCGCATTTTACTCATGTCCACTATGAACTCCGGAACCTCCTCCTCTTCACCTCCAAAGATCGCGTTCACCTCGCGATGCTCGTGTAGCGGGTTCGCTGCACATTTGGTTCAGCTTTATCGAACTCTAGAACTTTTCCATCGATCAATGCTTGCACCTTGAACTTCAAAGCGAGACAGTTGTCCGCGTTATGCCCCCCTTTCTCCCATATGGTATATGCACGTCCGGGTCTCATCATACCCAGGAAATCTCGGCGGGTGAGCCCTAGGTGGCTCTTTTGCAACTAGGCGATTTTCCAGAAGCATTGGTAGTAATTTGGATAAGGGTCGGGGTAGTGGGGTGAAAACAATTTGGTTCTTTTTTCTGAATTCCGGTGGTTTGGAAGCGGTCCAGGAGGATGTTCCTTGGGTAGGGATTGAAGGCGAGAAATTTCTGGGCTTTGGCGGGTTAGGGACAAAAGCTACTTCTCCGGTTTGCTCCCTATTATCCCTTCTCAAAGGGTATTGGCGTTTAAAAGGCGCCTCGGGTATCTTCTTTTCTCTTAATGCCCACTCGTGGCGCTCCGCCACCTTGATCGGGTGCGCAAATGTCCGACACCCGGAGGTGTTCAGCTTGTCGAAAAATTCAAATGGAAGGGCCTTGAGAAACAGATCTATTAATTCTTCTTCCGGGACGGGCGGCTTTACTTGCACAGCCGGTGCTCTCCATCTACGGGCGTAGGCGCGAACGGCCTCGCTCTTTCCTTTTGTAGTTCTCGGAAGGTCTTCTCCGGTAAGGGCAATCAAAGTATTAAACTTGTATTGCTTGAAAGAACTCGTGCCGCCGGTTTGTCCCAATCGGCGAGCCTTTTCGGCTCCAATTCAATAAACCATGCCAGGGCTGCCCGAGATAGGCTTTCCTGGAAGGTGTTAACCAATAGTGGGATGTTGTCGGAGAATTGCGACATTCGGCGCAAATAATACTTCAAGTGCGCCTTGGGACACCCAGTCCCATTATATCTCCTTACAAAGTCCGGTTCCTTGTAGTCGGCAGGAACCTCTATCTTCTCAAATGGTGCTACTTTGTCAAACCTCGAGAGTTCATAACCTTGACTCGCCAAACACTCTTCAATCTTAGCAAGCCTTTTGATCTCCTCTTCCACTTTGAGGACCTGTTTCTCCTTCTTTTCCAAATCTATCACAACAGGAGGATCCTTAGGTGGTCTCTCCGGATTCAAAGTGGGATTAGCGGCGGGCGCCGGATTAGCGTTTGCTCCATCGGATGACCCCCGCAGGGCTTGGGGATTAGGATCAGCGGGGTATCTCCCCCGGCTTGCAATCATCATTGCCTTCATCTCTGCCACCATTGTGGCGATCACATTCATTTGGTTTTCCAGATTACCCACACGAGGTGCGAGCTCTTCTTGTTCCATCCTTAATTTGCGCGTTTTGCTACGAATCCTCGTATTTGTCACTCACCTGTTTTCATAATATCAAATTAGTATGGGAAATATTAAGGATTGGAGACATTGATCCGTGGTAATTGACTTTTCTATATGTATGCATGAAATGCTCATAAAAGAAATAGTACGTATTTATTACAAACCAAATTGTTCAAAAGTATCTAAAAGATAACAAATATGTAAAATCTAAATGGGGGAATGGATCTATCCAAGTCGGGGACGCTTCTACTCTTCTTGCTCTTCTGATCCATCGGAATCCCACAAGTATGGGTCTTCTCCTTCTTTTGACATCCACTGCTCCGGATCCTCGGGAATGTACGGTTCTACTCCCGGTACATATGGTACTATGTACTCTGGCTCATATGACTCCACTTCTTCAATCCGAGGAGATACGCACTCGGGTACATATGGCTCGACCGTTGATTGGCGATACTCCTTAAACTTCTGGATATACTCCTTGGAGGCTCTGTGAACGTTCATCTCATCATCCAAATAGTCCGGCCATTCAACTTGTTGCGGTGGGGAATTCTTCAAAGCGTGAAGAATAAGCTTGATCCGGGCCCGATACAACTCTTTTGTTTCCTTAGTGAGCTTTCCTCGTGTCATATCAAATGAGAAGATGCCGGGACAAACATCCGGTGGTATCTCTTGTAGAACTCCAAATTGCCTCACCACTCGAATGGGGTAATACGCCATAGCGCCGGTACATCCCAATAAGGGAATAGGGTTATCTTCAATACCCGAAATGCGAGCCTCCACAATCTTGGGCCAAGTCGGATGCCACCTAATATGTTCGGGTTTCAAATTGTCCAATAGCTCAACCCACTTTTTAAATGAATATTTAGGTACAAGGGATTGACACTTGAGGAAGGATCTAAGAGGGTGGACGTGCTCATTGATCTCATAGCACCCCACTCGGAGTTGGAAAGTCTTTATATGAGAGGTGAACCACAAGTGGAGTAACCCTTTGGGACGCTTGGAAAACAGCCTTTTTTGAAGATTTGGAACGATTGAAGGAAAGAAAGGTCTCAGCTAAGATCATGTACGAATAATCCCACCGACAACATGCTTGTCTGGCTATATGAGTTATGGAGGGGTCAAAAGTGGTCCTAGAAGTTGGGAATAGAACGAATGCAAAGAAAGCCAAGATGAACACCTTTCCCGATTTATGACCGGTTTCGGTGGGTAGAGAGGAATAATTGTCGAAAAGGAACGAGAAGGTGAATTTGTTGGAATTGGATTTGTAAACTTTTTCAATCTCGGAAGTTTTAAGATGGAGAAAACTCGATAACGAACGAGTGGAGTCCATGTCCAAAGGGGGTTGAGCTATTCGTTCTTCAAATTTGGCCCCAATAATAGCGGTATACTCCCCAGCGGAGTCGCCGATCTGTCGCGACCCTCCGTCCGTCCGGCGAAGAGGTTAACGAGCCGATCCTCCTCTTTTATAAATTTTATAGGACCCCCGGTTGTCGGCGGGGTATTTTTTAAGGATCGTGGGTCTCTCCCAAGACCCATTACTCGAATCGCGATGTCGGGTAAAATTTATCAAATATCGAAATTGACCTTGTGTGGTCGGGTGGCATGTGCGAGATGTACATGCAATTTGGAGTCGCCACCGATCGATTTATTGGAAGGTACGATCGGAAAACCTTACCGAGCGGTCGGGAGAAACCGTTCGGTTCCGCGAAAATCGGAGATTTTGGGTCCGGGGACTTGGTTACGCCAAATTTCATATTTGATGCCCTTTCGGTTACCGATGTTGATTGTTTTTCTAACCTAAGAATTCATGCAGATGTAATATCGGGTGAGGTAGGCCCTAACAATTCTAAGTTTTCATGTAGATGGGAATTTTCTATCCTAATCAATCACAATTAGAAAAATTAATGCGCAATCAAAATCATTACAAGCAATCAAATCAATCAATCACGGTTTGATATGTCTAAAATGGCCCTATCGGCCCACACAAAAATCAATTTTGGATTTTAGGGTGATTTGGTGAAAATTTGGGGGCGGAAGGCCCGGAAGGGTAGAATGGTCATTTTTGGGAGTCGGGACCCGAAAATCACAAAATCGGGGTCGGGCCAGTTGAATGTGGCCATTTCCCATTTTTTGTGATTTTATGAAATTTTTTCTAATTTTTTCTATTTTTTGGAATTTTTATTTATTTTTCAAAAATATTGGAAATTTTCCGGATCGAAATTAATCGACCCTCGAAGTCTCAAAATTTTCGATCCAGACTTTATGAGTCCCGAATCAATCTAGGAATTTTTAGAAAATTTTTGTGAAAATCTGGGGATTTTTCTGAATTTTCTAAGTATTTTTGCAATTTTTTGGATTTTTTGGAAATTTCTTTTTATTTTTTTATTATTTTTTATTATTAAACCGGACCGGGTCAACCCGGTCAACGATCGGTCAACCCAATCTGACCGCCCACGGACCCGACCCGTACCCTATACGGTACCGTTTATGTACTATCCTATTTATTTTCGTATTTTCCAATATTAAATCCTAATATCCGTATATATGCAAAAATGATGGACGGCTAAGATCGATTCCTGGATCAATCTCAGCCGTCGATTCCTTCCTAAGTGAAACGACGACGTCCCGGCCTGTAAACTCAAAACGACACCGTCCTCCTTAATCAAATGGACGGCCACGATTTTGTCTAAATCTGATCCGAGCCGTCGGCTTATTCTCCATCAAAACGACACCGTATCAATTAAATGCACGGACAGCCGGGATCTAAACTGGATTCAATCTCAACCGTCCATTCCGTCTAAAGCCAAAACGACGCCGAATCGCCTACATTAAACGACACCGTTTTACATTTATTGGATTATTCATCTAATATATCTAATATCCGAAATTGAAAAAGCAGATCCGACGGCTGAGAATCAAACTCCTCGATTTATCTCGGCCGTCCGATCGGATCCGAGTCGGCTCGCTCGCGCCAACGGCCGAGCTGACTAGGACGTGAGCTGGTCCAACCAAGAAACGACACCTAGGACGCTGACTCGTGGACCATGACACGTCGACATCATCTTCTTCCTTGCGACGAGAGCTAACGGACGGTCAGAAACGTTCCGGCGAGATCCAACGGCGAGATCTCGCCGGAATGACACCAAACCAACGCCAATACACTCGCCTCTCTTTCTAGATTGACATATCCAAGAATCAAACATTTTCATCCACCAAATCGCGAGAATCGAGCTAAGCACGATCACGGCATCTCGTAGCTTGATCAAGCAACACAAAGCACGATAACCTAATTCTATCACACGTAAGCTCAAAAAGGAGTTGAGGAAACTTACCTCGAGTCCCGATTGGACTCGCGATGGCTAGAAAGGTCCGGCCGGTGTTCGGCCGGACCGAGCTGCAATGGAGGTTCGACTCGGGGTTTTCGAGATGAATCGATGCAAAACGAAGGTGCGATGGTGATCGGTGAAGCTCAAGAAGGAAAACGCACACTATAATTTCACCAATCATGCTCGGAGCGGAGGGATGCCATGATTGCGCGGAAGAGAAATCGAGAGCTCACCTTGCAGTTTTTTGGACGTTATAGACCGAGTGAGCTGCTCCGATCGTCTTCTCTAAGCTCGGGCGAACTTCCGGTGGCAATCCGGTGGTTCGATTTGGCTCGAATCGCCTGGGCCGAAGTTGCATGGTCTCGGTTGAAGCTCCGGCGAAGGTCTCGCTCGTAGTCTCCCTCTCTACCTTTCTCTCTTTCTCTCTCTATTCTGGTAGTCAAGCGAACGGAATGAGCCCCCCTTCGCGAATATTCTCCCGAGCCTTTTATACTAACTTTCAAATTTTTGGCGCGTCGGGCAAGGTTGAGTCGGTGATGATTACACGTGTTTGTCACATGATTTTTGGTCACCGGAGGTCGGACGGAGACGGCAATCACCACATATTCCGTTTAGTCCTCCGTTAGTCGCGAATTGAGCTCAAATTTGTGTATTTTTGCGAAGTGTTGACTTTTGTGTGCGCCGAGCCTTTGACCGGCCGCTCCGCCGTACTCCGGCGGCCATTGGCCACGCCGCCGGTGCCAATCGACGCGTAATCACCTGCATAACAAAAACCCTCTATCAATTGAATCAATTAGGGTTGAATTGGCTCTCAATTTGGTGATCAAAATTCACTTCCAAATCTGCAAAATGGCGCGCCCGAGCTGGGGAAGACGACATTGTTTGGACCGGTTCGACCGGTCCAACCGGCGGATCGACCGGTCTGAACCGGTTCATAAAGTGGATTTTGTGCAATTTTCAAAATTAATCAAAATTTACTGAGAATTTTTGCAATTAAACCTCAAAATTGGATTTAGGGGCCTGGATATTATCTATAAATGCAATTTTGCCCAAAAGTTCTTATCAATTTACACAAAAACCCCAATTTTTTCAATTCGCCCAAATTGGGGAAAACTTCAATTGAGTATCAATTTGATAAAATTGGACTATGAGACCCATCCTAATCGATTCAAAATGTGTCAAAACCTTAGGGATAACCCAATTGTGTATAGAAAGTTCCTCAATTGAAAGTAATTTCAAAGATTGCAAATTGAGGGACTAAATCGCAAATATTTTGGGGATTTTGTGCAATCTGTGCAATTCGCGCAATTTAGGGTGCAATTGATCAAATTGAAGTTCAAAGGGACCACAATTGAATGTCTAGACTCCAAATGTGCAAAAATTGCAAATAAAATGACTCAATTTGTATTTTTTATGCAAATTCAACTCTAGGCATTGTGAAGAAACACCTAAAATTGAACTCAATTTTCAATTTTTCTTGAGGTCAATATGAAAAGGGAATTAAAAGAAAAATATTGGACATTTTTCTGTATTTTTGTGACCTCGAAAAGTATTTTTTTATGAATTTTCAAGTATTTTCCTATTTTCCGAAAATATTAAAAAAAATGCGAAAAATATGAAAAATTATTTTTTGTTCCAAATTGGTTCCTTAAGCTTGGCCAAGGCTTCCAATGTTGATTTTTTAATTTTTTTGATTTTTTTGTGAATTTTTGGTGAATTTTGGAAAATAAAAATAAAAGAAAAATGATTAAAAATCGGGTGTCAAGAGACATGAGGTACCTCATTTCCATGGCACCTTACGGCGATATAAAGGGCCTTGTTGTGAACACGCCATTCCCTCGGGAAATCTTCACTCGAGAAAGAGATCCGGTCCTTCAAAAGGATGGCACCCACGAAGTCTCCCGGTTGAACTTCGTTAATGGTCTCCGGAACGTGAACTTCATCTAACACCTTCGGGAGGGCATTCTTATGTTTCTCTGAATTCTTAAAGAGATCTAGCAAAGAGATTTGTGCGGGCATCTTCCGAAGTTGATCTACGACTTCGTACTGACTGGTTCTCACAATGGATTGCAGTTTGTCAACTTCTTCCGCAGGTTGGTGTTTTCTTCTCGATTCCGCCTCCCTCGGAGGATAACATCTTCCGGATCTCATGACGGCATCAATCTCGCCTGTTCCATAATCCCAATGTACTGCCTTTGGGTCATATTCTTCCACAGGTGGCAATTTGATCTTCACCGGCTTGACTTCCTCCCGAGGTTGTTCCAGTGTTGGCGATTTTTCCGAGCCGGAAGCTTCCCGACTATCCACCTTATTCGGATCAATTACAAAACGGATCGGGAGATCCACTATCCCAATCATTTCATCTTCATGGACGCTTTTAGGATTGTATTCAGAACCTGGCCTCGCAGGTGTTGCATTAGCGACGTTCTCTTCATTAAAGCGCCTTTGCCTTTCCCTCCCGATTATCATGATGATGCCCTCTGTTCTCATACCGATATCCACCATGTGTTGGAAGGAGGAGTACGTGTATGCGTACATACGATCAAAATATTCCGTCGGTTGAGACTTGAGCATGAACTCTAGCATTTCTCTTTCCGATAGCGGTGGTTGCACCATTATAGCATGCTTCTTCCATCTCCTGGCGAAGAGCTCAAAACTCTCGTCTTCACCTTTTCTAATATTCAGCAAGTTGGCTTTGGTGAAGTACCCTCCGATTCCAGCTTCAAAGTGTCTCACGAAGTGCCTCGACGATTCTTCCCGATTTGGGACCCAATCCAGATCAATTGATTGGAACCAAGCCAAAGCGAGGCCTGTCAAACTTTGCTTGAAATTCAGGATTAGTGTCTCATCATCTTCATGATGGCCAACCATTTGGTGGAGGTAATACGAGATATGTGCCGGAGGACACCTAGCATTGTCATACTTCACACGGAAAATCACCTTCGAGTTCACGCCTTGGGGCGGAATATTTCTAGCTTGGGTGATTGGCAAGATTAAATCTTTCGGTTCATCTACTTTCTTTTAAATGCCGTCGCCTTGTTCTTGCAACAGAGCGATCCTTCGATTTTGTGTTTCCATAGCCTGCCGTATTTCCAGAATCTGCATATTCTCCTCTACTATTGTGGTATTATTTTTGACCACCGAGCGTGACAACTCTGCCACCATGTTCGTTAAATGACGTATATGGGTCTCCAAATTAGAAAGCAGCATATTCGACTCTTGATTCTTCTGCTCATTCTGGGGATCGTCTTGATTCTTGACTTCGCCAACTGTTCCCACGAATTCTTTACTTTCGGGGTCATCCATGCCACCCCAACCGTCGGGAACTATATCTCCGGAATCCACAAAAAAGCTTGGCGGCGCCGAATATAAGACTTTGAAGTTGTAGCCACCGCTATCTTCTCCCAAATTATCAACTATTTTGCCTCTTTCAAGGGCTTTTCGCATGAATCTTCTATCACCTCGGTGAGCTTTGTCTAGACGGACTTCATACTCGTCTTGCTCTTCCATTTCTTCAACATTTTAGACGTTCATCAAGTATCCTGAAGGAACTCTCCAGGTCTTTCCTCTCGTGGCTCACATAATAAATTCTTACGCCGCCATGTCTATGGTCACATAAGTCCCTTTAAAATCGACGTCTTCCATTCTTCCGATGACGCCTAAATCAATTAGTTGCTTCAAACATGCCTCCTTTTACTCCTGGGAAATACTCTCTCCTTTAGGGTATTGTGTAGCCAGGGTCATGATGTCTCGCATTCGGTCTACATCCATTATGAATTCCAGGACCTCTTCTGGATTGTCTTTAAATATCGCGTTCACCTCGTGATATTCGGGTAGAGGGTTCTGTTGCATATTCGGTTTAATCCTATCAAATTCCAGGACCTTACCGTCGATCAAGGCTTGCACCTTATATTTGAGAGCGAGACAGTTGTCCACATTATGTCCCCTTTCTCTCATGTGATATGTCACGCCCCGTGTCCTTTTGGCACGCCAACATCCCTCACTCGCTTATTTCTTCTAGGATCGACAACGGTGAGAAATTTCACCGCAATACAATATGCACATGCGGAAGCGATGCAACACCCAAACAATGAAATTAAACAGAATGACTTGAGAAGACGAGAGATTTTTCATAACATAAAGAGACGATCATTCTTACAGCGCATAGGAACAAAATACAGGAGGATACGAGGGAGACGGTCAGCTTAAGGTAAAAGGGACCTCCCACGAAAGTACTACACCTAAGGGTCGGACTCGTCGACGGAGGATTCAACGGCTAGTGAAGCACACCCGGTAGGGACACTCGCATCTGGTTCGGACTCCGCAGTGTCCATGGGTCGTCATCAGCATCCCTCGACTCTATGATCTCTCCTCCCTCGCCGGGGTCCTCGGGCTCCAGAAGCTCCGACTCGGCGGACTCGTCCTCGGGAACGATGGCCTCCATCTGCCCTGCGGCTCTCAACATCTCGTCCGGTATGACACACTCTCTTAGAGGTCCAAAAAGTGTGTCTCCATCCTTACACGTCCAGGATACAAAAGTATACGGTGTCCGACTATCACCTCCATCATCTACCCATAAGGTGTCAACCTTCCTATGGTACACGTGACTCGGTCCCACTGGGTACGATGTGGTTACGGACTCAAAATCCTTCGGTGATCCAAAAAGTATCGGCATCCTCAAGGTCGGGGGTCCGAAAAGGTTTGGAATACAACTATGAGAATAAATCTCAATAAGCTAACCCCTAAGCCTCGCTCGGGATAACAGTACCTCCAAGCAATTTAATTGAGACACAAAACCCAACATACCACTAGTAGTAATAATAACCTCGAAATCATCAATTAAAGAGAATTGAGACCATGCACACTTCAAATCAATATTTCACCAAATCTATAGTAACAAGCTTTGTACTTAGGCACTTATCAACAATTCAATCACAATGCGTGGCAATAAATTCAAGTGGATCGGTTCCAGCAATCAAGTCCGCAATTATCATTTCGGACTATTCAAAATCAGATTCCCCGCGTCATATAGGCGCCTCAGGGTAGTCGTATCACCTTCCCCGCGTCATATAGGCGCCTCGGGGTATTCATATCACCTTCACATTTACCAATACATTTCCCCGCGTCTTACAGGCGCCTCGGGGTATTCATAAACAACATCTCCGCGTCATATAGGCGCATCGGGGTATTCAAGTACACTCCTGTCGCGACCCTCCGTCGGCAAATTTCCTTCCCGGTGGGCGAGTAGGGCTAACGAGCCGATCCTCCCCTTTTTTTTTATGAGGAAGACCCCGGTTGTCCGCGGGATCTTTCGGATTGCGGGTCTCTCTCAAGACCCATTACTCGAATCGCGATGTCGGGTAAAATTTATATCGAATATCGACCTTAGTGTGGTCGGGTGGCATGTGCAATGTGTACATGCAATTTTGGAGTCGCCACCGATCAATTTATTGGAGGGTATGATCAGAAAACCCTACCGAGCGGTCGGGAGAAACCGTTCGGTTCCGCGAAAACCGGAGATTTTTGGGTCCGGGGACTTGGTTACGCCAAGATTCACATTGACGCCCTTTCGGTTACCGATGTTGAGTGATTTCCTAATCTACGAGTTCATGCAGATGCGATATCGGGTGAGGTAGGCTCTAATAGTTATAGGGTGTTCATGCAGACGGGAATTTTACTATTCCTATCAATCACAATCGGAAAAATTAAAAGTGCAATCAAGACAATCAAAATCAATCAAACCAATCAATCATATAGACATGCCTAAAATGGCCCTATCGACCCACGTAAACAATCGAAATCGGGTTCCGGGGATGTTTTGGGAAAATTTGGGACGAAAGGCCCGGAAGGGTAGAATGGTCATTTTTGGGTGTTCGGGACCCGAAAATCACAAAATTGGGGTCGGGCCAGTTGAATGTGGCCATTTCCCATTTTTGGTGATTTTATGGAATTTTTCTAATTTTTTTGAATTTTTTTTATTTATTTTCTAAAAATGGGAAATTTTCCGGATCGACACGGATCGACCCTCGAAGCCTCGAAAATTTCAATCCAGACTTTATGAGTCCCGAATCGATCTAGAAATTTTTAGAAAATTTTTTATGAAAATCTGGGAATTTTTATGAATTTTCTAAGTATTTTTGTAATTTTTTTGGACTTTTGGGAATTTCTTTTTATTTTTTATTATTATTATTTTTTTATTAATTTGGACCGAGTCAACCCGGTCCGACCGCCGACGTACTCACTCTTGACACTAAAACGGCACCGTCTTTGTATATATCTATTTATTTTTGATTTTCTAAATCGACTTTCTAATATTCGAATATACTAAAATAAAAAGGACGGCTGAGATCAACTTCGAAGATTAATCTCGACCGTTCGTGCGTCTAGAAGCCAAACGACGCCGCATCTAACTGCCTATATTGAACGAGGCTGCATCATACCTCGAATGGACAGCCACGATCTGATCTAAGGTTCAATCCGAGCCGTTTGTTCCTATTATACATAAAACGACGGCGCTTTGGTGTCGCGACCCTCCGGAAATTTCCGTTTTCCGGGGCGAGTAGGGTTAACGAGCCGATCCTTCTTCTTTTATCCGTAACCCCGGTTGTCAGGGGGGTATTTTTTTAGGATCGCGGGTCTCTTCCAAGACCCATTACTCGAATCGCGATGTCGGGTAAAATTTATCAAAAATCGACCTTAGTGCGGTCGGGTGGCATGTGCAAATGTGTACATGCAATTGGAGTCGCCACCGATCGGTTTATTGGAAGGTACGATCGGAAAACCTTACCGAGTGGTCCGGAGAAACCGTTCGGTTCCGCGAAAACCATAGATTTTTGGGTCCGGGGACTTGGTTATGCCAAATTTCATATTGACGCCCTTTCGGTTACCGATGTTGAGTGTTTTTCTAACCTAGGAATTCATGCAACTGCGATATCGGGTAAGGTAGGCTCTAACAGTTCTAAGTATACATGCGGATGGGAATTTTCTATCCTAACGATCACAATCAGAAAAAAATAATGTACAATCAAAATTATCACAAACAATCAAATCAATCAATCAAGGCTTGACATGTCTAAAATAGCCCTAATGGCCCACACAAAAAGTCGAGTTTGGGTTTCGGGGATGATTCGGGAAAATTTGGCGCGAAAGGCCCGGAAGGGTAGAATGGTCAATTTTGGGGTTCGGGACCCGAAAATCACAAAATTTCGGGTTGGCCAGTTGAATGTGGCCATTCCCTATTTTTTGTGATTTTTTAGAATTTTTCTAATTTTTTCTATTTTTTTGAATTTTTATTTTTTTTTCTAAAAATTTAGAAATTTTTCGGATCGACATGGATCCACCTAATACATTGGACGGTCATGATTTCTTCTAGGTCTAATCTGAACCGTCCACCTCACCTACACCTAAACGGCACCGTATGAATTAAGAGGACGGACGGTCGCGATTAAAACTAAGAACCAATCTGAACCGTTCGTCCAATCTAAACCCTAAAACGACGCCGCTCACGCCCTATATACCCTAAACGACGTCGTGTGTTACTAACTAAAACGACGCAGTATTTGATTGATTTTTTTTTAATTTTCTTTCTAATATCCTAATATCCGAAAATACAAAATAAAGATCCAACGGCTGAGAATCAAACTACCCTATTTATCTCGGCCGTTGGATCGGATCCGAGTCGGCCCGCTCGCGCCAACGGCCGAGCCGACTCGCATCCGAGCTGGACCTATCAACTCGTGACACCTCAGCCTGTTGACCTCTTGACCGCCACATCAGCATCGTCTTCTCCATCGCGACGACAACTAATGGACGGCCGAGAACGTTCCGGCGAGATCCAACGGCGAGATCTCGCCGGATCGACATGAAACCACCACCGCTCGACTCGCCTTGATCTCTAGTTCAACATATCCAAAAACTAAACAATTTCATCCACAGAATCAACCTTACTCAAGCTTATACAGTTTCGATATCTCAGAACTCGATTTCACAACACAGAGCATAACTATCTAATTCAAGCTTCAAAATCATTCAAATGAGGTTAAGAATACTTACCTCGGGTTCAGATCGAACCCGCAGTTGCTAGAATAGCCTGGCCGAAGATCGACCGGACCGCGAGATGTTGGAGGTTTGATTGAGGCGACTCGGGCAAAATCAATGCAAAGAAAGGTTGCGATCGTGATCGGAGATGGAATAGAAGTAAAAGGCACACATTAATTTCACAAATCATGCTCAAAATATGAGGATGCCATGATCGCACGGTGAGGAGAATCGAAGTTCAACTCACCTGGTTTGGAGATCGCAGGCTAATCCAAGTGGCTCGGTCACTTTCTGGAACTGCTGTGAAGCTTCCGAAGTGGATCGTGAAGCTCGATTTGCTCGGGATTAGCTTGACGAGCAATCCACGGTCGCCGCTCGAACTCTCGTCAATGGCGGTTGTCGAGAGCGTTCCTCTCTCTCTAACTTACTCTCTCTCTATTCTGTTTACTCTCGCGAGCCAAATGAGCCTCCCTCTGTTCTAGAATCCTCTCACCCCTTTTATACTCGATTTTCGAATTTAGGCGCGTTCGAGAGCTTGAGTCGGCGACGTCCTCACGTGTTGATCACGTGGCTTTTGGTCACCGGACGGTGACAGAATCGGTTATGATTCCGTCAACGTCCGTTTGGCCCTCCGTCGACTAAGAATGTGCACGAATTGAGCCCTGGTTTGTTCACGTTGACTTTTCAAGCCGCCGTGACTTTGATCGGCTCGCCGGAGCTCCTCCGGCGGCCATTGACCTTGATGCTTGATCCAATCGACCCATATCATCTTGGGGAACAAAACGCCTAAGTTAATTGCTTTGATTATCACCGATTGCCTTGTCAATTTGTTCATCAAAATTCGTCCAAGAACTGTTCATTCGCGCGATCATTCTGTGAGGAAGAAGACATCGTGCTGGACCGGTTCAATCGGTCCGACCGGCGGTCGGCCGGTCCGAATCGGTTGCAGGCAGTGAAATTTGCCCAACTTTTCAAAATTAATCAAGATTTACTGGGAATTTTTGCAATTAAAACTCAAAATTGAATTTAGGGGCCTGGATATTATCTAGAAATGAAATTTTGCTCAAAAGTTCAATTCAATTTCTATGAAAACCCCAAATTTTTCAATATTGCCCAAATTGGGGAAAAGTCCAATTGAGTGTCAATTTGATCAAATTGGACCATGAGACCCGTTCCAATCGATTTAGAATGCATGAAAACGTAGGGTGACAGTTCAATTTTACTATGATAGACCCTCAATTAATATTAATTTCAAAAATTGGCAAGTTGAGGGACTAAATTGCAAAGAATTTGGGGATTTTGCCTCATTCGTGTAATTCGTGCAATTGTGGGTGCAATTGATCAAATTGAAGTTCAAAGGGACTGCAATCGAATGTCTAGACTCTAAATGTGTGAAAATAGCGAATAAAAAGTCTCAATTAGTATTTTTTATGCAAATTCAACCTTAGGCGTTGTGAAGAAACACCTAAAATTGGAATCAATTTTCAATTTTTCTTGAGGTCAATATTAAGAGGGAATTAAAGGAAAAATATTGGACATTTTTGTGTATTTTTGTGACCTCGAAAATTATTTTTTATGAATTTTCTAAGATTTTTCTATTTTCCGAAAATATTAAAAAATGTGAAAAATAAGAAAAATTATTTTTTGTTCCAAATTGGTTCCTTTAGCTTGGCCAAGGCTTCCAATGCTGATTTTTTAATTTTTTGATTTTTTGTGAATTTTTAGTGAATTTTGGAAAATAATACTAAAGAAAAATTGATTGAAAATCGTGTGTCAACAATTGTCCTTCTTTGAAAGTAATCTCGATTAGAGGTTGCTTTCAAAGATAAGGTGACACCTGGATCCTTAATCGACTCTGCTGGGGAAAAATCTAAAGAAAATAAGTCTTGACATTCGATTGCTTTACATTTGCTGTTAAAGTTCTAACTCCGTGGGGAATTGTTACGATTCATGCTCATTTATATGAAAGAGAGATAAGAAGAGAGAGAGACTTACCCGTAGCTCACCTGTCTATGGTTTGAGATTTGTCGATCCGAGGTTGAAAGATTCAGTGTATGGAATTACCTTCGAATGAATAGCGAGATTTCGCGATGGTCGGCGTCCTTCCGGTGTCGAGTGGTGATTTGAAGACTTAGAAGGGAGGTTCACCCTTGTAACAAAGGGATTTCACCTATTTAAAATGGGTTTGACTATCCACTGGGGATTCATCATTTATAAAGCAGATCGGTTTTCATCTAGGAAGCTACTCACCGTCCGAAAGGGAGGTTCACACTTGTAACAAAGGGGTTTCACCTATTTAAAGAGATTGGCTATCCTCTATGCGGGGACTCACCATCTAAAACGCAGATCGGCTTTCATCTAGTAAGCTACTCACCGTCCGAAAGGGGAGGTTCACCCTTGTAACAAAGGTGTTTCACCTATTCAAAAGAGATTGGCTATCCTCTATGCGGGGACTCACCATCTAAAACGCAGATCGGTTTTCATCTAGGAAGCTACTCACCGTCTGGAAGGGGAGGTTCACCCTTATAACAAAGGGGTTTCACCTATTCAAAAGAGATTGGCTATCCTCTATGAAGGGACTCACCATCTAAAACACAGATCGGCTTTCATCTAGGAAGCTACTCACCGTCCGGGAGGGTGCCATCTGAGGACCTAGGTTGACTAGTGTACCAACACAAGCTCAAACCCTATTTCAAATTTTCTAAAAAGCAGATCGGCTTTCATCTAGGAAGCTACTCACCGTCCGAGAGGGTGCCATCTGAGGACCTAGGTTGACTAGTGTACCTACAGAAGCTCAAACCCTATTTCAAATTTTCTAAAAAGCAGATCGGCTTTCATCTAGGAAGCTACTCACCGTCCGAGAGGGTGCCATCTAAGGACCTAGGTTGACTAGTGTACCTACGGAAGCTCAAACCCTATTTCAAATTTTCTAAAAAGTAGATCCGCTTTCATCTAGGAAGCTACTCACTGTCCGAGAGGGTGCCATCTGAGGACCTAGGTTGACTAGTGTACCTATAGAAGCTCAAACCCTATTTCAAATTTTCTAAAAAAGCAGATCGGCTTTCATCTAGGAAGCTACTCACCGTTTGAGAGGGTGCCGTCTGAGGACCTAGGTTGACTAGTATACCTACAGAAGCTCAAACCCTATTTCAAATTTTCTAAAAAGCAAATCGGCTTTCATCTAGGAAGCTACTCACCGTCCGAGAGGGTGCCATCTGAGGACCTAGGTTGACTAGTGTACCTACGTAAGCTCAAACCCTATTTCAAATTTTCTAAAAGTAGATCGGCTTTCATCTAGGAAGCTACTCACCGTCCGAGAGGGTGCCATCCGAGGACCTAGGTTGACTAGTGTACCTATATAAGCTTAAACCCTATTTCAAATTTTCTAAAAAGCAGATCGGCTTTCATCTAGGAAGCTACTCACCGTCCGAGAGGGTGCCATCCGAGGACCTAGGTTGACTAGTATACCTACTGAAGCTCAAACCCTATTTCAAATTTTCTAAAAAGCAGATTGGCATTCATCTAGGAAGCTACTCACCGTCCGAAAGGGTGCCATCTGAGGACTTAGGTTTACTAGTGTACCTATAGAAGCTCAAACCCTATTTCAAATTTTCTAAAATGCAGATCGGCTTTCATCTAGGAAGCTACTCACCGTCCGAGAGGGTGCCATCTGAGGACCTAGGTTGACTAGTATACCTACAGAAGCTCAAACCGTATTTCAAATTTTCTAAAATGCAGATCGGCTTTCATCTAGGAAGCTACTCACCGTCCGAGAGGGTGCCATCTGAGGACCTAGGTTGACTAGTGTACCTACAGAAGCTCAAACCCTATTTCAAATTTTCTAAAAAAGCAGATCGGCTTTGATCTAGGAAGCTACTCACCGTCCGAGAGGGTGCCATCCGAGGACCTAGGTTGACTAGTGGACCTACAGAAGCTCAAACCCTATTTCAAATTTTCTAAAAAGCAGATCGGCTTTCATCTATGAAGCTACTCACCGTCTGAGAGGATGCTATCTGAGGACCTAGGTTGACTAGTGTACCTACAGAAGCTCAAACCCTATTTCAAATTTTCTAAAAAAGCAGATCGGCTTTCATCTAGGAAGCTACTCACCTTCCGAAAGGGTGCCATCTGAGGACTTAGGTTGACTAGCGTACCTACAGAAGCTCAAACCCTATTTCAAATTTTCTAAAAAGCAGATCGGCTTTCATCTAGGAAGCTACTCACCATCCGAGAGGGTGCCATCTGAGGACCTAGGTTGACTAGTATACCTACGGAAGCTCAAACCCTATTTCAAATTTTCAAATTGGGGATCCGAGGACTTGGGGATGCCGGAAGACTTGCAGAAAATCCAAGTTAATCAAATCTTTAAAATGTAACTTTTCCGAGGATTTGGGATCACCGGGGAACCTGCAGAGAGTTCAATCAAACATCATTAGAATGACAATTTTAAGTTCTGGGAAGAAACTTAAGATTTCGAGACAAATTTACAAAGAATATTTGTGAAGGAAATGTGTCCAATCACAAGTTCAAATTTCCATCGAGGATGGATTTTGAATGACACATCCCGAGTGTTCTTCAAAAAGGTTTTTTTAAAATTTTTCAAAAGGGTTTTCCTTCATCCAAGAGGGCTTCTCACCATTTTGGAAAGGCTTTTCTTAAGATTCAAATCTGCTCACGGGAAACCTAACCTTGAGGTTTCGGGATCATTCGAGATGCATACAATCCGACTAATCAGAGAAGGCATTTTAAAAGTGACCGTAATTCGGGTCGGGTCAAAGGCTCATCAAAGGATGTCCATTTTGAGGTTTAGAAATGAATTTTGATCAGAAATAACTTCTTCGGGTTTACAAGTCAAGAACCCCGAAGACATGACAAGACATGATTGTACTTACCTCTTTAAGCGGTAGCTTCCTGTATGATTTCTTACATCAACTCGAAACACCTCTTAGATCCGAAAAGTTTTGGTGACGGGTTGTATCTTGGCTTAAGGTGGGCTCTTTAAGAAAAGGCCATATTTTCAAAAGAGGGGTGAACTTTGGTGATCACCTTGACATTTTTCCAGCATTCATTTGCTTTTGCAGTAGATTCATGATCATTCTTTCTTCAATTAATTTTGAGGATTTTCCTCTTTTCATCTTAATGATTTTTTTTCTTCAGGATTTGCCCCTTTTTGGGGTGCTCTTTTCATGGGCTTTGGCCTTGCTTTTACCAGGCACTTTGCTTTTTCCAGCCCTTTCATTTCTCGTTATTTTTTTGCACTTGGTGGCTCTTTTGAGACCAGTATCAAAAATCCTTCCGATCATACTTTTTGACTCATTGCTGGTAATTTCTTTGCTTGCCCCAGTGTGGGGAGGTGATCACCAACGAGGGTTTAGAAATGAATATTCAAAGGCTCAAATTGGTTCTTCAAAGGGTAAGTGTTTGGGGATATAGAAATGAAATGCTTTCCTTCACTTTGAGGTGTTCCAAGTCTCCGCCGTAAATCACCTAAAGCTATCACAAAAAGATTGATGCAGGTTAGCACAATCAAGTCTTACCCGATCTTTTCTCCAAGGAATCATCCAATGAACCTCCAAATATGCCCCAGTGTGGGGTGGTTCTTGATAGGGTTATATTCATAAAATTCTCCCTTTTTGGCTCGGATTGGTTATCAAGGGATATAAATGTGTATGGATAATTTTGAAATAGAAATGCATTTCATCATTTCAATCCATGTAATCATCGCGAATGATCCATACATCCCAAAATTAAGCTCTTTCGCTCTATCACTCTCACTCATCACTCAAGTGTATCGGGGACGTGTTTGAGGATAATGCCTGCCTCTTTTCATTTGAAGGATCATTCTTTTGAAAAACTTTCAAAGCATGCCCTTTTATAGAAACTCAGGGCGTTTTCATCAAAATTCATCGTTTGCAAAATGTTCTCATCAAAAGATATATTCAAAAGATGTTTCTGAAACTTGTAATGAATGTCTCTTTGAAAGGGTCTTATGGCTCTATAAATCCAAGTTTTTCAATTTCAAGCACGACGGTGTATGAAAATACTTTGTAAAGGAGGAGAACCTCAAACCTGTCTTCTTCAAATATTGACTCTCGTTTCCTGTAAAAACAAAAGGAAACAAATCAGTTCAAGATATTCAAAATTTTAAGTTCCGAAGCGATTTCTTCTTGTCTCCTTCGGACGTCGACTCCCGTCTCCTGTAAAAACAAAAGGAATCAATCAGTTCAAAATATTCAAAATTTTAAATTCCGAAGCGATTTCTTCTTGTCTCCTTCGGACGTCGACTCCCGTCTCCTGTAAAAACAAAAAGAATCAATCAGTTCAAAATACTCAAAATTTTAAATTCCAAAGCGATTTCTTCTTGTCTCCTTCGGACGTTGACCCCCGTCTCCTGTAAAAACAAAAGGAATCAATCAGTTCAAAAATGTTCAAAATTTTAAATTCCGAAGCGATTTCTTCTTGTCTACGTGTGTTGACTCCCGCTTCCTGTAAAAACAAAAGGAAACAAATCAGTTAAAATGTTCAGAATTTCAAATCCGGAAGCGGCTTCCTCCTGTCTTCTTCGGTTGTTGACTCCCGTTTTCTGTAAAAACAAAAGGAATAAATTAGTTCAAAAATGTTCAAAATTTCCGATCACATTCAAAATTTCAAATCCCGAAGCGACTTCCTCCTGTCTCCTTCTGATGTTGACTCCCGTTTCCTGTAAAAACAAAAGGAAACAATCAGTCAAAGATATTCAAAATTTTAAATTCCAAAGGTGACTTCCCTGTTTGATCCATTGCTCCGTAGGATTCCTCGCGACTCCCAGTCCACCTACAAAATACAAATGTATGCAAATGTCATGCGAATGCAAAATCTTATGTGACTCAGATCCGCTCATCAATCGCTCCGAAGTTCAATTTTATTTCAAGGGTAATATCTCTTCACGGCGTCTGCATTTCTTGGATTCGCCAACTCTTCCCTATCCATGTTTACAAGTATAAGAGCTCCCCCGGATAAGACCTTCTGAATCACGTAGGGGCCTTCATAATTTGGCATAAATTTGCCTCCTGGATGTTGTGCATTTGGGAGCATTTTCTTCACAATCAGCATCCCCGCTTCAAAATTTCTAGGTTTAACCTTCTTGTTAAAAGCTCTGGCCACCTTCTTCTGATAACTTTGTCCATGGCAGATAGCTTTCAATCTTTTTTCATCAATCAAATTCAATTGTTCATGTCTCTGCCGGTTCCACTCATCTTTTGAGAGTTCAACTTGAGACAGGATCCTTAAAGAGGGGATTTCCACCTCTACCGGTAGGACCGCTTCCATACCGTATACTAAAGAGTAGGGAGTTGCCCCAGTTGAAGTACGAATCGAAGTTCTATAAGCCATGAGAGCATATGGCAATCTCTCATGCCGGTCTCGATATTTCTCAGCGGTTTTGGCCAATATCTTCTTGATGTTCTTGTTTGCCGCTTCCACAGCTCCATTCATTTGTGGGCGGTAAGGTGAAGAATTAAGGTGTCGTATCTTAAATTGTTCCAGTAGTTGATCGACTACCTTGTTGTTCAAATTGGAGCCGTTATCTATGATGATGGCTCTTGGAACCCCATATCTTGAGATGATATCTCGCTTGATGAATTTAGCCACACTATTCGCAGTGACATTGGCATATGAGCTAGCTTCAATCCATTTGGTGAAATAATCAATAGCCACCAGAATAAAGCGATGTCCGTTGGAGGCCTTTGGGTTGATAGGGCCAATCATATCAATTCCCCACATGCGGAATGGCCGGGGTTCTGACATTTGATGTAGCTCGATTGGTGGCGCATTTATCCTGTCGCCGTATACCCGATACCGATGACAGGATCTAACATGCTGGTTGCAATCTGACTCGATAGTCATCCAATAGTATCTGAGTCTCATAATTTTCTTGGCGAGGAGGTGACCATTCATATGCGGTCCGCATTCTCCTTCATGAATCTCTTTCATAATGAGATTTGCTTCTTTCGAATTCACGCACCTCAATAGGACTGAGTCAAAGGATCTCTTGTATAGGATCTGTCCGCCGAGGAAGAATTTAGGCGCCATCTTGCTAATATACCTTTTATCTTCTGGTTGACTATCTTGAGGGAATTCGCCCTTTAGTAGATAATTCTTGATGTCATGATACCAGGGTTTTTCATCGGGTTCTTCTTCAATGGCCATGCGGTATGCGGGTTGCTCCAGGATGTCAATCCTTAACGGCTTTATCTCGAGGCCATCTTGCACTTGCAACATGGCTGATAATGTGGCCAGAGCATCGGCAAAATGATTCCGAGTTCTTGGCGGATATTCAAAAGTGATCTCCTCAAAATGTTGGATCAGCTCTTCGAGGTACTTATGATAAGGAATAAGCTTGGGATCCTTCGTTTTCCACTCTCCTTGAGTCCGTAAAATGATTAACATGGAATCTCCATATACCAGTAGCTTCTTCACCTTTAATGAGATGGCCAATTGTAATCCTAGTATGCAGGCTTCATATTCGTAAATGTTGTTGGTGCAGGGGAATACCAACTTGGCTGAAACTGGATAATGTTGATCTTCGGGGGATATCAGAGCTGCCCCAGTGCTCGATCCAGTGAGGTTTACTGCGCCGTCAAAGTACATTGTCCATTTGTCTTCGGATATATTCAGGATTTGACCTCCCTTGTTTTGCTCAAACGTCCTTAGGAGGGTTCTCGGCTAGCATATCAGCAATTGCTCTTCCCTCGACAGACTTTTGGGGAGAGGTTTTGATATCAAACTCTGAAAGCAATATTTGTCATTTAGCCATCTTTCCTAGCAATGTTGGCTTCTCCAAAAGGTATTTGATAGGGTCATTTTCGGTGACCGGTTCTATATGATAATGCAGCGTATACTGCCTTAATCTGTGGAGGACCCAAACCAATGCTACGCAAGTTCTCTCCCCGCTTGGGTACTTGGCTTCGGATGTTGTGAACTTTTTGCTCAAATAGTATATGGCTCGCTCCTTCCGATCTTTGGGGTTGGTCTGAGCTAGTAAAGCTCCCAAGGATTCATCATTAACCGTCGGATATAGAGTTAAAGGAACGTTAGGGATAGGAGGCACCAACACCGGAGGTTGTACCAAATATTCCTTGATCTTCTCAAACGCTTGTTGGCATTCTGAATCCCATTTCACCTTTGCGTCTTTCTTCGGGAGCTTGAAAAAGGGTTTCGCCGTTTCTGATAGTTGAGATATAAATCTGGATATATAATTCAATCTTCCAAGTAGGCCCCTTACTTCCGTAACAGTATAAGGAGTCCCTATTTCCCATATGGCTTTGATCTTGGAGGGGTCAATCTCAATACCACGGCTGCTCACTACAAATCCTAGCAGCTTTCCGGATCTTGCGCCGAATACGCATTTCGCCGGATTCAACTTGAGCTTGTATTTTCTCGGTCGATCGAATAACTTCTTTAACACTTTAACATGGTCTTCTTCAGGTCTGGACTTGGCAATCATATCGTCCACATAGACCTCGATCTCCTTATGTATCATGTCATGAAAAAGGGTCACCATAGCCCTTTGATATGTCGCCCCTGCATTTTTCAATCCAAAGGGCATTACCTTCTAAGAGAAGGTTCCCCATTGTGTAGTGAATGAGGTCTTGATCTTATCTTCTTCCTTCAGCATGATCTGATTATATCCCGAGAATCCATCCATAAAGGAGAATAATTCAAAGCCCGCATGATCGTCGACGAGCATATCAATGTGTGGTAGAGGAAAACCATCTTTCGGACTAGCTTTGTTTAAGTCCCGATAATCCACGCATATTCTAATTGTTCCATCCTTAATTTGCGCGTTTTGCTACGAGTCCTCGTATTTGTCACTCACCTGGTTCAGAATATCGGATCAGTATGGAAAATATTAAAGGATTTGGAAATGCAGATCTGTGGTAATTGACTTTTCTATATGTATGCATGAAATGCTCATAAAAGGAATAATATGTATTTATTACAAACCAAATTGTTCAAAAGTATCTAAAAGATAACAAATATGTGAAAATCTAAATGGGGGAATGAATCTATCCAAGTTTAGGACGCTTCCACTCTTCTTGTTCTTCTGACCCATCGGAATCCCACTGGTATGGGTCTTCTCCCTCTTCTGACATCCACTGCTCCGGATCTTCGGGAATGTACGGCTCTACTCCCGGTACGTAGGGTACTATGTACTCCGGCTCATATGACTCCACCTCTTCAATCCGAGGAGATACGCACTCGGGTACATATGGCTCTACCATTGATTGGCGATACTCCTTAAACTTCCGGATATACTCCTTGGAGGCTCTATGAATGTTCATTTCATCATCCAAATAATCCGGCCATTCAACTTGTTGTAACGGGGAGTTCTTCAAAGCGTGAAGTATGAGTTTGATTCGAGCCCGATACAACTCCTTTGCTTCCTTAGTGAGCTTTCCTCGTGTCATATCAAACGAGAAGATCCCGAGACAGACATCCGGTGGTATCTCTTGTAAAACTCCAAATTGCCTCACCACTCGAATGGGGTAATACGCCACAAGACCAGTAGAGCCCAATAAGGGGATAGGGCTATCTTCAACACCCGTAATGCGAGCCTCCACGATCTTGGGCCAAGTCGGACGCCATCTAATATGCTCGGGTTTCAAATTGTCTAATAGCTCAACCCACTTTTTGAATGAGTATTTGGGTACAAGGGATTAGCACTTGAGGAAGGATCTAAGAGGGTGGACGTGCTCATTGATCTCATAACACCCCACTCGGAGTTGGAAAGTCTTTATATGAGAGGTGAACCACATGTGGAGTAGCCCACTAGACGCTTGGAAAACAGCCTTTTTTGAAACTTTGGAACGGTTTAGGGAAAGAAAGGTCTCAGCTAAGATCATGTACGAATAATCCCAGCGACAACATGCTTGTCCGGCTATATGGGTTATGGAAGGGTCAAAGGTAGTTCTAGAAGTTGGGAATATGACGAATGCAAAGAAAGCCAAGATGAACACATTTCCCGATTTATGATCGGTTTCGGTGGGTAGAGAGGAATAATTGTCGAAAAGGAATGAGAAGGTGAATTTGTTAGAATTGGACTTGTAAACTTTTTCAATCTCGGAAGTTTTAAGACGGAAAAAACTTGATAACGAACGAGTGGAGTCCATGTCTAAAGGGGGTTGAGCTATTCGTTCTTCAAATTTGGCCCCGATAATCGCGGTGTATTCCTCAAGCGTAGGGGTCAACTCTAACCCTCGAAAGTTGAATGTCATTGTGCGCGCGTCCCATGCCTTGGCTAGTGCTTGAATGAGCGCCGGTTGGTATTCCACTTTGATCAAATCTACAAGTCGTCCCAAACGTCCTTCGACGTAGGCCTTGTTGACGATGTCGAGGCGGTCCCACCATATAGAGAGTTCTTTGCATGGTACCGGAATGATCTTGATGTCTCCATTCCCCATGATCTAAAAAATGCAAAAATAATGATCCTAAAGTCAATTACCACGGGTTTAATATGAATATGCATGAAATGTGATGCAAATATACTAACCAAATTCCATGTCATCCTTTAGTAACATGAGGGTCAACTACTCCCACTTGACTCAAATAAGCCAAATAGGGTAGTTATGGACCTAATCCCACCCAAAGATGGCATGTAATTTGATTAGGATTGTTTAAGCGTAATCGGGGTAGAAAGTCGCTCACAATTTGACAACTCATGGAATTTACAAGTCTAATACAATAAAGTCGAGAGGGATAGGACATGATAGCATCTAAAGATGTTCGGACAATAAATGTCGATGAAAGTACATAATCGACTCAAAATATAATATAACCTAGAAAATGCCCCAAAGTCGTACTAATCTAGACAATCGGAATGGTATCCTCATCGGATGAAATCTCCACTATCTCGGGAAGCTTGATATCTTCTTCATCATCGGAGGATATGGTGATGACTTCCTTCTTCTTAATTGGGGAGTGTGTCGGGGCCGTCTTGGTCGCACGAGGCTTCTTCGCCAATTTCATGTACAACTCCCAAATTCTTTCTTTCTCGCGCTCGAGTTCCAAATATCGTCCACATCGGGTATAATCGCAACTCTCGCTACGGATGCGGTTCCGTCCATTGAGCTCCCGTCCATGGACAAATCCGAAAACCCGAAATGTAGCGGGTACTCGGTCCTCGCGTCGAACAGTCCTCCGCTCCCATGTGAATACGTTGGGTACATCAACACGACCTCGGGGCGCCATCTATCTAAAAAGGAAAATTTGACCTTCAACCCCGATCACTTAAACGATCTTACAAATTGTGATGATATGTCGTGAAAATGCATGATATGCAAAATTTAAATTTACAAGTTCAAAATAAAGAGGGTAGAAAGCCTTACCAACCGATGTTACTCTTTTTATTTGGGTTTTTGGTTTTAGGTATACCAACCGTCCATTTCACATGCGCATGAGACAAGTGAAGTTTAACTCTAAAGAAATAAAAAAGGCTCGGGTATGGACCTAAAAGGGCTCCCGCTATACAAATCGATGGGCTACCCACAAGCACAATCAAACAACAAGTGGGTAGGACCATCAATCTTGCATAGCGAGCGGGATCAAATATGGTCAACCCAAGTGCAATCAATCACAAGAGCTTCGCATACCGATCCCTATCTATGGCGACATATAAGGGTGATTCGCGACTCGAGTTTAGGCGCTTGTGTGTGCAGTGTCGTGATCCTCAGAATATGCAAGACATGCACAACAATTTATATTCAAAACACCGCTTCAATATTTGCATAAATAAACAAACAACCCGAAACTCCATATCTGCATCAAAAAGGGTTAGCATAGACATCCCCCCTTAAAACTCCCATCCGCATCAACATTTAACACTTTTTGTTAGTGAACGTACCTCATCTTCAAGAGCATCTGTAGAAAACGAGGTTAGAAAACAATCAACATTTTTATCGGCTTAAGTCCTCTTAATATTTCCCCAATGAAGTCGCCGGTCTGTCGCGACCCTTCGGAAATTTTCGTTTTCCGGGGCGAGTAGGGTTAACGAGCCGATCCTTCTTTTTTATCTCGTAACCCCGGTTGTCGGCGGGGTATTTTTTTAGGATCGCGGGTCTCTCCCAAGACCCATTACTCGAATCGCGATGTCGGGTAAAATTTATCAAAAATCGACCTTAGTGCGGTCGGGTGGCATGTGCAAATGTGTACATGCAATTGGAGTCGCCACCGATCGATTTATTGGAAGGTACGTTCGGAAAACCTTACCGAGCGGTCGGGAAAAACCGTTCGGTTCCGCGAAAACCAGAGATTTTTGGGTCCGGGGACTTGGTTACGCCAAATTTCATATTGACGCCCATTCGGTTACCGATGTTGAGTGTTTTTCTAACCTAGGAATTCATGCGGCTGCGATATCGGGTAAGGTAGGCTCTAACGGTTCTAAGTGTACATGCAGATGGGAATTTTCTATCCTAACGATCACAATCAGAAAAAAATAATGTACAATCAAAATTATCACAAACAATCAAATCAATCAATCAAGGCTTGACATGTCTAAAATAGCCCTAATGGCCCACACAAAAAGTCGAGTTTGGGTTTCGGGGATGATTCGGGAAAATTTGGGGCGGAAGGCCCGGAAGGGTAGAATGGTCAATTTTGGGGTTCGGGACCCGAAAATCACAAAATTTCGGGTTGGCCAGTTGAATGTGGCCATTCCCTATTTTTTGTGATTTTTTAGAATTTTTCTAATTTTTTCTATTTTTTTGAATTTTTTATTTTTTTTCTAAAAATTTAGAAATTTTTCGGATCGACACGGATCGACCCTCGAAGTCTCAAAATTTTCGATCCAGACTTTATGAGTCTCGAATCGATCTAGGAATTTTTAGGAATTTTTTATGAAAATCTGGGAATTTTTATGAATTTTCTAGGTATTTTTGCAATTTTTTGGATTTTTTTGGAAATTTCTTTTTATTTTTTTATTATTTTTATTATTAAATCGGACCGGGTCAACCGGTCAACGGCCGGTCAACCCGGTCCGACCGCCCATAGACTCACTCACGACACCCAAAACGGCGCCGTATATGTATTTACTTGATTTTCTTTTTGATTTTCTAAAATAAAATCTGAATATTCGAATATAAAAGAAAAAGACGGACGGTTGAGATCAATCTATAAATCAATCTCAACCGTCGGACCTTTGCTAACAAAACGGCGTCACTTCGGTGTAATACACGGACGGCCAAGATTAAATCCCAAGAATCCATCTCGGCCGTCGAAGCCTACTAAGCCAAACGGCGCCGCATCACTCTTCAAATGGACGGTCGGGATCTGATCTATGGCTCGATCTGAGCCGTTCACTCCCTTTAACAAAAACGACGACGTTCCACCTAATACATTGGATGGTCATGATTTCTTCTAGGTCTAATCTGAACCGTCCACCTCACCTATACCTAAACGGCACCGTATGAATTAAGAGGACGGACGGCCGCGATTAAAACTAAGAACCAATATGAACCGTTCGTCCAATCTAAAGCCTAAAACGACGCCGCTTCTGCCCTATATACCCTAAACGACGTCGCGTGTTACTAACTAAAACGACGCAGTATTTGATTGATTTTTTTTTTATTTTCTTTCTAATATCCTAATATCCGAAAATACAAAATAAAGATCCAACGGCCGAGAATCAAACTACCCTATTTATCTCGGCCGTTGGATCGGATCTGAGTCGGCCCGCTCGCGCCAACGGCCGAGCCGACTCGCATCCGAGCTGGACCTATCAGCTCGTGACACCTCAGCCTATTGACCTCTTGACCGCCACATCAGCATCGTCTTCTCCATCGCGACGACAACTAATGGACGGCCGAGAACGTTCCGGCGAGATCCAACGGTGAGATCTCGCCGGATCGACATGAAACCACCACCGCTCGACTCGCCTTGATCTCTAGTTCAACATATCCAAAAACTAAACAATTTCATCCACGGAATCAACCTTAATCAAGCTTATACGGTTTCGATATCTCAGAACTCGATTTCACAACACGGAGCATAACTATCTAATTCAAGCTTCAAAATCATTCAAATGAGGTTAAGAATACTTACCTCGGGTTCGGATCGAACCCGCAGTTGCTAGAATAGCCTGGCCGAAGATCGACCGCACCGCGAGATGTTGGAGGTTTGATTGAGGCGACTCGGGCAAAATCAATGCGGAGAAAGGTTGCGATCGTGATCGGAGATGGAATAGAAGTAAAAGACACACATTAATTTCACAAATCATGCTCAAAATATGAGGATGCCATGATCGCACAGTGAGGAGAATCGAAGTTCAACTCACCTGGTTTGGAGATCGCAGGCTAATCCAAGTGGCTCGGTCACTTTCTGGAACTTTTGTGAAGCTTCTGAAGTGGATCGCGAAGCTCGATTTGCTCCGGACTAGCTTGACGAGCAATCCACAGTCGCCGCTCGAACTCTCGTCAATGGCGGATGTCGAGAGCGTTCCTCTCTCTCTAACTTACTCTCTCTCTATTCTTTTTACTCTCGCGAGCCAAATGAGCCTCCCTCTGTTCTAGAATCCTCTCACCCCTTTTATACTCGATTTTCGAATTTAGGCGCGTTTGGGAGCTTGAGTCGGCGACGTCCTCACGTGTTGATCACGTGGCTTTTGGTCACCGGACGGTGACGGAATCGGTTATGATTCCGTCAACGTCCGTTTGGCCCTCCGTCGACTAAGAATGTGCACGAATTGAGCCCTGGTTTGTTCACGTTGACTTTTCAAGCCGCCGCGACTTTGACCGGCTCGCCGGAACTCCTCCGGCGGCCATTGACCTTGATGCTTGATCCAATCGACGCATATCATCCTGGGGAACAAAACGCCTAAGTTAATTGCTTTGATTATCACCGATTGCCTTGTCAATTTGTTCATCAAAATTCGTCCAAGAACTGTTCATTCGCGCGATCATTCCGTGAGGAAGAAGACACCGTGCTGGACCGGTTCAATCGGTCCGACCGCCGGTCGGACCGGTCTGAACCGGTTCTGACGATGAAATTTTCCCAACTTTTCAAAATTAATCAAGATTTAATGGGAATTTTTGCAATTAAAACTTAAAATTGAACTTAGGGGCCTGGATATTATCTAGAAATGTAATTTTGCCCAAAAGTTCAATTCAATTTCTATGAAAACCCCAAATTTTTCAATATTGCCCAAATTGGGGAAAAGTCCAATTGAGTGTCAATTTGATCAAATTGGACCATGAGACCCGTTCCAATCGATTTAGAATGCATGAAAACGTAGGGTGACAGTTCAATTTTACTATGATAGTCCCTCAATTAATATTAATTTCAAAAATTGGCAAGTTGAGGGACTAAATTGCAAAGAATTTGGGGATTTTGCCTAATTCGTGCAATTCGTGCAATTGTGGGTGCAATTGATCAAATTGAAGTTCAAAGGGACTGCAATCGAATGTCTAGACTCTAAATGTGTGAAAATTACGAATAAAAAGACTCAATTAGTATTTTTTATGCAAATTCAACCTTAGGCGTTGTGAAGAAACACCTAAAATTGGATTCAATTTTCAATTTTTCTTGAGGTCAATATTAAGAGGGAATTAAAATAAAAATATTGGACATTTTTGTGTATTTTTGCAACCTCGAAAAGTATTTTTTATGAATTTTCTAAAATTTTTCTATTTTCCGAAAATATTAAAAAATGTGAAAAATATGAAAAATTATTTTTTGTTCCAAATTGGTTCCTTAAGCTTGGCCAAGGCTTCCAATGCTGATTTTTTTTAATTTTTTTGATTTTTTGTGAATTTTTAGTGAATTTTGGAAAATAATACTAAAGGAAAATTTCAATCGAGTGTCAACATTTGGTAACATTTAAAACGACGCCGCATCACTCTGTCATATGGACGGCCAAGATTAGATTCAAAATCTAATCTGAGCAATCCGCCCTTTCTCAATCAAAACGACATCACTTCAATTAAGTGCACGGACGGCTAGGATCTAAACTTGACTCGATCTGAGCCGTCCATTCCATCTAATGCCAAAACGACACCGCATCGCCTATACAAAACGTCGCCGTATTACCCATTTTTTATTTTCCATCTAATATACGAATTATCTAAAAATACGAAAATATTGATCCAACAAATGAGAATCAAATCTCTCTAATTATCTCGGCCGTCGGATGAAGGTCGACTCGGCCCGCTCGCGCCAACGGCCGAGCCGAGTCGGCGACAGCCCGGCCCAATCATAAGGCGACACGTCGGCTCGTTGACTCATTTGACTCGCCACGTCATCGTCTTCAACCTCGCAGCAAGACCAGACGGACGGCCGAGGCTTCCCGGCGAGATCCGACGGCGAAACCTTGGCCGATCAACCCCAAACCAAAACCAAACGATTCCTAAAGACCTCCGGATCAACATACTAAAAAATCAAAGGATTCCATCGACTAAATCACGAACATTGCTCTTCGCACGTAATGATATCTCAGAGTTCAATCTCAAAGCACATAGCATAATAGGCTAATTACTTCATACACGAGCATCACGGGAAGTTTAGGAGACTTACCTCGAGCTTGGATCGAGCTCGCAGCGGCTGAAATCGTCCGGCCGAGGTCCGACCGGAGCGAGGGAGGTTGGAGGTCCGACTCGGGGTTTTCAAACAAGGTTAATGCAAAACGAAGATGCGAAGCGAGTCGGGGATGCTTAGGGATAAAAACACACACATCAATTGGCGGAATCGTGCTCGAGAAGTCGAGATACCACGATCGCACGGTAGAGATGTTCGAAGCTCGACTTACCGTTTCTGGCGGTTGTACTCCGATTGAGTTGTGCCGATCGACTCCTCCTTGCTCGGGTGAACTTCCGGCGACGATCCGCCACTTCGATTCGGCCTGGATTGGCCGGGCCGAAGTCACACGAGTTCGGTCTGAAACTTGAACCAGAACGCCTCGCGGGAACTTCTCTCCCTTATTCTCTCGCTTTCTCTCTCTTTTCTAGTGCGTGAGCGAACCAAATGAGCCTCTCCTTCTTCGCGAACCTTCCCCGTCCCTTTCATACCCATTTTCAAAAACGCGCCCGCACGGGCAAGTGTTCACCGAGGCCCTCTCACGTGCGGTCACGTGATTTATGGCCGCCGGACGGTGACGGAATCGGTTATGATTCCGTCAACGTCCGTTTGGCCTGCCATCGAGCTCAAACAAGCATCAATTGAACCACGGATGCATTATGTTGACTTTTTACCTCGCCGGAGATTTGACCGTCGATTCCACCGTGCCCCGGCGGCCATTGGCCGTGCCGCCGGTGGCGTTCGACGCCTCTTGACATGCACAACAAAAACCCTAAATCAATTGGCACAATTATACACGAATTGACCATCAATTTGGCCATTGAAATTCGACTCTCAATTCTGCAAATGGCGCGGCTGAGTTGGGGAAGAAGATGCAATGTTCCGGACCGGTTCGACCGGTCCGACCGGAGGTCAGACCGGTCCGAACCGGTTCGGACAATACACTTTGTACAATTTTTTAAATTGAACAAAATTGGTGGGGAAATTTCACAATTAAACCTCAAAATTGGACTTTAGGGCCTGAATATTATCTAAAAAAGTGTTTTTGCCCAAAATTTCTTGTCAATTTGCAGAAAAACCCCAAAATTTTCTAAATTCCCAATTTGGGGAAAAGTTCAATTGAGTGTCAATTAGATTAAATTGGACTACGAGACCTATGCCAATCAATTTGAAATGCATTAAAACCCTAGGGGGTAGCCCAATTTTGCCACAATAGTCTCTCATTAAAAAATAATTTCAAAAATTGAGAAATTGAGGGACTAAATTGCAAGAAAGTTTCGGGATTTGGCCTAATTCGTGCAATTCGCGCAATTGTGGGGGCAATCGATCAAATTAAAGTTCAAAGGGACTGCAATTGAATGTCTAGACTCTAAATGTGCAAAAATTGCAAATAAAAAGACTCAATTGGTATTTTTTATGGAAATTCAACCTTAGGCATTATGAAGAAACACCTAAAATTGAATTCAATTTTCAATTTTTCGTGAGGTCAATATGAAAAGGGAATTAAAAGAAAAATATTGGATATTTTTTTGTATTTTTGCGACCTCGTGAGGTATTTTTTATGAATTTTCAAGTATTTTCCTATTTTCCGAAAATATTAAAAAATGTGAAAATATGAAAAATTCTTTTTTGTTTCAAATTGGTTCCTTATGCTTGGCCAAGGCTTCCAAAGTTGATTTTTTAATTTTTTGATTTTTTGTGAATTTTTAGTGAATTTTGGAAAATAAAACAAAAGAAAATTGATTAAAAATTAGGTGTCAACAGCTGCCCCTCTTTGAAAGTCATTTCGGTTAGAGGTTGCTTTCAAAGACAAGGTGACACCTGGATCCTTAATCGACTCTGCTGGGGAAAAATCTTAAAGAAAATAAGTCTTGACATTCGATTGCCTTACCTTTCTTTGTTAAAGCTCGATTCCGTGGGGAATTATTTCATTTCATGCTCACTTCACGTGAAAGAGAGATGAGAAAAGAGAGATACTTACCTGTAGCTCATCTGTCCGTAGTCCGAGATTTGTTGACTTGAGGTGGAGAGAATGATTATATGGAATTACCTCCGGATGTTTGGCGCAATTTTATGATGATCGGCGTCCATCCGGTGTCGAACGGTGGTTCGAAGATTTGAGAGGAAGGCTCACCCTTGTAACAAAGGGGTTTTACCTATTCATAATGAAATTGGCTATCCTTTGGGGATTCACCATTTAAAAGGGCAGATCGGTTTTCATCTAGGAAGCTATTCACCGTCTGAAAGGGAGGTTCACCCTTGTAACAAAAGGGTTTCACCTATTTAAAAGAGATTGGCTATCCTCTATGCGGGGACTCACCATATAAAACGCAGATCGGCTTTCATCTAGGAAGCTACTCACCGTCTGGAAGGAAGGTTCACCCTTGTAACAAAGGGGTTTCACCTATTTAAAAGAGATTGGCTATCCTCTATGCGGGGACTCACCATCTAAAACGCAGATCGGTTTTCATCTAGGAAGCTACTCACCGTCTTGGAAGGGAGGTTCACCCTTATAACAAAGGGGTTTCACCTATTCAAAAGAGATTGGCTATCCTCTATGAAGGGACTCACCATCTAAAATGCAGATTGGCTTTCATCTAGGAAGCTACTCACCGTCCGAAAGGGAGGTTCACCCTTATAACAAAGGGGTTTCACCTATTCAAAAGAGATTGGCTATCCTCTATGAAGGGACTCACCATCTAAAACGCAGATCGGCTTTCATCTAGGAAGCTACTCACCGTCCGGAAAGGTGCCATCTGAGGACCTAGGTTGACTAGTGTACCTACGTAAGCTCAAACCCGATTTCAAATTTATCTAAAACGCAGATCGGCTTTCATCTAGGAAGCTACTCACCGTCCGGAAGGGTGCCATCCGAGGACCTAGGTTGACTAGTGTACCTACAGAAGCTCAAACCCTATTTCAAATTTATCTAAAACGCAGATCGGCTTTCATCTAGGAAGCTACTCACCGTCCGGAAGGGTGCCATCTGAGGACCTAGGTTGACTAGTGTACCTACGTAAGCTCAAACCCGATTTCAAATTTATCTAAAACGCAGATCGGCTTTCATCTAGGAAGCTACTCACCGTCCGGAAGGGTGCCATCTGAGGACCTAGGTTGACTAGTGTACCTACAGAAGCTCAAACCCGATTTCAAATTTATCTAAAACGCAGATCGGTTTTCATCTAGGAAGCTACTCACCGTCCGGAAGGGTGCCATCTGAGGCCCTAGGTTTACTAGTGTACCTACAGAAGCTCAAACCCTATTTTCAAATTTTCAAAGGAGAAGGTGCCATATGAGGACCTAGGTTTACTAGTGTACCTACAGAAGCTCAAACCCTATTTCAAAATTTTCAAAGGAGAGGGTGCCATCTAAGGACCTAGGTTTACTAGTGTACCTGCAGAAGCTCAAACCCGATTTCAAATTTATCCAAAGGAGAGGGTGCCATCTGAGGACCTAGGTTTACTAGTGTACCTACAGAAGCTCAAACCCTATTTCAAATTTTCAAAGAGAGGATCTGAGGACCCGGGGATGCCAAAAGACCCGCAGAGAATCAAAGTTAGTCAAATATTTAAAATGTGACTTTTTCGAGGATTTGGGATCACCGGGGAACCTGCAGAAAGTCCAATCAAACATCATTAGAATGACAATTTTAAGTTTTGGGGGGAAACTTAAGAATTCCAGACAAATTTTCAAAGTGTATTTGTGAAGGAAATGTGTCCAATCACAAGTTCAAATTTCCATCGAGGATGGATTTTGAATGACACATCCCGAGTGTTCTACAAAAAGGTTGTTTTAAAAGTTTTTCAAATGGGTTTTCCTTCATCCAAGAGGGCTTCTCACCATTTTGGGGAAGGCTTTTCTTGAAATTCAAATCCGCTCACGTAAAACCTAACCTCGAGGTTTCGGGATCATTCGAGATGCATACAATCGACTAATCGAGATAAGGCATTTTAAAAGGGACCGTAATTCAGGCCGGGTCAAAGGCTTATCAAAGGATGTTCATTTTGAGGTTTAGAAATGAATTTTGACCGGAAATAGATTCTTCGGGTTTATGTCGCGACCCTCCGGAAATTTTTCCTTTTCCGGGATGGCGTAGGGTTAACGAGCCGATCCCTTTCATATATTTTTATGTGTTTTAATGTATGTGTATGGGATCGCGGGTCTCTCCCAAGACCCATTACTCGAATCGCGATGTCGGGTAAAATTTATCAAATATCGAAATTGACCTTGTGTGGTCGGGTGGCATGTGCGAGGTGTACAAGCAATTTGGAGTCGCCACCGATCGATTTATTGGAAGGTACGATCGGAAAACCTTACCGAGCGGTCGGGAGAAACCGTTCGGTTCCGCGAAAACCAGAGATTTTTGGGTCCGGGGACTTGGTTACGCCAAGATTCGAATTGACGTCCTTTCGGTTACCGATGTCGAGTGTTTTTCTAACCTAGGATTTCATGCAGATGCGATATCGGGTGAGGTAGGTCCTAACAATTCTAAGTATTCATGCAGATGGGATTTTTACTATTCCTAACAATCACAATCAGAAAAATTAATGCGCAATCAAAATCATTACAAGCAATCAAATCAAGCAATCAAGGTTAGATATGTCTAAAATGGCCCTATCGGCCCACACAAAAAATCAATTTGGATGTCGGGGTGATTTGGTAAAAATTTGGGGCGGAAGGCCCGGAAGGGTAGAATAGTCATTTTTGGGAGTCGGGACCGAAAATCACAAAAACGGGGTCGGGCCAGTTGAATGTGGCCATTTCCCATTTTTTTTGTAATTTTCTTGAATTTTTCTAATTTTTTCTATTTTTTTGATTTTTTTTTTTATTTTTTAAAAATATTAGAAATTTTTCGGATCGACACAAATCGACCCTCAAAGTCCCAAAATTTTCGATCCAGACTTTATGAGTCCCGAATCGATCTACAAATTTCTAGAAATTTTTTGTGAAAATTTGGGAATTTTTATGAATTTTTTAGGTATTTTTTGCAATTTTTTTGGATTTTTTGGAAATTTCTTTTTTATTTTTTATTATTATTTTTTTTATTAAACCGGACCAGGCCAACCCGGTCAACGACCGGTCAACCCGGTCCGACCGCCCGCAAACCACTCATCACTCAAAACGACAACGTCCCCTATTTATGTAATATTTCTTGATTTTCTAATATTAATTCCTAATATTCAAATATACAGAAAAGGAATGGACGGCTGAGATCAATTCAAGATTTAATCTCAGCCGTCGACTCTCCCTCAGATAGAAACGGCGACGTCTCGACCTTCTACACAAAAACGACGTCGCCTCCGGTTATTAAAGGACGGACGATCACGATCTAATCTAAATTTGATCCGGGCCGTCTACTCGCTCAAGTATAAAACGACGCCGCATAGCCTTAATGAACGAACGGTCAAGATCTAACCTAGATCTAATCTCAGCCGTTCATCCTATTCTTACCGAAACGACACCGTATGAATTAAACACTCGGACGGTCGCGATTAAACCTATGATCTAATCCCGACCGTTCATTCCCTTTGAAGCCAAAAACGACGTCGCATGCATTGGCTAAAACGGCACCGTTCTACTATTTCTTATTTCAATCTAATATATCAATTTTTCGAAAATACAAAAACGCGATCCAACGGTCCAGAATCAAATCTACCTATTAATCTGGACCGTTGGATCGGATCCGAATCGGCTCGCTCGCGCCAACGGCCGAGCGGACTCGGATCTAGGCTGGACCAATAGCAAGGTGACACCTAAGCTAGTTGACTAGTTGACTTGACACCTCAGCATCGTTGTCTACCTCGAGACGACGCAGAACGGACGGCTGAGGTTCCTCCGGCGAGATCCAACGGTGAGATCTCGCCGGAATGACCTCAAACCAACGCCAAAAGACTCGTGAGAAACACTAGATCAATATGTCCAAAAATCGAACAATATCATCCACAGAATGCACACTAATCGAACTCGCACAGATTCAAAATTGCGTAACTCAATCGCATAATAAAGAGCATGACAGCTTGATTCATTCACAAGATACACTCTAAAGAGGTTCGGAAACCTTACCCGCAGGTCAGATTGACCTGGTTTGGTCCAGAATTACTTGGACAAGCTTCGACAATAGACGGCCATGGAGGTTGGTTTTACGGACTCGATTGACAGGTTTTTGTGCAAAATCATGACAAAACAGAGGTGCGATGATGATCAGCAATGCTCCCGAACAAAAACGCACACATCAATTTCAAAGATCGCACTCGGAACCTCAAGATGCCATTGATGCACGAAGCAAGGTTTGAAGTTCAACTTACCCTTTTGAAGACGCCGAGCTGATTTGGCGGTTGCGATCGCTTCTCCTCGGCTCCGGTGGACTTCCGAACTTGATCGCCGGCTCGATTGGCTCGAATCGATTGGGCCAAGACCTCACGGATTCGGTCCGCAACTCCGACTATTGCGTCGCCGGAGCTTCTCTCTCTCTTAATCTCTCTCTTTCTCTCTCTATTCTGTTGTTGTGCGAGCCAAAATGAGCCTCCTCTGTTCTAGAATCCTCTCAAACCTTTTATACTCATTTTCAAAAATCGCGCGCGCACGGGCTTGAGTCGGCCGAGGCTCTCACGTGCCGATCACGTGGGTTTAGGCTCGCCGGACGGTGACGGAATCGTTAGGATTCCGTCCAACGTCCGTCAAGCCTCCGTCGATCACCAAATGCGCGCTAATTTGACACGGGATTGCAAATGTTGACTTTTTCGAACACCGGAGCTTTGACCGGCAATTTCGACCACCTCCGGCGGCCATTGGCCGTGCCGCCGGTGGCAATCGACGGGCATTAGCTCGAGGGTCAAAAGCCCCACCTAAATTGGATCGATTATGCACGAATTGATCCCCAATTTGGCCGTTGAAATCCATTGTTCAAACCTGCAAAATGCACAAATCTGTTGGGGGCGACGACATTGCTCGGGACCGGTTCACCCGGTCCGACCGGCGGTCAGGCCGGTCTGAACCGGTTCATACAGTGAATTTCATTCAATTTTCAAAATTAAACAAAATTGGCCGGGAATTTTTGCAATTAAACTTCAAAATTGGATTCAAAACCCTGGATATTATCTAGAAATGTGTTTTTACCCAAAATTTCCCATCAATTTGCACAAAAACCCAAAATTTTTCTATTTGCCCAAATTGGGGAAAACTTCAATTGGACGTCAATTTGATAAAATTGGACCACGAGACCCATGCCAATCGATTCATAATGTTCAAAAACCTTAGGGGTAGCCCAATTGTGTATAGAAAGTTCCCCAATTGGAAGTAATTTCAAAAATTGCAAAGTTGAAGGACTTAATTGCAACATTTTTAAGAATTTACGTGCAATTCGTGCAATTCGCGCAATTGAGGGTGCAATTAATCAAATTGAAGTTCAAAGGGGCTGCAATTGAATGTCTAAACCTTAAATGTGCAAAAATTGCAAATAAAAAGACTCAATTGGTATTTTTTGTGCAAATTCAACTCTAGGTATTGTGAAGAAACACCTAAAATTGAACTCAATTTTCAATTTTTCTTGAGGTCAATATTAAAAGGGAATTAAAAGAGAAATATTGGACATTTTTCTGTATTTTTGTGACCTCGAAAAATATTTTATATGAATTTTCAAGTATTTTCCTATTTTCCTAAAATATTAAAAAAAATGCGAAAAACATGAAAAATTATTTTTTGTTCCAAATTGGTTCCTTAAGCTTGGCCAAGGCTTCCAATGTTGATTTTTTTAACTTTTTAATTTTTTGTGAATTTTTAGTGAATTTTGGAAAATAAAACTAAAGGAAAAGCGATTAAAAATCGGGTGTCAATTTTGCCCCTCTTTGAAAGTAATCTCGGTTAGAGGTTGCTTTCAAAGACAAGGTGACACCTGGATCCTTAATCGACTCTGCTGGGGAAAAATCTAAAGAAAATAAGTCTTGACATTCGATTGCTTTACCTTTGCTGTTAAAGTTCTAACTCCGTGGGGAATTATTTCAGTTCATGCTCATTTATATGAAAGGGAGATGAAAAGAGAGAGAGAGACTTACCCGTAGCTCACCCGACTATGGTTTGAGATTTGTTGATCCGAGGTTGAAAGATTCAGTGTATGGAATTACCTTTGGATGAATGGCGAGATTTGCAATGGTCGGCGTTCGTCCGGTGTCGAGTGGTGATTTGAAGACTTAGGAGGGAGGTTCACCCTTGTAACAAAGGGGTTTCACCTATTCAAAATGGGTTTGACTATCCACTGGGGACTCAACATTTTTAAAAAAAAGGGCAGATCGGCTTTCATCTAGGAAGCTACTCACCGTCTGGAAGGGGAGGTTCACCCTTGTAACAAAGGGGTTTCACCTATTTAAAAGAGATTGGCTATCCTCCATGCGGGGACTCACCATCTACAAAGCGGGTCGGCTTTCGTCTATCCAGCTACTCACCGCTCGAGAGGGGAGGTTCACCCTTGTAACAAAGGGGTTTCACCTATTTAAAAGAGATCGGTTATCCTCCATGCGGGGACTCACCATCAAAAAAGCAGATCGGCTTTCGTCTCTCCAGCTACTCACCGTCTGAGGGGGAGGTTCACCCTTGTAACAAAGGGGTTTCACCTATTTAAAAGAGATTGGCTATCCTCCATGCGGGGACTCACCATCTAAAAAGCAGATCGGCTTTCGTCTCTCCAGCTACTCACCGTTCGAGGGGGAGGTTCACCCTTGTAACAAAGGGGTTTCACCTATTTAAAAGAGATCGGCTATCCTCCATGCGGGGACTCACCATCTAAAAAGCGGATCGGCTTTCGTCTCTCCAGCTACTCACCGTCCGAGAGGGTGTCATCTGAGGACCTAGGTTGACTAGTGTACCTACGGAGCTCAAACCCTATTTCAAATTTTCAAATAAGCAGATTGGCTTTCGTCTCTCTGTCGCGACCCTCCGTCCGTCCGGCGAAGAGGTTAACGAGCTGATCCTCCTCTTTTATAAATTTTATAGGACCCCCGGTTGTCGGCGGGGTATTTTTTTAAGGATCGCGGGTCTCTCCCAAGACCCATTACTCGAATCGCGATGTCGGGTAAAATTTATCAAATATCGAATTGACCTTGTGTGGTCAAGTGGCATGTGCGAGATGTACATGCAATTTGGAGTCGCCATCGATCGATTTATTGGAAGGTACGATCGGAAAACCTTACCGAGCGGTCGGGAGAAACCGTTCGGTTCCGCGAAAACCGGAGATTTTTGGGTCCGGGGACTTGGTTACGCCAAATTTCAAATTGACACCCTTTTGGTTACCGATGTTGAGTGTCTTTCTAACCTAAGAATTCATGCAGATGCGATATCGGGTGAGGTAGGTCCTAACAGTTCTAAATTTTCATGCAGATGGGAATTTTCTATCCTAATCAATCACAATTAAGAAATTTAATGCGCAATCAAAATCATTACAAATGATCAAATCAATCGATCAAAGTTTGATATGTCTAAAATGGCCCTATCGGCCCACACAAAAATCAATTTTGGATTTCGGGGTGATTTGGTGAAAATTTGGGGCGGAAGGCCCGGAAGGGTAGAATGGTCATTTTTGGGAGTCGGGACCCGAAAATCACAAAATCGGGGTCGGGCCAGTTGAATGTGGCCATTTCCCATTTTTTGTGATTTTATGGAATTTTTCTAATTTTTTCTATTTTTTTTGGAATTTTTATTTATTTTTCAAAAATATTGGAAATTTTCCGGATCGAAATTAATCGACCCTCGAAGTCTCAAAATTTTCGATCCAGACTTTATGAGTTCCGAATCGATCTAGGAATTTTTAGAAATTTTTTTTTGTGAAAATTTGGGAATTTTTATGAATTTTTTCGGTATTTTTACAATTTTTTTGAATTTTTGGAAATTTATTTTTATTTTTTTATTTTTTTATTATAAACCGGACCGGGTCAACCCGATCAACGACCGGTCAACCCGGTCAGACCCGACTCGCAAAACCCCTCGACCTCGAAACGGCACCGTATGCTATTTATTTATTTATTTTTGAAATTTCTAAAATTGATTTTCTAATATTTGAATATAAAAGAAAAAGATGGACGGCTGAGATCAATCTGCGGATCAATCTCAGCCGTCGAGCCTCTACTAAACAAAACGACACCGTATCGGCTTATTCAAACGGACGGTCAAGATCTACTTTGGAATTCATCTCGACCGCCGACTCGATCTTACTAAAAACGACGCCGCTTCTCAACATCAAATGGGCGGTCGGGATTAAATCTCAAGACTTCATCTCGCCCGTCGAAGCCCACTAATCTAAACGACGCCGCATCCACTAATATATGGACGGCTGCGATTAAACCCGCAGCACGATCCGGACCGTTCATTCCCTCATATGCCTAAACGACGACGCATTTATGTCTTATAATGCAAACGACGCCGTATCAACTATCACTATGGACGACTACGATTGATCCTGGATTCCATCTAAACCGTCCGTTCCTATTAACCCTAAACGACGACGCTTCTTCAAACAAAAACGGCACCGTTTCACCTGTTTTCGAAATTCTATCTAATATACTAATATCTAAAAATACAAAAATCGGATCCGACGGCCCTAAATCAAATTCATCTATTTTTCCTGGCCGTCGGATCAAGGCCGACTCAGCCTATTCGCGCGCTCGTCCAGGCTGAGTCGGCGACAGCGTGGACCAATCACAGTGTGCCACGTCGGACCTTGACTTTTTGACCGAGCCACGTCGGTCATCTTCTTCCTCGCGACGACACGGGAATGGACGGCCAGAAACGTTCCGGCGAGATCCAACAACGAGATCTCGCCGGAATGACACCAAACCAACGCCAATACACTCACCTCTCCTTCTAGATTGACATATCCAAGAATCAAACATTTTCATCCACCAAATCGCGAGAATCGAACTAAGCACAGTCACGGCATCTCAGAGCTTGATCAAGCAACACAGAGCACGATAACCTAATTCTATCACACGGAAGATCAAAAAGGAGTTGAGGAAACTTACCTCGAGTCCCGATTGGACTCGCGATGGCTAGAAAGGTCCGGCCGGTGTTCGGCCAGACCGAGCTGCAACGGAGGTTCGACTCGGGGTTTTCGGGGGAAATCGATGCGAGAAAAAGGTGCGATCAAGGTTAGAAGTGTTATAGGAGCAAAAGGCACAAATCAATTGCACAAATGAAGTTCGGGAACTCAAGATGCCATGATCGTGCGGTGATGAAGCTCAAGGTTCAACTTACCGTTTTTGGCGGTTGTAGTCCGATTGAGCTGTGCCGATCGACTCGTCCGAGCTTGGAGGAAGTTCCGGTGACGATCCGCCGCGCCGATTTGGCCTAGACCGGCCGGACCGAAGTAGCAGAAACTCGGTCCGCAACTTGAGTTCGGACCTCGCACGGGAGATTCTCTCTCTTCCTCTCTCACTTTCTCTCTCTATTTCGGTGTGTGATGAACCGAATGAGCCTCTTTTTCGTTCGCGAATCTTCTTGGCTTTTATACTTGGTTTTTGAAAAAATGGCGCGTCGGGTGTGAGCTGGCCGGGGGTAATTCACGAGCCACCCACGTGATTTCAGGCCCGCCGGACGATGACGGAATCACTAGGATTCCGTCCAAGTCCATTAGACGTCCGTTGAGTCCAAGCGAGTGTCAATTGCACGCGTTTTTGCCAAGTTTGACTTTTACGTGCAGCCGTGACTTTGACCGCCGATTACGGCGTACGCCGGCGGCCATTGATCGCGCCGCAGGTGGCAATCAATTCCTCTCGACCTGCACAACAAAAGCCCCATGTCAATTGCATCAATTACACACGAATTAACCTTCAATTTGGTCGTTGAATCTCACTGTCCAAAGCTGCAACTCGCGGGGTTGATTTGGGGAAGATGACACTGTCTTGGACCGGTTCGACCGGTCCGGCCGGCGGTCAGACCGGTCCGACCGGCGATCGGATCGGCTCGAACAGGTTCAGATAGTGCAATTTTCATAAATTTCAAAATTAACCTCAATTTCCTGGGAATTTTTGCAATTAAACTTCAAAATTGCACTTAGGACCCTGAATATTATCTAAGAAAGTGGTTTTGCCCAAAATTTCCCATCAATTTATACAAAAACCCCAAATTTATCTAAATTGCCAATTTGGGGAAATTTTCAATTGAGTATCAACTTGATAAAATTGGACTATGAGACCCATCCCAATCGATTCAGAATGTGTGAAAACACTAGGGATGGTCGAATTGTTTATAGAAAGTTCCTCAATTGAAAGTAATTTCAAAAATTGCAAAATTGAGGGACTTAATTGCAAAATTTTTAAGAATTTCTGTACAATTCGTGCAATTCGCGTAATTAAGGGTGCAATCGATCAAATTGAAGTTCAAAGGGACCACAATTGAATGTCTAGACTCTAAATGTGCAAAAATTGCAAATAAAAAGACTCAATTGGTATTTTTCGTGCAAATTCAACCTTAGGTATTATGAAGAAACACCTAAAATTGAACTCAATTTTTGATTTTTCTTGAGGTCAATATGAAAAAGGAATTAAAAGAAAAATATTGAACAATTTTGTATATTTTTGCGATCTCAAAAAGTATTTTTTAATGAATTTTGAAGTATTTTCCTATTTTCCGAAAATATTAAAAAAAATGCGAAAAACATGAAAAATTATTTTTTGTTCTAAATTGGTTCCTTAAGCTTGGCCAAGGCTTCCAATGTTGATTTTTTTAATTTTTTAATTTTTTGTGAATTTTTAGTGAATTTTGGAAAATAAAACTAAAGGAAAATCGATTAAAAATCGGGTGTCAACACTCTCCAGCTACTCACCGTCCGAGAGGGTGCCATTCGAGGACCTAGGTAGACTAGTGTACCTACAGAGCTCAAACCCTATTTCAAATTTTCAAATAAGCAGATCGGCTTTCGTCTCTCCAACTACTCACCGTCCGAGAGGGTGCCATCTGAGGACCTAGGTTGACTAGTGTACCTACAGAGCTCAAACCCTATTTCAAATTTTCTAAAAAGCAGATCGGCTTTCGTCTCTCCAGCTACTCACCGTCCGAGAGGGTGCCATCTGAGGACCTAGGTAGACTAGTGTACCTACGTAGCTCAAACCCTATTTCAAATTTTCAAATAAGCGGATCGGCTTTCGTCTCTCCAAAGCTACTCACCGTCCGAGAGGGTGCCATCTCGAGGACCTAGGTTAACTAGTGTACCTACGGAGCTCAAACCCTATTTCAAATTTTCTAATAAGCGGATCGGCTTTCGTCTCTCCAGCTACTCACCGTCTGAGAGGGTGCCATCCGAGGACCTAGGTTAACTAGTGTACCTACAGAGCTCAAACCCTATTTCAAATTTTCTAAAAGAGGATCCGAGGACCCGGGGATGCTAGAAGACCCGCAGAAAATCCAAGTTAATCAAATCTTTAAAATGTAACTTTTCCGAGGATTTGGGATCACTAGGGAACCTGCAGAAAGTTCAATCAAACATCATTAGTATGACAATTCTAAGTCCCGAGGAGAGACTTAAGAATTCTTAGACAAATTTTCAAAAATATTTGTGAAGGAAATGTGTCCAATCACAAGTTCAAATTTTCATTGGGGATGGACTTTGAGTGACACATCCCGAGTGTTCTACAAAAAGATTGTTTTAAAAGTTTTTCAAAAGAGTTTTCCTTCATCCAAGAGGGCTTATCACCATTTGGGAAGGCTTTTCTTAATATTCAAATTTGCTCACAGGAAACCTAACCTTGAGGTTTCGGGATCATTCGAGATGCATACAATCCGACTAATCGGAGAAGGCATTTTAGAAAGGACCGTAATTCAGACCGGGTTAAAGGCTTATCAAAGGATATTCAATTTAAGGTTTAGAAATGAATTTTGATCAACAATAGCTTCTTCGGGTCTACAAGTCAAGAACCCCGAAGTCATGATAAGACAGGATTGTACTTACCTCTTTAAGCGGTAGCTTCCTGTATGATTTCTTGCATTAACCCGAAACACCTCTTAGATCGGAAAAGTCTTGGTGACAGGTTGTATCTTGGTTTAAGGTGGGCTCTTTAAGAATGGCCATATTTTCAAAGAGGGGTGAACTTTGGTGATCACCTTGATATTTTTCCAGCATTCATTTGTTTTTGCAATAAATTCACGACCATTTTTTCTTCAATTGACTTTGAGGATTTTCATCTTTTAATCTGGATGATTTTTCCTCAGGATTTTCCCCTTTTCGGGGTGTTCTTTTCGTGGGCTTTGGCCTTGCTTTTACCAGGCACTTTGCTTTTTCTAGCCCTTTCATTCTTTATCATTTTCGCATTGATCGGCTCTTTTGAGACCAGTATCAAAATTCTTCCGATCATGCTTTTTGACTCATTGCTGGTAATTCCTTTGTTTGCCCCAGTGTAGGGAGGTGATCACCAACAAGGGTTTAGAAATGAACATTCAAAGGCTCAAATTGGCTTTTCAAAGGATAAGTGTTTGGGATATAGAAATGAAGTGCTTTTCTTCACTTTGAGGTGTTCCAAGTCTCCGCTAGAAATCACCTGAAGCTATCACAAAAAGATTGATGCAGGTCAGTACAATAAAGTCTTACTTGACCTTTTCTCCAAGGAATCATCCACTGAACTTCCAAATATGCCCCGGTGTGGGGTGGTTCTTGACAGGGTTATATTCAGAAAATTCTCCCTTTTGGCTCGGATTGGTTGTCAAAGAATATAAATGTGTATGGATAATTTTGAAATGGAAATGCCTTTCATCATTTCAATCCATGTAATCACCGCGAATGATCTCTACGTCCCAAAATTAAGCTCTTTCGCTCTATCACTCTCACTCAACGCTCAAGTGTATCGGGGACGTGTTTGAGGATAATGCTTGCCTCTTTTTATCTGAAGGATCAATCTTTTGAAAAACTTTCAAAGCATGCCCTTTTATAGAAACTCAAGGCGTTTTCATCAAAATTCATCGCTTGCAAAATGTTCTTATCAAAAGATATGTTCGGAAGATGTTTTTGTAATTTGGAAGGGATGCTTCTTTGAAAGGGCTTTGTAGCTTCACGAATCCAAAACTTTTTAAATTTTTAAGCATGACAGTGTATGAAAATACTTTGTAAAGAAGAGAACCTCAAACCTGTCTTCTTCAAATATTGACTTCTGCCCCTTGTAAAAACAAAAGGAAACAATCGATTCAAGACATTTAAAATTTTAAGTTCCAAAGCGACTTCTCTTGTCTCCTTCGGACATTGACTCCTGTTTCCTGTAAAAACAAAAGGAATCGATTAGTCAAAAATATTCAAAATTTCAAATCCCGAAGCGACTCCTTTCTACCTCCTTCGGATGGTGACTCCCGTTTCTCGTAAAAACAAAAGGAATCAATTAGTCAAAGATATTCAAAATTTCAAATCCCGAAGTGACTTCGTTCTACCTCCTTCGGATGTTGACTCCCGTTTCCCGTAAAAACAAAAGGAATCAATCAGTCAAAGATATTCAAAATTTCAAATCCCGAAGAGACTTCGTTATACCTCCTTCGGATGTTGACTCCCGTTTCCTGTAAAAACAAAAGGAATCAATCAGTCAAAGATATTCAAAATTTCAAATCCCGAAGAGACTTCGTTATACCTCCTTCGGATGTTGACTCTCATTTCCTGTAAAAACAAAAGGAAACAAATCGATTAAAGATATTCAAAATTTGTAATCCAAAATACCAGATAACTTCCCTGTCTTGATCGGTTGCTCTGCAAAGTTCTTCATGATTCCCAGTCCACCTACAAAATACGGACATATGCAAATGCATGTATGCAAATGCCATGCGAATGCCAAATCTTTATGTGACTCAGATCTGCTCATCAATTGCTCTGAAGCTCAATTTTATTTCAAGGATAATATCTCTTCACGGCATCCGAATTCACTGGACTTGCCAATTCTTCTCCATCCATGTTTACAAGTATAAGAGCTCCTCCGGATAAGACCTTTTGAATCACGTAAGGGCCTTCATAATTTGGCATGAATTTGCCTCATGGATGTTGGGCATTTGGGAGCATTTTCTTCACAACTAGCATCTCTGTTTCAAAATTTCTAGGTTTAACCTTCTTGTTAAAAGCTCTGGCCACTTTCTTCTGGTAGCTTTGACCATGACAGATAGCCCTTAATCGCCTTTCATCAATCAAATTTAACTGTTCATGTCTCTGCCGGTTCCACTCCTCTTTTGTGAGCTCTACCCGAGATAGAATCCTTAAAGAGGGGATTTCCACCTCTACTGGTAGGACTGCTTCCATACCGTATACTAAAGAGTAGGGAGTTGCCCCGGTTGAAGTACGAATTGAAGTTCGGTAAGCCATGAGAGCATATGGCAATCTCTCATGCCAATCTCTATATTTCTCAGCAGTCTTAGCCAATATCTTCTTGATGTTCTTGTTTGCCGCTTCCACGACTCCATTCATTTGTGGGCGGTAAGGTGAAGAATTAAGGTGTCGTACCTTAAATTGTTCTAATAGGTGATCGACCACCTTGTTGTTCAAATTTGAGCCATTGTATGTAATGATGGCTCTTAGCACTCCATTTCTTGAGATGATATCTCGCTTGATGAACTTAGCCACACTATTCGCAGTGACATTGGCATATGAGCTGGCTTCAATCCATTTGGTGAAATAATCAATAGCCACCAGAATAAAGCGATGTCCGTTGGAGGCCTTCGGGTTGATAGGGCCAATCATATCGATTCCCCACATGCAGAATGGCCATGGTTCTGACATTTGATGTAGCTCGGTTGGCGGCGCATTTATCCTGTCGCCGTATACCCGGCATTGATGACAGGATCTAACATGCTGGTTGCAATCCAACTCGATAGTCATCCAAGAATACCCGAGCCTCATAATCTTCTTGGCGAGGAGGTGGCCATTCATATGCGGTCCGCATTTTCCTTCATGAATCTCTTTCATAATGAGATTTGCTTCTTTGGAATTCACGCACCTCGGTAAGACCGAGTCAAAGGATCTCTTGTATAGGATTTGTCCGCTGAGGAAGAATTTCGACGCCATCTTGCTAATATACTTTTTATCTTCCGGTTGACTATCTTGAGGGAATTCGCCCTTCAGTAGATAATTCTTAAGGTCATGATACCACGGTTCTTCATCGGGCTCTTCTTCAATGACCATGCAGTATGCAGGTTGCTCCAAGATGTCAATTCTCAACGGTTCTATCTCAAGGCCATCTTGCACTTGTAACATTGCTGATAATGTGGCGAGCATCAGCAAAGTGATTCGAGTTCTTGGCGGATATTCGAAAGTGATCTCTTCAAAGTGTTGGATCAGATTTTCTAGGTATTTATGATAAGGAATAAGCTTGGGATCCTTCGTCTTCCACTCTCTTTGAGTTTGTAAAATAATCAGCATGGAATCTCCATATACCAGTAGCTTCTTCACCTTTAATGATATGGCCAATTGTAATCCTAGTATGCAGGCTTCATATTCGGAAATATTGTTGGTGCGGGGGAATACCAACTTGGCTTAAACCGGATAATGTTGATCTTCGGGGGATATCAGAACCGCCCCCGATGCACGATCCAGGTGAGGTTCACTGCGCCGTCGAAATACATTATCCATTTGTCTTCGGATATGTTCGAATTTGACCTCCTTTGTTTCGCTCTAAAACATCCTTAGGAGGATTCTCGGCTAGCATGTCAGCAATTACTCTTCCCTTGACGGACTTTTGGGGAGAGGTTTTGATATCGACTTCGAAAGCGATATCCGCCATTTAGCCATCTTTCCTAGCAACGTTGGCTTCTCCAAAAGGTACTTGATAGGGTCATTTTCGGTGACCAGCTCTATGTGATAATGCAGCGTATCTTGCCTCAATGCGTGGAGGACCCGGACCAATGCTACGCAAGTCCTTTCCACGGCTGGGTACTTGGCTTCGGATGTTGTGAACTTTTTGCTCAAATAATATATGGCCCGCTCTTTACGATCCTTGGGGTTAGTTTGGGCAAGTAAAGCTCCTAGGGATTCATCATTGAGTATCGGATATAGAGTTAGATGAATGTTAGGGATAGGAGGTACCGATCTTGGAGGTTTGTACCAAATATTCCTTGATCTTCTCAAATGCTTGTTGACATTACGCATCCCATTTCACTTTTGCACCTTTCTTTAGCAGCTTGAAGAAGGGTTTCACTGTTTCTGATGGTTGGGATATGAATCTGGATATATAATTCAACCTTCCAAGTAGGCCCCTTATTTCCTTGACAGTGGAAGAAGTTCCTATTTCCCATATGGCTTTAATCTTGGAAGGGTCAATTTCAATACCACGGCTGCTCACCACGAATCCTAGCAGCTTTCCGGATCTTGCGCCAAATACGCATTTTGCCGGATTCAACTTGAGCTTATACTTTCTCAATCGATCAAATAACTTCTTCAGAACTTTAACATGGTCTTCTCCAGGCTTGGACTTGGCAATCATATCGTCCACATAGACCTCAATCTCCTTATGTATCATGTCATGAAAAAGGGTTACCATAGCCCTTTGATATGTTGCCCCCGCATTTTTCAATCCAAATGGCATTACCTTGTAAAGAAAGTTCCCCATTGCGTAGTGAATGAGGTCTTGATCCTATCTTCTTCCTTCAGACATGATCTCGATTATATCCCGAAAATCCATCCATAAAGGAGAATAATTCAAAGCCCGCGATGCTTGTCGACGAGTACATCAATGTGCGGCAAGGGAAAATCATCTTTCGGACTAGCTTTGTTCAAGTCCCGATAATCCACGCATATTCTAATTCTTCCATCCTTCTTCTTAATCGGTACGATGTTGGCGACCCAATCAGCATATGGGACAGCCTTCGATAAATCCAACTTTAAGGAGCTTCATCACCTCTTCCTTGATCTTATCTCGCTAGTTCGGGATTCATTCTTCCGGGTGATTGATTTACTTGGTGTGCAAGAAGGATGCGTAGGCGAGCATGCTCCACAATTTCACGATCTAGACCCGGCATGTCAGCATATGACCAAGGCGAAGATATCTTGATATTCTTTGAGCAATGCCATCATTCTTAAAACATCTGCTGTGCAGACAAGTGCCCTCCTATTTTCACTTCCTTAATGCGATCGAGAATCCCCCAAATTAATAGTGATAGGTTCTTCGAAATAGGAGGCTTAGATTCTTCAAAACAATCCCATTCTTTCTTGATATCGCTCACATCAACCTCGTCTATATCAACTTCGCATGCATAGTCATCGAGCTGATCTCGAGTCACATATTAACCTGTTATGTATGGGTGGGATGACATGCCCGAAATGCACCATGAAAGGTTAGTATTCAAAGATGATAAAATTGAAGGATGCATGATTTTTATCATGAAAACATTTTTCAAATTCCAATTTTTTTAGACAAAGAAAGGAGAACTAGTCCACGATCTTACGGACATCCTGGTTCTCAAAAATTATTTAAAACCCAAGATCATATGGCGGATCGGGCCTCAAGTATCATGGTAGAATCAATTGTCATCATCGGACCAATCCGTTGCTCCACATGTCCGTAATCAAATTTGTGATGATTTTCATTAATAGATGCAACTAAGAACAATACAAGATCGCACTTCCCGGATCACAACATGTGACCCAAAGGGTGCTAAAACATCAAAAGGCTTTAAAGCAAATGCAGTAATCAAAATGCATTAAAAGATAAAGTTCAGAAAGAGCCTTTTACTCAAGGGTGGGGAAATCATCGTCCGGCCACTCAATTATCACGTTCACCCGATTATCCAGGAACGGGTTGAATAAGTCCGGCTCGCATCTTCGGTGATGTCTTCATCTTCCAGCCATTTGCCTCCCTTAGAGAACACTTCAAATAAGGGGTTTAGGAACATCTTTCCTTTGGCCTTCCATGCATCGGTACCTATAAAACGGCCACCTTGGTGTCCACGGCGTCCATGGTCTCCATAACACTTGTTTCGACCTCGGCCTCGACCTGTATTATTCTTCGCTATTCCATTATAACCCGGACCAACCTTGTGGTCATTTGAGCTCAAGTTCGGAGGGTTAAGGATTCCCCGACCGTGTTTCCCTAATCCAAAGACTGGAATAAATCCATTCGAGAGTAGCACTTTTCCCGCCATAGTCGCAGGTCTCGAAAGCTGCAGTATAGCCACCTTTGCATCCGGTGACACGTGCATGACGGATACAATGTCGAAGGTATGATAACTCAGCTCCTCCTCTTTTGAAGGCTCAATGTATGGAATCATCCCTTTTAAAGCGGCCCGATGTCCTGTCTCGCCATGGACGGTGATCAAGCGACCCTTGACCATAAATTTTAACTTTTGATGCGGGGAGGAAGGTACCGCTCCGGACACATGAATCCATGGTCTTCCCAGGAGCAAAGTGAAGGCGTTAGGAATATCTAGTACTTGGAACGGTATAGAGAAAGTCACCGGTCCAATGTCAATGTCCAACTCAATCTCTCCTACCACATTCTTGGAGACTCCGTCAAATGACCGGATGGTGGCTTTGGATGTTTTCACAAAATCTTCATTGATCCCCAAGCTTCTCAAAGTGCTCGGAGGACATAGGTTAAAAGCAGAGCCATTATCAATCAGAACATGAGGAACCTCCTTTCCATGACACCTCACGGCGATGTAGAGAGCTCTATTGTGGATTCGCCCTTCTTTCGGGAAATCTTCATCCGAAAAAGATATCTGATCTTTTAAGAGGATAGCACCTACGAAGTCCCCAGGTTGTACTTCGTTAATGGTTTCCGGAACATGCACCTCATCCATCACCTTCGGGAGGGCATTCTTATGCTTTTCAGAATTTTTGAAGAGATCTAATAAGGAAATGCGTGCGGGCATCTTCCGCAGTTGGTCAACGACCTCATATTCACCGGTCCTCACTACCGATTGCAACTTCTCAACCTCTTCCGCAGTTGGGTCTTTCTTTTCGGAATCCGCCTCTCTCGGTGGATAACACCTTCCGGATCTCATTATGGCGTCAATCTCGCCCGTTCCATAATCCCAATGCTTCGCCTTCGAGTTGTACTCTTCCACAAGGCGGTAACTTAATCTTCACCGGTATGATCTTTTCGGTGATGACGGTTGTTCCGAACTAGAAGCTTCCAAATCCCGAGTTATCAACTTTGTTCAAATCAATCACGAAACGAATCGGGGTATCTACCATCCCGATCATTTCGTCCTCATGAACATCTTCGGGATTATGTTCTGGACCTGGTCTTACCAAAGACGGCATTTTCTTCATCCAGATCCCTCCGCCTTTCCTTTCTGACTCTTAGGATAATCCCCTCAATTCTCATACCAATTTCCACCGGATGTTGGAATGAGGAGTAGGTATATGCATACATGTAGTCAAAGTATTCCGCCGGAAGTGACTTTAGTACGAACTCCAGCATTTCTCTCTCCGACGGCGGCGGTTGCACCATCACGGCGTGTTTCCTCCACCTCCTAGCGAAGAGTTCAAAACTCTCGTCTTCACCTTTCCCGATATTCAGCAAATTGGCCTTAGTGAAATAACCCATAATTCCAGCTTCAAAGTGACGTAAGAAGTGCTCCGATAAATCCTCCCGGCTCGGGACCCGGTCTAGGTCAATTAACCGAAACCATGCTAATGCGGGGCCCGTTAAACTATGTCCGAAATTCCAGATCAGCGTTTCGTCATCTTCATGGTGGTTAACCATTTGGCGAAGATAGTATGATATATGCGCCAGAGGACACCTGGCGCCATTATACTTCGTGCGGAAGACCACTCTTGGGTTCACGCCTTGGGGCGGAACATTTCTTGCTTGGGTGAGTGGCGTAATCGGTTCCTTTAACTCATCCATTTTCTTCGACACATTGTCCCCTTGCTCTTCTAGTAGAGCGATCTTTCGATTTTGTGTATCTATAGCCCGCCGTATCTCCAGAATCTGCATGCTTTCTTCTACCGCCATAGTATTCCTTTTGGTCGTCAATTGCGATAAATCTGCTACCATAGTTGTTAAATGACGCATGTGAGTCTCCAGATTAGTAAGTCGCATATCGACCTCTCGATTCTCCTGTTCATTCCGAGGGACCGCCTGGTCCTTGACTTCATCGATTGTTCCCACAAATTCTTCACTTTCGGGGTCATCCATTCCTCCCCAACCATCGGGGACTACATCTCCAAAATCAACAAAGAAACTTGGAGGCGCCGAATATAGCACTTTAAAGTTGTAGCCACCACTATCTTCTCCAAGATTATCCACTATCTCACCTCTCTCTAGGGCCCTTTGCAAAAACCTTCTATCGCCTCGGCGGGCCTTATCCAGACGGATTTCATATTCGTCTATCTCTTCAATTTCTTGGCCATCTTTGATGTTCACCAAATATCCCGAGGGTATTTTTAAAACAGCTCCCCTCGTAGGTTTCATCGCAAATTCTTTGGATAGCATGTCCACCGCCACGTAGGTCCCCTTGAAAGCGACGTCTTCCATTTTTCCTATGATGCCCAAGTTAATCAGCTTTTCTAAGCAAACCTCCTTTTGCTCCCGGGAAATACTTTCTCCTTCCGGGTATTGCGAGGCCAATGTTAAGACATCCCGCATTTTACTCATGTCCACTATGAACTCCGGAACCTCCTCTTCTTCACCTCCAAAGATCGCGTTCACCTCGCGATGCTCGGGTAGCGGGTTCTGCTGCACATTTGGTTCAGCTTTATCGAACTCTAGAACTTTTCCATCGATCAATGCTTGCACCTTGAACTTCAAAGCGAGACAGTTGTCCGCGTTATGCCCTCTTTCTCCCATATGGTATATGCACGTCTGGGTCTCATCATACCCGGGAAATCTTGGCGGGTGAGCTCTAGGTGGCTCTTTTGCAACTATGCGGTTTTCCAGAAGCATTGGTAGTAATTTGGATAAGGGTCGGGGTAGTGGGGTGAAAACAATTTGGTTCTTTTTTCTGAATTCCGGTAGTTTGGAAGCGGTCCAGGAGGATGTTCCTTGGGTAGGGATTGAAGGTGAGAAATTTACGGGCTTTGGCGGGTTAGGGACAAAAGCTACTTCTCCGGTTTGCTCCCTATTATCCCTTCTCAAAGGGTATTGGCGTTTAAAAGGCGCCTCGGGTATCTTCTTTTCTCTTAATGCCCACTCGTGGCGCGCTGCCACCTTGATCGGGTGCGCAAATGTCCGACACCCGGAGGTGTTCAGCTTGTCGAAAAATTCAAATGGAAGGGCCTTGAGAAACAGATCTATTAGTTCTTCTTCCGGGACGGGCGGCTTTACTTGCACAGCCGGTGCTCTCCATCTCTGAGCGTAGGCGCGAACGGCCTCGCTCTTTCCTTTTGTAGTTCTCGGAAGGTCCTCTCTAGTGAGGGCGGTCAAAGTGTTAAACTTGTATTGCCGAAGGAACTCGTCTGCCGGTTTGTCTCAATCGGCGAGCCTTTCCGGCTCCAATTCAATAAACCATGCCGGGGTTGCCCCGGATAGGCTTTCCTGGAAGGTGTTAACCAATAGTGGGATGCTGTCGGAGAACCGAGACATTCGGCGCAAATAATACTTCAAGTGCGCCTTGGGACACCCGGTCCCATTATATCTCCTTACAAAGTCCGGTTCCTTGTAGTCGGCGGGAACCTCTATCTTCTCAAATGGTGCTACTTTGTCGAACCTCGAGAGTTCATAACCTTGACTCGCCAAACACTATTCAATCTTAGCAAGCCTTTTGATCTCCTCTTCCACTTTGAGGACCTGTTTCTCCTTCTTTTCCAAATCTATCACAACAGGAGGATCCTTAGGTGGTCTCTCCGGATTCAAAGTGGGATTAGCGGCGGGCGCCGGATTAGTGTTCGCTCCATCGGATGACCCCGCCAGGGCTTGGGGATTAGGATCGGCGGGGTATCTCCCCGGCTTGCAATCATCATTGCCTTCATCTCCGCCACCATTGTGGCGATCACATTCATTTGGTTTTCCGGATTACCCACACGAGGTGCGAGCTCTTCTTGTTCCATCCTTAATTTGCGCGTTTTGCTACGAGTCCTCGTATTTGTCACTCCAACTGTTTTCGAATATCAAATCGGTATGGGAAATATTAAGGATTGGAGACATTGATCCGTGGTAATTGACTTTTCTACATGTATGCATGAAATGCTCATAAAAGAAATAACATGTGTTTATTACAAATCAAATTGTTCAAAAGCATCCAAAAGATAACAAATATGTAAAATCTAAATGGGGGAATGGATCTATCCAAGTCGGGGACGCTTCCACTCTTCTTGCTCTTCTGATCCATCGGAATCCCACAAGTATGGGTCTTCTCCTTCCGCCGACATCCACTGCTCTGGATCTTCGGGAATGTACGGTTCTACTCCCGGTACATATGGTACTATGTACTCTGGCTCATATGACTCTACTTCTTCAATTCGAGGAGATACGCACTCGGGTACATATGGCTCGACCGTTGATTGGCGATACTCCTTAAACTTCTGGATATACTCCTTGGAGGCCCCGTGAATGTTCATCTCGTCGTCCAAATAGTCCGGCCAATCAACTTGTTGCAGTGGGGAATTCTTCAAAGCGTGAAGAATAAGCTTGATCCGGGCTCGATACAACTCCTTTGTTTCCTTAGTGAGCTTTCCTCGTGTCATATCAAATGAGAAGATGTCGGGACAAACATCCGGTGGTATCTCTTGGAGAACTCCAAATTGCCTCACCACTCGAATGGGGTAATACGCCATAGCGCCGGTACATCCCAATAAGGGAATAGGGTTATCTTCAATACCCGAAATGCGAGCCTCCACAATCTTGGGCCAAGTCAAACGCCACCTAATATGTTCGGGTTTCAAATTGTCCAATAGCTCAACCCACTTTTTAAATGAATATTTAGGTACAAGGGATTGACACTTGAGGAAGGATCTAAGAGGGTGGACGTGCTCATTGATCTCATAGCACCCCACTCGGAGTCGGAAAGTCTTTATATGAGAGGTGAACCACAAGTGGAGCAACCCATTGGACGCTTGGAAACCAGCCTTTTTTGAAGATTTGGAACTATTTAAGGAAAGAAAGGTCTCGGCTAAGATCATGTACGAATAATCCCAGCGACAACATGCTTGTCTGGCTATATGGGTTATGGAGGGGTCAAAAGTGGTCCTAGAAGTTGGGAATAGAACGAATGCAAAGAAAGCCAAGATGAACACCTTTCCCGATTTATGACCGATTTCGGTAGGTAGAGAGGAATAATTGTCGAAAAGGAACGAGAAGGTGAATTTGTTGGAATTGGATTTGTAAACTTTTTCAATCTCAGAAGTTTTAAGACGGAGAAAACTCGATAACGAACGAGTGGAGTCCATGCCCAAAGGGGGTTGAGCTATTCGTTCTTCAAATTTGGCCCCAATAATAGCGGTATACTCCTCGAGCGTAGGAGTCAACTCTAATCCTCGAAAGTTGAATGTCATCGTGCGTGCGTCCCATGCCTTGGCTAATGCTTGAATGAGCGCCGGTTGGTATTCCACTTTGATGAAATCTACAAGTCGTCCCAAACGTCCTTCCACATAGGCTTTGTTGACGATATCGAGGCGATCCCACCATATAGCGAGTTCCTTGCGCGGTATTGGGATGACTTTGATGTCTTCATTCCCCATGATCTAAAAATGCAAAAATGATGATCCTAAAGTCAATTACCACAGTTTATTATGCATATGCATGAAATGTGACGCAAATGTGCTAACCAAAGTCCATGTCATCTTTTGGTAACATGAGAGTCAACTACTCCCACTTGACCCAAATAAGATAAATAGGGTAGTTACGGACCTAATCTCACCCAAAGATGGCATGTAATTTGATTAGGATCGTTTAAGCGTAATCGGGGTAAAAAGTCACTCAAAATTTGACAACTCATGGAATTTACAAGTCTAATACAATAAAGTCGAAATAGATAAAACATGATAGTATCTAAAGATGTTCGGAGAACTAAATGTTGATGAAAGTACATAATAGACTCAAAATACAATAAAATCTAGAAAATGCCCAAAAGTCGTACTAATCTAGACAATCGGAACGGTATCCTCATCGGATGAAATCTCCACTATCTCGGGAAGCTTGACATCTTCTTCGTCATCGGAGGGTATGGTGATGACTTCCTTCTTCTTAATCGGGGAGTGTTTTGGGGCCGTCTTGGTCGCACGTGGCTTCCTTGCCAATTTCATATACAACTCCCAAATTCTTTCTTTCTCGCGCTCGAGCTTCAAATATCGTCCACATTGGGTATAATCGCAACTCTCGCTACGGATGTGGTTCCGACCGTTGAGCTCTCGTCCGTGAACAAATCCGAAAACTCGGAATGTAGCGGGTACTCGGTCCTTGCGTCGAATGGTCCTCCGCTCCCATGTGAATACGTCGGGTATATCAACACGACCTCGGGGCGCCATCTATCTAAAAAGGAAAATTTGACCTTCAACCCCGATCACTTAAACGATCTTACAAATTGTGATGATATGTCGTGAAAATGCATGATATGCAAAATTTAAATTTACAAGTTCAAAATAAAGAAGGTAGAAAGCCTTACCAACCGACGTTACTCATTTTTTGGTTTTTGGTTTTAGGTATACCAACCGTCCATTTCACATGCGCATGAGACAAGTGGGGTTCAACTCTAAAGAAATCAAAAAGGCTCGGGTATGGACCTAAAAAGGCTCCCGCTATACAAATCGATGGGCCGCCCACAAGCGCAATCAAACAACAAGTGGGTAGGACCATCAATCTTGCATAGCGAACGGGATCAAATATGGTCAACCCAAGTGCAATCAAACACAAGAGCTTCGCATACCAATCCCTATCTATGGCGACCTAAAAGGTGATTTTGCGGCTCGGGTTTAGGCGCTTGTGTGTGCGGTGTCGTGATCCTCAAAATATGCAAGACATGCATCACAATTTATATTCAAAACACCGCTTCAAAATTTGCATAAATAAACAAACAATCCAAAACTCCATATCCGCATAAAAAATGGTTAGCACGGACGCCACCCCTTATAACTCCCATCTGCATCAACATTTAACACTTTTTGTTAGTGGACGTACCTCATCTTCAAGAGCATCTGCAGGAAACTAGGTCAGAAAACAATCAACATTTTTATCGGCTTAAGTCCTCTTATATCTCCCCGGTGGAGTCGCCGGTCTGTCGCGACCCTCCGGAAATTTTTCCTTTTCCGGGATGGCGTAGGGTTAACGAGCCGATCCCTTTCATATATTTTTATGTGTTTTAATGTATGTGTATGGGATCGCGGGTCTCTCCCAAGACCCATTACTCGAATCGCGATGTCGGGTAAAATTTATCAAATATCGAAATTGACCTTGTGTGGTCGGGTGGCATGTGCGAGGTGTACATGCAATTTGGAGTCACCACCGATCGATTTATTGGAAGGTACGATCGGAAAACCTTACCGAGCGGTCGGGAAAAACCGTTCGGTTCCGCGAAAACCAGAGATTTTTGGGTCCGGGGACTTGGTTACGCCAAGATTCGAATTGACGTCCTTTCGGTTATCAATGTCGAGTGTTTTTCTAACCTAGGATTTCATGCAGATGCGATATCGGGTGAGGTAGGTCCTAACAATTCTAAGTATTCATGCAGATGGGATTTTTACTATTCCTAACAATCACAATCGGAAAAATTAATGCGCAATCAAAATCATTACAAGCAATCAAATCAATCAATCAAGGTTAGATATGTCTAAAATGGCCCTATCTGCCCACACAAAAATCAATTTGGATGTCGGGGTGATTTGGTAAAAATTTGGGGCGGAAGGCCCGGAAGGGTAGAATGGTCATTTTTGGGAGTCGGGACCCGAAAATCACAAAAACGGGGTCGGGCCAGTTGAATGTGGCCATTTCCCATTTTTTTGTAATTTTCTTGAATTTTTCTAATTTTATCTATTTTTTTGATTTTTTTTATTTATTTTTTAAAAATATTAGAAATTTTCCGGATCGACACAAATCGACCCTCAAAGTCCCAAAATTTTCGATCCAGACTTTATGAGTCCCGAATCGATCTACAAATTTCTAGAAATTTTTTGTGAAAATTTGGGAATTTTTATGAATTTTTTAGGTATTTTTTGCAATTTTTTGGATTTTTTGGAAATTTCTTTTTTATTTTTTATTATTTTTTTTTATTAAACCGGACCGGGTCAACCCGGTCAACGACCGGTCAACCCGGTCCGACCGCCCGCAGACCACTCATCACTCAAAACGACAATGTCCCCTATTTATGTAATATTTTTTGATTTTCTAATATTAATTCCTAATATTCAAATATACAGAAAAGGAATGGACGGCTGAGATCAATTCAAGATTTAATCTCAGCCGTCGACTCTCCCTCGGATAGAAACGGCGACGTCTCGACCTTCTACACAAAAACGACGTCGCCTCCGGTTATTAAAGGACGGACGATCACGATCTAATCTAAATTTGATCCGGGCCGTCTACTCGCTCAAGTATAAAACGACGCCGCATAGCCTTAATGAACGAACGGTCAAGATCTAACCTAGATCTAATCTCAGCCGTTCATCCTATTCTTACCGAAACGACACCGTATGAATTAAACACTCGGACGGTCGCGATTGAACCTATGATCTAATCCCGACCGTTCATTCCCTTTGAAGCCAAAAACGACGTCGCATGCATTGGCTAAAACGGCACCGTTCTACTATTTCTTATTTCAATCTAATATATCAATTTTTCGAAAATACAAAAACGCGATCCAACGGTCCAGAATCAAATCTACCTATTAATCGGGACCGTTGGATCAGATCCGAGTCGGCTCGCTCGCGCCAACGGCCGAGCCGACTCGGATCTAGGCTGGACCAATAGCAAGGTGACACCTAAGCTAGTTGACTAGTTGACTTGACACCTCAGCATCGTCGTCTACCTCGAGACGACTGAGAACGGACGGCTGAGGTTCCTCCGGCGAGATCCAACGGTGAGATCTCGCCGGAATGACCTCAAACCAACGCCAAAAGACTCGTGAGAAACACTAGATCAATATGTCCAAAAATCGAACAATATCATCCACAGAATGCACACTAATCGAACTCGCACTGATTCAAAATTGCAGAACTCAATCGCATAATAAAGAGCATGACAGCTTGATTCATTCACAAGATACACTCTAAAGAGGTTCAGAAACCTTACCGGCAGGTCGGATTGACCTGGTTTGGTCAAGAATTACTTGGACGAGCTTCGACGGTAGACGGCCATGGAGGTTGGTTTTACGGACTCGATTGACAGGTTTTTGTGCAAAATCATGACAAAACAGAGGTGCGATGATGATCAGCAATGCTCCAGAACAAAAACGCACACAGCAATTTCAAAGATCGCACTCGGAACCTCAAGATGCCATTGATGCACAGAAGCAAGGTTTGAAGTTCAACTTACCTGTTTTGAAGACGCCGAGCTGATTTGGCGGTTGTGATCGCTTCTCCTCAGCTCCGGTGGACTTCCGAACTTGATCGCCGGCTCCGATTGGCTTTGAATCGATTGGGCCAAGACCTCACAGATTCGGTCCGCAACTCCGACTATTGCGTCGCCGGAGCTTCTCTCTCTCTTAATCTCTCTCTTTCTCTCTCTATTCTCGTTCTGTGCGAGCCAAAATGAGCCTCATCTGTTCTAGAATCCTCTCAAACCTTTTATACTCATTTTCAAAAATCGCGCGCGCACGGGCTTGAGTCGGCCGAGGCTCTCACGTGCCAATCACGCGGGTTTAGGCTCGCCGGACGGTGACGGAATCGTTAGGATTCCGTCCAACGTCCGTCAAGCCTCCGTCGATCACCAAATGCGCGCTAATTTGACACGGGATTGCAAATGTTGACTTTTTCGAACACCGGAGCTTTGACCGGCGATTTCGACCACCTCCGGCGGCCATTGGCCGTGCCGCCGGTGGCAATCGACGGGCATTAGCTCGAGGGTCAAAAGCCCCACCTAAATTGGATCGTTTATGCACGAATTGATCCCCAATTTGGCCGTTGAAATCCATTGTTCAAACCTGCAAAATGCACAAATCTGTTGGGGACGACGACACTGTTCGGGACCGGTTCACCCGGTCCGACCGGGCGATCAGACCGGTCTGAACGGGTTCGGACAGTGAATTTCATTCAATTTTCAAAATTAAACAAAATTGGCTTGGAATTTTTGCAATTAAACTTCAAAATTGGATTCAGAACCCTGGATATTATCTAGAAATGTGTTTTTGCCCAAAATTTCCCATCAATTTGCACAAAAACCCCAAATTTTTCTATTTGCCCAAATTGGGGAAAACTTCAATTGGACGTCAATTTGATAAAATTGGACCACGAGACCCATGCCAATCGATTCATAATGTTCAAAAACCTTAGGGGTAGCCCAATTGTGTATAGAAAGTTCCCCAATTGGAAGTAATTTCAAAAATTGCAAAGTTGAAGGACTTAATTGCAACATTTTTAAGAATTTCTGTGCAATTCGTGCAATTCGCGCAATTGAGGGTGCAATTAATCAAATTGAAGTTCAAAGGGGCTGCAATTGAATGTCTAAACCTTAAATGTGCAAAAATTACAAATAAAAAGACTTAATTGGTATTTTTTGTGCAAATTCAACTCTAGGTATTGTGAAGAAACACCTAAAATTGAACTCAATTTTCAATTTTTCTTGAGGTCAATATTAAAAGGGAATTAAAAGAGAAATATTGGACATTTTTCTGTATTTTTGTGACCTCGAAAAATATTTTTTATGAATTTTCAAGTATTTTCCTATTTTCCTAAAATATTAAAAAAAATGCGAAAAACTTGAAAAATTATTTTTTGTTCCAAATTGGTTCCTTAAGCTTGGCCAAGGCTTCCAATGTTGATTTTTTTAATTTTTTAATTTTTTGTGAATTTTTAGTGAATTTTGGAAAATAAAACTAAAGGAAAACCGATTAAAAATCGGGTGTCAACAGTTTACAAGTCAAGAACCCCGAAGACATGATAAGACAGGACTGTATTTACCTCTTTTAGCGGTAGCTTCATGTATGATTTCTTGCATCTACCCGAAACACCTCTTAGATCGGAAAAGTTTTGGTAACAGGTTGTATCTTGGCTTAAGGTGGGCTCTTTAAGAATGGCCATATTTTCAAAAGAGGGGTGAACTTTGGTGATCACCTTGACATTTTTCCCAGCATTCATTTGCTTTTGTAGTAGATTCATGATCATTCTTTCTTCAATGACTTTGAGGATTTTCCTCTTTTCATCTCAATTTTTCAAACTTTGTTCGTTTTTCGGGATGCTCCTTTCTTCATGGGCCTCGGCCTTGCTTTTACCAGGCACTTTGCTTTTTCTAGCCCTTTCAATCTTTATCATTTTTTGTATTGACTGGCTCTTTTGGAGACCAATATCAAAAATTCTTCCGATCATGCTTTTTGACTCATTGCTGGTTATTCCTTTGTTTGCCCCAGTGTAGGGAGGTGATCACCAACAAGGGTTTAGAAATGAATATTCAAAGGCTCAAATTGGCTTTTCATATGGTAAGTGTTTGGGGATATAGAAATGAAATGCTTTTTTTCGGTTTGAGGTGTTTCAAGCCTCTCGCGTAAATCACCCGAAGTTATCACAAAAAGATTGATACAAGTTAGCACAATAAAGTCTTACCCGATCTTTTCTCCAAAGAATCACCCGATGAACCTCCAAATATGCCCTAGTGTGGGGTGGTTCTTGACAGGGTTATATATATAAAATTCTCCCCTTTTGGCTCGGAGTGGTTATCAAAGGATATAGATGTGTATGGATAATTTTGAAATGGAAACGCCTTTTCATCATTTCAATCCATGTAATCACCGCGAATGATCCCTACGTCCCCAAAATTAAGCTCTTTCGCTCTATCCCTCTCACTCATCACTCAAGTGTATCGGGGACGTGTTTAAGAACGAAGTTTGCCTCTTTTCATCTGAGGGATCATCTTTTGAAAAACTTTCAAAATACACCCTTTTATAGAAACCCAGGGCGTTTTCATCAAAATTCATCATTCGCAAAAAGTCTTCATCAAAAGATGTATTCAAAAGATGTTTATGAAACTTGAAAGGAATTTTTCTTTTAAAGAGCCTTGTGGTTTCACAAATCCAAATTTTTTTAATTTTAAGCATGACAGTGTATGAAGGTTTTTCATAAAGGAGAAGAACCTCAAATCTGTCCTCTTCAAATATTGATTTCTGTCCCCCGTAAAAATAAAAGGAAACAATCGGTTCGAAGACATTCAAAATTTCAAATCCCGGGGCGACTTCCTCCTGTCTTCTTCGGATGTTGACTCCCGTTTCCTATAAAAATAGAAGGAATCAATCGGTTAAAATGTTCAAAATTTCAAATCCCGAAGCGACTTCCTCCCGTCTTCTTCGGATGTCAATTCTTGTTTCCTGTTTTAATCAATTGGAATCAATCGATTAAAGATATTCAAAGTTTTAAATCCCGAGGTGACTTCTCTTGTCTCCTTTGGGTGTCGATTCCTGTTTCCTGTAAAAAACAAAAGGAAATGATTAGTTAAAGATATTCAAAATCTGTAATCCAAAATAACAAATAACTTCCCTGTTTTGATCGGTTACTCTGCAAAGTTCTTCATGATTCCCAGTTCACCTGTAAAATACTAACATATGCAAATGTATGCATGCAAGTGTCATGCGAATGCAAAACTCTATGTGACTTAGATTTGCCCATCAACCGCTCCGAAGCTCAATTTTATTTCAAGGGTAATATCTCTTCACGGCGTCTGCATTTCTTGGACTCGCCAATTCTTCTCCATCCATGTTTACAAGTATAAGAGCTCCCCCGGATAAGACCTTCTGAACCACGTAGGGGCCTTCATAATTTGGCATAAATTTGCCTCCTGGGTATTGAACATTTGTGAGCATTTTCTTCACAATCAGCATCCCCGCCTCAAAATTTCTGGGCTTAACCTTCTTGTTAAAAGCTCTGGCCACTTTCTTCTGATAGCTTTGACCATGACAGATAGCCCTTAATCTCTTTTCATCAATCAAATTCAATTGTTCGTGTCTCGCCGGGTTCCACTCATCCTCCGCGAGTGCTACTTGAGACATGATCCTTAGAGAGGGGATTTCCACTTCTACCGGTAGGATCGCTTCCATACCGTACACCAAAGAGTAGGGAGTTGCCCCGGTTGAAGTACGAATTGAAGTTCGATAGGCCATGAGAGCATATGGCAATCTTTCGTGCCGGTCTCGATATTTCTCAGCAGTTTTGGCCAATATCTTCTTGATGTTCTTGTTTGCCGCTTCCACGGCTCCATTCATTTGTGGGCGGTAAGGTGAAGAATTAAGGTGTCGTACCTTAAATTGTTCCAATAGGTGATCGACCACCTTGTTGTTCAAATTGGAGCCGTTATCCGTAATGATGGCACTTGGAACCCCATATCTTGAGATGATATCTCGCTTGATGAATTTACCCACACGATTCGCAGTGACATTGGCATATGAGCCAGCTTCAATCCATTTGGTGAAATAATCAATAGCCACCAGAATGAAACGATGTCCGTTGGAGGCCTTTGGGTTGATAGGGCCAATCATATCAATCCCCCACATGCGGAATGGCCAGGGGTTCGACATTTGATGTAGCTCGGTTGGCGGCGCATTTATCTTGTCGCCGTACACCCGACATTGATGACAGGATCTAACATGCTGGTTGCAATCCGACTCGATAGTCATCCAGTAGTATCCGAGTCTCATAATCTTCTTGGCGAGGAGGTGACCATTCATATGCGGTCCGCATTCCCCTTCATGAATCTCTTTCATAATGAGATTTGCTTCTTTCGAGTTCACGCACCTCAATAGGACCGAGTCAAAGGATCTCTTGTATAGGATGCGTCCGCTAAGGAAAAATTTAGATGCCATCTTGCTGATATACTTTTTATCTTCCGGTTGATCGCCTTGTGGGAATTCGCCCTTCAAGAGATAATTCTTAATGTCATGATACCACGGTTCTTCATCGAGCTCTTCTTCAATGACCATGCAATATGCAGGTTGCTCAAGGATGTCAATCCTTAACGGCTCTATCTTGAGGCCATCTTGCACTTGTAACATGGCTGATAGTGTGGCCGGAGCGTCCGCGAAGTGATTCTGAGTTCTTGGTAGATACTCGAAAGTGATCTCCTGAAAATGTTGGATCAGCTCCTCGAGGTACTTATGATAAGGAATAAGTTTGGGATCCTTTGTCTTCCACTCCCCTTGGGTTTGTAAGATAATCAGCATGGAATCTCCATATACCAGTAGCTTCTTTACTTTTAATGAGATGGCCAATTGTAACCCAAGAATGCAGGCTTCATATTCAGAAATGTTATTGGTGCATGGAAACACCAATTTAGCTGAAACTGGATAATGTTGATCCTCGGGGGATATCAGAATCGCCCAAGTACCCGATCTAGTGAGGTTCACTACGCCGTCAAAATACATCGTCCATCTATCTTCGGATATGTTCAGGATTTGACCTCCCTTGTTTTGCTCTGAAACGTCTTTAGGAGGATTCTCGGCTAGCATGTCAGCAATTGCTCTTCCCTTGACAGACTTGTGGGGAGAGGTTTTGATATCAAACTCTGAAAGCAAAATTTACCATTTAGCCATCTTTCCTAACAATGTTGGCTTCTCCAAAAGGATCATTCTCGGTGACCAATTCTATATGATAATGCAGCGTATCTTGCCTCAATGCGTGGAGGACCCAAACCAATGCTACGCAAGTCCTTTCCAAAGCTGAGTACTTGGCTTCGGATGTTGTGAACTTTTTGCTCAAATAATATATGGCCCGCTCTTTACGATCCTTGGGGTTAGTTTGGGCAAGTAAAGCTCCCAAGGATTCATCATTAAGCGTCGGATATAAAGTTAAAGGAACGTTAGGGATAGGAGGTACCAATACTGGAGGTTGTACCACGTATTCCTTGATCTTTTCAAACGCTTGTTGACATTCTGCATCCCATTTGACCTTCGCACCTTTCTTTAACAGCTTGAAGAAAGGTTTCGCCGTTTCTGATAGTTGAGATATGAATCTGGATATATAATTCAATCTTCCAAGTAGGCCCCTTACTTCCTTAACAGTAGAAGGAGTCCCTATTTCCCATATGGCTTTGATCTTGGAGGGGTCGATTTCAATACCACGATTGCTCACCACAAATCCTAGCAACTTTCCGGATCTTGCGCCAAATACGCATTTCGCAGGATTCAACTTGAGCTTGTATTTTCTCAATCGATCAAATAACTTCTTTAGCACTTTAACATGGTCTTCTCCAGGCTTGAACTTGGCAATCATATCGTCCACATAGACCTCAATCTCCTTATGTATCATGTCATGAAAAAGGGTCACCATAGCCCTTTGATATGTTGCCCCTGTATTTTTCAATCCAAAAGGCATTACCTTGTAAATGAAGGTTCCCCATTGTGTAGTGAATGAGGTCTTAATCTTATCTTCTTCTTTCAACACGATCTGGTTATATCCCGAGAATCCATCCATAAAGGAGAATAATTCAAAACCCGCAAGATCGTCGACGAGCACATCAATGTGCGGTAGAGGAAAATCATCTTTCGGACTAGCTTTGTTCAAGTCTCTATAATCCACGCATATTCTAATTCTTCCGTCTTTCTTCTTTACTGGTACGATGTTGGCGACCCAATCAGCATATGGGATCGCCTCGATAAATCCAACTTTAAGGAGCTTCATCACCTCTTCCTTGATTTTATCTGCCGGTTCGGGATTCATTCTTCTCGGGCGATTGATTTACTTGGTGTGCAAGAAGGATTTGTGGGCGAGCATGCTCCACAATTTCACGGTCTAGACCGGCATGTCAGCATATGACCAGGCGAAAATATCTTGATATTCTTTGAGCAATGCCATCATTCTTAAAACATCTGCTGCAGACGGGTGTCGTCCTATTTTCACTTCTTTGAGGCGATCGGAATCTCCCAAATTAATAGTAATGGGTTCTTCAGAGATAGGGGGTTCGGATTCTTCAAAACAATCCCATTCTTTCTTGATATCGTTCACATCAACCTCGTCTATATCAACTTCGCATGCATAATCATCGAGCTGATCTGAGTCACATATTAACCTGTTATGTATGGGTGGGATGACATGCCCGAAATGCACCATGAAAGGTTAGTATTCAAAGATGATAAAATTGAAGGATGCATGATTTTTATCATGAAAACATTTTTCAAATTCCAATTTTTAGATAAAGAAAGGAGAACTAGTCAACGATCTTCCGGACATCCTAGTTCTCAAAAGCTATTTAAAACCCCGGATCACATGGCGGATCGGGCCTCAAGTTTCATGGCGGAATCAATTTGTCATCATCGGACCAATCCGTTGCTCCACATGTCTGTAATAAAATTTGTGATGATTTTCATTAATAGATGCAACTAAGAACAATACAATCTTGCGCTTCTTGGATCGCAGCATGCGACCCAAAGGGTGCTAAAAAAGCGAAAAGCTTCAAAACAAATGCGGTAATCAAAATGCATTAAAAGATAAAGTTCAGAAAGAGCCTTTTACTCGGGGGTGGGGAAATCATCGTCCGACCACTCAATTATCACATTCACCCGATTGTCCGGGAGCGGGTTGAATAAGTCCGGCTCCGCATCCTCGGAGATGTCCTCATCTTCCAGCCATTTGCCTCCTTTAGAGAATACCTTGAATAAGGGGTTTAGGAAAATTTTTCCTCTAGCTTTCCATGCGTCGGTGCCTATAAAACGGCCACCTTGGTGTCCATGGCGTCCACGGTCTCCATAACACTTGTTTCGACCTCGACCTCGACCTGTGTTATTCTTCACTATTCCATTATAACCCGGACCAACCTTGTGGTCATTTGAGCTCAAATTCAAAGGGTTACAGATTCCCCGACCGTGTTTCCCTAATCCAGCACCCGGAATAAAACCATTTGAAAGTAGCACCCTTCCCGCCATGTTCGCAGGTTTCGAAAGCTCCGGTGCAGCTATTTTTGCATCTGGCGATACATGCATGACAGATACAATGTCGAAGGTATGATAACTCAGCTCCTCCTCCTTTGAAGGCTCGACGTATGGAACCATCCCTTTTAAAGCGACTCGATGTCCCGTCTCGCCATGGACGGTGATCAACTGACCCTTAACCACAAATTTTAACTTTTGATGTAGGGAGGAAGGTACCGCTCCGGACACATGAATCCATGGTCTTCCCCGGAGCAAGGCGAAGGCGCTAGGAATGTCCAGTACTTGGAACGGTATAGAGAAAGTTACCGGTCCAATGTCAATGTCCAGCTCAATCTCTCCTACAACATTTTTAGAGACTCCGTCAAATGACCGGATGGTAGCTTTAGATGTCCTGACGAGGTCTTCATTTATCCCCAAGCTTTTCGGGGTACTCAAAGGACATAGGTTGAAAGCAGAACCGTTATCGATCGGGAAGTGAGGAACCTCTTTCCCGTGGCACCTCACAGCAATATAGAGGGCCTTGTTGTGGACACGCCCTTCTCTTGGAAAATCTTCATCTGAGAAGGATATCCGGTCTTTCAAAAGGATAGCACCTACGAAGTCCCCTAGTTGAACCTCGTTGATGGTCTTTGGGACATGGACCTCATCCAGCACTTTAAGAGGGCATTCTTGTGCTTTTCAGAATTTTTGAAGAGATCCAGTAAGGAAATGCGTGCCGGCATTTTCCGCAGTTGGTCAACGACCTCATATTCACTAGTCCTCACGACCGATTGCAACTTCTCAACTTCTTCTGCAGTCGAGATTTTCTTTTCAGAATCCGCCTCTCTTGGTGGATAACATCTTCCCGATCTCATTATGGCGTCGATCTCGCCTGTTCCATAATCCCAATGAAGCGCCTTTGAGTTATATTCCTCCACAGGCGGCAATTTAATTTTTATTGGTCTGACTTCTTCCGGTGGTTCGGACGTTGACGGTTTTTCCGAGGCGGACGCTTCCCAATTATCCACCTTATTCGGATCAATAATAAAGCGAATAGGAGTATCTACCATTCCGATCATCTCATCTTCATGGACATCATCGGGGTTATGTTACGGACCTGGCCTTACCAGCGTGGCATTTTCTTCATCCAGATCCCTTTGCCTTTCCTTTCTGATTCTCGGGATAATTCCCTCAATTCTCATGCCGATTTCCACCATATGTTGGAATGAAGAATACGTGTATGCATACATGCGGTCAAAATATTCAGCCGGAAGTGACTTCAACACGAACTCCAGCATCTCCCTCTCTGATAGTGGTGGTTGCACCATTGCCGCATGCTTCCTCCATCTTCTGGCGAAGAGTTCAAAACTCTCATCTTCCCCTTTTCTAATGTTCAACAAATTAGCTTTGGTAAAGTACCCTCTAATTCCAGCTTCAAAGTGTCGTATGAAGTGTTCTGATAATTCCTCCCGACTTGGGATCCAGTCCAGATCGATTGATTGGAACCACACCAGTGCGGGGCCCGCCAGACTACGTCCGAAATTCCGGATCGGGGTTTCATCATCCTCATGATGGCCAACCATTTGGCGAAGATAATATGAGATATGCGCCGGAAGACATCCAGCGGCATTATACTTCGTGCGGAAGGTCGCTCTCGGGTTCACGCCTTGGGGCGGAACATTTCTTGCTTGAGTAAGTGGCGTAATCAGCTCTTTCAATTCATCCATTTTCCTTGACACATCGTCTCCTTGCTCTTGCAGTAGGGCGATCTTTCGATTTTGTGTCTCCATGGCCCGCCGCATTTCCAGAATCTGCATGTTCTCTTCTACTCTTGTGGCGTCATTCTTAGCCAACAACCGAGATAACTCTGCTACCATAGTCGTCAAATGACGTATATGCGTCTCCGGATTAGAAACCCGCATATCGACCTCTTGATTCTCCTGTTCATTCCGAGGAGCCGCTTGGTCTTTAACTTCATCGATCGTTCCCACAAATTCTTCACTTTCGGGGTCATCCATTCCACCCTACCCATCGGGGACTATATCTCCAGAATCGACGAAAAAGCTTGGGGGTACCGAATATAAAACCTTAAAGTTGTAACCGCCACTATCTTCTCCCAGGTTGTCAACTATTTCTCCCCTCTCAAGAGCTTTCTGCATAAATCTTCTATCACCTCTACGTGCTTTATCCAGACGGACTTCATATTCGTCTATCTCTTCAATTTCTTGGCCATCTTTGATGTTCATCAAATATCCCGAGGGTATTTTCAAAATAGCTCCCTCGTAGGTTTCATCGCAAATTCCTCGGACAACATATCCACAGCCACATAGGTACCCTTAAAAGTAGCATCTTCCATTCTCCCTATAACGCCCAAGTTAATCGGCTTTTCCAAGCAAGCCTCATGCTCCCGGGAAATACTCTCTCCTTCCGGGTATTGCGAGGCCAATGTCAAGACATCCTGCATTTTACTCATATCCACTATGAACTCCTGAATCTCTTCCTCTTCGCTTCCGAAGATCGCGTTCACCTCGCAATGCTCGGGTAACGGGTTCCGTTGCACATTCGGTTCGGTTTTGTCAAACTCCAAAACCTTACCGTCGATCAACGCTTGTACTACGAACTTGAGAGCGAGACAGTTGTCCATGTTATGTCCCCTTTCTCCCATATGGTATATGCACGTCTCGGTCTCATCAAACCCGGGAAATCTTGGAGGATGAGCTCTAGGTGGCTCTTTTGCAGCTAGGCGGTTCTCCGGCAGCATAGGTAACAATTTGGATAAGGGTCGGGGTAGTGGGGTGAAAACAGGTTGGTTCTTTCTTCTAAATTTCGGTGGTTTGGAAGCGGTCCAAGAGGATGTTCCTTGGGTAGGGGTTGAAGGCGAGAAATTTTTAGGCTTTGGCGGGTTAGGGACAAAGGCTACTTCTCCGATTTGCTCCCTATTATCCCTTCTCAAAGGGTATTGTCGTTCGAAGGGTGTTTCGGGTATCTTTTTCTCTCTCGGTGCCCACTCGTGGCGTTACGCCACCTTGATCGGGTGCGCAAACGTCTGACACCCCGAGGTGTTCGGCTTGTCGAAATACTCGAAGGGAAGTGCCTTGAGGAAAAGATCTATCGGTTCCTCTTCGGGGACGGGCGGTTTTACCTGCACGGCCAATGCTCTCCATCTCCGAGCATAGGCGCGAACGGCCTCACTCTTTCCCTTTACGGTTCTCGGAAGGTCTTCTCTAGTAAGGACAGTCAAAGTGTTAAACTTGTATTGCCGAAGAAACTCGTCTACCGACTTGTCCCAATCGGCGAGCCTCTCTGGCTCCAATTCAATAAACCACGCCGTGGCTGCCCCTGATAGGCTTTCCTGGAAGGTGTTGACCAGTAACTGAACGTTGTCCGAGAATTGCGACATTCGGCGCAAATAATACTTTAGGTGCGCCTTGGGACACCCGGTCCCATTATATTTCCTCACAAAATCCGGTTCCTTGTAATCGGCAGGAACTTCTATCTTCTCAAACGGTGCTACCTTATCGAACCTCGAGAGTTCATAACCTTGATCGGCCAAACATTCTTCGATCTTAGCAAGCCTTTTGATCTCCTCTTCCATTTTAAGGACCTGTTTCTCCTTCTTTTCCAAATCTATCACAACAGGAGGATCCTTAGGCGGTCTCTCCGGATTCGGGGTGGGATTAGCGGTAGGCGCCGGATTAGCGTTCGCTCCATCGGATGAACCCGCAGGGGCTTGAGAATTAGGGTTGACGGGGTATCTCCCCTGACTAGCAATCAGCATCGCTTTCATCTCTGCCACCATTGTGGCGATCATATTCATTTGGTTCTCCAAATTACCCACACGAGGTGCGAGCTCTTCTTGTTCCATCCTTAATTTGCCCGTTTTGCTACGAGTCCTCGTACTTATCACTCACCTGTTTTCAGAACATCGAATCGGTATGGAAAATATTAAAGGATTTGGAGACATTGATCCGTGGTAATTGACTTTTCTATATGTATGCATGAAATGCTCATAAAATAATATGTATTTATTACAAACCAAATTGTTCAAAAGTATCTAAAAGATAACAAATATGCGAAATCTAAATGGGGGAATTGAATCTATCCAAGTCGGGGACGCTTCCACTCTTGATGTCTCCGTTCCCCATGATCTAAAAAAATGAAAAAATGATGATCCCAAAGTCAATTACCACGGAATAAATATGCATATGCATGAAATGTGATGCAAATGTGCTAATCAAATTCCATGTCATCTTTTGGTAACATGAGGGTCAACTATTCCCACTTGACCCAAATAAGCCAAATAGGGTAGTTATGGACCTAATCTCACCCAAAGATGGCATGTAATTTGATTAGGATCGTTTAAGCGCAATCGGGGTAAAAAGCCGCTTTTACAACTCCAAATTTGTCCACTCACAAAATTCACAAGTCTAGTCCGTCGCGACCCTTCCTCCGTCGTCGGGGCGAAAAGGTTAACGAGCCAATCCTTTTATAGGACCCCGGTTGTCGGCGGGGTAATTTTTAGGATCGCGGGTCTCTCCCAAGACCCATTACTCGAATCGCGATGTCGGGTAAAATTTATCAAATATCGATATCGACCTTAGTGTGGTCGGGTGGCATGTGCGGTGTGTACATGCAATTGGAGTCGCCACCGATCAATTTATTGGAGGGTATGATCGAAAAACCCTACCGAGCGGTCGGGAGAAACCGTTCGGTTCCGCGAAAACCGGAGATTTTTGGGTCCGGGGACTTGGTTACGCCGAGATTTTCATCGACGCCCTTTCGGTTACCGATGTTGAGTGATTTTCTAACCTACGAGTTCATACAGATGCGATATCGGGTGAGGTAGGCTCTAACAACTCTAAGTGTACATGCGGATGGGGATTTCTATCCTAACTGTCACAATCAGAAAAATTTAATGTGCAATCAAAATTATCACAAGCAATTAAATCAATCAATCAAGGTTTGACATGTCTAAAATGGCCCTATTGGCCCACACAAAAATCAAAATCGGGTTTCGAGGTGATTTGGTGAAAATTTGGGGCGGAAGGCCCATAAGGGTAGAATGGTCATTTTTGGGAGTTCGGGACCCGAAAATCACAAAATTGGGGTCGGTCCAGTTGAATGTGGCCATCTCCCATTTTTTGTAATTTTCTAGAATTTTTCTAATTTTTTGAATTTTTTTATTTATTTTCTAAAAATATTAGAAATTTTCCGGATCGACATTCATCGACCCTCGAAGTCTCAAAATTTTCGATCCAGACTTTATGAGTCCCGAATCGATCTACAAATTTTTAGAAATTTTTTGTGAAAATCTGGGAATTTTTATGAATTTTCTAAGTATTTTTGCAATTTTTGATTTTTGAAAATTTATTTTTTATTTTTTTATTATTTTTTTATTAATAAACCGGACCGGGTCAAACCGGTCAACGACCGTTCAACCCGGTCGAGACCCGCTCAGACCCTCTCTACACAAAAACGGTACCGTATATGTATATATACTATATTTTTTGATTTTTCTAAAATGTTTTTCTAATATCCGAAATATACTAAAATGAATGGACCATTGAGATCAATCGGCGAATCAATCTCAGCCGTCAGGCTTCGCCTAAGCAAAACGACGCCGCTCACGGAGCTCTACACTAAACGACGTCGTACCTATAAAATCAAGGACGGCCACGATTAGATCCCGAGACTTCATCGCGATCGTCGATCCTCACTAGAGCGAACGACGACGCATTGAGCAAACATATGGACGGCTGCGATTAAATCTAAAGCACGATCCAGACCGTTCATTTGCTCATATGCCTAAACGACGACGCATTCACGCCTTAAAATGCAAACGACGCCGCACTAACTATCACTATGAACGGCTACGATTGATCCTAGGTGTAATCCCGACCGTTCATTTAGTTCCTACTCTAAACAACATCGCAGCACCTATATAGAACGACGCTGTTTCTAATTTTTATTTCTTGACTAATATACGAATTATAGAAAAAACGAATCGGACGGTCGAGAATTGAACTAACCTAATTTTCTCGACCGTCGATCTAATCCTAGTCAGCCGGCTCGCTCAACGGACGAGCCGACTAGACTCCAGCTGGACCAATCAGGCGATGACACCTCAGACTCTTTGACTTGTTGACCGCCACGTCGGCTTCGTCTTCAACCTCCCACCAACGACACAATGGACGGCCGGAAGCTTTCGGCGACGATCCAACGGTGAATCCTCGACCAAATCTCATGAAACCAAATCCCATCGACTCGTCTCGACCTCTAGTTTAACATATCTAAGAATCACAACATTTCATCCATAGAATCGAGAGTTACGAGCTACGCACAGTCAACTATTAACAAGTTCAATCAAGTATACTAAGACCAAATCAGAGCAATTAACACATACGAGAGCATCCTTGGAGGTTTAGAAGGCTTACCTCGAGCTCCGATTGAGCTCGCGGTGGTCGGAACGGCCCGGCCGGTCTTCGGCCGGACCGGTGTGAATGGAAGGTTCGACTCGGGCGATTAGGGAGAGATCAATGCAAAAATGATATGCGAACGTGATTAGTGAGGTTCTCAAGGTAAAAGGCACACATCAATTTCAATAATCATGCTTGGGATAATGAGGTGCCATGATCAAGCAATGAAGAGATCGAGAGCTCACCTTGCCATTTCAGGCGGTCTCCGGCGGCGAGATTGATGGCGATCGCTTTCTAGAAGTCCAAGGAAACTTCCAGCGGTGGTCCGGTGCCTCGATTTGGTCTGTGGTGGCCGGCCGAGCAACTTGCAGTCCAAGCTTGGAGCTCCGGCGAAAGCTTCACGCGGGAGTCTCTCTCTCTACTTCTCTCTCTATTCCGTTCGTGAGCGAGCACCAATGAACCCCTTTTGTTCTAGAATCCTCTCAACCCTTTTATACTCGTTTTCAAATTCGCGCACGCACGGGCAAGTGTTCACCGAGGCCTTCTCACGTGCCATCACGCGGTTTCTGGTCACCGGACGGTGACGGAATCGATCATGATTCCGTCAACGTCCGTTAGACCCTTAATCGAACTCAAACGTGCACAAATTGATCCTGGATTTGAAGATGTTGACTTTTTGCTCCGCCGTGCCTTTGACCGGCTATTCCAACCACCTCCGGCGGCCATTGGCCGTACCGCCGGTGGCGATCGACGGGCCTTAGTTCGAGGATCAAAAGGCCCACCTAAATTGGATCAATTATGATCGAATTGGTCTTCAATTTGATGGTTGAAGTTCACTCCCTAAACCTGCAAAATGGCGCGAGTCTGAGGAAGATGATGAACCATTCTGGACCGGTTCGACCGGTCCGACCGGCGGTCAGACCGGTCTGAACCGGTTCGCATAGTTAATTTTGCGTAATTTTCAAAATTAATCAAAATTTACTGGGAATTTTTGCAATTAAACCTCAAAATTGAACTTAGGGGCCTGAATTCTATCTAAAAATGCAATTTTTCCCAAAAGTTCTTATCAATTTGCACAAAAGCCCCAAATTTCCTTAATTGCCCAAATTAGGGAAATATTCAATTGAGTGTCAATTTGATTAAATTGGGCTATGAGACCTATGCCAATCGATTTGAAATGCATTAAAACCCTAGGGATAGTCCAATTTTGCAGAGAAAGTCCCTAGATTAAAAGTAATTTCAAAAATTAAGAAATTGAGGGACTAAATTGCAAAGAAATTGAGGAATTTTGTGCAATCCATGCAATTCGCGCAATTAAGGGTGCAATTGTTCAAATTGAGGCTCAAAGGGACGGCAATTGAATGTCTAGACCTAAAATGTGCAAAAATTACAAATAAAAAGACTCAATTGGTATTGTTTATTCAAATTCAACTCTAGGCGTTGTCAAAGAACACCTAAAATTGGACTCAATTTTTGATTTTTCTTGAGGTCAATATTAAAAGGGAATTAAAAGAAAAATATTGAACATTTTTGTGTATTTTTGTGACCTTGAAAAGTATTTTTTTTATGAATTTTAAAGTATTTTCCTATTTTTCGAAAATATTAAAAAATATGAAAAATTATTTGTTGTTCCAAATTGGTTCCTTATGCTTGGCCAAGGCTTCCAATGTTGATTTTTTAATTTTTTGATTTTTTGTGAATTTTTAGGAATTTTTAGAAAATAAAACTAAAAGAAAATTGATTAAAAATCGGGTGTCAGCCTTTGCTCCTCTTTGAAAGTAATCTTGGTTAGAGGTTGCTTTCAAAGACAAGGTGACACCTGGATCCTTAATCGACTCTGCTGGGGAAAAATCTAAAGAAAACTAGTCTTAACATTCAATTGCCTTACCTCTGCCATTAAAGCTCCGACTTCGTGGGGAATTATTTCAGTTTATGCTCATTTTATGTGAAAGAGAGATGAGAAGAGAGAGACTTACCTGCAGCTCACCTGCCTATGGTCCGAGATTTGCCGATCCGGGGTTGAAAGATTGAGTGTATGGAATTACCTTTAAATGATTGGCGAGATTTCGCGATAATCAGCGTCCGTCCGGTGTCGAGTGGTGGTTCGAAGATTTAAAAGGGAGGCTCACCCTTGTAACAAAGGGATTTCACCTATTCAAAAAGGGTTTAACCATCCCCTGGGGATTCATCATTTAAAAAGCGGATCGGTTTTCCTCTATGCGAGTACTCACCGTCTGGAAGGGAGGTTCACCCTTGTAACAAAGGGGTTTCACCTATTTAATATGAGACCGGCTATCCTCTATGCGGGGAATCACCATTTAAAAAGCAAATCGGTTTTCCTCTATGCAGGTACTCACCGTCCGGAAGGGAGGTTCACCCTTGTAACAAAGGGGTTTCACCTATTTAAAAGAGATTGGCTATCCTTTATGCGGGGACTCACCATTTAAAAAGCAAATCGATTTTCCTCTATGCGGGTACTCACCGTCCGGAAGGGAGGTTCACCCTTGTAACAAAGGGGTTTTACCTATTTAAAAGAGATTGGCTATCCTTTATGCAGAGACTCACCATTTAAAAAGCAGATCGGTTTTCCTCTATGCAGGTACTCACCGTCTGGAAGGGAGGTTCACCCTTGTAACAAAGGGGTTTTACCTATTTAAAAGAGATTGGCTATCCTTTATGCGGGGACTCACCATTTAAAAAGCAAATCGGTTTTCCTCTATGCAGGTACTCACCGTCCGGAAGGGAGGTTCACCCTTGTAACAAAGGGGTTTTACCTATTTAAAAGAGATTGGCTATCCTCTATGCGGGGACTCACCATCTAAAACACAGATCGGCTTTCATCTAGGAAGCTACTCACCGTCTGGAAGGGTGCCATCTGAGGACCTAGGTTGACTAGTGTACCTACAGAAGCTCAAACCATATTTCAAATTTTCTAAAAAGCAGATCGGCTTTCATCTAGGAAGCTACTCACCGTCCGAGAGGGTGCCATTCGAGGACCTAGGTTAACTAGTGTACCTACAGAAGCTCAAACCCTATTTCAAATTTTCTAAAAAGCAGATCGGCTTTCATCTAGGAAACTACTCACCGTCCGAGAGGGTGCCATCTGAGGACCTAGGTTGACTAGTGTACCTACTGAAGCTCAAACCCTATTTCAAATTTTCTAAAATGCAGATCGGCTTTCATCTAGGAAGCTACTCACCGTCCGAGAGGGTGCCATTCGAGGACCTAGGTTGACTAGTGTACCTACGGAAGCTCAAACCCTATTTCAAATTTTTCTAAAATGCAGATCGACTTTCATCTAGGAAGCTACTCACCGTCCGGAAGGGTGCCATCCGAGGACCTAGGTTTACTAGTGTACCTACGGAAGCTCAAACCCGATTTCAAATTTTTCTAAAACGCAGATCGGCTTTCATCTAGGAAGCTACTCACCGTCCGGAAGGGTGCCATCTGAGAACCTAGGTTTACTAGTGTACCTACAGAAGCTCAAACCCGATTTCAAAATTTCAAAGAGAGGGTGTCATCTGAGGACCTAGGTTTACTAGTGTACCTATAGAAGCTCAAACCCTATTTCAAATTTTCAAAGAGGAGGGTGCCATCTGAGGACCTAGGTTTACTAGTGCACCTGCTGAAGCTCAAACCCTATTTCAAATTTTCAAAGAGAGGGTGCCATCTGAGGACCTAGGTTTACTAGTGTACCTACTGAAGCTCAAACCCTATTTCAAATTTTCAAAGAGGAGGGTGCCATCTGAGGACCTAGGTTAACTAGTGTACCTACGGAAGCTCAAACCCTATTTTCAAATTTTCAAAGAGGAGGGTGCCATCCGAGGACCTAGGTTTACTAGTGTACCTACAGAAGCTCAAACCCTATTTTCAAATTTTCAATGAGGATGGTGCCATCTGAGGACACGGGGATGCCAGAAGACCTGTAGAGAATCAAAGTTAGTCAAATATTTAAAATGTAACTTTTATGAGGATTTGGGATCACTAGGGAACCTGCAGAAAGTTCAATCAAACATCATTAGAATGACAATCTCAAGTTCTGGAGAGCAACTCAAGAATTCAAAACAAATTTTCAAAGCGTATTTGCGAGGGAAATGTGTCCAATCACAAGTTCAAATTTCACTGAGGATGGATTTTGAATGACACATCCTGAGTGTTCTACAAAAAGGTTGTCTTAAAAGTTTTTCAAAAGATTTTCCTTCATCCAAGAGGGCTTCTCACCATTTGGGAAGGCTTTTCTTGAAATTCAAATCTGCTCATAGGAAACCTAACCTTGAGGTTTCGGGATCATTCGAGATGCATACAATCTGACTAATCGGAGAAGGCATTTTAAAAAGGACCGTAATTCCGGCCAAGTCAAAGGCTTATCAAAGGATATTCATTTTGAGGCTTAGAAATGAATTTTGATCAGAAATAACTTCTTCGGGTTTACAAGTCAAGAACCACGAAGACATGATAAGACAGGATTGTACTTACCTCTTTAAGCGGTAGCTTCCTGTGTGATTCCTTGCGTCAACCTGAAACACCTCTTAGATCCGAAAAAGTTTTGGTGGCAAGTTGTATCTTGGCTTAAGGTGGGCTCTTTAAGAAAAGGCCATATTTTCAAAGAGGGGTAAACTTTGGTGATCACCTTGACATTTTTCCAGCATTCATTTGCGTTTGCGGTAGATTCATGATCATTCTTTCTTCAATTAATTTTGAAGACTTTCCTGTTTTCATCTTGATGATTTTTTCTTCAGGATTTACCCCTTTTCGGGGTGCTCTTCATGGGCTTTGGCCTTGCTTTTACCAGGCACTTTGCTTTTTCTAGCCCTTTCATTTCTCATCATTTTTTTGCATTGGCTGGCTCTTTTGGAGACCGGTATCAAAAATTCTTCTAATCACACTTTTCAACTCATTCTTGGTTGTTCCTCTGTTTGCCCCAGTGTAGGGAGGTGATCACCAACAAGGGTTTAGAAATGAATATTCAATGGCTCAAATTGGCTTAACAAAGTTCAAGTGTTTGGGGATATAGAAATGAAATGCTTTTCTTCACTTTGAGGTGTTCCAAGTCTCTGCGCGAAATCACCTGAAGCTATCACAAAAAGATTGATGCAGGTTAGCACAATAAAGTCTTACCCGATCTTTTCTCCAAAGAATCATCCAATGAACCTCCAAATATGCCCCGGTGTGGAGTGGTTCTTGACAGGGTTATATTCAGAAAATTCTCCCATTTTGGCTCGGATTGGTTATCAAGGGATATAAATGTGTATGGATAATTTTGAAATAGAAATGCCTTTCATCATTTCAATCCATGTAATCACCGCGAATAATCCCTACGTCCCGAGATTAAGCTCTTTCTCTTTGCCACTCTCACTCATCACTCAAGTGTATCGGGGACGTGTTTGAGGATAATGTTTGCCTCTTTTCATCTGAAGGATCATTCTCTTGGAAAGCTGTCAAAACATGCCCTTTTTATAGAAACTTAGGGCGTTTTCATCAAAATTCATCGTTTGCAAAATGTTCTCATCGAAAGATATATTCAAAAGATGTTTCTGAAACTTGTAATGAATGTTCTTTTGAAGGGGTCTTATGGCTTCACAAATCCAAAATTTTTTTAAAATTTTTAAGCATGACAGTGTATGAAAACATCTCATAAAGGAGGAGAACCTCAAACTTGTCTTCTTCAAATGTTGGCTTCTGTCTCCTGTAAAAAACAAAAGGAAGCAATCGGTTCAAAGATGTTTAAAATTTCAAATCCCGAAGCGACTTCTTCTCATCTCCTTCGGACGCCGACTCCCGTTCCCCGTAAAAACAAAAGGAATCAATCAGTTAAAGATGTTCAAATTTTTCGATCACATTAAAAATTTCAAATCCCGAAGCGACTTCCTCCTGTCTCCTTTGGATGTCGACTTCCGTTTCCTATAAAAACAAAATGAAACAATCGATCAAAGATGTTCAAAATTTCAAATCCCGAAGCGACTTCTTCTCATCTCCTTCGGACGCCGACTCCCGTTCCCGTAAAAAACAAAAGGAATCAATCGGTTAAAGATGTTCAAAATTTCAAATCCCGAAGCGACTGTCGCGACCCTCCGTCCATCCGGCAAAGAGGTTAACGAGCCGATCCTCCTCTTTTATAAATTTTATAGGACCCCCGGTTGTCGGCGGGATATTTTTAAGGATCGCGGGTCTCTCCCAAGACCCATTACTCGAATCGCGATGTCGGGTAAAATTTATCAAATATCGAAATTGACCTTGTGTGGTCGGGTGGCATGTGCGAGATGTACATGCAATTTGGAGTCTCCACCGATCGATTTATTGGAAGGTACGATCGGAAAACCTTACCGAGCAGTCGGGAGAAACCGTTCGGTTCCGCGAAAACCAGAAATTTTGGGTCCGGGGACTTGGTTACGCCAAATTTTATATTTGACGCCCTTTCGGTTACCGATGTTGATTGTTTTTCTAACCTAAGAATTCATACAGATGTAATATCGGGTGAGGTAGGCCCTAACAATTCTAAGTTTTCATGCGGATGGGAATTTTCTATCCTAATCAATCACAATCGGAAAAATTAATGCGCAATCAAAATCATTACAAGCCATCAAATCAATCAATCACAGTTTGATATGTCTAAAATGGCCCTATCGGCCCACACAAAAATCAATTTTGGATTTCGGGGTGATTTGGTGAAAATTTGGGGCGGAAGGCCCAGAAGGGTAGAATGGTCATTTTTGGGAGTCGGGACCCGAAAATCACAAAATCGGGGTCGAGCCAGTTGAATGTGGCCATTTCCCATTTTTTGTGATTTTATGGAATTTTTCTAATTTTTTCTATTTTTTTGGAATTTTTATTTATTTTTCAAAAATATTGGAAATTTTCCGGATCGAAATTAATCGACCCTCGAAGTCTCAAAATTTTCGATCCAGACTTTATGAGTCCCGAATCGATCTAGGAATTTTTAGAAATTTTTTTGTGAAAATTTGGGAATTTTTATGAATTTTCTAAGTATTTTTGCAATTTTTTTGGATTTTTTTGGAAATTTCTTTTTTATTTTTTATTATTTTTTATTAATGAACCGGACCGGGTCAACCCGGTCAGACCGCTTGGACACGCCCGTGACATCAAAAACGGCACTGTATCTATTTTCCTATTTATTTTCTATTTTTAAAATCAATTTTCCATTATTGAAAATACTAAAAAGAACGGACGTCCGAGATTAGATCTGGAAACCATCTCGACCGTCGATTATCTCTTCTACAAAACGACGACACTTCAGCCTATTGAACGGACGGCTAGGATCTAAGCTTAGATCTAATCTTGACCGTCAACCTACCTAAGCTAAAACGACGCCGTGTCTAATAACTAAACGGACGGCCACGATCATTTCTCGACTTAATCCGAGCCGTCCGTTTCCTTCCCGCTCTAAACGACGACACACTATATGGCTAATGCGGCACCGTTTTGATTGTTTTATTTTCTACCTAATATATCTAATAAACGAAAAATACAAAAAACAGATCCGACGGTCCGTAATTAAACTCACCTAAATATCCCGACCGTCGGATCGAATCCGAGTCGGCTCGCCCGGCCAACGGCCGAGCCGGCTCGGACATGAGCTGGACCAACCAGCAGACGCCACATCAGCCTTTGACTAATTGACCGAGACACGCAAGCATCATCGTCTACCTCGCGACGCCACGTAACGAACGGTCAGAAGGCTTCCGGCGAGATCCGACGGTGAGATCTCGCCGGATCGGCGCGAAACCACCGCCGATCGACTCGACTCGACATCCTCTACCACATATCCAAGAATCGGACGATTTCAACCACGGAACCTATACTATTCAAGCCTGCACATATTTGATTTCACAGAACTTGATTTCTCAACACAGAGCATAACTATCTAATTCGAACTTCATAATCATTCAAGACATGGTCAGAACACTTACCTTGGGCTCTGATCGAGCCCGGAGTCGCCGGATTTGTGCGGCCGAGGTCCGGCCGGACCGCGATGAGTAGGAGGTCCGACTCGAGGTTTCATGGGAAATCGATGCAAAAATGAAGTGCGATCGTGGTCGGAGAAGTTTCAAAGGTAAAACGCACACATCAATTGAATAAATCAAGCTCGTGAGAGTGCGTTGCCATGGATGCACAGTAAGAAGACTCGAAGCTCAACTTATCGATCTAGGAGGTTTTAGGTCAATCCAGGTGGTGCGATCGCTTCTCCTTAGCTCGGGCGAACTTCCTGCGGTGGTCCGGTGGCTCGATTCAACTTGAACCGCTTGGGCCGAAGATGGACAACACTGGTTTGAAGCTCCGGCGAAGGTGTCGCTCGTAGTCTCTCTCTCTACTTCTCTCTCTTTCTCTCTCTATTCCGTTGTGTGATGAACCGAATGAGCCTCCTCTATTCTAGAATCCTCTCAAACCTTTTATACTCATTTTCAAAAATCGCGCGCGCACGGGCTTGAGTCGGCCGAGGCTCTCACGTGCCAATCACGCGGGTTTAGGCTCGCCGGACGGTGACGGAATCGTTAGGATTCCGTCCAACGTCCGTCAAGCCTCCGTCGATCACCAAATGCGCGCTAATTTGACACGGGATTGCAAATGTTGACTTTTTCGAACACCGGAGCTTTGACCGGCGATTTCGACCACCTCCGGCGGCCATTGGCCGTGCCGCCGGTGGCAATCGATGGGCATTAGCTCGAGGGTCAAAAGCCCCACCTAAATTGGATCGATTATGCACGAATTGATCCCCAATTTGGCTGTTGAAATCCATTGTTCAAACCTGCAAAATGCACAAATCTGTTGGGGACGACGACATCGTTACGAACCGGTTCACCCGGTCCGACCGTGATCGGACCGGTCCGAAACAGTTCGCAGGCAGGTGAATTTCATTCAATTTTCAAAATTAAACAAAATTGGCTGGGAATTTTTGCAATTAAACTTCAAAATTGGATTCAGGACCCTGGATATTATCTAGAAATGTGTTTTTGCCCAAAATTTCCCATCAATTTGCACAAAAACCCCAAATTTTTCTATTTGCCCAAGTTGGGGAAAACTTCAATTGGACGTCAATTTGATAAAATTGGACCACGAGACCCATGCCAATCGATTCATAATGTTCAAAAACCTTAGGGGTAGCCCAATTGTGTATAGAAAGTTCCCTAATTGGAAGTAATTTCAAAAATTGCAAAGTTGAAGGACTTAATTGCAACATTTTTAAGAATTTCTGTGCAATTCGTGCAATTCGCGCAATTGAGGGTGCAATTAATCAAATTGAAGTTCAAAGGGGCTGAAATTGAATGTCTAAACCTTAAATGTGCAAAAATTGCAAATAAAAAGACTCAATTGGTATTTTTTGTGCAAATTCAACTCTAGGTATTGTGAAGAAACACCTAAAATTGAACTCAATTTTCAATTTTTCTTGAGGTCAATATTAAAAGGGAATTAAAAGAGAAATAGTGGACATTTTTCTGTATTTTTGTGACCTCGGAAAATATTTTTTATGAATTTTCAAGTATTTTCATATTTTCCTAAAATATTTAAAAAAATGCGAAAAACGTGAAAAATTATTTTTTGTTCCAAATTGGTTCCTTAAGCTTGGCCAAGGCTTCCAACATTGATTTTTTTAATTTTTTAATTTTTTGTGAATTTTTAGTGAATTTTGGAAAATAAAACTAAAGGAAAACTGATTAAAGATCGGGTGTCAACGGCGACTTCTTCTCATCTCCTTCGGACGCCGACTCCCGTTCCCTGTAAAAACAAAAGGAATAAATTAGTTAAAGATGTTCAAAATTTCAAATCCCGAAGCGACTTCTTCTCATATCCTTCGGACGCCGACTCTCATTCCCTATAAAAACAAAAGGAATCAATCAGTTAAAGATGTTCAAAATTTCCGATCACATTCAAAATTTCAAATCTCGAAGCGACTTCCTCTTGTCTTCTTCGGATGTTGATTCCCGTTTCCTGTAAAAACAAAAGGAAACGATTAGTTAAAGATATTCAAAATCTGTAATCCAAAATAACAGATAACTTCCCTGTTTTGATCAATTGCTCTGCAAAGTTCTTCATGATTCCCAGTCCACCTACAAAATACAGACATATGCAAATGCATGTATGCAAATGTCATGCGAATGCAAAATCTTATGTGACTCAGATCTGCTCATCAATCGCTCCGAAGCTCAATTTTATTTCAAGGATAATATCTCTTCACGGCGTCCGCATTTACTAGACTTGCCAATTCTTCTCCATCCATGTTTACAAGTATAAGAGCTCCCCCGGATAAGACCTTCTGAATCACATAGGGGCCTTCATAATTTGGCGTAAATTTGCCTCCTAGGTGTTGGGCATTTGGGAGTATTTTCTTCACAATCGGCATCCCCGCCTCAAAATTTACGGGCTTAACCTTCTTGTTAAAAGCTCTGGCCACTTTCTTCTGATAGCTTTGACCATGACGGATAGCCTTCAATCGCTTTTCATCAATCAAATTCAATTGTTCGTGTTCTCGTCGGTTCCACTCATCTTCCGTGAGTTCTACACGAGACAGGATCCTTAAAGAGGGGATTTCCACCTCCACTGGTAGGACTGCTTCCATACCGTATACCAAGGAGTAGGGAGTTGCCCCGGTTGAAGTACGTATTGAAGTTCGATAAGCCATGAGAGCATATGGCAATCTCTCATGCCAATCTCTATATTTCTCAGCAGTTTTAGCCAATATCTTCTTGATGTTCTTGTTTGCCGCTTCCACGGCTCCATTCATTTGTGGGCGGTAAGGTGAAGAATTAAGGTGTCGTATCTTAAATTGTTCCAATAAGTGATCGACTACCTTGTTGTTCGGATTGGAGCCATTGTCCGTAATGATGGCTCTTGGCACTCCGTATCTTGAGATGATATCCATCTTGATGAATTTAGCCACGTTGTTCGCGGTGACATTGGCATATGAGCTAGCTTCAATCCATTTGGTGAAATAATCAATAGCCACCGGAATAAAGCGATGTCCATTGGAGGCCTTTGGGTTGATAGGGCCGATCATATCAATTCCTCACATGCAGAATGGCCAGGGTTCTGACATTTGATGTAGCTCGGTTGGCGGCGCATTTATCCTGTCGCCGTACACCCGACATTGATGACAGGATCTAACATGCTAGTTGCAATCCGACTCGATAGTCATCCAGTAGTATCCGAGTCTCATAATCTTCTTGGGGAGGAGGTGACCATTCATATGCGGGCCCGCATTCTCCTTCATGAATCTCTTTCATAATGAGATTTGCTTCTTTCGAGTTTACGTACCTCAATAGGACCGAGTCAAAGGATCTCTTGTATAGGACCTGTCCGCCGAGGAAAAATTTAGATGCCATTTTGCTGATATACTTTTTATCCTCTGGTTGATTGTCTTGTGGGAATTCGCCCTTCAGCAAATAATTCTTGATGTCATGATACCACGGTTCTTCATCGGGTTCTTCTTCAATGACCATGCGGTATGCGGGTTGCTCCAAGATGTCAATCCTTAACGGCTCTATCTCGAGGCCATCTCGTACTTGTAACATGGCTGATAGTGTGGCCGGAGCGTCCGCGAAGTGATTCCGAGTTCTTGGCGGATATTCAAAAGTGATCTCCTCAAAATGTTGGATCGGCTCTTCGAGGTATCTATGATAAGGAATAAGCTTGGGATCCTTTGTCTTCCACTCCCCTTGAGTTTATAAAATGATTAGCATGGAATCTCCATATACCGGTAGCTTCTTTACTTTTAGTGAGATGGCCAATTGTAATCCTAGTATGCAGGCTTCATATTCGGAAACGTTGTTGGTGCAGGGGAATACCAACTTGGCTGAAACTGGATAATGTTGATCTTCGGGGGATATCAGAAACGCCCCAGATGCCGATCCAGTGAGGTTCACTGCGCCGTCAAAGTACATTATCCATTTGTCTTCGGATATGTTCAGGATTTGACCTCCCCTGTTTTGCTCTGAAACATCTTTAGGAGGATTCTCGGCTAGCATATCAGCAATCGCTCTTCCCTTGACTGACTTTTGGGGAGAGGTTTTGATATCAAACTCTGAAAGCAAGATTTGCCATTTAGCCATCTTTCCTAACGATGTTGGTTTCTCCAAAAGGTACTTGATGGGGTCATTTTCGGTGACCGGTTCTATATGATAATGCAGCGTATATCGCCTCAATCTGTGGAGGATCCAAACCAGTGCTACGCAAGTCCTTTCCACTGCTGGGTATTTGGCTTCGGATGTTGTGAACTTTTTGCTCAAATAATATATGGCCCGCTCTTTACGATCCTTGGGGTTGGTTTAGGCAAGTAAAGCTCCCAAGGATTCATCATTAACCGTCGGATATAGAGTTAAAGGAACGTTAGGGATATGAGGTACCAACACTAGAGGTTGTACCAAATATTCCTTGATCTTCTCAAACGCTTGTTGGCATTCTGAATCCCATTTGACCTTTGCACCTTTCTTCGGGAGCTTGAAAAAGGGTTTCGCCGTTTCTGATAGTTGAGATATAAATCTGGATATATAATTCAATCTTCCAAGTAGGCCCCTTACTTCCTTAACAGTAGAAGGAGTCCTTATCTCCCATATGGCTTTGATCTTGGAAGGGTCAATTTCAATACCACGATTGCTTACCACAAATCCTAGCAGTTTTCCGGATCTTGCGCCAAATACGCATTTTGCGGGATTTAGCTTAAGCTTGTATTTTCTCAATCGATCAAATAACTTCTTTAGCACTTTAACATGGTCTTCTCCAGGCTTGGACTTGGCAATCATATCGTCCACATAGACCTCAATCTCCTTATGTATCATGTCATGAAAAAGGGTCACCATAGCCCTCTGATATGTTGCCCTCGCATTTTTCAATCCAAAGGGCATTACCTTGTAAATGAAGGTTCCCCATTGTGTAGTGAATGAGGTCTTGATCTTATCTTCTTCCTTCAACATGATCTGATTATATCCCGAGAATCCATCCATAAAGGAGAATAATTCAAAGCCCGCAAGATCGACGACGAGCACATCAATGTGCGATAGAGGAAAATCATCTTTCGGACTAGCTTTGTTCAAGTCCCGATAATCCACGCATATTCTAATTCTCCCGTCTTTCTTCTTTACTGGTACGATGTTGGCGACCCAATCAGCATATGGGACAGCCTCGATAAATCCAACTTTAAGGAGCTTCATTACCTCTTCCTTGATTTTATCTGCCAGTCTAGGATTCATTCTTCTGAGCGATTGATTTCCTGGTGTGCAAGAAGGATTTGTGGGCAGAGCATGCTCCACAATTTCACGATCTAAACCTGGCATGTCAGCATATGACCAGGCGAAAATATCTTGATATTCTTTGAGTAATGCCGTCATTCTTAAAACATCCGCTGCAGACAAGTGTCCTCCTATTTTCACTTCCTTGACCTGATCGGAATCTCCCAAATTAATAGTAATGGGTTCTTCGGAGATAGGGGGTTCAGATTCTTCAAAACAATCCCACTCTTTCTTGATATCGCTCACATCAACCTCTTCTATATCAACCTCGAATGCATAGTCATCGAGCTGATCCGAGTCACATATTAACCTGTTATGTATGGGTGGGATGACATGCCCGAAATGCACCATGAAAGGTTAGTATTCAAAGATAATAAAAATTGAAGAATGCATGATTTTTATTATGAAAACATTTTTCAAATTCCAATTTTTAGACAAAGAAAGGAGAACTAGTCCGCGATCTTCCGGACATCCTGGTCCTCAAAAGCTATTTAAAACCCAAGACCATATGGCGGATTAGGCCTCAAGTTTCATGGTAGAATCAATTATCATCATTGGACCAATCCGTTGCTCCACATGTACGTAATCAAATTTGTGATGATTTTCATTAATAGATGCGACTAATGACGGTACAATACTGCACTTCTTGGATCACGATACGAGATCCAAAGGGTGCTAAAACAACAAAATGCTTTGAAAATAAGTGTAGTAATCAAAATGTAATAAAAGATAAAGTTCAGAAAGAGCCTTTTACTCGGGGGTGGGGAAATCATTGTCCAGCCACTCGATTATCACGTTCACCCGATTATCCTGGAACGGGTTGAATAAATCCGGCTCTGAATCCTCGGAGATGTCATCATCTTCCAGCCATTTGCCACCCCTAGAAAATACCTCCGATAGGTGATTTAGGAACATCTTCCCTCTAGCCTTCCATGCATTGGTGCCTATAAAACGGCCACCTTGGTGTCCACGGTGTCCACGGTCTCCATAACGATTGTTTCGACTTCGGCCTCGACTTGTATTATTCTTCACTATCCCATTATAACCCGGACCAACCTTGTGGTCGTTCGAATTCAAATTCGGAGGGTTACGGATTCCCCGACCGTACTTCCCTAATCCGACACCCGATATAAAACCGTTCGAAAGTAGCACTCTTCCCGCCATAGTCGTAGGTCTCGAAAGCTCTGGTGTAGCCATCTTTGCATTTGGTGATACGTGCATTACAGATACAATGTCGAAGGTATGATAACTCAACTCCTCCTCCTTTGAGAGTTCAATGTATGGGACCATCCCTTTTAAAGCGGCTCGATGTCCTGTCTCGCCATGGACGGTGATCGGCTGGCCCTTGACCACGAATTTTAACTTTTGATGCGGGGAGGAAGGTATCACTCCGGACACATGAATCCATGGTCTTCCCATGAGCAAGGTGAAGGCGCTAGAAATGTCCAATACTTGGAACGGTATAGAGAAAGTTACCGGTCCAATGTCAATATCCAGCTCAATCTCTCCTACAACATTTTTGGAGACTCCATCGAACGATCGGATGGTAGCCTTGGATGTCTTCACGAAATCTTCATTGATCCCCAAGCTTCTCGGGGTGCTCGGAGGACATAGGTTAAAAGCGGAACCGTTATCAATCGGGACGTGAGGAACCTCCTTTCCATGGCACCTCACGGCGATGTAGAGGGCTCTATTATGCACACGCCCCTCTTTTGGGAAATCCTCATCCGAGAAGGATATCCGGTCTTTCAAGAGGATAGCACCTACGAAGTCCCCTAGTTGAACTTCGTTAATTGTTTCCCGAACATGCACCTCATCCAGCACTTTCAAGAGGGCATTCTTGTGCTTTTCGGAATTCTTGAAGAGATCTAATAAGGAAATCAGGCTTGGCATTTTCCGCGGTTGGTCAACGACCTCATATTCACCGGTCCTCACGACCGATTACAACTTCTCAACCTCTTCCATGATCGGGACCTTCTTCTCGGAATCCGCCTCTCTTGGTGGATAACATCTTCCCGATCTCATTATGGCGTCAATCTCGCCCGTTCCATAGTCCCAATGAGCTGCCTTCGAGTTATATTCCTCCACAGGCGGTAACTTTATCTTTACCGGTCTGATCTTTTCCTAAGGTAATTCAGAGGTTGACGACTTTTTCGAACTAGAAGCTTCCAACTCCCAGCTATCAATTTTGTTCAAATCAATCACGAAACGAATTGGGGTATCTACCATCCCGACCATTTCATCCTCATGAACATCTTCGGGGTTATGTTCCGGACCTTGCCTCACCAACGTGGCATTTTCTTCATCCAGACACCTCTGCCTTTCCCTTCTGACTCTCGGGATAACTCATTCAATCCTCATACCAATCTCCACTAGATGTTGGAACGACGAATATGTATACGCATACATGCGGTAAAAGTATTCAGCCGGAAGTGACTTCGATACGAACTCCAAGCATTTCCCTTTCGACGGTGGCGGTTGCACCATTGCCGCATGCTTCTTCCATCTTCTAGCGAAGAGTTCAAAACTCTCATCTTCACCTTTCCCGATGTTCAACAAATTAGCTTTAGTGAAATAACCTCTGATTCCGGATTCAAAGTGCCGTATAAAGTGCTCTGATAAATCCTCCCCGCTTGGGACCCAGACCAGATCAATCGATTGGAACCATACCAGAGCGGGGCGCGTCGGACTATGTCCGAAATTCCGGATCAATGTTTCATCATCCTCGTGGTGGCTAACCATTTGTCGAAGATAATACGAGATATGCGCCAGAGGGCACCCGGCGCCATTGTACTTCGTGCGGAAGACCACTCTCGGGTTCGCGCCTTGAAGCGGAACATTTCTTGCCCGAGTAAGTGGCGTAATCAGCTCTTTTAGCTCATCCACCTTTCTTGACACGTCATCTCCTTGCTCTTACGGTAGAGCGATCTTTCGATTTTGTGTCTCTATAGCCCGTCGTATCTCCAGAATCTGCATGTTCTCTTCTACCACCAAGGTATTCCTTTTGGTCATCAATTGTGACAAATTCGCCACCATGTTTGTCAAATGACGTATATGAGTTTCTAGATTAGAAACCCGCATATCTACCTCTCGATTCTCCTGTTCATTACGAGGAGCCGCTTGGTCTTTAACTTCATCGACCGTTCCCACAAATTCCTCACTTGCGGGGTCATCCATGCCGCCCCACCCATCGGGGACTACATCTCCAAAATCGACGAAAAAACTTGGGGGTGCCGAATATAGCACTTTAAAGTTATAACCGCCACTATCTTCTCCGAGATTATCCACTATTTCGCCTCTCTCAAGGGCCTTACGTATAAATCTTCTATCACATCTGCGTGCTTTATCTAGACGGACTTCATATTCGTCTATTTCTTCAATTTCTTGGCCATCTTTGATGCTCATCAAATATCCCGAGGGTATTTTCAAAACAGCTCCCCTCGTAACTTTCATCGCGAATTCCTCGGACGACATGTTCACCGCCACGTAGGTCCCCTTGAGAGCGACATCTTCTATTTTTCCTATGACACCCAGATTGATCAATTTTTCTACGCACACCTCCTTTTGCTCCCGGGAAATACTCTCTCCTTCCGGGTATTGTGAGGCCAATGTCAAGACATCCCGCATTTTACTCATATCCACTATAAATTCCAGAACCTCTTCCTCTTCGCTTCCGAAAATCGCATTCACCTCGCGATGCTCGGGTAGAGGGTTACGTTGCACATTCGGTTCAGTTTTGTCAAATTCTAAGACCTTACCGTCGATCAACGCTTGTACTACGAACTTTAGAGCGAGACAGTTGTCCACATTATGCCATCTTTCTCCCATATGATATATGCACGCCCGGGTCTCATCAAACCCAGGAAATCTTGGCGGGTGAGCTCTAGGTGGCTCTTTTGCAACTAGGCGGTTCTCCAGCAGCATGGGTAATAATTTGGATAAGGGTCGGGGTAGTGGGGTGAAAGCAATTTGGTTCTTTTTCTGAATTATGGTGGTTTGGAAGCAGTCCGGGAGGACGTTCCTTGGGTAGGGATTGAAGCCGAGAAATTTTTAGGCTTTGGCGGGTTAGGGACAAAGGCTACTTCTCCGATTTGCTCCCTATTATCCCTTCTCAAAGGGTATTGGCGTACGAAAGGCGCTTCGGGTATCTTCTTTTCTCTCGGTGCCCACTCATGGCGTTACGCCACCTTGATCGGGTGCGCAAACGTCCGACACCCAGAAGTGTTCGGTTTGTCGAAAAACTCCAAGGGAAGGGCCTTGAGAAATAGGTCTATCAGTTCTTCTTCCGGGACGGGCGGCTTTACCCCGCATGCCAACGCTCTCCATCTTTGGGCGTAGGCGCGAACGGCCTCGCTCTTTCCTTTCACGGTCCTCAGAAGGTCCTCTCTAGTTAGGGCGGTCAAAGTATTAAACTTGTATTGCCGAAGGAATTCATCTGCCGGTTTGTCCCAATCGGCGAGCCTCTCTGGCTCCAATTCAATAAACCATGCCGGGGCTGCCCCGGATAGGCTTTCCTGGAAGGTGTTAACCAGTAACGGAATGTTGTCCGAGAATTGCGACATTCGACGCAAATAATACTTCAAGTGCGCCTTGGGACACCCGGTCCCATTATATTTCCTCACAAAGTCCGGTTCCTTGTAGTCGGCGGGAACCTCAATCTTTTCAAACGGTGCTACCTTATCGAACCTCGAAAGTTCATAACCGGGACTTGCCAAGCATTCTTCGATCTTAGCCAGCCTTTTGATCTCCTCTTCCATTTTGAGGACATGTTTCTCCTTCTTTTCCAAATCTATCACAACAGGAGAATCCTTAGACGGTCTCTCCGGATTCAGAGTGGGATTAGCGACGGGCGCCGGATTAGCGTTCGCTCCATCGGAAGAGCCCGCGGGGGCTTGAGAATTAGGGTCAATAGGGTATCTCCCCTGACTAGCGATCAGCATCGCCTTCATCTCCGCCACCATTGTGGCGATAATATTCATTTGGTTCTCCGGATTACCCACACGAGGTGCGAGCTCTTCCTGTTCCATCCTTAATTTGCGCGTTTTGCTACGAGTCCTCGTATTTATCACTCACTTATTTTCGGAACATCGAATTAGTATGGGAAATATTAAAGGATTTGGAGACATTGATCCGTGGTAATTGACTTTTTCTATATGTATGCATGAAATGCTCATAAAAGAAATAATATGTATTTATTACAAACCAGATTGTTCAAAAGTGTTCAAAAGACAACAAATATGTAAAATCTAAATGGGGGAATGGATCTATCCAAGTGTAGGACGCTTCCACTCTTCTTGCTCTTCTGATCCATCGGAATCCCACAAGTATGGGTCTTCTCCATCTTCTGACATCCATTGCTCCGGATCCTCGAGAATGTACAGCTCTACCCCCGGTACGTACGGTACTATGTACTCCGGTTCATAGGACTCCACCTTTTCAATCCGAGGAGATACGCACTCGTGTACATATGGCTCGACCGTTGATTGGCGATACTCCTTAAACCTCTGGATATACTCCTTGGAGGCTCTGTGAATGTTCATCTCGTTGTCCAAATAGTCCGGCCATTCAACTTGTTGCGGTGGGGAATTCTTCAAAGCGTGAAGAATAAGCTTGATCCGAGCCTGATATAACTTCTTTGCTTCTTTTGTAAGTTTTCCTCGTGTCATGTCAAACGAGAAAATCCCGGGACAAACATCCGGTGGTATCTCTTGTAAAACTCCAAATTGCCTTACCACTCGGATGGGGTAATATGCCACAGACCAAGTACATCCCAATAAGGGAATAGGGCTATCTTCCACACCCATAATGCGAGCCTCCACAATCTTAGGCCAAGTCGGACGCCATCTAACATGTTCGGGCTTCAAATCTTCTAATAGCTCAACCCACTTTTTGAATGAGTACTTAGGTACAAGGGATTGACACTTGAGGAAGGATCTAAGAGGGTGGACGTGCTCATTGATCTCATAACACCCCACTCGAAGTTGAAAGGTCTTTATATGAGAGGTGAACCACATGTGGAGTAGCCCACTAGACGCTTGGAAAACGGCCTTTTTCGAAGTTTTGGAACGATTTAGGGAAAGAAAGGTCTCGGCTAGAACCATGTACGAATAATCCCAGCAACAACATGCTTGTCTGGCTATATGGACAATGGCGGGGTCAAAGGTAGTTCTAGAAGTTGGGAATAGGACAAATGCAAAGAAAGCCAAGATGAACACCTTTCCCGATTTATGACCGGTTTCGGTGGGTAAAGAGGAATAATTGTCAAAAAGGAACGAGAATGTGAACTTGTTAGAATTGGATTTATAAACTTTTTCAATCTCGGAAGTTTTAAGGCGAAGGAAACTCGACAAAGAACGAATGGAGTCCATGTCCAAAGGGGGTTGAGCTATTCGTTCTTCAAATTTGGCCCCAATAATAGCGGTATACTCTTCGAGTGTAGGGGTCAATCCTAATCCTCGGAAGTTAAATGTCATTGTGCGCGCGTCCCAGGCTTTGGCTAGTGCTTGAATGAGCGCCGGTTGGTATTCCACTTTAATCAAATCTATAAGTCATCCTAAACGTCCTTCCACGTAGGCCTTGTTGATGATGTCGAGGCGATCCCACCATATAGAAAGCTCATTGCGTGGTACCGGAATGATCTTGATGTCTCCATTCCCCATGATCTAAAATGCAAAAATGATTATCCTAAAGTCAATTACCACGGGTTTAATATGGATATGCATGAAATGTGATGCAAACGTGCTAACCAAATTCCATGTCATCTTTTGGTAACATGAGGGTCAACTACTCCCATTTGACCCAAATAAACCAAATAGGGTAGTTACGGACCTAATCTCACCCAAAGATGGCATGTAATTTGATTAGGATCGTTTAAGCGTAATCGGGGTAGAAAGTCGCTCGTAAATTGACAACTCATGGAATTTACAAGTCTAATACAATAAAGTCGAAAAGGATAGGACATGATAGCATCTAAAGATGTTTGGACAATAAATGTCGATGAAAGTACATAATAGACTCAAAATATAATGAAACCTAGAAAATGCCCCAAAGTCGTACTAAACTAGACAATCGGAACGGTATCCTCATCGGATGAAATCTCCACTATCTCGGGAAGCTTGACATCTTCTTCATCATCGGAGGATATGGTGATGACTTCCTGCTTCTTAATAGGGGAGTGCTTTGAGGCCGTCTTGGTCGCACGAGGCTTCTTCGCCAATTTCATGTATAGCTCCCAAATTCTTTCTTTTTCACGCTTGAGTTCCAAATGTCGTCCATAACGGGTATAATTGCAACTCTCGCTACGAATGCGGTTCCGTCCATTAAGCTCCCGTCCATGGACAAATCCAAAAACTCGAAATGTACCGGGTACCCGGTTCTTGCGTCGAACGATCCTCCGCTCCCATGTGAATACGTTGGGTACATCAACATGACTTTGGGGCACCATCTATCCTAAAAAGGAAAATTTGACCTTCAACCCCGATCACTTAAACGATCTTACAAATTGTGATGACATGTCGTGAAAATGCATGATATGCAAAATTTAAATTTACAAGTTCAAAATAAAAAGGGTAGAAAGCCTCACCAACCGATGTTACTCTTTTTTTTTGGTTTTTGGTTTTAGGTATACCAACCGTCCATTTCACATGCGCATGAGACAAGTGAGGTTCAACTCTAAAGAAATTAAAAGAGGCTTGGGTATGGACCTAAAAGGGCTCCCGCTATACAAATCGATGGGCCGCCCACAAGCGCAATCAAACAACAAGTGGGTAGGACCATCAATCTTGTATAGCGAGCGGGATCAAATATGGTCAACCCAAGTGCAATCAAACACAAGAGCTTCGCATACCGATCCCTATCTATGGCGACCTATAAGGGTGATTCGCGGCTCGGGTTTAGGCGCTTGTGTGTGCAGTGTCGTGATCCTCAAAATATGCAAGACATGCACCACAATTTATATTCAAAACACCGCTTCAATATTTGCATAACTAAACAAACAACCTCAAAACTCCATATCTGCATCAAAAATGGTTAACACGGATGCCACCCCTTATAACTCCCATCTGCATCAAAATTTAACACTTTTGTTAGTGGACGTACCTCACCTTCAAGAGCATCTGCAGAAAACGGGATTAGAAAACACTCAACATTTTAATCGGCTTAAGTCCTCTTAATGAACTTCCCCAGTGGAGTAGCCGGTCTATCGCGACCCTTCCTCCGTCGTCGGGGCGAAAAGGTTAACGAGCCGATCCTTTTATAGGACCCCGGTTGTCGGCCGGGAAATTTTTAGGATCGCGGGTCTCTCCCAAGACCCATTACTCGAATCGCGATGTCGGGTAAAATTTATCAAATATCGATATCGACCTTACTGTGATCGGGTGGCATGTGCGGTGTGTACATGCAATTGGAGTCGCCGCCGATCAATTTATTGGAGGGTATGATCGGAAAACCCTACCGAGCGGTCGGGAGAAACCGTTCGGTTCCACGAAAACCAGAGATTTTTGGGTCCGGGGACTTGGTTACGCCGAGATTTTCATCGACGCCCTTTCGGTTACCGATGTTGAGTGATTTTCTAACCTACGAGTTCATACAGATGTGATATTGGGTGAGGTAGGCTCTAACAACTCTAAGTGTACATGCAGATGGGGATTTTCTATCCTAACAATCACAATCGGAAAAATTTAATGTGCAATCAAAATTATCACAAGCAATTAAATCAATCAATCAAGGTTTGACATGTCTAAAATGGCCCTATCGGCCCACACAAAAATCAAATTCGGGTTTCGGGGTGATTTGGTGAAAATTTGGGGCGGAAGGCCCATAAGGGTAGAATGGTCATTTTTGGGAGTTCGGGACCCGAAAATCACAAAATTGGGGTCGGGCCAGTTGAATGTGGCCATCTCCCATTTTTTGTAATTTTCTAGAATTTTTCTAATTTTTCTAATTTTTTGAATTTTTTATTTATTTTCTAAAAATATTAGAAATTTTCCGGATCGACATTCATCGACCCTTGAAGTCTCAAAATTTACCATCCAGACTTTATGAGTCCCGAATCGATCTACAAATTTTTAGAAATTTTTTGTGAAAATCCGGGAATTTTTATAAATTTTCTAAGTATTTTTGCAATTTTTGATTTTTGGAAATTTCTTTTTTATTTTTTTATTATTTTTTTATTAATAAACCGGACCGGGTCAAACCGGTCAACCCGGTCGAGACCCGCTCAGACCCTCTCTACACAAAAACGGTACCGTATATGTATATATACTATATTTTTTGATTTTTCTAAAATGTTTTTCTAATATCCGAAATATACTAAAATGAATGGACGGCTGAGATCAATCGGCGAATCAATCTCAGCCGTCGGCCTTCGCCTAAGCAAAATGACGCCGCCTCTGGAGCTCTACACTAAACGACGTCGTACCTATAAAATCAAGGACGGCCACGATTAGATCCCGAGACTTCATCGCAGCCGTCGATCCTCACTAGACTGAACGACGACGCATTGAGCAAACATATAGACGGTTGCGATTAAATCTAAAGCACGATCCGGACCGTTCATTCGCTCATATGCCTAAACGACGACGCATTCACGCCTTAAAATGCAAACGACGCCGCATTAACTATCACTGTGAACGGCTACGATTGATCCTAGGTGTAATCATGACCGTTCATTTAGTTCCTACTCTAAACGACATCGCAGCACCTATATAGAACGACGCCGTTTCTAATTTTTATTTCTTGACTAATATACGAATTATAGAAAAAACAAATCGGACGGTCCAGAATTGAACTAACCTAATTTTCTCGACCGTCGATCTAATCCTAGTCAGCCGGCTCGCTCAACGGACGAGCCGACCGGACTCCAGCTGGACCAATCAGGCGATGACACCTCAGACTCTTTGACTCGCCGACCGCCACGTCGCCTTCGTCTTCAACCTCCCGCCAACGACACAATGGATGGCCGGAAGCTTCCGGCGACGATCCAACGGTGAATCCTCGACCAAATCTCATGAAACCAAATCCCATCGACTCGTCTCGACCTCTAGTTTAACATATCTAAGAATCACAACATTTCATCCATAGAATCGAGAGTTACGAGCTACGCACAATCAACTATTAACAAGTTCAATCAAGTATACTAAGATCAAATCAGAGCAATTAACACATACGAGAGCATCCTTGGAGGTTTAGAAGGCTTACCTCGAGCTCCGATTGAGCTCGCAGTGGTCGGAACGGCCCGGCCGGTCTTCGGCCGGACCGGTGTGAATGGAAGGTTCGACTCGGGCGATTAGGGAGAGATCAATGTAAAAATGATATGCGAACGTGATTAGTGAGGTTCTCAAGGTAAAAGGCACACATCAATTTCAATAATCATGCTCGGGATAATGAGGTGCCATGATCAAGCAGTGAAGAGATCGAGAGCTCACCTTGCCGTTTCGGGCGGTCTCCGGCGGCGAGATTGATGGCGATCGCTTTCTAGAAGTCCAAGGAAACTTCCAGCGGTGGTCCGGTGCCTCGATTTGGTTTGTGGTGGCCGGCCGAGCAACTTGCAGTCCAAGCTTGGAGCTCCGGCGAAAGCTTCACGCGGGAGTCTCTCTCTCTACTTCTCTCTCTATTCCGTTTGTGAGCGAGCACCAATGAACCCCTTTTGTTCTAGAATCCTCTCAACCCTTTTATACTCGTTTTCAAATTCGCGCGCGCACGGGCAAGTGTTCACCGAGGCCTTCTCACGTGCCATCATGTTGTTTACGGTCACGGGACGGTGACGGAATCGATCACGATTCCGTCAACGTCTGTTAGACCCTTAATCGAACTCAAACGTGCACAAATTGATCCTGGATTTGAAGATGTTGACTTTTTGCTCCGCCGTGCCTTTGACCGGCTATTCCGACCACCTCCAGCGGCCATTGGCCGTGCCGCCGGTGGCGATCGACGGGCCTTAGTTCGAGGATCAAAAGCCCCACCTAAATTGGATCGATTATGATCGAATTGGTCTTCAATTTGATGGTTGAAGTTCACTCCCTAAACCTGCAAAATGGCGCGAGTTCGAGGAAGATGATGAACTGTTCTGGACCGGTTCGACCGGTCCGACCGGCGGTCAGACCGGTCCGAACGGATTCAGACAGTTAATTTTGCGTAATTTTCAAAATTAATCAAAATTTACTGGGAATTTTTGCAATTAAACCTCAAAATTGAACTTAGGGGCCTGAATTCTATTTAAAAATGCAATTTTTCCCAAAAGTTCTTATCAATTTGCACAAAAGCCCCAAATTTCCTTAATTGCCCAAATTTCAATTGAGTGTCAATTTGATTAAATTGGGCTATGAGACCTATGCCAATCGATTTGAAATGCATTAAAACCCTAGGGATAGTCCAATTTTGCAGAGAAAGTCCCTAGATTAAAAGTAATTTCAAAAATTAAGAAATTGAGGGACTAAATTGCAAAGAAATTGAGGAATTTTGTGCAATCCGTGCAATTCGCGCAATTAAGGGTGCAATTGATCAAATTGAGGCTCAAAGGGACGGCAATTGAATGTCTAGACCTAAAATGTGCAAAAATTACAAATAAAAAGACTCAATTGGTATTTTTTATTCAAATTCAACTCTAGGCGTTGTGAAAGAACACCTAAAATTGGACTCAATTTTTGATTTTTCTTGAGGTCAATATTAAAAGGGAATTAAAATAAAAATATTGAACATTTTTGTGTATTTTTGTGACCTTGAAAAGTATTTTTTATGAATTTTGAAGTATTTTCCTATTTTCCGAAAATATTAAAAAATATGAAAAATATGAAAAATTATTTTTTGTTCCAAATTGGTTCCTTATGCTTGGCCAAGGCTTCCAATGTTGATTTTTTAATTTTTTGATTTTTTGTAAATTTTGAGGAATTTTTAGAAAATAAAACTAAAAGAAAATTGATTAAAAATCGAGTGTCAACATAGTACAATAAAGTCAAAAGAGATAGAACATGATAGTATCTAAAGATGTTCGGACAACAAATGTCAATGAAAGTACATAAACAACTCAAAGTGTAATGAACCCTAGAAAATGCCCCAAAGCCGCACTAAACTAGATAATCGAAATGGTATCCTCATCGGATGAAATCTCCACTATCTCGGGAAACTTGACATCTTCTTCATCATCGGAGGATATGGCAATGACTTCCTTCTTCTCAATTGGAGAGTACTTTGGGGCCGTCTTGGTTGCACGAGGCTTCTTTGCCAATTTCACGTACAAATCCCAAATTCTCTCCTTTTCGCGCTTGATTTCCAAATGGCGTCCACAACGAGCATAATCGCAACTCTCACCACGAATACGGTTCCGTCCGTTAAGCTCCTGTCCATGGACAAATCCAAAGACTTAAAAAGTAGCGGGTACTCGGTCCTTGCGTCGGACGGTCCTCCGCTCCCATGTGAATACGTCGGGTACATCAATATGACCTCGGGGCGCCATCTATCCTAAAAAGAAAAATTTGACTTTCAACCCCGATCAGTTAAACGATCTTACAAATTGTAATGATATGTCGTGGAAATGCATGATATGCGGAATTTAAGTTTACAAGTTCAAAGTAAAGAGGGTAAGAAGCCTTACCAACCGATGTTACTCTCTTTTTGGGTTTTTGGTTTTAGGTATACCAACCGTCCATTTCGCATGCGCATGAGACAAGCGAGGTTCAACTCTAAAGAAATCAAAAAGGCTCGGGTATGGACCTAAAAGGCTCCCGCTATACAAATCGATGAGCCGCCCACAAGCGCAATCAAACAACAAGTGGGTAGGATCATCAATCTCGCATAGCGAGCGGGATCAAATATGGTCAACCCAAGTGCAATCAAACACAAGAGCTTCGCATACCGATCCCTATCTATGGCGACCTATAAAGGTGATTCGCGGCTCGGGTTTAGGCGCTTGTGTGTGCGGTGTCGTGATCCTCAAAATATGCAAGACATGCACAGCAATTTATATTCAAAACACCGCTTCAATATGGACATAAATAAACACACAACCCAAAACGCCATATCTGCATCAAAAAGGTTAACATAGACATCACCCCTTATAACTCTCATCCGCATCAACATTTAACACTTTTATTAGTGGACGTACCTCACCTTCAAGAGCATCTGCAGAAAAACAGGGTCAAAAAGCACTCAACATTTTTATCGGCTTAAGTCCTCTTAATGATTTAGCAACCATTCGAATTCCCCAGCTGAGTCGCCAGTCTATCGTGACCCTCCGTCGGCAAATTTCTTTCCCGGCGGGCGAGTAGGGCTAACGAGCCGATCCTCCCCCTTTTTTTTATGAGGAAGACCCTGGTTGTCCGCGGAATCTTTCGGGATAGCGGGTCTCTCCCAAGACCCATTACTCGAATCGCGATGTCGGGTAAAATTTATATCGAATATCGACCTTAGTGTGGTCGGGTGGCATGTGCAATGTGTACATGCAATTTTGGAGTCGCCACCGATCAATTTATTGGAGGGTATGATCGGAAAACCCTACCGAGCGGTCGGGAGAAACCGTTCGGTTCCGCGAAAACCGGAGATTTTTGGGTTCGGGGACTTGGTTACGCCAAGATTCACATTGACGCCCTTTCGGTTACCGATGTTGAGTGATTTCCTAATCTACGAGTTCACGCAGATGCGATATCAGGTGAGGTAGGCTCTAATAGTTCTAGGGTGTTCATGCGGACGGGAATTTTACTATTCCTATCAATCACAATCGGAAAAATTAAAAGTGCAATCAAGACAATCAAAATCAATCAAATCAATCAATCATATAGACATGCCTAAAATGGCCCTATCGACCCACGTAAACAATCGAAATCGGGTTCCGGGGATGGTTTGGGAAAATTTGGGGCGAAAGGCCCGGAAGGGTAGAATAGTCATTTTTGGGTGTTCGGGACCCGAAAATCACAAAATTGGGGTTGGGCCAGTTGAATGTGGCCATTTCCCATTTTTTGTGATTTTATGGAATTTTTCTAATTTTTTCTAACTATTTTGAATTTTTTTTTTATTTTCTAAAAATGGGAAATTTTTCGTATCGACACGGATCGACCCTCGAAGCCTCGAAAATTTCAATCCAGACTTTATGAGTCCCGAATCGATCTAGAAAATTTTAGAAAATTTTTTATGAAAATTTGGGAATTTTTATGAATTTTCTAAGTATTTTTGTAATTTTTTTGGATTTTTGGGAATTTCTTTTTATTTTTTTTATTATTATTATTTTTTTATTAATTTGGACCAGGTCAACCCGGTCCGACCGCCTGACGACTCACTCTTGACACTAAAACGGCACCTTGTATGTATATATCTATTTATTTTTGATTTTCTAAATCGATTTTCTAATATTCGAATATACTAAAATAAAAAGGACGGCCGAGATCAACTTCGAAGATTAATCTCGACCGTTCGTGCGTCTAGAAGCCAAACGACGCCGCATCTAACTGCCTATATTGAACGACGCCGCATCATACCTCGAATGGACAGCCACGATTTGATCTAAGGTTCAATCCGAGCCGTTTGTTCCTATTATACATAAAACGACGGCACTTTGGTAACATTTAAAACGACGCCGCATCACTCTATCATATGGACGGCCAAGATTAGATTCAAAATCTAATCTGAGCCATCCGCCCTTTCTCAATCAAAACGACATCACTTCAATTAAGTGCACGGACGGCTAGGATCTAAACTTGACTCGATCCGAGCCGTCCATTCCATCTAATGCCAAAACGACACCGCATCGCCTATACAAAACGTCGCCGTATTACCCATTTTTTATTTTCCATCTAATATACGAATTATCTAAAAATACGAAAATATTGATCCAACGGCCGAGAATCAAATCTCTCTAATTATCTCGGCCGTCGGATGAAGGTTGACTCAGCCCGCTCGTGCCAACGGCCGAGCCGAGTCGGCGACAGCCTGGCCCAATCATAAGGCGACACGTCGGCTCGTTGACTCATTTGACTCGCCACGTCATCGTCTTCAACCTCGCAGCAAGACCAGACGGACGGCCGAGGCTTCCCGGAGAGATCCGACGGCGAAACCTCGGCCGATCGACCCCAAACCAAAACCAAACGATTCCTAAAGACCTCCGGATCAACATACTAAAAAATCAAAGGATTCCATCGACTAAATCACGAACATTGCTCTTCGCCACGAATGATATCTCAAAGTTCAATCTCAAAGCACAGAGCATAATAGGCTAATTACTTCATACACGAGCATCACGGGAAGTTTAGGAGACTTACCTCGAGCTTGGATCGAGTTCGCGGCGGCTGAAATCGTCTGGCCGAGGTCCGACCGGAGCGAGGGAGGTTGGAGGTCCGATTCAAGGTTTTCGAACAAGGTTAATGCAAAACGAAGATGCGAAGCGAGTCGGGGATGCTTAGGGATAAAAACACACACATCAATTGACAGAATCGTGCACAAGAAGTCGAGATACCATGATCGCACGGTAGAGATGTTCGAAGCTCGACTTACCGTTTCTCGCGGTTGTACTCCGATTGAGTTGTGCCGATCGACTCCTCCTTGCTCAGGCGAACTTCCGGCGACGATCCGCCACTTCGATTCGGCCTGGATTGGCTGGGCCGAAGTCACACAGGTTCGGTCCGAAACTTGAACCCGAACGCCTCGCGGGAACTTCTCTCCCTTCTTCTCTCGCTTTCTCTCTCTTTTCTAGTGCGTGAGCGAACCAAATGAGCCTCTCCTTCTTCGCGAACCTTCCCCGTCCCTTTTATACCCATTTTCAAAAACGCGCGCGCACGGGCAAGTGTTCACCGAGGCCCTCTCACGTGCGGTCACGTGATTTATGGCCGCCGGACGGTGACGGAATCGGTTATGATTCCGTCAACGTTCGTTTGGCCTGCCATCGAGCTCAAACGAGCATCAATTGAACCACGGATGCATTATGTTGACTTTTTACCTCGCCGAAGATTTGACCGTCGATTTCGCCGTGCCCCGGCGGCCATTGGCCGTGCCGCCCGTGGCGTTCGACACCTCTTGACCCGCATAACAAAAACCCTAAATCAATTGGCACAATTATACACGAATTGACCATCAATTTGGCCATTCAATTCGACTCTCAATTCTGCAAATGGCGCGGCTGAGTTGGGGAAGAAGATGCAATGTTCCGGACCGGTTCGGCCGGTCCGACCGGTCTGAACCAGTTCGGACAATACACTTTGCACAATTTTTGAAATGAAACAAAATTGGTGGGGAAATTTCACAATTAAACCTCAAAATTGGACTTTAGGGCCTGAATATTATCTAAAAAAGTGTTTTTGCCCAAAATTTCTTGTCAATTTGCAGAAAAACCCCAAAATTTTCTAAATTCCCAATTTGGGGAAAAGTTCAATTGAGTGTCAATTAGATTAAATTGGACTACGAGACCTATGCCAATCAATTTGAAATGCATTAAAACCCTAGGGGGTAGCCCAATTTTGCCACAATAGTCTCTCAATAAAAAGTAATTTCAAAAATTGAGAAATTAAGGGACTAAATTGCAAGAAAGTTTGGGGATTTAGCCTAATTCGTGCAATTCGCGCAATTGTGGGTGCAATCGATCAAATTAAAGTTCAAAGGGATTGCAATTGAATGTCTAGACTCTAGATGTGCAAAAATTGCAAATAAAAAGACTCAATTGGTATTTTTTATGGAAATTCAACCTTAGGCATTATGAAGAAACACCTAAAATTGAATTCAATTTTCAATTTTTCGTGCGGTCAATATGAAAAGAGAATTAAAAGAAAAATATTGGATATTTTTGTGTATTTTTGCGACCTCGTGAGGTATTTTTTTATGAATTTTCAAGTATTTTCCTATTTTTCGAAAATATTAAAAAATGTGAAAATATGAAAAATTATTTTTTGTTTCAAATTGGTTCCTTATGCTTGGCCAAGGCTTCCAATGTTGATTTTAAATTTTTTGATTTTTTGTGAATTTTTAGTAAATTTTGGAAAATAAAACTAAAGAAAATTGATTAAAAATCGAGTGTCAACAACTCCCCGCGTCATATAGGCGCATCGGAGTATTCATAACATTTTCATCCACAAATCATGCAAATCGCATTGCATGCTCACAATTCAATCGATTTACATAAACAAGACTTCATGATCGAATACAAGCAGAATCAAGCCCAATTCTTAATAATTGACTCGCACCACTCATCACATGGTCAAATGCACTAGGGCACATCACCGATTCAATTAATGATTTCTCAACTCATCACGCCATGGCCGAATAGTAATAAGGCCCAATCGACATCACAACATGGCACAGCACATACATTAGCTCTAGCCGCATAACCGGACTCTCAAGGCAATATCATAGCATTAAATTCACTCATGACCAACATTGCACCAAATGACGTCTAGTCATGCATATAAGCCACAATCAATTACTTAGCCCTTACATACACAATAGGTCAACATGACACCTCTAATCCAAGTTCTAACCACCTAAAACTCCAATTCAAGTCCCCAAGATCATCCAAACACTTATTTTCATTTTCGGTTCTGCTATGAACAGTAACTCGTCGCGATGAACAAGAACCGTCTTCAATGAACAGTAACTATCTTCAATGAACAGTAATACGAGATCTCATACCCATGCTTATTGACCTCTAATTAGGCCCAATCATCCATTTCTAGCATAAAAATCCCACATTCCAACACTCAAGATCATCCAAATCTCATTTCTCATTTTCGGATTACTCACTGTGAACAGTAACCCGCCGGCCCAAAATCACTAAATCCACTCCTAAATATGCTCATTAGTAACCCATTAGCCTACTCAAGGATTAGGGAGTTGCTTACTTGAGTTTGAGCTTGAAACTCCTCCAAATGAGCCCAAAATCACCTTCTCAAGTCCCCGGCAAACCCACTGCCGAACGGCGGCGGCACGGTGGAGGTGAGGCGGGCGGTCGGTCTTGGGCGGCCGAGCAAGAACACAAGGGAGAGGGAAGAGAGAGTTTGGGTGAGTGAGAGGGAAAGTGTGAGGGATAGAGTGTTATCCCATGTGACTAAGGAAAAGATGGAGGGAAGCTTGGGCTCTTAGATGTGACATAAAGTGGTGGTGGTTGAGGGGAATTAATGAGGAAAAGATGGGTAGGTGGGTGGTTGAGGGGAATTAATGGGGAAAAGACAAAAAATTCAAACCCCATTAATAATTTTGGCTCTTGCAATTAATATCTGAGGCAATTTGGTAACTTATAATTCTGACTGAACGGAGAATTCTAAAACAAACACCGATTCGGCAGACCGATGAGTATTGGACTAAAGGAGACGACGTCAAATTAATAAATGAAGAAATCCTCAGATGTCCCGGCTTCTAATTTCGAAGTCTACCGTACGCTCAAAATCGACCGATTGAGAATTCAGTACATCTCGGATTGACGGGCGGCTCTCGGGAGATACGCGTATCGACCCGTGATTTGCATCACGTTTAAGAATTATTCGAATCACGGCGACCATGGTTGACATGTAATTGTGAGGGTAATTACCAGTCCCAAAAGGACGCGATCGTCAGACATTAGTTCAGGTTGATTCGCAAATTATGCCATGGTCGGGCGGAATCACCCGCGAACCAATTGTTCAATGCTAGCAAATCGTTCTAACACAATTCTAGATCGGTCCATGATGGTTCAAAATATACCCTCGACAATCCTTATGGTCGGGGTACTAATCCGTAGTCGAGTTCTTTAGTCCACGTACTTAGATCATATTTAGCCATTCCCTTTTTGGTCGATCAACTCTAAAGAGATCAATTCTGAGCGAGATTACTGAAATACATCGATACTCATTTTATTCATTCATAGACTTCGAAATGGGGTCAGAATCCGGAATGTGACAATTCTTCCCCCTTACAAAAATTAAGTCCTTGAAATTTACAAAACCCAACTATTCAAACAAATGGGGATATCGATGTCTCATAGCTTCTTCGCTTTCCCAAGTAACTCATTCAGTCCCGTGATGCTCCCAGATCACCTTTACTAGCGGAATTGTCTTATTCCTCGGGACTTGCTCCTTCCTGTCCTCAACTCTGATCGGTCTTTCCACATACGTCACTCGGTCGTCCACTTCTATAACTTCATGGTTCAACACATGTGTCGGATCCGGCTCATATTTCCTCAGCATCAACACATGAAAGACGTTGTGAACCTGCGATAGGTTTGGCGGCAAGGCAAGACGATAAGCTAAAGTCTCAATCCGTTCTAGTATCTCAAAAGGTCCCACGTATCTTGGGTTCAGCTTCCATTTCTTTCCAAACCGAGATAGTCCTCGCATCGGTAACACCTTGAGAAATACATGGTATCCCACTTGGAATTCCAAAGGCTTACGCCGTTTGTCAACGTAGCTTTTCCGACGACTCTAGGCAGTCTTAAGTTTTTCTCTAATCACCTTCACTGCCTCAACCGATCGCTCGACCAACTCTGGACCCGTTATACTCCTCTCACCGACTTCATCCCAACAAATTAGTGTTCTGCACGCTCCGCCATACGGTGCTTCGAACGGTGCCATCCCAATACTCTGGCGATAGCTGTTATTATAAGCGAACTCCACAAGGTGCAACTGTTCCTCCCAGCCTCCTTTGAAATCTATGACACATGCCCGTAACATATCTTCCAATGTCTGAATCGTTCTCTCGGATTGTCCATCCGTCTGAGGGTGATAGGTGGGTACTGCATTGCAATCTCGTCCCCATTGCTTCATGTAGGCTTTTCCAAAATGAAGCGGTCAACTTGGGGTCTCTATCTGATGTAATTGTCATTGGAACTCCATGAAGTCTGACTATCCGCCGCATATACAATTCGGCGTATCTGTCCATGGCGAAATCCTTTCGCACTGCTAAGAAATGCGCACACTTGGTCAATCTCTCTACGATCACCCAAATCGAGTCATGACCTCTCTGACTCCTTAGTAAAGCCATAACGAAATCCATCGTAATGTGTTCCCACTTCCATTCGGGAATCTCTAACGGTTGAAGTAGGCCACTTGGTTTACAGTGTTGTGCTTTCACTTACTGGCACGTCAAACACTTCGCTACATGTTTCGCAACGTCTACTTTCATTCCACTCTACCAATAAGGCTGTCGCAAGTTCTGATACATTTTGGTGCTACCCGGATGAATACCGTAATTACTTCTGTGGGCTTCCGATAATATCCTTTCTCTTAGTTCCTCGTCCTTAGGTACACACAATCACCCGCGAAACGTCAAGGTTCCATTCCCAGACACTTGGAAATCAGGTTTCCTTTTCTCTTTATCCATCTTCAAAATCTTCTGAATATCATGGTCCATAGATTGTAAAGCCTTAATCCTTTCTCGAATCTCGGGTTCCACTCTCAACGTAGCCATTAGGCTAGACAACCGACATACTTCAAGCTTAAATCCGGAATCTCTTATTCCTTCCAACAGAGTCCACTCTTTGACCATCAAGTGCGCCATGCTTGATTTCCTACTAAGCGCATCCGCAACCTTATTTGCCTTCCCTAGGTGGTATAGAATATCACAATCATAGTCCTTAAGCAATTCCATCCACCGACGTTGCCTCATATTCGGTTCCTTTTGGGAAAACAGGTATTTCGGACTCTGGTGATCGGTGTGGATCTGAAATCTTTCCTTGCACAAGTAATGCCTCCAGATTTTAACGCAAATATAATTGCGGCCGGTTCCAAATCATGCGTCGGGTAATTCATCTCGTGGGGTCTCAGTTGTCTCGATGCATACGCCACAACTCTTCCATGCTGCATCGTAACACATCCCAATCCCTTGAGCGACGCATCACTATATATTTCATAACCCCTAGGGCCACAACTCTTCCATGCCGTGATCGATACAAGTAGCTCCCGAGAGCCACCCGTCGATCCGAGATGCACCGAAACCGAGATCGGCTAATTTTTAGCACGAAGTGAACTTCGAAATCGGCGGCTGGGTATTTGAGAATTCCTATGCAAATAAATTGCACGTCGCCTCACCCGAGTTAATAAGGATTTTATATAGCAGTATGAGTTAGAAAAAGTGGAAATCAAACCGCGAAGCGAGAAGTGCACCCCGGTCCCGAATTTCGTTCAGCATCTTGAGAAACCGCGAAGGAAAATTTCGGCCACTTCACCATCCCATCACTTCAGCCGAAAATGTCAAAGAAATGAAGAGGGGAAAAGAGTTCTTGAAGGTTCAATTCCCAAAGCCAATTAAAACCCCAAAAACCCCATTACCTATAACTCTATTCATGTCATATACCAACCCCACTATCTTGTCACTCTTGAATGAGGGCTAGTCACCTCAAATCACTCTCTCTCTCCTCTCTTATGGGCTGAAGCAATCTCTCTCTCTCACTCCCATTCTCATTTTCACTCAAGCTCACTCACATCTCTCATCTTTCTCTCCCGACTCCCTCTCGGCACCTCCCATTTCCGGTGACCCCGAGGTGCTGCAACCACCACCTCTCCTTCCCTTAGAAACCGTGAGCCGCCGCCGCCGCCAACGAACCGCCTTTCTCCCCCTCTTTTGGACGTCGGTGCAGCAAGTTAGAGAGAAGGGTTGTTCTTGCGTTTTTGCTCACCATTTGAAGGTAAGAGCTAGAGTATTGATCGTAGACTTCTAAGGTAGTTCGGGTAAGGTTCGTGGGTGGATTTTGGGAGGATTTCATGGACTAAAAGTGTTGTTTTCTTGCTTGAAACCGGTGGAACTCCCTAGGTCAGAATCTGGTCGCGCCGAGTTGCAGCTCTCTCATGGGATTCTTCTTCATCAAAAGGACTTGTATGTGGCTCTAATCCTTCCTTAGGACTATGGGATACTAAGGAGCTTGATAGCTTGTGGATTAGGTTGATTTAGGGGCTGTTTTGGGCGAGAATTAAGGGGAATCGGTTCTGGAAATTTAACTTGCTGTGGTTCGAAGTTTTGGGTGATAAATGAGCATGTTGGGGCAAGTTCGGGTGTGTAGTGATGGTCTAAAATAGTGAAGACCGAATATTGCATGATGAGTTCGAGTTGGGTACCATTTGGATGTAAATTGTGCTAGTTATTGTGCTGGTTGTTAGTATCGTTTTAATTGTGGAATTGTGGAATACTATGAGTTTGGGGACTATAATATATTCGGCCATGTGTGTGAGATGTGGTACTATATGCTGGAGTGCGTGCTGGACTGGTGGAAATTCGATTGGAACGAAATGAGGCTTTATGTGGCTTAGTTGGAACCGAAGAGAAATTGGTGCGTATTAATCGCACGTTAGTATAATTTTAATCGCACGTTATTTATTTATTGCTACGATAGCATAAATATGGTCGTATTCAATCAAGTCGTCTGTATCGCGACCCTCCTTCCGGCGGAAGGTTAACGAGCCGATCCCTCTTTTTTTGTAACCCCGGTCGTCGGCGGGGTAATTTTTTTAGGATCGCGAGTCTCTCCCAAGACCCATTACTCGAATCGCGATGTCGGGTAAAATTTATCAAATATCGATATTGACCTTGTGTGGTCGGGTGGCATGTGCGAGGTGTACATGCAATTTGGAGTCGCCACCGATCGATTTATTGGAAGGTACGATCGGAAAACCTTACCAAGCGGTCGGGAGGAACCGTTCGGTTCCGCGAAAACCAGAGATTTTGGGTCCGGGGACTTGGTTACGCCGAGATTTTCAATCGACGCCCTTTCGGTTACCGATGTTGAGTGATTTTCTAACCTACGAGTTCATACGGATGGATTTTCGGGTGAGGTAGGCCCTAACAATCTTAAGTATTCATCCGGATGGGAATTTTCTATCCTAACAATCACAATCAAAAATTAAAATGCACAATCAAAACAATCAATGTCAAATCAGTCAAACAAATTAAGCAAACGAGCCTAAGAGGATTCTATCGATTCACAAAATTATCGAATTTGGGTTTCGGGGTGGTTCGGTAAAATTTGGGGCGGAAGGCCCGGAAGGGTAGAATGGTCATTTTTGGGAGTTCGGGACCCGAAAATCACAAAATTGGGGTCGGGCCAGTTGAATGTGGCCATTTCCCATTTTTTTGTGATTTTATGGAATTTTTCTAATTTTTCCAATTTTTTTTTTTGAATTTTTATTTATTTTCTAAAAATATTGGAAATTTTCTGGATCAACACAAATCGACCCTCGAAGTCTCAAAATTTTCGATTCAGACTTTATGAGTCCCGAATCGATTTAGGAATTTTTAGAAATTTTTTTTGTGAAAATTTGGGAATTTTTATGAATTTTCTAAGTATTTTTACAATTTTTTTGGATTTTTGGAAATTTCTTTTTTATTTTTTATTATTTTTTATTAATAAACCGGACCGGGTCAAACCGATCAACGGCCGGTCAACCCGGTCGAACCGCCCGTGACTCGCCCGCAACAACAAAACGGCACCGTATTTGCTTTTTTTTATTTATTTTCTATTTTCTAAGCTATTTTCTAATATTCTGAATATACAAAAATAGAATAGGCGGCTGAGATCAATCCCAGATTTGATCTCGGCCGTCGACTCACACTTACACAAAACGGCGCCGCTTCGGGCTATCGAAAGGACGGCCACGATGAGCCTTGGATTTGATCCAGCCCGTTCACTCACACTAAGAAACGACGACGCTTCTGGCCTTCTAAAGCAAACGACGCCGCATCGTTTAAACGCACGGACGGCCACGATTTAAACTAAACTCGATCCGAGCCGTCCACCTTACCTATGCCTAAACGGCACCGTATGAATTAAGTGCTTGGACGGTCGGGATTGATCCCGAGCCTAATCTGGACCGTCTATTTGCCTAGCTATAAAACGACGCCGCATTCACTAAACACACAGACGGCCACGATCAAAAGACGAGATCTAATCCGGGACGTTCATTTCAACTTTGCTTAAAACGACGACGTATTACAAAGCCAAAACGACGCCGTTTTTTATTTTTATTTTCTAACTAATATATCTAATATCCGAAAAATACAAAAAATACGATCCAACGGTCCGGAATCAAATCTATCTATTAATCTGGACCGTTGGATCAGATCCGAGTCGGCTCGATCGCGCCAACGGCCGAGCCGACTCGGATCCAAGCTGGACCAACCAACGAGCGACACCTAGGCATTTGACTGTTTGACCGAGCCACGTCGGTCGTCTTCAACCTCTCGCCGGCGAGACAATGGACGGCCGAGAACTCTCGGCGACAATCTAACGGCGAAATCTTAATAAAATCCCACGAAACTAACACCAATCGATTCGTATCGTTTACCGGATCAACATACTCTAAAATTACATGATTTCATGGACTGGATCAGCAAAAATCAAGCTCGCACGGAGTGAAGCTACAGGCATTCAATCGAACAACAGAGAACATTTCAGCTCAATTCATCCACACAGAAGCAAAAAAAGGAGTTGAGAAGACTTACCTCGAGCTCAGATCGAGCTCGCAAAGGCTGGAGAGGTCCGGCCGGCGTTCGGCCAGACTGCGATGGTTGGAGGTTTCGACTCGGGGTGTTCGAACAGGATTGATGCAAAAATCAGATGCGAGCATGATTAGTGAAGTTCAAGAAGTAAAACGCACACACTAATTGAAGAAATCGTGCTCGAGAACGTGTGATGCCATACTCGCACGGTGTCAAGCTCGAGAAGTGAACTCACCGATCTAAGGGATTTCTTGACAATCCAGCTAGTGCGATCGGCTCTCTCAAGCTCGGGCGAGCTTCGGGACTTGATCGCCCGCTTTGGTTTGCTCCGGATTAGCCGGACGAAGTACTTGCGGGCCTGCTCGAAGCTTCGGCGATGGAGTCGCCCAGGAGCTCCTCTCTCTATCCCTCTCTTTTCTCTCTCTAATCTGGTACGTCCAGCAAGCACGAATGAGCCCCCCCTGTGTCGAGAACCTTCTTCGGCCTTTTATACTCGTTTTTGAAATCGCGCGCGTATTGGAGCTTGATTCGGTGTCGCGCTCACGTGTTGATCACGTGGATTTCGGTCACCGGACGGTGACGGAATCGGTTATGATTCCGTCAACGTCCGTTTGACACTCGGGCGAGCACAAATGAGCAAGAATTTGGCTCTGACTCGAAGATGTTGACTTTTTGGACTCCGGCGACTTTGACCGTCGATTCCGCCGCGCTCCGGCGGCCATTGGCCGGGCCGGTGCCGGCAATCGACGCGTCTTCACCTGCGAAACAAAAACCCCACGTTAATTAGCTCAATTAGGTTCGAATTGGCCCTCAATTTGATCGCCAAAGTCCATCGTTGAATCTGCAAATGGTACAAGCTCATGGAAGAAGACGACATTGTTTGAACCGGTTCGACCGGTCCGACCGGCGGTCGGATCGGTCCGAACCGGTTCGCATGATGAATTTTCATGCAATTTTCAAAATTAAACAAAATTGGCTGAGAATTTTTGCAATTAAACTTCAAAATTGGACTTAGGGCCCTGGATATTATCTAAAAAAGTGTTTTTGCCCAAATATTCTTGTCAATTTGCACAAAAACCCCAAATTTTTCTAAATTCCCAATTTGGGGAAAAGCTCAATTGGGCGTCAATTTGATAAAATTGGGCTACGAGACCTATACCAATCGATTCAGAATGTGTCAAAACCCTAGGGGTGGTCCAATTGTGTATAGAAAGTTCCCCAATTAAAAGTAATTTCAAAAATTAAGAAATTGAGGGACTAAATTGCAAAGAAATTGGGGAATTTTGTGTAATCCGTGCAATTCGCGCTATTAAGGGTGCAATTGATCAAATTGAAGTTCAAAGGGACTGTAATTGAATGTCTAGACCTAAAATGTGCAAAAAATTGCAAATAAAAAGACTCAATTGGTATTTTTTATGAAAATTCAACCTTAGGCATTGTGAAGGAACACCTAAAATTGAACTCAATTTTTGATTTTTCTTGAGGTCAATATTAAAAGAGCATTAAAAGAAAAATATTAGGCATTTGTGTTTATTTTTGTGACCTCGAAAAGTATTTTTTATGAATTTCCAAGTATTTTCCTATGTTTCAAAAATATTAAAAAATGAAAAATACAAAAAAAATACTTTTTGTTCCAAATTGGTTCCTTATGCTTGGCCAAGGCTTCCAATGTTGATTTTTAATTTTTTTGATTTTTTGTGGATTTTTAGTGCATTTTGGAAAATAAAACTAAAGGAAAACTGACTAAAAATTCGGGTGTCAACATTTGCCCCTCTTTGAAAGTAATCTCGGTTAGAGGTTGCTTTCAAAGACAAGGTGACACCTGGATCCTTAATCGACTCTGCTGGGGAAAAATCTAAAGAAAACTAGTCTTAACATTCAATTGCCTTACCATTGCCATTAAAGCTCCGACTCCGTGGGGAATTATTTCAGTTTATGCTCATTTTATGTGAAAGAGAAATGAGAAGAGAGAGATACTTACCTGTAGCTCACCCGTGTGTAATCCGAGATTTGTTGATCCGAGGTTGAGAAAATGATTATATGGAATTACCTCTGAATGTTTGGCGCGATTTTATGATGATCGGCGTCCGTCCGGTGTCGAGTGGTGATTTGAAGACTTAGAAGGGAGGTTCACCCTTGTAACAAAGGGATTTCACCTATTCAAAATGGGTCCGACTATCCACTGGGGATCCATCATTTAAAAAGCAGATCGGCTTTCATCTAGGAAGCTACTCACCGTCCGAAAGGGAGGTTCACCCTTGTAACAAAGAGGTTTCACCTATTTAAAAGAGATTGGCTATCCTCTATGCGGGGACTAACCATCTAAAATGCAGATCGGCTTTCATCTAGGAAGCTACTCACCGTCTGGAAGGGAGGTTCACCCTTGTAACAAAGGGGTTTCACCTATTTAAAAGAGATTGGCTATCCTCTATGCGGGGACTCACCATCTAAAACGCAGATCGGCTTTCATCTAGGAAGCTACTCACCGTCCGGAAGGGTGCCATCCGAGGACCTAGGTTGACTAGTGTACCTACAGAAGCTCAAACCCGATTTCAAATTTTCTAAAATGCAGATCGGCTTTCATCTAGGAAGCTACTCACCGTCTGAAAGGGAGGTTCACCCTTGTAACAAAGGGGTTTCACCTATTTAAAAGAGATTGGCTATCCTCTATGCGGGGACTCACCATCTAAAACGCAGATCGGCTTTCATCTAGGAAGCTACTCACCGTCTGGAAGGGAGGTTCACCCTTGTAACAAAGGGGTTTCACTTATTTAAAAGAGATTGGCTATCCTCTATACGGGGACTCACCATCTAAAACGCAGATCGGCTTTCATCTAGGAAGCTACTCACCGTCTGGAAGGGTGCCATCTGAGGACCTAGGTTGACTAGTGTACCTACAGAAGCTCAAACCCGATTTCAAAATTTCTAAAATGCAGATCGGCTTTCATCTAGGAAGCTACTCACCGTCCGAAAGGGTGCCGTCCGAGGACCTAGGTTGACCGGTGTACCTACAGAAGCTCAAACCCGATTTCAAATTTTCTAAGAGAGGGTGCCATCCGAGGACCTAGGATTACTAGAGAACCTACAAAAGCTCAAATCCTATTTCAAATTTTCAAAGAGAGGGTGCCATCTGAGGACCTAGGATTACTAGTGTACCTACAGAAGCTTAAACCCGATTTCAAATTTTCAAAGAGAGGGTGCCATCTGAGGACCTAGGATTACTAGAGAACCTACAGAAGCTCAAACCCTATTTCAAATTTTCAAAGAGGAGGGTGCCATCCGAGGAGCTAGGTTTACTAGTGTACCTACATAAGCTCAAACCCTATTTCAAATTTTCAAAGGAGAGGGTGCCATCTGAGGACCTAGGCTTAATAGTGTACCTACTGAAGCTCAAACCCTATTTCAAATTTTCAAATTGGGGATCCGAGGACACGGGGATGCCAGAAGACCTACAGAGAATCAAAGTTAGTCAAATATTTAAAATGTAACTTTTCCGAGGATTTGGGATCACCAGGGAACCCGCAGAAAGTCCAAGTTAATCAAATTTTTAAAATGCAACTTTTCCGAGGATTTGGGGTCACCGGGGAACCTGTAGAAAGTTCAATCAAACATCATTAGAATGACAATTCTAAGTCATGGGGAGAAACTTAAGAATTCTTAGACAAATTTTCAAAGTGTATTTGCGAAGGAAATGTATCCAATCACAAGTTCAAATTTCCACCGAGGATGGATTTTGGATGACACATCTTAAGTGTACTTCAAAAAGGTTGTTTTAAAAATTTTTCAAAAGGGTTTTCCTTCATCTAAGAGGGCTTCTCACCATTTTGGAAAGACTTTTCTTAAAATTCAAATCCGCTCACAGGAAACCTAACCTTGAGGTTTCGGGATCATTCGAGATGCATACAATCTGACTAATCGGAGAAGGCATTTTAAAATGGACCGTAATTCAGGCCAGGTCAAAGGCTTATCAAAGGATGTTCATTTTAAGGTTTAGAAATGAATTTTGATCAACAATAGCTTCTTCGGGTTTACAAGTCAAGAACCCCGAAGTCATGATAAGACAGATCTGTACTTACCTCTTTAAGCGGTAGCTTCTCGTATGATTTCTTGCGTCAACCTGAAACATCTCTTACATCGGAAAAGTTTTGGTGACGGGTTGTATCTTGGCTTAAGGTGGGCTCTTTAAGAATGGCCATATTTTCAAAAGAGGGGTGAACTTTGGTGATCACCTTGACATTTTTACCAGCATTCATTTGCTTTTGCAATAGATTCATGATCATTCTTTCTTCAATTGACTTTGAGGATTTTCCTCTTTTCATCTTGATGATTTTTCTTTAGGATTTGCCCCTTTTCGGGGTGCTCTTTTCATGGGCTTTGGCCTTGCTTTTACCAGGCACTTTGCTTTTTCCAGCCCTTTCATTTCTCATCATTTTTTGCACTGACTGGCTCTTTTGAGACCAGTATCAAAAATTCTTCCGATCATACTTTTTGACTCATTGCTGGTAATTCCTTTATTTGCCCCAGTATGGGGAGGCGATCACCAACAAGGGTTTAGAAATGAATATTCGATGGCTCGAATTGGCTTTTTAGAGGATAAGTGTTTGGGTATATAGAAATGAAATGCTTTTCTTCACTTTGAGGTGTTCCAAGTCTCTGCGAGAAATCACCTAAAGCTATCACAAAAAGATTGATGCAAGTTAGCACAATAAAGTCTTACTTGATCTTTTCTCCAAAGAATCATCCAATGAACCTTCAAATATGCCCCAGTGTGGAGTGGTTCTTGACAGGGTTATATTTAGAAAATTCTCCCCCTTTTGGCTCAGAGTGGTTATCAAAGGATATAAATGTGTATGGATAATTTTGAAATGGAAATGTCTTTCATCATTTCAATCCATGTAATCACCGCGAATGATCCCTACGTCCCAAAATTAAGCTCTTTCGCTCTATCACTCTCACTCATTACTCAAGTGTATTAGGGACGTGTTTGAGGATAATGCTTGCCTCTTTTCATCCGAAGGGTCATTCTCTTGAAAAGCTTTCAAAACATGCCCTTTTTATAGAAACTCGGGGCGTTTTCATCAAAATTCATCGTTTGCAAAATGTTCTCATCAAAAGATGTATCCAAACGATGTTTTTGAAATTTGTAATGAATGTCTCTTTGAAAGGGCCTTGTGGCTCTATAAATCCAAGAATTTCAAGCACGACGATGTATGAAAATACTTTGTAAAGGAGGAGAACCTCAAACCTGTCTTCTTCAAATATTGACTTTTATCCCTTGTAAAAACAAAAGGAAACAATCAGTTCAAGATATTCAAAATTTTAAGTTCCGAAGCGACTTCTCTTGTCTCTTCAGTGTGTTGACTCCCGCTTCCTGTAAAAAAAAAAGGAAACAAATAAGTTAAAATGTTCAGAATTTCAAATCCGGAAGCGGCTTCCTCCTGTCTTCTTCGGTTGTTGACTCCTGTTTCCTGTAAAAACAAAAGGAATCAATTAGTTCAAAGATGTTCAAAATTTCCGATCACATTCAAAATTTCAAATCCCGAAGCGACTTCCTCCTGTCTCCTTCGGATGTTGACTCCCGTTTCCTGTAAAAAAAAAGGAAACAATCGAGTCGAAGATATTCAAAATTTCAAAATCCGAAGCGACTTCGTCCTGTCTCCTTCTGATGTTGACTCCCGTTTCCTGTAAAAACAAAAGGAAACAATCGATCAAAGATGTTCAAAATTTCCGATCCCGAAGCGACTTCCTCTTGTCTTCTTCGGATGTTGATTTCTGTTTCCTGCACAAATAAAAGGAAACAATTAGTTAAAGATATGCAAAATTTTAAATTCCAAAGGTGACTTCCCTGTTTGATCCATTGCTCTGTAGGATTCCTCGCGACTCCCGGTCCACCTACAAAATACAGACATATGCAAATGCATGTATGCAGATGTCACGCGAATGCAAAATTCTATGTGACTCAGATCTGCTCATCAATCGCTCCGAAACTTAATTTTATTTCAAGGGTAATATCTCTTCACGGCGTCCGCATTTCTTGGACTCGCCAACTCTTCTCCATCCATGTTTACAAGTATAAGAGCTCCCCCGGATAAGACCTTCTGAATCACGTAGGGGCCTTCATAATTTGGCACAAATTTGCCTCCTGGGTGTTGTGCATTTGGATGCATTTTCTTCACAATCAGCATCCCCGCTTCAAAATTTCTAGGTTTAACCTTCTTGTTAAAAGCTCTGGCCACCTTCTTCTGATAACTTTGTCCATGGCAGATAGCTTTCAATCATTTTTCGTCAATCAAATTCAACTGTTCGTGTCTCTGTCGGTTCCACTCATCTTCCGAGAGTTCAACTTGAGACATAATCCTTAAAGAGGGGATTTCCACCTCTACTGGTAGGACTGCTTCCATACCGTATACCAAAGAGTAGGGAGTTGCCCCGGTTGAAGTACGAATCGAAGTTCTATAAGCCATGAGAGCATATGGCAACCTCTCATGCCGGTCTCGATATTTCTCAGCGGTTTTGGCCAATATCTTCTTGATGTTCTTGTTTGCCGCTTCCACGGCTCCATTCATTTGCGGGCGGTAAGGTGAAGAATTAAGGTGTCGTATCTTAAATTGTTCCAATAAGTGATCGACTACCTTGTTGTTCAAATTGGAACCGTTATCCGTGATGATGGCTCTTAGAACTCCGTATCTTGAGATGATATCCCTCTTGATGAATTTAGCCACGCTGTTCGCAGTGACATTGGCATATGAGTTAGCTTCAATCCATTTGGTGAAATAATCAATAGCCACCAAAATAAAACGATGTCCGTTTGAGGCCTTTGGGTTGATAGGGCCAATCATATCAATTCCCTACATAGAGAATGGCTAAGGTCCGACATTTGATGTAGCTCGGTTAGCGGCGCATTTATCCTGTCACCGTATACCTAACATTGATGACAGGATCTCACATGTTGGCTACAATCTGACTCGATAGTCATCCAATAATACCCGAGTCTCATAATCTTCTTGGCGAGGAGGTGACCATTCATATGCGGCCCGCATTCTCCTTCATGAATCTCTTTCATAATGAGATTTGCTTCTTTGGAATTCACGCACCTCAGCGGGGCCGAGCCAAAAGACCTCTTGTATAAAATCTGTTCGGCGAGGAAGAATTTAGATGCCATCTTACTGATATACTTTTTATCTTCTGGTTGAGTGTCCTGTGGGAATTCGCCCTTCAACAAATAATTCTTGATGTCATGATACCACGGTTCTTCATCGGGTTCTTCTTCAATGACCATGCGGTATGCGGGTTGTTCCAGGATATCAATCCTTAATGGCTCTATCTCAAGGCCATCTTGCACTTGTAACATGGCTGATAATGTGACCAAAGCATCGGCAAAATGATTTTGAGTTCTTGGCAGATATTCGAAAGTGATCTCTTTAAAATGTTGGATTAACTCTTCAAGATACTTATGATAAGGGTTAAGCTTGGGATCCTTTGTCTTCCACTCCCCTTGGGTTTGTAAGATAATCAGCATGGAATCTCCATATACCAGTAGCTTCTTTACTTTTAATGAGATGGCCAATTGTAACCCAAGTATGCAGGCTTCATATTCAGAAATGTTGTTGGTGCGGGGGAATACCAACTTGGCTGAAACTGGATAATGTTGATCTTCGGGGGATATCAGAAGCGCCCCAGTGCACGATCCGGTGAGGTTCACTCCGCCGTCAAAGTACATCGTCCATCCGTCTTGAGATATGTTCAAGATTTAACCTTCCTTGTTTTGCTCTAAAACGTCCTTAGGAGGATTCTCGGCTAGCATATCGGCAATTGCTCTTCCCTTGACAGACTTTTGGGGAGAGGTTTTGATATCAAACTCTGAAAGCAGTATTTGCCATTTAGCCATCTTTCCTATCAATGTTGGCTTCTCCAAAAGGTACTTGATAGGGTCATTTTCAGTGACCGGTTCTATATGATAATGCAGCGTATACTGCCTTAATCTGTGGAGGACCCAAACCAATGCTACGCAAGTCCTTTCCACTTCTGGGTACTTGGCTTCGGATGTTGTGAACTTTTTGCTCAAATAATATATGGCCCGCTCTTTACGATCCTTGGGGTTAGTTTGGGCAAGTAAAGCTCCCAAGGATTCATCATTAAGCGTCGGATATAGAGTTAAAGGAACGTTAGAGACAGGAGGTACCAACACTGGAGGTTGTACCAAGTATTCCTTGATCTTTTCAAACGCTTGTTGGCATTCTGAATCCCATTTGACCTTCGCACCTTTCTTTAACAGCTTGAAGAAGGGTTTCGCCGTTTCTGATAGCTGCGATATGAATCTGGATATATAATTCAATCTTCCCAGTAGACCCTTTACTTCTTTGACAGTAGAAGGAGTCCCGATTTCCCATATAGCCTTGATCTTGGAAGGGTCAATTTCAATACCGCGATTGCTCACCAAAAACCCTAATAGCTTTCCGGATCTTGCGCCAAATACGCATTTCGCAGGATTCAATTTGAGCTTGTATTTTCTCAATCGATTGTTGACACCTGAATTTTTAGTCAGTTTTCCTTTAGTTTTATTTTCCAAAAATTACCAAAAATTCACAAAAAATCAAAAATTAAAAAAATCAACATTGGAAGCCTTGGCCAAGTATAAGGAACCAATTTTGAACAAAAAATAATTTGTCATATTTTTCACATTTTTTTAATATTTTCGAAAAATAGGGAAATACTTGAAAATTCATTAAAAAATACCTCACGAGGTCACAAAAATACACAAAAATGTCCAATATTTTTGTTTTAATTCCCTTTTCATATTGACCTCAAGAAAAATCAAAAATTAAGTTCAATTTTAGGTGTTCCTTCACAACGCCTAGGGTTGAATTTCCATAAAAAATACCATTTGAGTCTTTTTATTTGCAATTTTTGCACATTTTAGGTCTAAACATTCAATTGCAGTCTCTTTGAACTTCAATTTGATCAATTGCACCCTCAATTGCACGAATTGCATGAATTAGGCCAAATCCCCAAAATTGTTTGCAATTTAGTCCCTCAACTTGCCAATTTTTGAAATTAATCTTAATTGAGGGACTTTCGTGGCAAAATTGGACTGGTCCCTTATGTTTTCACACATTCTGAATCAATTGGCATAGGTCTCATGGTCCAATTTGATCGAATTGACATCCAATTGAACTTTTCCCCAATTTGGGCAAATTGAAAAATTTGGGGCTTTTGTGCAAATTGATAATAAATTTTGGGCAAAATTGCATTTCTAGATAATATTCGAGTCCCTAAGTACAATTTTGAAAATTAATTGCAAAAACTCCTTACCGATTTTGATTAATTTCAAAAATTGTGCATAAAACACTGTCTGAACCGGTTCGGACCGGTCTGACCGCCGGTCGAACCGGTCCAAACAGTGTCGTCTTCCCCACGAACACAGGCCATATTGCAGGTTTGGGCGGTGAACTTCCATGACCAAATTGAAGGTCAATTCTTGTATAATCAAGCTAATTAGTTTGGGGGTTTTGTACTACAGATCACGACGCGTCGATTGCTACCGGCGGCACGGCCAATGGCCGCCAGAGCACGACGGAATCGCCGGTCAAACCCTCGGTCGTTTAAAAAGTCAACATTTCGCAAAAATGCACAAATTCGAGCTCAATTCGCGACTAACGGAGAACCAAACGGAGTGTATGTTGATGTCCATCGCCGTCCGACCTTAGGCGACCAAAAATTACGTGGGCAGCACAAGTGAATCATCACCGACTCAAGCTCACCCGACGCGCCAAATTTCAAAATGCAAGTATAAAAGGCTCGGGAGAATATTCGCGAAGGGGATAGGCTCATTCGTGCTCGCACGCCAACGGAATAAAGAGAGAAAGAGAGAAAAGTAGAGAGAGAGAGACTCTGAGCGACACCTTCGCCGGAGCTTCGAACCGGTCTTGTCCGTCTTCGGCCCAAGCGATTCAAGCCAAACCGAGCCACCGGACCACTGCCGGAAGCTCGCCTGAACTTCCAGGATTCGATCGCGCCAGCTCGATTAACCTACGAGCTCCTAAATCGGTAAATCGCTCTTTAAATCTCAGCTTTGCTCATCCATGGCATCGTCTTGAATCATGCATCATTCTCGCAATTGTTGTGTGCGTTTTTGCCTTCAAGCATTGCTGATCCTCGTCGCATCTTTGTTTTGCTTCGATTTCGCACAAAAATCTTGAATCGAGTCCGCAAACCTCAACCTCCGTGGCCGATCATCGTCGAAGCTCGTCTAGACAAATCTAGACCAAACCAGGTCAATCGGACCTGCGGGTAAGATTTCTAAACTCCTATTGAATGTTTCCTATGGATTAATTAGCTTATTATGTTGGATATGGTGTGATCGAACTCTGCAACTATGTGACTGTGCGAGCTCGATTAGTGATGATTACGTGGGTGGAATTGTGATATTTTCGACTATGTTGATCTGCGAAGTGATGCGAGTAGATTAGGTTTGGTTTGGTGTCATTCCAACGAGATCTCGTCGTTAGATCTCGCCGGAACATTCTCGGCCGTCCGTTCGGGTGTCGTTGCGGTGAAGAAGACGAAGGTGACGTGGCGAGTCAACCGGTTAAGCGGCCTAGGTGTCACCGCGTGATAGGGCCAGCTCGGATTCGAGTCGGCTCGGCCGTTGGCGCGAGCGAGCTGGCTCAGATCTGATCCAACGGCCGAGATAAATCCGTGAATTTGATTCTCGGCCGTTGGATCGTTGTTGTATATTCAGTATATAGGTTAGAAAATAAAAAAATCAAAACGACAGCGTTTCGTGTAAGCTGTACGGTGTCGTTTCGGCTTAGGTGCAACAAACGGCCTAGATTAGATCAAGGTTAGATCTCAACCGTTCGTTCAACTAGGCGATGCGGCGTCGTTTTATGGCCGGGCGAGTCGACGGCCTAGATCTCACCCGGTTCGGATCGTGGCCGTCCGTTTTAATACAAGATGCGGTGTCGTTTAGGAGAGGCGAGCTAACACGGCGTCGTTTTGAATTAGGCGAGTCGACGGCTGAGATTGATTCTAAGATTGATCTCGGCCGTCCGTTCCTTTATATATATTTCCGAATATTAGGAAAATAGTTGGGAAAATCAAAAATAAATAGAAAATTAGAATACGGCACCGTTTAGTGTGTAGGTATTTCACGAGTGGGTCTATGGGCGGTCGGACCGGGTTGACCGGGTTGACCCGGTCCAAAAATATTAATAAAAAATAATAATAAATAAAAATAAATTTCCAAAAAATCCAAAAAATTGCAAAAAATACTTAGAAAATTCACAAAAATTCCCAAATTTTCACAAAAAATTTCTAAAAATTCCTAGATCGATTCGGGACTCATAAAGTCTGGATCGAAAATTTGGAGACTTCGAGGGTCGATCTATGTCGATCCGGAAAATCCCTAATATTTTTAGAAAATAAATAAAAATTCAAAAAAATTAGAAAAATTAGAAAAATTCTGGAAAATTACAAAAAATGGGAAATGGCCACATTCAACTGGCCCGATCCCGATTTTGTGATTTTCGGGTCCCGAACCCCCAAAAATGACTATTCTATCCTTCTGGGCCTTTCGCCCCAAAGTTTCCCAAACCATCCCCGAAACCCAAATTGGACTTTTTTGTGGGCCGATAGGGCCATTTCTTAGACATTTCAAACCTTGATTGATTGATTTGATTACTTGTGTTGATTTTGATTGCGCATTAAATTTTCTGATTGTGATTGTTAGAATAAAAATTCCCATCTGCATGTACACTTAGAACTTTTAGAGCCTACCTCACTCGATATCGCATCTGCATGAACTCGTAGGTTAGAAAATCACTCAACATCGGTAACCGAAAGGGCGTCAATGTGAATTTTGGCGTAACCAAGTCCCCGGACCCAAAAATCTCTGGTTTTCGCGGAACCGAACGGTTTCTCCCGACCGCTCGGTAAGGTTTTCCGATCGTACCTTCCAATAAATCGATCGGTGGCGACTCCAATTGCATGTACACATCACACATGCCACCCGACCACACTAAGGTCGATATTCGATATAAATTTTACCCGACATCGCGATTCGAGTAATAGGTCTTGGGAGAGACTCGCGATCCTAAAAAAATTACCCCGCCGACGACCGGGGTTAAAAAAAAAAAAGGGAGGGATCGGCTCGTTAACCTTCCGCCGGAAGGAGGGTCGCGACAGACCGGCGACTCTACTGGGGAAGAATAAGAGGACTTAAGCCGATAAAAATGTTGATTGTTTTCTAACCTCGTTTTTCTGCAGATGCTCTTGAAGATGAGGTACGTCCACTAACAAAAAGTGTTAAATGTTGATGCAGATGGGAGTTATAAGGGGGGATGTCTATGCTAACCCTTTTTGATGCAGATATGGAGTTTCGGGTTGTTTGTTTATTTATGCAAATATTGAAGCGGTGTTTTGAATATAAATTGTTGTGCATGTCTTGCATATTTTGAGGATCACGATACTGCACACACAAGCGCCTAAACCCGAGCCGCGAATCACCCTTATAGGTCACTATAGATAGGGATCGGTATGCGAAGCTATTGTGTTTGATTGCACTTGGGTTGACCATATTCGATCCCGCTCGCTATGCGAGATTGATGATCCTACCCACTTGTTGTTTGATTGCGCTTGTGGGCGGCTCATCGATTTGTATAGCGGGAGCCTTTTTAGGTCCATACCCAAGCCTTTTTTAATTTCTTTAGAGTTCAACCTCACTTGTCTCATGCGCATGTGAAATGGATGGTTGGTATACCTAAAATCAAAAACCCAAAAAAAGAGTAACACCGGTTGGTAAGGCTTTTTACCCTCTTTACTTTGAACTTGTAAATTTAAATTCCACATATCATGCATTTTCACGACATGTCATCACAATTTGTAAGATCGTTTAAGTGATCGGGGTTGAAAGTCAAATTTTCCTTTTTAGGATAGATGGCGCCTCGAGGTCATATTGATGTACTCGATGTATTCACATGGGAGCGGGGGACCATTCGACGCGAAGACCGAGTACCCGCTACTTTTCGAGTCTTTGGATTTGTCCATGGACGGGAGCTCAATGGACGGAATCGCATTCGTAGCGAGAGTTGCGATTATACCCGTTGTGGACGTCATTTGGAGATCAAGCATGAAAGGGAGAGAATTTGGGAGTTGTATATGAAATTGGCGAGAAAGCCTCGTACGATTAAGAAGAAGGAAATCATCACCATATCCTCCGATGACGAAGAAGATGTCAAGCTTCCCGAGATAGTAGAGATCTCATCGGATGAGGACACCACTCCGACTATCTAGTTTAGTATGACTTTGGGGTATTTTCTAGGTTTCATTACGTTTTGAGTCGATTATGTACTTTCATCGACATTTATTGTCCGAACGTCTTTAGAGGCTATCATGTCCTATTTCTTTCGATTTTATTGTACTAGGCTCGTAAATTCCATGGATTGTCAAATTAAAATTGTAAAAGTGACTTTCTACCCCGATTACGCTTAGACGATCCTAATCAAATTACATGCAATCTTTGGGTGAGATTAGGTCCATAACTACCCTATTTGGCTTATATGGGTCAAATGGGAGTAGTTGACCCTCATGTTACCAAAAGATGACATGGAATTTAGTTAGCACATTTGCATCACATTTCATGCATATTCATATTAAACCCGTGGTAATTGACTTTAGGATCATCATTTTTGCATTCTTTTTAGATCATGGGGAATAGAGACATCAAGATCATTCCGGTACCACGCAAAGAACTCTCTATATGGTGGGATCGCCTCGACATCGTCAACAAGGCTTACGTGGAAGGACGTTTGGGACGACTTATAGATTTGATCAAAGTGGAATACCAACCGGCGCTCATTCAAGCACTAGCCAAGGCATGGGACGCGCGCACAATGACCTTTAACTTCCGAGGCTTGGAATTGACCCCTACACTTGAAGAGTATACCGCTATTATCGGGACCAAATTTGAAGAACGTATAGCTCAACCCCCATTGGATATGGACTCCACTCGTTCTTTGTCGAGTTTCCTTCGCCTTAAAACTTCTGAGATTGAAAAAGTTTATAAATCCAATTCTAACAAGTTCACCTTCTCATTCCTTTTCGATAATTATTCCTCTCTACCCACCGAAACCGGTCATAAATCGGGAAAGGTGTTCATTCTGGCCTTCTTTGCATTTGTCCTATTCCCAACTTCTGAACTACCTTTGACCCTTCCATAACCCATATAGCCGGACAAGCATGTTGTCGCTGGGATTATTCGTACATGATCTTAGCTGAGACCTTTCTTTCCCTAAATCGTTCCAAAACTTCGAAAAATGCCGTTTTCCAAGCGTCTAGTGGGCTACTCCACATGTGGTTCACCTCTCATATAAAGACTTTCCAACTTCGAGTAGGGTGTTATGAGATCAACGAGCACGTTCACCCTCTTAGATCCTTCCTCAAGTGTCAATCCCTTATACCCAAATACTCGTTTAAGAAGTGGGTTGAGCTATTAGAAGATTTGAAGCCCGAACTTGTTAGATGGCGTTTGACTTGGCCCAAGATTGTGGAGGCTCGCATTATGGGTGTTGAAATAGTCATATCCCTCTATTGGGATGTCTTGGCGCTGTCGCATATTACCCCATCCGAGTGGTAAGGCAATTTGGAGTTTTACGGGAGGTGCCACCGGATGTTTGTCTCGGGATTTTCTCATTCGACATGACACGAGGAAAACTTACAAAAGAAGCAAAGAAGTTATATCGGGCTCGGATCAAGCTTATTCTTCACGCTTTGAAGAATTCCCCGCTACAACAAGTTGAATGGCCGGATTATTTGGATGATGAGATGAACGTTAACAGAGCCTCCAAGGAGTATATCCGGAAGTTTAAAGAATATCGCCAATCAATGGTCGAGCCATATGTACCTGAGTGCGTATCTCCTCGGATTGAAGAGGTGGAGTCATATGAACCAGAGTATGTAGTACCTTACGTACCGGGAGTGGAGCCGTACATTCCCGAGGATCCGGAGCGGTGGATGTCGGAAGAAGGAGAAGACCCATACCTGTGGGACTCCGATGGATCAGAAGAGCAAGAAGAGTGGAAGCGTCCTAGACTTGGATAGATTCATTCCCCCATTTGGATTTTCGCATATTTGTTATCTTTTAGATACTTTTGAACAATCTGGTTTGTAATAAATACATATTATTTCTTTTATGAGCATTTCATGCATACATATAGAAAAGTCGATTACCACGGATCAATATCTCCAAATCCTTTAATATTTTCTATACTGATTCAACATCCCGAAAACAGGTGAGTGACAAATACGAGGACTCGTAGCAAGACGCGCAAATTAAGGATGGAACAAGAAGAGCTCGGACCTCGTGTGGGTAATCCGGAGAACCAAATGAATGTGATCGCCACAATGGTGGCGGAGATGAAGGCAATGATGATTGCAAACCGGGGTAGATACCCTGTCGACCCTAATTCTCAAGCCCCCGCGGGGTCATCCGATGGAGCGAACGCTAATCCGGCGCCCGCCGCTAATCCCACTCTGAACCCGGAGCGACCGCCTAAAGATCCTCCTGTTGTGATAGATTTGGAAAAGAAGGAGAAACAGGTCCTCAAAATGGAAGAGGAGATCAAAAGGCTTGCTAAGATCGAATAATGTTTGGCGAGTCAAGGGTATGAACTCTCAAGGTTCGATAAGGTAGCACCGTTTGAAAAGATTGAAGTTCCTGCCGACTACAAGGAACCGGACTTTGTGAGGAAATATAATGGGACCGGGTTATTAACACCCGATTTTTAGTCAATTTTCCTTTAGTTTTATTTTCCAAAATTCACTAAAAATTCACAAAAAAATCAAAAAATTAAAAAATCAACATTGGAAGCCTTGGCCAAGCATAAGGAACCAATTTGGAACAAAAAATAATTTTTCATATTTCACTCATTTTTTAATATTTTCGAAAAATAGGAAAATACTTGAAAATTCATAAAAAAAAATACTTTTCGAGGTCGCAAAAATATAGAAAAATGTTCAATATTTTTATTTTAATTCCCTTTTAATATTGACCTCAAGAAAAATCGAAAATTAAATCCAATTTTAGGTGTTTCCTCATAATGCCTATAGTTGAATTTCCATAAAAAATACCAATTGAGTCTTTTTATTTGCAATTTTTGCACATTTAGAGTCTAGACATTCAATTGCAGTCCCTTTGAACTTCAATTTGATCAATTGCACCTTCAATTGCGCGGATTGCACGAATTGCACAAAATTTCCAAAGAATCTTGCAAATTAGTCCCTCAACTTGCCAATTTTTGAAATTACTTTTAATTGAGGGACTATCATGGTAAAATTGGACTGTCCCCCTATCTTTTCATGCATTTCAAATCGATTGGCATAGGTCTCATAGTCCAATTTGATCAAATTGACGCTCAATTGAACTTTTCCCTAATTTGGGCAAATTGAAAAATTTGGGGCTTTTGTATAAATTGATGGGAAATTTTGGGCAAAAACACATTTCTAGATAATATCCAGGCCCTAAAGTCCAATTTTGAGGTTTATTTGCAAAAATTCCCAGTCAATTTGGATTAATTTTGAAAATTGTGCAAAAATTACTTTCTGAAACTGTTCAGACCGGTTGGATTGTCGATCGGACCGGTCGAACCGGTCCAAACAGTGTCATCTTCTCCACGAGCACGCGCCAATTTGCAGATTTTGAAGTCGAGTTTCAATGATCAAATTGGGGTTCAATTCAGCCATAATCGAACTAATTGTTTTGGGGCTTTCGTTTTTCGGGTTGAGGAGCGTCGATTTCCGTCGACGGCACGTCCGATTGTCGCCGGAGAACGGCGACATTGCCGGTCAAAGTCTCGGCGCCCAAAAAAGTCAACATCTTCAAATCCAGGTTCAATTTGTGCACGTTTGAGCTTGATTAAGGGCCTAACGGACGTTGACGGAATCATGATCGATTCCGTCACCGTCCGGCGAACCAAAACTCACGTGTTGGCACGTGAGGAAGCTCGGCCAGTTCACACCCGAGGCGCGCCAAATTTTGAAAATCGAGTATAAATAGCAAGGAAGATTCGCGAACAAAAGAGAGGCTCATTCTGCTCGCCGAGGTACCAGAATAGAGAGAGAGAGAGAGAGAGAGAGAGAGGGAGAGAAAAGAGGAGAGAGAAGCTCTCGTGCCGGAACGAGCTCAAGTTGCAGACGAAGCTTCGCGACTTCATCCTGGACGATTCAGGCCGGATCAAGGCGGCGGATCGTCACCAGAAGTTCACCCGAGCCAAGAGGAAGTGATCGGCGCGGCTCGATTGACCTATAGCCTCCAGAAACGGTAAGTTGAGCTTCAAACACTCCTACTGTGCATCAATGGCATCTCATGTCCACACGCTCGATCTTTGAAATTTTTTAGAGCCTTTTGCTTCTCATCCCTTACCGACCACGATCGCATCCTCTTTGTGCATTGATTTTGTGTGATTAACCTGAGTCGAGCCTCCGATACACCTCGCCTTGGCCGAACACCGGCCGGGCATTTCTAGCCTATGCGAGTTCAATCGGAACTCGAGGTAAGCTTCTAGAACTCCCGATTGTGCGATTGTATGAAATAATTAGCCTATCTTGCTCGATATTGCTTGGTTGAAGCTCTGGACGTCGCGACCGTATGTAGTCCGGTTCTTGAAATTTAGTTAATGATCTTGCTCGATTCTGATACATATTAATCTAGAGAGAGAGGCGAGTCGATTGGTGTTAGTTTCGTGGGATTTCATTAAGATGTCGCCGTTAGATTGTCGTCGAGAGTTCTCGGCCGTCCATTGTCTCGCCGGCGAGAGGTTGAAGACGACCTACGTGGCGGTCGGCGGGTCGGCGTGTCTGACGTGGCGTCGTACGGTTGGTCCACGGTGTCGCTGACTCGGCTTAGTCGTTGGCGCGAATAAGCCGAGTTAGATCCGATCCAACGGTCACCATAAATAGTTAGATTTGAATCTGGACCGTTGGATCAGTATTTCTATATTTTTGGAATTTCGTTTATTAGTTAGAAAATAGAATAAAGGCTGAAACGGTGTCGTTTAAGGTAGATAATGCGGCGTCGTTTTCATATTGGATAGGATAAACGGTCCAGATTAGATTTAGAAGAGATCGTGGCCGTTAGTTCTCTTAATAGATGCGGCGCCGTTTAGGGAATATAGCCGAATGCGTCGTCGTTTAAGTTCGAATAGGAATGAACGGCTCAGATCTAATTTTAGGTTTAATCGTGACCGTTCATAGTACTAATAGATGTGGCGTCGTTTTAGCATAGGTGAGCCAACGGTCCAGATTAGATTCAAGCTTCAATCGGGACCGTCCGTGTATTAAATGAAACGTCACCATTTTGTTCTGATCGAGTCGACGGTCGAGATGGATTTGCAAGTTGATCTTAACCGTCCATTAAACGTATGACGCGGCGTCGTTTTTGTTAGATCGAGTCGACGGCCGAGATCGATTCTCAGATTGATCTCGGCCGTCCGCCATTTTTGATATATTTTGAATATTAGGAAAATAGTTTAGAAAATCACAAAAATAATAGAAAATAGGGGACGGCGCCGTTTTGATGTGTCGTGGGCGGCCTGTGAGCGGTCGGACCGGGTTGCCGCGCCTTTGACCGGTTGCCCCTGTCCGGTTTATTAATAAAAAATAATAAAAAATAAATAGATAAAAATTTCCAAAAATTCAAAAAAAATCTGCAAAAATACTTAGAAAATTCATAAAAATTCCCCGATTTTCACAAAAAATTTCTAAAAAATTTCTAGATCGATTCGGGACTCATAAAGTCTGGATCGAAAATTTTGAGACTTCGAAGGTCGATCTGTGTTGATCCGGAAAATTCCCGACATTTTTTAGAAAATAAATAGAAAATTCAAAAAAAATTAGAAAAATTAGAAAAAATTCCATAAAATCACAAAAAATGGGAAATGGCCATATTCAATCGGCCCGATCCCGATTTTGTGATTTTCGAGTCCCGAACCCCAAAAATGACCATTCTACCCTTTTGGGCCTTCCGCCCCAAATTTTCCCGAACCATCCCTCTAAACTAAATTCGACATTTTTTGTGAATCGATAGAATCCTCTTAGGCTCGTTTGCTTGATTTGTTTGACTGATTTGACATTGATTGTTTTGATTGTGCATTTTAATTTTTGATTGTGATTGTTAGGATAGAAAATTCCCATCTGCATGTACACTTAGGACTGTTAGAGCCTACCTCACCCGATATCGCATCTGCATGAACTCGTAGGTTAGAAAATCACTCGACATCGGTAACCGAAAGGGCGTCGATTAAAAATCTCGGCGTAACCAAGTCCCCGGACCCAAAAATCTCTGGTTTTCGCGGAACCAAACGGTTTCTCCCGACCGCTCGGTAAGGTTTTCCGATCGTACCTTCCAATAAACCGATCGGTGGCGACTCCAATTGCATGTAGACATTTGCACATGCCACCCGACCACACTAAGGTCGATATCGATATTTGATAAATTTTACCCGACATCGCGATTCGAGTAATGGGTCTTGGGAGAGACCCGCGATCCAAAAAAATATACCCCGCCGACAACCGGGGTCCTATAAAAAAAATAATTATTATAAAATTAAGGATCGGCTCGTTAACCCTCACTCACCTCCCGCGTATCCGACGGAGGAGGGTCGCGACACGGGTGTCCCAAGGCACACTTGAAGTATTATTTGCGCCGAATGTCGCAATTCTCCGACAACATCCCACTACTGGTCAATACCTTCCAGGAAAGCCTATCTGGGGCAGCCCCGGCGTGGTTCATTGAATTGGAGCCAGAGAGGCTCGCTAATTGGGACAAACCGGCGGACGAGTTCCTTCGGCAATACAAGTTTAACACTTTGACCGCCCTCACTAGAGAGGACCTTCTGAGGACCGTGAAAGGGAAGAGCGAGGCCGTTCGCGCCTACGGCCAAAGATGGAGAGCGTTAGGTGTGCGGGTAAAGCCGCCCGTCCCGGAAGAAGAACTAATAGACCTGTTTCTCAAGGCCCTTCCCTTTGAGTTTTTCGACAAACCGAACACCTCTGGGTGTCGGACGTTTGCGCACCCGATCAAGGTGGCGTAACGCCGTGAGTGGGCACCGAGAGAAAAGAAGATACCCGAAGCGCCTTTCGTACGCCAATACCCTTTAAGAAGGGATAATAGGGAGCAAAATGGAGAAATAGCCTTTGTCCCTAACCCGCCAAAACCTAAAAATTTCTCACCTTCAATCCCTACCCAAGGAACGTCCTCCTGGACCGCTTCCAAACCACCGGAATTCAGAAAAAAGAACCAAACTGTTTTTACCCCACTACCCCGACCCTTATCCAAATTACTACCAATGCTTCTGGAGAACCGCTTAGTTGTAAAAGAGCCACCTAGAGCTCACCCGCCAAGATTTCCTGGGTATGATGAGACCCAGACGTGCATATACCATATGGGAGAAAGGGGACATAACGTGGACAACTGTCTCGCTCTCAAGTTCAAGGTGCAAACATTAATCGATGGAAAAGTTCTAGAGTTTGAAAAGGCTGAACCAAATGTGTAGCGGAACCCATTACCCGAGCATCGCGAGGTGAACGCGATTTTTGGAGGCGAAGAAGAAGAGGTTCTGGAGTTCATAGTGGATATGGGTAAAATGCGGGATGTCTTGACATTGGCCTCACAATACCCGGAAGAAGAAGGTATTTCCCGGGAGCAAAAGGAGATGTGCTTAGAAAAGCTGATTAACTTGGGCGTCATAGGAAAAATGGAAGATGTCACTTTCAAGGGGACCTACGTGGCGGTGGACATGCTGTCCGAGGAGTTTGCGATGAAACCTACGAGGGGATCTGTTTTGAAAATACCCTCGGGATATTTGATGAGCATCAAAGATGGCCAAGAAATTGAAGAGATAGACGAATATGAAGTCCGTCCGGATAAAGCGTGCGGGGGTGATAGAAGATTTATGTAGAAAGCTCTTGAGAGAGGAGAAATAGTTGACAACCTCGGAGAAGATAGTGGCGGTTACAACTTTAAAGTGTTGTATTCGGCACCTCCAAGCTTTTTCGTCGATTCTAGAGATGTAGTCCCCGATGGGTGGGGTGGAATGGATGACCCCGAAAGTGAAGAATTTGTGGGAACGGTCGATGAAGTTAAAGACCAAGCGGCTCCTCGGAATGAACAGGTGAATCGGGAGTCCAACGTGTGACTTTCTAATTTGGAGACCCATATGCGACATTTAACAACCATGGTAGCGGAATTATCGCAACCGATGGCTAAGAATGACGCCACGAGAGTAGAAGGGAACATGCAGATTCTGGAAATGCGGCGAGCCATTGAGACACAAAATCGAAAGATCGCCCTACTGCAAGAGCAAGGAGACGATGTGTCAAGGAAAATGGATGAGTTGAAAGAGCTGATTACGCCACTTACTCGGGCAAGAAATGTTCCGCCCCAAGGCGTGAACCCGAGAGTGACCTTCCGTACGAAGTATAATGGCGCTGGATGTCCTCTGGCGCATGTCTCATATTATCTTCGCCAAATGGTTGGCCATCATGAGGATGATGAAACGCTGATTCAGAATTTCGGACGAAGTCTGGCGGGCCTCGCACTAGCGTGGTTTCGGTCAATCGATTTGGATTGGATCCCGAGCCGGGAGGATTTATCAGAGCACTTTATACGGCACTTTGAAGCTGGAATCAGAGGTTATCTCACTAAGGCTAATTTGTTAAACATCGGGAAAAGTGAAGACGAGAGTTTTGAACTCTTCGCTAGGAGATGGAAGAAGTATGTTGTGATGGTGCAACCGCTATCGTCAGAGAGAGAAATGCTAGAGTTTGTACACAAGTCACTTCCGGAGAAATACTTTGACCGCATGTATGCATACACGTACTCCTCATTCCAACATCCGGTGGAGATTGGTATGAGAATTGAGGGGATTATCATGAGAATCGAGAGGATCTGGATGAAGAAAATGCCACGTTGGTGAGGCCGGGTCCGTAACATAACCCCGAAGATGTTCATGAGGATGAAATGATCGGGATGGTAGATACCTCGATTCGTTTCGTGATTGATTTGAACAAAATTGATAGGTGGGAGTTGGAATCTTCTAGTTCGGAAAAACCGTCAACATCTAAGTCATCACCTCGGGAAGAGATCATACCGGTGAAGATTAAGTTTCCGCCCGTGGAAGAGTACAACTCGAAGGCGGTGCATTGGGACTACGGAACAGGCGAGATTGACGCCATAATGAGATCGGGAAGGTGTTATCCACCAAGAGAGGCGGATTCTGAAAAGAAGGTCCCGACCGCAGAAGAAGTTGAGAAGTTGCAATCGGTGGTGAGGACCGGTGAATATGAGGTCGTCGACCAACCGTGGAAAATGCCGACACAGATCTCTTTATTAGATCTCTTTAAAAGTTCTGAAAAGCACAAGAATGCCCTCCCGAAGGTGCTGGATGAGGTGCATGTTCCGAAAACAATTAACGAAGTTCAACTAGGGGACTTCGTAGGTGTTATCCTTTTGAAAGACCAGATATCCTTCTCGGATGAAGATTTCCCAAAGGAAGGACGTGTCCACAACAAAGCTCTTTATATCGCTGTGAGGTGCCACGGGAAAGAGGTTCCTCACGTCCCGATCGATAACGGTTACGCTTTCAACCTATGTCCTTTGAGCACCCCGAGAAGCTTGGGGATAAATGAAGACTTCGTTAGGACATCTAAAGCTACCATTCGGTCATTTGATGGAGTCTCTAAAAATGTTGTAGGAGAGATTGAGCTGGACATTGACATTAGACCGGTAACTTTCTCTATACCGTTCCAAGTATTGGACATCCCTAGCGCCTTCACCTTGCTCCCGGGAAGACCATGGATTCATGTGTCCGGAGCGGTACCTTCTTCCCTACATCAAAAGTTAAAATTTGTGGTTAAGGGTCAGTTGATCACCGTCCATGGCGAGACGGGACATCGAGCCGCTTTAAAAGGGATGGTTCCATACGTCGAGCCTTCAAAGGAGGAGGAGCTGAGTTATCATACCTTCGACATTGTATACGTCATGCACGTGTCACCGGATGCAAAGGTGGCTACACCCGAGCTTTCGAGACCCGCGACTATGGCGGGAAAAGTGCTACTCTCGAATGGATTTATTCTAGGTGCCGGATTAGGGAAGTATGGTCGGGGAATCCTTAACCCTCTGAATTTGAGCTCAAATGACCACAAGGTTGGTGCGGGTTATAACGGAATAGTGAAGAATAACACGAGTCGAGGCCAAGGTTGAAACAAGTGTTACGGAGACCGTGGACGCCATGGACACCAAGGTGGCCGTTTTATAGGCACCAATGCATGGAAGGCTAGAGGGAAGATGTTCCTAAATCACCTATCCGAGGAACTTTCTAGGGGTGGCAAATGGCTGGAAGATGAGGACATCTTTGAGGATTCGGAGCCGGACTTATTCAACCCGTTCCTGGATAATCGGGTGAATGTGATTATTGAGTTGCTGGACGATGATTTCCCCACCCATGAGTAAAAGGCTATTTCTGAACTTTATCTTTTGATGCATTTCGATTACTGCATTCCTTTTTTAATTCCTTTTTTCTTTAGCACCCATTGGATATCGTAATGTGATCCAAGAAGTGCGGTATTATCTTGTCATTAGTCACGTCTATTAATGAAAATCATCATAAATTTGATTACGGACATATGGAGCAACGGATTGGTCCGATGATAACAATTGATTCTACCATGAAACTTGAGGCCTGGTCCGCCATATGATCCGGGGTTTTAAATAGCTTTTGAGAACCGGGATGTCCGGAAGATTGTGGGACTAGTTCTCCTTTCTTTGTCTAAAAATTGGAATTTGAAAAATGTTTTCATGATAAAAATCATGCATTCTTCGATTTTATCATCTTTGAATACTAACCTTTCATGGTGCATTTCAAGCATGTCATCCCACCCATACATAACAGGTTAATATGTGACTCGGATCCGCTCGATGACTATGCATGCGAGGTTGATATAGAAAAGGTTGATGTGAGCGATATCAAGAAAAAGTGGATTGTTTTGAAGAATCTGAACCCCCTATCTCTGAAGAACCCATTACTATTAATTTAGGAGATTCTGATTGCGTCAAGGAAGTGAAAATATGAGGACACCTGTCTACAGCAGATGTTTTAAGAATGACGGCGTTACTCAAGGAATATCAAGATATTTTCGCCTAGTCATATGCCGACATGCCGGGTTTAGATCGTGAAATTGTGGAGCATGCTTTGCCCACAAATCCTTCTTGCACACCAGTAAATCAATGACCCGGAAGAATGAATCCCGAACCGGCGGATAAAATCAAGGAAGAAGTGATGAAGCTCCTTAAAGTTGGATTTATCGAGGCTATCCCATATGCTGATTGGGTCGCCAACATCGTACCAGTTAAGAAGAAGGACGGAAGAATTAGAATATGCGTGGATTATCGGGACTTAAACAAAGCTAATCCGAAAGATGATTTTCCTCTACCGCACATTGATGTGCTCATCGATAGTACTGTGGGCTTTAAATTATTCTCCTTTATGGATGGATTCTCGGGATATAATCGGATCATGTTGAAGGAAGAAGATAAAATTAAGACATCATTCACTACACAATAGGGAACCTTCTGTTGCAAGGTAATGCCTTTTGGATTGAAAAATGCAGGGGCAACATATCAAAGGGCTATGGTGACCCTTTTTCATGATATGATACATAAGGAGATCGAGGTCTATGTGGACGATATGATTGCCAAGTCCAAACTTAGAGAAGACCATGTTAAAGTGCTAAAGAAATTATTCGATCGATTGAGAAAGTATAAGCTCAAGTTGAATCCTGCGAAATGCGTATTTGGCGCAAGATCCGGAAAACTGCTAGGATTTGTGGTGAGCAATCGTGGTATTGAAATTGACCCTTCCAAGATCAAAGCCATATGGGAAATAGGGACTCCTTCTACTGTTAAGGAAGTAAGGGGCCTACTTGGAAGGTTGAATTATATATCCAGATTTGTATCTCAACTATCAGAAACGGCGAAACCCTTTTTCAAGCTGTTAAAGAAAGGTGCAAAGGTCAAGTGGGATGCGGAATGCCAACAAGCGTTTGAAAAGATCAAGGAATATTTGGTACAACCTCCGGTGTTGGTACCTCCTATCCCTAACGTTCCTTTAACTCTATATCTGACAGTTAATGATGAATCCTTGGGAGCTTTACTTGCCCAAACTAACCCCAAGGATCGTAAAGAGCGGGCCATATATTATTTGAGCAAAAAGTTCACAACATCCGAAGCCAAGTACCCAGCGGTGGAAAGGACTTGCGTAGCATTGGTTTGGATCCTCCACGGATTGAGGCAGTATATCTTGCATTACCATATAGAACTGGTCACCGAAAATGACCCTATCAAGTACCTTTTGGAGAAACCAACATTGTTAGGAAAGATGGCCAAATGGCAAATACTGCTTTCAGAGTTTGATATCAAAACCTCTCCCCAAAAATCTGTCAAGGGAAGAGCAATTGCTGACATGCTAGCCGAGAATCCTCCTAAGGACGTTTTAGAGCAAAACAAGGGAGGTCAAATCTTGAACATATCTGAAGACAGATGGACGATGTACTTTGACGGCGCAGTGAACCTCATTGGATCAGGTGCTTGGGCGGTTCTGATATCCCCCGAAGATCAACATTATCCAGTTTCAGCCAAGTTGGTATTCCCCTGCACCAACAACATTTCTAAATATGAAGCCTGCATACTTGGGTTACAATTGGCCATCTCATTAAAAGTAAAGAAGCTACTGGTATATGGAGATTCCATGCTGATTATCTTACAAACCCAAGGGGAGTGGAAGACAAAGGATCCCAAGCTTATCCCTTATCATAAGTATCTTGAAGAGTTAATCCAACATTTTGAAGAGATCACTTTCGAATATCTGCCAAGAACTCGGAATCATTTTGCTGATGCTTTGGCCACATTATCAGCCATGTTACAAGTGCAAGATGGTCTTGAGATAGAGCCGTTAAGGATTGACGTCCTGGAGCAACCTGCGTATTGCATGGTCGTTGAAGAAGAACCCGATGAAGAACCATGGTATCATGACATTAAGAATTACCTATCGAAGGGCGAATTCCCACGGGACGGTCAACCGGAAGATAAGAAGTACATAAGCAAGATGGCATCTAAATTTTTCCTCGGCGGACGGATCCTATACAAGAGATCCTTTGACTCAGTCCTATTGAGGTGCGTAAACTCGAAAGAAGCAAATCTCATTATGAAAGAGATTCATGAAGGAGAATGCGGACCGCATATGAATGGTCAACTTCTCGCCAAGAAAATTATGAGACTCGGATACTCTTGGATGACTATCGAGTCGGATTGCAACCAGCATGTTAGATCCTGTCATCAATGTCGGGTATACGGCGACAGGATAAATGCGCCACCAACCGAGCTACATCAAATGTCGGAACCATGGCCATTCTCTATGTGGGGAATTGATATGATTGGCCCTATCAACCCAAAGGCCTCAAACGGACATCGTTTTATTCTGGTGGCTATTGATTATTTCACCAAATGGATTGAAGCTAACTCATATGCCAATGTCACTGCGAACAGCGTGGCTAAATTCATCAAGAGGGATATCATCTCAAGATACGGAGTTCCAAGAGCCATCATCACGGATAACGGTTCCAATTTGAACAACAAGGTAGTCGATCACTTATTGGAACAATTTAAGATACGACACCTTAATTCTTCACCTTACCGCCCGCAAATGAATGGAGCTGTGGAAGCGGCAAACAAGAACATCAAGAAGATATTGGCCAAAACCGCTGAGAAATATCGAGACCGGCATGAGCGGTTGCCATATGCTCTCATGGCTTATAGAACTTCGATTCGCACTTCAACCGGGGCAACTCCATACTCTTTGGTATACGGTATGGAAGCAGTCCTACCAGTAGAGGTGGAAATCCCCTCTTTAAGGATTTTGTCTCAAGTTGAACTCTCGGAAGATGAGTGGAACCGACAGAGACACGAACAATTGAATTTGATTGACGAAAAACGATTGAAAGCTATCTGCCATGGACAAAGTTATCGGAAGAAGGTGGCCAGAGCTTTTAACAAAAAGGTTAAACCTAGAAATTTTGAAGCGGGGATGCTGATTGTGAAGAAAATGCTCCCAAATGCACAACACCCGGGAGGCAAATTTATGCCAAATTATAAAGGCCCCTATGTGATTTAGAAGGTCTTATCCGGGGGAGCTCTTATACTTATAAACATGGATGGAGAAGAGTTGGTGAGTCCAAGAAATGCAGACGCCGTGAAGAGATATTACCCTTGAAATAAAATTGAGCTTCGGAGCGATTGATGAGCAGATCTGAGTCACATAGAATTTTGCATTCGTGTGACATCTGCATACATGCATTTGCATATGTCTGTATTTTGTAGGTGGACTGGGAATCGCGAGGAATCCTACAAAGCAATGGATCAAACAGGGAAGTCACCTTTGGAATTTAAAATTTTGCATATCTTTAACTGATTGTTTCCTTTTATTTGTGCAGGAAACAAACATCAACATCCGAAGGAAACGGGACAAAGTCGCTTCGGGATTTGAAATTTTGAATATCTTCGATTGATTGTTTCCTTTTGTTTTTACGAGAAACGGGAGTCAACATCCGAAGGAGACAGGAGGAAGTCGCTTCAGGATTTGAAATTTTGAATGTGATCGGAAATTTTGAACATCTTTGAACTAATTGATTCCTTTTGTTTTTACAGGAAACGGGACTCAACAACCGAAGAAGACAGGAGCAAGCCACTTCCGGATTTGAAATTCTGAACATTTTAAGCGATTTGTTTCCTTTTGTTTTTACGGGAAGTGGGAGTCAACACACGTAAGAGACAAGAGAAGTCGCTTCGGAACTTAAAATTTTGAATATCTTGAACTGATTGTTTCCTTTGGTTTTTACGGGGGATAAAAGTCAATATTTGAAGAAGACAGGTTTGAGGTTCTCCTCCTTTACAAAGTATTTTCATACGCCGTCGTGCTTGAAATTGAAAAACTTGAATTTATAGAGCCACAAGGCCCTTTCAAAGAGACATTCATTACAAATTTCAAAAACATCGTTTGGATACATCTTTTGATGAGAACATTTTGCAAACGATGAATTTTGATGAAAACGCTCCGAGTTTCTATAAAAAGGGCATGTTTTGAAAGCTTTTCAAGAGAATGGCCCTTCGGATGAAAAGAGGCAAGCATTATCCTCAAACACGTCCCCGATACACTTGAGTGATGAGTGAGAGTGATAGAGCGAAAGAGCTTAATTTTGGGACGTAGGGATCATTCGCGGTGATTACATGGATTGAAATGATGAAAGGCATTTCCATTTCAAAATTATCCATACACATTTATATCCTTTGATAACCACTCCGAGCCAAAATGGGGAGAATTTTCTAAATATAACCCTGTCAAGAACCACCCCACACTAGGGCATATTTGGAGGTTCATTGGATGATTCTTTGGAGAAAAGATCGGGTAAGACTTTATTGTGCTAACCTGCATCAATCTTTTTGTGATAGCTTCAGGTGATTGCTGGCAGAGACTTGGAACACCTCAAAGTGAAGAAAAGCATTTCATTTCTATATACCCAAACACTTATCCTCTAAAAAGCCAATTTGAGCCATCGAATATTCATTTTTAAACCCTTGTTGGTGATCGCCTCCCACACCTGGGGCAAACAAAGGAATTACCAGCAATGAGTCAAAAAGTATGATCGGAAAAATTTTTATCTTTGGTCTCAAAAGAGCCGGTCGGTGCAAAAAATGACGAGAAATGAAAGGGCTGGAAAAAGCGAAGTGCCTGGTAAAAGCAAGGCCAAAGCCCATGAAAAGAGCACCCCGAAAAGGGGCAAATCCTAAAGAAAAATCATCAAGATGAAAAGAGGAAAATCCTCAAAGTCAATTGAAGAAAGAATGATCATGAATCCATTGCAAAAGCAAATGAATGCTGGTAAAAATGTCAAGGTGATCACCAAAGTTCACCCCTCTTTTGAAAATATGGCCATTCTTAAAGAGCCCACCTTAAGCCAAGATACAACCTTTCACCAAAACTTTTTTGATCTAAGAGATGTTTCAGGTTGACGCAAGAAATCATACAGGAAGCTACCGCTTAAAGAGGTAAGTACAGATCTGTCTTATCATGACTTCGGGGTTCTTGACTTGTAAACCCGAAGAAGCTATTGTTGATCAAAATTCATTTCTAAACCTTAAAATGAACATCCTTTGATAAGCCTTTGACCTGGCCTGAATTACGGTCCATTTTAAAATGCCTTCTATGATTAGTCAGATTGTATGCATCTCGAATGATCCCGAAACCTCAAGGTTAGGTTTCCAGTGAGCGGATTTGAATTATAAGAAAAGCCTTTCCAAAATGTTGAGAAGCCCTCTTGGATGAAGGAAAACCCTTTTGAAAAATTTTTAAAACAACCTTTTTGAAGAACACTCAAGATGTGTCATCCAAAATCCATCCTCGGTGGAAATTTGAACTTGTGATTGGATACATTTCCTTCGCAAATATACTTTGAAAATTTGTCTAAGAATTCTTAAGTTTCTCCCCGGGACTTAGAATTGTCATTCTAATGATGTTTGATTGAACTTTCTGCGGGTTCCCTGGTGACCCCAAATCTTGGGAAAAGTTGCATTTTAAAAAATTTGATTAACTTAGAATTTTCGCGGGTTCCCTGGTGATCCCAAATCCTCGGAAAAGTTACATTTTAAATATTCGACTAACTTTGATTCTCTGCGGGTCTTCCGGCATCCCTAGCTCCTCGGATGGCACCCTCCTCTTTGAAAATTTGAAATAGGGTTTGAGCTTCTGTAGGTTTTCTAGTAATCCTAGGTGCTCAGATGGCACCTTCTCTTTGAAAATTTGAAATCGAGTTTAAGCTTCTATAGGTACACTAGTCAACCTAGGTCCTCGGATGGCACCCTTCCGGACGGTGAGTAGCTTCCTAGATGAAAGCCGATCTGTGTTTTAGATAAATTTGAAATAGGGTTTGAGCTCACGTAGGTACACTAGTCAACCTAGGTCCTCGGATGGCACCCTTCCGGACGGTGAGTAGTTTCATAGATGAAAGCCGATCTGTGTCTTAGATGGTGAGTCCCTGCATAGAGGATAGCCAATCTCTTTTAAATAGGTGAAACCCCTTTGTTACAAGGGTGAACCTCCCTTCCAGACGGTGAGTAGCTTCCTAGATGAAAGCCGATCTGCGTTTTAGATGGTGAGTCCCCGCATAGAGGATAGCCAATCTCTTTTAAATAGGTGAAACCCCTTTGTTACAAGGGTGAACCTCCCTTTCGGACGGTGAGTAGCTTCCTAGATGAAAGCCGATCTGCATTTTAGAAAATTTGAAATCGGGTTTGAGCTTCTGTAGGTACACTAGTCAACTAGGTCCTTAGATGGCACCCTTCCAAACGGTGAGTAGCTTCCTAGATGAAAGCCGATCTGCATTTTAGATGGTGAGTCCCTGCATAGAGGATAGCCAATCTCTTTTAAATAGGTGAAACCCCTTTGTTACAAGGGTGAACCTCCCTTTCAGACGGTGAGTAGCTTCCTAGATGAAAGCCGATCTGCATTTTAGAAAATTTGAAATCGGGTTTGAGCTTACGTAGGTACACTAGTCAACTAGGTCCTCGGATGGCACCCTTCCGGATGGTGAGTAGCTTCCTAGATGAAAACCGATTTGCGTTTTAGATGGTGAGTCCCTGCATAGAGGATAGCCAATCTCTTTTAAATACGTGAAACCCCTTTGTTACAAGGGTGAACCTCCCTTTCAGACGGTGAGTAGCTTCCTAGATGAAAGCCGATCCGCATTTTAGAAAATTTGAAATCGGGTTTGAGCTTCTATAGGTACACTAGTCAACCTAGGTCCTCAGATGGCACCCTTCCGGACGGTGAGTAGCTTCCTAGATGAAAGTCGATCTGCGTCTTAGATGGTGAGTCCCCGCATAGAGGATAGCCAATCTCTTTTAAATAGGTGAAACCCCTTTGTTACAAGGGTGAACCTCCCTTTCAGACGGTGAGTAGCTTCCTAGATGAAAGTCGATCTGCATTTTAGAAAATTTGAAATCGGGTTTGAGCTTCCGTAGGTACACTAGTCAACCTAGGTCCTCAGATGGCACCCTTCCGGACGGTGAGTAGCTTCCTAGATGAAAGCCGATCTGCGTTTTAGATGGTGAGTCCCCGCATAGAGGATAGACAATCTCTTTTAAATAGGTGAAACCCCTTTGTTACAAGGGTGAACCTCCCTTCCAGACGGTGAGTAGCTTCCTAGATGAAAGCCGATCTGCGTTTTAGATGGTGAGTCCTCTTTGTTGACACCCGATTTTTAATCAATTTTTCCTTAGTTTTATTTTCCAAAATTCACTAAAAATTCACAAAAGATCAAAAAAATTAAAAAAATCAACATTGGAATTCTTGGCCGAGCATAAGGAACCAATTTGGAACAAAAAATAATTTTTCATATTTTTCACATTTTTTAATATTTTTGAAAAATAGGAAAATACTTCAAAATTCATAAAAAATACTTTTCGAAGTCACAAAAATACACAAAAATGTTCAACATTTTTATTTTAATTCCCTTTTCATATTGACCTCATGAAAAATTGAAAATTGAATTCAATTTTAGGTGTTCCTTCATAATGCCTAAGGTTGAATTTGCACAAAAAATACCAATTGAGTCTTTTTATTTGCAATTTTTTGCACATTTAGAGTCTAGACATTCAATTGCAGTCCCTTTGAACTTCAATTTGATTAATTGCACTCTCAATTGCGCGAATTGAACGAATTGCACAAAAACCCCTAAAGTCTTGCAATTTAGTCCCTCAACTTCCCAATTTTTGAAATTACTTTTAATTGGGGGACTTTCTATGCAAAATTGGACCACTCCTAGGGTTTTGACACATTCTGAATCGATTGGTATAGGTCTCATAGTCCAATTTGGTCAAATTGACACTCAATTGAACTTTTCCCCAATTTGGGCAAATTGAAATATTTGGGGCTTTTGTGCAAATTGATAAGAACTTTTGGGTAAAATTGCATTTTTAGATAATATCTAGGCCCTAAAGTTCAATTTTGAGGTTTAATTGTGAAAATTCCCCACCAATTTTGTTTAATTTCAAAAATTGTGCAAAATGTATTGTCGAACCAGGTTCGAGGCCGGTCGATCACCGGTCGGACCGGTCGAACCGGTTCAGACCGGTCGGATCGACGGTCGGACCGGTCGAACCGGTCCAACACAGTATCATCTTCCCCAAATTCACCCGTGCCATTTGCGGGTTCAACGGTGGACTTTGACGATCAAATTAGAGTTCAATTCGTGCTTAATTGGATCAATAGAGGTGGGACTTTTGTTCGTTGAGTCAAGGTCCGTCGATTGCCACCGGCGGCACGGCCAATGGCCGCCGGGGCACGACGGAATCGATAGTCAAAGCTCCCGGCGACCGAAAGTCAACCATTTCAAAACCAAGTGCAATTCTCACTCGTTTTGGACTCAACGGACTTCAAACGGCTTTGGACGGAATCTTAACGATTCCGTCACCGTCCGGCGAGCCATTTTGCGCGTATGGATGTCGCGACCCTCCGGAAATTTTTCCGGGCGGAATAAGGGCTAACGAGCCGATCCCTTAATTAATTTTTAACCCCGGTTGTCGGCGGGGTATTTTTTAGGATCGCAGGTCTCTCCCAAGACCCATTACTCGAATCGCGATGTCGGGTAAAATTTATCAAATATCGAAATTGACCTTGTGTGGTCGGGTGGCATGTGCGAGGTGTACATGCAATTTGGAGTCGCCACCGATCGATTTATTGGAAGGTACGATCGGAAAACCTTACCGAGCGGTAGGGAGAAACCGTTCGGTTCCGCGAAAACTAGAGATTTTGGGTCCGGGGACTTGGTTACGCCAAGTTTCAAATTTGACGCCCTTTCGGTTACCGATGTTGATTGTTTTTCTAACCCGAGATTTCATGCAGATGCGATATCGGATGAGGTAGGTCCTAAAAAAATCTAAGTATTCATGCAGATGGGATTTTTCTATCCTAATCAATCACAATCGGAAAAATTAAAGCGCAATTAAAATCCTTACAAACAATCAAATCAATCAATCAAGCTTTGATATGTCTAAAATGGCCCTATCGGCCCACACAAAAATCAATTTTGGGTATCGGGGTGATTTGGTAAAAATTCGGGGCGGAAGGCCCGGAAGGGTAGAATGGTCATTTTTTTGGGAGTTCGGGACTCGAAAATCACAAAATCGGGGTCGGGCCGGTTGAATGTGGCCATTTCCCATTTTTTGTGATTTTATGGAATTTTTCTAATTTTTTCTATTTTTTGGAATTTTCATTTATTTTAAAAAAATATTGAAAATTTTCCGGATCGAAATTAATCGACCCTCGTAGTCTCAAAAATTTTCGATCCAGACTTTACGAGTCCCGAATCGATCTAGAAATTTTTAGAAATTTTTTATGAAAATCCGGGAATTTTTATGAATTTTCTAAGTATTTTTATAATTTTTTTGGATTTTTGGAAATTTCTTTTTATTTTTTTATTATTAATAAACCGGACCGGGTCAACCCGGTCCGACCGGCCACAGACTACCCACTCAACACAAAAACGACGCCGTCCCCTATTTTCCAATATTTTTGTGATTTTCTAAACTAATTTCCGAATATTCGTATATATTGAAAATGGATGGGCCGTTTGAGATCAACTCGTGAATCAATCTCGGCCGTCGGCCCTCTACTAAACAAAACGACGCCGCATCTGTCTAATACACGGACGGCCCGGATTAAAACTATTGACACGATCCGAGCCGTCGATTCCTTACTAAGCTAAACGACGACGCATTTGGACCTGGATAGAAAACGACGCCGCACCACTTAAACCGAACAAACGGTCAAGATCTAACCTAGACCTAATCTAAGCCGTCCGTTCTATCCCCGCCAAAACGACACCGTATCAAATGTGTACATGGACGGTCGAGATCTAACCCGAATCGAATCTGAGCCGTTCGTTGTTTCTTTGGATAAAACGACGCCGCACACCCTAGACTAAACGGCACCGTTTTGATTTTTTATTCTCTAATCTAATAAACTAATTTCTAAGAAATACAAAAAAAACAGATCCGACGGCCCTAAATCAAACTCAACTAATTACCTAGGCCGTCGGATCAAGGCCGACTCGGCTCGTCCGCGCCAACGGCCGAGCTGCGTCAGCGACACCGTGGACCAATAGGGACTCGACACGTCGCCCACGCCGACCACGTTGACCGCCACGTCATCGTCTTCAACCTTGCGCCCGGCGACACAACGAACGGCCGAGAACGTTCCGGCGAGATCCAACGGTGAGATCTCGCCGGAATAACACCAAATCAACGCCATTACACTCGCCTCACTTCACAGATTGACATATCTAAGAATCAAACCTTTTTAACCACTAAATCGCGAGAATCAAGCTAAGCACGATCACGGCATCACAAACTTCAACCGGACGATTCAGAGCATAACTACCAAATTAATTCACAAGATCGGTTCAAATGAGGTTTAGAAACCTTACCTGCAGGTCCGATTGACCTGGTTTGGTCTAGGATTTCCTAGACAGGCTTCGACAGGAAACGGCGATGGAGGTTGGGTTTCGCGGACTCGATCGGCGGGTTTTATACAAAATCAAAGCAGAACGGATATGCAGAGGTGATCAGCAATGCACAAGGATGAAAACGCACAAAGTAATTGCAAGAATCGTTCGTGAATCAATGCGATGCCATGATCGTACCGAGCCGAGGTCGAGAAATCGACTTACCGATTTAGGACGTCTCCGGCTGATTGAGCTGGTGCGATCAACTCGTCCTAGCTCGGAGGAAGTTCCGGTGATGATCCGCCGCGCCGATTCGACCTGGATTGGCTGGGCCGAAGAGTCACGGGTTCGGTCCGGGCTCCGGCGAAGACTTCGACCGAGAGCGTCTCTCTCTCGCTTTTTCTCTCTCTCTCTTTCTATTTTGATACTTGGCCAGCACGAATGAACCTCTCCTTGCCTCTGGAATCTTCTTGGCCTTTTATACCCGGTTTCAAATTTGAGCGCGCACGGGAGCTCGAGTTGGCCGAAGCTCTCACGTGCCAATCGCACGTCAAATGGCTCGCCGGACGGTGACGGAATCGGTTGTGATTCCGTCACGATCCGTTAAGTCTTAAATCGCCGGCAAACGAGCGCGAATTTGACACTATTTTGAGAGTGTTGACTTTCGGACGCCGGGAGCCTTTGACCGGCGATTCCGATCGTCTCCGGCGGCCATTGGCCGTGCCGCCGGTGACCATCAACGCTCCTCACCCCGCAAAACAAAACCCCCATGTTAATTAGATCAATTATGGTCGAATTGCCCTTCAATTTGATCAATGAAACTCGTCGTCCAAAACTGCAAATCACGCGGGTAAGAGGTTGAAGATGAAGTACAGTTCTGGACCGGTTCGACCGGTCCGACCGGCGGTCAGACCGGTTTGAACCGGTTCAGACAGTAAAATTCATGCAATTTTCAAAATTAAACAAAATCGGTTGGGAATTTTCACAATTAAACCTCAAAATTACACTTAGGGGCCTGAATATTATCTAGAAATGCAACTTTTCCCAAAAGTTCTCACCAATTTATGCAAAAACCCCAAAATTTTTTAATTTGCCCAAATTAGGGAAATGTTCAATTGGATGTCAATTTGATAAAATTGGACTACGAGACCCATACCAATCAATTCAGAATGTTCAAAAACCTTATGGGTAGCCCAATTGTGTATAGAAAGTTCCTCAATTGAAAGTAATTTCAAAAATTGGCCAATTGAGGGACTAAATTGCAAATAATTTGGAAATTTTGTGCAATCTGTGCAATTCGCGCAATTTAGTGTGCAATTGATCAAATTGAAGTTCAAAGGGACCACAATTGAATGTCTAGACTCCAAATGTGCAAAAATTGCAAATAAAAAGACTCAATTGGTATTTTTTATGCAAATCCAACCTTAGGCATTGTGAAGAAACACCTAAAATTGAACTTAATTTTCAATTTTTCTTGAGGTCAATATGAAAATGGAATTAAAAGAAAATTATTGGATATTTTTTTGTATTTTTGTGACCTCGAAAGGTATTTTTTTATGCATTTTCTAATATTTTCCTATTTTTCGAAAATATTAAAAAAAAAAGTGAAAAATATGAAAAATTATTTTTTGTTCCAAATTGGTTCCTTATGCTTGGCCAAGGCTTCCAATGTTGATTTTTAATTTTTTTGATTTTTTCGTGAATTTTTAGTAATTTTAGAAAATAAAACTAAAGGAAAACCGACTAAAAATTCGGGTGTCAACAGTTGCCCCTCTTTGAAAGTAATCTCGGTTAGAGGTTGCTTTCAAAGACAAGGTGACACCTGGATCGTTAATCGACTCTGCTGGGGAAAAATCTAAAGAAAATAAGTCTTTGACATTCGATTGCTTTACCTTCGCAGGTTTAAGCTCGACTTCGTGGGGAATTATTTCGGTTCATGCTCATTTTATGTGAAAGAGAAATGAGAAGAGAGAGACTTACCCGTAGCTCACCTGTCTATGGTTTGAGATTTGTCGATCCGAGGTTGAAAAATTGAATGCACGGAATTACCTGTGGACGGTTTGGCACGATTTTGCAATGGTCGCCGTCCGTCCGGTGTTGAGTGGTGGTTTGAAGATTTGTGGGGAAGGTTCACCCTTGTAACAAAGGGGTTTCACCTATTTAAAATGGGTTTGACTATCCACTAGGGATTCATCATTTAAAAGGGGGCAGATCGGCTTTCGTCTCTCCAAATTTACTCACCGTCCGAAAGGGGGGTTCACCCTTGTAACAAAGGGGTTTCACCTATTTAAAAGAGATTGGCTATCCTCCATGCGGGGACTCACCATCTAAAAAGCAGATCGGCTTTCGTCTCTCCAGCTACTCACCGTCTGAGGGGGAGGTTCACCCTTGTAACAAAGGGGTTTCACCTATTTAAAAGAGATTGGCTATCCTCCATGCGGGGACTCACCATCTAAAAAGCGGATCGGTTTTCGTCTCTCCGGCTACTAACCGTCGAGGGGGAGGTTCACCCTTGTAACAAAGGGGTTTCACCTATTTAAAAGAGATTGGCTATCCTCCATGCGGGGACTCACCATCTAAAAAGCGAGATCGGCTTTCGTCTCTCCGGCTACTAACCGTCCGAGAGGGTGCCATCTGAGGACCTAGGTTGACTAGTATACCTACAGAGCTCAAACCCTATTTCAAATTTTCTAAAAAGCAGATCGGTTTTCGTCTCTCCAGCTACTAACCGTCTGAGGGGGAGGTTCACCCTTGTAACAAAGGGGTTTCACCTATTTCAAAGAGATTGGCTATCCTCCATGCGGGGACTCACCATCTAAAAAGCAGATCGGTTTTCGTCTCTCCGGCTACTAACCGTCTGAGAGGGTGCCATCTGAGGACCTAGGTTGACTAGTGTACCTACAGAGCTCAAACCCTATTTCAAATTTTCAAATAAGCAGATCGGTTTTCGTCTCTCCAGCTACTAACCGTCTGAGGGGGAGGTTCACCCTTGTAACAAAGGGGTTTCACCTATTTCAAAGAGATTGGCTATCCTCCATGCGGGGACTCACCATCTAAAAAAGCAGATCGGCTTTCGTCTCTCCAGCTTTTAACCGTCTGAGGGGGAGGTTCACCCTTGTAACAAAGGGGTTTCACCTATTTAAAAGAGATTGGCTATCCTCCATGCGGGGACTCACCATCTAAAAAGCAGATCGGTTTTCGTCTCTCCAGCTACTAAGCGTTCGAGAGGGTGCCATCCGAGGACCTAGGTTGACTAGTGTACCTGGCGAGCTCAAACCCTATTTCAAATTTTCTAAAAGTGGGGGATATGAGGACCTGGGGACTCCGGAAGACTTGCAGAAAATTCAAGTTAATCAAATCTTTAAAATGTAACTTTTCCGAGGATTTGGGATCACCAGGGAACCCGCAGAAAGTTCAATCAAACATCATTAGTATGACAATTCTAAGTCCCGAGGAGAGACTTAAGAATTCTTAGACAAATTTTCAAAGTGTATTTGCGAAAGAAATGTATCCAATCACAATTTCAAATTTTTACCGAGGATGGATTCTGAATGACACATCCTGAGTGTTCTACAAAGAGATTGTTTTAAAAGTTTTTCAAAAGTGTTTTCCTTCATCCAAGAGGGCTTCTCACCATTTAGGAAGGCTTTTCTTAAAATTCAAATCTGCTCACAGGAAACCTAACCTTGAGGTTTCGGGATAATTCGAGATGCATACAATCCGACTAATCAGAGAAGGCATTTTAAAAGGGACCGTAATTCGAGCCAGGTCAAAGGCTCATCAAAAGATATTCAATTTAAGGTTTAGAAATGAATTTTGATCTGAAATAGCTTCTTCGGGTCTACAAGTCAAGAACCCCGAAGTCATGATAAGACAGGATTGTACTTACCTCTTTAAGCGGTAGCTTCCTGTATGATTTCTTGCATTAACCTGAAACACCTCTTAGATCAGAAAAGTTTTGGTGACAGGTTGTATTTTGGCTTAAGGTGGGCTCTTTAAGAATGGCCATATTTTCAAAAAAAAGGGTGAACTTTGGTGATCACCTTGACATTCTTCCAGCATTCATTTGCTTTTTGCGTAAGATTCATGATCATTCTTTTTCCAATTGATTTTGAGGATTTTCCTCTTTCCATCTTGATGATTTTTCTTCAAAATTTGCCCCTTTTCGGGGTGTTCTTTTCATGGGCTTTGGCCTTGCTTTTACCAGGCACTTTGCTTTTTCTAGCCCTTTCGTTCTTCATCATTTTTGCATTAATCGGCTCTTTTGAGACCAGTATCAAAATTCAAAGTTCTTCCGATCATGCTTTTTGATTCATTGCTGGTTATTCCTTTGCTTTGCCCCAGTGTGGGGGGTGATCACCAACAAGGGTTTAGAAATGAATATTCAAAGGCTCAAATTGGCTTTTCAAAGGGTAAGTGTTTGGGATATAGAAATAAAGTGCTTTTCTTCACTTTGAGGTGTTCCGAGTCTCTGCTAGAAATCACCTGAAGCTATCACAAAAAGATTGATGCAGGTTAGCACAATAAAGCCTTACCCGACCTTTTCTTCAAGAAATCATCCAATGAACCTCCAAATATGCCCCGGTCTTGGGGTGGTTCTTGACAGGGTTGTATTCATAAAATTCTCCCTTTTTGGCTCGGATTGGTTATCAAGGGATATAAATGTGTATGGATAATTTTGAAATGGAAATGCCTTTCATCATTTCAATCCATGTAATCACCGCGAATGACCCCCTACGTCCCGAGGTTAAGCTCTTTCGCTCTATCACTCTCACTCATCACTCAAGTGTATCGGGGACATGTTTGAAGATAATGCTTGCCTCTTTTCATCCGAAGGACCAGTCTTTTGAAAAGCTTTCAAAACATGCTCTTTTTATAGAAACTCGGGGCATTTTCATCAAAATTCATCGTTTGCAAAATGTTCTCATCAAAAGATATATTCAAAAGATGTTTTTGAAACTTGTAATGAATGTCTCTTTGAAAAGGGCCTTGTGACTCTATGAATCCAAGTTTTTCAATTTCGAGCACGACGGCGTATGAAAATTCTTTGTAAAGGAAGAGAACCTCAAACCTCGTCTTCTTCAAATATTAGCTTCTGTCCCCTGTAAAAACAAAAGGAAACAATCATCTCAAAATATTCAAAATTTTCAAATCCCGAAGTGATTTCTTCTCGTCTTCTTCGGATGTTGACTCCTGTTTCCTGTAAAAACAAAAGGAAACAAATCGGTTCAAGATATTCAAAATTTTCAAATCCTGGAGCGACTCCTTTCTCGTCTCCTTCGGATGTCGACTCCCGTTTCCCGTAAAAACAAAAGGAAACAAATCAGTTCGAGATATTCAAAATTTTCAAATCCTGGAGCGACTCCTTTCTACCTCCTTCGGATGTCGACTCCCGTTTCCCGTAAAAACAAAAGGAAACAAATCGGTTCGAGATATTCAAAATTTTCAAATCCTCGGAGCGACTCCTTTCTACCTCCTTCGGATGTCGACTCCCGTTTCCCGTAAAAACAAAAGGAAACAAATCAGTTCGAGATATTCAAAATTTTCAAATCCAAAATAAAAGATAACTTCCCTGTTTTGATTAATTGCTCTGCAGAGTTCTTCATGATTCCCAACTCACCTACAAAATACAAACGTATGCAAATGCATGTATGCAGATGTCATGCGAATGCAAAATTCTATGTGACTCAGATCTGCTCATCAATCGCTTTGAGGCTCAATTTTATTTCAAGGGTAATATCTCTTCACGGCGCTCGCATTTCTTGGACTCGCCAATTCTTCTCCATCCATGTTTACAAGTATAAGAGCTCCCCGGATAAGACCTTCCGAATCACGTAGGGGCCTTCATAATTTGGCATGAATTTGCCCCCTGGATGTTGGGCATTTGGGAGCATTTTCCTCACAACTAGCATCCCTGTTTCAAAATTTCTGGGCTTGACCTTCCTGTTAAAAGCTCTGGCTACTTTCTTCTGATAGCTTTGACCATGGCAGATGGCCCTTAATCGTTTTTCATCAATCAAATTCAATTGTTCATGTCTCTGTCGGTTCCACTCCTCTTCCGTGAGCTCAACTTGAGACAGGATCCTTAAAGAGGGGATTTCCACTTCTACCGGTAGGACTGCTTCCATACCGTATAGCAAAGAGTAGGGAGTTGCCCCGGTTGAAGTACGTATTGAAGTTCGATAAGCCATGAGAGCATATGGCAATCTTTCGTGCCAATCTCTATACTTTTCAGCAGTCTTGGCCAATATCTTCTTGATGTTCTTGTTAGCCGCTTCCACGGCTCCATTCATTTGCGGGCGGTAAGGTGAAGAATTAAGGTGTCGTACCTTAAATTGTTCCAATAGTTGATCGACTACCTTGTTGTTCGGATTAGAGCCATTGTCTGTAATGATGGCTCTTGGCACTCCATATCTTGAGATGATATCTCGCTTGATAAACTTAGCCACACTATTCGCAGTGACATTGGTATATGAGCTGGCTTCAATCCATTTGGTGAAGTAATCAATAGCCACCAGAATAAAGCGATGTCCGTTTGAGGCCTTTGGGTTAATAGGACCAATCATATCAATTCCCCACATGCAGAATGGCCATGGCTCTGACATTTGATGTAGCTCGGTTGGCGGTGCATTTATCCTGTCGCCATATACCTGGCATTGATGACAGGATCTAACATGCTGGTTGCAATCCGACTCGATAGTCAACCAGTAATACCCGAGTCTCATGATCTTCTTGGCGAGAAGGTGGCCATTCATATGCGGTCCACATTCCCCTTCATGAATCTCTTTCATAATGAGATTTGCTTCTTTGGAATTCACGCACCTCAGCGGGACCGAGTCAAAGGATCTCTTGTATAGGATCCGTCCGCTAAGGAAAAATTTAGATGCCATCTTGCTTATGTACTTTTTATCTTCGGTTGTTGTCCAGTGGGAATTCACCCTTCAAGTAGGTAATTCTTGATGTCATGATACCACGGTTCTTCATCGGGTTCTTCTTCAATGACCATGCGGTATGCCGGTTGTTCTAAGATATCAATCCTTAATGGCTCTATTTCGAGACCATTTTGCACTTATAACATGGTTGATAATGTGGCCAAAGCATCAGCAAAATGGTTCTGAGTTCTCGGCAGATATTCAAAAGTGATCTCCTCAAAATGTCTGATCATCTCCTCGAGGTACTTATGATAAGGAATAAGCTTGGGATCCTTTGTCTTCCACTCCCCTTGAGTTTGTAAAATGATTAGCATGGAATCTCCATATACCAGTAGCTTCTTCACCTTTAATGAGATGGCCAATTGTAATCCTAGTATGCGAGCTTCATATTCGAAATGTTGTTGGTGCGGGGGAATACCAACTTGGCTGAAACTGGATAATGTTGATCTTCGGGGGATATCGAATCGCCAAAGGCTCGATCCAAGTGAGGTTCACTGCACCGTCAAAGTACATTATCCATTTGTCTTCCGATATGTTCAGAATTTGACCTCCCTTGTTTGGCTCTAAAACATCCTTAGGAGGATTCTCGGCTAGCATGTCAGCAATTGCTCTTCCCTTGACGATTTTTGGGGAGAGGTTTTGATATCGAACTCGAAAGTAGTATTTGCCATTTAGCCATTTTTCCTAACAACGTTGGCTTCTCTAAAAGGTATTTGATAGGGTCATTTTCAGGTGACCAGCTCTATATGATAGTGCGGCGTATACGCCTCAATCTCGTGGAGGACCCAAACCAATGCTACGCAAGTCCTTTCCACTACTCGGGTACTTGCTTTCGGATGTTGTGAACTTTTTGCTCAAATAATATATGGCCCGCTCTTTATGATCCTTGGGGTTAGTTTGAGCTAATAAAGCTCCCGGGGACTCATCATTAACCGTCGGATATAGAGTTAAAGGAACGTTAGGGATAGGAGGTACCAACTTTGGAGGTTGTACCAGGTATTCCTTGATCTTCTCAAATGCTTGTTGACATTCGCATCCCATTTGACCTTCGCACCTTTCTTTAACAGCTTGAAGAAGGGTTTCGCCGTTTCGACAGTTGAGATATAAATCTAGATATATAATTCAACCTTCCCAAGATGCCCCTTATTTCCTTGACGGTGGTAGGAGTTCCTATTTCCCATATGGCTTTAATCTTGGAAGGGTCAATTTCAATACCACGACTGCTCACCACAAACCCTAGCGGCTTTCCGGATCTTGCGCCAAATACGCATTTCGCAGATTCAACTTGAGCTTATACTTTCTCAATCGGTCAAATAACTTCTTCAGCACTTTAACATGGTTTTCTCCAGTGTCCGGACTTGGCAATCATATCATCCACATAGACCTCAATCTCCTTATGTATCATGTCATGAAAAAGGGTCACCATAGCCCTCCGATATGTCGCACCTGCATTTTTCAATCCAAATGGCATTACCTTGTAACAAAAAGTTCCCCATTGTGTAGTGAATGAGGTCTTGATCTTATCTTCTTCCTTCAAGCATGATCCGATTATATCTTGAGAATCCATCCATAAAGGAGAATAATTCAAAACCCGCAAGATGCGTCGACGAGCACATCAATGTGCGGTAAGGGAAAATCATCCTTCGGACTAGCTTTGTTTAAGTCCCGATAATCCACGCATATTCTAATTCTTCCGTCCTTCTTCTTAATCGGGTACGATATTGGCGACCCAATCAACATATGGGACAGCCTCGATAAATCCAACTTTAAGGAGCTTCATCACCTCTTCCTTGATTTTATCCGCCGATTCAGGATTCATTCTTCCGGGCGATTGATTTACGGGTGTGCAAGAAGGATTTGTGGGCAAAGCATGCTCCACAATCTCACGATCTAGACCCGGCATGTCAAGATACGACCAGGCGAAGATATCTTGATATTCCTTGAGTAACACCGTCATTCTTAAAATATCTGCTGCAGACAGGTGTCCTCCTATTTTCACTTCCTTGACGCAAATGTAATCCCCCAAATTAATAGTGATAGGTTCTTCGAAATAGGAGGCTTAGATTCTTCGAAATAATCCCATTCTCTCTTGATATCGCTCACATCAACCTCGTCTATATCAACTTCACATGCATAGTCATCGAGCTGATCCGAGTCACATATCAACTTGTTATGTATGGGTGGGATGATATGCCCGAAATGCACCATGAAAGGTTAGTATTTAAAGATGATAAAATTGAAGGATGCATGATTTTTATCATGAAAACTTTTTTCAAATTCCAATTTTTTAGACAAAGAAAGGAGAACTAGTCCACGATCTTCCGGACATCCTGGTTCTCAAAAGCTATTTAAAATCCAAGATCATATGGCGGATCGGGCCTCAAGTTTCATGGTAGAGTCAATTGTCATCATCGGACCAATCCGTTGCTCCATATGTCCGTAATCAAGTTTGTGATGATTTTCATTAATAGATGCAATTAAGAGCAATACAAGATCTTGCACTTCCTGGATCACAGCATGTGACCCAAGGGGTGCTAAAAAGCGAAAAGCTTCAAAAACAAATGCAGTAATCAAAATGCATTAAAAGATAAAGTTCGGAAAGAGCCTTTTACTCGGGGGTGGGGAAATCATCGTCCAACCACTCAATTATCACGTTCACTCGATTATCCGGGAATGGGTTGAATAAGTCCGGCTCTGCATCTTCAGCGATATCTTCATCTTCCAGCCATTTGCCTCCCTTAGAGAATACCTCAAATAAAGGGTTCAGGAACATTTTTCCTTTGGTCTTCCATGCATCGGTACCTATAAAACGGCCACCTTGGCGTCCACGGCGTCCACGGTCTCCATAACAATTGTTTCGACCTCGGCCTCGACCCGTGTTATTCTTCATTATCCCATTATAACCCGGACCAACCTTGTGGTCATTTGAGCCCAAATTCAAAGGGTTACGGATTCCCCGACCATATTTCCCTAATCCAAAGACCGGAATAAATCCATTCGAGAGTAGCACTTTTCCCGCCATAGTCGCAGGTCTCGAAAGTTCTGGTGTAGCCACTTTTGCATATGGTGACACATGCATGACAGATACAATGTCAAAGGTGTGATAACTCAGTTCCTCCTCTTTTGAGGGTTCAATGTACGGGACCATCCCTTTTAAAGCGGCTCGATGCCCTGTCTCGCCATGGACGGTGATCAACTGACCCTTGACCACAAATTTTAACTTTTGATGCGCAGAGGAAGGTACCGCTCCGGACACATGAATCCACGGTCTTCCCAGGAGCAAGGTGAAGGCACTTGGAATATCCAATACTTGGAACGGTATAGAGAAAGTTACCGGCCCAATGTCGATGTCCAGTTCAATCTCTCCTACAACATTCTTGGAGACTCCATCAAATGATCGGATGGTGGCCTTGGATGTCTTCACAAAATCTTCATTGATCCCCAAGCTTCTCAAAGTGCTTAGTGGACACAGGTTAAAAGCGGAACCGTTATCAATCGGGACGCGAGGAACCTCCTTCCCGTGACACCTCACGCCTATGTAGAGGGCTCCGTTGTGGACTCGCCCTTCTTTCGGGAAATCTTCGTCCGAGAAGGATATCTGGTCCTTCGAAGGATAGCACCCACAAAGTTTCCTAGTTGCACTTCGTTAATTGTCTCGGAACATGCACCTCATCCAAAGCACCTTCAAAAGGGCGTCTTTGTGCTTTTCAGAATTTTTGAAGAGATCCAAGAAGGGAAATCGTGCGGGCATCTTCCGCAGTTGGTCAACGACCTCATATTCACCGGTCTTCACGACCGATTGCAACTTCTCAACCTCTTCCGCAGCTTGGGATTCTCTTTTCGGAATCCGCTTCTCTCGGGGATAACATCTTCCAGATCTCATTATGGCGTCAATCTCGCCCGTTCCATAATCCCAGTGAACCGCCCTTGAGTTGTACTCTTCCACAAGCGGTAATTTAATCCTCACCGGTATGATCTTTTCCGGTAATGATTCGGATGTTGATGGTTTTTCCGAACTAGAAGTTTCCAACTCCCAACTATCAACTTTGTTCAAATCAATCACAAAACGAATTGGGGCATCTACCATCCCAATCATTTCATCCTCATGAACGTCATCGGGGTTATGTTCGGACTGGCCTTACCAAGCGTGGCATTTTCTTCATCTAGATCCCTCTCGCCTTTCCCTTTTGACTCTTAGGATAATCCCCTCAATTCTCATACCAATCTCCACCGGATGTTGGAACGATGAGTACGTGTATGCATACATGCGATCAAAGTATTCCGCCGGAAGAGACTTCAATACGAACTCCAAGCATTTCTCTCTCGACGGCGGCGGTTGCACCATCACGGCGTGCTTCTTCCATCTCTTAGCGAAAAGTTCAAAACTCTCGTCTTCACCTTTTCGGATGTTCAACAGATTAGCCTTAGTGAAATAACCTCGATTCCAGCTTCAAAGTGTCGCATGAAGTGCTCGATAAATCCTCCCGGCTCGGGACCCAATCCGGATCGATTGATTGGAACCATATCGGCATAGGCCCGTTAAACCTTGTCCAAAGTTCCGGATTAGTGTTTCATCATCTTCATGGTGGCCAATCATTTGGCGGAGATAATATGAGATATGCGCCAGAGGACACCCAGCGCCATTATACTTCGTGCGGAAGACCACTCTCGGGTTCGCACCTTGAGGCGGGACGTTTCTTGCTTGAGTAAGTGGCGTAATCAGCTCCTTCAACTCATCCATTTTCCTCGACACGTCATCTCCTTGCTCTTGCAAGTAGAGCGATCTTTCGATTCCGTGTCTCCATGGTCCGCCGTATCTCCGAATCCGCATGCTTTCTTCTACCGCCATAGTATTCCTTTTGGTCGTCAATTGCGATAAATCTGCTACCATAGTTGTTAAATGACGCATGTGCGTCTCGGATTAGTAAGTCGCATATCAACCTCTTGGTTCTTCTGTTCATCCCGAGGAGCCGCTTGGTCCTTAACTTCATCGACCGTTCCCACAAATTCGTCACTTGCGGGGTCATCCATTCCACCCCACCCATCAAGGACTACATCTCCAGAGTCAACAAAGAAACTCGGGGGCGCCGAATATAGCACTTTAAAGTTGTACCCACCACTATCTTCCCCCAGGTTATCAACTATTTCGCCCCTCTCTAGGGCTTTCTGCAAAAATCTTCTATCGCCTTGGCGGGCCTTATCCAGACGGACTTCATATTCGTCTATCTCTTCAATTTCTTGACCATCTTTGATGCTCATCAAATATCCCGAGGGTATTTTCAAAAGAGCTCCCCTCGTAGGTTTCATCGCGAACTCCTCGGACAGCATGTCTACCACCACGTAGGTCCCCTTGAAAGCAACATTTTCCATTCTTCCTATGACGCCTAAGCTAATCAATTTTTTCAACAAGCCTCTTTTTGCTCCCGGGAAATACTCTCTCCTTCCCGGTATTGCGAGGCCAATGTCAAGACATCCCGCATTTTACCCATATCCGCTATGAATTCAAGAACCTCTTCCTCTTCACCTCCAAAAATCGCGTTCACCTCGCGATGCTCGTGTAGCGGGTCTCGCTGCACATTCGGTTCGGCTTTATCAAACTCCAGAACTTTTCCGTCGATCAATGCTTGCACCTTGAACTTCGGAGCGAGACAGTTGTCCGCGTTATGCCCCCTTTCTCCCATATGGTATATGCACGTCTAGGTCTCATCATACCCAGAAAATCTTGGAGGGTGAGCTCGAGGTGGCTCTTTTGCAACTAAGCGATTCTCCAACAGCATGGGTAACAATTTGGATAAGGGTCGGGGTAGTGGGGTGAAAACAACCGGGTTCTTCTTTCTGAATTCCGGTGGTTTGGAAGCGGTCCAGGAGGACGTTCCTTGGGTAGGAATTGAAGGCGAGAAATTTCTGGGCTTTGGCGGGTTAGGGACAAAGGCTACTTCTCCAGTTTGCTCCCTATTATCCCTTCTCAAAGGGTATTGGCGTTTGAAAGGCGCCTCGGGTATCTTCTTTTCTCTTAATGCCCACTCGTGGCGCTCCGCCACCTTGATCGGGTGTGCAAATGTCCGACACCCAGAGGTGTTCGGTTTGTCGAAAAATTCAAATGGAAGGGCCTTGAGAAAAAGGTCTATTAGTTCTTCTTTCGGGACGGGTGGCTTTACCCGCACAGCCAACGCTCTCCATCTTTGGGCGTAGGCGCGAACGGCCTCGCTCTTTCCCTTTACGGTCCTTAAAAGGTCCTCCCTAGTTAGGGCGGTCAAAGTGTTAAACTTGTATTGCCGAAGGAACTCGTCCCCGCTTTTTCCCAATCGGCGAGCCTCTCGGCTCCAATTCAATGAACCACGCCTGGGGCTGCCCCGAGATAGGCTTTCCTGGAAAGTGTTAACCAAGAGTGGAATGTTGTCGGAGAATCGCGACATTCGGCGCAAGTAATACTTCAAGTGCGCCTTAGGACACCCAGGTCCCATTATATCTCCTCACAAAGTCCGGTTCCTTGTAATCAGCGGGAACCTCTATCTTTTCGAATGGTGCAACCTTGTCGAACCTCGAGAGTTCATAGCCCCGACTCGCCAAACATTCTTCGATCTTAGCGAGCCTCCTAATTTCCTCTTCCATTTTGAGGACTTGCTTCTCCTTTTTCTCCAAATCTATCACAATAGGAGGATCCTTAGGTGGTTTCTCCGGATTCAAAGTGGGATTAGCGGCGGGCGCCGGATTAGCGTTCGCTCCATCGGATGACCCCGCAGGAGCTTGAGAATTAGGGTCAACGGGGTATCTCCCCCGGCTTGCAATCATCATTGCCTTCATCTCCGCCACCATTGTGGCGATCATATTCATTTGGTTTTCCAGATTACCCACACGAGGTGCGAGCTCTTCTTGTTCCATCCTTAACTCGCGCGTTTTGCTACGAGTCCTCGTATTTATCACTCACCCGTTTTCAAAATATCAAATCAGTATGGGAAATATTAAGGATTGGAGACATTGATCCGTGGTAATTGACTTTTCTATATGTATGCATGAAATGCTCATAAAAGAAATAATACGTATTCATTACAAACCAAATTGTTCAAAAGTATCTAAAAGATAACAAATATGTAAAATCTAGATGGGGGAATGGATCTATCCGAGCCGGGGACGCTTCCACTCTTCTTGCTCTTCTGATCCATCGGAATCCCACAAGTATGGGTCTTCTCCTTCTTCTGACATCCACTGCTCCGGATCCTCGGGAATGTACGGCTCTACTCCCGGTACGTAGGGTACTATGTACTCCGGCTCATATGACTCCACCTCTTCAATCTGAGGAGATACGCACTCGGGTACATATGGCTCGACCGTTGATTGGCGATACTCCTTACACTTCTTGATATACTCCTTGGAGGCTCTATGAATGTTCATCTCATCATCCAAATAATCCGGCCACTCAACTTGTTGCAGCGGGGAGTTCTTCAAAGCATGAAGGATAAGCTTGATCCGGGCCCGATACAACTCCTTTGTTTCCTTAGTGAGCTTTCCTCGTGTCATATCAAATGAGAAAACCCCGGGACAAACATCCGGTGGTATCTCTTGTAGAACTCCAAATTGCCTCACCACTTGAATGGGGTAATACGCCACAGCGCCGGTACATCCCAATAAGGGAATAGGGCTATCTTCAATACCCGAAATGCGAGCTTCTACGATCTTGGGCCAAGTCAAACGCCATCTAATATGCTCGGGTTTCAAATTGTCCAATAGCTCAACCCACTTTTTGAACGAGTATTTGGGTACAAGGGATTGACACTTAAGGAAGGATCTAAGGGGGTGAACGTGCTCATTGATCTCATAACACCCCACCCGGAGTTGGAAAGTTTTTATATGAGAGGTGAACCACAAGTGGAGTAATCGCTAGACGCTTGGAAAACGGCCTTTTTGAAGACTTGGAACGATTCGGGGAGAGAAAAGTCTCAGCTAAGATCATGTACGAATAATCCCAGCGACAACACGCTTGTCCGGCTATATGGGTTATGGAGGGGTCAAAAGTAGTTCTAGAAGTCGGGAATAGAACGAATGCAAAGAAAGCCAAGATAAACACCTTTCCCGATTTATGACCGGTTTCGGTGGGTAGAGAGGAATAATTATCGAAAAGGAACGAGAAGGTGAATTTGTCGGAATTGGACTTGTAAACTTTTTCAATTTCAGAAGTTTTAAGGCGAAGGAAACTCGATAACGAACGAGTGGAGTCCATGTCCAAATGGGGTTGAGCTATACGTTCTTCAAATTTGGCCCCGATAATAGCGGTATACTCCTCAAGCGTAGGGGTCAATTCCAATCCTTGAAAGTTGAATGTCATTGTTTGCGCGTCCCATGCCTTGGCTAGTGCTTGAATGAGTGCCGGTTGGTATTCCACTTTGATCAAATCTACAAGTCGTCCCAAACGTCCTTCCACATAGGCTTTGTTGACGATGTCGAGGCGATCCCACCATATAGCGAGTTCCTTGCGCGGTATTGGGATGACTTTGATGTCTCCATTCCCCATGATTAATCTAGACAATCGGAAAGGTATCCTCGTCGGATGGAATCTCCACTATCTCGGGAAGCTTGATATCTTCTTCATCATCGGAGGATATGGTGATGACTTCATTCTTCTTGATCGGGGAGTGTTTTGGGGCCGTCTTGGTCGCACGTGGTTTCCTTGCCAACTTCATGTATAACTCCCGGATTCTTTCTTTCTCGCGCTCGAGTTCCAAATATCGTCCACATCGGGTATAATCGCAACTCTCGCTACGGATGCGGTTCCGTCCGTTGAGCTCTCGTCCGTGAACAAATCCGAAAACTCGGAAAGTAGCGGGTACTCGATCCTCGCGTCGCATGGTCCTCCGCTCCCATGTGAATACATCGGGTACGTCAACACGACCTCGGGGCGCCATCTATCCTAAAAAAGAAAATTTGACTTTCAACCCCGATCACTTAAACGATCTTACAAATTGTGATGATATGTAATGAAAATGTATGATATGCAAAATTTAAATTTACAAGTTCAAAATAAAAAGGGTAGAAAGCCTTACCAACCGATGTTACTCTCTTTTTGGTTTTTGGTTTTAGGTATACCAACCATCCATTTCACATGCGCATGAGACAGGTGAGGTTTAACTCTAAAGAAATCAAAAAGGCTCGGGCATGGACCTAAAAAAGGCTCCCGCTATACAAATCGATGGGCCGTCCACAAGCGCAATCAAACAACAAGTGGGTAGGACCATCAATCTTGCATAGCGAGCGGGATCAAATATGGTCAACCCAAGTGCAATCAAACACAAGAGCTTCGCATACCGATCCCTATCTATGGCGACCTAAAAGGTGATTTCGCGGCTCGGGTTTAGGCGCTTGTGTGTGTAGTATCGTGATCCTCGAAAAATGCAAGACATGCAACACAATTTATATTCAAAACACCGCTTCAAAACTTGCATAAATAAACAAACAATCCAAAACTCCATATCTGCATCAAAAATGGTTAGCACAGACGTCACCCCTTATAACTCCCATCCGCATCAACATTTAACACTTTTTGTTATTAGACGTACCTCACCTTCAAGAGCATCTCGTAAAACGGGGTTAGAAAACACTCAACATTTTTATCGGCTTAAATCCTCTAAATTCTTCCCCAGCGGAGTCGCCGGTCTGTCGCGACCCTCCGGAAATTTTTCCGGGCGGAATAAGGGCTAACGAGCCGATCCCTTAATTAATTTTTAACCCCGGTTGTCGGCGGGGTATTTTTTAGGATCGCGGGTCTCTCCCAAGACCCATTACTCGAATCGCGATGTCGGGTAAAATTTATCAAATATCGAAATTGACCTTGTGTGGTCGGGTGGCATGTGCGAGGTGTACATGCAATTTGGAGTCGCCACCGATCGATTTATTGGAAGGTACGATCGGAAAACCTTACCGAGCGGTCGGGAGAAACCGTTCGGTTCCGCGAAAACCGGAGATTTTGGGTCCGGGGACTTGGTTACGCTAAGTTTCAAATTTGACGCCCTTTCGGTTACCGATGTTGATTGTTTTTCTAACTTGAGATTTCATGCAGATGCGATATCGGATGAGGTAGGTCCTAAAAAAAATCTAAGTATTCATGCAGATGGGATTTTTCTATCCTAATCAATCACAATCAGAAAAATTAAAGCGCAATTAAAATCCTTACAAACAATCAAATCAATCAATCAAGGTTTGATATGTCTAAAATGGCCCTATCGGCCCACACAAAAATCAATTTTGGGTATCGGGGTGATTTGGTAAAAATTCGGGGCGGAAGGCCCGGAAGGGTAGAATGGTCATTTTTTTGGGAGTTCGGGACCCGAAAATCACAAAATCGGGGTCGGGCCAGTTGAATGTGGCCATTTCCCATTTTTTGTGATTTTATGGAATTTTTCTAATTTTTTCTATTTTTTGGAATTTTCATTTATTTTAAAAATATATTAGAAATTTTCCGGATCGAAATTAATCGACCCTCGTAGTCTCAAAAATTTTCGATCCAGACTTTACGAGTCCCGAATCGATCTAGAAATTTTTAGAAATTTTTTATGAAAATCTGGGAATTTTTATGAATTTTCTAAGTATTTTTATAATTTTTTTGGATTTTTGGAAATTTCTTTTTATTTTTTTATTATTAATAAACCGGACCGGGTCAACCCGGTCAACGACCGGTCAACCCGGTCCGACCGGCCACGTACTACCCACTCAACACAAAAACGACGCCGTCCCCTATTTTCCAATATTTTTGTGATTTTCTAAACTAATTTCCGAATATTCGTATATATTGAAAATGGATGGACGGCCGAGATCAATCTGTGAATCAATCTCAGCCGTCGGCCCTCTACTAAACAAAACGATGCCGCATCTGTCTAATACACGGACGGCCCAGATTAAAACTATTGACACGATCCGAGCCGTCGATTCCTTACTAAGCTAAACGACGACGCATTTGGACCTGGATAGAAAACGACGCCGCACCACTTAAACCGAACAAACGGTCAAGATCTAACCTAGACCTAATCTAAGCCGTCCATTCTATCCCCGCCAAAACGACACCGTATCAAATGTGTACATGGACGGTCGAGATCTAACCCGAATCGAATCCGAGCCGTTCGTTGTTTCTTTGGATAAAACGACGCCGCACACCCTAGACTAAACGGCACCGTTTTGATTTTTTATTCTCTAATCTAATAAACTAATTTCTAAGAAATACAAAAAAATAGATCCGACGGCCCTAAATCAAACTCAACTAATTACCTAGGCCGTCGGATCAAGGCCGACTCGGCTCGTCCGCGCCAACGGCCGAGCCGAGCCGTCGCCGACACCGTGGACCAATAGGGACTCGACACGTCGCCCACGCCGACCACGTTGACCGCCACGTCATCGTCTTCAACCTTGCGCCCGGCGACACAACGAACGGCCGAGAACGTTCCGGCGAGATCCAATGGTGAGATCTCGCCGGAATAACACCAAATCAACGCCATTACACTCGCCTCACTTCACGGATTGACATATCTAAGAATCAAACCTTTTTAACCACTAAATCGCGAGAATCAAGCTAAGCACGATCACGGCATCACAAACTTCACCACCGACGATTCGAGCATAACTACCAAATTAATTCACAAGATCAGTTCAAATGAGGTTTAGAAACCTTACCTGCAGGTCCGATTGACCTGGTTTGGTCTAGGATTTCCTAGACAGGCTTCGACAGGAAACGGCGATGGAGGTTGGGTTTCGCGGACTCGATCGGCGGGTTTTATACAAAATCAAAGCGTAACGGATATACAGAGGTGATCAGCAATGCACAAGGATGAAAACGCACAAAGTAATTGCAAGAATCGTTCGTGAATCAATGCGATGCCATGATCGTGCCGAGCCGAGGTCGAGAAATCGACTTACCGATTTAGGACGTCTCCGGCTGATTGAGCTGGTGCGATCAACTCGTCCTAGCTCGGAGGAAGTTCCGGTGATGATCCGCCGCACCGATTCGACCTGGATTGGCCGGGCCGAAGAGTCACAGGTTCGGTCCGGGCTCCGGCGAAGACTTCGACCGAGAGCGTCTCTCTCTCGCTTTTTCTCTCTCTCTCTCTATTTTGATACTTGGCCAGCACGAATGAACCTCTCCTTGCCTCCGGAATCTTCTTGGCCTTTTATACCCGGTTTCAAATTTGAGCGCGCACGGGAGCTCGAGTTGGCCGAAGCTCTCACGTGCCAATCGCACGTCAAATGGCTCGCCGGACGGTGACGAAATCGGTTGTGATTCCGTCACGATCCGTTAAGTCTTAAATCGCCGGCAAACGAGCACGAATTTGACACTATTTTGAGAGTGTTGACTTTCGGACGCCGGGAGCCTTTGACCGGCGATTCCGATCGTCTCCGCGGCCATTGGCCGTGCCGCCGTGACCATCAACGCTCCTCACCCCCGCAAAACAAAACCCCCATGTTAATTAGATCAATTATGGTCGAATTGCCCTTCAATTTGATCAATGAAACTCGTCGTCCAAAACCGCAAATCACGCGGGTAAGAGGTTGAAGATGAAGTATCATGCTCGGACCGGTTCGACCGGTCCGTCCGACCGGCGGTCGACCGGTCTCGAACCGGTTCGCACGATAAGAAAATTCATGCAATTTTCAAAATTAAACAAAATCGGTTGGGAATTTTCACAATTAAACCTCAAAATTGCACTTAGGGGCCTGAATATTATCTAGAAATGCAACTTTTCCCAAAAGTTCTCACCAATTTATGCAAAAACCCCAAATTTTTTTAATTTGCCCAAATTAGGGAAATGTTCAATTGGATGTCAATTTGATAAAATTGGACTACGAGACCCATACCAATCGATTCAGAATGTTCAAAAACCTTATGGGTAGCCCAATTGTGTATAGAAAGTTCCTCAATTGAAAGTAATTTCAAAAATTGGCCAATTGAGGGACTAAATTGCAAATAATTTGGAAATTTTGTGCAATCTGTGCAATTCGCGCAATTTAGGGTGCAATTGATCAAATTGAAGTTCAAAGGGACCACAATTGAATGTCTAGACTCCAAATGTGCAAAAATTGCAAATAAAAAGACTCAATTGGTATTTTTTATGCAAATCCAACCTTAGGCATTGTGAAGAAACACCTAAAATTGAACTTAATTTTCAATTTTTCTTGAGGTCAATATGAAAATGGAATTAAAAGAAAAATATTGGATATTTTTTTGTATTTTTGTGACCTCGAAAGGTATTTTTTTATGCATTTTCTAATATTTTCCTATTTTCCGAAAATATTAAAAAAAAAGTGAAAAATATGAAAAATTATTTTTTGTTCCAAATTGGTTCCTTATGCTTGGCCAAGGCTTCCAATGTTGATTTTTAATTTTTTTGATTTTTTCGTGAATTTTTAGTAATTTTAGAAAATAAAACTAAAGGAAAACCGACTAAAAATTCGGGTGTCAACAATGGACACGTGTGGATGGCTCGGCCAAACTCTCCCGTGCACGCGCCATTTCAAAATTTGATATAAAGGGGGGAAGAAAGTTTCTCGACGCGATGAGGAGGTTCATTTGCTCGCACAAGCCTAACATACTAGAGAGAGAGTGAGTAGAAAGAGAGAGAAAGCTCTCGGCGATCGCCATTGAAGAAAGCTCGAGCTCGAGCCGCACATCGCTCGCCAGGCTGATCCAGAGCAAATCAAGGCCAGCCACCACTTCCAAAAGCTTGTTCGCGCCTCCGGGAAGCTATCGCATCAAGCCAATTAGCCTACGATCTCCGGAATCGGTGAGGTGAGCTCTCGATCTCTTCATTGCTCGATCATGGCACCTCATTATCCCGAGCATGATTATTGAAATTGGTGTGTGCCTTTTACTTTGAGAACCTCACTACCCACGATCGAAACCTTTCTCTGCATTGATTTTGCCCGAGTCGCCTCAATCAAACCTCCAACACCTCGCGGTCCGGTCGATCTTCGGCCGTGCTATTCTAGCAACCGCGGGTTCGATCCGAACCCAAGGTAAATATCCCGAACTTGCCTTGAATGATTTTGAAGCTTTAATTCGATTGTTATGCTCTGTATGTCAAGATTGAGGACTGCAACTAGGTGACTGTGTATGTTCATTTTGTGTCGATTCTGTGGGTGAAATCGTCCGATTTTTGACTATGTTGATCCGAGGGTTGAGGCGAGTCGATCGGCGGTGGTTTCACGTCGATCCGGCGAGATCTCGCCGGAGAAACCACAGCCGTCCATTCGGTGTCGTTGAGAGGTTGAAGAAGGTGCTGATGTGGCGTGGTCAACGGGTCAGACGTCTACGTGTCGAGCTCCGGTTGGGCCAGCTCACGTCCGAGTTAGCTCGGCCGTTGGCGCGAGCGAGCCGACTCGGACTCAATCCGACGGCCGGGATTATTAGATGAGTTTGATTTAGGGCCGTTGGATCTTTATTTTGTATTTTCGAAATTTCGTTTAATTAGATAGAAATTAGAAAATAGATGAAACTGTGTCGTTTTGGCCTTTAGAGTAGATGGACGGCTTAGATCAAGTTCTAGGTTTAATCTTCATCGTCCATCTCATTGTTTGGTGTGACGCCGTTTAAGACCGAGACCGGAAGCGTCGTCGTTTAAGTCCGAATAGGGTTGAACGGCTCAGATCTAGCTTTAGGTTTAATCGTGGCCGTTCAGAGTAATGAGAGATGCGACGTCGTTTTGATCTAGATAGAATGCACGGCTGAGATTAGATCCAGGGGAAATCGTGACCGTCTGTTAGTTTAGTTATACGGCGTTGTTTAGTATAGTAGGAGTCGACGGTTGAGATGAAGTCTGAAGATCTAATCTTGACCGTCCGTTCGATTGGCAAATGCGGCGTCGTTTCTGAGTTTGTAGTCTGGAACGTCGTCGTTTCACTTAGGCGAAGGCCGACGGCCGAGATTGATTCCAAGATTGATCTCGGCCGTCCATTCTTTTTTAATATTTCTAATAATAGGAAAATAGTTTCGGAAAATCAAAAAATAAATAGAAAATAGAGGACGGCGTCGTTTTTATGTTGAGCGGGTAGTCTGCAGGCGGTCGGACCGGGTTGACCGGGTTGACCCGGTCCGGTTTAATAATAAAAAATTAATAAAAAATAAAAAGAAATTTCCAAAAATTGTAAAAATACTTAAAAAATTCATAAAAATTCCTAGATTTTCACAAAAAATTTCTAAAATTTCCTAGATCGATTCAGGACTCATAAAGTCTGGATCGAAAGTTTTGGGCCTTTGAGGGTCGATCTGTATCGATCCGGAAAATTTCTAATTTTCAAAAAATAAATAAAAAATTCAAAAAAAAAATAGAAAAAATTAGAAAAATTCTGAAAAATCAAAAAAATAGGAAATGGCCACATTCAACTGGCCAACCCCGATTTTATGTTTTTCGGGTCCCGAACCCCTAAAAATGACCATTATACCCTTCCGGGCCTTTCGCCCCAAATTTTCCCAAACCATCCCCGGAACCCGAACCCGATGTTTCTGTGGGTCGATAGGGCCATTTTAGATATGCCTATATGATTGATTGATTTGATTGATTTTGATTGTCTTGATTGCGCTTTTAATTTTTCTGATTGTGATTGATAGGAATAGAAAATTCCCATTTGCATGAAAACTTAGAACTGTTAGGGCCTACCTCACCCGATATCGCATCCGCATGAACTCGTAGGTTAGAAAATCACTCAACATCGGTAACCGAAAGGGCGTCGATTAAAATTTTGGCGTAACCAAGTCCCCGGACTCAATAATCTCTGGTTTTCGCGGAACCAAACGGTTTCTCCCGACCGCTCGGTAAGGTTTTCCGATCGTACCTTCCAATAAACCGATCGGTGGCGACTCCAATTGCATGTACACCTCGCACATGCCACCCGACCACACAAGGTCAATTTCGATATTTGATAAATTTTACCCGATATCGCGATTCGAGTAATAGGTCTTGGGAGAGACCCGCGATCCTAAAAAATACCCCGCCGACAACCGGGGTCCTATAAAAAAATTAAAAGAGGGATCGGTTCGTTAACCTTCCGCCGGACGGAGGGTCGCGAAAGATCGGCGACTCCACTGGGGAACGATTAAGAGGACTTAAGCCGATAAAAATGTTGAGTGTTTTCTAATCCCGTTTTCTCGAGATGCTCTTGAAGATAAGGTACGTCCACTAACAAAAAGTGTTAAATGTTGATGCAGATGGGAGTTATAAGGGGTGACGTCCGTGTTAACCCTTTTGATGCAGATATGGTGTTTTGGATTGTGTGCTTATTTATGTCCATATTGAAGCGGTGTTTTGAATATAAATTGTTGTGCATGTCTTGCATATTTTGAGGATCACGACACTGCACACACAAGCGCCTAAACCCGAGCCGCGAATCACCTTTATAGGTCGCCATAGATAGGGATCGGTATGCGAAGCTCTCGTGTTTGATTGCACTTGGGTTGACCATATTTGATCCCGCTCGCTATGCGAGATCGATGATCCTACCCACTTGTTGTTTAATTGCGCTTGTGGGCGGCTCATCGATTCGTATAGCGGGAGCCTTTTAGGTCCATACCCAAGCCTTTTTGATTTCTTTAGAGTTGAACCTCACTTGTCACATGCGCATGTGAAATGGATGGTTGGTATACCTAAAACCAAAAACCCAAAAAAAGAGTAACACCGGTTGGTAAGGCTTTCTACCCTTTTTATTTTGAACTTGTAAATTTAAATTTTGCATATCATGCATTTCCACGACATGTCATCACAATTTGTAAGATCGTTTAAGTGATCGGGGTTTGTCGCGACCCTCCCGGAAATTTCCTTCCCGGGGGTGGAATAGGGCTAACGAGCCGATCCCTCCTTTTATAGACATATGTATGGGGGATCGCGAGTCTCTCCCAAGACCCATTACTCGAATCGCGATGTCGGGTAAAATTTTTCAAATATCGAAATTGACCTTGTGTGGTCGGGTGGCATGTGCGAGATGTACATGCAATTTGGAGTCGCCACCGATCGATTTATTGGAAGGTACGATCGGAAAACCTTACCGAGCGGTCGGGAGAAACCGTTCGGTTCCGCGAAAACCAGAGATTTTGGGTCCGGGGATTTGGTTACGCCAAATTTCATATTTGACGCCCTTTCGGTTACCGATGTTGATTGTTTTTCTAATCTAGGAATTCATGCAGATGCGATATCGGATGAGGTAGGTCCTAACAATTCTAATTTTCCATGCAGATGGGAATTTTATATCCTAATCAATCACAATCAGAAAAATTTAAAAGCACAATCAAAGTAATCAAAATCCATCAAATCAAATGAACAAGTCTAATATGACCCTATCGGTCCACAGAAATTTCAAATTGGGTGTCGGGGTGATTTGGTAAAAATTTGGGGCGGAAGGCCCGGAAGGGTAGAATGGTCATTTTTTGGGGTTCGGGACCCGAAAATCACAAAATTTCGATTTGGCCAGTTGAATGTGGCCATTTCTCATTTTTTGTGATTTTCTTGAATTTTTTCTAATTTTTCTATTTTTTGGGATTTTTATTTATTTTTTCAAAAATATTGGGAATTTTCCGGATCGAAATTAATCGACCCTTGAAGTCTCAAAATTTCTCGATCCAGACTTTATGAGTCCCGAATCGATCTAGGAATTTTTAGAAATTTTTTGTGAAAATCTGGGAATTTTTGTGAATTTTCTAAGTATTTTTACAATTTTTTTGGATTCTTGGAAATTTCTTTTTATTTTTTATTGTTTTTTTATTAAAGAACCGGACCGGGTCAACCCGGTCAACGACCGGTCAACCCGGTCCGACCGCCCGCTGACCGCTCATCACTCAAAACGTCGCCGTATACGTATTTATCTGATTTTTCTTTTGATTTTCTAACCTAATTTTCTATTATTCAAAAATATAAGAAAATAATGGACGGCCGAGATCAATCCCAGATTTGATCTCAGCCGTCGACTCGCCACTTGACAAAACGACACCGTGTCGGACACTCTCTGTCAAAACGACACCGCATTTGGCTATTACACGGACGGCCACGATCTAACTTCAACTCTAATCTGCACCATTCATTCCACTAGACCAAAACGACGCCGCGCGCCTTAACTAAATGGACGGTTAAGATCTAACCTAGATCTAATCTAAGCCGTTCGTTTTTCTCTTAGACAAAACGACGTCGCACGCTTTAATACCTTGAACGGCTGCGATCAATCCTAGATGTAATCCCGGCCGTCCACTCCCTATCTACTCTAAACGACGTCGCCGAGACTCTAACTAAACGGCACCGTTTTTTTTTTTTTTTTCATTTCTGTCTAACATATAAACTATCAAAATCCTAATCGGACGGTCGAGAATCAAACTAGCCTAATTTTCTCGACCGTCGATTTGATCCCAGTCGGCCAGCTCGCTCAACGGGCGAGCCGATTCCAGACCGGCTGGACTAATCCCGGCTCGCCACATCGATTTGTTGACCGGTTGATCGCCACCTCGGCTCGTCTTCTTCCTCTCGCGCCGCCGAGCGAATGGACGGCCGAGAGGCTCCGGCGAGATCCAACGGTGAGATCTCGCCGGATCGACTCGAAACCACCGCCGCTCGAATCATCTCATTCACTATATCAATATATTCAAAAATCACATGATTTTGTACATAGAAACTTCACTAATCGAACTCGCATGCCTTAATTTCTCGTAACCCAATCACATCGCACGAGCATAACAACCAAATCTAAGTTTCGGAATCATTCAAGGTGAGTTCGAACACTTACCTCGGGTTCGATTGAACCCGCAGTTATAGTTACGCCCGACCGAAGTCCGGCCGCACCGAGATTGGTTGGAGGTTCGACTCGCGTGGTTCGAGCAAGGTCGATGCAAAAACGAAGTGCGAACGTGATCAGTAAGGGATGAGAAGCAAAAGGCACACAAAAATTTCAAAGATCAAGCGTGAGGACGCGAGATGCCATTGATGTACAGTAGCGGTGTTTGAAGCTCAACTTACCGTTTTTGGCGGTTATAGTCCGATTGAGCTGCGCCGATCGACTCCTCCTCGCTCGGGCGAGCTTCCGGTGACAATCCGCCGCTCTAGTTTGGCCTGAATCGTCCGGGATGAAGTCGCGAGGCTTCGGCCTGCAACTTTGTCAACAGCTTCGCCCGAGACTCTCTCTCTCTAATTCTCTCTCTTTCTCTCTCTATTCTGTTGCTGCGCGAGCCAAAATGAACCTCCTCCGTTCTAGAATCCTCCTCGGGCTTTTATAGTGAGCTTTTGAAATTTGGCGCGTCGGGCGTGAGCTGGCCGAGGGTGATTCACGTGCGCCCACGTGATTTCAGGCCCGCCGGACGGTGACGGAATCACTAGGATTCCGTCCAAGTCCATTAGACGTCCGTTGAGTCAAAAACGAGCAAGAATTGCACTTGGTTTTGAAATGGTTGACTTTCGGTCGCCGGGAACTTTGACTATCGATTCCGCCGTGCTCCGGCGGCCATTGGCCGTGCCGCCGGTGGCAATCGACGGATCTTGACTTGACGAACAAAAGCCCCACCTCTATTGATCCAATTAAGCACGAATTGAACTCCAATTTGATCGTCAAAGTCCATCGTTGAACCCGCAAATGGCACGGGTGAATTTGGGGAAGATGAAGTATCGCTCGGGACCGGTTCGGCCGGTCCGACCGGGCGGTCGACCGGGTCCGAACCGGTTCGCATAGTGAATTTTATGCAAATTTCAAAATTAAACCAAATTGGCTGGGAATTTTTGCAATTAAATTTCAAAATTGAACTCGAGGGCCTGAATATTATCTAAAAAGTAGTTTTGCCCAAAAGTTCCCATCAATTTACATGAAAACCCCAAATTTTTCAATTTGCCCAAATTAGGGAAAAGTTCAATTGAGTGTCAATTTGACCAAATTGGACCATGAGACCCATTCCAATCAATTCTAAATGTATGAAAACATAGGGTGACAGTCCAATTTTACCATGATAGTCCCTCAATTAAGATTAATTTCAAAAATTGGCAAGTTGAGGGACTTAATCGCAAATAATTTGGGGATTTTTGTCTAATTCGCGCAATTCGTGCAATTGAGGGTGCAATTAATCAAATTGAAGCTCAAAGGGACTGCAATTGAATGTCTAGACTTAAAATGTGCAAAAATTGCAAATAAAAAGACTCGGTTGGTATTTTTTATGCAAATTCAACCTTAGGCATTATGAAGAAACACCTAAAATTGAACTCAATTTTTGATTTTTCTTGAGGTCAATATGAAAAAGGAATTAAAAGAAAAATATTGAACATTTTTCTGTATTTTTGCGATCTCGAAAAGTATTTTTTATGAATTTTTCAAGTATTTTCCTATTTTCGAAAATATTAAAAAAATGCGAAAAACATGAAAAATTATTTTTTGTTCCAAATTGGTTCCTTATGCTTGGCCAAGGCTTCCAATGTTGATTTTATAATTTTTTAATTTTTTGTGAATTTTTAATGAATTTTGGAAAATAAAACTAAAGAAATCGATTAAAAATTCGGTGTGTCAATTGTTTGCCCCTCTTTGAAAGTAATCTCGGTCGAGGTTGCTTTCAAAGACAAGGTGACACCTGGATCCTTAATCGACTCGCTGGGGAAAAATCTAAAGAAAACTAGTCTTGACATTCGATTGCTTTGCCTTTCTTTGTTAAAGCTCTAACTCGTGGGGAATTATTTCAGTTCATGCTCGTCTTATGTGAAAGAGAAATGAGAAGAGAGAGACTTACCCGTAGCTCACCTGTCTATGGTTTGAGATTTGTTGATCTGAGGTTGAAAAGTCGAGTGTACGGAATTACCTGTGGACGGTTTGGCGCGATTTTGCAATGGCGCCGTCCGTCCGGTGTCGAGCGGTGGTTTGAAGATTTGGAAGGAAGGTTCACCCTTGTAACAAAGGGGTTTCACCTATTTAAAATGGGTTTGACTATCCACTAGGGATTCATCATTTAAAAAAAAGGGGGCAGATCGGCTTTCGTCTCTCCACCTACTAACCGTCTGAAAGGGGAGGTTCACCCTTGTAACAAAGGGGTTTCACCTATTTAAAAAGATTGGCTATCCTCCATGCGGGGACTCACCATCTAAAAAGCAGATCGGCTTTCGTCTCTCCAGCTACTAACCGTCTGAGGGGGAGGTTCACCCTTGTAACAAAGGGGTTTCACCTATTTAAAAAGATTGGCTATCCTCCATGCGGGGACTCACCATCTAAAAAGCGGATCGGCTTTCGTCTCTCCAGCCTACTAACCGTTCGAGGGGGAGGTTCACCCTTGTAACAAAGGGGTTTCACCTATTTAAAAGAGATTGGCTATCCTCCATGCGGGGACTCACCATCTAAAAAGCGCGATCGGCTTTCGTCTCTCCAACTACTAACCGTTCGAGGGGGAGGTTCACCCTTGTAACAAAGGGGTTTCACCTATTTAAAAGAGATTGGCTATCCTCCATGCGGGGACTCACCATCTAAAAAGCAGATCGGTTTTCGTCTCTCCAAACTACTAACCGTCCGAGAGGGTGCCATCTCGAGGACCTAGGTTGACTAGTGTACCTACGGAGCTCAAACCCTATTCCAAATTTTCAAATAAGCAGATCGGTTTTCGTCTCTCCAGCTACTAACCGTCCGAGAGGGTGCCATCCGAGGACCTAGGTTAACTAGTGTACCTACAGAGCTCAAACCCTATTTCAAATTTTCAAATAAGCGAGATCGGTTTTCGTCTCTCCAGCTACTAACCGTCCGAGAGGGTGCCATCCGAGGACCTAGGTTGACTAGTGTACCTACGGAGCTCAAACCCTATTTCAAATTTTCAAATAAGCAGATCGGTTTTCGTCTCTCCAGCTACTAACCGTCTAAGAGGGTGCCATCCGAGGACCTAGGTTGACTAGTGTACCTACGGAGCTCAAACCCTATTTCAAATTTTCAAATAAGCGGATCGGTTTTCGTCTCTCCAGCTACTAACCGTCCGAGAGGGTGCCATCCGAGGACCTAGGTTAACTAGTGTACCTACGGAGCTCAAACCCTATTTCAAATTTTCAAATAAGCAGATCCGAGGACCCGGGGACTCCGGAAGACCCGCAGAAAATCCAAGTTAATCAAATCTTTAAAATGCAACTTTTCCGAGGATTTGGGGTCACCGGGGAACCCGCAGAAAGTTCAATCAAACATCATTAGTATGACAACTTTAAGTTCTTGGAAAAAATTCAAGAATTCTAGACAAATTTTCAAAGTGTATTTGTGAGGGAAATGTCTCCAATCACAATTTCAAATCTCCATCTGGGGATGGACTTTGAATGACACATCCCGAGTGTTCTTCAAAAAGGTTGTTTTAAAAAAATTTTCAAAAGGATTTTCCTTCATCCAAGAGGGCTTCTCACCATTTAGGAAGGCTTTTCTTAAAATTCAAATCGCTCACGAGAAACCTAACCTCGAGGTTTCGGGATCATTCGAGATTCATACAATCCGACTAATCGAGAAGGCATTTTAAAAGAGACCGTAATTCAAGGCCAAGTCAAAGGCTTTTCAAAGGATATTCATTTTGAAGTTTAGAAATGAATTTTGATCAACAATAGTTTCTTCGGGTCTACAAGTCAAGAACCCCGAAGTCATGATAAGACAGGATTGTACTTACCCCTTTAAGCGGTAGCTTCCCGTATGATTTCTTGCATCGACCTGAAACACCTCTTAGATCGAAAAGTTACGGTGACAGGTTGTATCTTGGTTTAAGGTAGGCTCTTTAAGAACGGCCATATTTTCAAAAGAGGGTGAACTTTGGTGATCACCTTGACATTTCTCCAGCTTTCATTTGCCTTTTGCGGAAGATTCACGATCATTCTTTTTCCAATTGATTTTGAGGATTTTCCTCTTTTCATCTTAATGATTTTTCTTTAGGATTTGCCCCTTTTCGGGATGCTCTTTTCATGGGCTTTGGCCTTGCTTTTACCAGGCACTTTGCTTTTTCTAGCCCTTTCATTCTTCATCATTTTCGCACCGATCGGCTCTTTTGAGACCAAGTATCAAAATTCTTCCGATCATGCTTTTTGACTCATTGCTGGTAATTCCTTTGCTTCGCCCAGGTGTGGGGGGTGATCACCAACAAGGGTTTAGAAATGAATATTCAAAGGCTCAAATTGGCTTTTCAAAGGGTAAGTGTTTGGGATACGTAAATGAAATGCTTTTCTTCACTTTGAGGTGTTCCAAGTCTTTGCCGAAATCACCCGAAGCTAATCACAAAAAGATTGATGCAGGTCAAGTACAATAAAGTCTTACCCGACCTTTTCTCCAAGGAATCATCCAATGAACCTCCAAATATGCCCCATTGTGGGGTGGTTCTTGACAGGGTTATATTCATAAAATTCTCCCTTTTTGGCTCGTGAGTGGTTATCAAGGGATACAAATGTGTATGGATAATTTTGAAATGGAAATGCCTTTCATCATTTAAATCCATGTAATCACCGCGAATGATCCCTACGTCCCAAAATTAAGCTCTTTCGCTCTATCACTCTCACTCATCGCTCAAGTGTGTCGGGGACGTGTTTAAGGACAAAGTTTGCCTCTTTTCATTTGAAGGATCATTCTTTTGAAAAGCTTTCAAAGCATGCCCTTTTATAGAAGCTCGGGCGTTTTCATCAAAATTCATCGTTTGCCAAATGTTCTCATCAAAGATAATATTCAAAAGATGTTTCGTAATTTGTAAGGAATATTTCTTTGAAAGGGCCTTGTGGCTCTATAATTCCAAGTTTTTTCAATTTCAAGCACGACGGCGTATGAAAATTCTTTGTAAAGAAAGAGAACCTCAAACCTGTCTTCTTCAAATATTGGCTTCGTCCCCGTAAAAACAAAAGGAAACAATCACCCAAGGTATTCAAAATTTTAAGTTCCGAAGCGATTTCTTCTCGTCTCCTTCGGACGTTGACTCCTGTCTCCGTAAAAACAAAAGGAAACAATCAGTCCAAGATATTCAAATTTTCAAATCCCGAAGTGATTTCTTCTTATCTCCTTCGGATGTTGACTCCTGTCTCCTCTTTCGGTGTCGACTCTCGTTTCCCGTAAAGAACAAAAGGAAACAATTAGTCCAAGATATTCAAAATCCGTGATCCAAAGTAATGTATAACTTCCCCTGTTTTGATCGGTTGCTCTGCAAAGTTCTTCATGATTCCCAGTCCACCTACAAAATACAAACGTATGCAAATGCATGTATGCGAGATGTCATGCAAATGCAAAATTTTCATGTGACTCATATCTCGCTCATCAACCGCTCTGAAGCTCAATTTATTTCAAGGAAAATATCTCTTCACGGCATCCGAATTCACTGGACTTGCCAATTCTTCTCCATCCATGTTTACAAGTATAAGAGCTCCCCCGGATAAGACCTTCGAATCACATAGGGGCCTTCATAATTTGGCATGAATTTGCCTCCCGGGTGTTGTGCATTTGGGAGCATTTTCTTCACAACTAGCATCCCCGCTTCAAAACTTCTAGGTTTAACCTTCTTGTTAAAAGCTCGGCCACTTTCTTCCGATAACTTTGACCATGACAGATAGCCCTTAATCGCTTTTCGTCAATCAAATTCAATTGTTCGTGTCTCCGTCGACTCCACTCATCTTCCGTGAGCCCTACTTGAGACAGAATCCTTAAAGTGGGGATTTCCACCTCTACCGGTAGGACTGCTTCCATACCGTATACCAAAGAGTAAGGAGTTGCCCCGGTTGAAGTACGAATTGAAGTTCGGTAGGCCATGAGAGCATATGGCAATCTTTCGTGCCAATCTCGATATTTCTCAGCAGTTTGGCCAATATCTTCTTGATGTTCTTGTTTGCCGCTTCCACGGCTCCATTCATTTGCGGGCGGTAAGGTGAAGAATTAAGGTGTCGTACCTTAAATTGTTCCAATAGTTGATCGACAACCTTGTTGTTCAAATTTGAGCCATTGTCGTAATGATGGCTCTTGGCACTCCATATCTTGAGATGATATCTCGCTTGATGAACTTGGCCACACTATTCGCAGTGACATTGGCATATGAGCTAGCTTCAATCCATTTGGTGAAATAATCAATAGCAACCAGAATGAAACGATGTCCGTTGGAGGCCTTTGGGTTGATAGGGCCGATCATATCAATTCCCCACATGCGAACGGCCGGGGCTCGACATTTGATGTAGCTCGGTTGGCGGCGCATTTATCCTGTCGCCGTATACCCGGCATTGATGACAGGATCTAACATGCTTGGTTGCAATCCGACTCGATAGTCAACCAAGTAATACCCGAGTCTCATAATCTTTTTGGCGAGGAGGTGGCCATTCATATGCGGTCCGCATTCCCCTTCATGAATCTCTTTCATAATGAGATTTGCTTCTTTGGAATTCACGCACCTCGCCAGGGACCGAGTCAAAGGATCTCTTGTATAGGATCTGTCCGCCGAGGAAAAATTTAGATGCCATCTTGCTTATGTACTTTTTATCTTCCGGTTGACTGTCCTGCGGGAATTCGCTCTTCAATAAGTAATTCTTGATGTCATGATACCACGGTTCTTCGTCGGGTTCCTCTTCAATGACCATGCAGTATGCAGGTTGCTCTAAAATATCAATCCTTAATGGCTCTATCTCAAGACCATTTTGCACTTGTAACATTGCTGATAATGTAGCCAAAGCATCAGCAAAATGGTTCGAGTTCTCGCGAGATATTCGAAAGTAATCTCCTCAAAGTGTTGGATCGGCTCTTCGAGGTATTTATGATAAGGAATAAGCTTGGGATCCTTTGTCTTCCACTCCCCTTGAGTTTGTAAAATGATTAGCATGGAATCTCCATATACCAAGTAGCTTCTTCACCTTTAATGAGATGGCTAATTGTAATCCTAGTATGCGAGCTTCATATTCGGAAATGTTGTTGGAGTAGGGGAATACCAACTTGGCTGAAACTGGATAATGTTGATCTTCGGGGGATATCAAACCGCCCGAGCATTCGATCCAAGGTGAGGTTCACTTGCGCCGTCGAAGTACATTGTCCATTTATCTTCAGATATATTCAGGATTTGACCTCCCTTGTTTTGCTCGGAAACGTCCTTAGGAGGGTTCTCGCCTAGCATATCAGCAATCGCTCTTCCCTTGACAGATTTTTGGGGAGAGGTTTTGATATCGAACTCGAAAGCAGTATTTGCCATTTAGCCATCTTTCCCAGCAATGTTGGCTTCTCCAAAAGGTATTTGATGGGGTCATTTTCAGGTGACCAGCTCTATATGATAATGCAAGTGTATACTGCCTCAATCTGTGGAGGACCCAAACCAATGCTACGCAAGTCCTTTCCACTGTTGGGTATTTGACTTCGGATGTTGTAAACTTTTTGCTCAAATAATATATGGCCCGCTCTTTACGATCCTTGGGGTTAGTTTGGGCAAGTAAAGCTCCCAAGGACTCATCATTAACCGTCGATATAGAGTTAAAGGAACGTCGGGGATAGGAGGTACCAATACCGGAGGTTGTACCGGATATTCCTTGATCTTCTCAAATGCTTGTTGGCATTCCGCATCCCATTTCACCTTTGCACCTTTCTTTAGCAACTTGAAGAAGGGTTTCGCCGTTTCGATAGTTGGGATATGAATCTGGATATATAATTCAATCTTCCCAGTAACCCCCTTACTTCTTTAACAAGAAAGGAGTTCCTATTTCCCATATGGCTTTAATCTTGGAAGGGTCAATTTCAATACCACGGCTGCTCACCACAAACCCTAGCAGCCTTTCCGGATCTTGCGCCAAATACGCATTTCGCAGGATTCAACTTGAGCTTATACTTTCTCAATCGATCAAATAACTTCTTCAGCACTTTAACATGGTCTTCTCCAGGCTTGGACTTGGCAATCATATCATCCACATAGACCTCGATCTCCTTATGTATCATATCATGAAAAAGGGTCACCATAGCCCTCGATATGTTGCACCTGCATTTTTCAACCCAAATGGCATCACCTTGTAACAAAAAGTTCCCCATTGTGTAGTGAATGAGGTCTTGATCTTATCTTTTTCCTTCAAAGCATGATCCGATTATATCCCGAGAATCCATCCATAAAGGAGAACAATTCAAAACCCGCAAGATCGTCGACGAGCACATCAATGTGCGGTAGGGGAAAATCATCCTTGGGACTAGCTTTGTTCAAGTCCCGATAATCCACGCATATTCTAATTCTCCCATCCTTCTTCTTAACTCGGGTACGATATTGGCGACCCAATCGGCATATGGGACAGCCTCGATAAATCCAACTTTAAGGAGCTTCATCACCTCTTCCTTGATTTTATCCGCCGATTCGGGATTCATTCTTCGGGTGATTGATTTACTGGTGTGCAAGAAGGATTCGTGGGCAAAGCATGCTCCACAATCTCACGATCTAGACCCGGCATGTCAGCATACGACCAAGCGAAGATATCTTGATATTCCTTGAGTAACACCGTCATTCTTAAAATATCTCGCTGCACGGGTGTCCCTCCTATTTTCACTTCCTTGACGCAATGAATCTCCCAAATTAATAGTGATAGGTTCTTCGAAATAGGAGGCTTAGATTCTTCGAAACAATCCCATTCTTTCTTGATATCGCTCACATCAACCTCGTCTATATCAACTTCGCATGCATAGTCATCGAGCTGATATGAGTCACATATTAACCTCGTTATGTATGGGTGGGATGACATGCCCGAAATGCACCATGAAAGGTTAGTATTCAAAGATGATAAAATTGAAGGACGCATGATTCCTATCATGAAAACATTTTTCAAATTTCAATTTTCTTAGATAAGGAAAGGAGAACTAGTCCACGATCTTCCGGACATCCCGGTTCTCAAAAGCTGTTTAAAATCCTAGATCATATGGCGGATCGGGCCTCAAGTTTCATGGTAGAATCAATTGTCATCATCGGACCAATCCGTTGCTCCACATGTCCGTAATCAAATTTGAAATGTTTTTCATTAATAAATGCAACTAAGAACAATACAAGATCGCACTTCCTGGATCACAAGCATGTGACCCAAAGGGTGCTAAAACATCAAAAAGCTTTAAAGCAAATGCAGTAATCAAAATGCATTAAAAGATAAAGTTCGTAAAGAGCCTTTTACTCGGGGGTGGGGAAATCATCATCCAGCCACTCAATTATCACGTTCACCCGATTATCCAGGAACGGGTTGAATAAGTCCGGCTCTGCATCCTCGGAGATGTCTTCATCTTCCAGCCATTTGCCTCCCTTAGAGAATACCTCGAATAAAGGGTTTAGGAGCATTTTTCCTCTAGCTTTCCATACATCAGTACCTATGAAACGGCCACCTTGGCGTCCACGGCGTCCACGGTCTCCATAACGATTGTTTCGACCTCGGCCTCGACCTATGTTATTTTCCGCTACTCCATTATAACCCGGACCAACCTTGTGGCCATTTGAGCCCAAATTCAAAGGGTTACGAATTCCCCGACCATATTTCCCTAATCCAAGACCCGGAATAAATCCATTCGAGAGTAGCACTTTTCCCGCCATAGTTGCAGGTCTCGAAAGCTCGGGTATAGCCACCTTTGCATTTGGTGACACATGCATGACGGATACAATGTCAAAGGTGTGATAACTCAGCTCCTCCTCTTTTGAGGGTTCAATGTAAGGGACCATCCCTTTTAAAGTCGCTCGATGTCCCGTCTCGCCATGGACGGTGATCAACTCGACCCTTGACTACAAATTTTAACTTTTGATGCGAGAGAGGAAGGTACCGCTCCCGGACACATGAATCCACGGTCTTCCCGGGAGCGGGGTGAAGGCGCTTGGAATATCCAACACTTGGAACGGTATAGAGAAAGTTACCGGTCCAATGTCAATGTCCAGCTCAATCTCTCCTACAACATTCTTGGAGACTCCATCAAATGATCGGATGGTGGCCTTGGATGTCTTCACAAAATCTTCATTGATCCCCAAGCTTCTCAAAATGCTTAGTGGACACAAAGTTGAAAGCGGAACCATTATCAATTAAGACGTGAGGCACCTCTTTTCCGTGACACCTCACGGCTATGTAAAGGGCTTTGTTGTGGACCCGCCCTTCTTTCGGGAAGTCTTCGTCCGAGAAGGATATCCGGTCCTTCGAAGGATAGCACCCACAAAGTCTCCCAATTGCACTTCGTTAATTGTCTCCGGAACATGCACCTCATCTAGCACCTTCAAAAGGGCGTCTTTGTGCTTTTCAGAATTTTTGAAGAGATCCAAGAAGGAAATACGTGCGGGTATCTTCCGCAGTTGGTCAACGACATCATATTCACTCGGTCCTCACGATCGATTGCAACTTCTCAACCTCTTCCGCAGTTGGGATTCTCTTTTCGGAATCCACTTCTCTCGGGGGATAACATCTTCCGGATCTCATTATGGCGTCAATTTCGCCCGTTCCATAATCCCAATGAACTGCCCTCGAGTTGTACTCTTCCACAAGCGGTAATTTAATCCTCACCGGTATGATCTTTTTCGGTAGTGATTCGGATGTTGATGGTTTTTCGAACTAGAAGCTTCTAACTCCCAGCTATCAACTTTGTTCAAATCAATCACAAAACGAATTGGGGCATCTACCATCCCAATCATTCCATCCTCATGAACGTCATCGGGGTTATGTTCGGACCTGGCCTTACCGGCGTGGCATTTTCTTCATCGAAATCCCTCTCGCCTTTCTCTTCGACTCTCGGGATGATCCCTTCAATCCTCATGCCAATCTCCACCGGATGTTGGAACGATGAGTACGTGTATGCATACATGCGATCAAAGTATTCCGCCGGAAGTGACTTTAGTACAAACTCCAGCATTTCTCTCTCCGACAACGGCGGTTGCACCATCACGGCGTGTTTCTTCCACCTTCTTGCAAAGAGCTCAAAACTCTCATCTTCACCTTTCCGGATGTTCAACAAATTAGCCTTAGTGAAATAACCCCTAATCCCAGCTTCAAAGTGACGTAAGAAGTGCTCCGATAAATCCTCCCGGCTCGGGACCCGGCCTAGGTCAATTAACTAAAACCATGCTAGTGCGGGGCCCGTTAAACTTTGTCCAAAGTTCCGGATCGGTGTTTCGTCATCTTCTTGGTGGCCAACCATTTGGCGAAGATAGTATGAGACATGCGCCGGGAGGACACCCGGCGCCATTATACTTCGTGCGGAAGACCACTCTCGGGTTCACACCTTGAGGCGGGACGTTTCTTGCTTGAGTAAGTGGCGTAATCAGCTCCTTCAACTCATCCATTTTCCTCGACACGTCATCTCCTTGCTCTTGAAGTAGAGCGATCTTTCGATCTCCGTGTCTCCATGGTCCGCCGTATCTCCGAATCTGCATGCTTTCTTCTATCGCCATAGTATTCCTTTTGGTCGTCGATTGCGATAAATCTGCTACCATAGTTGTTAAATGACGCATGTGCGTCTCCAGATTAGAAAGTCGCATATCGACCTCTCGATTCTCCTGTTCATTCCGAGGAGCCGCTTGGTCCTTAACTTCATCGATCGTTCCCACAAATTCATCGCTTGCGGGGTCATCCATTCCACCCCACCCATCGGGGACTACATCTCGAGTCAACAAAGAAACTCGGGGCGCCGAATATAGCACTTTAAAGTTGTACCCACCACTATCTTCCCCCAGGTTATCAACTATTTCGCCCCTCTCTAGGGCTTTTCGCAAAAATCTTCTATCGCCTCGGCGGGCCTTATCCAGACGGACTTCATATTCGTCTATCTCTTCAATTTCTTGACCATCTTTGATGCTCATCAAATATCCCGAGGGTATTTTTAAAACAGCTCCCTCGTAGGTTTCATCGTGAACTCCTCGGATAGCATGTTCACCGCCACGTAGGTCCCCTTGAAAGCGACATTTTCCATTCTTCCTATGACGCCCAAGCTAATCAATTTTTCCAAGCAAGCCTCTTTTTGCTCCCGGGAAATACTCTCTCCTTCCGGGTATTGCGAGGCCAATGTCAAGATATCCCGCATTTTATCCATATTCACTATGAACTCCGGAACCTCCTCCTCTTCATCTCCAAAGATCGCGTTCACCTCACGATGCTCGGGTAGTGGGTTACCGCTGTACATTCGGTTCGGCTTTATCAAACTCCAGAACTTTTCCGTCGATCAATGCTTGCACCTTGAACTTCGGTAGCGAGACAGGTTGTCCGCGTTATGCCCCCTTTCTCCCATATGGTATACGCACGTCCGGGTCTCATCATACCCAGGAAATCTTGGCGGGTGAGCTCGAGGTGGCTCTTTTGCAACTAAACGATTCTCCAAAAGCATGGGTAACAATTTGGATAAGGGTCGGGGTAGTGGGGTGAAAACAACTGGGTTTTTCTTTCCGAATTCCGGTGGTTTGGAAGCGGTCCAGGAGGACGTTCCTTGGGTAGGAATTGAAGGCGAGAAATTTCGGGCTTTGGCGGATTAGGGACAAAAGCTACTTCTCCAGGTTTGCTCCCTAATATCCCTTCTCAAAGGGTATTGGCGTTTGAAAGGCGCCTCGGGTATCTTCTTCTCTCTCGGTGCCCACTCATGACGCTCCGCCACCTTGATCGGGTGTGCAAATGTCGACACCCAGAGGTGTTCAGCTTGTCGAAAAATTCAAACGGAAGGGCCTTGAGAAACAGATCTATTAGTTCTTCTTCCGGGACGGGCGGCTTTACCTCGCACGCCCGGTGCTCTCCATCTCTCGGGCGTAGGCGCGAACGGCCTCGCTCTTTCCTTTTACTTGTCCTTAAAAGGTCCTCTCTAGTTAAGGCGGTCAAAGTGTTAAACTTGTATTGCCGAAGGAACTCGTCCCCGCGTTTATCCCAATCGGCGAGCCTCTCGGCTCCAATTCAATGAACCACGCCAAGGCCGCCCCGGATAGACTTTCCCGAAAAGTGTTAACCAAGTAGTGGAATGTTGTCGAGAATCGAGACATTCGGCGCAAGTAATACTTCAAGTGCGCCTTGGGACACCCGGTCCCGTTATATCTCCTCACAAAGTCTCGGTTCCTTGTAATCGGCGGGAACCTCTATCTTTTCAAACGGTGCAACCTTATCGAATCTCGAGAGTTCATAACCCCGACTCGCCAAACACTCTTCGATCTTAGCGAGCCTCTTAATTTCCTCTTCCATTTTGAGGACTTGCTTCTCCTTTTTCTCCGGATCAATCACAATGGGAGGATCCTTAGGCGGTCTCTCCGGATTCGAGTGGGATTAGCGGCGGGCGCCGGATTAGCGTTCGCCCCATCGGATGGCCCCGCAGAGCTTGAGAGTTAGGGTCAACGGGGTATCTCCCCGGCTTGCAATCATCATTGCCTTCATCTCCGCCACCATTGTGGCGATCACATTCATTTGATTTTCCAGATTACCCACACGAGGTGCGAGCTCTTCTTGTTCCATCCTTAACTTGCGCGTTTTGCTACGAGTCCTCGTATTTATCGCTCACCTGTTTTCGGGGATATCAAATCAGTATGGGAAATATTAAAGGATTGGAGACATTGATCCGTGGTAATTGACTTTTCTATATGTATGCATGAAATGCTCATAAAAGAAATAGTATGTATTTATTACAAACCAAATTGTTCAAAAGTATCTAAAAGATAACAAATATGTAAAATCTAAATGGAGGAATGGATCTATCCAAGTCGGGGACGTTTCCACTCTTCTTGCTCTTCTCGGTCCATCGGAATCCCACAAGTATGGGTCTTCTCCCTCTTCGATATCCACCGCTCTGGATCTTCGGGAATGTACGGTTCTACTCCCGGTACATATGGTACTATGTACTCGGCTCATATGACTCTACTTCTTCAATCCGAGGAGATACGCACTCGGGTACATATGGCTCTACCATTGATTGGCGATACTCCTTAAACTTCTTGATATACTCCTTGGAAGCTACGTGAATGTTCATCTCATTATCCAAATAATCCGGCCATTCAACTTGTTGCGGTGGGGAATTCTTCAAAGCGTGAAGAATAAGCTTGATCCGGGCCCGATACAACTCCTTTGTTTCCTTAGTGAGCTTTCCTCGTGTCATATCAAATGAGAAAATCCCGGGACAAACATCCGGTGGTATCTCTTGTAGAACTCCAAATTGCCTCACCACTCGAATGGGGTAATACGCCACAGCGCCCGGTACATCCCAATAAGGGAATAGGGTTATCTTCAATACCCGAAATGCGAGCTTCTAGGATCTTGGGCCAAGTCAAACGCCATCTAATATGCTCGGGTTTCAAATTGTCCAATAGCTCAACCCACTTTTTGAATGAGTATTTGGGTACAAGGGATTGACACTTAAGGAAGGATCTAAGGGGGTGAACGTGCTCATTGATCTCATAACACCCCACCCGGAGTTGGAAAGTCTTTATATGAGAGGTGAACCACAAGTGGAGTAATCCGCTAGACGCTTGGAAAACGGCCTTTTTGAAGACTTGGAACGATTCGGGAGAGAAAAGTCTCGGCTAAGATCATGTACGAATAATCCCAGCGACAACACGCTTGTCGGCTATATGGGTTATGGAGGGGTCAAAAGTAGTTCTAGAAGTCGGGAATAGAACGAATGCAAAGAAAGCCAAGATAAACACCTTTCCCGATTTATGACCGGTTTCGGTGGGTAGAGAGGAATAGTTATCGAAAAGGAACGAGAATGTGAATTTGTTGGAATTGGACTTGTAAACTTTTTCAATTTCAGAAGTTTTAAGGCGAAGGAAACTCGATAACGAACGAGTGGAGTCCATGTCCAAAGGGGGTTGAGCTATAGTTTCTTCAAATTTGGCCCCGATAATAGCGGTATACTCCTCAAGCGTAGGGGTCAATTCCAATCCTCGAAAGTTGAATGTCATTGTTCGCGCGTCCCATGCCTTGGCTAGTGCTTGAATGAGCGCCGGTTGGTATTCCACTTTGATCAAATCTACAAGTCGTCCCAAACGTCCTTCCACATAGGCTTTGTTGACGATGTCGAGGCGATCCCACCATATAGCGAGTTCCTTGCGCGGTATTGGGATGACTTTGATGTCTCCATTCCCCATGATCTAAGAATGCAAAAATGATGATCCTAAAGTCAATTACCACGGTTTAATATGCATATGCATGTAATGTGATGCAAATGTGCTAACCAAATTCCATGTCATCTTTTGGTAACATGAGGGTCAACTACTCCCACTTGACCCAAATAAGCCAAATAGGGTAATTATGGACCAAATCTCACCCAAAGATGGCATGTAATTTGATTAGGATCGTTTAAGCGTAATCGGGGTAAAAAAAGTCGTTCACAAATTGACAACTCATGAAATTTACAAGTCTAAGTCAAAAAAGATAGAACATGACAGTATCTAGAGATGTTCGGACAATAAATGTCGATGAAAGTACATAATAGACTCAAAATATAATGAAACCTAGAAAATGCCCCAAAGTCGTACTAATCTAGACAGTAAGAATGGTATCCTCATCCGATGAAATCTCTACTATCTCGGGAAGCTTGATATCTTCTTCATCATCGGAGGATATGGTGATGATTTCCTTCTTCTTAATCGGGGAATGTTTTGGGGCCGTCTTGGTAGCATGAGGCTTCCTCGCCAACTTCATGTACAATTCCCGGATTCTTTCTTTCTCGCGCTCGAGCTCCAAATATCGTCCACATCGGGTATAATCGCAACTCTCGCTACGGATGCGGTTCCGTCCGTTGAGCTCTCGTCCGTGAACAAATCCGAAAACTCGGAATGTAGCGGGTACTCGGTCTTCGCGTCGAATGGTCTTCCGCTCCCATGTGAATACATCGGGTACATCAACACGACTTTGGGGCGCCATCTATCCGAAAAAGGAAAATTTGACTTTCAACCCCGATCACTTAAACGATCTTACAAATTGTGATGATATGTAGTGGAAATGTATGATATGCAAAATTTAAATTTACAAGTTCAAAATAAAAAAGGGTAGAAAGCCTTACCAACCGATGTTACTCTTTTTTTGGTTTTTGGTTTTAGGTATACCAACCATCCATTTCACATGCGCATGAGACAGGTGAGGTTTAACTCTAAAGAAATCAAAAAGGCTCGGGTATGGACCTAAAAAGGCTCCCGCTATACAAATCGAGGGGCCGCCCACAAGCGCAATCAAACAACAAGTGGGTAGGACCATCAATCTTATATAGCGAGCGGGATCAAATATGGTCAACCCAAGTGCAATCAAACACAAGAGCTTCGCATACCGATCCCTATCTATGGCGACCTAAAAGGTGATTTCGCGGCTCGGGTTTAGGCGCTTGTGTGTGCAATGTCGTGATCCTCAAAATATGCGAGACATGCACAACAATTTATATTCAAAACACCGCTTCAAAATTTGCATAAATAAACAAACAATCCAAAACTCCATATCCGCATCAAAAATGGTTAGCATAGACGCCACCCCTTATAACTCCCATCTGCATCAACATTTAACACTTTTTGTTAGTGGACGTACCTCATCTTCAAGAGCATCTGTAGAAAACGAGGTTAGAAAACAATCAGCATTTTTATCGGCTTAAATCCTCTTAAAGTATCTCCCCAGCTGAGTCGCCGGTCTGTCGCGACCCTCCCGGAAATTTCCTTCCCGGGGGTGGAATAGGGCTAACGAGCCGATCCCTCCTTTTATAGACATATGTATGGGGGATCGCGAGTCTCTCCCAAGACCCATTACTCGAATCGCGATGTCGGGTAAAATTTTTCAAATATCGAAATTGACCTTGTGTGGTCGGGTGGCATGTGCGAGATGTACATGCAATTTGGAGTCGCCACCGATCGATTTATTGGAAGGTACGATCGGAAAACCTTACCGAGCGGTCGGGAGAAACCGTTCGGTTCCGCGAAAACCGGAGATTTTGGGTCCGGGGATTTGGTTACGCCAAATTTCATATTTGACGCCCTTTCGGTTACCGATGTTGATTGTTTTTCTAATCTAGGAATTCATGCGGATGCGATATCGGGTGAGGTAGGTCCTAACAATTCTAATTTTCCATGCGGATGGGAATTTTATATCCTAATCAATCACAATCGGAAAAATTTAAAAGCACAATCAAAGTAATCAAAATCCATCAAATCAAATGAACAAGTCTAATATGACCCTATCGGTCCACGGAAATTTCAAATTGGGTGTCGGGGTGATTTGGTAAAAATTTGGGGCGGAAGGCCCGGAAGGGTAGAATGGTCATTTTTTGGGGTTCGGGACCCGAAAATCACAAAATTTCGATTTGGCCAGTTGAATGTGGCCATTTCTCATTTTTTGTGATTTTCTTGAATTTTTTCTAATTTTTCTATTTTTTGGGATTTTTATTTATTTTTTCAAAAATATTGGGAATTTTCCGGATCGAAATTAATCGACCCTTGAAGTCTCAAAATTTCTCGATCCAGACTTTATGAGTCCCGAATCGATCTAGGAATTTTTAGAAATTTTTTGTGAAAATCTGGGAATTTTTGTGAATTTTCTAAGTATTTTTACAATTTTTTTGGATTCTTGGAAATTTCTTTTTATTTTTTATTGTTTTTTTATTAAAGAACCGGACCGGGTCAACCCGGTCAACGACCGGTCAACCCGGTCCGACCGCCCGCAGACCGCTCATCACTCAAAACGTCGCCGTATACGTATTTATCCGATTTTTCTTTTTGATTTTCTAACCTAATTTTCTATTATTCAAAAATATAAGAAAATAATGGACGGCCGAGATCAATCCCAGATTTGATCTCGCCCGTCGACTCGCCACTTGACAAAACGACACCGTGTCGGACACTCTCTGTCAAAACGACACCGCATTTGGCTATTACACGGACGGCCACGATCTAACTTCAACTCTAATCTGCACCATTCATTCCACTAGACCAAAACGACGCCGCGCGCCTTAACTAAATGGACGGTTAAGATCTAACCTAGATCTAATCTAAGCCGTTCGTTTTTCTCTTAGACAAAACGACGTCGCACGCTTTAATACCCCGAACGGCTGCGATCAATCCTAGATGTAATCCCGGCCGTCCACTCCCTATCTACTCTAAACGACGTCGCCGAGACTCTAACTAAACGGCACCGTTTTGTTTTTTTTTTTTCATTTCTGTCTAACATATAAACTATCAAAATCCTAATCGGACGGTCGAGAATCAAACTAGCCTAATTTTCTCGACCGTCGATTTGATCCCGATCGGCCAACTCGCTCAACGGGCGAGCCGACTTCAGACCGAGCCGGACTAATCCCAGCTCGCCACATCAGATTTGTTGACCGGTTGATCGCCACCTCAGCTCGTCTTCTTCCTCGCGCCCGCGAGCGAATGGACGGCCGAGAGGCTCCGGCGAGATCCAACGGTGAGATCTCGCCGGATCGACTCGAAACCACCGCCGCTCGAATCATCTCATTCACTATATCAATATATTCAAAAATCACATGATTTTGTACATAGAAACTTCACTAATCGAACTCGCATGACCTTAATTTCTCGTAACCCAATCACATCGCACGAGCATAACAACCAAATCTAAGCTTGAGAATCATTCAAGGTGAGTTCGAACACTTACCTCGGGTTCGGATTGAACCCGCAGTTGATAGTTACGCCCGACCGAAGTCCGGCCGGACCGAGATTGGTTGGAGGTTCGACTCGCGTGGTTCGGGCAAGGTCGATGCAAAAACGAAGTGCGAACGTGATCAGTAAGGGATGAGAAGCAAAAGGCACACAAAAATTTCAAAGATCAAGCGTGAGGACGCGAGATGCCATTGATGTACAAGAGCGGTGTTTGAAGCTCAACTTACCGTTTTGGCGGTTATAGTCCGATTGAGCTGCGCCGATCGACTCCTCCTCGCTCGGGCGAGCTTCCGGTGACAATCCGCCGCTCTAGTTTGGCCTGAATCGTCCGGGATGAAGTCGCGAGGCTTCGGCCTGCAACTTCGTCAACGGCTTCGCCCGAGACTCTCTCTCTCTAATTCTCTCTCTTTCTCTCTCTATTACATTCTTTGCGCGAGCCAAAATGAACCTCCTCCGTTCTAGAATCCTCCTCGGGCTTTTATAGTGAGCTTTTGAAATTTGGCGCGTCGGGCGTGAGCTGGCCGAGGGTGATTCACGTGCGCCCACGTGATTTCAGGCCGCCGGACGGTGACGGAATCACTAGGATTCCGTCCAAGTCCATTAGACGTCCGTTGAGTCAAAAACGAGCAAGAATTGCACTTGGTTTTGAAATGGTTGACTTTCGGTCGCCGGGAACTTTGACTATCGATTCCGCCGTGCTCCGGCGGCCATTGGCCGTGCCGCCGGTGGCAATCGACGGATCTTGACTTGACGAACAAAAGCCCCACCTCTATTGATCCAATTAAGCACGAATTGAACTCCAATTTGATCGTCAAAGTCCATCGTTGAACCTGCAAATGGCACGGGTGAATTTGGGGAAGATGAAGTATCTCGTTCGGGACCGGTTCAGCCGGTCCGACCGGCGATCAGACCGGTCCGAACCGGTTCGGATAAAGTGAATTTTATGCAAATTTCAAAATTAAACCAAATTGGCTGGGAATTTTTGCAATTAAATTTCAAAATTGAACTCAGGGGCCTGAATATTATCTAAAAAAGTAGTTTTGCCCAAAAGTTCCCATCAATTTACATGAAAACCCCAAATTTTTCAATTTGCCCAAATTAGGGAAAAGTTCAATTGAGTGTCAATTTGACCAAATTGGACCATGAGACCCATTCCAATCAATTCTAAATGTATGAAAACATAGGGTGACAGTCCAATTTTACCATGATAGTCCCTCAATTAAGATTAATTTCAAAAATTGGCAAGTTGAGGGACTTAATCGCAAATAATTTGGGGATTTTTGTCTAATTCGCGCAATTCGTGCAATTGAGGGTGCAATTAATCAAATTGAAGCTCAAAGGGACTGCAATTGAATGTCTAGACTTAAAATGTGCAAAAATTGCAAATAAAAAGACTCGAGTTGGTATTTTTTATGCAAATTCAACCTTAGGCATTATGAAGAAACACCTAAAATTGAACTCAATTTTTGATTTTTCTTGAGGTCAATATGAAAAAGGAATTAAAAGAAAAATATTGAACATTTTTCTGTATTTTTGCGATCTCGAAAAGTATTTTTTATGAATTTTTCAAGTATTTTCCTATTTTCGAAAATATTAAAAAAAATGCGAAAAACATGAAAAATTATTTTTTGTTCCAAATTGGTTCCTTATGCTTGGCCAAGGCTTCCAATGTTGATTTTATAATTTTTTAATTTTTTGTGAATTTTTAATGAATTTTGGAAAATAAAACTAAAGAAAACCGATTAAAAATTCGGGTGTCAACGGGGTTGAAAGTCAAATTTTCCTTTTTAGGATAGATAGCGCCTCGAGGTCATATTGATGTACTCGATGTATTCACATGGGAGCGGAGGACCATTCGACGTGAGGACCGAGTGCCCGCTACATTTCGAGTCTTTGGATTTGTCCATGGACGGGAGCTCAATGGATGGAACCGCATTCGTGGCGAGAGTTGCGATTATACCCGTTGTGGACGCCATTTGGAAATCAAGCGTGAAAAGAAGAGAATTTGGGAGTTGTATATGAAATTGGCGAGGAAGCCTCGTGCGACCAAGACGGCCCCAAAATGCTCCCCGATTAAGAAGAAGGAAATCGTCACCATATCCTCCGATGACGAAGAAGATGTCAAGCTTCCCGAGATAGTAGAAATCTCATCGGATGAGGACACCACTCCGACTGTCTAGTTTAGTATGACTTTGGGGCATTTTATAGGTTTCATTACGTTTTGAGTCGATTATGTATTTTCATCGACATTTGTTGTCCGAACATCTTTAGATGCTATTATGTCTATCCCTTTCGACTTTATTGTACTAGACTTGTAAATTCCATGGATTGTCAAATTAAAGTTGTAAAAGCGGCTTTTTACCCCGATTGCGCTTAAACGATCCTAATCAATTATATGCCATCTTTGGGTGAGATTAGGTCCATAACTACCCTATTTGGCTTATCCGGGTCAAGTGGGAGTAGTTGACCCTCATGTTAGCAAAAGATGACATGGAATTTGGTTAGCACATTTGCATCACATTTCATGCATATTCATATTAAACCCGTGGTAATTGACTTTAGGATCATCATTTTTTGCATTCTTTTTAGATCATGGGGAATGGAGACATCAAGATCATTCCGGTACCACGCAAGGAGCTTTCTATATGGTGGGATCGCCTCGACATCATCAACAAGGCCTACGTAGAAGGACGTTTGGGACGACTTATAGATCTGATCAAAGTGGAATACCAACCGGCGCTCATCCAAGCACTAGCCAAGGCATGGGATGCGCGTACAATGACATTTAACTTCCGAGGATTAGAATTGACCCCTACACTCGAAGAGTATACCGCTATTATCGGGTCCAAATTTGAAGAACGAATAGCTCAACCCCCTTTGGACATGGACTCCACTCGTTCGTTATCGAGTTTTCTCCGTCTTAAAACTTCCGAGATTGAAAAAGTTTATAAATCCAATTCTAACAAGTTCACCTTCTCGTTCCTTTTCGACAATTATTCCTCTTTACCCACCGAAACCGGTCATAAATCGGGAAAGGTGTTCATCTTGGCTTTCTTTGCATTCGTCCTATTCCCAACTTCTAGAACTACCTTTGACCCTTCCATAACCCATATAGCCGGACAAGCATGTTGTCGCTGGGATTATTCGTACATGATCTTAGCTGAGACCTTTCTTTCCTTAAATCGTTCCAAAACTTCGAAAAAGGCCGTTTTCCAAGCGTCTAGTGGGCTACTCCACATGTGGTTCACCTCTCATATAAAGACTTTCCAACTCCGAGTGGGGTGTTATGAAATCAATGAACACGTCCACCCTCTTAGATCCTTCCTCAAGTGTCAATCCCTTGTACCCAAATACTCGTTTAAAAAATGGGTTAAGCTATTGGACAATTTGAAACCCGAGCATATTAGATGGCGTCTGACTTGGCCTAAGATTGTGGAGGCTCGCATTATGGGTGTGGAAAATAGTCTTATCCCCCTATTAGGATGTATTGGCGCTGTGGCATATTACCCCATCCGAGTGGTAAGGCAATTTGGAGTTTTACGGGAAGTGCCACCGGATGTTTGTCCTGGGATTTTCTCGTTTGACATGACACGAGGAAAGCTTACAAAAGAAGCAAAGAAGTTATATCGGGCTTGGATCAAGCTTATTCTTCACGCTTTGAAGAATTCCCCGCTGCAACAAGTTGAATGGCCGGATTATTTGGATGATGAGATGAACATTCATAGAGCCTCCAAGGAGTATATCCAGAAATTTAAGGAGTATCGCCAATCAATGGTGGAGCCATATGTACCTGAGTGCGTATCTCCTCGGATTGAAGAGGTGGAGTCATATGAGCCAGAGTATATAGTACCGTATGTACCGGGGGTAGAGCCGTACATTCCCGAGGATCCGGAGCAGTGGATGTCGGAAGAAGGAGAAGACCCATACTTGTGGGATTCCGATGGATCAGAAGAACAAGAAGAGTGGAAGCGTCCTAGACTTGGATAGATCCATTCCCCCATTTAGATTTTACATATTTGTTGTCTTTTGAACACTTTTGAACACTTTGGTTTGTAATAAATACATATTATTCCTTTTATGAGTATCTCATGCGTACATATAGAAAAGTCGGTTACCACGGATCTGCACCTCCAAATCCTTTAATCTTTTCCATACCGATTTGATATTCTGAAAACGGGTGAGTGATAAATACGAGGACTCGTAGCAAAACGCGCAAATTGAGGATGGAACAAGAAGAGCTCGCACCTCGTGTGGGTAATCTGGAGAACCAAATGAATGTGATCGCCACAATGGTGGCGGAGATGAAGGTGATGCTGATCGCTAGTCAGGGGAGATACCTTCTCAACCCTAATTCTCAAGCCCCTGCGGGGTCATCTGATGGAGCGAACGCTAATCCGGCGTCCGCCGCTAATCCCACTCTGAACCGGGAGCGGCTGCCTAAGGATCCTCCCGTTGTGATCGACCTAGAGAAAAAGGAGAAACAAGTCCTCAAAATGGAAGAGGAAATTAAAAGGCTGGCTAAGATCGAAGAATGCTTGGCAAGTCGGGGTTATGAACTTTCGAGGTTCGACAAGGTTGCACCGTTCGAGAAGATAGAGGTTCCTGCCGACTACAATGAACCAGATTTTGTGAGCAAATATAATGGGACCGGGTGTCCCAAGGCACACTTGAAGTATTATTTGCGCCGAATGTCGCAATTCTCCGATAACATCCCCCTGCTAGTCAATACCTTCCGGGAAAGCCTATTTGGGGCAGCCCTGGCGTGGTTCATTGAATTGGAGCCATAGAGGCTCGCCGATTGGGACAAACCGGCAGACGAGTTCCTTCGGCAATACAAGTTTAACACTTTGACCGCCCTCACTAGAGAGGACCTTCTGAGGACCGTGAAAGGGAAGAGCGAGGCCGTTCGCTCCTACGCCCAAAGATGGAGAGCGTTGGCTGTGTAGGTAAAGCCGCCCGTCCCGGAAGAAGAACTAATAAACCTATTTCTCAAGGCCCTTCCCTTTGAGTTTTTCGACAAGCTGAACACCTCCGGGTGTCGGACATTTGCGCACCCGATCAAGGTGGCAGAGCACCACGAGTGGGCACTAAGGGAGAAGAAGATACCTGAGGCGCCTTTCGGACGCCAATACCCTTTGAGAAGGGATAATAGGGAGCAAACTAGAGAAGTTGCCTTTGTCCCTAACCCGCCAAAGCCCAAAAATTTCTCACCTTCAATCCCTACCCAAGGAACGTCCTCCCGGACGGCTTCCAAACCACCGGAATTCAGAAAAAAGAACCAAACTGTTTTCACCCCACTACCCCGACCCTTATCCAAATTATTACCAATGCTTTTGGAGAACCGCTTAGTTGCAAAAGAGCCACCTAGAGCTCACCCGCCAAGATTTCCTAGGTTTGATGAGACCCGGACGTGCATATACCATATGGGAGAAAGGGGACATAACGTGGACAACTGTCTCGCTCTCAAGTTTAGAGTACAAGCGTTGATCGACGGTAAGGTTTTGGAGTTTGACAAAACGGAACCGAATGTGCAACGGAACCCGTTACACGAGCATCGCGAGGTGAACGCAATTTTTGGAGGCGAAGAGGAAGAGGTTCTGGAGTTCATAGTGGATATGGGTAAAATGCGGGATGTCTTGACATTGACCTCACAATATCCGGAAGGAGAAAGTATTTCCCGGGAGCAAAAGGGGGCTTGCTTAGAAAAGTTGATCAATCTGGGCGTCATAGGAAAAATGGAAGATGTCGCTTTCAAAGGGACCTACGTGGCGGTAGACATGCTGTCTGAGGAGTTCGTGATGAAACCTACGAGGGGAGCTGTTTTGAAAATACCCTCGGGATATTTGATGAGCATCAAAGATGGCCAAGAAATTGAAGAGATAGACGAATATGAAGTCCGTCTGGATAAAGCACGCAGAGGTGATAGAAGATTTATGCAGAAAGCTCTCGAGAGAGGAGAAATAGTGGACAATCTTGGAGAAGATAGTGGCGGTTATAACTTTAAAGTGCTATATTCGGCGCCCCCGAGTTTCTTTTTGAACTCTGGAGAAATTGTTCTTGACGGGTGGGGCGACATGGATGACCCCTCAAGTGAGGAATTTGTAGGAACGGTCGATGAAGTTAAAGACCAAGCGGCTCCTCGGAATGAACAGGAGGATCGAGAGGTAGATATGCGGGTTTCTAATCTAGAAACTCACATACGTCATTTGACAAACATGGTGGCGGATTTGTCACAATTGATGACCAAAAGGAACATCATAGTGGTAGAAGAGAACATGCAGATTCTGGAAATGCGGCGGGCCATTGAGACACAAAATCGAAAGATCGCCCTCTTGCAAGAGCAAGGAGACGATGTGTCAAGGAAAATGGATGAGTTGAAAGAGCTGATTACGCCACTTACTCGGGCAAGAAATGTTCCGCCCCAAGGCGTGAACCCGAGAGTGACCTTCCGCACGAAGTATAATGGCGCTGGGTGTCCTCTGGCACATGTCTCATATTGTCTTCGCCAAATGTTTGGCCATCATGAAGATGATGAAACGCTGATTCGGAATTTCGGACGAAGTCCGGCGGGTCTCGCGCTAGCATGGTTTGAGTCAATCGATTTGGATTGGATCCCGAGCTAGGAGGATTTATCGGAACACTTTATACGGCACTTTGAAGCTGGAATCAGAGATTATTTCACTAAGGCTAATTTGTTAAACATCGGGAAAAGTGAAGACGAGAGTTTTCAACTCTTCGCTAGGAGATGGAAGAAGCATGCTGTGATAGTGCAACCACCACTGTCGGAGAGAGAAATGCTGGAGTTTGTGCTCAAGTCACTCTCGGCGAAATACTTTGACCGCATGTATGCGTACACATATTCGTCATTCCAACATCCGGTGGAGATTGGTATGAGGATTGAAGGAATTATCTTGAGAGTCGGAAGGGAAAGGCAGAGGTGTCTGGATGAAGAAAATGCCACGTTGGTGAGGCCAGGTCCGGAACATAACCCCGAAGATGTTCATGAGGATGAAATGATCGGGATGGTAGATACCCCGATTCGTTTCGTGATTGATTTGAACAAAATTGATAGCTGGGAGTTGGAAGCTTCTAGTTCGGAAAAACCGTCAACATCTAAGTCATCACCTCGGGAAGAGATCATACCGGTGAGGATTAAGTTACCGCTTGTGGAAGAGTACAACTCGAAGGCGGTGCATTGGGACTACGGAAAAGGCGAGATTGACGCCATAATGAGATCGGGAATGTGTTATCCACTAAGAGAGGCGGATCCTGAAAAGAAAGTCCCGACTGCGAAAGAGGTTGAGAAGTTGCAATCGGTCGTAAGGACCGGTGAATATGAGGTCGTTGACCAACTGCGGAAAATGCCGGCACAGATTTCCTTATTAGATCTCTTCAAGAATTCTGAAAAGCACAAGAATGTCCTCCCGAAAGTGTTGGATGAGGTGCATGTTCCGGAAACAATTAACGAAGTTCAACTAGGGGACTTCGTAGGTGCTATCCTCTTGAAAGACCGGATATCCTTTTCGGATGAAGATTTCCCGAAAGAAGGGCGTGTCCACAACAAAGCTCTCTATATTGCTGTGAGGTGCCACGGGAAGGAGGTTCCTCACGTTCTAATTGATAACGGTTCCGCTTTTAACCTATATCCTCTGAGCACTTTGAGAAGCTTGGGGATCAATGAAGATTTCGTGAAGACATCCAAGGCTACCATCCGATCGTTTGATGGAGTCTCTAAAAATGTTGTAGGAGAGATTGAGCTGGACATTGATATTGGACCGGTAACTTTCTCTATACCGTTCCAAGTACTGGACATCCCTAGCGCCTTCACCTTGTTCTTGGGAAGACCATGGATTCATGTGTCCGGAGCGGTACCTTCCTCCCCGCATCAAAAGTTAAAATTCGTGGTCAAGGGCCAGCTAATCACCGTCCATGGCGAGACGGGACATCGAGCCGCTTTAAAAGAGATGGTTCCATACGTCGAGCCTTCAAAGGAGGAGGAGCTGAGTTATCACACCTTTGACATTGTATCTGTCATGCATGTATCACCGGATGCAAAAATAGCTGCACCGGAGCTTTCGAGACCTGCGACTATGGCGGGAAAAGTGCTACTCTCGAATGGATTTATTCCAGGTGCCGGGTTAGGGAAACACGGTTAGGGAATCCGTAACCCTTTGAATTTGAGCTCAAATGACCACAAGGTTAGTCCGGGTTATAATGGAATAGCAAAGAATAACACGGGTCGAGGCCGAGGTCGAAACAAGTGTTATGGAGACCGTGGACACCATGGACACCAAGGTGGCCGTTTTATAGGCACCAATGCATGGAAGGCTAGAGGGAAGATGTTCCTAAATCACCTATCTGAGGTATTTTCTAGGGGTGGCAAATGGCTGGAAGATGAGGACATCTCTCGAGGATTCGAGCCGGATTTATTCAACCCGTTCCTGGATAATCGGGTGAACGTGATAATCGAGTGGCCGGACGATGATTTGCCCACCCCCGAGTAAAAGGCTCTTTCTGAACTTTATCTTTTATTGCATTTTGATTACTGCACTTATTTTCAAAGCATTTTGTTGTTTTAGCACCCTTTGGATCTCGTATCGTGATCCAAGAAGTGCGATATTGTACCGTCATTAGTCGCATCTATTAATGAAAATCATCACAAATTTGATTACGGACATGTGGAGCAACGGATTGGTCCGATGATGACAATTGATTCTACCATGAAAACTTGAGGCCCGATCCGCCATATGATCTTGGGTTTTAAATAGCTTTTGAGGACCAGGATGTCTAGAAGATCGTGGACTAGTTCTCCTTTCTTTGTATGAAAATTGGAATTTGAAAACTGTTTTCATGATAAAAATCATGCATCCTTCAATTTTATCATCTTTGAATACTAACCTTTCATGGTGCATTTCGGGCATGTCATCTCACCCATACATAACAGGTTAATATGTGACTCGGATCAGCTCGATGATTATGCATGCGAAGTTGATATAGACGAGTTTGATGTGAGCGACATCAAGAAAGAATGGGATTGTTTTGAAGAGTCTGAATCCCCTATCTCTTAAGAACCCATTACTATTAATTTGGGAGATTCTGATCGCCTCAAAGAAGTGAAAATAGGAGGACACCTGTCTGTAGCAGATGTTTTAAGAATGACAGCGTTACTCAAAGAATATCAAGATATTTTTGCCTGGTCATATTCTGATGTTGACACTCGATTTTTTAATCAATTTTCCTTTAGTTTTTATTTTCAAAAAATTCCCAAAAATTCACAAAAATCAAAAAATTAAAAAATCAACATTGGAAGCCTTGGCCAAGCATAAGGAACCAATTTGGAACCAAAAAATAATTTTTCGTATTTTTCACATTTTTTTAATATTTTCGGAAAATAGGAAAATATTAGAAAATTCATAAAAAATACTTTTCGAGATCGCAAAAATACACACAAATGCCCACTATTTTTATTTTAATTCCCTTTTAATATTGACCTCAAGAAAAATCAAAAATTGAGTTCAATTTTAGGTGTTTCTTTACAACGCCTAAGGTTGAATTTTCATAAAAAAATACCAATTGAGTCTTTTTATTTGCAATTTTTGCACATTTAGAGTTTAGACATTCAATTGCAGTCCCTTTGAACTTCAATTTGATCAATTGCACCCTCAATTGCATGAATTAGACAAGAATCCCCAAATTATTTACAATTTAGTCCCTCAATTGGCCAATTTTTGAAATTACTTTTAATTGAGGGACTATCTTGATAAAATTGGATTGTCCCCCTATGTTTTCATGCATTATAAATCGATTGGAATGGGTTTCGTGGTCCAATTTGATCGAATTGGTCTTCAATTGAACTTTTCCCCAAATTGGGAATTTTGAAAAATTTGGGGGTTTTGTATAAATTGATGGGAAATTTTGGGCAAAACCACTTTTTAAGATAATGTTCAAGGTCCTAAGTCCAATTTTGAGGTTTAATTGCAAAAATTCCCAGTCAATTTGGATTAATTTTGAAAATTGTGCAAGAATTCTTCGCTCGAACAGGTTCGGACCGGTCGATCCGCCCGGTCGGACCGGTCGAACGGGTCCCGAGCAGTGCTTCATCTTCTTCGCGACGCCCGCGTATGTGAACAGTACCAGGGTGGTTTTTGATGAGCAAATTGACTGGGCAATCGGCGGTAATCGGACCGATTAACTCGTGCGTTTTGTTCCTCGGGTGATTATGCGTCGATTGGATCCAATTTTGAAGAAAATGGCCGCCGGAGGAGCTCCGGCGAGCCAGTCAAAATCTCGGTGGCGCAAAAGTCAATGTTTCCAATTCAGTATGCAAATTGTGCTCGTTTAAGGCTCAACGGAGACTTGACGGCTTTGGACGGATTGTCAACCAACTCCGTCACCGTCCGGCGAGCCAAAAGCCACGTGACGGCACGTAAACAGGCTCGGCGAACTCCTCCCCGACGCGCGCATTTTCAAAATTGGTATAAAAGGGAGGAAGCTTCGCGAATTAAGGGAGAAGAGGCTCATTACGTTCGCGAGGTGTAGAGAGATCTAGAGAGAGAGAGAGAAAACGAGAGAGAGCTCGTTCTCCCGCTCGGTCGGTTGAGAACTCGAGCTCGATCGTGAGTTCTTGGTGAGGCCAATCTAGAGTGAATCGAAACTTGAAATCACATCCAGAAGCTTCGTCTAGGCTCCAGGATTCGATCGCGCCAACTTAATCAACCCGCGAGCTCCTAAAACGGTAAGTCGATCTCTCGACCTCGGCTCGGTACGTTCATGGCATCTCATTGTTTTGGACATAATCCTTGCAATTATTGTGTGTGTTTTGGCTCTTGAACTACGCTGATCATCTTCGCATTGTTGTTTTGTCTCAATTTCGCACATAAACTTCCAATCGAGCCTCTAAAACCCGACCGCCATAGCTCGAACCGTTGAAGCCCGCCTAGGAAATTCTAGGCCACGCGAGCTCGATCTGAGCTCGAGGTAAGTCCTCTGAACTCCCGATTGTGCTTACCTATGAAAGAATCGCTGTGATTTGCTCTGAATCTCGTTGCTCAAACTCGGTGATGACTTACTGTGTATCGCTTGATTCTCGGGATTTAGCCGATAGAAGTGTCTGATTTCGAGATATGTTGATCTAGTTGAATAGACGAATCGATTCATGGTGGTTTTGTGCAATTCCGGCGAGATCTCGCCGGAACTTTCTCGGCCGTTCGTTCGGCGTCGTCGCGAGGAAGACGATGATGCCGACGTGGCACGATCAACATTTCAAAGTCCGACGTGGCGTCTCGTGGTTGGTCCAGCTCATCGGCGACTCGGCTCGGCCGTTGGCGCGGACGAGCCGAGTCGACCCAGATCCGACGGCCAGGGTAATTACCTTAGTTTGATTTAGGACCGTTGGATCAGCATTTTATTATTTTCGAATATTAGATATATTATGTAGAAAATAAAAATAGGGAAACGGTGCCGTTTTGCCAAGATAACGCGTCGTCGTTTTTCTGTTCGAATGGACAAATGGTCGAGATCGAGTCTAGGGTTTAATCCCGACCGTCCATGCATTAGTTAGGTGACGTCGTTTTAGGAGGAACATCAGAAGCGTCATCGTTTAGGCCTCAATAGGAATGAACGGTTTAGATCTGGTTTTAGACTTAATTGTGGCCATTCGTAGTACTAATAGGTGCGGCGTCGTTTTGGTATGAGTGAAGCAACGGCCCGGATTAGATTTAAGTTTCAATCGTGACCGTCCGCAGTTTATACCGATGTGGCGTCGTTTCGTTTAGTAGAGGACCGACGGCCGAGATTGATTCGCAGATTGATCTCGGCCGTCCATTCATTTTAGTATATTCGGATATTAGAAATTAGTTTAGAAAATAAAAAAAAAATAAATAGATAAATAGGAACGGTACCGTTTTGATGTCTGGCGGGTCTGTGGGTGGTCGGACAGGGTTTGACCGGTCGTTGACCGGGTTGACCCGGTCTGGTTTATTAATAAAAAATAAAAATAAAAAATAAAAATAAAAAATAAAAAGAAATTTCCAAAAATCCAAAAAAATTACAAAAATACTTAGAAAATTCATAAAAATTCCCTGATTTTCACAAAAAATTTCTAAAATTTCCTAGATCGATTCGGGACTCATAAAGTCTGGATCGAAAATTTTGAGACTTCAAGGGTCGATTAATTTCGATCCGGAAAATTCCCTTTTTTTAGAAAATAAATAAAAATTCAAAAAAAATTAGAAAAATTCCATAAAATCACAAAAAACGGGAAATGGCCACATTCAACTGGCCCGATCCCGATTTTGTGATTTTCGGGTCCCGAACTCCCAAAAATGACCATTCTACCCTTCCGGGCCTTCCGCCCCAAATTTTCACCAAATTACCCCGAAACCCGAATTTGATTTTTGTGTGGGCCGATAGGGCTATTTTAGACATACCGAGCCTTGATTGATTGATTTGATTGCTTGTGATGATTTTGATTGCACATTAAATTTTTTCGATTGTGATTGTTAGGATAGAAAGTCTCTATCTGCATGTACACTTGAAACTTTTAGAGCCTACCTCACCCGATATCGCATCCGCATGAACTCGTAGGTTAGAAATACACTCAATATTGGTAACCGAAAGGGCGTCGATTAAAATTTCGGCGTAGCCAAGTCCTCGGACCCAATAATCTACGGTTTTCGCGGAACCGAACGGTTTCTCCCGACCGCTCGATAAGGTTTTCCGATCGTACCTTCCAAAAAATCGATCGGTGGCGACTCCAAATTGCATGTACACCTCGCACATGCCACCCGACCACACAAGGTCAATTTCGATATAAATTTTACCCGACATCGCGATTCGAGTAATGGGTCTTGGGAGAGACCCGCGATCTTACATATATAAAAGGGATCGGCTCGTTAACCCTCTCACCACCGAAAAAGCATTTTTATGGAAAAATTTTTCCGGAGGGTCGCGACAGATCGGCGACTCCACCGGGGAATCTTTAAGAGGACTTAGGCCGATAAAAATGTTGATTGTTTTCTAACCTCGCTTTTCTGCAGATGCTCTTGAAGATGAGGTACGTCCATTAACAAAAAGTGTTAAATGTTGATGCAGATGGGAGTTATAAGGGGTGGCGTCTGTGCTAACCATTTTTGATGCAGATATGGAGTTTTGGATTGTGTGTTTATTTATGCAAATATTGAAGCGGTGTTTTGAATATAAACTGTTGTGCATGTCTTGCATATTCTGAGGATCACGACACTGCACACACAAGCGCCTAAACCCGAGCCGCGAATCACCTTATAGGTCGCCATAGATAGGGATCGGTATGCGAAGCTCTTGTGTTTGATTGCACTTGGGTTGACCATATTTGATCCCGCTCGCTATGCAAGATTGATGGTCCTACCCACTTGTTGTTTGATTGCGCTTGTGGGCGGCCCATCGATTTGTATAGCAGGAGCCTTTTAGGTCCATACCCGAGCTTTTTTTGATTTCTTTAGAGTTGAACCTCACTTGTCTCATGCGCATGTGAAATGGATGGTTGGTATACCTAAAACCAAAAACCAAAAAAAGAGTAACATCGATTGGTAAGGCTTTCAACCCTTTTTACTTTGAACTTGTAAATTTAAATTTTGCATATCATGCATTTCCACGACATATCATCACAATTTGTAAGATCGTTTAAGTGAGCGGGGTTGAAAGTCAAATTTTCCTTTTTAGGATAGATGGCGCCCCAAAGTCATGTTGATGTACCCGACGTATTCACATGGTAGCGGAGGACCGTTCGACGCAAGAACCGGGTACCCGCTACATTTCGAGTCTTCGGGTTTGTCCATGGACGGGAGCTCAATGGACGGAACCGCATCCGTAGTGAGAGTTGCGATTATACCCGATGTGGACGATATTTGGAACTCGAGCGCGAGAAAGAAAGAATTTGGGAGTTGTACATGAAATTGGCGAAGAAGCCTTGTGCGCCAAGACGGCCCCGACACATTCCCGAATTAAGAAGAAAGAAGTCATCACCATATCCTCCGATGATGAAGAAGATGTCAAGCTTCCCGAGATAGTGGAGATTTCATCCGATGAGGATACCATTCCGATTGTCTAGATTAGTACGACTTTGGGGCATTTTCTAGGTTTTATTATATTTTGAGTCGATTATGTACTTTCATCCACATTTATTGTCCGAACATCTTTGGATGCTATCATGTCCTATCCCTCTCGACTTTATTGTATTAGACTTGTAAATTCCATGAGTTGTCAAATTGTGAGCGACTTTTTACCCCGATTACGCTTAAACGATCCTAATCAAATTACATGCCATCTTTGGGTGAGATTAGGTCCATAACTACCCTATTTGGCTTATTTGGGTCAAATGGGAGTAGTTGACCCTCATGTTACCAAAAGACGACATGGAATTTGATTAGCACATTTGCATCACATTTCATGCATATGCATATTGAATCCGTGGTAATTGACTTTAGGATAATCATTTTTGCATTTTTAGATTATGGGGAATGGAGACATCAAGATCATTCCGGTACCACGCAAAGAACTTGCTATATGGTGGGATCGCCTCGACATCATCAACAAGGCTTATGTGGAAGGACGTTTGGGACGACTTGTAGATTTGATCAAAGTGGAATACCAACCGGCGCTCATTCAAGCACTAGCCAAGGCGTGGGACGCGCGTACAATGACATTTAACTTCCGAGGGTTAGAGTTGACCCCTACGCTCGAGGAGTATACCGCTATTATCGGGGCCAAATTTGAAGAACGCATAGCTCAACCCCCTTTGGACATGGACTCCACCCGTTCGTTATCGAGTTTTCTCCGTCTTAAAACTTCCGAGATTGAAAAAGTTTACAAGTCCAATTCTAACAAGTTCACCTTCTCGTTCCTTTTCGACAATTATTCCTCTTTACCCACCAAAACCGGTCATAAATCGGGAAAGGTGTTCATCTTGGCCTTCTTTGTATTTGTCATATTCCCAACTTCTAGAACTACCTTTGACCCTGCCATTGTCCATATAGCCAGACAAGCATGTTGTCGCTGGGATTATTCGTACATGATTCTAGCTGAGACCTTTCTTTCCCTAAATCGTTCCAAAATTTCGAAAAAGGCCGTTTTCCAAGCGTCTAGTGGGCTACTCCACATGTGGTTCACCTCTCATATAAAGACTTTTCAACTCCGAGTGGGGTGTTATGAGATCAATGAGCACGTCCACCCTCTTAGATCCTTCCTCAAGTGTCAATCCCTTATACCCAAATACCCGTTCAAAAAGTGGGTTGAGCTATTGGATAATTTGAAACCCGAACATGTTAGATGGCGTTTGACTTGGCCCAAGATTGTGGAGGCTCGCATTATGGGTGTGGAAGATAGTCCAATCCCCCTATTGGGATGTATCGGCGCCGTGGCATATTACCACATCCGAGTGGTGAGGCAATTTGGAGTTCTACAAGAGATACCACCGAATGTTTGTCCCGGGGTTTTCTCGTCCGACATGACACGAGGAAAGCTTACAAAAGAAGCAAAGAAGTTATATCGGGCTCGGATCAAGCTTATTCTTCACGCTTTGAAGAATTCCCCACTGCAACCAGTTGAATGGCCGGATTATTTAGACGACGAGATGAACATTCATAGAGCTTCCAAGGAGTATATCTAGAAGTTTAAGGAGTATCGCCAATCAACGGTCGAGCCATATGTACCCGAGTGCGTATCTCCTCGGATTGAAGAGGTGGAGTCCTATGAGCCAGAGTACATAGTACCGTATGTACCGGGGGTAGAGCCGTACAATCCCGAGGATCCGGAGCAGTGGATGTCAAAAGAAGGAGAAGACCCATACTTGTGGGATTCCGATGGATCGGAAGAACAAGAAGAGTCGAAGCGTCCCCGACTTGAATAGATTCATTCCCCCATTTAGATTTTCGCATATTTGTTATCTTTTAGATACTTTTGAACAATCTGGTTTGTAATGGATACATATTATTTCTTTTATAAGCATTTCATGCATACATATATGTCGCGACCCTCTCCGTCGGTCCGGATCGTTTAGGTTCCGCGCGGGGCGAGTAGGGTTAACGAGCCGATCCCCCCTTTTATATATATTATATTTTATGGGATCGCGGGTCTCTCCCAAGACCCATTACTCGAATCGCGATGTCGGGTAAAATTTTTCAAATATCGAAATTGACCTTGCGTGGTCGGGTGGCATGTGCGATGTGTACATGCAATTTTGGAGTCGCCACCGATCGATTTATTGGAAGGTACGATCGGAAAACCTTACCGAGCGGTCGGGAGAAACCGTTCGGTTCCGCGAAAACCAGAGATTTTGGGTCCGGGGACTTGGTTACGCCAAATTTCATATTCGACGCCCTTTCGGTTACCGATGTCGATTGTTTTTCTAACCTAAGATTTCATGCGGATGTAATATCGAGTGAGGTAGGCCCTAACAATTCTAAGTTTTCACGCAGATGGGAATTTTCTATCCTAATCAATCACAATCGGAAAAATTAATGCGCAATCAAAATCAATACAATCGATCAAATCAATCAAACAAGGTTCGATATGTCTAAAATGGCCCTATCGGCCCATACAAAAATCAAAAATTGGGTGTCGGGGTGATTTGGTAAAAATTTGGGGCGGAAGGCCCGGAAGGGTAGAATGGTCATTTTTGGGAGTTAGGGACCCGAAAATCACAAAATTAGGGTCGGACCAGTTGAATGTGGCCATTTTCCATTTTTTGTGATTTTATGGAATTTTTCTAATTTTTTCTATTTTTTTGGAATTTTCATTTATTTTTCAAAAATATTGAGAATTTTTCGGATCGAAATTAATCGACCCTCGAAGTCTCAAAAATTTTCGATCCAGACTTTATGAGTCCCGAATCGATCTAGGAATTTTTAGAAATTTTTTGTGAAAATCTGGGAATTTTTATGAATTTTCTAAGTATTTTTACAATTTTTTTTGGATTTTTGGAAATTTCTTTTTTATTTTTTTATTATTATTTTATTATTAAACCGGACCGGGTCAACCCGGTCAACGACCGGTCAACCCGGTCCGACCGCCTCGGACTCACTCTAACCCTATACGGTACCGTATATATACTATCCTATTTATTTTTTGTATATTTTTGATTTTCTAAATCTGTTTCTTAATATTCAGAAATCTAAGAAATAAATGGACGGCTGAGATCAATCCTAGAATCAATCTCAGCCGCCGACTCAATCCGACTAAAACGACGCCGCATCTTAATACCGAACGAACGGCCGCGATTAAATGCTCTAACTCGATCTCGGCCGTCAATCCTATCTAGACCAAAACGACGACACTTCTGCATCGTTCATTAAAACGACGTCGCCTATCTAAACGAACGAACGATCGGGATTCAAAGACCGGATCTAATGCGGGACGTTGAAACTTCTGAACCACGTAACGACGCCGCTTCTGGCCTTATTCACAAAACGGCGCCGCATCACTTAAAGTCTCGAACGGTCACGATTTAACCTAGATTCAATCCCGGCCGTTCGTTCCTAATCTACCCTAAACGACGACGTATCCCCTACACTAAACGGCGCCGTTTTACTATTTTCTAATTTCTATCTAATATATCTAATATTCGAAAATAAGAAAATACTAATCTAACGGCCCTGAATCAAATCTGCCAATTTTTCTAACCGTCGGATCAAGGCCGACTCGGCCTATTCGCGCCAACGACTAGGCTGAGTCGGCGATGACTTGGACCAATCACCAAATGCCACCTAAGACGTTTGACCTGTTGACTATGCCACGTCGGCTGTCTTCTTCCTCTCGACGACACCTAAACGGACGGCCAGAAATGTTCCGGCGAGATCCAACGGCGAGATCTCGCCGGAATGACACCAAACCAACTCGACTCGACTCGTCTTAAACCCTAGATCAACATATCTCGGAATCAAGCATTTTCATCCACAAAATCACGACCAATCAAGCTTTCACGGTATCAATATCACGAAGTTCAATCGAGCAACACAGAGCATATTAGTTCGATTCCTTCACACAGAAGCTCGAAAAGGAGTATAGAAAGCTTACCTCGAGCTCAGATTGAGCTCGCAAGGATTAGGATTGCCTGGCCAAAGCTTGACCGGACCGGCGCGGGTTGGAAGTTTGACTCGAACGATTTGGACAGAATCAATGCCAAAGCAAGTTGCGACGGTGATTAGTGAGGTTCAAGAAGTAAAAGGCACACAACAATTTCAAAGAACATGCTCGAGAACGTATGATGCCATAATCGCACGGTGTCAAGCTCGCGAAGTGAACTCACCACTTTTGGAGGTTTCGGGCCAAGTGAGCTATCACGATCGTCTTACGGAAGTTCGGGCAAGCTTCCGGCGGTGGTCCGACGGCTCGATTTGGTCCGTATCGCACCTACGAAGCTCTCACGGTCAAACTCAAATCCTCGATCGCACGGGCGAGAGGATGAGCTCTCTCTCCCTTTTTCTCTCTCTCTCTAGCTTTATGTGTATCTTGCGAACAGAATGAGCCTCCCCTCGTTTCTAGAATCCTCTCTACGCTTTTATACTCGGTTTGAAAAAATGCGCGCGCGGGAGCTTGAGTCGGCGAGGTGAATCTCGTGCCATTCACATGATTTTTGGCTCGCCGGACGGTGACGGAATCACTAGGATTCCGTCCAAGTCCGTCGAGCCTCCGTTAATCACAAAACGAACGTGAATTGCAACTTATCTTGAAAACGTTGACTTTCGCCTCGCCGGATCTTTGACCGGCTATTTCGCCGTGCTCCGGCGATGATTGATGGTGCCACCGGCGACGATCGATAGCCCTAGACCCGAGGATCAAAAGCCCCAAGTTAATTGATTCAATTAAGGGCGAATTGTACTTCAATTTGATCATTGAAATCCGGCCTTCAAACCTGCAATTCGCGCAACAAGTTGGGGAAGACGACATTTGTTCGGGACCGGTTCAACCGGTCCGACCGCCGACGATCGACCGGTCCGAACCGGTTCGGACGTGTTTTAATTTTCGAAATTAACCCAAATTTACTGGGAATTTTTGCAATTAAACTTCAAAATTGAACTTAGGGGCTTGGATATTATCTAAAAATGTGATTTTGCCCAAAAGTTCTCCTCAATTTCTATGAAAACCCCAAATTTTTCAATTTGCCCAAATTAGGGAAATGTTCAATTGGATGTCAATTTGATAAAATTGGACCATGAGACCTATGCCAATCAATTTGAAATGTATGAAAACATAGGGTAACAGTTCAATTTTACTATAATAGTCCCTCAATTAAAAGTAATTTCGAAAATTGGCCAATTGAGGGACTAAATTGCAAATAATTTGGGGATTTTGCCTAATTTGTGCAATTCATGCAATTGAGGGTGCAATTGATCAAATTGAAGTTCAAAGGGGTTGCCATTGAATGTCTACACCTAAAATGCGCAAAAAATTGCAAATAAAAAGACTCAATTGGTATTTTTTATGCAAATTCAACCTTAGGCGTTATGAAGAAACACCTAAAATTGAACTCAATTTTTGATTTTTCTTGAGGTCAATATTAAAAGGGAATTAAAAGAAAAATATTGGACATTTTTTGTATTTTTGCGACCTCGAAAAGTATTTTTTATGAATTTTTCAAGTATTTTGCTATTTTCGACAATATAAAAAAAATGCGAAAAATATGAAAAATTATTTTTTGTTCCAAATTGGTTCCTTATGCTTGGCCAAGGCTTCCAATGTTGATTTTTCAATTTTTATTTTTTTTGTGAATTTTTAATGAATTTTGGAAAATAAAACTAAAGAAAACTGACTAAAAATTCGGGTGTCAACGTTTGCCCCTCTTTGAAAGTAATCTCGGTTAGAGGTTGCTTTCAAAGACAAGGTGACACCTGGATCCTTAATCGACTCTGCTGGGGAAAAATCTAAAGAAAATAAGTCTTGACATTCAATTGTTTTACCTTTGCTGTTAAAGCTCTAACTCCGTGGGGAATTATTTCAATTCATGCTCGTCTTGTGTGAAAGAGAAATGAGAAGAGAGAGACTTACCCGTAGCTCACCTGTCTATGGTTTGAGATTTATCGATCTGAGGTTGAAAGATTCAGTGTATGGAATTACCTGTGAATGGCGCGACGAGATTTGCAATGGTCGGCGTCCGTATGATGTCGAGTGGTGGTTTGAAGATTTGGAAGGAAGGTTCACCCTTGTAACAAAGGGGTTTCACCTATTTAAAATGGGTTTGACTATCCACTAGGGATTCATCATTTAAAAAAAAGGGGCAGATCGGCTTTCGTCTCTCCAACTACTCACCGTCCGAAAGGGAGGTTCACCCTTGTAACAAAGGGGTTTCACCTATTTAAAAGAGATTGGCTATCCTCCATGCGGGGACTCACCATCTAAAAAGCGAGATCGGTTTTCGTCTCTCCAGCTACTAACCGTCGAGGGGGGAGGTTCACCCTTGTAACAAAGGGGTTTCACCTATTTAAAAGAGATTGGCTATCCTCCATGCGGGGACTCACCATCTAAAAAGCGGATCGGTTTTCGTCTCTCCAGCTACTAACCGTCTGAGGGGGAGGTTCACCCTTGTAACAAAGGGGTTTCACCTATTTAAAAGCGATTGGCTATCCTCCATGCGGGGACTCACCATCGAAAAAGCAGATCGGCTTTCGTCTCTCCAGCTACTAACCGTCTGAGGGGGAGGTTCACCCTTGTAACAAAGGGGTTTCACCTATTTAAAAGCGATTGGCTATCCTCCATGCGGGGATTCACCATCGAAAAAGCAGATCGGCTTTCGTCTCTCCAGCTACTAACCGTCTGAGGGGGAGGTTCACCCTTGTAACAAAGGGGTTTCACCTATTTAAAAGAGATTGGCTATCCTCCATGCGGGGACTCACCATCGAAAAAGCAGATCGGCTTTCGTCTCTCCAGCCTACTAACCGTCGAGGGGGAGGTTCACCCTTGTAACAAAGGGGTTTCACCTATTTAAAAGAGATTGGCTATCCTCCATGCGGGGACTCACCATCGAAAAAGCAGATCGGCTTTCGTCTCTCCAGCTACTAACCCGTCGAGGGGGAGGTTCACCCTTGTAACAAAGGGGTTTCACCTATTTAAAAGAGATTGGCTATCCTCCATGCGGGGACTCACCATCTTAAAAGCAGATCGGCTTTCGTCTCTCCAGCTACTAACCGTCCGAGAGGGTGCCATCTGAGGACCTAGGTTGACTAGTGTACCTACAGAGCTCAAACCCTATTTCAAATTTTCAAATAAGCAGATCGGTTTTCGTCTCTCCAGCTACTAACCGTCCGAGAGGGTGCCATCCGAGGACCTAGGTTGACTAGTGTACCTACGAGCTCAAACCCTATTTCAAATTTTCAAAAAGGCGGATCGGTTTTCGTCTCTCCAGCTACTAACCGTCGAGAGGGTGCCATCGAGGACCTAGGTTGACTAGTGTACCTCTGGAGCTCAAACCCTATTTCAAATTTTCAAAAAGGCAGATCGGTTTTCGTCTCTCCAGCTACTAACCGTCCGAGAGGGTGCCATCTGAGGACCTAGGTTGACTAGTGTACCTATAGAGCTCAAACCCTATTTCAAATTTTCAAAAAGGCAGATCGGTTTTCGTCTCTCCAGCTACTAACCGTCCGAGAGGGTGCCATCCGAGAACCTATGTTGACTAGTGTACCTACGGAGCTCAAACCCTATTTCAAAATTTTTTTTAAAAAGGCAGATCGGTTTTCGTCTCTCCACTACTAACGTCGAGAGGGTGCCATCTCGAGGACCTAGGTTGACTAGTGTACCTACGGAGCTCAAACCCTATTTCAAATTTTCAAAGTTGAGAATCGAGGACCTGGGGATGCCAAAAGACCGCAGAGAATCCAAGTTAATCAAATTTTAAAATGCAACTTTTCCGAGAATTTGGGATCACCGGGGAACCCGCAGAAAGTTGAGTTAAATATCATTGGAATGATAATTTTAAATTCTGGGGAGAAACTTAAGAATTCCAGACAAGTTTTCAAAGTGTATTTGCGAAAGAAATGTATCCAATCACAATTTCAAATTTTTGCGAGGATGGATTCCGAATGACACATCCTGCGTGTTCTACAAAAAGGTTGTCTTAAAATTTTTCCAAAAGGGTTTTCCTTCATCCAAGAGGGCTTCTCACCATTTTGGAAAGGCTTTTCTTAAAATTCGAATCGCTCACGTAAAACCTAACCTTGAGGTTTCGGGATCATTCGAGATGCATACAATCCGACTAATCGAGAAGGCATTTTAAAAAGGGACCGTAATTCGGGCCGGGTCAAAGGCTTATCAAAGGATATTCATTTTGAGGTTTAGAAATGAATTTTGATCAGAAATAGCTTCTTCGGGTCTACAAGTCAAGAACCCCGAAGACCTGATAAGACAGGATTGTACTTACCTCTTTAAGCGGTAGCTTCCTGTGTGATCTCTCGCATCAACCCGAAACACCTCTTAGATCGGAAAAGTCTTGGTAATAGGTTGTATCTTGGCTTAAGGTGGGCTCTTTAAGAATGGCCATATTTTCAAAAGAGGGGTGAACTTTGGTGATCACCTTAACATTCTTCCAGCATGCGTTTGCTTTTTGCAATAGATTCATAATCGTTCTTTCTTCAATGATTTTGAGGATTTTCCTCTTTTCATCTTGATGATTTTTTTTAGAATTTGCCCCTTTTCGGGATGCTCTTTTCATGGGCTTTGGCCTTACTTTTACCAGGCACTTTGCTTTTTCTAGCCCTTTCATTCTTCATCATTTTTGCATCGACCGGCTCTTTTGAGACCAGTATCAAGAATTTTTCCAAATTATGCATTTTGACTTATTGCCGGTAATTCCTTTGCTTGCCCCGGTGTGGGGAGGTGATCACCAACAAGGGTTTAGAAATGAATATTCAAAGGCTCAAATTGGCTTTTCAAAGGGTAAGTGTTTGGGATATAGAAATGAAGTGCTTTTCTTCACTTTGAGGTGTTCCGAGTCTTTGCTAGAAATCACTTGAAGCTATCACAAAAAGATTGATGCAAGTTAGCACAATAAAGTCTTACCCGATCTTTTCTCCAAGGAATCATCCAATGAACCCCCAAACATGCCCCGGTGTGGGATGGTTCTTGACAGGGTTATATTCATAAAATTCCCCCTTTTGGCTTTGATTGGTTATCAAGGGATATAAATGTGTATGGATAATTTTGAAATGGAAATGCCTTTCATCATTTCAATCCATGTAATCACCGCGAATGATCCCTACGTCCCAAAATTAAGCTCTTTCGCTCCATCACTCTCACTCATCACTCAAGTGTATCGGGGACGTGTTTGAGGACAATGCTTGCCTCTTCTCATTTGAAGGATCATTCTTTTGAAAAGCTTTCAAAGCATGCCCTTTTATAGAAACTCGGGGTATTTCATCAAAAATTCATCATTCGCAAAAATCTTCATTGAGAGGGTATTCAAAAGACGTTTCTGAAATTTGAAAGGAATGTTTCTTTGAAAAAGCTCTGTTGCTTTGCAAATCCAAATTTTTCTTAATTTCAAGCACGACGGTGTATGAAAATACTTTGTAAAGGAGGAGAACCTCAAACCTGTCTTCTTCAAATATTGACTTCGTCCCCGTAAAAACAAAAGGAAACAATCGGTTCAAGATATTTAAAAATTTCAAATCCCGGAGCGACTCCTTTCTACCTCCTTCGGATGTCGGCTCCCGTTTCCTGTAAAAATAAAAGGAAACAAATCAGTTAAAAATATTCAAAATTTCAATTCCCGGAGCGACTCCTTTCTACCTCCTTCGGATGTCGACTCCCGTTTCCCGTAAAGAACAAAAGGAAACAATCAGTCAAGATATTCAAAATCCGTGATCCAAAGTAACAGATAACTTCCCTTTTGATCAATTGCTATGCAAAGTTCTTCATGATTCCCAATTCACCTGCAAAAAATACGAATATATGCAAATGCATGTATGCAAATGTCATGCGAATGCAAAATTTTCATGTGACTCGGGATCTGCTCATCAACCGCTCTCGAAGCTCAATTTTATTTCAAGGATAATATCTCTTCACGGCGTCGCATTTCTTGGACTTGTCAAATCTTCTCCGTCCATGTTTACAAGTATAAGAGCTCTCCCGGATAAGACTTTCCGAATCACGTAGGGGCCTTCATAATTTGGCATAAATTTGCCTCCCGGGTGTTGTGCATTTGGAAGCATTTTCTTCACAACTAGCATCCCCGCTTCAAAATTTCTGGGCTTAACCTTCTTGTTAAAAGCTCGGCCACCTTCTTCTCGGTAGCTTTGACCATGACGAGATAGCCCTTAATCGCCTTTCATCAATCAAATTCAATTGTTCGTGTCTCCGCCGGTCCCACTCATCCTCCGTGAGTTCTATTTGAGACAGGATCCTTAAAGAGGGGATTTCCACCTCTACCGGTAGGACTGCTTCCATACCGTATACCAAAAAATAGGGAGTTGCCCCGGTTGAAGTACGAATGGAAGTTCGGTAGGCCATGAGAGCATACGGCAATCTTTCATGCCAATCTCTATATTTCTCAGCAGTTTTGGCCAATATCTTCTTGATGTTCTTGTTTGCCGCTTCCACAGCTCCGTTCATTTGTGGGCGGTAAGGTGAAGAATTAAGGTGTCGTACCTTAAATTGTTCCAATAGTTGATTGACAACCTTGTTATTCAGATTAGAGCCATTGTCTGTAATGATGGCTCTTGGCATTCCATATCTTGAGATGATATCTCGCTTGATAAACTTAGCCACACTATTCGCGGTGACATTGGCATATGAGCTGGCTTCAATCCATTTAGTGAAGTAGTCCATAGCCACCAAAATAAAGCGATGTCCGTTTGAGGCCTTTGGGTTGATAGGGCCAATCATATCAATTCCCCACATGCGGAATGGCCATGGCTCTGACATTTCATGTAGCTCGGTTGGCGGCGCATTTATCCTGTCGCCGTATACCCGGCATTGATGACAGGATCTAACATGCTGGTTGCAATCCGACTCGATAGTCAACCAGCAATACCCGAGTCTCATGATCTTCTTGGCGAGGAGGTGGCCATTCATATGCGGTCCACATTCCCCTTCATGAATCTCTTTCATAATGAGATTTGCTTCTTTGGAATTCACGCACCTCAGCAGGACCGAGTCAAAGGATCTCTTGTATAGGATCCGTCCGCCGAGGAAAAATTTAGATGCCATCTTACTTATGTACTTTTTATCTTTCGGTCGACTATTCTCAAGGGAACTCGCCCTTCGATAAGTAATTCTTGATGTCATGATACCACGGTTCTTCGTCGGGTTCTTCTTCAATGACCATGCAGTATGCAGGTTGCTCTAAAATATCAATCCTTAATGGCTCTATCTCAAGACCATTTTGCACTTGTAACATGGCTGATAATGTGGCCAAAGCATCAGCAAAATGGTTCTGAGTTCTCGGCAGATATTCAAAAGTGATCTCCTCAAAATGTTGGATCATCTCCTCGAGGTACTTATGATAAGGAATAAGCTTGGGATCCTTTGTCTTCCACTCCCCTTGAGTTTGTAGAATGATTAGCATGGAATCTCCATATACCGAATAGCTTCTTTACCTTTAGTGAGATGGCCAATTGTAATCCTAGTATGCGAGGCTTCATATTCGAAATGTTGTTGGTGCAGGGGAATACCAACTTGGCTGAAACTCGGATAATGTTGATCTTCGGGGGATATCGAAGCGCCGAGTGCTCGATCCAGGTGAGGTTCACCGCACCGTCAAAGTACATTGTCCATTTGTCTTCCGATATATTCAGGATTTGACCTTCTTTGTTTCGCTCTAAAACATCCTTAGGAGGATTCTCGGCTAGCATGTCAGCAATTGCTCTTCCCTTGACGGACTTCCGGGGAGAGGTTTTGATATCAAACTCTAAAAGCAGTATTTGCCATTTAGCCATCTTTCCCAACAATGTTGGCTTCTCCAAAAGGTACTTGATAGGGTCATTTTCGGTGACCGGTTCTATATGATAATGCAAGTGTATACGCCTCAATCTGTGGAGGACCCAAACCAATGCTACGCAAGTCCTTTCCACTTCGTTGGGTATTTGACTTGAGATGTTGTGAACTTTTTGCTCAAATAATATATGGCTCGCTCTTTGCGATCCTTGGGGTTAGTTTGGGCAAGTAAAGCCCCCAAGGATTCATCATTAACCGTCGGATATAGAGTTAAAGGAACGTTAGAGATAGGAGGTACCAACACTCGGAGGTTGTACCAGGTATTCCTTGATCTTCTCAAATGCTTGTTGGCATTCCGCATCCCATTTCACCTTTGCACCTTTCTTTAGCAACTTGAAGAAGGGTTTCGCCGTTTCTAACAGTTGGGATATGAATCTGGATATATAATTCAACCTTCCCAGTAGACCCCTTACTTCCTTAATAGTGGAAGGAGTTCCTATTTCCCATATGGCTTTAATCTTGGAAGGGTCAATTTCAATACCACGATTGCTCACCACAAATCCTAGCAGCTTTCCGGATCTTGCGCCAAATACGCATTTCGCAGGATTCAACTTGAGCTTATACTTTCTTAATCGATCAAATAACTTCTTCAGCACTTTAACATGGTCTTCTCCAGGTCTGGACTTGGCAATCATATCATCCACATAGACCTCAATCTCCTTATGTATCATGTCATGAAAAAGGGTCACCATAGCCCTCTGATATGTTGCACCTGCATTTTTCAATCCGAAGGGCATTACCTTGTAGCAGAAAGTTCCCCATTGTGTAGTGAATGAGGTCTTGATCTTATCTTCTTCCTTCAACATAATCTCGATTATATCCCGAGAATCCATCCATAAAGGAGAACAATTCAAAACCCGCAAGATCGTCGACGAGCACATCAATGTGCGGTAGGGGGAAAATCATCCTTGGGACTAGCTTTGTTCAAGTCCCGATAATCCACGCATATTCTAATTCTCCCATCCTTCTTCTTAATCGGTACGATGTTGGCGACCCAATCAGCATATGGGACAGCCTCGATAAATCCAACTTTAAGGAGCTTCATGACCTCTTCCTTGATCTTATCCGCGCGTTCGGGATTCATCCTTTCGGGTGATTGATTTACTCGGTGTGCAAGAAGGATTGGTGGGCGAGCATGCTCCACAATTTCACGATCTAGCCCCGGCATGTCAGCATATGACCGAGGCGAAAATATCTTGATATTCCTTGAGTAACGCCGTCATCCTTAAAACATCCGCTGCGGACAAGTGTCCTCCTATTTTCACCTCCTTGACGCGGTCGAGAATCTCCCGGATTAATAGTGATGGGTTCTTCGGAAATAGGGGGTTTAGATTCTTCAAAACAATCCCATTCTTTCTTGATATCGCTCACATCAACCTCGTCTATATCAACTTCTCATGCATAGTCATCGAGCTGATCCGAGTCACATATTAACCTCGTTATGTATGGGTGGGATGACATGCCCGAAATGCACCATGAAAGGTTAGTATTCAAAAACGATAAAATTAAAGGATGCATGATTTCTATCATGAAAACATTTTTCAAATTTCAATTTTCTTAGACAAGGAAAGGAGAACTAGTCCACGATCTTCCGGACATCCTGGTTCTCAAAAGTTATTTAAAACTCAAGATCATATGGCGGATCGGGCCTCAAGTTTCATGGTAGAATCAATTGTCATCATCGGACCAATCCGTTGCTCCACATGTCCGTAATCAAATTTGAAATGTTTTTCATTAATAGATGCAACTAAGAACAATACAAGATCTGCACTTCCCGGATCACAAAGCATGTGACCCAAAGGGTGCTAAAACATCAAAAAGCTTTAAAGCAAATGCAGTAATCAAAATGCATTAAAAGATAAAGTTCGAAAGAGCCTTTTACTCGGGGGTGGGGAAATCATCGTCCAGCCCACTCAATTATCACGTTCACCCGATTATCCAGGAACGGGTTGAATAAGTCTCGGCTCTGCATCCTCGGAGATGTCTTCATCTTCCAGCCATTTGCCTCCCTTAGAGAATACCTCGAATAAAGGGTTTAGGAGCATTTTTCCTCTAGCTTTCCATACATCGGTACCTATGAAACGGCCACCTTGGCGTCCACGGCGTCCACGGTCTCCATAACGATTGTTTCGACCTCGGCCTCGACCTATGTTATTTTCCGCTATTCCATTATAACCCGGGACCAACCTTGTGGTCATTTGAGCCCAAATTCAAAGGGTTACGGATTCCCCGACCATATTTCCCTAATCCAAGACCCGGAATAAATCCATTCGAGAGTAGCACTTTTCCCGCCATAGTTGCGGGTCTCGAAAGCTCGGGTATAGCCACCTTTGCATCCGGTGACACATGCATGACGGATACAATGTCGAAGGTGTGATAACTCAGCTCCTCCTCTTTTGAGAGTTCGACGTATGGAACCATCCCTTTTAAAGCGGCCCGATGTCCTGTCTCGCCATGGACGGTGATCAACCGACCCTTGACCACAAATTTTAACTTTTGATGCGAGAGAGGAAGGTACCGCTCCGGACACATGAATCCACGGTCTTCCCAGGAGCAAGGTGAAGGCGCTTGGAATATCCAATACTTGGAACGGTATAGAAAATGTTACCGGTCCAATGACAATGTCCAATTCGATCTCTCCTACAACATTCTTGGAGACTCCATCAAATGATCGGATGGTGGCCTTGGATGTCTTCACAAAATCTTCATTGATCCCCAAGCTTCTCAAAGTGCTTAGTGGACACAAGGTTGAAAGCGGAACCATTATCAATCAAGACGTGAGGCACCTCTTTTCCGTGACACCTCACAGCTATGTAAAGGGCTTTGTTGTGGACCCGCCCTTCTTTCGGGAAGTCTTCGTCCGAGAAGGATATCTGGTCCTTCGGAAGGATAGCACCCACAAAGTCTCCCAATTGCACTTCGTTAATTGTCTCTCCGGAACATGCACCTCATCCAGCACCTTCAAAAGGGCGTCTTTGTGCTTTTCAGAATTTTTGAAGAGATCCAAGAAGGAAATCGTGCGGGCATCTTCCGCAGGTTGGTCAACGACCTCATATTCACCGGTCCTCACGACCGATTGCAACTTCTCAACCTCTTCCGCAGGTTGGGACTCTCTTTTCGGGATCCGCTTCTCTCGGGGGATAACATCTTCCCGATCTCATTATGGCGTCAATCTCGCCCGTTCCATAATCCCAGTGAACGCCCTTGAATTATAATCCTCCACAGGCGGCAACTTAATCTTCACCGGTATGATCTTTTCTCGGTAGTGATTCGGATGTTGATGGTTTTCCCGAACTAGAAGTTTCCAATTCCCAACTATCAATTTTGTTCAAATCAATCACGAAACGAATCGGGGTATCTACCATCCCGATCATTTCGTCCTCGTGGACATCCTCGGGGTTATGTTCGGACCTGGCCTTACCAGCGTGGCATTTTCTTCATCGAAATCCCTCTCGCCTTTCTCTTTCGATTCTCGGGATAATCCCTTCAATCCTCATGCCGATTTCCACCGGATGTTGGAACGATGAGTACGTGTATGCATACATGCGATCAAAGTATTCCGCCGGAAGTGACTTCGATACGAACTCCAAGCATTTCCTTCTCCGACAGCGGCGGTTGCACCATCACGGCGTGTTTCTTCCACCTCCTAGCGAAGAGTTCAAAACTCTCGTCTTCCCCTTTCCGGATATTCAACAGATTAGCCCTAGTGAAATAACCTCTGATTCCACCTTCAAAGTGTCGTATGAAGTGTCTCGATAAATCCTCCCGGCTCGGGACCCGGTCTAGGTCAATTGATTGGAACCATGCCGCTAGGCCCGTTAAACTATGTCCGAAATTCCGGATCAATGTTTCATCATCTTCATGGTGGCTAATCATTTGGCGGAGATAATATGAGATATGCGCCGGAGGACACCCGGCGCCATTATACTTCGTGCGGAAGGTCGCCCTCGGGTTCGTGCCTTGAGGCGGGACATTTCTCGCTTGGGTGAGTGGCGTAATCAGCTCCTTCAACTCATCCATTTTCCTCGACACGTCATTTCCTTGCTCTTGCAAGTAGAGCGATCTTTCGATTCTCCGTGTCTCCATGGTCCGCCGTATCTCCGAATCCGCATATTCTCTTCTATTCTTGTGGCGTTGTTCCCGGCCATCAATTGCGATAATTCTGCTACCATAGTCGTCAAATGACGCATGTGCGTCTCCATATTAGAAAGTCGCATATCGACCTCTCGATTCTCCTGTTCATTCCGAGGAGCCGCTTGGTCCTTAACTTCATCGATCGTTCCCACAAATTCATCACTTACCGGGTCATCCATTCCACCCCACCCATCGGGGACTACATCTCCGTAATCGACAAAGAAGCTTGGGGGTGCCGAATACAACACTTTAAAGTTGTAACCACCACTATCTTCCCCCAGGTTATCAACTATTTCGCCCCTCTCTAGGGCTTTCTGCAAAAATCTTCTATCGCCTCGGCGGGCCTTATCCAAATGGATTTCATATTCGTCTATCTCTTCAATTTCTTGACCATCTTTGATGCTCATCAAATATCCCGAGGGTATTTTCAAAAGAGCTCCCCTCGTAGGTTTCATTGCGAACTCCTCGGACAGCATGTCTACCGCCACGTAGGTCCCCTTGAAAGCGACATTTTCCATTCTTCCTATGACGCCCAAGCTAATCAATTTTTCCAAGCAAGCCTCTTTTTGCTCCCGGGAAATATTCTCTCCTTCCGGATATTGCGAGGCCAATGTCAAGATATCCCGCATTTTACTCATGTCCACTATGAATTCCGTAACCTCATCCTCTTCACCTCCAAAAATCGCGTTCACCTCGCGATGCTCGTGTAGCGGGTTCCGCTGCACATTCGGTTCGGCTTTATCAAACTCCAGTAACTTTTCCGTCGATCAATGCTTGCACCTTGAACTTCGAGAGCGAGACAGTTGTCCGCGTTATGCCCCCTTTCTCCCATATAGTATACGCACGTCCGGGTCTCATCATACCCAGGAAATTTTGGCGGGTGAGCTCGAGGTGGCTCTTTTGCAACTAAACGATTCTCCAAAAGCATGGGTAACAATTTGGATAAGGGTCGGGGTAGTGGGGTGAAAATAACTCGGGTTCTTCTTTTCGAATTCCGGTGGTTTGGAAGCGGTCCGGGAGGACGTTCCTTGGGTAGGAATTGAAGGCGAGAAATTTCTGGGCTTTGGCGGGTTAGGGACAAAGGCTACTTCTCCGGTTTGCTCCCTAATATCCCTTCTCAAAGGATATTGGCGTTTGAAAGGTGCCTCGGGTATCTTCTTTTCTCTCAGTGCCCACTCATGACGTTCCGCCACCTTGATCGGGTGCGCAAATGTCCGACACCCAGAAGTGTTCGGTTTGTCGAAAAACTCAAAAGGAAGGGCCTTGAGGAACAGGTCTATTAATTCTTCTTCCGGGATCGGCGGTTTTACCCGCACAGCCAGTGCCCTCCATCTCTGGGCGTATGCGCGAACGGCCTCGCTCTTTCCTTTTACGGTCCTTAAAAGGTCCTCTCTAGTTAGGGCGGTCAAAGTGTTAAACTTGTATTGCCGAAGGAACTCGTCCGCCGGTTTATCCCAATCGGCGAGCCTCTCTGGCTCCAATTCAATGAACCACGCCAGGGCTGCCCCAGATAGGCTTTCCTGGAAGGTGTTAACTAGTAGTGGAATGTTGTCCGAGAATTGCGACATTCGGCGCAGATAATACTTCAAGTGCGCCTTGGGACACCCAGTCCCATTATATCTTCTTACAAAGTCTGGTTCCTTGTAATCAGCAGGAACCTCTATCTTTTCGAACGGTGCAACCTTGTCGAATCTCGAGAGCTCATAACCCCGACTCGCCAAACACTCTTCGATCTTAGCGAGCCTCTTAATTTCCTCTTCCATTTTGAGGACTTGCTTCTCCTTTTTCTCCAGGTCAATCACAATGGGAGGATCCTTAGGTGGTCTTTTCGGATTCGTAGTTGGATTAGCGGCGGGTGCCGGATTAGCGTTTGCTCCATCGGATGGCCCGCGAGAGCTTGAGAATTAGGGTTAATGGGGTATCTCCCCCGGCTTGCAATCATCATTGCCTTCATCTCCGCCACCATTGTGGCGATCACATTCATTTGATTCTCCGGATTACCCACACGAGGTGCGAGCTCTTCTTGTTCCATCCTTAACTTGCGCGTTTTGCTACGAGTCCTCGTATTTATCGCTCACCTGTTTTCGGGGATATCAAATCAAGTATGGGAAATATTAAAGGATTGGAGACATTGATCCGTGGTAATTGACTTTTCTATATGTATGCATGAAATGCTCATAAAAGAAATAGTATGTATTTATTACAAACCAAATTGTTCAAAAGTATCTAAAAGATAACAAATATGTAAAATCTAAATGGGGGAATGGATCTATCCAAGTCGGGGACGCTTCCACTCTTCTTGCTCTTCTGATCCATCGGAATCCCACAAGTATGGGTCTTCTCCTTCTTTCGACATCCACTGCTCCGGATCTTCGGGAATGTACGGCTCTACTCCCGGTACGTAGGGTACTATATACTCCGGCTCATATGACTCCACCTCTTCAATCCGAGGAGATACGCACTCGGGTACATATGGCTCTACCATTGATTGGCGATACTCCTTAAACTTCTTGATATACTCCTTGGAGGCTCTATGAATGTTCATCTCATCATCCAAATAATCCGGCCACTCAACTTGTTGCAGCGGGGAGTTCTTCAAAGCATGAAGAATAAGCTTGATCCGGGCCCGATACAACTCCTTTGTTTCCTTAGTGAGCTTTCCTCGTGTCATATCAAATGAGAAAATCCCGGGACAAACATCCGGTGGTATCTCTTGTAGAACTCCAAATTGCCTTACCACTCGAATGGGGTAGTACGCCACAGCGCCAGTACATCCCAATAAGGGAATAGGACTATCTTCGATACCCGAAATGCGAGCTTCTACGATCTTGGGCCAAGTCAAACGCCATCTAATATGCTCGGGTTTCAAATTGTCCAATAGCTCAACCCATTTTTTGAATGAGCATTTGGGTACAAGGGATTGACACTTAAGGAAGGATCTAAGAGGGTGAACGTGCTCATTGATCTCATAGCACCCCACTCGGAGTTGGAAAGTCTTTATATGAGAGGTGAACCATAAGTGAAGTAATCCGCTAGACGCTTGGAAAACAGCCTTTTTTGAAAATTTGGAACGATTCGGGGAGAGAAAAGTCTCGACTAAGATCATGTATGAATAATCCCAGCGACAACACGCTTGTCCGGCTATATGGGTTATGGAGGGGTCAAAAGTAGTTCTAGAAGTCGGGAATAGAACGAATGCAAAGAAAGCCAAAATGAACACCTTTCCCGATTTATGACCGGTTTCGGTGGGTAGAGAGGAATAGTTATCGAAAAGGAACGAGAATGTGAATTTGTTGGAATTGGACTTGTAAACTTTTTCAATTTCGGAAGTTTTAAGGCGAAGGAAACTTGATAACGAACGAGTGGAGTCCATGTCCAAAGGGGGTTGAGCTATACGTTCTTCAAATTTGGCCCCGATAATAGCGGTATACTCCTCAAGAGTAGGGGTCAATTCCAATCCTCGAAAGTTGAATGTCATCGTGCGTGCGTCCCATGCCTTAGCTAGTGCTTGGATGAGAGCCGGTTGGTATTCCACTTTGATCAAATCTACAAGTCGTCCCAAACGTCCTTCCACGTAAGCCTTGTTGACGATGTCAAGGCGATCCCACCATATAGCGAGTTCCTTGCGCGGTATTGGGATAACTTTGATGTCTCCATTCCCCATGATCTAAAAATGCAAAAATGATGATCCTAAAGTCAATTACCACAGTTTAATATGCATATGCATGTAATGTGATGCAAATGTGCTAACCAAATTCCATGTCATCTTTTGGTAACATGAGGGTCAACTACTCCCACTTGACCCAAATAAGCCAAATAGGGTAATTATGGACCAAATCTCACCCAAATATGGCATGTAATTTGATTAGGATCGTTTAAGCGTAATCGGGGTAAAAAGTCGTTCACAAATTGACAACTCATGAAATTTACAAGTCTAATACAATAAAGTCGAAAAAGATAGAACATGATAGTATCTAGAGATGTTCGGACAATAAATGTCGATGAAAGTACATAATCGACTCGAAATATAATGAAACCTAGAAAATGCCCCAAAGTCGTACTAATCTAGACAGTCGGAATGGTATCCTCATCGGATGAAATCTCTACTATCTCGGGAAGCTTGATATCTTCTTCATCATCGGAGGATATGGTGATGACTTCCTTCTTCTTGATCGGGGAGTGTTTTGGGGCCGTCTTGGTCGCACGTGGCTTTCTTGCCAACTTCATGTACAACTCCCAAATTCTTTCTTTCTCGCGTTCGAGCTCCAAATATTGTCCACATCGGGTATAATCGCAACTCTCGCTACGGATGCGGTTCCGTCCATTGAGCTCTCGTCCATGGACAAATCCAAAGACTCGGAATGAAGCGGGTACTCGGTCCTCGCGTCGAATGGTCCTCCGCTCCCATGTGAGTACATCGGGTACAACAACACGACTTTGGGGCGCCATCTATCCTAAAAAGGAAAATTTGACTTTCAACCCCGATCACTTAAACGATCTTACAAATTGTAATGATATGTAATGAAAATGTATGATATGCAAAATTTAAATTTACAAGTTCAAAATAAAAAGGGTAGAAAGCCTTACCAACCGATGTTACTCTCTTTTTTTGGTTTTTGGTTTTAGGTATACCAACCATCCATTTCACATGCGCATGAGACAGGTGAGGTTCAACTTTAAAGAAATCAAAAAGGCTCGGGTATGGACCTAAAAAGGCTCCCGCTATACAAATCGAGGGGCCGCCCACAAGCGCAATCAAACAACAAGTGGGTAGGACCATCAATCTTGCATAGCGAGCGGGATCAAATATGGTCAACCCAAGTGCAATCAAACACAAGAGCTTCGCATACCGATCCCTATCTATGGCGACCTAAGAGGTGATTTCGCGGCTCGGGTTTAGGCGCTTGTGTGTGCAGTGTCGTGATCCTCAAAATATGCAAGACATGCACCACAATTTATATTCAAAACACCGCTTCAAAATTTGCATAAATAAACAAACAATCTAAAACTCCATATCTGCATCAAAAATGGTTAGCATAGACGCCACCCCTTATAACTCCTATCTGCATCAACATTTAACACTTTTTGTTAGTGGACGTACCTCACCTTCAAGAGCATCTGCAGAAAACGGGGTTAGAAAACACTCAACATTTTTATCGGCTTAAATCCTCTTAAATGATTTCCCCGGTGGAGTCGCTAGTCTGTCGCGACCCTCTCCGTCGGTCCGGATCGTTTAGGTTCCGGCGGGGGCGAGTAGGGTTAACGAGCCGATCCCCCCTTTTATATATATTATACTTTATGGGATCGCGGGTCTCTCCCAAGACCCATTACTCGAATCGCGATGTCGGGTAAAATTTTTCAAATATCGAAATTGACCTTGCGTGGTCGGGTGGCATGTGCGATGTGTACATGCAATTTTGGAGTCGCCACCGATCGATTTATTGGAAGGTACGATCGGAAAACCTTACCGAGCGGTCGGGAGAAACCGTTCGGTTCCGCGAAAACCGGAGATTTTGGGTCCGGGGACTTGGTTACGCCAAATTTCATATTCGACGCCCTTTCGGTTACCGATGTCGATTGTTTTTCTAACCTAAGATTTCATGCAGATGTAATATCGGGTGAGGTAGGCCCTAACAATTCTAAGTTTTCACGTGAGATGGGAATTTTCTATCCTAATCAATCACAATCGGAAAAATTAATGCGCAATCAAAATCAATACAATCGATCAAATCAATCAAACAAGGTTCGATATGTCTAAAATGGCCCTATCGGCCCATACAAAAATCAAAAATTGGGTGTCGGGGTGATTTGGTAAAAATTTGGGGCGGAAGGCCCGGAAGGGTAGAATGGTCATTTTTGGGAGTTAGGGACCCGAAAATCACAAAATTAGGGTCGGGCCAGTTGAATGTGGCTATTTTCTATTTTTTGTGATTTTATGGAATTTTTCTAATTTTTTCTATTTTTTTGGAATTTTCATTTATTTTTCAAAAATATTGGGAATTTTCCGGATCGAAATTAATCGACCCTCGAAGTCTCAAAAATTTTCGATCCAGACTTTATGAGTCCCGAATCGATCTAGGAATTTTTAGAAATTTTTTGTGAAAATCTGGGAATTTTTATGAATTTTCTAAGTATTTTTACAATTTTTTTTGGATTTTTGGAAATTTCTTTTTTATTTTTTTATTATTAAACCGGACCGGGTCAACCCGGTCAACGACCGGTCAACCCGGTCCGACCGCCTCGGACTCACTCTAACCCTATACGGTACCGTATATATACTATCCTATTTATTTTTTGTATATTTTTGATTTTCTAAATATGTTTCCTAATATTCAGAAATCTAAGAAATAAATGGACGGCCGAGATCAATCCTAGAATCAATCTCGGCCGCCGACTCAATCCGACTAAAACGACGCCGCATCTTAATACCGAACGAACGGCCGCGATTAAATGCTCTAACTCGATCTCGGCCGTCAATCCTATCTAGACCGAAACGACGACACTTCTGCATCGTTCATTAAAACGACGTCGCCTATCTAAACGAACGAACGATCGGGATTCAAAGACCGGATCTAATCTGGGACGTTGAAACTTCTGAACCACGTAACGACGCCGCTTCTGGCCTTATTCACAAAACGGCGCCGCATCACTTAAAGTCTCGAACGGTCACGATCTAACCTAGATTCAATCCCGGCCGTTCGTTCCTAATCTACCCTAAATGACGACGTATCCCCTACACTAAACGGCGCCGTTTTACTATTTTCTAATTTCTATCTAATATATCTAATATTCGAAAATAAGAAAATACTAATCTAACGGCCCCTGAATCAAATCGCCAATTTTTCTAACCGTCGGATCAAGGCGACTCGGCCCTATTCGCGCCAACGACTAGGCCGAGTCGGCGATGACTTGGACCAATCACCAAATGCCACCTAAGACGTTTGACCTGTTGACTATGCCACGTCGGCTGTCTTCTTCCTCTCGACGACACCTAAACGGACGGCCGAAATGTTCCGGCGAGATCCAACGGCGAGATCTCGCCGGAATGACACCAAACCAACTCGACTCGACTCGCCTTAAACCCTAGATCAACATATCTCGAGAATCAAGCATTTTCATCCACAAAATCACGACCAATCAAGCTTTCACAAGTATCAATATCACGAAGTTCAATCGAGCAACACAGAGCATATTAGTTCGATTCCTTCACACGAAGCTCGAAAAGGAGTATAGAAAGCTTACCTCGAGCTCGGATTGAGCTCGCAAGGATTAGGACCGCCCGGCCAAAGCTTGACCCGGACCGGCGCGGGTTGGAGGTTTGACTCGAACGATTTGGACAGAATCAATGCCAGAGCAAGTTGCGACGGTGATTAGTGAGGTTCAAGAAGTAAAAGGCACACAACAATTTCAAAGAACATGCTCGAGAACGTATGATGCCATAATCGCACAGTGTCAAGCTCGCGAAGTGAACTCACCACTTTTGGAGGTTTCGGGCCAAGTGAGCTATCACGATCGTCTTCTGGAAGTTCGGGCAAGCTTCCGGCGGTGGTCCGACGGCTCGATTTGGTCTGTATCGCACCTACGAAGCTCTCACGGTCAAACTCAAATCCTCGATCGCACGGGCGAGAGGATGAGCTCTCTCTCCCTTTCTCTCTCTCTCTCTAGCTTTACGTGTATCTTGCGAACGGAATGAGCCTCCCCTCATTTCTAGAATCCTCTCTACGCTTTTATACTCGGTTTGAAAAAATGCGCGCGCGGGAGCTTGAGTCGGCGAGGTGAATCTCATGCCATTCACGTGATTTTTGGCTCGTCGGACGGTGACGGAATCACTAGGATTCCGTCCAAGTCCGTCGAGCCTCCGTTAATCACAAAACGAACGTGAATTGCAACTTATCTTGAAAACGTTGACTTTCGCCTCGCCGGATCTTTGATCGGCTATTTCGCCGTGCTCCGGCGATGATTGACGGTGCCACCGGCGGCGATCGATAGCCCTAGACCCGAGGATCAAAAGCCCCAAGTTAATTGATTCAATTAAGGGCGAATTGTACTTCAATTTGATCACTGAAATCCGGCCTTCAAACCTGCAATTCGCGCAACAAGTTGGGGAAGACGACATCAGCCCGGACCGGTTCAACCGGTCCGACCGGCGGTCAAACCGGTCCGAACCGGTTCGGACGTGTAATTTTCGAAATTAACCCAAATTTACTGGGAATTTTTGCAATTAAACTTCAAAATTGAACTTAGGGGCTTGGATATTATCTAAAAATGTGATTTTGCCCAAAAGTTCTCCTCAATTTCTATGAAAACCCCAAAATTTTCAATTTGCCCAAATTAGGGAAATGTTCAATTGGATGTCAATTTGATAAAATTGGACCATGAGACCTATGCCAATCAATTTGAAATGTATGAAAACATAGGGTAACAGTTCAATTTTACTATAATAGTCCCTCAATTAAAAGTAATTTCGAAAATTGGCCAATTGAGGGACTAAATTGCAAATAATTTGGGGATTTTGCCTAATTTGTGCAATTCATGCAATTGAGGGTGCAATTGATCAAATTGAAGTTCAAAGGGGTTGCAATTGAATGTCTACACCTAAAATACGCAAAAAATTGCAAATAAAAAGACTCAATTGGTATTTTTTATGCAAATTCAACCTTAGGCGTTATGAAGAAACACCTAAAATTGAACTCAATTTTTGATTTTTCTTGAGGTCAATATTAAAAGGGAATTAAAAGAAAAATATTGGCCATTTTTTGTATTTTTACGACCTCGAAAAGTATTTTTTATGAATTTTTCAAGTATTTTGCTATTTTCGACAATATAAAAAAAATGCGAAAAATATGAAAAATTATTTTTTGTTCCAAATTGGTTCCTTATGCTTGGCCAAGGCTTCCAATGTTGATTTTTCAATTTTTATTTTTTTTGTGAATTTTTAATGAATTTTGGAAAATAAAACTAAAGAAAACCGACTAAAAATTCGGGTGTCAACAATATAGAAAAAGTCAATTACCACGGATCAATGTCTCCAAATCTTTTAATATTGTCCATACTGATTCGATATTCTGAAAACAGGTGAGTGATAAATACGAGGACTCGTAGCAAAACGCGCAAGTTAAGGATGGAACAAGAAGAGCTCGCACCTCGTGTGGGTAATCCGGAAAATCAAATGAATATGATCGCCACAATGGTGGCGGAGATGAAGGCGATGCTGATCACTAGTTAGGGGAGATACCCTATTGACCCTAATTCTCAAGCCCCCTGGGGTCATCTGATGGAACAAACGCTAATCCGGCACCTGCCGCTAGTCCCACTCTGAATCCGGAGAGACCGTCTAAGGATCCTCCTGTTGTGATAGATTTGGAAAAGAAGGAGAAACAGGTCCTCAAAATGGAAGAGGAGATCAAAAGGCTTGCTAAGATCGAAGAATGTTTGGCGAGTCGGGGTTATGAACTTTCGAGGTTCGACAAAGTAGCACCATTTGAGAAGATAGAGGTTCCCGCCGACTACAAGGAACCGGACTTTGTAAGGAAATATAATGGGACCGGGTGTCCCAAGGCGCACTTGAAGTATTATTTGCGCCGAATGTTACAATTCTCGGATAATATTCCGCTATCGGTTAACACCTTCCGGGAAAGCCAATCTGGGGCAGCCCTGGCATGGTTCATCGAATTGGAGCCAGAGAGGCTCGCCGATTGGGACAAGCGGGCAGACGAGTTCCTTCGGCGGTACAAGTTTAACACTTTGACTACCCTCACTAGAGAGGACCTTCTGAGGACCGTGAAAGGAAAGAGCGAGGCCGTTCGCGCCTACGCCCGGAGATGGAGAGCACCGGATGTACGGGTAAAGCCGCCCGTCCCGGAAGAAGAACTAATAGACCTGTTTCTCAAGGCCCTTCCCTTTGAGTTTTTCGACAAGCTGAACACCTCTGGGTGTCGGACGTTTGCGCACCCGATCAAGGTGGCGTAACGCCATGAGTGGGCACCGAGAGAAAAGAAGATACCTAAGGCGCTTTTCAGACGCCAATACCCTTTGAGAAGGGATAATAGGGAGCAAACCGGGGAAGTAGCCTTTGTCCCTAACCCGCCAAAACCTAAAAATTTCTCACCTTCAATCCCTACCCAAGGAACGTCCTCCTAGACCGCTTCTAAACCACCGGAATTCGGAAAAAAGAACCAAATTGTTTTTACCCCACTACCCCGACTCTTATCCAAACTACTACCAATGCTTCTGGAGAACCGCTTAGTTGCAAAAGAGCCACCTAGAGCTCACCCGCCAAGATTTCCTGGGTATGATGAGACCCGGACGTGCATATACCATATGGGAGAAAGAGGGCATAATGTGGACAACTGTCTCGCTCTCAAGTTCAAGGTGCAAGCATTAATTGATGGAAAAGTTTTAGAGTTTGATAAGGCTGAACCTAATGTGCAGCAGAACCCGTTACTCGAACATCGCGAGGTGAACGCGATTTTTGGAGGCAAAGAGGAAGAAGTTTCGGAGTTCGTAGTGGATATGGGTAAAATGCGGGACGTCTTGTCATTGGCCTCACAATACCCGGAAGGAGAAAGTATTTCCCGGGAGCAAAAGGGGGCTTGCTTAGAAAAGTTGATCAATCTGGGCGTCATAGGAAAAATGGAAGATGTCGCTTTCAAGGGGACCTACGTGGCGGTGGACATGCTGTCTGAAGAGTTCGCAATGAAACCTACGAGGGGAGCTGTTTTGAAAATACCCTCGGGATATTTGATGAGCATCAAAGATGGCCAAGAAATTGAAGAGATAGACGAATATGAAGTCCGTCTGGATAAAGCGCGCAGAGGTGATAGAAGATTTATGCAGAAAGCTCTTGAGAGAGGGGAAATAGTGGACAATCTTGGGGAAGATAGTGGCGGTTATAACTTTAAAGTGCTATACTCGGCACCCCCAAGCTTTTTCGTTGATTCTGGAGATGTAGTCCCCGATGGGTGAGGTGGAATGGATGACCCCGAAAGTGAAGAATTTGTGGGAACAATCGATGAAGTCAAAGACCAAGCGGCTCCTCGGAATGAACAGGTGAATCGGGAGTCCAACGTGCGACTTTCTAATTTGGAGACCCATATGCGACATTTAACAACCATGGTAGCGGAATTATCGCAATCGATGGCTAAGAATGACGCCACAAGAGTAGAGGAAAACATGCAGATCTCGGAAATGCGGCGGGCCATGGAGACACAAAATCGAAAAATCGCCCTACCGCAAGAGCAAGGAGATGACGTGTCAAGAAAGATGGATGAGTTGAAAGAGCTGATTACGCCACTTACTCAAGCAAGAAATGTTCCGCCCCAAGGCGTGAACTCGAGAGTGACCTTCCGCATGAAGTATAATGGCGCCGGGTGTCCTCCGGCGCATATCTCGTATTATCTTCGACAAATGGTTGGCCATCATGAGGATGATGAAACACCGATCCGGAATTTCGGATGTAGTCCGACGGGCCCCGCGTTGGTATGGTTCCAATCGATTGATCTGGATTGGGTCCCGAGCCGGGAGGAATTATCAGAACACTTCATAAGGCACTTTGAAGCTGGAATCAGAGGTTATTTCACTAAGGCTAATCTGTTGAACATCGGGAAAGGTGAAGATGAGAGTTTTGAACTCTTCGCTAGGAGGTGGAAGAAGCACGTTGTGATGGTGCAACCGCCACTATCAGAAAGGGAGATGCTGGAGTTTGTGCTAAAGTCACTTCCGGCTGAATACTTTGACCGCATGTATGCGTATACGTACTCCTCATTCCAACATCCGGTGGAAATAGGTATGAGGATTGAGAGGATTATCTTGAGAATCAGAAGGGAAAGGCAGAGGTGTCTGGATGAAGAAAATGCCACGTTGGTGAGGCCAGGTCCGGAACATAATCCCGAAGATGTTCATGAGGATGAAATGATCGGGATGGTAGATACCCCGATTCGTTTCGTGATTGATTTGAACAAAATTGATAACCGGGAGTTGGAAGCTTCTAGTTCGGAAAAACCATCAACATCCGAATCACCACCAGCAAAGATCATACCGGTGAAGATTAAGTTACCGCCCGTGGAGGAGTATAATTCAAGGGCAGTCCACTGGGATTATGGAACGGGCGAGATTGACGCCATAATGAGATCGGGAAGATGTTATCCACCGAGAGAGGCGGATTTCGAAAAGAAGGTCCCGATTGCAGAAGAGGTTGAGAAGTTGCAATCGGTCGTAAGGACCAGTGAATATGAGGTCGTTGACCAACTGTGGAAAATGCCGGCACTGATTTCCTTATTAGATTTCTTCAAGAATTCTGAAAAGCACAAGAATGCCCTTTTGAATGTGCTGGATGAAGTGCATGTTCCGGAAACAATTAACGAAGTTCAACTTGGGGACTTCGTAGGTGCTATCCTTTTGAAAGACCAAATATCCTTCTCGGATGAGGATTTCCCAAAAGAGGGGCGTGTACATAATAGAGCTCTCTACATCGCCGTGAAGTGCCATGGAAAGGAGGTTCCTCACGTCCCGATTGATAACGGTTACGCTTTTAACCTATGTCCTCCGAGCACTTTGAGAAGCTTGGGGATCAACGAAGATTTCGTGAAGACATCCAAGGCCACTATCCGGTCGTTTGACTGAGTCTCTAAAAATGTTGTAGGAGAGATTGAGTTGGACATTGCCATTGGATCGGTAACTTTTTCTATACAGTTCAAAGTACTGGATATCCCTAGCGCTTTCACCCTACTTCTGGGAAGACCGTGGATCCATGTGTCCGGAGCGGTGCCTTCCTCCTTGCATCAAAAGTTAAAATTCGTGGTCAAGGGCCGGTTGATCACCGTCCATGGCGAGACGGGACATCGAGTTGCTTTAAAAGGGATGGTCCCATACATTGAACCCTCAAAGGAGGAGAAGCTGAGTTATCATACCTTCGACATTGTATCCGTCATGCATGTATCGCCAAATGCAAAAATAGCCGCATCGGAGCTTTCGAAGCCTGCGACCATGGCGGGAAGAGTGCTACTCTCGAATGGATTTATTCCAGTCTTTGGATTAGGGAAGTACGGTTAGGGAATCCTTAACCCTCTGAATTTGAGCTCAAATGACCACAAGGTTGGTCCGGGTTATAATGGAATAGTGAAGAATAACACAGGTCGAGGCCGAGGTCGAAACAATCGTTATGGAGACCAAGGAGGCCGTGGACACCAAGGTGGCCGTTTCATAGGCACTAACGCATGGAAAGCTAGAGGGAAAATGTTCCTAAACCCCTTATTCGAGGTATTCTCTAAAGGAGGCAAATGGCTGGAAGATGAGGACATCTCCGAGGATGCAGAGCCGGACTTATTCAACCCGTTCCTGGATAATCGGGTGAACGTGATAATTGAGTGGCTGGTGGATGATTTCCCCACCCCCGAGTAAAAGGCTCTTTCTGAACTTTACCTTTTAATGCATTTTGATTACTGCATTTGTTCTGAAGCTTTTCGCTTTTTTTTTTTTTTTAGCACCCTTTGGGTCGCATGCTGCGATCTAAGAAGTGCGATCTTGTATTACTCTTAGTTGCATTTATTAATGAAAATCATCACAAATTTGATTACGGACATGTGGAGCAACGGATTGGTCCGATGATGACAATTGATTCTCGCCATGAAACTTGAGGCCCGATCCGCCATATGATCTTGGGTTTTAAATAGCTTTTGAGAACCGGGATGTCCGGAAGATCGTGGACTAGTTCTCCTTTCTTTGTCTAAAAAATTGGAATTTGAAAAATGTTTTCATGATAAAAATCATGCATCCTTCAATTTTATCATCTTTGAATACTAACCTTTCATGGTGCATTTCGGGCATGTCATCCCACCCATACATAACAGGTTAATATGTGACTCGGATCAGCTCGATGATTATGCATACGAAGTTGATATAGACGAGGTTGATGTGAGCGATATCAAGAAAGAGTGGGATTGTTTTGAAGAATCTGAACCCCCTATCTCTGAAGAACCCATTACTATTAATTTGGGAGATTCTGATTGCGTCAAGGAAGTGAAAATAGGAGGACACCTGTCGGCAGCAGATGTTTTAAGAATGACAGAATTGCTCAAAGAATATCAAGATATCTTCGCCTGGTCATATGCTGACATGCCAGGTCTAGATCGTGAAATTGTGGAGCATGTTTTGCCCATAAATCCTTCTTGCACACCAGTAAATCAATCACCCGGAAGAATGAATCCCGAATCGGCAGATAAGATCAAGGAAGAGGTGATGAAGCTCCTTAAGGTTGGATTTATCGAGGCTGTCCCATATGCTGATTGGGTCTCTAACATCGTACCAGTTAAGAAGAAGGATGGGAGAATTAGAATATGCGTGAATTATCGGGACTTGAACAAAGCTAGTCCGAAGGATGATTTTCCCTTACCGCACATTGATGTGCTCGTCGACAGATCTGCGGGCTTTGAATTATTCTCCTTTATGGATGGATTCTCGGGATAAAATCAGATCATGTTAAAGGAAGAAGATAAGATCAAGACCTCATTCACTACACAATGGGGAACTTTCTGTTACAAGGTAATGCCCTTTGGATTGAAAAATGCGGGGGCGACATATCAGAGGGCTATGGTGACCCTTTTTCATGACATGATACATAAGGAGATTGAGGTCTATGTGGACGATATGATTGCCAAGTCCAAGCCTGGAGAAGACCATGTTAAAGTGCTGAAGAAGTTATTTGATCGATTGAGAAAATACAAGCTCAAGTTGAATCCTGCGAAATGCGTATTTGGCGCAAGATCCGGAAAGTCGCTAAGATTTGTGGTGAGCAATCGTGGTATTGAAATTGACCCTTCCAAGATCAAGGCTATATGGGAAATAGGGACTCCTTCTACTGTTAAAGAAGTAAGGGGTCTACTGGGAAGATTGAATTATTTATCCAGATTCATATCTCAACTATCAGAAACGGCGAAACCCTTCTTCAAGCTGTTAAAGAAAGGTGCGAAGGTCAAATGGGATGCGGAATGTCAACAAGCATTTGAGAAGATCAAAGAATATTTGGTACAGCCTCCAGTATTGGTACCTCCTATCCCTAACGTTCCTTTAACTCTATATCCGACGGTTAATGATGAATCCTTGGGAGCTTTACTAGCTCAAACTAACCCCAAGGATCGTAAAGAGCGAGCCATATATTATTTGAGCAAAAAGTTCACAACATCTGAAGCCAAGTACCCAGAAGTGGAAAGAACTTGCATAGCATTGGTTTGGGTCCTCCATAGATTAAGGCAAGACACGTTGCATTATCATATAGAACCGGTCACTGAGAATGACCCTATCAAATACCTTTTGGAGAAACCAACATTGTTAGGAAAGATGGCCAAATGGCAAATACTACTTTCAGAGTTTGATGTCAAAACCTCTCCCCAAAAATCTGTCAAGGGAAGAGCAATTTCTGACATGCTAGCTGAGAATCCTCCTAAAGATGTTTCAGAGCAAAACAAAGGAGGTCAAATCCCGAACATATCCGAAGACAAGTGAACAATATACTTTGACGGCGCGATAAACCTCATTGGATCAGGTGCATGGGCAGTTTTGATATCCCCCGAAGATCAACATTATCCAGTTTCAGCCAAGTTGGTATTCCCCTGCACCAACAACATTTCTGAATATGAAGCCTGCATACTAGGATTACAATTGGCCATCTCATTAAAAGTGAAGAAGCTACTTGTATATGGAGATTCCAAGCCGATTATCTTACAAACCCAAGGGGAGTGGAAGACAAAGGATCCCAAGCTTATCCCTTACCATAAGTATCTTGAAGAGTTAATCCAACATTTTGAAGAGATCACTTTCGAATATCTGCCAAGAACTCGGAATCATTTTGCTGATGCTTTGGCCACATTATTAGCCATGTTACAAGTACAAGATGGCCTCGAGATAGAGCCGTTAAGGATTGATATCCTGGAGCAACCCGCATCTTGCATGGTCATTGAAGAAGAACCCGATGAAGAACCGTGGTATCATGACATCAAGAATTATTTGTTGAAGGGCGAATTCCCACAGGACGATCAACCAAAAGATAAAAAGTATATCAGTAAGATGGCATCTAAATTCTTCATCGGCGGACAGATTTTATACAAGAGGTCTTTTGACTCGATCCCGCTGAGGTGCGTGAATTCCAAAGAAGCAAATCTCATTATGAAAGAGATTCATGAAGGGGAATGCGGACCGCATATGAATGGTCACCTCCTCGCCAAGAAGATTATGAGACTCGGATACTATTGGATGACTATCGAGTCAGATTGCAACCAGCATGTTAGATCCTGTCATCAATGTCGGGTATACGGCGACAGGATAAATGCGCCACCAACCGAGCTACATCAAATGTCAGAACCCCGGCCATTCTGCATGTGGGGAATTGATATGATTGGCCCTATCAACCCAAAGGCCTCCAATGGACATCGTTTCATTCTTGTGGCTATTGATTCTTTCACCAAATGGATTGAAGCCAGCTCATATGCCAATGTCACTGCGAACAACGTGGCTAAATTCATCAAGAAGGATATCATCTCAAGATACGGAGTTCCAAGAGCCATCATCACGCACAATGACTCCAATTTGAACAACAAGGTAGTCGATCAATTATTGGAACAATTTAAGGTACGACACCTTAATTCTTCACCTTACCGCCCACAAATGAATGGAGCTGTGGAAGCGGTAAACAAGAACATCAAGAAGTTATTGGCCAAAACTGCCGAGAAATATCGAGATTGGCATGAAAGATTACCATATACTCTCATGGCCTACCGAACTTCAATTCGTACTTCAACCGGGGCAACTCCCTACTCTTTGGTATACGATATGGAAGCAGTCCTACCAGTAGAGGTGGAAATCCCCTCTTTAAGGATTCTGTCTCGGGTAGAACTCACGGAAGATGAGTGGAACCGAGCGAGACACGAACAATTGAATTTGATTGATGAAAAGCGATTAAGGGCTATCCGTCATGGTCAAAGCTATCGGAAGAAGGTGGCCAGAGCTTTTAACAAGAAGGTTAAACCTAGAAGTTTTGAAGCGGGGATGCTAGTTGTGAAGAAAATGCTCCCAAATGCACAACACCTAGGAGGCAAATTTACGCCAAATTATGAAGGCCCCTACGTGATTCGGAAGGTCTTATCCGGGGGAGCTCTTATACTTGTAAACATGGATGGAGAAGAATTGGCAAGTCCAGTAAATGCAGATGCCGTGAAGAGATATTATCCTTGAAATAAAACCGAGCTTCAGAGCGATTGATGGACATATCTGAGTCACATAAAATTTTGCATTCGCATGACATTTGCATACATGCATTTGCATACGTTTGTATTTTGCAAGTGAACCGGGAATCACAAAGAACCTTGTAGGGAACAAGAATTGACATCCGAAGAAGACAAGAGAAGTCGCTTCGGGATTTGAAATTTTGAACATCTTTAATCGATCGTTTCCTTTTGTTTTTACGGGAAACGGGAGTCAACATCCGAAGAAGACAAGAGAAGTCGCTTCGGGATTTGAAATTTTGAACATCTTTAATCGATCGTTTCCTTTTGTTTTTACGAGAAACGGGAGTCAACATCCGAAGGAGACAAGAGAAGTCGCTTCAGAATTTGAAATTTTGAATATCTTTAACTAATCATTTCCTTTTGTTTTTACGGGAGACGGGAGTCGGCGTCCGAAGGAGATGAGAAGAAGTCGCTTCGGGACTTGAAATTTTGAATATCTTGGACCGATTGATTCCTTTTGTTTTTACGGGAGACGGGAGTCGACGTCCGAAGGAGACAAGAAGAAGTCGCTTCGAGATTTGAAATTTCAAATATCTTTAAGCGATTGTTTCCTTTTGTTTTTACGGGAAACGGAGTCGACGTCCGAAGGAGACAAGAAGAAATCGCTTCGGAACTTAAAATTTTGAATATCTTGAATTGATTTGTTTCATTTTGTTTTTACGAGAAACGGGAGTCAATATTTGAAGAAGACAGGTTTGAGGTTCTCCTCCTTTACAAAGTATTTTCGTACACCGTCGCGCTTAAAATTGAAAAACTTGGATTTATAGAGCCACAAGGCCCTTTCAAAGAGACATTCATTACAAGTTTCAGAAACATCTTTTGAATATATCTTTTGATGAGAACATTTTGCAAATGATGAATTTTGATGAAAACACCTTGAGTTTCTATAAAAGGGCATGTTTTGAAAGCTTTTCAAGAGAATGATCCTTCGGATGAAAAGAGGCAAACATTATCCTCAAACACATCCTTGATACACTTGAGTGATGAGTGAGAGTGATAGAGCGAAAGAGCTTAATCTCGGGACGTAGAGATCATTCACGGTGATTACATGGATTGAAATGATGAAAGGCATTTCCATTTCAAAATTATCCATACACATTTATATCCCTTGGCAACCAATCCGAGCCAAAATGGGAGAATTTTATGAATATAACCCTGTCAAGAACCACCCCACACTGGGGCATATTTGGAGGTTCATTGGATGATTCCTTAGAGAAAAGATCGGGTAAGACTTTATTGTGCTAACCTGCATCAATCTTTTTGTGATAGCTTCAGGTGATTTCGCGCAGAAACTTGGAACACCTCAAAGTGAAGAAAAGCATTTCACTTCTATATCCCCAAACACTTACCCTTTAAAAGAATCAATTTGAGCCATTGAATATTCATTTCTAAACCCTCGTTGGTGATCACCTCCCCACACCGGGGCAAACAAAGGAATTGCCAGCAAAAAGTCAAAATGCATAATTTGGAAGAATTCTTTCTTGGTCTCAAAAGAACCAGTCAATGCGAAAAATGATGAAGAATGAAAGGGCTAGAAAAAGCAAAGTGCCTGGTAAAAGCAAGGCCAAAGCCCATGAAAAGAGCACCCCGAAAAGGGGCAAATCCTCAAGAAAAATCATCAAGATGAAAAGAGGAAAATCCTCAAAATTGATTGAAGAAAGAATGATCATGAATCTCTTGCAAAAGCAAATGAATGCTGGAAAAATGTCAAGGTGATCACCAAAGTTCACCCCTCTTTGAAAATATGGCTTTTTCTTAAAGAGCCCACCTTAAGCCAAGATACAACCTGTCACCAAAACTTTTTCGATCTAAGAGGTGTTTCGGGTCGATGCAAGAAATCATACACGAAGCTACCGCTTAAAGAGGTAAGTACAATCCTATCTTATCATGACTTCGGGGTTCTTGACTTGTAAACCCGAAGAAGCTATTGTTGATCAAGGTTCATTTCTAAGCCTCAAAATGAATATCCTTTGATGAGCCTTTGACCCGGCCCGAATTACGATCCCTTTTAAAATGCCTTCTCTGATTAGTCGGATTGTATGCATCTCGAATGATCCCGAAACCTCAAGGTTAGGTTTTACGTGAGCAGATTTGGATTTCAAGAAAAGCCTTCCCAAATGGTGAGAAGCCCTCTTGGATGAAGGAAAATCTTTTGAAAAACTTTTAAAACAACATTTTTGTAAAACACTCGGGATGCGTCATTCAAAATCCATCCTCGGTGAAATTTGAACTTGTGATTGAACACATTTCCTTCGCAAATACACTTTGAGAATTTGTCTGGAATTCTTAAGTTTCTCCCAAGAACTTAAAATTGTCATTCTAATGATGTTTGATTGAACTCTCTGCGGGTTCCCTAGTGATTCCAAATCCTCGAAAAAGTTACATTTTAAAAATTTGATTAACTTGGATTTTCTGCGGGTCTTCTGGCATCCCCAGGCCCTCAAATCCCCAATTTGAAAATTTGAAATAGGGTTTGAGCTTCAGTAGGTACACTAGTCAACCTAGGTCCTCGGATGGCACCCTCTCGGACGGTGAGTAGCTTCCTAGATGAAAGCCGATCTGCTTTTTAGAAAATTTGAAATAGGGTTTGAGCTTACGTAGGTACACTAGTCAACCTAGGTCCTCGGATGGCACCCTCTCGGACGGTGAGTAGCTTCCTAGATGAAAGCCGATCCGCTTTTTAGAAAATTTGAAATAGGGTTTGAGCTTTTGTAGGTACACTAGTCAACCTAGGTCCTCGGATGGCACCCTTCCGGACGGTGAGTAGCTTCCTAGATGAAAGACGATCTGCATTTTAGATGGTGAGTCCTTGCATAGACGATAGCCAATCTCTTTTAAATAGGTGAAACCCCTTTGTTACAAGAGTGAACCTCCCTTCCGGACGGTGAGTAGCTTCCTAGATGAAAGCCGATCTGCATTTTAGATGGTGAGTCCCCGCATAGAGGATAGCCAATCTCTTTTAAATAGGTGAAACCCCTTTGTTACAAGGGTGAACCTCCCTTCCAGACGGTGGGTAGCTTCCTAGATGAAAGCCGATCTGCGTTTTAGATGGTGAGTCCCCGCATAGAGGATAGCCAATCTCTTTTAAATAGGTGAAACCCCTTTTTTACAAGGGTGAACCTCCCTTCCAGACGGTGAGTAGCTTCCTAGATGAAAGCCGATCTGTGTTTTAGATGGTGAGTCCCCGCATAGAGGATAGCCAATCTCTTTTAAATAGGTGAAACCCCTTTGTTACAAGGGTGAACCTCCCTTTCGAACGGTGAGTAGCTTCCTAGATGAAAGCCGATCTGCCCCTTTTAAATGATGAATCCCCAGTGGATAGTCAAACCCATTTTAAATAGGTGAAACCCCTTTGTTACAAGGGTGAACCTCCCTTCCAAATCTTCAAACCACCGCTCGACACCGGACGGACACCGACCATTGCGGAATCGCGCCAAACCGTCCAAAGGTAATTCCGTACACTCAATTTCTCAACCTCGGATCAACAAATATCAGACTACGGACGGGTGAGCTACGGGTAAGTATCTCTCTCTTCTCATCTCTCTTTCACATGAAATGAGCATACATTGGAAATAATTCCCCACTGAGTCGGAGCTTTAACAGCAAAGGTAAGGCAAATGGATGTCAAGACTAGTTTTTTAGATTTTTCCCAAGTAGAGTCGATTAAGGATGCAGGTGTCACCTTGTCTTTGAAAGCAACCTCTAACCGAGATTACTTTCAAAGAGGGGCAGTTGTTGACACCCGATTTTTTAATCAATTTTCCTTTAGTTTTTATTTTCCAAAAATTCCCAAAAATTCACAAAAATCAAAAAATTAAAAAATCAACATTGGAAGCCTTGGCCAAGCATAAGGAACCAATTTGGAACCAAAAAATAATTTTTCGTATTTTTCACATTTTTTAAATATTTTCGGAAAATAGGAAAATATTAGAAAATTCATAAAAAATACTTTTCGAGATCGTAAAAATACACACAAATGCCCAATATTTTTATTTTAATTCCCTTTTAATATTGACCTCAAGAAAAATCAAAAATTGAGTTCAATTTTAGGTGTTTCTTCACAACGCCTAAGGTTGAATTTTCATAAAAAAAATACCAATTGAGTCTTTTTATTTGCAATTTTTGCACATTTAGAGTTTAGACATTCAATTGCAGTCCCTTTGAACTTCAATTTGATCAATTGCACCCTCAATTGCACGAATTGCACGAATTAGACAAGAATCCCCAAATTATTTGCAATTTAGTCCCTCAATTGGCCAATTTTTGAAATTACTTTTAATTGAGGGACTATCTTGATAAAATTGGACTGACCTCCTATGTTTTCATGCATTATAAATCGATTGGAATGGGTTTCGTGGTCCAATTTGATCGAATTGGTCTTCAATTGAACTTTTCCCCAAATTGGGAATTTTGAAATATTTGGGGGTTTTGTATAAATTGATGGGAAATTTTGGGCAAAACCACTTTTTTAGATAATGTTCAAGATCCTAAGTCCAATTTTGAGGTTTAATTGCAAAAATTCCCAGTCAATTTGGATTAATTTTGAAAATTGTGCAAGAATTATTGTTTGAACCGGTTCGGACCGGTCTGACCGCCGGTCGGACCGGTCGAACCGGTCCAGAACGGTGCTTCATCTTCTTCGCGACGCCCGCGTATGTGAACAGTACCAGGGTGGTTTTTGATGAGCAAATTGACTGGGCAATCGGCGGTAATCGGACCGATTAATCCGTGTGTTTTGTTCCTCAGGTGATTATGCGTCGATTGGATCCAATTTTGAAGAAAATGGCCGCCGGAGGAGCTTCGGCGAGCCAGTCAAAATCTCGGTGGCGCAAAAGTCAATGTTTCCAATTCGGTATGCAAATTGTGCTCGTTTAAGGCTCAACGGAGACTTGACGGCTTTGGACGGATTGTCAACCAACTCCGTCACCGTCCGGCGAGCCAAAAGCCACGTGACGGCACCCGAACAGGCTCGGCGACCTCCTCCCCGACGCGCGCAATTTCAAAATTGGTATAAAAGGGAGGAAGCTTCGCGAATTAAGGGAGAAGAGGCTCATTCCGTTCGCGAGGTGTAGAGAGATCTAGAGAGAGAGAGAGAAAATGAGAGAGAGCTCGTTCTCCCGCTCGCTCGGTTGAGAACTCGAGCTCGATTGTGAGTTCTTGGTGAGGCCAATCTAGAGTGAATCGAGACTTGAAATCTAAGTCGATCTCTCGACCTCGGCTCGGTACGTTCATGGCATCTCATTGTTTTGGACATAATCCTTGCAATTATTGTGTGTGTTTTGGCTCTTGAACTACGCTGATCATCTTCGCATTGTTGTTTTGTCTCAATTTCGCACATAAACTTCCAATCGAGCCTCTAAAACCCGACCGCCATAGCTCGAACCGTCGAAGCTCGCCTAGGAAATTATAGGCCACGCGAGCTCGATCCGAGCTCGAGGTAAGTCCTCCGAACTCCTAATTGTGCTTACCTATGAAAGAATCGTTGTGATTTGCTCCGAATCTCGTTGCTCAAACTCGGTGATGACTTATCGTGTATAGCTTGATTCTCGGGATTTAGCCGATAGAAGTGTCTGATTCCGAGATATGTTGATCTAGTTGAATAGACGAATCGATTCGTGGTGGTTTTGTGCAATTCCGGCGAGATCTCACCGTTAGATCTCGCCGGAACCTTCTCGGCCGTTCGTTCGGTGTCGTCGCGAGGAAGACGATGATGCCGACGTGGCACAGTCAACAGGTCAAAGTCCGACGTGGCGTCTCGTGGTTGGTCCGGCTCATCGCCGACTCGGCTCGGCCGTTGGCGCGGACGAGCCGAGTCGGCCCGCATCCGACGGCCGGGGTAATTACCTTAGTTTGATTTAGGACCGTCGGATCAGCATTTTATTATTTTCGAATATTAGATATATTATGTAGAAAATAAAAATAGGGAAACGGTGCCGTTTTGCCAAGATAACGCGTCGTCGTTTTACTATTCGAATGGACGAATGGTCGAGATCGAGTCTAGGGTTTAATCCTGACCGTCCATGCATTAGTTAGGTGACGTCGTTTTAGGAGGAACATCAGAAGCGTCGTTGTTTAGGCTTCAATAGGAATGAACGGTTTAGATCCGGTTTTAGGCTTAATTGTGGCCGTTCATAGTACTAATAGGTGCGGCGTCGTTTTGGTATGAGTGAAGCAACGGCCCGGATTAGATTTAAGTTTCAATCGTGACCGTCTGCAGTTTATACCGATACGGCGTCGTTTCGTTTAGTAGAGGACCGACGGCCGAGATTGATTCGCAGATTGATCTCAGCCGTCCATTCATTTTAGTATATTAAGATATTAGAAATTAGTTTAGAAAATAAAAATAAATAAATAGATAAATAGGAACGGTACCGTTTTGATGTCTGGCGGGTCTGTGGGTGGTCGGACCGGGTTTGACCGGTCGTTGACCGAGTTGACCCGGTCTGGTTTATTAATAAAAAATAAAAAATAAAAATAAAAAGAAATTTCCAAAAATCCAAAAAAATTGCAAAAATACTTAGAAAATTCATTAAAATTCCCAGATTTTCACAAAAAATTTCTAAAAATTCCTAGATCGATTCGGGACTCATAAAGTCTGGATCTAAAATTTTGAGACTTCAAGGGTCGATTAATTTCAATCCGGAAAATTCCCTTTTTTTAGAAAATAAATAAAAATTCAAAAAAAATTAGAAAAATTAGAAAAATTCCATAAAATCACAAAAAATGAGAAATGGCCACATTCAACTGGCCCGATCCCGATTTTGTGATTTTCGGGTCCCGAACTCCCAAAAATGACCATTCTACCCTTCCGGGCCTTCCGCCCTAAATTTTCACCAAATTTCCCCGAAACCCGAATTTGATTTTTGTGTGGGCTGATAGGGCTATTTTAGACATACCGAGCCTTGATTGATTGATTTGATTGCTTGTGATGATTTTGATTGCACATTAAATTTTTCTGATTGTGATTGTTAGGATAGAAAATCCCCATTTGCATGTACACTTGAAACTTTTAGAGCCTACCTCACCCGATATCGCATCTGCATGAACTCGTAGGTTAGAAATACACTCAACATCGGTAACCGAAAGGGCGTCGATTAAAATTTTGGCGTAACCAAGTCCCCGGACCCAATAATCTACGGTTTTCGCGGAACCGAACGGTTTCTCCCGACCGCTCGGTAAGGTTTTCCGATCGTACCTTCCAATAAATCGATCGGTGGCGACTCCAAATTGGATGTACACCTCGCACATGCCACTCGACCACACAAGGTCAATTTCGATATAAATTTTACCCAACATCGCGATTCGAGTAATGGGTCTTGGGAGAGACCCGCGATCTTACATATATAAAAGGGATCGGCTCGTTAACCCTCTCACCACCGGAAAAGCATTTTTATAGAAAATTTTTCCGGCGGGTCGCGACAGCTGGCATGCCGGGTTTAGATCGTGAAATTGTGGAGCATGCTCTGCCCACAAATCCTTCTTGCATACCAGTATATCAATCGCCCGGAAGAATGAATCCTGGACTAGCAGATAAAATCAAGGAAGAGGTGATGAAGCTCCTTAAAGTTGGATTTATCGAGACCGTCCCATATGCTGATTGGGTCGCCAACATCGTACCCGTAAAGAAGAAAGATGGAAGAATCGGAATATGCGTGGATTATAGGGACTTAAACAAAGCTAGTCCAAAGGATGATTTTCCCTTACCGCACATTGATGTACTCGTCGACATCATCGCGGGCTTTGAATTATTCTCCTTTATGGATGGATTCTCGGGATATAATCGGATCATGTTGAAGGAAGAAGATAAGATCAAGACCTCATTCACTACACAATGGGGAACCTTCTGTTACAAGGTAATGCCCTTTGGATTGAAAAATGCGGGGGCAACATATCAAAGGGCCATGGTGACCCTTTTTCATGACATGATACATAAGGAGATTGAGGTCTATGTGGACGATATGATTACCAAGTCCAGGACTGGAGAAGACCATGTTAAAGTGCTGAAGAAATTATTTGATCGATTGAGAAAATACAAGCTTAAGCTGAATCCTGCGAAATGCGTATTTGGCGCAAGATCCGGAAAACTGCTAGGATTTGTGGTGAGCGGTCGTGGTATTGAAATTGACCCTTCCAAGATCAAAGCTATATGGGAGATAGGGACTCCTTCTACTGTTAAGGAAGTAAGGGGCCTACTTGGAAGATTGAATTATATATCCAGATTTATATCCCAACTATCAGAGACGGCGAAACCCTTCTTCAAGCTGCTAAAGAAAGGCGCAAAAGTGAAATGGCATTTAGAATCTCAACAAGCATTTTAGAAGATCAAGGAATATTTGGTACAACCTCCAGTATTGGTACCTCCTATCCCTAACGTTCCTTTAACTCTATATCTGACGGTTCGTGATGAATCCTTGGGAGCTTTATTAGCTCGGACCAACCCCAAAGATCGTAAAGAGCGAGCCATATATTATTTGAGCAAAAAGTTCACAACAACCGAAGCCAAGTACCCAGCGGTGGAAAGGACTTGCGTAGCATTGGTTTGGATCCTCCACGGATTGAGGCAGTATACGCTGCATTATCATATAGAATTGGTCACTGAGAATGACCCCATCAACTACCTTTTGGAGAAACCAACATTGTTAGGAAAGATGGCTAAATGGCAAATACTGCTTTCAGAGTTTGATATCAAAACCTCTCCCCAAAAGTCTGTCAAGGGAAGAGCAATTACCGACATGTTAGCTGAGAATCCTCCTAAAGATGTTCAGAGCCAAACAAGGGGGGTCAAATCCCGAACATATCCGAAGACAAATGGACAATGTACTTTGACGGCGCGATAAACCTCACTTGGATCGTGCATGGGGCGGTTTTGATATCCCCTAAAGATCAACATTATGCGGTTTCAGCCAAGTTGGTATTCCCATGCACCAACAACATTTCTGAATATGAAGCCTGCATTCTTGGGTTACAATTGGCCATATCATTAAAGGTGAAGAAGCTACTGGTATATGGAGATTCCATGCTGATTATCTTACAAACCCAAGGGGAGTGGAAGACAAAGGATCCCAAACTTATTCCTTATCATAAATACCTTGAAGAGCTGATCCAACATTTTGAGGAGATCACTTTCGAGTATCTACCAAGAACTCGGAATCACTTCGCAGATGCTTTGGCCACATTATCAGCCATGTTACAAGTGCAAGATGGCCTCGAAATAGAGCCTTTAAGAATTGATATCCTTGAGCAACATGCATATTGCATGGTCATTGAAGAAGAACCCGATGAAGAACCGTGGTATCATGACATCAAGAATTATTTGCTGAAGGGCGAATTCCCACGGGATAGTCAACCGGAAGATAAAAAGTATATCAGCAAGATGGCATCTAAATTCTTCCTCGGCGGACGGATCCTATACAAGAGATCCTTTGACTCGGTCCTATTGAGGTGCGTGAATTCGAAAGAAGCAAATCTCATTATGAAGGAGATCCATGAAGGGGAATGCGGACCACATATGAATGGTCACCTCCTCGCCAAGAAGATTATGAGACTCGGATACTCTTGGATGACTATCGAGTCGGATTGCAACCAACATGTGAGATCCTGTCATCAATGCCAAGTATACGGCGACGGGATAAATGCGCCGCCAACCGAGCTACATCAAATGTCAGAGCCTTGGCCATTCTGCATGTGGGGAATTGATATGATCGGCCCTATCAACCCAAAGGCCTCAAACGGACATCGTTTCATTCTGGTGGCCATCGATTACTTCACTAAATGGATTGAAGCCAGTTCTTATGCCAACGTTACTACGAACAACATGGCTAAATTCATCAAGCGAGATATCATCTCAAGATATGGGGTTCCAAGAGCCATCATCACAGACAATGGTTCCAATCTGAACAACAAGGTAGTTGATCACCTATTGGAACAATTTAAGGTACGACACCTTAATTCTTCACCTTACCGCCCACAAATGAATGGAGCCGTGGAAGCGGCAAACAAGAACATCAAGAAGATATTGGCTAAAACCACCGAGAAATATCGAGAACGGCATGAGAGGTTGCCATATGCTCTCATGGCCTACCGAACTTCAATTCGTACTTCAACCGGGGCAACTCCCTACTCTTTGGTATACGGTATGGAAGCAGTCCTACCGGTAGAGGTGGAAATCCCCTCTTTAAGGATCCTTTCTCAAGTTGAACTCTCGGAAGATGAGTGGAACCAACAGAGACACGAACAATTGAATTTGATTGATGAAAAGCGATTAAGGGCTATATGTCATGGTCAAAGCTACCGGAAGAAAGTGGCCAGAGCTTTTAACAAGAAGGTTAAGCCTAGAAATTTTGAAGCGGGGATGCTGATTGTGAAGAAAATGCTCCCAAATGCTCAACACCCGGGAGGCAAATTTATGCCAAATTATGAAGGCCCCTACGTGATTCGGAAAGTCTTATATGGGGGAGCTCTTATACTTGTAAACATGGATGGGGAAGAATTGGCAAGTCCAGTAAATGTAGACGCCATGAAGAGATATTACCCTTGAAATAAAATTGAGCTTGAGAGAGATTGATGAGCGGATCTGAGTCACATAGAGTTTTGCATTCGCATGACATTTGCATACATGCATTTGCATACGTTTGTATTTTGCGGGTGAACTGGGAGTCGCGAAGAATCCTATAGAGCAATGCATCAAACAGGGAAGTCACCTTTGGAATTTGAAATTTTGAATATCTTTAAGCGATTGTTTACTTTTGATTTTACGGGAAACGGGAGTCAACATCCGAAGGAGATGAGAAGAAGTCACTTCGGGATTTGAAATTTTGAATATCTTTGAACCGATTGTTTCCTTTTATTTTTACGGGAAACGGGAGTCAACATCCGAAGGAGATGAGAAGAAGTCGCTTCGGGATTTGAAATTTTGAATATCTTTGAACTGATTGTTTCCTTTTATTTTTACAAGAAACGGGAGTCAACATCCGAAGGAGATGAGAAGAAGTTGCTTCGGGATTTGAAATTTTGAATATCTTTGAAATGATTGTTTCCTTTTATTTTTACAGGAAACGGGAGTCAACATCCGAAGGAGATGAGAAGAAGTCGCTTCGGGATTTGAAATTTTGAATATCTTTGAACCGATTGTTTCCTTTTGTTTTTTACGGGGACGGAAATCAGTATTTGAAGAAGACAGGTTTGAGGTTCTCCTCCTTTACAAAATACCTTCACACACTGTCATGCTTAAAATTTAAATTTTTTTTTTGATTTGTGAAGCCATAAGACCCTTTCAAAGGAACATTCATTTCAAATTTCAAAAACATCGTTTGGATACATCTTTTGACGAGAACATTTTGCAAACGATGAATTTTGATGAAAACGCCCTGAGTTTCTATAAAAAGGGCATGTTTTGAAAGCTTTTCAAAAGAATGATCCTTCGGATGAAAAGAGGCAAACATTATCCTCAAACACATCCCCGATACACTTGAGTGATGAGTGAGAGCGGTAGAGCGAAAGAGCTTAATCTCGGGACGTAAGGATTATTCGCGATGATTACATGGATTGAAATGATGAAAGGCATTTCCATTTCAAAATTATCCATACACATTTATATCCCTTGATAACCAATCTGAGCCAAAAGGGAGAATTTTCTGAATATAACCCTGTCAAGAACCACCCCACACTGGGGCATATTTGGAGGTTCGTTGGATGATCCCTTGGAGAAAAGGTCGGGTAAGACTTTATCGTACTAACCTGCATCAATCTTTTTGTGATAACTTCAGGTGATTTCTGGCGGAGACTTGGAACACCTCAAAGTGAAGAAAAGCATTTCATTTCTATATCCCCAAACACTTGAACTTTGTTAAGCCAATTTGAGCCTTTGAATATTCATTTCTAAACCCTTGTTGGTGATCACCTCCCCACACTGGGGCAAACATAGGAAAAACCAGCAATGAGTCAAAAAGCATGATCGGAAGAATTTTTGATCTTGGACTCGAAAAGAGCCATTCAATGCAAAAAATGATAAAGATTGAAAGGGCCGAAAAAAGCAAAGAGCCTGGTAAAAGCAAGGCCAAGGCCCATGAAGAAAGGAGCATCCCGAAAAAGGAACAAAGTTTGAAAAATTGAGATGAAAAGAGGAAAATCCTCAAAGTCATTGAAGAAAGAATGATCATGAATCTACTGCAAAAGCAAATGAATGCTGGTAAAAATGTCAAGGTGATCACCAAAGTTCACCCCTCTTTTGAAAAAATGGTCATTCTTAAAGAGCCCACCTTAAGCCAAGATACAACCTGTCACCAAAACTTTTTCGATCTAAGAGGTGTTTCAGGTTGATGCAAGAAATCATACAGGAAGCTACCGCTTAAAGAGGTAAGTACAATCCCGTCTTATCATGACTTCGGGGTTCTTGACTTGTAGACCCGAAGAAGCTATTTCTGATCAAAACTCATTTCTAAACCTCAAAATGAATATCCTTTGATAAGCCTTTGACCTGGCCCGAATTGCGGTCCCCGTTAAAATGTCTTTTCTGATTAGTCGGATTGTATGCATTTCGAATGATCCCGAAACCTCAAGGTTAGGTTTTACGTGAGCGGATTTGAATTTTAAGAAAAGCCTTCCCAAATGGTGAGAAGCCCTCTTGGATGAAGGAAAACCCTTTTGAAAAATTTATAAAACAACCTTTTTGTAGAACACTCGGGATGTGTCATTCAAAATCCATCCTCGGCGGAAATTTGAACTTGTGATTGGTTACATTTCCTTTGCAAATACACTTTGAAAATTTGTCTAAGAATTCTTAAGTTTCTCCCCAGGACTTAGAATTGTCATTCTAATGATGTTTGATTGAACTTTCTGCGGGTTCCCTGGTGATCCCAAATCCTCGGAAAAGTTACATTTTAAATATTTGGCTAACTTTGATTCTCTGCAGGTCTTTCTGGCGTCCCCGGGTCCTCGGATCCTCTCTTTTAGAAAATTTGAAATAGGGTTTGAGCTTACGTAGGTACACTAGTCAACCTAGGTCCTCGGATGGCACCCTCTCGGACGGTGAGTAGCTTCCTAGATGAAAGCCGATTTGCTTTTTAGAAAATTTAAAATAGGGTTTGAGCTTACGTAGGTACACTAGTCAACCTAGGTCCTTAGATGGCACTCTTCCGGACGGTGAGTAGCTTCCTAGATGAAAGCCGATCTGCATTTTAGAAATTTGAAATAGGGTTTCAGCTTACGTAGGTACACTAGTCAACCTAGGTCCTCGGATGGCACCCTCTCGGACGGTGAGTAGCTTCCTAGATGAAAGCCGATCTGCTTTTTAGAAAATTTGAAATAGGGTTTGAGCTTACGTAGGTACACTAGTCAACATAAGTCCTCGGATGACACCCTCTCGGACGGTGAGTAGCTTCCTAGATGAAAGCCGATCTGCTTTTTAGAAAATTTGAAATAGGGTTTGAGCTTACGTAGGTACACTAGTCAACCTAGGTCCTCGGATGGCACCCTCTCGGACGGTGAGTAGCTTCCTAGATGAAAGCCGATATGCTTTTTAGAAAATTTAAAATAGGGTTTGAGCTTACGTAGGTACACTAGTCAACCTAGGTCCTTAGATGGTACCCTCTCGGACGGTGAGTAGCTTCCTAGATGAAAGCCGATCTGCTTTTTAGAAAATTTGAAATAGGGTTTGAGCTTACGTAAGTACACTAGTCAACTTAGGTCTTCGGATGGCACCCTTCCGGACGGTGAGTAGCTTCCTAGATGAAAGCCGATCTACGTTTTAGATGGTGAGTCCCTGCATAGAGGATAGCCAATCTATTTTAAATAGGTGAAACCCCTTTGTTACAAGGGTGAACCTCCCTTCCAGACGGTGAGTAGCTTCCTAGATGAAAGCCGATCTGCGTTTTAGATGGTGAGTCCCTGCATAGAGGATAGCCAATCTCTTTTAAATAGGTGAAACCCCTTTGTTACAAGGGTGAACCTCCTTTTCGAACGGTGAGTAGCTTCCTAGATGAAAGCCGATCTGCCCTTTTTATATAATGAATCCCCGGTGGATAGTTAAACCCATTTTGAATAGGTGAAACCCTTTTGTTACAAGGGTGAACCTCCCCTTCAAGTCTTCAAACCACCGCTCGACACCGGACGGACGCCGACCATCATAAAATTGCGCCAAACATTCAGAGGTAATTTCATGTAATTAATTTTTCAACTTCAGATCAACAAATCTCCGACTACGGACAGGTGAGCTACAGGTAAGTATCTCTCTATTCTTATCTCTCTTTCACATGAAATGAGCATAAATTGGAAATAATTCCCCACGGAGTCAGAGTTTCAACAACAAAGGTAAGGCAATTGGATATCAAGACTAGTTTTTTATATTTTTCCCCAGCAGAGTAGATTGAAGATCCAGGTGTCACCTTGTCTTTGAAAGCAACCTCTAACCGAGATTACTTTCAAAGAGGGGCATTTGTTGACACCTGATTTTTAATCAATTTTTCCTTAGTTTTATTTTCCAAAATTCACTAAAAATTCACAAAAAATCAAAAAAATTAAAAAATCAACATTGGAAGCCTTGGTCGAGCATAAGGAACCAATTTGGAACAAAAAATAATTTTTCATATTTTTCACATTTTTTAATATTTTTGAAAAATAGGAAAATACTTCACAATTCATAAAAAAATACTTTTCGAAGTCACAAAAATACACAAAAATGTTCAATATTTTTATTTTAATTCCCTTTTCATATTGAACTCACGAAAAATTGAAAATTGAATTCAATTTTAGGTGTTCCTTCATAATGCCTAAGGTTGAATTTGCACAAAAAATACCAATTGAGTCTTTTTATTTGCAATTTTTTGCACATTTAGAGTCTAGACATCCAATTGCAGTCCCTTTGAACTTCAATTTGATTAATTGCACTCTCAATTGCGCGAATTGAACGAATTGCACAAAAACCCCTAAAGTCTTGCAATTTAGTCCCTCAACTTCCCAATTTTTGAAATTACTTTTAATTGGGGGACTTTCTATGCAAAATTGGACCACCCCTAGGGTTTTGACACATTCTGAATCGATTGGTATAGGTCTCATAGTCCAATTTGGTCAAATTGACACTCAATTGAACTTTTCCCCAATTTGGGCAAATTGAAATATTTGGGGCTTTTGTGCAAATTGATAAGAACTTTTGGGTAAAATTGCATTTTTAGATAATATCTAGGCCCTAAAGTCCAATTTTGAGGTTTAATTGTGAAAATTCCCCACCAATTTTGTTTAATTTCAAAAATTGTGCTAAATGTATTGTGCGAACAGGTTCGGACCGGTCTGGCCGCCGGTCGGACCGGTCGAACCGGTCCAAGACAATATCATCTTCCCCAAATTCACTCGTGCCATTTGCAGGTTCAACGGTGGACTTTGACGATCAAATTAGAGTTCAATTCGTGCTTAATTGGATCAATAGAGGTGGGACTTTTGTTCGTCGAGTCAAGGTCCGTCGATTGCCACCGGCGGCACGGCCAATAACCGCCGGGGCATGACGGAATCGATAGTCAAAGCTCCCCGCGACCGAAAGTCAACCATTTCAAAACCAAGTGCAATTCTCACTCGTTTTGGACTCAACGGACTTCAAACGGCTTTAGACGGAATCTTAACGATTCCGTCACCGTCCGGCGAGCCATTTTGCGCGTATGCACACGTGTGGATGGCTCGGCCAAACTCGCCCGTGCGCGCGCCATTTCAAAATTTGATATAAAAGGGGGAAGAAAGTTTCTCGACGCGAGGAGGAGGTTCATTTGCTCGCACAAGCCTAACGGACTAGAGAGAGAGTGAGTAGAAAGAGAGAGAAAGCTCTTAGCGACCGCCATTGAAGAAAGCTCGAGCTCGAGCTGCACATCGCTCGCCGGGCTGATCCAGAGCAAATCAAGGCCAGCCACCACTTCCGGAAGCTTGTTCGCGCCTCCAGGAAGCTATCGCATCAAGCCAATTAGCCTACGATCTCCGGAACTGGTGAGGTGAGCTCTCGATCTCTTCACTGCTCGATCATGGCACCTCATTATCCCGAGCATGATTATTGAAATTGGTGTGTGCCTTTTACTTTGAGAACCTCACTACCCACGATCGAAACCTTTCTCTGCATTGATTTTGCCCGAGTCGCCTCAATCAAACCTCCAACACCTCGCGGTCCGGTCGATCTTCGGCCAGGCTATTCTAACAACTACGGGTTCGATCTGAACCCGAGGTAAATATCCTGAACTTGCCTTGAATGATTTTGAAGCTTTAATTTGATTGTTATGCTCTGTATGTCAAGATTGAGGACTGCAACTAGGTGATTGCGTATGTTCATTTTGTGTCGATTACGTGGGTGAAATCGTTCGATTTTTGACTATGTTGATCTGAGGGTTGAGGCGAGTCGATCGGCGGTGGTTTCACGTCGATCCGGCAAGATCTCACCGTTGGATCTCGCCGGAGAAACCACGGCCGTCCATTCGGTGTCGTCGAGAGGTTGAAGAAGGTGCTGATGTGGCGTGGTCAACGGGTCGGACGTCTACGTGTCGAACTCCGGTTGGGCCAGCTCACGTCCGAGTCGGCTCGGCCGTTGGCGCGAGCGAGCCGACTCGGACTCAATTCGACGGCCGGGATTATTAGATGAGTTTGATTTAGGGCCGTTGGATCTTTATTTTGTATTTTCGAAATTTCGTTTAATTAGATAGAAATTAGAAAATAGATGAAACTGTGTCGTTTTGGCCTTTAGAGTAGATGGCCGGCTTAGATCAAGTTCTAGGTTTAATCTTCACCGTCCATCTCATTGTTTGGTGTGACGCCGTTTAAGACCGAGACCGGAAGCGTCGTCGTTTAAGTCTGAATAGGGTTGAACGGCTCGGATCTAGCTTTAGGTTTAATCGTGGCCGTTCAGAGTAATGAGAGATGCGACGCCGTTTTGATCTAGATAGAATGCACGGCTGAGATTAGATCCAAGGGAAATCGTGACCGTCTGTTAGTTTAGTTATACGGCGTCGTTTAGTATAGTAGGAGTCGACGGTTGAGATGAAGTCTGAAGATCTAATCTTGACCGTCCGTTCGATTGGCAAATGCGGCGTCGTTTCTGAGTTTGTAGTCCGGAACATCGTCGTTTCACTTAGGCGAAGGCCGACGGCTGAGATTGATTCCGGGATTGATCTCGGTCGTCCATTCTTTTTTAATATTTCTAATAATAGGAAAATAGTTTCGGAAAATCGAAAAATAAATAGAAAATAGAGGACGGCGTCGTTTTTATATTGAGCGGGTAGTCTACGGGCGGTCGGACTAGGTTGACCGGTCGTTGACCGGGTTGACCCGGTCCAGTTTAATAATAAAAAATTAATAAAAAATGAAAAGAAATTTCCAAAAATTTCAAAAAATTGTAAAAATACTTAAAAAATTCATAAAAATTCCCGGATTTTCACAAAAAATTTCTAAAATTTCCTAGATCGATTCGGGACTCATAAAGTCCGGATCGAAAGTTTTGGGCCTTTGAGGGTCGATGCGTATCGATCCGAAAAATTTCTAATTTTCAGAAAATAAATAAAAAATTCAAAAAAAAAAAAAAAATATATATATATATATATATATATATATATAAAATTAGAAAAATTCTGAAAAATCAAAAAAATAGGAAATGACCACATTCAAGCGGCCAACCCCGATTTTGTGTTTTTCGGGTCCCGAACCCCTAAAAATGACCACTCTACCCTTCTTGGCCTTTCGCCCCAAATTTTCCCAAACCATCCCCGGAACCCGAACCCGATGTTTCTGTGGGTTGATAGGGCCATTTTAGATATGCCTATATGATTGATTGATTTGATTGATTTTGATTGTCTTGATTGCGCTTTTAATTTTTCTGATTGTGATTGATAGGAATAGAAAATTCCCATTTGCATGAAAACTTAGAACTGTTAGGGCCTACCTCACCCGATATCGCATCTGCATGAACTCGTAGGTTAGAAAATCACTCAACATCGGTAACCGAAAGGGCGTCGATTAAAATTTTGGCATAACCAAGTCCCCGGACCCAATAATCTCTGGTTTTCGCGGAACCGAACGGTTTCTCCCGACCGCTCGGTAAGGTTTTTCGATCGTACCTTCCAATAAACCGTTCCGTGGCAACTCCAATTGCATGTATACCTCGCACATGCCACCCGACCACACAAGGTCAATTTCGATATTTGATAAATTTTACCCGACATCACGATTCGAGTAATGGGTCTTGGGAGAGACCCGCGATCCTAAAAAATACCCCGCCGACAACCGGGGTCCTATAAAAAAATTAAAAGAGGGATCGGCTCGTTAACCTTCCGCCGGACGGAGGGTCGCGACACCTGCATAGAGGATAGCCAATCTCTTTTAAATAGGTGAAACCCCTTTGTTACAAGGGTGAACCTCCCTTCCGGACGGTGAGTAGCTTCCTAGATGAAAGCCGATCTGCTTTTTAAATGATGAATCCCCGGTGGATAGTCGGACCCATTTTGAATAGGTGAAATCCCTTTGTTACAAGGGTGAACCTCCCTTCTAAGTCTTCAAATCACCACTGGACACCGGACGGACGCCGATCATCATAAAATCGTGCCAAACATTCAGAGGTAATTTCATGTAATCATTTTCTCAACCTCGGATCAACAAATCTCGGATTACACACGGGGGAGCTACGGGTAAGTATCTCTCTCTTCTCATTTCTCTTTCACATAAAATGAGCATAAACCGAAATAATTCCCCACGGAGTCGGAGTTTTAACAGCAAAGGTAAAGCAATTGAATGTTAAGACTAGTTTTCTTTTGATTTTTCCCTAGCAGAGTCGATTAAGGATCCAGGTGTCACCTTGTCTTTGAAAGAAACCTCTCACCGAGATTACTTTCAAAGAGGGGCAGCTGTTGACACCTAGATTTTTAGTCAGTTTTCCTTTAGTTTTATTTTCCAAAAATTCCCAAAAATTCACAAAAAATCAAAAATTAAAAAAATCAACATTGGAAGCCTTGGCCAAGTATAAGGAACCAATGTTGAACAAAAAATAATCTTTCATATTTTTCACATTTTTTTAATATTTTCGAAAAATAGGGAAATACTTGAAAATTCATTAAAAAATACCTCACGAGGTCAAAAAAATACACAAAAATGTCCACTATTTTTATTTTAATTCTCTTTTCATATTGACCTCAAGAAAAATAAAAAATTAAGGTCAATTTTAGGTGTTCCTTCACAACGCCTAGGGTTGAATTTCCATAAAAAATACCATTTGAGTCTTTTTATTTGCAATTTTTGCACATTTTAGGTCTAAACATTCAATTGCAGTCCCTTTGAACTTCAATTTGATCAATTGCACCCTCAATTGCACGAATTGCACGAATTAGGCCAAATCCCCAAAATTGTTTGCAATTTAGTCCCTTAACTTGCCAATTTTTGAAATTAATCTTAATTGAGGGACTTTCGTGGCAAAATTGGACTGGTCCCCTATGTTTTCACACATTCTGAATCAATTGGCATAGGTCTCATGGTCCAATTTGATCGAATTGACATCCAATTGAACTTTTCCCCAATTTGGGCAAATTGAAAAATTTGGGGCTTTTGTGCAAATTGATAATAAATTTTGGGTAAAATTGCTATTCGAGTGCCTAAGTCCAATTTTGAAAATTAATTGCAAAAATTCCTTACCGATTTTGATTAATTTAAAAAATTGTGCATAAAAACACTTGTCGAACCGGTTCGGGCCAGGTTCGACCAGCCCGGTCGAACCGGTCCAAACAATGTCGTCTTCCCCACGAACACAGGCCATATTGCAGGTTTGGGCAGTGAACTTCCATGACCAAATTGAAGGTCAATTCTTGTATAATCAAGCTAATTAGTTTGGGGGTTTTGTACTACGGGTCACGACACGTCGATTGCTACCAGCGGCACGGCCAATGGCCGCCGGAGCACGACGGAATCGCCGGTCAAACCCTCGATCATTTGAAAAGTCAACATTTCGCAAAAATGCACAAATTCGAGCTCAATTCGCGACTAACGGAGAACCAAACGGAGTGTATGTTGATGTCCATCGCCGTCCGACCTCGGGCGACCAAAAATTACGTGGGCAGCACGCGTGAATCATCACCGACTCAAGCTCGCCCGACGCGCCAAATTTCAAAATGCAAGTATAAAAGGCTCGGGAGAATATTCGCGAAGGGGAGAGGCTCATTCGTGCTCGCACGCCAACGGAATAGAGAGAGAAAGAGAGAAAAGTAGAGAGAGAGAGACTTTGAGCGACGCCTTCGCCGGAGCTTCGAACTAGTGTTGTCCGTCTTCGACCCGGGCGATTCAAGCCAAACCGAGCCACCGGACCACCGCCAGAAGCTCGCCCGAACTTCCGGGATTCGATCGCGCCGGCTCGATTAACCTACGAGCTCCTAAATCGGTAAGTCGCTCTTTAAATCTCAGCTCTGCTCATCCATGGCATCGTCTTGAATCATGCATCATTCTCGCAATTGTTGTGTGCGTTTTTGCCTTCAAGCATTGCTGATCCTCGTCGCATCTTTGTTTTGCTTCGATTTCGCACAAAAATCTTGAATCAAGTCTGCAAACCTCAACCTCCGTGGCCGATCACTGTCGAAGCTCGTCTAGACAAATCTACACCAAACCAAGTCAATCGGACCTGCGGGTAAGATTTCTAAACTCCTATTGAATGTTTCCTATGGATTAATTAGCTTATTATGTTGGATATGGTGTGATCGAACTCTGCAACTATGTGATTGTGCGAGCTCGATTAGTGATGATTCTGTGGCTGGAATTGTGATATTTTCGACTATGTTGATCTGCGAAGTGATGCGAGTAGATTAGGTTTGGTTTGGTGTCATTCCGGCGAGATCTCGCCGTTAGATCTCCCCGGAACGTTCTCGGCCGTCCGTTCGGGTGTCGTTGCGGTGAAGAAGATGAAGGTGACATGGCGAGTCAACCGGTCAAGCGGCCTAGGTGTCACCGCGTGATAGGGCCAGCTCGGATCTAAGTCGGCTCGGCCGTTGGCGCGAGCGGGCTGACTCGAGATCGATCCAACGGCTGAGATAAATCCGTGAATTTGATTCTCGGCCGTTGGATCATTGTTGTATATTCAGTATATAGGTTAGAAAATAAAAAAATCAAAACGGCGGCGTTTCGTGTAAGATGTACGGTGTCCTTTCGGCTTAGGTGCAACAAACGGCCTAGATTAGATCAAGGTTAGATCTCAACCGTTCGTTCAACTAGGCGATGCGGCGTCGTTTTATGGCCGGGCGAGTCGACGGCCTAGATCTCACCCGGTTCGGATCGTGGCCGTCCGTTTTAATGCAAGATGCGGTGTCGTTTAGGAGAGGCGAGCTAACACGGCGTCGTTTTGAATTAGGCGAGTCGACGGCCGAGATTGATTCTAAGATTGATCTCGGCCGTCCGTTCCTTTATATATATTTCCGAATATTAGGAAAATAGTTCGGAAAATCAAAAATAAATAGAAAATTAGAATACGGCACCGTTTAGTGTGTAGGTATTTCACGAGTGGGTCTATGGGCGGTCGGACCGGGTTGACCGGTCATTGACCGGGTTGACCCGGTCCAAAAATATTAATAAAAAATAATAAAAAATAAAAATAAATTTCCAAAATATCCAAAAAATTGCAAAAAATACTTAGAAAATTCACAAAAATTCCTAGATTTTCACAAAAAATTTCTAAAAATTCCTAGATCGATTCGAGACTCATAAAGTCTGGATCGAAAATTTGGAGACTTCGAGGGTCGATCCGTGTCGATCCGGAAAATCCCTAATATTTTTAGAAAATAAATAAAAATTCAAAAAAATTAGAAAAATTAGAAAAATTCTGGAAAATTACAAAAAATGGGAAATGGCCACATTCAGGCGGCCCGATCCCGATTTTGTGATTTTCGGGTCCCGAACCCCCAAAAATGACTATTCTATCCCAAACCATCCCCGAAACCCAAATCGGACTTTTTTGTGGGCGATAGGGCCATTTCTTAGACATATCAAACCTTGATTGATTGATTTGATTACTTGTGTTGATTTTGATTGCGCATTAAATTTTCTGATTGTGATTGTTAAAATAAAAATTCCCATCTGCATGTACACTTAGAACTTTTAGAGCCTACCTCACCCGATATCGCATCCGCATGAACTCGTAGGTTAGAAAATCACTCAACATCGGTAACCGAAAGGGCGTCAATGTGAATTTTGGCGTAACCAAGTCCCCGGACCCAAAAATCTCTGGTTTTCGCGGAACCGAACGGTTTCTCCCGACCGCTCGGTAAGGTTTTCCGATCGTACCTTTCAATAAATCGATCGGTGGCAACTCCAATTGCATGTACACATCGCACATGCCACCCGACCACACTAAGGTCGATATTCGATATAAATTTTACCCGACATCCCGATTCGAGTAATGGGTCTTGGGAGAGACTCGCGATCCTAAAAAAATTACCTCGCCGACGACCGGGGTTAAAAAAAAAAAAGGGAGGGATCGGCTCGTTAACCTTCCGCCGGAAGGAGGGTCGCGACATCGATCGAATAATTTCTTTAGCACTTTAACATGGTCTTCTCCAGGTTTGGACTTGGCAATCATATCGTTCACATAGACCTCAATCTCCCTATGTATCATGTCATGAAAAAGGGTTACCATAGCCCTTTGATATGTCGCCCCTGCATTTTTCAATCCAAAGGGCATTACCTTGTAACAGAAAGTTCCCCATTGTGTAGTGAATGAGGTCTTAATTTTATCTTCTTCCTTCGACATGATATGATTATATCCCAAGAATCCATCCATAAAGGAGAATAATTCAAAGCCCGCAAGATGCGTCGACGAGCACATCAATGTGCGGTAGAGGAAAATCATCTTTCGGACTAGCTTTGTTTAAGTCCCGATAATCCACGCATATTCTAATTCTTCCGTCCTTCTTCTTAATCGGTACGATGTTGGCGACCCAATCAGCATATGGGACAGCCTCGATAAATCCAACTTTAAGGAGCTTCATCACCTCTTCCTTGATTTTATCCGCCTGTTCGGGATTCATTCTTCCGGGTGATTGATTTACTGGTGTGCAAGAAGGATTTGTGGGCAAAGCATGCTCCACAATTTCACGATCTAAACCCGGCATGTCAGCATATGACCGGGCGAAAATATTTTGATATTCCTTGAGTAACGCCGTCATTCTTAAAACATCTGCTGCAGACAAGTGTCCTCCTATTTTCACTTCCTTGACGCAGTGAGAATCTCCCAAATTAATAGTAATGGGTTCTTCAGAGATAGGGGGTTCAGATTCTTCAAAACAATCCCACTCTTTCTTGATATCGCTCACATCAACCTCTTCTATATCAACCTCGCATGCATAATCATCGAGCTGATCCGAGTCACATATTAACCTGTTATGTATGGGTGGGATGACATGCCCGAAATGCACCATGAAAGGTTAGTATTCAGAGATGATAAAATCGAAGAATGCATGATTTTTATCATGAAAACATTTTTCAAATTCCAATTTTTAGACAAAGAAAGGAGAACTAGTCCCACAATCTTTCGGACATCCCGGTTCTCAAAAGCTATTTAAAACCCCGGATCATATGGCGGATCGGGCCTCAAGTCTCATGGTAGAATCAATTGTCATCATCGGACCAATCCGTTGCTCCATACGTCCGTAATCAAATTTGAGATGATTTTCATTAATAGATGCAACTAAGGGCAATACAATCTTGCACTTCTCGGATCACAACGTGCGACCCAAAGGGTGCTAAAACAGCGAAAAGCTTCAAAACAAATGCAGTAATCAAAATGCGTTAACGGATAAAGTTCAGAAAGAGCCTTTTACTCAGGGGTGGGGAAATCATCCTCCAGCCACTCAATGATCACGTGCACCCGATTATCCAGGAACGGGTTGAATAAGTCCGGCTCTGAATCCTCGGAGATGTCCTCATCTTCCAGCCATTTGCCACCCCTAGAAAATACCTCGGATAGGTGATTTAGGAACATCTTCCCTCTAGCCTTCCATGCATTGGTGCCTATAAAACGGCCACCTTGGTGTCCATGGCGTCCACGGTTTCCATAACACTTGTTTCGACCTCGACCTCGACCTGTGTTATTCTTCACTATTCCGTTATAACCCGGACCAACCTTGTGGTCATTTGAGCTCAAATTCGGAGGGTTAAGGATTCCCCGATTGTACTTCCCTAATCCGGCACCTAGAATAATTCCATTCGAGAGTAGCACTTTTCCCGCCATAGTCGCAGGTCTCGAAAGCTCGGGTGTAGCCACCTTTACATCTGGTGACACGTGCATGACGGATACAATGTCGAAGGTGTGATAACTCGGCTCCTCCCCCTTTGAAGGCTCGACGTATGGAACCATCCCTTTTAAAGCGGCTCGATGTCCCGTCTCGCCATGGACGGTGATCAACCGACCCTTAACCACAAATTTTAACTTTTGATGCGGGGAAGAAGGTACCGCTCTGTCGCGACCCTCCTCCGGAAATTCGGTCGATGGAATCCCGGCGGTGGAGTAGGGTTAACGAGCCGATCCCTTTTTACATTTTTTTTTTATGGGATCGCGGGTCCCTCCCAAGACCCATTACTCGAATCGCGATGTCGGGTAAAATTTATAAAATATCGAAATTGACCTTGTGTGGTCGGGTGGCATGTGCAATGTGTACATGCAATTTTGGAGTCGCCACCGATCGATTTCTTGGAAGGTACGATCGGAAAACCTTACCGAGTGGTCGGGAGAAACCATTCGGTTCCGCGAAAACCGGAGATTTTTTTGGGTCCGGGGACTTGGTTACGCCAAATTTCAAATTGACGCCCTTTCGGTTACTGATGTCAAGTGTTTTCTAACCTAAGAATTCATACAGATGCAATATCGGGTGAGGTAGATCCTAACAATTCTAAGTATTCATGCGGATGGGAATTTTCTATCCTAATCAATCACAATCGGAAAAAATTTAATGCGTAATCAAAACAAACAAGATCAATTAAATCAATCAATCATACAGACATGTCTAAAATGGCCCTATCGACCCACACAAAAATCAAATTTGGGTGTCGGGGTGATTTGGTAAAAATTTTGGGCGAATGGCCCAAAAGGGTAGAATGGTCATTTTTTGAGGTTCGGGACCCGAAAATCACAAAATTGGAGTCGGGCCAGTTGAATGTGGCCATTTCCCATTTTTTGTGATTTTATGGAATTTTTCTAATTTTTTCTAATTTTTCGAATTTTTATTTTTTTTAAAAAAATATTGGGAATTTTCCGGATCGACATTCATCGACCCTCGAAGTCTCAAAATTTTTCGATCCAGACTTTATGAGTCCCGAATCGATCTACAAATTTTTAGAAATTTTTTGTGAAAATTTGGGAATTTTTATGAATTTTCTAAGTATTTTTACAATTTTTTTGAATTTTTGGAAATTTCTTTTTATTTATTTATTATTATTTTATTAATAGACCGGACCGAGTCAGCCTGGTCAACGACCGGTCAACCCGGTCCGGCCCGACTCGGACTCACTCTAGGCTTATACGACGCCGTATACGTATTTATCTATTTATTTATTATTATTATTTTTTTGATTTTCTAATACTTTTTTCTAATATCTGAATATATAGAAAAATGACGAACGGCCGAGATCAATCTTGGAATCAATCTCAGCCGTCGATCTCTCCTCGTACGAAATGACGACGTCCCAGTCTACACACTCAAAACGACACCGTCTTCGCTTAAATCAAATGAGCGGTCACGATTAAAACAACGGACTCGATCCGAACCGTTCAAACCCTTTGCACATGAAACGACGACGTTCTAGCCTTCTTCTATTAAAACGACATCGCCTAACTAATGGAACGGACGGCCACGATTAGAACTGAAATCCAATCCGGGCCGTTGCTTCACTCATACCAAAACGACGCCGTACCTATTAGTATTACGAATGGCCACGATTAATCCTAAAACCAGATCTGAACCGTTCATTCCTATTGAGGCCTAAACGACGACGCTTCTGATGTTCCTCCTAAAACGACGTCACCTAACTAATGGATGGACGGTCGGGGTTAAACCCTAGACTCGATCTCGACCATTCAACCTTCAAATGCCCGTAACGACGCCGTTCATTCCTAAACTAAATGGCAACGTTTTTGACTTCTTTTATTTTCTAACTAATATACCTAATATCCGAAAATACAAAATAACGATCCGACGGTCATAAATCAAACTAGGCGAATTATCCTAGCCGTTGGATCCCGTCCGAGTCGGCTCGCTCGCGCCAACGGCCGAGCCGACTCGGATCCAGGGTGGACCAATGGGGATTCGACACGTGGACGTTGACTACTTTGACCGAGCTACATCGGTCGTCTTCAACCTCGCCACTATGACGGAATGGACGGCCGGAAGCTTCCGGCGACGATCCAACGGTGAATCTCCGACCAAATCTCACGAAGTCAACTCCTATCGACTCATCTAGACCTCCAGTTTCACATATATCAAAATCAAATGAAATCATTAACTAAATCTCGAGAACCGGACTATGCACAGTCGCGACATGGCAAACTTCGATCGAGCAATATAGGGCAAGATAGACCAATTCCTTCACAAAATCACATCACGGGAGGTCGAGAAGGCTTACCTCGAACTCGGATCGAGTTCGGAAAGGCTAGAAAAGCCTGGCCGGTGTTCGGCCAGACCGAGGGATATGGGAGGCTCGACTCATGGATTTCGGGTAAGATCGATGCAAAGAAGATATGCGAACATGATTAGAAGTGGTCGAGGAGCAAAAGGCACAAATCAATTTAAGAAATCACGCATGAAGGAATGATATGCCATGATCGTGCAAAGTTGGAGCCCGAGGATCGATTCACCGATTTGGAAGTTCTTCGGTTGATTGAGCTGGTGCGATCAACTCCCCGAGTCACTACGAAGCTCCCGGACTAGTTTTCGGACCTCGATTCTCTCTGGATCGGTCTCACGAAGATCTCACGGTCTCGCCTCTAAAACTGGTTATGGCCGCTTCTGAGAGCTTCTCTCTCTATCTCTCACTCATTCTCTCTATTTTGTTGGTGAGCGAACCAAATGAGCCTCCCCTCGTTCTAGAATCCTCCTCGGGCTTTTATAGTGAGTTTTCAAAAAAAGGCGCGTCCGGGCAAAGCTTCGCCGACTCACTTCGCACGTGCCCACGCGTGCGAAGTGAGCCGGATGATGACGGGGACGGAACAGTGTTCCGTCCAAGTCCGTTTGACACTCCGGCGTACGCGAATTGAGTTTCAATTTGGCCAATTCCGCGAAGGTTGACTTTCTCGTTTGGCCGGAGCTTTGGACGGCTCGCCGGAGCTCCTCCGGCGAGCGTTGGTCACGCCGTTGGTCTCAATCGGCGCGGCTTAACCTGCACCACAAAACCCCCACATGAATTAGACCGATTATGGCTGAATTGAACCTCAATTTGGTTGTTGAAATTCGACCCTCAAGTCTGCAAATCGTGCCTCTCATTTGGGGAAGATGAAGTACTGTTGCGGACCGGTTCGACCGGTCCGACCGGCGATCAGACCGGTCCGAACCGGTTCAGGCAGTAATTCTTGCACAATTTTCAAAATTAATCCAAATTGACTGGGAATTCTTGCAATTAAACTTCAAAATTGGATTCAGGGGCCTAGATATTACCTAGAAATGTGGTTTTGCCCAAAATTTTATATCAATTTGCACAAAAACCCCAAATTTTTCTATTTGCCCAAATTGGGGAAAACTTCAATTGGACGTCAATTTGATAAAATTAGACTACGAGACCCATCCCAATCGATTCAGAATGTGTCAAAACCCTAGGGGTGGTTCAATTTTGCATAGAAAGTTCCTCAATTGAAATTAATTTCAAAAATTGCAAAATCGAGGGACTTAATTGCAAAATTTTTGAGAATTTCCATGCAATTTGTGTAATTCGCGCAATTGAGGGCGTAATTGATCAAATTGAAGCTCAAAGGGACTGCAATTGAATGTCAAGACCTAAAATGTGCAAGAATTGCAAATAAAAAGACTCAATTGGTATTTTTTATGCAAATTCAACTCTAGGCATTATGAAGAAACACCTAAAATTGGATTCAATTTTCAATTTTTTATGAGGTCAATATTAAAAGGGAATTAAAAGAAAAACATTGAACATTTTTGTGTATTTTTGTGACCTCGGAAAGTATTTTTTATGAATTTTGAAGTATTTTCCTATTTTTCGAAAATATTAAAAAAATGTGAAAAATATGAAAAATTATTTTTTGTTCCAAATTGGTTCCTTATGCATGGCCAAGGCTTCCAATGTTGATTTTTAATTTTTTTGATTTTTTGTGAATTTTTGGTAAATTTTGGAAAATAAAACTAAAGGAAAAGCGATTAAAAATCGGGTGTCAACACGCTCCGGACACATGAATCCACGGTCTTCCCAGGAGCAAGGTGAAAGCGCTAGGGATGTCCAGCACTTGGAACGGTATAGAGAAAGTTACCGGTCCAATGTCAATGTCCGATTCAATCTCTCCTACAACATTTTTAGAGACTCCATCGAACGATCGGATGGTAGCCTTAGATGTCTTGACGAGGTCTTCATTTATCCCCAAGCTTCTCAAAGTGTTCAGAGGACATAGGTTAAAAGCGGAACCGTTATCAATCGGGACGTGAGGAACCTCCTTTCTATAGCACCTCACGGCGATGTAGAGGGCTCTATTATGCACACGCCCTTCTCTTGGGAAATCCTCGTCCGAGAAAGATATCTGGTCTTTCAAGAGGATAGCACCTACAAAGTCCCCTAGTTGAACTTCGTTAATTGTTTCCGGAACATGCACCTCATCCAGCACTTTCAAGAGGGCATTCTTATGCTTTTCAGAATTTTTAAAGAGATCTAATAAAGAGATCTGTGCCGGCATTTTCCGCAATTGGTCAACGACCTCATATTCACCGGTCCTCACGACCGATTGCAACTTCTCAACTTCTTCTGCAGTCGGGTCTTTCTTTTGGGAATCCGCCTCTCTTGGTGGATAACACCTTCCCGATCTCATTATGGCGTCAATCTCGCCTGTTCCGTAGTCCCAATGCACTGCCTTCGAGTTGTACTCTTCCACAGGCGGTAACTTAATCCTCACCGGTATGATCTCTTCCCGAGGTGATGACTTAGATGTTGACGGTTTTTCCGAACTAGAAGCTTCCAACTCCCAGCTATCAATTTTGTTCAAATCAATCACAAAACGAATCGGGGTATCTACCATCCCGATCATTTCATCCTCATGAACATCTTCGGGGTTATGTTATGGACCTGGCCTCACCAACGTGGCATTTTCTTCATCCAAATCCCTCTGCCTTTTCCTTCTGATTCTCGGGATAATCCCCTCAATTCTCATACCAATCTCCACCGGATGTTGGAATGAGGAGTACGTGTATGCATACATGCGGTCAAAGTATTCCATTGGGAGTGACTTGAGTACAAACTCCAGCATTTCTCTCTCTGATAGTGGCGGTTGCACCATCACAAGATGCTTCTTCCATCTCCTAGCGAAGAGTTCAAAACTCTCGTCTTCACTTTTCCTAATGTTTAACAAATTAGCCTTAGTGAAATAACCTCTGATTCCAGCTTCAAAGTGCCGTATAAAGTGCTCTGATAAATCCTCCTAACTCGGGACCCGGTCCGGATCGATTGATTGGAACCACGCTAGTGCGAGGCCCGCCGGACTTTGTCCGAAATTCCGAATTAGGGTTTCATCATCCTCATGATGGCCAACCATTTGGCGAAGATAATATGAGATATACGCCGGAGGACATCCAACGCCATTATACTTCGTGCGGAAGGTCACTCTCGGGTTCACGCCTTGGGGCGGAACATTTCTTGCCCGAGTAAGTGGCGTAATCAGCTCTTTCAACTCATCCATTTTCCTTGACACATCGTCTCCTTGCTCTTGCAGTAGGGTGATCTTTCGATTTTGTGTCTCAATGGCCCGCCGCATTTCCAGAATCTGCATGTTCTCTTCTACTCTCGTGGCGTCATTCTTAGCCATCGGTTGCGATAATTCCGCTACCATGGTTGTTAAATGTCGCATATGGGTCTCCAAATTAGAAAGTCGCACGTTGGACTCCCGATTCACCTGTTCATTCTGAGGAGCCGCTAGGTCTTTAACTTCATCGACCGTTCCCACAAATTCTTCACTTTCGGGGTCATCCATTCCACCCCACCCATCGGGGACTACATCTCCGGAATCGACGAAAAAGCTTGGGGGTGCCGAATACAACACTTTAAAGTTGTAACCGCCACTATCTTCTCCGAAATTGTCAACTATTTCTCCTCTCTCAAGAGCTTTCTGCATAAATCTTCCATCACCTCTGCGCGCTTTATCCAGACGGACTTCATATTCGTCTATATCTTCAATTTCTTGCCCATCTTTGATGCTCGTTAAATATCCCGAGGGTATTTTCAAAACAACTCCCCTCGTAGGTTTCATCGCAAACTCCTCAGACAGCATGTCCACCACCACGTAGGTCCCCTTGAAAGCGACATCTTCCATTTTTCCTATGACACCCAGATTGATCAACTTTTCTAAGTACACTTCCTTTTGCTCCCGGGAAATACTCTCTCCTTCCGGGTATTGTGAGGCCAAGGTCAAGACATCCCGCATTTTACTCATATCCACTATAAACTCCAGAACCTCTTCCTCTTCGCCTCCAAAAATCGCATCCACCTCGCGATGCTCGGGCAGAGGGTTCCGTTGCACATTTGGTTCGGTCTTATCAAACTCTAGAACTTTTCCATCGATCAATGCTTGCACCTTGAACTTCAGCGCGAGACAGTTGTCCACATTATGCCCTCTTTCTCCCATATGGTATATGCATGTTTGGGTCTCATCATACCCAGGAAATCTTGGCGGGTGAGCTCTAGGTGGCTCTTTTGCAATTAAGCGGTTCTCCAGAAGCATTTGTAATAATTTGGATAAGGGTCGGGGTAGTGGGGTGAAAACAATTTGGTTCTTTTTTCTAAATTCCGGTGGTTTGGAAGCGGTCCAGGAGGACGTTCCTTGGGTAGGGATTGAAGGTGAGAAATTTTTAGGTTTTGGCGGGTTAGGGACAAAGGCTACTTCTCCAGTTTGCTCCTTATTGTCCCTTCTCAAAGGGTATTGGCGTACGAAAGGCGCTTCGGGTATTTTCTTTTCTCTTAGTGCCCACTCATGGCGTTACGCTACCTTGATCGGGTGCGCAAACGTCCGACACCCAGAGGTGTTCGGTTTGTCGAAAAACTCAAAGGGAAGGGCCTTGAGAAACATGTCTATTAGTTCTTCTTCCGGGATGGGCGGCTTTACCCGCACAGCCAACGCTCTCCATCTTTGGGCGTAGGCGCGAACGGCCTCGCTCTTTCCTTTCACGGTCCTCAGAAGGTCCTCTCTAGTGTGGGCGGTTAAAGTGTTAAACTTGTATTGCCGAAGGAATTCGTTTGCCGGTTTGTCCTAATCGGCGAGCCTCTCTGACTCCAATTCAATGAACCACGCCAGGGCTGCCCCGGATAGGCTCTCCCGGAAGGTGTTGACCGATAGTGGGATGTTGTCGGAGAATTGCGACATTCGGCGCAAATAATACTTCAAGTGTGCCTTGGGACACCCGGTCCCATTATATTTCCTCACAAAATCCGGTTCCTTGTAGTCTGCAGGAACCTCTATCTTCTCAAATGGTGCTACCTTATCGAACCTTGAAAGTTCATATCCACGACTTGCCAAACACTCTTCGATCTTAGCAAGCCTCTTGATCTCCTCTTCCATTTTGAGGACCTGTTTCTCCTTCTTTTCCAAATCTATCACAACAGGAGGATCCTTAGGCGGTCGCTCCGGGTTCAGAGTGGGATTAGCGGCGGGCGCCGGATTAGCGTTCGCTCCATCGGATGACCCCGTAGGGGCTTGAGAATTAGGGTCGACGGGGTATCTACCCCGGCTTGCAATCATCATTGCCTTCATCTCCGCCACCATTGTGGCGATCACATTCATTTGGTTCTCCGGATTACCCACACGAGGTGCGAGCTCTTCTTGTTCCATCCTTAATTTGCGCGTCTTGCTACGAGTCCTCGTATTTATCACTCCCCTGTTTTCGGGATATTGAATCAGTATAGAAAATATTAAAGGATTTGGAGACATTGATCCGTGGTAATCGACTTTTCTATATGTATGCATGAAATGCTCATAAAAGAAATAATATGTATTTATTACAAACCGGATTGTTCAAAAGTATCTAAAAGATAACAAATATGCGAAAATCCAAATGGGGGAATGAATCTATCCAAGTCTAGGACGCTTCCACTCTTCTTGCTCTTCTGATCCATCGGAATCCCACAGGTATGGATCTTCTCCTTCTTCTGACATCCACTGCTCTGGATCCTCGGGAATCTACGGCTCCACTCCCGGTACGTAAAGTACTATGTACTCTGGTTCATAGGACTCCACATCTTCAATCCGAGGAGATACGCACTCAAGTAGATATGGCTCGACCATTGATTGGCGATATTCTTTAAACTTCCGGATATACTCCTTGGAGGCTCTGTGAACGTTCATCTCATCATCCAAATAATCCGGCCATTCAACTTGTTGCGGCGGGGAATTCTTCAAAGCGTGAAGAATAAGCTTGATCCGAGCCCGATATAACTTCTTTGCTTCTTTTGTAAGTTTTCCTCGTGTCATGTTGAATGAGAAAATGCAGGACAAACATCCGGTGGCACTTCCTGTAAAACTCCAAATTGCCTTACCCCTCGGATGGGGTAATATGCGACAGCGCCAGTACATCCCAATAGGGGGATAGGACTATCTTCAACACCCATAATGCGAGCCTCCACAATCTTGGGCCAAGTCAAACGCCATCTAACATGTTCGGGCTTCAAATCTTCTAATAGCTCAACCCACTTCTTAAACGAGTATTTGGGTATAAGGGATTGACACTTGAGGAAGGATCTAAGAGGGTGAATGTGCTCGTTGATCTCATAACACCCTACTCGGAGTTGGAAAGTCTTTATATGAGAGGTGAACCACATGTGGAGTAGCCCACTAGACGCTTGGAAAACGGCCTTTTTCGAAGTTTTGGAACGATTTAGGGAAAGAAAGGTCTCGGCCAAAATCATGTACGAGTAATTCCAGCGACAACATACTTGTCTGGCTATATGGACAATGGAAGGGTCAAAGGTAGTTCTAGAAGTTGGGAATAGGACAAATGCAATGAAAGCTAAGATGAACACCTTTCCCGATTTATGACCGGTTTCGGTGGGTAAAGAGGAATAATTGTCGAAAAGGAACGAGAAGGTGAACTTGTTAGAATTGGATTTATAAACTTTTTCAATCTCGGAAGTTTTAAGGCGAAGGAAACTCGACAAAGAATGAGTGGAGTCCATATCCAAAGGGGGTTGAGCTATACGTTCTTCAAATTTGGCCCCGATAATAGCGGTATACTCTTCGAGTGTAGGGGTCAACTCCAAGCCTCGGAAGTTAAATGTCATTGTGCGCGCGTCCCATGCCTTGGCTAGTGCTTGAATGAGCGCCGGTTGGTATTCCACTTTGATCAAATCTATAAGTCATCCCAAACGTCCTTCCACGTAAGCCTTGTTGACGATGTCGAGGCGATCCCACCATATAGAGAGTTCTTTGTGTGGTACCGGAATGATATTGATGTCTCCATTCCCCATGATCTAAAAAGAATGCAAAAATGATGATCCTAAAGTCAATTACCACGGGTTTAATATGAATATGCATGAAATGTGATGCAAATGTGCTAACCAAATTCCATGTCATCTTTTGGTAACATGAGGGTCAACTACTCCCATTTGACCCATATAAGCCAAATAGGGTAGTTATGGACCTAATCTCACCCAAAGATGGCATGTAATTTGATTAGGATCGTCTAAGCGTAATCGGGGTAGAAAGTCACTTTTACAACTTTAATTTGACAATCCATGGAATTTACAAGTCTAGTACAATAGAATCGAAAGAGATAGGACATGATAGCCTCTAAAGACGTTCGGACAATAAATGTCGATGAAAGTACATAATCGACTCAAAACGTAATGAAACCTAGAAAATGCCCCCCAAAGTCATACTAAATTAGATAGTCAGAGTGGTGTCCTCATCCGATAAGATCTCTACTATCTCGGGAAACTTGACATCTTCTTCGTCATCGGAGGATATGGTGATGATTTCCTTCTTCTTAATCGAGGAGCGCTTTGGGACCGTCTTGGTCGCACGTGGCTTCCTTGCCAATTTCATATACAACTCCCAAATTCTCTCCTTTTCACGTTTGATTTCCAAATGGCGTCCACAACGGGTATAATTGCAACTCTCGCTACGAATACGATTCCGTCCGTTGAGCTCCCGTCCATGGACAAATCCAAAGACTCGAAAAGTAGCGGGTACTCGGTCTTCGCGTCGAATGGTCATCCGCTCCCATGTGAATACATCGAGTACATTAATATGACCTCGAGGCGCCATCTATCCGAAAAAGGAAAATTTGACTTTCAACCCCGATCACTTAAACGATCTTACAAATTGTGATGACATGTCGTGAAAATGCATGATATGCAAAATTTAAATTTACAAGTTCAAAGTAAAGAGGGTAAAAAGCCTTACCAACCGATGTTACTCTTTTTTTTGGGTTTTTGGTTTTAGGTATACCAACCATCCATTTCACATGCGCATGAGACAAGTGAGGTTCAACTCTAAAGAAATTAAAAGAGGCTTGGGTATGGACCTAAAAGGGCTCCCGCTATACAAATCGATGGGCCGCCCACAAGCGCAATCAAACAACAAGTGGGTAGGACCATCAATCTTGCATAGCGAGCGGGATCAAATATGGTCAACCCAAGTGCAATCAAACACAAGAGCTTCGCATACCGATCCTTATCTATGGCGACCTATAAGGGTGATTCGCGGCTCGGGTTTAGGCGCTTGTGTGTGGAGTGTCGTGATCCTCAAAATATGCAAGACATGCACAACAATTCATATTCAAAACACCTCTTCAATATTTGCATAAATAAACAGACAACCCAAAACTCCTTATCCGCATCAAAAGGGTTAGCATAGACGTCACCCCTTATAACTCTCATCTGCATCAACATTTTAACACTTTTTGTTAGTAGACGTACCTCACCTTCAAGAGCATCTGCAGAAAACGTGGTTAGAAAACAATCAACTTTTTTATCGGCTTAAGTCCTCTTATCGATTTAGCAACCAATTCCCCAGCGGAGTCGCCGGTCTGTCGCGACCCTCCTTCCGGCGAAAGGTTAACGAGCCGATCCCTCTTTTTTTGTAATCCCGGTCGTCGGCGGGGTAATTTTTTTAGGATCGCGAGTCTCTCCCAAGACCCATTACTCGAATCGCGATGTCGGGTAAAATTTATCAAATATCGATATTAACCTTGTGTGGTCGGGTGGCATGTGCGAGGTGTACATGCAATTTGGAGTCGCCACCGATCGATTTATTGGAAGGTACGATCGGAAAACCTTACCGAGCGGTCGGGAGGAACCGTTCGGTTCCGCGAAAACCAGAGATTTTTGGGTCCGGGGACTTGGTTACGCCGAGATTTTCAATCGACGCCCTTTCGGTTACCGATGTTGAGTGATTTTCTAACCTACAAGTTCATGCAGATGGACTTTCGGGTGAGGTAGGCCCTAACAATCTTAAGTATTCATGCGGATGGGAATTTTCTATCCTAACAATCACAATCAAAAATTAAAATGCACAATCAAAACAATCAATGTCAAATCAGTCAAATAAATCAAGCAAACGAGCCTAAGAGGATTCTATCGATTCACAAAATTATCGAATTTGGGTTTCGGGGTGGTTCGGTAAAAATTGGGGAGGAAGGCCCGGAAGGGTAGAATGGTCATTTTTGGGAGATCGGGACCCGAAAATCACAAAATTGGGGTCGGGCCAGTTGAATGTGGCCATTTCCCATTTTTTTGTGATTTTATGGAATTTTTCTAATTTTTTTTTGAATTTTTATTTATTTTCTAAAAATATTGGAAATTTTCCGGATCGACACAAATCGACCCTCGAAGTCTCAAAATTTTTGATTCAGACTTTATGAGTCCCGAATCGATCTAGGAATTTTTAGAAATTTTTTTGTGAAAATTTGGGAATTTTTATGAATTTTCTAAGTATTTTTACAATTTTTTTGGATTTTTGGAAATTTCTTTTTTATTTTTTATTATTTTTTATTAATAAACCGGACCGGGTCAAACCGGTCAACGGTCGGTCAACCAGGTCGAACCGCCCGTGACTCGCCCGCAACAACAAAACGGCACCGTATTTGCTTTTTTTTATTTATTTTCTATTTTCTAAGCTATTTTCTAATATTTCGAATATACAAAAATAGAATAAACGGCTGAGATCAATCCCGGATTTGATCTCGCCCGTCGACTCACACTTACACAAAACGGCGCCGCTTCGAGCTATTGAAAGGACGGCCACGATTAGCCTTGGATTTGATCCAGCCCGTTCACTCACACTAAGAAACGACGACGCTTCTGGCCTTCTAAAGCAAACGACGCCGCATCGTTTAAACGCACAGACGGCCACGATTTAAACTAAACTCGATCTGAGCCGTCCACCTTACCTATGCCTAAACGGCACCGTATGAATTAAGTGCTTGGACGGTCGGGATTGATCCCGAGCCTAATCTGGACCGTCTATTCGCCTAGCTATAAAACGACGCCGCATTCACTAAACACACAGACGGCCACGATCAAAAGACGAGATTAATCCGGGACGTTCATTTTAACTATGCTTAAAACGACGACGTATTACAAAGCCAAAATGACGCCGCTTTTGATTTTTATTTTCTAACTAATATATCTAATATCCGAAAAATACAAAAAATACGATCCAACGGTCCAGAATCAAATCTATCTATTAATCTGGACCGTTGGATCAGATCCGAGTCGGCTCGATCGCGCCAACGGCCGAGCCGACTCGGATCCAAGCCGGACCAACCAACGAGCGACACCTAGGCATTTGACTGTTTGACCGAGCCACGCCGGTCGTCTTCAACCTCTCGCCGGCGAGACAATGGACGGCCGAGAACTCTCGGCGACAATCTAACGGCGAAATTTTAATGAAATCCCACGAAACTAACACCAATCGATTCGTATCGTTCACCATATCAACATACTCTAAAATTACATGATTTCATCGATTGGATCAGCAAAAATCAAGCTCGCACAAAGTGAAGCTACGGGCATTCAATCGAACAACAGAGAACATTTCAGCTCAATTCATCCACACAGAAGCAATAAAAGGAGTTGAGAAGACTTACCTCGAGCTCGGATCGAGCTCGCAAAGGCCGGAGAGGTTTGGCCGGCGTTCGGCCAGGCTGCGATGGTTGGAGGTTTCGACTCGGGGTGTTCGAACAGGATTGATGCAAAAATCAGATGCGAGCATGATTAGTGAAGTTCAAGAAGTAAAACGCACACACTAATTGAAGAAATCGTGCTCGGGAACGTGTGATGCCATACTCGCACAGTGTCAAGCTCGAGAAGTGAACTCACCGATCTAAGGGATTTCTTGACAATCCGGCTGGTGCGATCGGCTCTCTCAAGCTCGGGCAAGCTTCTGGACTTGATCGCCCGCTTTGGTTTGCTCTGGATTGGCCGGACGAAGTACTTGCAGGCCCGCTCGAAGCTTCGGCGATGGAGTCGCCCGGGAGCTCCTCTCTCTATCTCTCTCTTTTCTCTCTCTAATCTGGTACGTCCAGCAAGCACGAATGAGCGCCCCCCGCGTCGAGAACCTTCTTCGGCCTTTTATACTCGTTTTTGAAATCGCGCGCGTATTGGAGCTTGATTCGGTGTCGCGCTCACGTGTTGATCACGTGGATTTCGGTCACCGGACGGTGACGGAATCGGTTATGATTCCGTCAACGTCCGTTTGACACTCGGGCGAGCGCAAATGAGCAAGAATTTGACTCTGACTCGACGATGTTGACTTTTTGGACGCCGGCAACTTTGACCGTCGATTCCGCCGCGCTTCGGCGGCCATTGGCCGGGCCGGTGACGGCAATCGACGCGTCTTCACCTGCGAAACAAAAACCCCACATTAATTAGCTCAATTAGGTTCGAATTGGCCCTCAATTTGATCGCCAAAGTCCATCGTTGAATCTGCAAATGGTACAAGCTCACGGAAGAAGACGACACTGTTTGAGCCGGTTCGACGGGTCCGACCGGTGATCAGACCGGGTCGAACCGGTTCAGACAGTGAATTTTCATGCAATTTTCAAAATTAAACAAAATTGGCTGAGAATTTTTGCAATTAAACTTCAAAATTGGACTTAGGGCCCTGGATATTATCTAAAAAAGTGTTTTTGCCCAAAAATTCTTGTCAATTTGTACAAAAACCCCAAAATTTTCTAAATTCCCAATTTGGGGAAAAGCTCAATTGGGCGTCAATTTGATAAAATTGGACTACGAGACCTATACCAATCGATTCAGAATGTGTCAAAACCCTAGGGGTGGTCCAATTGTGTATAGAAAGTTCCCCAATTAAAAGTAATTTCAAAAATTAAGAAATTGACGGACTAAATTGCAAAGAAATTGGGGAATTTTGTGCAATCCGTGCAATTCGCGCAATTAAGGGTGCAATTGATCAAATTGAAGTTCAAAGGGACTGTAATTGAATGTCTAGACCGAAAATGTGCAAAAAATTGCAAATAAAAAGACTCAATTGGTATTTTTTATGAAAATTCAACCTTAGGCGTTGTGAAGGAACACCTAAAATTGAACTCAATTTTTGATTTTTCTTGAGGTCAATATTAAAAGGGAATTAAAAGAAAAATATTAGGCATTTGTGTGTATTTTTGTGACCTCGAAAAGTATTTTTTATGAATTTCCAAGTATTTTCCTATTTTTCAAAAATATTAAAAAATGAAAAATACAAAAAAAATACTTTTTGTTCCAAATTGGTTCCTTATGCTTAGCCAAGGCTTCCAATGTTGATTTTTAATTTTTTTGATTTTTTGTGGATTTTTAGTGCATTTTGGAAAATCAAACTAAAGGAAAACCGACTAAAAATTCGGGTGTCAACGATGCGAGGCCAAAGTGAGCCGTATTCGTCTGATTGTTTGAGGCTGAGAAGGTATGAAAGTCGTGTTCAATTAAGTCGTCCGAGACCAAAGTGAGTCATGTTCGACTAATTGTCCGAGACTTAATCCGGTCCTGTTCCTAAGTGTCCGAGACCGAGATTTATGGATCGTATTCCTATGTGTCCGAGACCCCGGTATATATATATATATAGCCGTGTTCTATAAAGGTCCGAGGCTCAATGTTGTGAACTTGTATGATGTCGGTGGAGTAACGTGGAATTCTTCGGGGTACTAAGAATATATTATTAAGCCCGATGTGTTATTACGCGGGCCAGATTATGAAAATGTATATTTTAAGCCCGATGCGTAGTTACGCGGGCTAGACGACCGAGAGCATGTGTTACAAGCCCGAGGCGTTAAGACGCGGGCCTAAGAATGGATCGCTTGATATTGATGCCACATGTGATCGAATTACGGTAATGCTCGAAGTGTAAAGTGCCATAGTATGGACGTTTGATGCTTGGATTAAGAAATTGTGTGCGCCGGTTTTGGATGGATTTCTTATTGATTTGGGTTGTCTGTAAGTGTTGGTTGTCTGTGTAGTCTAATTAGCTCGAAGGTACCATACCCTAGGGTCGGCTTAGATCCACCTTCTCGGGATTTTATCTCACTCCTTCGCAGGACCCCCTTTCGGTCTGTCGCGACCCTCTCCGTCGGTCCGGATCGTTTAGGTTCCGGCGGGGGCGAGTAGGGTTAACGAGCCGATCCCCCCCTTTTATATATATTTTTATGGGATCGCAGGTCTCTCCCAAGACCCATTACTCGAATCGCGATGTCGGGTAAAATTTTTCAAATATCGAAATTGACCTTGTGTGGTCGGGTGGCATGTGCGATGTGTACATGCAATTTTGGAGTCGCCACCGATCGATTTATTAGAAGGTACGATCGGAAAACCTTACCGAGCGGTCGGGAGAAACCGTTCGGTTCCGCGAAAACCGGAGATTTTGGGTTCGGGGACTTGGTTACGCCAAATTTCATATTTGACGCCCTTTCGGTTACCGATGTTGATTGTTTTTCTAACCTAAGAATTCATACAGATGTAATATCGGGTGAGGTAGGCCCTAACAATTCTAAGTTTTCATGCGGATGGGAATTTTCTATCCTAATCAATCACAATCAGAAAAATTAATGAGCAATCAAAATCATTACAATCGATCAAATCAATCAATCAAGGTTCGATATGTCTAAAATGGCCCTATCGGCCCATACAAAAATCAAATTTGGGTGTCGAGGTGATTTGGGTAAAAATTTGGGGCGAATGGCCCGGAAGGGTAGAATGGTCATTTTTGGGGTTTGGGACCCTAAAATCACAAAATTTCGATTTGGCCAGTTGAATGTGGCCATTTCTCATTTTTTGTGATTTTCTTGAATTTTTTCTAATTTTTCTATTTTTTGGAATTTTTATTTATTTTTCAAAAATATTGGGAATTTTCCGGATCGAAATTAATCGACCCTTGAAGTCTCAAAAATTTTCGATCCAGACTTTATGAGTCCCGAATCGATCTAGGAATTTTTAGAATTTTTTTTTATGAAAATCCGGGAATTTTTATGAATTTTCTAAGTATTTTTACAATTTTTTTGAATTTTTGGAAATTTTTTTATTTTTTTTTATTTTTTATTAATAAACCGGACCGGGTCAACCCGGTCAACGACCGGTCAACCCGGTCCTACCGCCTCGGACTCGCCCAAAACACTAAAACGATGCCGCATCTATTTATCTATTTATTTTCTATTTTCTAAAGTAAATTCTGATATTCTAATATAAAAGAAACGGAATGAACGACTGAGATCAATCTCCGGATCAATCTTAGCCGTCGACTCGCCTAAATCAAAACGACGCCGTGTCTACCCACCTATTCTAAACGACACCGCATCTTGCATTAAAAAGGACGGCCACGATTTGAATTGAGTGCGATCTAGGCCGTCGACTCGCTCGGCTATAAAACGACGCCACATCGCCTAGCTAAACGGACGGTCAAGATCTAACATAGATCTAATCTAAACCGTCCATTCTATCTCTGCCAAAACGACACCGTATACCTTAGTAACCTGGACGGCTGCGATTAACTCTGGGCACGATCCGGACCGTTCATTCTTTCTTTGGATAAAACGACGCCGCACACCCTAGACTAAACGGCACCGTTTTGATTTTTTATTCTCTAATCTAATAAACTAATTTCTAAGAAATACAAAAATCAGATCCGACGGCCCTAAATCAAACTCAACTAATTACCTAGGCCGTCGGATCAAGGCCGACTCGGCTCGTCCGCGCCAACGGCCGAGCCGAGTCGGCGACACCGTGGACCAATAAGGACTCGACACGTCAGCACGCCGACCCGTTGACCACGCCACATCAGCATCTTCTTCAACCTCTCGACAACACCGAATGGACGGCTAGAAACGTTCCGGCGAGATCCAACGGCGAGATCTCGCCGGAATGACACCAAACCAACGCCAATATATTCGCCTCTCATTCTAGATTGACATATCCAAGAATCAAACATTTTCATCCACCAAATCGCGAGAATCTAGCTAAGCACGATCACGGCATCTCAGAGCTTGATCAAGCAATACAGAGCACGATAACCTAATTCTATCACACAGAAGCTCAAAAAGGAGTTGAGGAAACTTACCTCGAGTCCCGATTGGACTCGCGATGGCTAGAAAGGTCTGGCCGGTGTTCGGCCGCACCGAGCCGCAATGGAGGTTCGACTCGGGGTTTTCAGGCGGAATCAATGCAAGAGAAAGTTGCGATGGTGATTAGTGAAGTTCTAGAACAAAAACGCACAAAATAATTTCAAGAATCGTGTAGGCGTGAGTGCGATGCCATGATCGTGCAGTGAGGTGAGAGGAAGTTCAACTCACCGATTCGGGCGGTCTCGGGCGGCGATATTGGCGGCGATCGCTTCCTTGAACTTTAGACGAGCTTACGGAAGTGATTTCGAAGCTTGTGGTGGTCTGGATTGGCCGGTCGGACAATGCACGGTTCAAGCTCCGACGAGCGACGATGACGATCTCTGGACCTTCTCGCTCTACTCTCTCTCTCTTTCTCTCTCTATTCGGGTGCGTGTGCGAGTGAATGAGCCTCCCCTTTTTTTCTAGAATCCTCTCTTGGCTATTTATACTCGGATTTCAAATTGGGCGCGCGCGGGTGAAGCTTGGCCGAGGCTCTCACGTGCCATTCACACGCGTTTCTTTGGTCACCGGAGGTTGAACGGCGACGGGCATGAAGACACGCTCCGTTTGGTTCTCCGTTAGTCACGAATTAAGCTTGAATTTGTGCGTTCTTGCGAAATGTTGACTTTGTGTGCGCTGAACCTTTGACTCGATCGCCGGCGCATCTCCGGTGACGATTGGTCCCGGCGTTGGTGGCAATCGATTCCTCTTGAGTTGAGCCACAAAAGCCCTAATGTGATTAGTCGGATTAGGTTCGAATCGAGCTTCAATTTGACTGTTGAATGTCAGCCCTGGAACCTGCAAAATGCACGCATGATTTGGGGAAGACGACACTGTTTGGACCGGTTCGACCGGTCCGACCGGCAGATCGACCGGTCCGAACCGGTTCAGATAGTGAAATTCATGCAATTTTCAAAATTAAACAAAATTGGCTGGGAATTTTTGCAATTAAACCTCAAAATTGCACTTAGGGGCCTGGATATTATCTAGAAATGCAATTTTGCCCAAAAGTTCTTATCAATTTGCACAAAAACCCCAAATTTTCCAATTTGCCCAAATTGGGGAAAAGTTCAATTGAGTGTCAATTCGACCAAATTGGACCATGAGACCCATTCCAATCAATTCTAAATGTATTAAAACATAGGGTGACAGTCCAATTTTACCATGATAGTCCCTCAATTAAAAGTAATTTCAAAAATTGGCAAGTTGAGGGACTAAATTACAAAATTTTTAAGAATTTCTGTGCAATTTGTGCAATTCGCGCAATTAAGGGTGCAATCGATCAAATTCAAGTTCAAAGGGACCACAATTGAATGTCTAGACTCCAAATGTGCAAAAATTGCAAATAAAGAGATTCAATTGGTATTTTTTGTGCAAATTCAACTCTAGGTATTGTGAAGGAACACCTAAAATTGAACTGAATTTTCAATTTTTCTTGAGGTCAATATGAAAAGGGAATTAAAAGAAAAATATTGGACATTTTTGTGTATTTTTGTGACCTCGAAAAGCATTTTTTATGAATTTTTCAAGTATTTTTCTTATTTTTCGAAAATATAAAAAATGCGAAAAATATGAAAAATTATTTTTTGTTCCAAATTGGTTCCTTATGCTTGGCCAAGGCTTCCAATGTTGATTTTTCAATTATTATTTTTTTTGTGAATTTTTAATGAATTTTGGAAAATAAAACTAAAGAAAACCGACTAAAAATTCGGGTGTCAACGATCTGATTGTTTGAGAGCGAGAAGGTATGAAAGTCGTGTTCAATTAAGTCGCCCGAGACCAAAGTGAGTCATGTTCGACTAATTGTCCGAGACTTAATCCGGTCCTGTTCCTAAGTGTCCGAGACCGAGATTTATGGATCGTATTCCTATGTGTACGAGACCCCGGTATATATATATATATATATATAGCCGTGTTCTATAAAGGTCCGAGGCTCAATGTTGTGAACTTGTATGATGTCGGTGGAGTAACGTGGAATTCTTCGGGGTACTAAGAATATATTATTAAGCCTGATGTGTTATTACGCGGGCCGGATTATGAAAATGTATATTTTAAGCCCGATGCGTAGTTACGCGGGCTAGACGACCGAGAGCATGTGTTACAAGCCTGAGGCGTTAAGACGCGGGCCTAAGAATGGACTGCTTGATATTGATGCCACATGTGATCGAATTACGGTAATGCCCGAAGTGTAAAGTGCCATAGTATGGACGTTTGATCTTTGGATTAAGAAATTGTGTGCGCCGGTTTTGGATGGATTTCTTATTGATTTGGGTTGTCTGTAAGTGTTGGTTGTCTGTGTAGTCTAATTAGCTCGAAGGTACCATACCCTAGGGTCGGCTTAGATCCACCTTACCGGGATTTTATCTCACTCCTTCGCGGGACCCCCTTTCGGACCACCGACCCCGAGAGATGTCGCCGGTGTGTTTTGGAGTGCCGATGGCCATAACGACCACGTACACCGAGATTTCGGTAGATGAGGACAAGGCGTCTATAAGAAGAGGAAGCATGGTTTGGGTCGACGAGGGAGACGACGACCGGAAGCCCCACCTTTTTGAAGCGTGGTTTTATCGAGATGGAGATATCACGTTCGGACCACCGAGGACTTTTGACATGCCACGGAGCATTATTCCTGGATGGTGCAACCCTACTCCTCCAAATGGCGAGGTTTTCCATCCCGAAGTGAAGCCCGAAGATGGTCGGCCGAAGCCCCCGGAGCCGACAGAGGAAGCTCAAGCGGTGGAGGTTGCATATGGTGATGCAGAGTCGGAGGAGCCCATTGAGTCCGAGCGGGCATTGATGGACGAGTTCAACGAGTCACCGGATTCCGAGTCGAGCTTGAGGCGAGAGGATGCTTTTGATCTTCCGATGGACCCGGGGTCCGAACTAGATGAGTTGGATGTGCCGGAGGATCCGTCGGATGGCAGTGGACCCGACCTTTAGGTTTGGATGATCGTGGGTCTTTTGGGCACCTATAGGCTAGGTGTAGCTTCTAGTTGGGTCGTCCCTTTTTGATGTAACCGACCCCTCTCCCGAACCCTTCTGATGTATTGCTATGTCGTTATGTTGTATGGATGGTGTGCCTTTATATTATTGAATCTCCGGTTTCTTAAGTCATTCTGTTTAGTTCGAGTTTGGGTGTTGCATCGCTTCCGCATGTGCATATTGTATCGCGTTGAAATTTCTCGCCCTTATTGATCCTGGGAAATAAGCGAGTGAGGGATGTTGGCGTGCCAAAAGGACACGAGGTGTGACATCACCGTCAAAGTGGTATCAAAGCAAGGTCAGCTCGATCTAGGATGATTGAGGTTTGGAGTAATAAGGAGGAATGACTTAAAGACGATTGAGTAGTGAGACCTTAGGAGATTCGCTAGAGTTAGGCACGAGATGCTTGACATATGAATTAGCGCTTGTGACCGGCATATTGGATTGGCATCACCTTTGTGATTATAAGATTATAAGGGGCTCCGTACTTGGCGTTGATTGTCGTGGCTTGATGTGCTGGTTGTTGAGCATGTGGATGATTGTTGTGATTCTGACTTAGTCGCAGATGCGTCTGGACTTGAGGTAAGGGCCCGAACCCCGGATGTGAACCCCTTGGTTGTTTGACTGCTTGCCATGTGAAGTGTTTATCTTGTTGTGGCTGTCACCATGAATCGTGACATAGACCTAGTAGGCTAGTCGTTAAATTAGGTCTCTGACTTCCGCGTGGGGTTATGGGTTGTTCGGGTGTTGTGAGGATTAACTAAGATGAGCGACGTAACTAGAGGAACGAGGGGAGCTTCTAGCTCGAGAGCGCCTGCAATAGAGGACCCAAGAATAGATGGAGTTCTTAGGGCCCTAGAAGAAATTGGTAATTTGATGGGCGGACAAGCTCGGGAAAGAGCCATTGCCGTGGCGGAGGCTGCTATGGTCGCTGCCAATATGGCAAATGGAAATAACCATGGAGGAGGAAACGAGAACGAGAATCGCCCGATGAGTCATTTGGTAGAACAATTTCTGAAACCGAAACCAGCTCGGTTTGATGGTGCTGGAAATCCAAAGATGGCACCTCGATGGATTGAGAAGCTGGAGAAGGCCTTTGAGGTTCTTGGGTGCACCGATGAGGAAAAGGTGACCCTAGCGGCTTACCAACTAGAGGGTACCGCAGATGATTGGTGGAAGGCCACTAGAGGAAGGGTTTTTCCCGAGGGCGCTGCTCTCACTTAGACCGCCTTTACCGAGGCATTCAACGGGAAGTATTTCTCGGAGACCGCTCGGGAGCGGAAGTTGGTAGAGTTCCAACAACTTCGCCGGAACTAGTTAACGATCGACCAATATGAGGCGAAGTTTGCTAGGCTGTCTAGGTACGCGCCGAGGATGGTGGAGAACCCGATAGACAAGGCACGAAGATTTCGAGATGGAGTGAAGCTTGACCTTCGTAGTCGGATGATTGTGCTGAACTTGAGGACTTATAAAGAAATGTATGAACGAGGTTAGATGATTGAAAGAGATATGAAGGAAAGGGCTGCCGCATCTAGTTCGCGGTTTGCTCCCGTCGGGGATAATTGTCAAGGCGATAAGAGGCCAATGGCGGGTAATAGACGCTTCATCCCTCCGGTTCGAAAAAACATTAGGAAACCTATCCATCGGGCCAACTGGAATTGTCGCTTGTGCGGCAGAAGGCACGGGAATGGACCCTGCCCGAGCGGAATGGGCGTGTGCTTCAAGTATGGCCAGTTGGGCCATCACGTAAGAAACCGCCCGAGTCAAGTTCCGGGACCGTAGTCGTAAGGACAGCGACCCCAGTACGGACCGCCGGCGGGAGCTGTCCCTGAGAACAACTCGAATCGACCGCCGGCTCAAGGACGAGTTTACGATGTGGCTCGCAAGGATGCGGAGAATGCACCCGGTGTGGTCACGAGTACGGTTACATTATGCAATCATGCTGCCTATGCATTGTTTGACCCTGGAGCATCGAACTCATTTGTATCCGCTCGGTTCTTTGATTTGACCGAAATGGCATTGATATTGTTGGATATTGAGTTGCATGTAACTAGCCCGTTAAAGGATAGAGTATTGATTACCTTAGGCTGCAAGGACTGTAAGGTAGTCGTCGAGGGTAGTGAGGGAAGGATAGACTTGGCTGTGCTAACCATGTGCGACTTTGATGTTATAATCGGAATGGATTGGTTGGGTAGGCAAGGGGCCGTTATGGATTGTAGTAGCAGGGCGATTAGGTTCAACCCAACCGATCGCCATAGATTTGAATTTGTAGGGAGTCGAGGAGGCACCTCAATTCCTTTGATCTCGTTACTCGAGGTGACTAGGATGTTGAACAGAGGATGTCAAGCCTATCTAGCTACTGTGGTGGACCCAACGGTCGAGGGATCAAGGCTGGAAGATATAGCGGTGGTGCGCGAGTTCCCCGATGTCTTTCCTCGGGAATTGTCGGGATTGCCACCGGAAAAACAAATAGAGTTCGTAATCGAGTTAGCCCCGGGAACGGAACCGATCTCGAAAGCACCGTATCGGATGTCCTTGTCGGAACGGAAGGAACTAAAGGTTTAGATGCAAGAGCTATTGGATAAGGGCTTCATTCATCCGAGCGCGTCACCGTGGGGAGCACCAGTCTTGTTTGTAAGGAAGAAGGTCGGGTCCTTGCGCTTATACATTGACTATAGACAACTGAATCGAGTCACGGTTAAGAATAAGTACCCGTTGCCTAGAATAGATGATCTGTTCGATCAACTACAAGGAGCTGCAGTGTTCTCTAAGATAGACTTGAGAACCGGGTACCATCGGTTGAGGATAAAGAAGGAGGACATACCAAAGATGGCGTTTCGGACACTGTATGGTCACTATGAATTCACGGTTATGCCGTTTGGACCGACCAATGCTCCAGCTGCTTTCATGGATCTAATGCATAGAGTGTTTAAGGGATATTTGGATCGGTTCGTCATCGTCTTCATCGACGACATCCTGGTTTATTCGAAGAACTCCAAGGAACATGAGCAACATCTGAGCGTGGTTCTACGGACGTTAAGAGAGCACTCGCTTTACGCCAAGTTCGGTAAATGCGAGTTCTGGCTCAACGAAGTGGCATTCCTCGGACACGTCATTTCGGGAAATGGGATTTCAATAGACCCTCCAAAGATTGAGGCGGTTACGAATTGGCCGAGGCCGACGTCCGTTACCGAAGTTCGGAGTTTCTTAGGGCTGGCCGGCTATTATAGAAGATTTGTGGAGAAGTTCTCGTCGATAGCAACTCCTTTGACGAAGCCGACCCGAAAGGATACGCGGTTTGAATAGACGGACAAGTGCGAAAGAAGCTTCCAAGAACTTAAGCATAGATTGACGACCGCACCGGTATTGACGATTCCTTCCGGCCCGGGAGGCTACGAGATATATAGCGACGCATCATTGAAAGGGTTAGGATGTGTTCTGATGCAACATGGAAGGGTCGTTGCTTATGCGTGTCGCGACCCTCCGGAAAAATTTTTCTATTTCCCGATCGAAAGCGAGAGGGCTAATGAGCCAATCCTTTTTATGAGTATAACCCCGGTTGTCGGCGGGACTTTTAGGATCGCGGATCTCTCCCAAGACCCATTACTCGAATCGCGATGTGGGAGAAAAATTTTATCGAGATCCGCCTTAGTGTGGTCGGGTGGCATGTGCGTAGTGTACATGCATTTTGGAGTCGCCACCGATCAATTTATTGGAGGGTATGATCGGAAAACCCTACCGAGCGGTCGGGAGAAACCGTTCGGTTCTACGAGAACTAGAGATTTGGGTCCGGGGACTTGGTTACGCCAAGATTTACAATGACGCCCTTTCGGTTACTGATGTTGAGTGATTTTCTAACCTACGAATTCATGCAGATGAACTTTCGGGTGAGGTATGTTCTAACAATCTAAGGTATCATGCGGACGGGATTTTTTTACCATAACGATCACAATCAGAAAATTAATGTGCGCAATCAAAATAATCTCAGCCAATCCAATCAATCAATCATATAGACATATCTAAAATGGCCCTATCGACTCACAAAACTATCGAGTTTGGGTTCCGGGGATGGTTCGGGAAAATTTGGGGTGGAAGGCCCGGAAGGGTAGAATGGTCATTTTTGGGGGTTTGGGACTCGAAAATCACAAAATTGGGGTCGGGCCAGTTGAATGTGGCCATTTCCCATTTTTTGTGATTTTCTAGAATTTTTCTAATTTTTTCTATTTTTTTGGAATTTTTTATTTATTTTCTAAAATATTGGGAATTTTCCGGATCGATGTAGATCGACCCTCGAAGTCTCAAAATTCTTCGATCCAGACTATAAGAGTCCCGAATCAATCTAGAAATTTTTAGAAATTTTTTGGGAAAATCTGGGAATTTTTATGAATTTTCTATGAATTTTTGGATTTTTTGGAAATTTTTATTTATTTTTTATTATTTTTTCTGGACCGAGTCAACCCGGTCGGACCGCCCAAGACTCGCAGACCTCTCTACACAGAAACGACGCCGCATTATACTTATTTCTATTTTTTTTTTAATTTCTAAACTAATTTCCGAATATTCGGATATAAAGAAAAGGAATGGACTAGTGAGATCAATCCCCGATTTGATCTCGGCCGTCGACTCGCCCTCAAACAAAAACGACATCGTCTCGGCCCTCTACGCAAAAACGACGCCGCATATCCCTGAACGAATGAACGGCCGCGATTGGCCCCGGGAATCGATCCGGACCGTCTACTTTCTCTTAGATAAAACGACGTCGCATTCGTTAATACCGTGAACGCCCACGATTGATCGTCGACTTGATCTGGACCGTTGACTCACCTAACGCCTAAAAACGACGACGTACTACTCCAATAAAACGACACCGTTTCTGAATATTCTTATTTTCTACCAAATATACGAAATTTCAGAAAATATAAAAAGACGATCCAATGGCTGAGAATCGAATCTACCTTATTATCTCGGCCGTTAAATCTGAGCCCGATCGGCTTGCTCGCGCCAATGGCCGAGCCGACTAGACTCCAGGTGGCCCTATCAAAACACGACAACTCAGCCTTTGACTAGTTGACTCGACACCTCGGCTCCGTCGTCTTCAACCTCGCGACAACGTAATGGACGGTCAGAAACTCTCCGGCGAGATCCAACCGTGAGATCTCGCCGGAATGACCCCAAACCGGGACCGATCGACTCGCCTAACAGTCGGGATTAACATATCAAAGATTCAGACAATTTTATCCATGGAAACGCGAGTTATGTACTACACACGTAACATCAACTCGGAGTTCGAACATGTAGATCCAGAGCAAATCAAGGCAATTAACTCATACACGAGCATAATAGGAAGATTAGAGAACTTACCTTGAGCTTAGATCGAGCTCGTGAAGGCTAGAATGGTCTGACCGGTGCTCGGCCGGACCGCGTGATGTTGGAGGCTCGACTTGAGTGATTCAGGGGAAATCAATGCGGGAATGAAGTGCGATTGTGGTCGGTGATGTTCGAGGATGAAAACGCACACAACAATTTCAATAATCATGCTCGCAGAAGTGAAGTACCATGCGTGCACGATAACGAAGCTTAGAACTCGGCTCACCTGTTACGAGGATCACGGGTGGATTGAGCTGCACCGATCGCTTCCCGGAGGTGCGGGCAAGCTTCCCACGGTGGTCCGGTGCTTCGATTTGGCTGGAATCGGCGATCGCGAAGTTGCGGAACCTTCGTTTGCAACTCGAGCTTGTTTTCACACGAGAGCTTCTCTCTCCTCTTTTCTTTCTTTCTCTCTCTATTCTGTTGTATGCGAGCACGAATGAGCCTCCTCCTCCCTCTGGAATCTTCTCAATCCCTTTTATACTCGTTTTGAATTTGGGCGCGTTCGGGCGAGAGCTCGCCGAGGCTTCCTCACGTGTTCTCACGTGCAAATAGGCTTCTGGACGGCGACGGAATCAATTAGAATTCCGTCCGCGTCCGTTAGGCCTCCGTTGATCACAAAACGAGTGCTAATTTGACACGGGTTGCATAATGTTGACTTTTTGCCTCGCCAGAGCTTTGATTGCTAATTCCGACCATCTCCGGCGATGATTGACTGCGCCGGCGGCGGCAATCGACGGGGTATGACCTGTACCACAAAAGCCCTAAGTCAATTGGATCAATTAGGATCGAATTGACGTCCAATTTGATCACCAAAGTTCGCCTTCAATTCTGCAAAATAGGACGATCACGCGAGGAAGAAGACGCATTGTTACGGACCGGTCCGACCGGCGGTCAGACCGGTCTGAACCGGTTCGAGCAGTGAACTTTCCAAAATTTCCAAATTAATCCGAATTGATGGGGAATTTTTGCAATTAAACCTCAAAATTGCACTTAGGGGCCTCGATATTATCTAGAAATGTAATTTTGCCCAAAATTTTTGATCAATTTATGCAAAAGCCCCAAATTTTTCTAAAATCCCAAATTGGGGAAATGTTCAATTGAGTACCAATTTGATCAAATTGGACCAAATCAACCCTGCCAATCAATTCAGAGTATATGAAAACCTATGGGGACGGTCCAATTTTGCCACGAAAGTCCCTCAATTAAAAGTAATTTCAAAAATTGGCAAGTTGAGGGACTAAATTGTAAATATTTTGGGGATTTTGCCTAATTCGTACAATTCGTGCAATTGGAGGTGCAATTAATCAAATTGAAGTTTGAATGGACTGCAATTGAATGTCTAGACCTAAAATGTGCAAAAATTGCAAATAAAAAGACTCAATTGGTATTTTTTATGTAAATCCAACCCTAGGCATTATGAAGAAACACCTAAAATTGAATTTGGTTTTTGATTTTTCTTGAGGTCAATATTAAAAGGGAATTAAAATAAAAATATTGGACATTTTCCTATATTTTTGCGACCTCGAAAAGTATGTTTTACGAATTTTCTAATATTTTCCTATTTTTCGAGAATATTAAAAAATGTGAAAAATATGAAAAATGATTTTTTGTTCAAAATTAGTTCCCTATGTTTGGCCAAGGCTTCCAATGTTGATTTTTAAATTTTTTGATTTTTTTTTATGAATTTTTGAGAATTTTTAGAAAATAAAACTAAAGGGAAACCGATTAAAAATCGGGTGTCAACGATTGCTCCTCTTTGAAAGTAATCTCGGTTAGAGGTTGCTTTCAAAGACAAGAAGACACCTGAGTCCTTAATCGACTCTGCTGGGGAGAAACCTAAAGAAAACTAGTCTTGACATTCAATTGCCTTACTTTTGTCATTAAAGCTCTGACTCCGTGGGGAATTATTTTAGCTCATGCTCATTTTATGTGAAAGAGAGATGAGAGAAAAGAGACTTACCCGTAGCTCACCTGTTTATGGTCCGAGATTTGTTGATCTGAGGTTGAGAGAATGATTGCATGATATTACCTTTGAATGGTTAGCGAGATTTTATGATGGTCGGCGTCCGTCCGGTGTCGAGTCATGGTTTGAAGGCTTGGAAGAAAGGTTCACCCTTGTAACAAAGGGGTTTTACCTGTTAAAATGCAGATTGGTTATCCTCTAGGAAGGGACTCACCATCCGGAGAAATTGGCTATCTTGTAAGAAGGAATTCACCATTTGAGATGCACATTGGTTATCCTCTAGGAAGGGACTCACCGTGCGGGAGAGAGGTTCACCCTTTTAACAAAAGGGTTTCACCTATTAAAATGGGATTGTCCATCCTCTAGGAAGGGATTCACCATCTAAAATGCAGATCGGTTATCCTCTAGGAAGGGACTCACCCTCTGGAAGAGAGGTTCACCCTTGTAACAAAGGGGTTTCACCTATTAAAATGAGAATGGCTATCCTCTAGGAAGGGATTCACCATTTAAAAAGCAGATCGATTATTCTCTAGGAAGAGGCTCACCGTCTAGAAGAGAGGTTCACCCTTGTAACAAAGGGGTTTCACCTATTAAAATGAGATTGGCTATCCTCTAGGAATGGATTCACCATTTAAAAAGCAGATTGGTTATCCTCTAGGAAGGGACTCACCGTCTGGAAGAGAGGTTCACCCTTGTAACAAAGGGGTTTCACCTATTAAAATGAGATTGGCTATCCTCTAGGAAGGGATTCACCATCTAAAATGCAGATCGGTTATCCTCTAGAAAGGGACTCACATCCCGGGAGACAAGTTCACCCTTGTAACAAAGAGGTTTCACCTATTAAAATGAGATTGGCTATCCTCTAGGAAGGGATTCACCATCTAAAATGCAGATCGATTATCCTCTAGGAAGGAACCGACCGTCTGGAAGAGAGGTTCACCCTTGTAACAAAGGGGTTTCACCTATTAAAATGAGATTGGCTATCCTCTAGGAAGGGATTCACCATCTAAAATGCAGATCGGTTATCCTCTAGGAAGGGACTCACCGTCTGGAAGAGAGGTTCACCCTTGTAACAAAGGGGTTTCACCTATTAAAATGAGATTGGCTATCCTCTAGGAAGGGATTTACCATTTAAAAAGCAGATTGGTTATTCTCTAGGAAGGGACACACCGTCTGGAAGAGAGGTTCACCCTTGTAACAAAGGGGTTTCACCTATTAAAATGAGATTGGCTATCCTCTAGGTAGGGATTCACCATTTAAAAAGCGGATCGATTATCGTCTAGAAAGGGACTCACCGTCTGGGAGACGGGTTCACCCTTGTAACAAAGAGGCTTCACCTATTAAAATGATATTGGCTATCCTCTAGGAAGGGATTCACCATCTAAAATGCAGATCGGTTATCCTCTAGGAAGGGACTCACCGTCTAGGAGAGAGGTTCACCCTTGTAACAAAGGGGTTTCACCTATTAAAATGAGATTAGCTATCCTCTAGGAATGGATTCACCATTTAAAAAGCAGATCGGTTATCCTCTAGGAAAGGACTTACCGTCTGGGAGAGAGGTTCACCCTTGTAACAAAGGGGTTTCACCTATTAAAATGAGATTGGCTATCCTCTAGGAAGGGACTCACCATCTAAAATTGGTTGGGCTATCCACTAGGGATTCACCCGTTAAAAGAGGAGAGTGCCATCTGAGGACCTAGGTTTACTAGTGTACCTATAGAAGCTCAAACCCTATTTTCAAATTTTCAAAGGAGAGGGTCCGAAGACACTGGGGATGCCGAAGACCTGCAGAAAATCCAAGTTAATCAAATCTTTAAAATGTAATTTTTCCGAGGATTTGGGGTCACCAGGGAACTTGCGTAAAATCCAATCAAACATCATTAGAATGACAATTTTAAGTTCTGGGGAAAAATTTAAGAATTCCAAGCAAAATTTCCAAAGTGTATTTGTGAAAGAAACATATCTAAACACAAGTTCAACTTTTCACTGGGGATGGATTTTGAATGACACATCGTGAGTGTTCTACAAAAAGGTTGTTTTAAAATTTTTTTAAAAGGATTTTCCTTCATCCAAGAGGGCTTCTCACCATTTTGGGAAGGCTTTTCTTGAAATTCAAATCTGCTCATAGGAAACCTAACCTCGAGGTTTCGGGATCATTCGAGATGCATACAATCTGGCTAATCAGAGAAGGCATTTTAAAAGGGACCGTAATTCAAGCCAGGTCAAAGGCTTATCAAAGGATATTCATTTTGAGGCTTAGAAATGAACCTTAATCAGAAATAACTTCTTCGGGTCTACAAGTCAAAAACCCCGAAGTCATGATAAGACAGGATTGTACTTACATCTTTAAGCGGTAGCTTCCTGTGTGATCTCTTGCATCAACCAGAAACACCTCTTAGATCAGAAAAGTTTTGGTGACGGGTTGTATCTTGGTTTAAGATGGGCTTTTAAGAAAGGCCATATTTTCTAAAGAAGGGGTGAACTTGGGTGGTCACCTTGACATTCTAACCAGCATTCATTTGCTTTTGAGGAGTCTCCATGATCAACTTTCTTCAGCGCGTTTTGAGGATTTTCCTCCTTTCATCTTGATTTTCAAACTTTGTCCCTTTTTCGGGATTCTCCTTTTTCATGGGCTCTGGCCTTGCTTTCACTAGGCACTTTGCTTTTTCTAGCCTTTTTGTTTCTTATCATCTTTTGCATTGGGTGGCTCTTTTTGAGACCGGGATCAAAATTCTTTCGATGATGCTCTTGATTTATTGCTGGTAATTCCTTTGTTTTTGCCCCAGTTTAGGGAGGTGATCATCAACAATGGTTTAGAAATTAATATTAAATGCTCAAATTGGCTCTTCAAAGGGTAAGTGTTTGGGGATATAGAAATGAAGCACTTTTCTTCACTTTGAGGTGTTCCAAGCTTACGCCAGAAATCACCTGAAGCTACCACAAAAAGATTGATGCAAGTTAGCACAATAAAGTCTTACCTTGATCTTTTCTCCAAGGAATCATCCAATAAACCTCCAAATATGCCTCGGTGTGGAGTGGTTCTTGACAGGGTTATATTCAGAAAATTTCTTCTTTTTGGCTCAGAGTGGTTATCAAAGGATATAAATGTGTATGGATAATTTTGAAATGGAAAGGCCTTTCATCATTTTAATCCATGTAATCACTGCGAATGATCCCTACGTCCCGAGATTAAGCTCTTTCGCTCTATCACTCTCACTCATCGCTCAAGTGTATCAGGGAGTGTTTAAGGACAAGGCTTGCCTCTTTTCATCCGAAGGATCATTCTCTTGAAAAGCTTTCAAAACATGCCCTTTTATAGAAACTCAAGGTGTTTTCATCAAAATTCATCGTTTGCAAAAAGTTTTCATCAAAAAGGTGTATTCAAAAGATGTTTCTATACCTTGAAAGAAATGTTTCTTTGAAAGGGCCTTATGACTTTACAAATCCAAGTTTTTCAATTTCACGCATGACAGTGCATGAACATACTTCATAAAAGAGGAGGGCCTCAAACCTGTCTTCTTCAAATGTTGGCTTCTGGTTCCTGTAAAAATAAAGGAAACAATTAGTTCAAAGATCGTTGACACTCGATTTTTAATCGGTTTTCATTTAGTTTTATTTTCCAAAATTCACTAAAAATTCACAAAAAATTAAAAAATTAAAAAAATCAACATTGGAAGCCTTGGCCAAGCTTAAGGAACCAATTTGGAACAAAAAATAATTTTTCATGTTTTTCGCATTTTTTTTAATATTTTCGGAAAATAGGAAAATACTTCAAAATTCATAAAAAATACTTTTTGAGGTCGCAAAAATATACAAAATTGTTCAATATTTTTCTTTTAATTCCTTTTTCATATTGACCTCAAGAAAAATCAAAAATTGAGTTCAATTTTAGGTGTTTCTTCATAATACCTAAGGTTGAATTTGCACGAAAAATACCAATTGAGTCTTTTTATTTGCAATTTTTGCACATTTAGAGTCTAGACATTCAATTGTGGTCCCTTTGAACTTCAATTTGATCGATTGCACCCTTAATTGCGCGAATTGCGCGAATTGCATAGAAATTCTTAAAAATTTTGCAATTAAGTCCCTCAATTTTGCAATTTTTGAAATTACTTTCAATTGAGGAACTTTCTATATACAATTCGACCATCCCTAGTGTTTTCACACATTCTGAATCGATTGGGATGGGTCTCATAGTCCAATTTTATCAAGTTGATACTCAATTGAAAATTTCCCCAAATTGGCAATTTAGAAAAATTTGGGGTTTTTGTATAAATTGATGGGAAATTTTGGGCAAAACCACTTTCTTAGATAATATTCAGGGTCCTAAGTGCAATTTTGAAGTTTAATTGCAAAAATTCCCAGGAAATTGAGGTTAATTTTGAAATTTATGAAAATTGCCTTTGCATCGTTCCGGTTCGCTCAGCCGGTCGACCGCCGGTCGGACCGGTCGAACCGGTCCAAGACAATGTCATCTTCCCCAAATCAATCCCGCGAGTTGCAGCTTTGGACAGTGAGATTCAACGACCAAATTGAAGGTTAATTCGTGTGTAATTGATGCAATTGACATGGGGCTTTTGTTGTGCGAGTCGAGAGGAATTGATTGCCACCGGCGGCGCGATCAATGGCCGCCGGCGTACGCCGTAATCGCCGGTCAAAGTCACGGCTGCACAGAAAATTCAAACTTGGCAAAAACGCGTGCAATTGACACTCGCTTGGACTCAACGGACGTCTAATAGACTTGGACGGAATCCTAGTGATTCCGTCACCGTCCGGCGGGCCTGAAATCACGTGGGTGGCACATGAATTACCCCCGGCCAGCTCACACCCGACGCACCATTTTTTCAAAAACCAAGTATAAAAGCCAAGAAGATTCGCGAACGAAAAAGAGGCTCATTCGGTTCATCACACACCAGAATAGAGAGAGAAAGTGATAGAGGAAGAGAGAGAATCTCCCGTGCGAGGTCCGAACTCAAGTTGCGGACCGAGTTTCTGCTACTTCGGTCCGGCCGGTCTAAGCCAAATCGGCGCGGCGGATCGTCACCGGAACTTCCTCCAAGCTCGGACGAGTCGATCGGCACGGCTCAACTGGACTACAACCGCCAAAAACGGTAAGTTGAACCTTGAGCTTCATCACTGCACGATCATGGCATCTTGAGTTCCCGAACTTCATTTGTGCAATTGATTTGTGCCTTTTGCTCCTATAACACTTCTAACCTTGATCGCACCTTTTTTCTGCATTGATTTCCCTTGAAAACCCCGAGTCGAACCTCCATTGCAGCTCGGTCCGGCCGAACACCGGCCGGACCTTTCTAGCCATCGCGAGTCCAATCGGGACTCGAGGTAAGTTTCCTCAACTCCTTTTTGAGCTTCTGTGTGATAGAATTAGGTTATCGTACTCTGTGTTGCTTGATCAAGCTACGAGATGCCGTGATCGTGCTTAGCTCGATTCTCGCGATTTGGTGGATGAAAATGTTTGATTCTTGGATATGTCAATCTAGAAAGAGAGGCGAGTGTATTGGCGTTGGTTTGGTGTCATTCCGGCGAGATCTCGCCGTTGGATCTCGCCGGAACGTTTCTGACCGTCCGTTAGCTCTCGTCGCAAGGAAGAAGATGATGTCGACGTGTCATGGTCAACGAGTCGGCGTCCTAGGTGTCGTCTCTTGGTTGGACCAGCTCTTTGTCGCGACCCTCCGGAAATTTTTTTCCGGGCGGAATAAGGGCTAACGAGCCGATCCCTTAATTAATTTTTAACCCCGGTTGTCGGCGGGGTATTTTTTAGGATCGCGGGTTTCTCCCAAGACCCATTACTCGAATCACGATGTTGAGTAAAATTTATCAAATATCGAAATTGACCTTGTGTGGTCGGGTGGCATGTGCGAGGTGTACATGCAATTTGGGGTCGCCACCGATCGATTTATTGGAAGGTACGATCGGAAAACCTTACCGAGCGGTCGGGAGAAACCGTTCGGTTCCGCGAAAACCAGAGATTTTGGGTCCGGGGACTTGGTTACGCCAAGTTTCAAATTTGACGCCCTTTCGGTTACCGATGTTGATTGTTTTTCTAACCCGAGATTTCATGCAGATGCGATATCGGATGAGGTAGGTCCTAAAAAAAATCTAAGTATTCATGCAGATGGGATTTTTCTATCCTAATTAATCACAATCAGAAAAATTAAAGCGCAATTAAAATCCTTACAAACAATCAAATCAATCAATCAAGGTTTGATATGTCTAAAATGGCCCTATCGGCCCACACAAAAATCAATTTTGGGTATCGGGGTGATTTGGTAAAAATTCGGGGCGGAAGGCCCGGAAGGGTAGAATGGTCATTTTTTTTGGGAGTTCGGGACCCGAAAATCACAAAAACGGGGTCGGGCCAGTTGAATGTGGCCATTTCCCATTTTTTGTGATTTTATGGAATTTTTCTAATTTTTTCTATTTTTTGGAATTTTCATTTATTTTAAAAAAATATTGGAAATTTTCCGGATCGAAATTAATCGACCCTCGTAGTCTCAAAAATTTTCGATCCAGACTTTACGAGTCCCGAATCGATCTAGAAATTTTTAGAAATTTTTTATGAAAATGCGGGAATTTTTATGAATTTTCTAAGTATTTTTATAATTTTTTGGATTTTTGGAAATTTCTTTTTATTTTTTTATTATTAATAAACTGGACCGGGTCAACCCGGTCAACCCGGTCCGACCGGCCACAGACTACCCACTCAACACAAAAACGACGCCGTCCCCTATTTTCCAATATTTTTGTGATTTTCTAAACTAATTTCCGAATATTCGTATATATTGAAAATGGATGGACGGTGAGATCAATCGTGAATCAATCTCGGCCGTCGGCCCTCTACTAAACAAAACGACGCCGCATCTGTCTAATACACGAACGGCCCGGATTAAAACTATTGACACGATCCGAGCCGTCGATTCCTTACTAAGCTAAACGACGACGCATTTGGACCTGGATAGAAAACGACGCCGCACCACTTAAACCGAACAAACGGTCAAGATCTAACCTAGACCTAATCTAAGCCGTCCGTTCTATCCCCGCCAAAACGACACCGTATCAAATGTGTACATGGACGGTTGAGATCTAACCTGAATCGAATCCGAGCCGTTCGTTGTTTCTTTGGATAAAACGACGCCGCACACCCTAGACTAAACGGCACCGTTTTGATTTTTTATTCTCTAATCTAATAAACTAATTTCTAAGAAATACAAAAAACAGATCCGACGGCCCTAAATCAAACTCAACTAATTACCTAGGCCGTCGGATCAAGGCCGACTCGGCTCGTCCGCGCCAACGGCCGAGCCGAGTCGGCGACACCGTGGACCAATAGGGACTCGACACGTCGCCCACGCCGACCACGTTGACCGCCACGTCATCGTCTTCAACCTTGCGCCCGGCGACACAACGAACGGCCGAGAACGTTCCGGCGAGATCCAACGGTGAGATCTCGCCGGAATAACACCAAATCAACGCCATTACACTCGCCTCACTTCACGCATTGACATATCTAAGAATCAAACCTTTTTAACCACTAAATCGCGAGAATCAAGCTAAGCACGATCACGGCATCACAAACTTCAACCGGACGATTCAGAGCATAACTACCAAATTAATTCACAAGATCAGCTCAAATGAGGTTTAGAAACCTTACCTGCGGGTCCGATTGACCTAGTTTGATCTAGGATTTCCTAGACAGGCTTCGACGGGAAACGGCGATGGAGGTTGGGTTTCGCGGACTCGATCGGCGGGTTTTATACAAAATCAAAGCAGAACGGATATGCAGAGGTGATCAGCAATGCACAAGGATGAAAACGCACAAAGTAATTGCAAGAATCGTTCGTGAATCAATGCGATGCCATGATCGTGCCGAGCCGAGGTCGAGAAATCGACTTACCGATTTAGGACGTCTCCGGCTGATTGAGCTGGTGCGATCAACTCGTCCTAGCTCGGAGGAAGTTCCGGTGATGATCCGCCGCGCCGATTCGACCTGGATTGGCTGGGCCGAAGAGTCACGGGTTCGGTCCGGGCTCCGGCGAAGACTTCGACCGAGAGCGTCTCTCTCTCGCTTTTTTCTCTCTCTCTCTCTATTTTGATACTTGGCCGGCACGAATGAACCTCTCCTTGCCTCCGGAATCTTCTTGGCCTTTTATACCCGGTTTCAAATTTGAGCGCGCACGGGAGCTCGAGTTGGCCGAAGCTCTCACGTGCCAATCGCACGTCAAATGGCTCGCCGGACGGTAACGGAATCGGTTGTGATTCCGTCACAGTCCGTTAAGTCTTAAATCGATGGCAAACGAGCGCGAATTTGACACTATTTTGAGAGTGTTGACTTTCGGACGCCGGGAGCCTTTGACCGGCGATTCCGATCGTCTCCGGCGGCCATTGGCCGTGCCGCCGGTGACCATCAACGCTCCTCACCCCGCAAAACAAAACCCCCATGTTAATTAGATCAATTATGGTCGAATTGCCCTTCAATTTGATCAATGAAACTCGTCGTCCAAAACTGCAAATCACGCGGGTAAGAGGTTGAAGATGAAGTGCATTGCGGGACCGGTTCGGCCGGCGGTCAGACCGGTCCGAACCGGTTCCGACAGTAAAATTCATGCAATTTTCAAAATTAAACAAAATCGGTTGGGAATTTTCACAATTAAACCTCAAAATTGCACTTAGGGGCCTGAATATTATCTAGAAATGCAACTTTTCCCAAAAGTTCTCACCAATTTATGCAAAAACCCCAAATTTTTTTAATTTGCCCAAATTAGGGAAATGTTCAATTGGATGTCAATTTGATAAAATTGGACTACGAGACCCATACCAATCGATTCAGAATGTTCAAAAACCTTATGGGTAGCCCAATTGTGTATAGAAAGTTCCTCAATTGAAAGTAATTTCAAAAATTGGCCAATTGAGGGACTAAATTGCAAATAATTTGGAAATTTTGTGCAATCTGTGCAATTCGCGCAATTTAGGGTGCAATTGATCAAATTGAAGTTCAAAGGGACCACAATTGAATGTCTAGACTCCAAATGTGCAAAAATTGCAAATAAAAAGACTCAATTGGTATTTTTTATGCAAATCCAACCTTAGGCATTGTGAAGAAACACCTAAAATTGAACTTAATTTTCAATTTTTCTTGAGGTCAATATGAAAATGGAATTAAAAGAAAAATATTGGATATTTTTGTGTATTTTTGTGACCTCGAAAGGTATTTTTTATGCATTTTCTAATATTTTCCTATTTTCCGAAAATATTAAAAAAAAAGTGAAAAATATGAAAAATTATTTTTTGTTCCAAATTGGTTCCTTATGCTTGGCCAAGGCTTCCAATGTTGATTTTTAATTTTTTTGATTTTTTCGTGAATTTTTAGTAATTTTAGAAAATAAAACTAAAGGAAAACCGACTAAAAATTCGGGTGTCAACATTTGCCCCTCTTTGAAAGTAATCTCGGTTAGAGGTTGCTTTCAAAGACAAGGTGACACCTGGATCCTTAATCGACTCTGCTGGGGAAAAATCTAAAGAAAATAAGTCTTTGACATTCGATTGCTTTACCTTCTCGGTTTAAGCTCCGACTCCGTGGGGAATTATTTCAATTCATGCTCATTTTATGTGAAAGAGAAATGAGAAGAGAGAGACTTACCCGTAGCTCACCTGTCTATGGTTTGAGATTTGTCGATCCGAGGTTGAAAAATTGAATGCACGGAATTACCTGTGGACGGTTTGGCGCGATTTTGCAATGGTCGGCGTCCGTCCGGTGTTGAGTGGTGGTTTGAAGATTTGTGGGGAAGGTTCACCCTTGTAACAAAGGGGTTTCACCTATTTAAAATGGGTTTGACTATCCACTAGGGATTCATCATTTAAAAAGGGGGCAGATCGGCTTTCGTCTCTCCGGCTACTCACCGTCCGAAAGGGGGTTCACCCTTGTAACAAAGGGGTTTCACCTATTTAAAAGAGATTGGCTATCCTCCATGCGGGGACTCACCATCTAAAAAGCAGATTGGCTTTCGTCTCTCCAGCTACTCACCGTTCGAGGGGGAGGTTCACCCTTGTAACAAAGGGGTTTCACCTATTTAAAAGAGATTGGCTATCCTCCATGCGGGGACTCACCATCTAAAAAGCGGATCGGTTTTCGTCTCTCCGGCTACTAACCGTCGAGGGGGAGGTTCACCCTTGTAACAAAGGGGTTTCACCTATTTAAAAGAGATTGGCTATCCTCCATGCGGGGACTCACCATCTAAAAAAGCAGATCGGCTTTCGTCTCTCCAGCTACTAACCGTCCGAGAGGGTGCCATCTCGAGGACCTAGGTTGACTAGTGTACCTACGAGCTCAAACCCTATTTCAAATTTTCTAAAAAGCGAGATCGGTTTTCGTCTCTCCAGCTACTAACCGTCGAGGGAGAGGTTCACCCTTGTAACAAAGGGGTTTCACCTATTTCAAAGAGATTGGCTATCCTCCATGCGGGGACTCACCATCTAAAAAGCAGATCGGTTTTCGTCTCTCCGGCTATTAACCGTCCGAGAGGGTGCCATCTGAGGACCTAGGTTGACTAGTGTACCTACGAGCTCAAACCCTATTTCAAATTTTCAAATAAGCGAGATCGGTTTTCGTCTCTCCAGCTACTAACCGTCGAGGGGGAGGTTCACCCTTGTAACAAAGGGGTTTCACCTATTTCAAAGAGATTGGCTATCCTCCATGCGGGGACTCACCATCTAAAAAAGCAGATCGGCTTTCGTCTCTCCAGCTACTAACCGTTCGAGGGGGAGGTTCACCCTTGTAACAAAGGGGTTTCACCTATTTAAAAGAGATTGGCTATCCTCCATGCGGGGACTCACCATCTAAAAAGCAGATCGGTTTTCGTCTCTCTAGCTACTAACCGTCCGAGAGGGTGCCATCCGAGGACCTAGGTTGACTAGTGTACCTACGGAGCTCAAACCCTATTTCAAATTTTCTAAAAGTGGGGGGATATGAGGACACGGGGACTCCGGAAGACTTGCAGAAAATTCAAGTTAATCAAATCTTTAAAATGTAACTTTTCCGAGGATTTGGGATCACCGGGGAACCTGCAGAAAGTTCAATCAAACATCATTAGTATGACAATTCTAAGTCCCGAGGAGAGACTTAAGAATTCTTAAACAAATTTTCAAAGTGTATTTGCGAAAGAAATGTATCCAATCACAATTTCAAATTTTTAGCGAGGATGGATTCGAATGACACATCCCGAGTGTTCTACAAAGAGATTGTTTTAAAAGTTTTTCAAAAGTGTTTTCCTTCATCCAAGAGGGCTTCTCACCATTTAGGAAGGCTTTTCTTAAAATTCAAATCTGCTCACGGGAAACCTAACCTTGAGGTTTCGGGATAATTCGAGATGCATACAATCCGACTAATTAGAGAAGGCATTTTAAAAGGGACCGTAATTCGGGCCAGGTCAAAGGCTCATCAAAAGATATTCAATTTAAGGTTTAGAAATGAATTTTGATCTGAAATAGCTTCTTCGGGTCTACAAGTCAAGAACCCCGAAGTCATGATAAGACGAGATTGTACTTACCTCTTTAAGCGGTAGCTTCCTGTATGATTTCTTGCATTAACTCGAAACACCTCTTAGATCAGAAAAGTTTTGGTGACGGGTTGTATTTTGGCTTAAGGTGGGCTCTTTAAGAATGGCCATATTTTCAAAAAAAAGGGTGAACTTTGGTGATCACCTTGACATTCTTCCAGCATTCATTTGCTTTTTGCGGAAGATTCATGATCATTCTTTTTCCAATTGATTTTGAGGATTTTCCTCTTTCCATCTTGATGATTTTTCTTCGGAATTTGCCCCTTTTCGGGGTGTTCTTTTCATGGGCTTTGGCCTTGCTTTTACCAGGCACTTTGCTTTTTCTAGCCCTTTCGTTCTTCATCATTTTTGCATTGACTGGCTCTTTTGAGACCAGTATCAAAATTCAAAGTTCTTCCGATCATGCTTTTTGATTCATTGCTGGTTATTCCTTTGCTTTGCCCCGGTGTGGTGGGGGGTGATCACCAACAAGGGTTTAGAAATGAATATTCAAAGGCTCAAATTGGCTTTTTAAAGGGTAAGTGTTTGGGATATAGAAATAAAGTGCTTTTCTTCACTTTGAGGTGTTCCGAGTCTCTGCTAGAAATCACCTGAAGCTATCACAAAAAGATTGATGCAAGTTAGCACAATAAAGCCTTACCCGACCTTTTCTTCAAGAAATCATCCAATGAACCTCCAAATATGCCCCGGTGCGGGGTGGTTCTTGACAGGGTTGTATTCATAAAATTCTCCCTTTTTGGCTCGGATTGGTTATCAAGGGATATAGATGTGTATGGATAATTTTGAAATGGAAATGCCTTTCATCATTTCAATCCATGTAATCACCGCGAATGACCCCTACGTCCCGAGGTTAAGCTCTTTCGCTCTATCACTCTCACTCATCACTCAAGTGTATCGGGGACATGTTTGAAGATAATGCTTGCCTCTTTTCATCTGAAGGACCAGTCTTTTGAAAAGCTTTCAAAACATGCTCTTTTTATAGAAACTCGGGGCATTTTCATCAAAATTCATCGTTTGCAAAATGTTCTCATCAAAAGATATATTCAAAAGATGTTTTTGAAACTTGTAATGAATGTCTCTTTGAAAAGGGCCTTGTGACTCTATGAATCCAAGTTTTTCAATTTCGAGCACGACGGCGTATGAAAATTCTTTGTAAAGGAAGAGAACCTCAAACCTGTCTTCTTCAAATATTAGCTTTTGTCCCCCGTAAAAACAAAAGGAAACAATCATCTCAAAATATTCAAAATTTTCAAATCCCAAAGTGATTTCTTCTCGTCTTCTTCGGATGTTGACTCCTGTTTCCTGTAAAAACAAAAGGAAACAAATCAGTTCAAGATATTCAAAATTTTCAAATCCTGGAGCGACTCCTTTCTGTCTCCTTCGGATGTCGACTCCCGTTTCCTGTAAAAACAAAAGGAAACAAATCGGTTCGAGATATTCAAAATTTTCAAATCCTGGAGCGACTCCTTTCTACCTCCTTCGGATGTCGACTCCCGTTTCCTGTAAAAACAAAAGGAAACAAATCGGTTCGAGATATTCAAAATTTTCAAATCCTGGAGCGACTCCTTTCTACCTCCTTCGGATGTCGACTCCCGTTTCCTGTAAAAACAAAAGGAAACAAATCGGTTCGAGATATTCAAAATTTTCAAATCCAAAATAAAAGATAACTTCCCTGTTTTGATTAATTGCTCTGCAGAGTTCTTCATGATTCCCAACTCACCTACAAAATACAAACGTATGCAAATGCATGTATGCAGATGTCATGCGAATGCAAAATTCTATGTGACTTAGATCTGCTCATCAATCGCTTTGAGGCTCAATTTTATTTCAAGGGTAATATCTCTTCACGGCGTCTGCATTTACTAGACTCGCCAATTCTTCTCCATCCATGTTTACAAGTATAAGAGCTCCCCCGGATAAGACCTTCTGAATCACGTAGGGGCCTTCATAATTTGGCATGAATTTGCCCCCTGGATGTTGGGCATTTGGGAGCATTTTCCTCACAACTAGCATCCCCTGTTTCAAAATTTCCGGGCTTGACCTTCCCGTTAAAAGCTCGGCTACTTTCTTCGATAGCTTTGACCATGGCGAGATGGCCCTTAATCGTTTTTCATCAATCAAATTCAATTGTTCATGTCTCTGTCGGTTCCACTCCTCTTTCGTGAGCTCAACTTGAGACAGGATCCTTAAAGAGGAGATTTCCACTTCTACCGGTAGGACTGCTTCCATACCGTATAGCAAAGAGTAGGGAGTTGCCCCGGTTGAAGTACGTATTGAAGTTCGATAAGCCATGAGAGCATATGGCAATCTTTCGTGCCAATCTCTATACTTTTCAGCAGTCTTGGCCAATATCTTCTTGATGTTCTTGTTAGCCGCTTCCACGGCTCCATTCATTTGCGGGCGGTAAGGTGAAGAATTAAGGTGTCGTACCTTAAATTGTTCCAATAGTTGATCGACTATCTTGTTGTTCGGATTAGAGCCATTGTCCGTAATGATGGCTCTTGGCACTCCATATCTTGAGATGATATCTCGCTTGATAAACTTAGCCACACTATTCGCAGTGACATTGGTATATGAGCTGGCTTCAATCCATTTGGTGAAGTAATCAATAGCCACCAGAATAAAGCGATGTCCGTTTGAGGCCTTTGGGTTAATATGACCAATCATATCAATTCCCCACATGCAGAATGGCCATGGCTCTGACATTTGATGTAGCTCGGTTGGCGGTGCATTTATCCCTGTCGCCATATACCCGGCATTGATGACGGGATCTAACATCTTGGTTGCAATCCGACTCGATAGTCAACCGATAATACCCGAGTCTCATGATCTTCTTGGCGAGAAGGTGGCCATTCATATGCGGTCCACATTCCCCTTCATGAATCTCTTTCATAATGAGATTTGCTTCTTTGGAATTCACGCACCTCGCGAGGACCGAGTCAAAGGATCTCTTGTATAGGATCTGTCCGCTGAGGAAAAATTTAGATGCCATCTTGCTTATGTACTTTTTATCTTCTGGTTGGTCGTCCGGCGGGAATTCACCCTTCGGTAGATAATTCTTGATGTCATGATACCACGGTTCTTCATCGGGTTCTTCTTCAATGACCATGCAGTATGCCGGTTGTTCTAAGATATCAATCCTTAATGGCTCTATTTCGAGACCATTTTGCACTTGTAACATGGCTGATAATGTGGCCAAAGCATCAAGCAAAATGGTTCGAGTTCTCGCGAGATATTCAAAAGTGATCTCCTCAAAATGTCGGATCATCTCCTCGAGGTACTTATGATAAGGAATAAGCTTGGGATCCTTTGTCTTCCACTCCCCTTGAGTTTGTAAAATGATTAGCATGGAATCTCCATATACCAGTAGCTTCTTCACCTTTAATGAGATGGCCAATTGTAATCCTAGTATGCGGGCTTCATATTCAGAAATGTTGTTGGTGCAGGGGAATACCAACTTGGCTGAAACTGGATAATGTTGATCTTCAAGGGATATCAGAATCGCCCGAGTGCACGATCCAGTGAGGTTCACCGCACCGTCAAAGTACATTATCCATTTGTCTTTTGATATGTTCAGAATTTGACCTCCCTTGTTTGGCTCTAAAACATCCTTAGGAGGATTCTCGGCTAGCATGTCAGCAATTGCTCTTCCCTTGACAGATTTTTGGGGAGAGGTTTTGATATCGAACTACGAAAGCGTATTTGCCATTTAGCCATTTTTCCTAACAACGTTGGCTTCTCTAAAAGGTATTTGATAGGGTCATTTTCGGTGACCAGCTCTATATGATAGTGCGGCGTATCTGCCTCAATGCGTGGAGGACCCAAACCAATGCTACGCAAGTCCTTTCCACTACCGGGTACTTGCTTTCGGATGTTGTGAACTTTTTGCTCAAATAATATATGGCCCGCTCTTTATGATCCTTGGGGTTAGTTTGAGCTAATAAAGCTCCCAGGGACTCATCATTAACCGTCGGATATAGAGTTAAAGGAACGTTGGGGATAGGAGGTACCAATACCGGAGGTTGTACCGGGTATTCCTTGATCTTCTCAAATGCTTGTTGACATTCTGCATCCCATTTGACCTTCGTACCTTTCTTTAACAGCTTGAAGAAGGGTTTCGCCGTTTCTGACAGTTGAGATATAAATCTGGATATATAATTCAACCTTCCCAGTATGCCCCTTATTTCCTTGACAGTGGTAGGAGTTCCTATTTCCCATATGGCTTTAATCTTGGAAGGGTCAATTTCAATACCACGGCTGCTCACCACAAACCCTAGCAGCTTTCCGGATCTTGCGCCAAATACGCATTTCGCAGGATTCAACTTGAGCTTATACTTTCTCAATCGGTCAAATAACTTCTTCAGCACTTTAACATGGTCTTCTCCAGGTCCGGACTTGGCAATCATATCATCCACATAGACCTCAATCTCCTTATGTATCATGTCATGAAAAAGGGTCACCATAGCCCTCTGATATGTCGCACCTGCATTTTTCAATCCAAATGGCATTACCTTGTAACAAAAAGTTCCCCATTGTGTAGTGAATGAGGTCTTGATCTTATCTTCTTCCTTCAAAGCATGATCTCGATTATATCCCGAGAATCCATCCATAAAGGAGAATAATTCAAAACCCGCAATATTGTCGACGAGCACATCAATGTGCGGTAAGGGAAAATCATCCTTCGGACTAGCTTTGTTTAAGTCCCGATAATCCACGGATATTCTAATTCTTCCGTCCTTCTTCTTAATCGGTACGATATTGGCGACCCAATCAGCATATGGGACAGCCTCGATAAATCCAACTTTAAGGAGCTTCATCACCTCTTCCTTGATTTTATCCGCGATTCGGGATTCATTCTTCCGGGCGATTGATTTACTGGTGTGCAAGAAGGATTTGTGGGCAAAGCATGCTCCACAATCTCACGATCTAGACCCGGCATGTCAGCATACGACCGAGGCGAAGATATCTTGATATTCCTTGAGTAACACCGTCATTCTTAAAATATCTCGCTGCGACATGGTGTCCTCCTATTTTCACTTCCTTGACGCAATGAGAATCCCCCAAATTAATAGTGATAGGTTCTTCAGAAATAGGAGGCTTAGATTCTTCGAAATAATCCCATTCTCTCTTGATATCGCTCACATCAACCTCGTCTATATCAACTTCACATGCATAGTCATCGAGCTGATCTCGAGTCACATATTAACCTGTTATGTATGGGTGGGATGATATGCCCGAAATGCACCATGAAAGGTTAGTATTTAAAGATGATAAAATTGAAGGATGCATGATTTTTATCATGAAAACATTTTTCAAATTCCAATTTTTTAGACAAAGAAAGGAGAACTAGTCCACGATCTTCCGGACATCCTGGTTCTCAAAAGCTATTTAAAATCCAAGATCATATGGCGGATCGGGCCTCAAGTTTCATGGTAGAGTCAATTGTCATCATCGGACCAATCCGTTGCTCCATATGTCCGTAATCAAGTTTGTGATGATTTTCATTAATAGATGCAATTAAGAGCAATACAGATCTGCACTTCCTGGATCACAGCATGTGACCCAAGGGGTGCTAAAAAGCAAAAAGCTTCAAAAACAAATGCAGTAATCAAAATGCATTAAAAGATAAAGTTCGAAAGAGCCTTTTACTCGGGGGTGGGGAAATCATCGTCCGGCCACTCAATTATCACGTTCACTCGATTATCCAGGAACGGGTTGAATAAGTCCGGCTCGCATCTTCAGCGATATCTTCATCTTCCAGCCATTTGCCTCCCTTAGAGAATACCTCAAATAAAGGGTTCGGGAACATTTTTCCTTTGGCCTTCCATGCATCGGTACCTATAAAACGGCCACCTTGGCGTCCACGGCGTCCACGGTCTCCATAACAATTGTTTCGACCTCGGCCTCGACTGTGTTATTCTTCATTATCCCATTATAACCCGGGACCAACCTTGTGGTCATTTGAGCCCAAATTCAAAGGGTTACGGATTCCCCGACCATATTTCCCTAATCCAAAGCACCGGAATAAATCCATTCGAGAGTAGCACTTTTCCCGCCATAGTCGCGGGTCTCGAAAGTTCTGGTGTAGCCACTTTTGCATCCGGTGACACATGCATGACAGATACAATGTCAAAGGTGTGATAACTCAGTTCCTCCTCTTTTGAGGGTTCAATGTACGGGACCATCCCTTTTAAAGCGGCTCGATGCCCTGTCTCGCCATGGACGGTGATCAAGCGACCCTTGACCACAAATTTTAACTTTTGATGCGAGAGAGGAAGGTATCGCTCCGGACACATGAATCCACGGTCTTCCCGGGAGCAAGGTGAAGGTGCTTGGAATATCCAATACTTGGAACGGTATAGAGAAAGTTACCGGCCCAATGTCGATGTCCGATTCAATCTCTCCTACAACATTCTTGGAGACTCCATCAAATGATCGGATGGTGGCCTTGGATGTCTTCACAAAATCTTCATTGATCCCCAAGCTTCTCAAAGTGCTTAGTGGACACAAGGTTAAAAGCGAGAACCGTTATCAATCGGGACGCGAGGAACCTCCTTCCCGTGACACCTCACACGGCTATGTAGAGGGCTCTGTTGTGGACTCGCCCTTCTTTCGGGAAATCTTCGTCCAAGAAGGATATCCGGTCCTTCGGAAGGATAGCACCCACAAAGTTTCCTAGTTGCACTTCGTTAATTGTCTCGGAACATGCACCTCATCCAGCACCTTCAAAAGGGCGTCTTTGTGCTTTTCGGAATTTTTGAAGAGATCCAAGAAGGGAAATCTATGCGGGCATCTTCCGCATGATTGGTCAACGACCTCATATTCACCGGTCCTCACGACCGATTGCAACTTCTCAACCTCTTCCGCAGTTGGGATTCTCTTTTGAGAATCCGCTTCTCTCGGGGGATAACATCTTCCGGATCTCATTATGGCGTCAATCTCGCCCGTTCCATAATCCCGATGAAGCGCCCTTGAGTTGTACTCTTCCACAGGCGGTAATTTAATCCTCACCGGTATGATCTTTTCTGGTAATGATTCGGATGTTGATGGTTTTTCCGAACTAGAAGTTTCCAACTCCCAGCTATCAACTTTGTTCAAATCAATCACAAAACGAATTGGGGCATCTACCATCCCAATCATTTCATCCTCATGAACGTCATCGGGGTTATGTTTCGGACCTGGCCTTACCAGCGTGGCATTTTCTTCATCTAGATCCCTCTGCCTTTCCCTTTTGACTCTTAGGATAATCCCCTCAATTCTCATACCAATCTCCACCAGATGTTGGAACGATGAGTACGTGTATGCATACATGCGATCAAAGTATTCCGCCGGAAGAGACTTCAATACGAACTCCAGCATTTCTCTCTCTGACGGCGGCGGTTGCACCATCACGGCGTGCTTCTTCCATCTCTTAGCGAAAAGTTCAAAACTCTCGTCTTCACCTTTTCGGATGTTCAACAGATTAGCCTTAGTGAAATAACCTCCGATTCCAGCTTCAAAGTGTCGCATGAAGTGCTCTGATAAATCCTCCCAGCTCGGGACCCAATCCGGATCGATTGATTGGAACCATATCAGCATGAGGCCCGTTAAACATTGTCCAAAGTTCCGGATTAGTGTTTCATCATCTTCATGGTGGCCAATCATTTGGCGGAGATAATATGAGATATGCGCCAGAGGACACCCAGCGCCATTATACTTCGTGCGGAAGACCACTCTCGGGTTCGCACCTTGAGGCGGGACGTTTCTTGCTTGAGTAAGTGGCGTAATCAGCTCCTTCAACTCATCCATTTTCCTCGACACGTCATCTCCTTGCTCTTGCAGTAGAGCGATCTTTCGATTTTGTGTCTCCATGGTCCGCCGTATCTCCCGAATCTGCATGCTTTCTTCTACCGCCATAGTATTCCTTTTGGTCGTCAATTGCGATAAATCTGCTACCATAGTTGTTAAATGACGCATGTGCGTCTCCAGATTAGTAAGTCGCATATCAACCTCTTGGTTCTTCCGTTCATCCCGAGGAGCCGCTTGGTCCTTAACTTCATCGACCGTTCCCACAAATTCGTCACTTGCGGGGTCATCCATTCCACCCCACCCATCGGGGACTACATCTCCAGAGTCAACAAAGAAACTCGGGGGCGCCGAATATAGCACTTTAAAGTTGTACCCACCACTATCTTCCCCCAGGTTATCAACTATTTCGCCCCTCTCTAGGGCTTTCGCAAAAATCTTCTATCGCCTCGGCGGGCCTTATCCGGACGGACTTCATATTCGTCTATCTCTTCAATTTCTTGACCATCTTTGATGCTCATCAAATATCCCGAGGGTATTTTCAAAAGAGCTCCCCTCGTAGGTTTCATCGCGAACTCCTCGGACAAACATGTCTACCACCACGTAGGTCCCCTTGAAAGCAACATTTTCCATTCTTCCTATGACGCCTAAGCTAATCAATTTTTCCAAGCAAGCCTCTTTTTGCTCCCGGGAAATACTCTCTCCTTCCGGGTATTGCGAGGCCAATGTCAAGACATCCCGCATTTTACCCATATCCGCTATGAATTCAAGAACCTCTTCCTCTTCACCTCCAAAAATCGCGTTCACCTCGCGATGCTCGGGTAGCAGGTTCCGCTGCACATTCGGTTCAGCTTTATCAAACTCCAGAACTTTTCCGTCGATCAATGCTTGCACCTTGAACTTCGGAGCGAGACAATTGTCCGCGTTATGCCCCCTTTCTCCCATATGGTATATGCACGTCCGGGTCTCATCATATCCAGGAAATCTTGGAGGGTGAGCTCGAGGTGGCTCTTTTGCAACTAAGCGATTCTCCAACAGCATGGGTAACAATTTGGATAAGGGTCGGGGTAGTGGGGTGAAAACAACTGGGTTCTTTTTTCTGAATTCCGGTGGTTTGGAAGCGGTCCGGGAGGACGTTCCTTGGGTAGGAATTGAAGGCGAGAAATTTTCGGGCTTTGGCGGGTTAGGGACAAAGGCTACTTCTCCGGTTTGCTCTCTATTATCCCTTCTCAAAGGGTATTGGCGTTTGAAAGGCGCCTCGGGTATCTTCTTTTCTCTTAATGCCCACTCGTGGCGCTCCGCCACCTTGATCGGGTGTGCAAATGTCTGACACCGAGAGGTGTTCGGTTTGTCGAAAAATTCAAATGGAAGGGCCTTGAGAAAAAGGTCTATTAGTTCTTCTTCCGGGACGGGTGGCTTTACCCTGCACACCCAACGCTCTCCATCTTTGGGCGTAGGCGCGAACGGCCTCGCTCTTTCCCTTTACGAGTCCTTAAAAGGTCCTCCCTAGTTAGGGCGGTCAAAGTGTTAAACTTGTATTGCCGAAGGAACTCGTCTCGCCGTTTTTCCCAATTGGCGAGCCTCTCCGGCTCCAATTCAATGAGCCACGCTAGGGCTGCCCGAGATAGGCTTTCCTGGAAAGTGTTAACCAGTAGTGGAATGTTGTCGGAGAACTGCGACATTCGGCGCAAGTAATACTTCAAGTGCGCCTTAGGACACCTGGTCCCATTATATCTCCTCACAAAGTCTCGGTTCCTTGTAATCGGCGGGAACCTCTATCTTTTCGAATGGTGCAACCTTGTCGAACCTCGAGAGTTCATAGCCACGACTCGCCAAACACTCTTCGATCTTAGCGAGCCTCCTAATTTCCTCTTCCATTTTGAGGACTTGCTTCTCCTTTTTCTCCAAATCTATCACAACAGGAGGATCCTTAGGTGGTTTCTCCGGATTCAAAGTGGGATTAGCGGCGGGCGCCGGATTAGCGTTCGCTCCATCGGATGACCCCGCGGGAGCTTGAGAATTAGGGTCAACGGGGTATCTCCCCTGGCTTGCAATCATCATTGCCTTCATCTCCGCCACCATTGTGGCGATCATATTCATTTGGTTTTCCAGATTACCCACACGAGGTGCGAGCTCTTCTTGTTCCATCCTTAACTCGCGCGTTTTGCTACGAGTCCTCGTATTTATCACTCACCTGTTTTCAAAATATCAAATCGGTATGGCAAATATTAAGGATTGGAGACATTGATCCGTGGTAATTGACTTTTCTATATGTATGCATGAAATGCTCATAAAAGAAATAATACGTATTCATTACAAACCAAATTGTTCAAAAGTATCAAAAAGATAACAAATATGTAAAATCTAGATGGGGGAATGGATCTATCCGAGCCGGGGACGCTTCCACTCTTCTTGCTCTTCTGATCCATCGGAATCCCACAAGTATGGGTCTTCTCCTTCTTCTGACATCCACTGCTCCGGATCCTCGGGAATGTACGGCTCTACTCCCGGTACGTAGGGTACTATGTACTACGGCTCATATGACTCCACCTCTTCAATCCGAGGAGATACACACTCGGATACATATGGCTCGACCGTTGATTGGCGATACTCCTTACACTTCTTGATATACTCCTTGGAGGCTCTATGAATGTTCATCTCATCATCCAAATAATCCGGCCACTCAACTTGTTGCAGCGGGGAGTTCTTCAAAGCATGAAGGATAAGCTTGATCCGGGCCCGATACAACTCCTTTGTTTCCTTAGTGAGCTTTCCTCGTGTCATATCAAATGAGAAAACCCCGGGACAAACATCCGGTGGTATCTCTTGTAGAACTCCAAATTGCCTCACCACTCGAATGGGGTAATACGCCACGGCGCCGGTACATCCCAATAAGGGAATAGGGTTATCTTCAATACCCGAAATGCGAGCTTCTACGATCTTGGGTCAAGTCAAACGCCATCTAATATGCTCGGGTTTCAAATTGTCCAATAGCTCAACCCACTTTTTGAATGAGTATTTGGGTACAAGGGATTGACACTTAAGGAAGGATCTAAGGGGGCGAACGTGCTCATTGATCTCATAACACCCCACCCGGAGTTGGAAAGTTTTTATATGAGAGGTGAACCACAAGTGGAGTAATCCGCTAGACGCTTGGAAAACGGCCTTTTTTGAAGACTTGGAACGATTCGGGGAGAGAAAAGTCTCAGCTAAGATCATGTACGAATAATCCCAGCGACAACACGCTTGTCCGGCTATATGGGTTATGGAGGGGTCAAAAGTAGTTCTAGAAGTCGGGAATAGAACGAATGCAAAGAAAGCCAAGATAAACACCTTTCCCGATTTATGACCGGTTTCGGTGGGTAGAGAGGAATAATTATCGAAAAGGAACGAGAAGGTGAATTTGTCGGAATTGGACTTGTAAACTTTTTCAATTTCAGAAGTTTTAAGGCGAAGGAAACTCGATAACGAACGAGTGGAGTCCATGTCCAAAGGGGGTTGAGCTATACGTTCTTCAAATTTAGCCCCGATAATAGCGGTATACTCCTCAAGCGTAGGGGTCAATTCCAATCCTTGAAAGTTGAATGTCATTGTTTGCGCGTCCCATGCCTTGGCTAGTGCTTGAATGAGCGCCGGTTGGTATTCCACTTTGATCAAATCTACAAGTCGTCCCAAACGTCCTTCCACATAGGCTTTGTTGACGATGTCGAGGCGATCCCACCATATAGCGAGTTCCTTGCGCGGTATTGGGATGACTTTGATGTCTCCATTCCCCATGATCTAAAAATGCCAAAATGATGATCCTAAAGTCAATTACCACGGTTTAATATGCATATGCATGTAATGTGATGCAAATGTGCTAACCAAATTCCATGTCATCTTTTGGTAACATGAGGGTCAACTACTCCCACTTGACCCAAATAAGCCAATAGGGTAATTATGGACCAAATCTCACCCAAAGATGGCATGTAATTTGATTAGGATCGTTTAAGCGTAATCGGGGTAAAAAGTCGTTCACAAATTGATAACTCATGAAATCTACAAGTCTAATGCAATAAAGTCGAAAGAAATAGGACATGATAGCATCTAGAGATGTTCGGACAATAAATGTTGATGAAAGTACATAATAGACTCAAAATAAAATCTAGAAAATGCCCCAAAGTCGTACTAATCTAGACAATCGGAAAGGTATCCTCATCGGATGGAATCTCCACTATCTCGGGAAGCTTGATATCTTCTTCATCATCGGAGGATATGGTGATGACTTCATTCTTCTTGATCGGGGAGTGTTTTGGGGCCGTCTTGGTCGCACGTGGCTTCCTTGCCAACTTCATGTATAACTCCCGGATTCTTTCTTTCTCGCGCTCGAGTTCCAAATATCGTCCACATCGGGTATAATCGCAACTCTCGCTACGGATGCGGTTCCGTCCGTTGAGCTCTCGTCCGTGAACAAATCCGAAAACTCGGAAAGTAGCGGGTACTCGGTCCTCGCGTCGCATGGTCCTCCGCTCCCATGTGAATACATCGAGTACGTCAACACGACCTCGGGGCGCCATCTATCCTAAAAAGGAAAATTTGACTTTCAACCCCGATCACTTAAACGATCTTACAAATTGTAATGATATGTAGTGAAAATGTATGATATGCAAAATTTAAATTTACAAGTTCAAAATAAAAAGGGTAGAAAGCCTTACCAACCGATGTTACTCTTTTTTTGGTTTTTGGTTTTAGGTATACCAACCATCCATTTCACATGCGCATGAGACATGTGAGGTTTAACTCTAAAGAAATCAAAAAGGCTCGGGCATGGACCTAAAAAAGGCTCCCGCTATACAAATCGATGGGCCGTCCACAAGCGCAATCAAACAACAAGTGGGTAGGACCATCAATCTTGCATAGCGAGCGGGATCAAATATGGTCAACCCAAGTGCAATCAAACACAAGAGCTTCGCATACCGATCCCTATCTATGGCGACCTAAAAGGTGATTTCGCGGCTCGGGTTTAGGCGCTTGTGTGTGTAGTGTCGTGATCCTCGAAAAATGTAAGACATGCAACACAATTTATATTCAAAACACCGCTTCAAAACTTGCATAAATAAACAAACAATCCAAAACTCCATATCCGCATCAAAAATGGTTAGCACAGACGTCACCCCTTATAACTCCCATCCGCATCAACATTTAACACTTTTTGTTATTAGACGTATCTCACCTTCAAGAGCATCTGCAGAAAACGGGGTTAGAAAACACTCAACATTTTTATCGGCTTAAATCCTCTAAATTCTTCCCCAGCGGAGTCGCCGGTCTGTCGCGACCCTCCGGAAATTTTTTTCCGGGCGGAATAAGGGCTAACGAGCCGATCCCTTAATTAATTTTTAACCCCGGTTGTCGGCGGGGTATTTTTTAGGATCGCGGGTTTCTCCCAAGACCCATTACTCGAATCGCGATGTCGGGTAAAATTTATCAAATATCGAAATTGACCTTGTGTGGTCGGGTGGCATGTGCGAGGTGTACATGCAATTTGGAGTCGCCACCGATCGATTTATTGGAAGGTACGATCGGAAAACCTTACCGAGCGGTCGAGAGAAACCGTTCGGTTCCGCGAAAACCAGAGATTTTGGGTCCGGGGACTTGGTTACGCCAAGTTTCAAATTTGACGCCCTTTCGGTTACCGATGTTGATTGTTTTTCTAACCCGAGATTTCATGCAGATGCGATATCGGATGAGGTAGGTCCTAAAAAAAATCTAAGTATTCATGCGAGATGGGATTTTTCTATCCTAATCAATCACAATCGAGAAAAATTAAAGCGCAATTAAAATCCTTACAAACAATCAAATCAATCAATCAAGGTTTGATATGTCTAAAATGGCCCTATCGGCCCACACAAAAATCAATTTTGGGTATCGGGGTGATTTGGTAAAAATTCGGGGCGGAAGGCCCGGAAGGGTAGAATGGTCATTTTTTTTGGGAGTTCGGGACCCGAAAATCACAAAATCGGGGTCGGGCCGATTGAATATGGCCATTTCCCATTTTTTTGTGATTTTATGGAATTTTTCTAATTTTTTCTATTTTTTGGAATTTTCATTTATTTTAAAAAAATATTGGAAATTTTCCGGATCGAAATTAATCGACCCTCGTAGTCTCAAAAATTTTCGATCCGGACTTTACGAGTCCCGAATCGATCTAGAAATTTTTAGAAATTTTTTATGAAAATGCGGGAAGTTTTATGAATTTCTAAGTATTTTTATAATTTTTTTGGATTTTTGGAAATTTCTTTTTATTTTTTTATTATTAATAAACCGGACCGGGTCAACCCGGTCAACGACCGGTCAACCCGGTCCGACCGGCCACAGACTACCCACTCAACACAAAAACGACGCCGTCCCCTATTTTCCAATATTTTTGTGATTTTCTAAACTAATTTCCGAATATTCGTATATATTGAAAATGGATGGACGGCCGAGATCAATCTGTGAATCAATCTCGGCCGTCGGCCCTCTACTAAACAAAACGACGCCGCATCTGTCTAATACACGGACGGCCCAGATTAAAACTATTGAGGTGCATGTTCCGGAAACCATCAACGAAGTACGACTGGGGGACTTCGTAGGTGCTATCCTCTTAAAAGATCGGATATCTTTTTCGGATGAAGATTTCCCGAAAGAAGGGCGAGTCCACAACAGAGCTCTCTACATCGCCGTGAGGTGTCATGGAAAGGAGGTTCCTCATGTTCTGATTGATAATGGCTCTGCTTTTAACCTATGTCCTCTGAGCACTTTGAGAAGCTTGGGATCAATGAAGATTTTGTGAAAACATCCAAATCCACCATCCGGTCATTTGACGGAGTCTCCAAGAATGTGGTAGGAGAGATTGAGCTGGACATTGACATTGGACCGGTGACTTTCTCTATACCGTTCCAAGTCTTGGATATTCCTAGCGCCTTCACCTTGCTCCCGGGAAGACCATGGATTCATGTGTCCGGAGCGGTACCTTCCTCCCCGCATCAAAAGTTAAAATTTGTGGTCAAGGGTCGGTTGATCACCGTCCATGGCGAGACGGGACATCGGGCCGCTTTAAAATGGATGATTCCATACATTGAACCCTCAAAGGAGGAGGAGCTGAGTTATCATACCTTCGACATTGTATACGTCATGCACGTGTCACCGGATGCAAAGGTGGCTATACCGAGCTTTCGAGACCTGCGACTATGGCGGGAAAAGTGCTACTCTCGAATGGATTTATTCCGAGTGCTGGATTAGGGAAACACGGTCGGGGAATCCTTAACCCTCCGAACTTGAGCTTAAATGACCACAAGGTTGGTGCGGGTTATAATGGAATAGCGAAGAATAATACAGGTCGAGGCCGAGGTCGAAACAAGTGTTATGGAGACCGTGGACGCCGTGGACACCAAGGTGGCCGTTTTATAGGTACCGATGCATGGAAGGCCAAAGGGAAGATGTTCCTAAACCCCTTATTTGAAGTGTTCTCTAAGGGAGGCAAATGGCTGGAAGATAAAGACATCACCGAAGATGCAGAGCCGGACTTATTCAACCCGTTCCTGGATAATCGGGTGAACGTGATAATTGAGTGGTTGGACGATGATTTCCCCACCCCTGAGTAAAAGGCTCTTTTTGAACTTTATCTTTTAATGCATTTTGATTACTGCATTTGCTTTAAAGCTTTTTGATGTTTTAGCACCCTTTGGGTCACATGTTGTGATCCAGGAAGTGCGATCTTGTATTGCTCTTAATTGCATCTATTAATGAAAATCATCAAAAATTTTATTACGGACATGTGGAGCAACGGATTGGTCCGATGATGACAATTGATTCTACCATGAAACTTGAGGCCCCGATCCGCCATATGATCTTGGGTTTTAAATAATTTTTGAGAACCAGGATGTCCGGAAGATCGTGGACTAGTTCTCCTTTCTTTGTCTAAAAAAATTGGAATTTGAAAAATGTTTTCATGATAAAAATCATGCATCCTTCAATTTTATCATCTTTGAATACTAACCTTTCATGGTGCATTTCGGGCATGTCATCCCACCCATACATAACAAGGTTAATATGAGACTCGGATCAGCTCGATGACTATGCATGCGAAGTTGATATAGACGAGGTTGATGTGAGTGATATCAAGAAAGAATGGGATTGTTTTGAAGAATCTAAGCCTCCTATTTCGAAGAACCTATCACTATTAATTTGGGGGATTGATCGCATTAAGGAAGTGAAAATAGGAGGGCACTTGTCTCGCAGCGAGATGTTTTAAGAATGATGGCATTGCTCAAAGAATATCAAGATATCTTCGCCTGGTCATATGTTGACATGCCGGGTCTAGATCGTGAAATTGTGGAGCATGCTCGCCCACGCATCCTTCTTGCACACCCGTAAATCAATCGCCCGGAAGAATGAATCCCGAAGCGCGGATAAAATCAAGGAAGAGGTGATGAAGCTCCTTAAGGTTGGATTTATCGAGGCTGTCCCATATGCCGATTGGGTCGCCAACATCGTACCAGTTAAGAAAAAAGATGGGAGAATTAGAATATGCGTGGATTATTGGGACTTGAACAAAGCTAGTCCGAAAGATGATTTTCCCTTGCCGCACATTGATGTACTCGTCGACGCATACCGCGGGCTTTGAATTATTCTCCTTTATGGATGGATTTTCGGGATATAATCGGATCATCTTTGAAGGAAGAAGATAGGATCCAGACCTCATTCACTACGCAATGGGGAACTTTTCATTTACAAGGTAATGCCATTTGGATTGAAAAATGCGGGGGCAACATATCAAAGGGCTATGGTAACCCTTTTTCATGACATGATACATAAGGAAATTGAGGTCTATGTGGACGATATGATTGCCAAGTCCAAGCCTGGAGAAGACCATGTTAAAGTGCTGAAGAAGTTATTTGATCGATTGAGAAAGTATAAGCTCAAGTTGAATCCGGCAAAATGCGTATTTGGCGCAAGATCCGGAAAGCTGTTAGGATTCGTGGTGAGCAGCTGTGGTATTGAAATTGACCCTTCCAAGATTAAAGCCATATGGGAAATAGGAACTCCTTCCCTTGTCAAGGAAGTAAGGGGTCTACTTGGGAAGATTGAATTATATATCCGGATTCATATCTCAACTATCGAACGGCGAAACCTTTCTTCAAGCTGTTAAAGAAAGGCGCAAAAGTAAAGTGGGATGCGGAATGCCAACAAGCATTTGAGAAGATCAAGGAATACCTGGTACAACCTCCAGTGTTGGTACCTCCTATCCCTAACGTTCCTTTAACTCTAAATCGACGAGTCAATGATGAATCCCTGGGAGCTTTACTTGCCCAAACTAACCCCAAGGATCGTAAAGAGCGGGCCATATATTATTTGAGCAAAAAGTTCACAACATTCGAAGCCAAGTACCCAGCCGTGGAAAGGACTTGCGTAGCATTGGTCCGGGTCCTCCACGATTGAGGCAAGTATACGTTGCATTATCACATAGAGCTGGTCACCGAAAATGACCCTATCAAGTACCTTTTGGAGAAGCCAACGTTGCTAGGAAAGATGGCTAAATGGCGAGATCTTGCTTTCGAATTCGATATCAAAACCTCTTCCTAAAAGTCCGTCAAGGGGAGAGCAATTGCCGACATGCTAGCTGAGAATCCTCCTAAGGATGTTTTAGAGCGAAACAAAGGAGGTCAAATCCCGAACATATCTGAAGACAAATGGACAATGTATTTCGACGGCGCAGTGAACCTCATTGGATCGTCTTGGGGCGGTTCGATATCCCCCGAAGATCAACATTATCCGGTTTCAGCCAAGTTGGTATTCCCCGCACCAACAATATTTCGAATATGAAGCCTCGCATTCTTGGGTTACAATTGGCCATATCATTAAAGGTGAAGAAGCTACTTGGTATATGGAGATTCCATGCTGATTATTTTACAAACTCAAGGAGAGTGGAAGACGAAGGATCCCAAGCTTATTCCTTATCATAAATACCTAGAAAATCGATCCAACACTTTGAAGAGATCACTTTCGAATATCCGCCAAGAACTCGGAATCACTTTGCTTGATGCTCGGCCACATTATCAGCAATGTTACAAGTGCAAGATGGCCTTGAGATAGAACTGTTGAGAATTGACATCTTGGAGCAACCCGCATACTTGCATGGTCATTGAAGAAGAGCCCGATGAAGAACCGTGGTATCATGACCTTAAAAATTACCTACTGAAAGGCGAATTCCCACAAGACAAGAAACCGGAAGATAAAAAGTACATAAGCAAGATGACATCTAAATTTTTCCTCAGCGGACGGATCCTATACAAGAGATCCTTTGACTCGGTCTTCCGAGGTGCGTGAATTCCAAAGAAGCAAATCTCATTATGAAAGAGATTCATGAAGGAGAATGCGGACCGCATATGAATGGCCACCTCCTCGCCAAGAAGATTATGAGGCTCGGGTATTATTGGATGACTATCGAGTCGGATTGTAACCAGCATGTTAGATCCCGTCATCAATGTCGGGTATACGGCGACAGGATAAATGCGCCGCCAACCGAGCTACATCAAATGTCAGAACCATGGCCATTCTGCATGTGGGGAATTGATATGATTGGCCCTATCAACCCGAAGGCCTCCAACGGACATCGCTTTATTTTGGTGGCTATTGATTATTTCACCAAATGGATTGAAGCTAGCTCATATACCAATGTCACTGCGAATAGTGTGGCCAAATTCATCAAGCGAGATATCATCTCAAGATATGGGATTCCAAGAGCCATCATTACAGACAATGGCTCCAATTTGAACAACAAGGTAGTCGATCACCTATTGGAGCAATTTAAGGTACGACACCTTAATTCTTCACCTTACCGCCCGCAAATGAATGGAGTTGTGGAAGCGGCAAACAAGAACATCAAGAAGATATTGGCCAAGACTGCTGAGAAGTATAGAGATTGGCACGAAAGATTGCCACATGCTCTTATGGCTTATCGAACTTCAATACGTACTTCAACCGGGGCAACTCCCTACTCTTTGGTATACGGTATGGAAGCGAGCCCTACCAAGTAGAGGTGGAAATCCCCTCCTTAAGGATTCTATCTCGGGTAGAGCTCACGGAAGAGGAGTGGAACCGGCGAGAGACATGAACAGTTAAATTTGATTGATGAAAGGCGATTAAGGGCTATCCGTCATGGTCGAGCTACAGGAAGAAAGTGGCCGAGCTTTTAACAAGAAGGTTAAACCTAGAAATTTTGAAACAGGGATGCTAGTTGTGAAGAAAATGCTCCCAAATGCCCAACATCCAGGAGGCAAATTCATGCCAAATTATGAAGGCCCTTACGTGATTCAAAAGGTCTTATCCGGAGGAGCTCTTATACTTGTAAACATGGATGGAGAAGAATTGGCAAGTCCGGTGAATTCGGATGCCGTGAAGAGATATTATCCTTGAAATAAAATTGAGCTTCAGAGCAATTGATGAGCGGATCTGAGTCACATAAGATTTTACATTCGCATGACATTTGCATACACGCATTTGCATATGTCTGTATTTTGTAGGTGGACTGGGAATCATGAAGAACTTTGCAGAGCAACCGATCAAGACAGGGAAGTTACCTGGTATTTTGGATTACAAATTTTCAATATCTTTGAACTTATTGATTCCTTTTGTTTTTGCAGGAAACGGGAGTCAACATCCGAAGGAGGTAGAACGAAGTCGCTTCGGGATTTGAAATTTTGAATATCTTTGACTAATTGATTCTTTTGTTTTTACGGGAAACGGGAGTCAACATCTGAAGGAGGTATAACGAAGTCGCTTCGGGATTTGAAATTTTGAATATCTTTGATCGATTGATTCCTTTTGTTTTTACAGGAAACGGGAGTCAACATCCGAAGGAGGTAGAACGAAGTCGCTTCGGGATTTGAAATTTTGAATATCTTTGACTAATTGATTCCTTTTGTTTTTACGGGAAACGGGAGTCAACATCCGAAGGAGGTAGAAAGGAGTCTCTTCGGGATTTGAAATTTTGAATATCTTTGACTAATTGATTCCTTTTGTTTTTATAGGAAACGGGAATCAACGTCCGAAGTAGATGAGAAGAAATCACTTCGGGATTTGAAATTTTGAACATCTTTATCTGATTGTTTCCTTTTGTTTTTACGGGGGATAAAAGTCAATATTTGAAGAAAAAACAGGTTTGAGGTTCTCTTCTTTACAAAGTATTTTCATACACTGTCATGCTTAAAAATTTAAAAATTTTGGATTTATAGAACCACAAGGCCCTTTCAAAGAAGCATTCCTTCCAAATTACAAAAACATCTTCTAAACATATCTTCTGATGAGAACATTTTGCAAACGATGAATTTTGATAAAGACGCCCTGAGTTTCTATAAGAAGGGCATGTTTTGAAAGCTTTTCAAGAGAATGATCCTTCGGATGAAAAGAGGCAAACATTATCCTTAAACATGTCCCCGATACACTTGAGCGATGAGTGAGAGTGATAGAGCGAAAGAGCTTAATTTTGGGTCGTAGGGATCATTCGCGGTGATTACGTGGACTGAAATGATGAAAGACATTTCCATTTCAAAATCATCCACACACATTTATATCCCTTGATAACCACTCTGAGCCAAAAAGGGAGAATTTTATGAATATAACCCTGTCAAGAACCACCCCACACTAGGGCATATTTGGAGGTTCATTGGATGATTCCTTGGAGAAAAGATCGGGTAAGACTTTATTGTGCTAACTTGTATCAATCTTTTTGTGATAGCTTCGGGTGATTTCTGGCAAAGACTTGGAACACCTCAAAGTGAAGAAAAGCACTTCATTTCTATATCCCAAACACTTACCCTTTAAAAAGCCAATTTGAGCCTTTGAATGTTCATTTCTAAACCCTTGTTGGTGATCACCTCCCTACACTGGGGCAAACAAAGGAATTACCAGCATGAGTCAAAAAGCATGATCGGAAGAATTTTGATACTGGTCTCAAAAGAGCCGGTCAATGCGAAAATGATAAAGAATGAAAGGGCTAGAAAAAGCAAAGTGCCTGGTAAAAGCAAGGCCAAAGCCCACGAAAAGAACACCCCGAAAAGGGGAAAATCCCGAGGAAAAATCATCCAGATGAAAAGATGAAAATCCTCAAAGTCAATTGAAGAAAAAATGGTCGTGAATTTATTGCAAAAACAAATGAATGCTGGAAAAATATCAAGGTGATCACCAAAGTTCACCCCTCTTTGAAAATATGACCATTCTTAAAGAGCCCACCTTAAACCAAGATACAACCTGTCACCAAAACTTTTCTGATCTAAGAGGTGTTTCGAGTTAATGCAAGAAATCATACGGGAAGCTACCGCTTAAAGAGGTAAGTACAATCCTGTCTTATCATGACTTCGGGGTTCTTAACTTGTAGACCCGAAGAAGCTATTGTTGATCAAAATTCATTTCTAAGCCTTAAATTGAATATCCTTTGATAAGCCTTTGACCTGGTCCGAATTACGGTCCTTTCTAAAATGCCTTCTACGATTAGTCGGATTGTATGCATCTCGAATGATCCCGAAACCTCAAGGTTAGGTTTCCTGTGAGCAAATTTGAATATTAAGAAAAGCCTTCCCAAATGGTGAGAAGCCCTCTTGGATGAAGGAAAACTCTTTTGAAAAACTTTCAAAACAATCTTTTTGTAGAACACTCGGGATGTGTCACTCAAAGTCCATCCCCAGTGAAAATTTGAACTTGTGATTGGACACATTTCCTTCACAAATATTTTTGAAAATTTGTCTAAGAATTCTTAAGTCTCTCCTCGGGACTTAGAATTGTCATACTAATGATGTTTGATTGAACTTTCTGCGGGTTCCCTGGTGATCCCAAATCCTCGGAAAAGTTACATTTTAAAGATTTGATTAACTTGGATTTTCTGCGGGTCTTCCGGCATCCCCGGGTCCTCGGATCCTCTTTTAGAAAATTTGAAATAGGGTTTGAGCTCTGTAGGTACACTAGTTAACCTAAGTCCTCGGATGGCACCCTCTCGGACGGTGAGTAGCTGGAGAAACGAAAGCCGATCCGCTTATTTGAAAATTTGAAATAGGGTTTGAGCTGCGTAGGTACACTAGTCTACCTAGGTCCTCGGATGGCACCCTCTCGGACGGTGAGTAGCTGGAGAGACGAAAGCCGATCTGCTTTTTAGAAAATTTGAAATAGGGTTTGAGCTCTGTAGGTACACTAGTCAACCTAGGTCCTCGGATGGCACCCTCTCGGACGGTGAGTAGCTGGAGAGACGAAAGCCGATCTCGCTTATTTGAAAATTTGAAATAGGGTTTGAGCTCTGTAGGTACACTAGTCTACCTAGGTCCTCGGATGGCACCCTCTCGGACGGTGAGTAGCTGGAGAGACGAAAGCCGATCTGCTTTTTAGAAAATTTGAAATAGGGTTTGAGCTCAGTAGGTACACTAGTCAACCTAGGTCCTCGGATGGCACCCTCTCGGACGGTGAGTAAGCTGGAGAGACGAAAGCCGATCCGCTTATTTGAAAATTTGAAATAGGGTTTGAGCTCTGTAGGTACACTAGTCTACCTAGGTCCTCAGATGGCACCCTCTCGGACGGTGAGTAGCTGGAGAGACGAAAGCCGATCCGCTTATTTGAAAATTTGAAATAGGGTTTGAGCTCTGTAGGTACACTAGTCAACCCGGGTCCTCGGATGGCACCCTCTCGGACGGTGAGTAGTTGGAGAGACGAAAGCCGATCTGCTTTTTAGATGGTGAGTCCCCGCATGGAGGATAGCCGATCTCTTTTAAATAGGTGAAACCCCTTTGTTACAAGGGTGAACCTCCCCCTTAGACGGTGAGTAGCTGGAGAGACGAAAGCCGATCTGCTTTTTAGATGGTGAGTCCCCGCATGGAGGATAGCCAATCTCTTTTAAATAGGTGAAACCCCTTTGTTACAAGGGTGAACCTCCCCCTCGAACGGTGAGTAGCTGGAGAGACGAAAGCCGATATGCTTTTTAGATGATGAGTCCCCGCATGGAGGATAGCCGATATCTTTTAAATAGGTGAAACCCCTTTGTTACAAGGGTGAACCTCCCCTCTCCGGCGGTGAGTAGCTGGATAGACGAAAGCCGACCCGCTTTTTAGATGGTGAGTCCCCGCATGGAGGATAGCCAATCTCTTTTAAATAGATGAAACCCCTTTGTTACAAGGGTGAACCTCTCCTTCCGGACGGTGAGTAGCTTCCTAGATGAAAGCCGATCTGCCCCTTTTTTTAAAAATGTTGAGTCCCCAGTGGATAGTCAAACCCATTTTGAATAGGTGAAACCCCTTTGTTACAAGGGTGAACCTCCCTCCTAAGTCTTCAAATCACCACTCGACACTGGACGAACGCTAACCATTGCAAATCTCACCGTTCATCCAAAGGTAATTCCATACACTGAATCTTTCAACCTCGGATCAACAAGTCTCAAACCATATACGGGTGAGCCACGGGTAAGTCTCTCTTCTTATCTCTCTTTCATATAAATGAGCATGAACTGAAATAATTCCCCACGGAGTTAGAACTTTAACAGCAAAGGTAAAGCAATCGAATGTCAAGACTTATTTTCTTTAGATTTTTCCCCAGCAGAGTCGATTAAGGATCCAGGTGTCACCTTGTCTTTGAAAGCAACCTCTAACCGAGATTACTTTCAAAGAGGGGCAACTGTTGACACCTGATTTTTAATCAGGTTTTCTTTAGTTTTATTTTCCAAAATTCACTAAAAATTCACAAAAAATTAAAAAATTAAAAAAATCAACATTGGAAGCCTTGGCCAAGCTTAAGGAACCAATTTGGAACAAAAAATAATTTTTCATGTTTTTCGCATTTTTTTTAATATTTTCGGAAAATAGGAAAATACTTCAAAATTCATAAAAAATACTTTTTGAGGTCGCAAAAATATACAAAATTGTTCAATATTTTTCTTTTAATTCCTTTTTCATATTGTCCTCAAGAAAAATCAAAAATTGAGTTCAATTTTAGGTGTTTCTTCATAATACCTAAGGTTGAATTTGCACGAAAAATACCAATTGAGTCTTTTTATTTGCAATTTTTGCACATTTAGAGTCTAGACATTCAATTGTGGTCCCTTTGAACTTCAATTTGATCGATTGCACCCTTAATTGCGCGAATTGCACAGAAATTCTTAAAAATTTTACAATTAAGTCCCTCAATTTTGCAATTTTTGAAATTACTTTCAATTGAGGAACTTTCTATATAGAATTCGACCATCCCTAGTGTTTTCACACATTCTGAATCGATTGGGATGGGTCTCATAGTCCAATTTTATCAAGTTGATACTCAATTGAAATTTTCCCCAAATTGGCAATTTAGAAAAATTTGGGGTTTTTGTATAAATTGATGGGAAATTTTGGGCAAAACCACTTTCTTAGATAATATTCGGGGTCCTAAGTGCAATTTTGAAGTTTAATTGCAAAAATTCCCAGGAAATTGAGGTTAATTTTGAAATTTATGAAAATTGCCTTTGTCTCGAACCGGTTCGAGCCGGTCGACCGCCCGGTCGGACCGGTCGAACCGGTCCAGCATAATGTCATCTTCCCCAAATCAACCCCGCGAGTTGCAGCTTTGGACAGTGAGATTCAACGACCAAATTGAAGGTTAATTCGTGTGTAATTGATGCAATTGACATGGGGCTTTTGTTGTGCGGAGTCGAGAGGAATTGATTGCCACCGGCGGCGCGATCAATGGCCGCCGGCGTACGCCGTAATCGCCGGTCAAAGTCACGGCTGCACAGAAAAGTCAAACTTGGCAAAAACGCGTGCAATTGACACTCGCTTGGACTCAACGGACGTCTAATGGACTTGGACGGAATCCTAGTGATTCCGTCACCGTCCAGCGGGCCCGAAATCACGTGGGTGGCACGTGAGTTACCCCCGGCCAGCTCACACCCGACGTGCCATTTTTTCAAAAACCAAATATAAAAGCCAAGAAGATTCGCGAACGAAAAAGAGGCTCATTCGGTTCATCACACACCGGAATAGAGAGAGAAAGTGAGAGAGGAAGAGAGAGAATCTCCCGTGCGAGGTCCGAACTCAAGTTGCGCACCGAGTTTCTGCTACTTCGGTCCGGCCGGTCTAGGCCAAATCGGCGCGGCGGATCGTCACCGGAACTTCCTCCAAGCTCGGACGAGTCGATCGGCACAGCTCAACTGGACTACAACCGCCAAAAACGGTAAGTTGAACCTTGAGCTTCATCACTGCACGATCATGGCATCTTGAGTTCCCGAACTTCATTTGTGCAATTGATTTGTGCCTTTTGCTCCTATAACACTTCTAACCTTGATCGCACCTTTTTTCTGCATCGATTTCCCCTGAAAACCCCGAGTCGAACCTCCATTGCAGCTCGGTCCGGCCGAACACTAGCCGGACCTTTCTAGCCATCGCGAGTCCAATCGGGACTCGAGGTAAGTTTCCTCAACTCCTTTTTGAGCTTACGTGTGATAGAATTAGGTTATCGTGCTCTGTGTTGCTTGATCAAGCTACGAGATGCCGTGATCGTGCTTAGCTCGATTCTCGCGATTTGGTGGATGAAAATGTTTGATTCTTGGATATGTCAATCTAGAAAGAGAGGCGAGTGTATTGGCGTTGATTTGGTGTCATTCCGGCGAGATATCGCCGTTGGATCTCGCCGGAACGTTTCTGACCGTCCGTTAGCTCTCGTCGCAAGGAAGAAGATGATGTCGACGTGTCATGGTCAACGAGTCGGCGTCCTAGGTGTCATCTCTTGGTTGGACCAGCTCACGTCCGAGTCGGCTCGGCCGTTGGCGCGAGCGAGCTGACTCGGATCTGATCGGACGGGCGAGATAAATCGAGGAGTTTGATTCTCGGCCGTCGGATCTGCTTTTTCAATTTCGGATATTAGATATATTAGATGAATAATCCAATAAATGTAAAACGGTGTCGTTTAATGTAGGCGATTCGGCGTCGTTTTGGCTTTAGACGGAATGGACGGTTGAGATTGAATCCAGTTTAGATCCTAGCCGTCCGTGCACTTAATTGATACGGTGTCGTTTTGATGGAGAATAAGCCGACGGCTCAGATTAGATTTAGACAAAATCGTGGTCGTCCATTTGATTAAGGAGGACGGTGTCGTTTTGAGTTTACAGGCCGGGACGTCGTCGTTTCACTTAGGAAGGAATCGACGGCTGAGATTGATCCAGGAATCGATCTCGGCCGTCCATCATTTTTGCATATATACGGATATTAGGATTTAATATTGGAAAATACGAAAATAAATAGGATAGTACATATACGGTACCGTATAGGGTACGGGTCGGGTCAGTGGGTGGTCAGACCGGGTTGACCGGTCGTTGACCGGGTTGACCCGGTCCGGTTTAATAATAAAAACTAATAAAAAAATAAAAAGAAATTCCCAAAAAATCCAAAAAATTGCAAAAATACTTAGAAAATTCAGAAAAATCCCCCGATTTTCACAAAAAATTTCTAAAAATTTGTAGATCGATTCGGGACTCATAAAGTCTGGATCAAAAATTTTGAGACTTCGAGGGTCGATTAATTTCGATCCGGAAAATTTCCAATATTTTTGAAAAATAAATGAAAATTCCAAAAAAAAAATAGAAAAAAATAGAAAAATTCCATAAAATCACAAAAAATGGGAAATAGCCACATTCAACTGGCGCGACCCCAATTTTGTGATTTTTGGGTCCCGAACTCCCAAAAATGACCATTCTACCCTTCCGGGCCTTCCGCCCCAAATTTTCACCAAATCACCCCGAAATCCAAAATTGATTTTTGTGTGGGCCGATAGGGCCATTTTAGACATATCAAACCGTGATTGATTGATTTGATTGCTTGTAATGATTTTGATTGCGCATTAATTTTTTCGATTGTAATTGATTAGGATAGAAAATTCCTATCTGCATGAAAACTTAGAATTGTTAGGGCCTACCTCACCCGATATTACATCTGTATGAATTCTTAGGTTAGAAAAACAATCAACATCGGTAACCGAAAGGGCGTCAAATATGAAATTTGGCGTAACCAAGTCCTCGGACCCAAAATCTCCGGTTTTCGCGGAACCGAACGGTTTCTCCCGACCGCTCGGTAAGGTTTTCCGATCGTACCTTCCAATAAATCGATCGGTGGCGACTCCAAATTGCATGTACATCTCGCACATGCCACTTGACCACATAAGGTCAATTTCGATATTTGATAAATTTTACCCGACATCGCGATTCGAGTAATGGGTCTTGGGAGAGACCCGCGATCCTTAAAAAATACCCCGCCGACAACCGGGGGTCCTATAAAATTTATAAAAGAGGAGTATCAGCTCGTTAACCTCTTCGCCGGACGGACGGAGGGTCGCGACAAAGACGTTCAAAATTTCAAATCCCGAATCGACTTCCTCCTGTCTTCTTTGGATGTTGATTCCTGTTTCCTACATAAACAAAAGGAAACAATTAGTTAAAGAGGTTTAAAATTTCAAATCCCGAAGCGACTTATTCCTATCTCCTTCGGATGTCAATTCCCGCTTCCCGCATAAACAAAAGGAAACAATCGATTAAAGATGTTTAAAATTTCAAATCCCAAAAGTGACTTCCTTGTTTGATCCATTGCTCTGCAGGATTCTTCATGACTCCTAGTTCACCCGCAAAATACAAACGTATGCAAATGTCATGCGAATGCAAAATTTATGTGACTCAGATCTGCTCATCAAGTGCTTTGAAGCTTGATTTTATTTCAAGGATAATATCTCTTCACGACGTCTGCATTTCTTGGACTTGTCAATTCTTCTCCATCCATGTTTACAAGGATAAGAGCTCCCCCGGATAAGACTTTCTGAATCACGTAGGGGCCTTCAAAATTTGGCGTGAATTTACCTCCTGGATGTTGAGCATTTAGGAGCATTTTCTTCACAATCGGCATCCCCGCTTCAAAATTTCTGGGCTTGACCTTCTTGTTAAAAGCCCCGCCTACTTTGTTTTGGTAACTTTGACCATGGCAGATAGCCTTCAATCGTTTTTCATCAATAAGATTTAACTGCTCGTGTCTTTGCCGAGTCCACTCATCCTCCGTGAGTTCTACTTGAGACAGGATCCTTAAAGAGGGAATTTCCACTTCTACCGGTAGGACTGCTTCCATTCCGTATACAAAAGAGTAGGGAGTTGCCCTAATTGAAGTGCGAATCGAAGTTCGATAGGCCATAAGTGCATATGGCAATCTCTCGTGCCAATCTCGATATTTCTCAGCAGTTTTGGCCAATATCTTCTTGATGTTCTTGTTTGCCGCTTGCACGGCTCCATTCATTTGTGGGCGGTATGGTGAAGAATTAAGGTGTTGTACCTTAAATTGTTCCAATAAGTGGTTGACTACCTTGTTGTTCGGATTAGAGCCATTGTTTGTAATGATAGCTCTTGGAACTCCGTATCTTGAGATGATATCTCGCTTAATGAATTTAGCCACACTTTTTGCGGTGACATTGGCATATGAGTTGGCTTCAATCCACTTGGTGAAGTAATCAATAGCCACTAGAATAAAGCGATGTCCATTTGAGGCCTTTGGGTTGATAGGGCCAATCATATCAATTCCCCACATAGAGAATGGCCACGATTTTGACATTTGATGTAGCTCGGTTGGAGGCGCATTTATCCTGTCGCCGTATACTTGGCATTGATGGCAAGATCTAACGTGCTGATTGCAATCCGACTCGATAGTCATCCAAGAATATCCGAGTCTCATGATCTTCTTGGCGAGGAGGTGACCATTCATATGCGGCCCGCATTCCCCTTCATGAATTTCTTTCATAATGAGATTTGCTTCTTTAGCGTTTACGCACCTCGGTAGGATTAAGTCAAAGGACCTCTTATATAGGATCCGTCCGCCGAGGAAGAATTTAGAAGCTATCTTGCTGATATATTTCTTATCTTTCGGTTGATCGTATTGTGGGAATTCGCCTTTCAGGAGATAATTTTTGATATCATGATACCATGGTTCTTCATCAGGCTCTTCTTCAATGACCATACGGTATGCGGGTTGATCAAGGATGTCAATCCTTAAGGGCTCTATTTCAAGACCATCTTGTACTTGTAACATGGCTGATAATGTGGCCAAAGCGTCGGCAAAGTGATTCTGAGTTCTTGGTAGATATTCGAAAGTGATCTCCTCAAAATGTGGATCAGCTCTTCAAGGAATTTATGATAAGGGATAAGCTTTGGATCCTTTGTCTTCCACTCTCCTTGAGTTTGTAAGATTATTAGCATGGAATCTCCATATACCAATAGCTTCTTCACTTTCAATGAAATCGCCAATTGTAATCCTAGTATGCGAGCTTCATATTCAGAAATGTTATTGGTGCATGGGAATACCAACTTGGCTGAAACCGGATAATGTTGATCTTCGGGGGATGTTAAGACTGCGCCGATGCACGATCCAGCGAGATTCACTGCGCCGTCAAAATACATCGTCCATTTGTCTTCGGATATGTTCAAAATTTGATCTCCCTTGTTTTGCTCTGAAACGTCTTTAGGAGGATTTTCAGCTAGCATGTCAGCAATTGCTCTTCCCTTGACAGATTTTTGGGGAGAGGTTCTGATGTCAAACTCCGAAAGCAATACCTGCCATTTGGCCATCTTTCCTAATAAATCTGGTTTTTCCAGGAGATATTTGATAGGATCATTCTCGGTGACCGATTGGATATGATAGTGCAGAGTATATTGCCTTAATCTATGGAGGACCCAAACCAATGCTACGCAAGTTCTTTCCACCGATGAGTACTTAGCTTGAGATGTGGTGAACTTTTTGGTCAAATAATAGATGGCCCGTTCCTTTCGATCCTTGGGGTCGGTTTGGGCTAATAAAGTTCCCAAGGACTCATCATGAACTGTCGGATATAGAGTTAAAGGAATGTTAGGGATAGGAGGTACTACTACTAGGGATTGTACCGGGTATTCCTTGATCTTTTCAAACGCTTGCTGACACTTTGAATCCCATTTCACTTTCGCGCCTTTCTTAAGAAGCTTGAAAAAGGGTTTCGCCATTTCTGACAACTGCGATATGAATCTGGATATATAATTCAATCTTCCAAGTAGACCCCTCACTTCTTTAACAGTGGAAGGAGTCCCTATTTCCCATATAGCTTTGATCTTGGAGGGGTCGATCTCGATACCACGATCGCTTACGACAAACCCAAGCAGTTTTCCGGATCTTGCGACTTCTTTAACAGTGGAAGGAGTCCCTATTTCGCAGGATTAAGCTTGAGCTTGTATTTCCTCAATCGATCAAATAATTTTCTCAGCACATGAACATGGTCTTCTCCAGGTCCGGACTTGGCGATCATATCGTCCACATAAACCTCCATCTCCTTGTGTATCATGTCATGAAAAAGGGTTACCATAGCCCTTTGATATGTTGCCCCTGCATTTTTCAGTCCAAAGGGCATGACTTTATAGCAAAAGATCCCCCATTGTGTAGTGAATGAGGTCTTGATTTTATCTTCTTCTTTCAACATGATCTGGTTATACCCCGAAAATCCATCCATAAAGGAGAATAATTCAAAGCCCGCAGTGCTATCAACGAGCACATCGATGTGTGGTAGGGAAAAATCATCTTTCGGATTGGCTTTGTTCAAGTCCCGATAATCCACGCATATTCTAATTCTCCCATCCTTCTTTTTAATTGGTACGATGTTGGCGACCCAATCAGCATATGGGACAGCCTCGATAAATCCAACTTTGAGGAGCTTCATCACCTCCTCTTTGATCTTATCTGCTAATTCGGGGTTCATTCTTCTAGATGGCTGATTAACTAGTGTGCAAGCAGGATTGGTGGGTAGAGCATGCTCCACTATTTCACGGTCTAAACCTGGCATGTCGACATATGACCGGGCGAAAATATCTTGATATTCCTTAAGTAATGCCGTCATTCTTAAAACATATGCTGCAGATAAGTGTCCTCCCACTTTCACTTCTTTGACGCAAGTAGAGTCTCCTAGATCAATAGTGATGGGTTCCTCGGAGATGAGAGGCTTGGACTCTTCAAAACATTCCCATTCCCTCTTGATATCGCTCACATCAGCCTCTTCTATATCAATTTCATATGCATTATCGCGACCCTCCGGAAAAAATTTCCATAAAAATGCTTTTCCGGTTGTGAGAGGGTTAACGAGCCGATCCCTTTTATATATGTGAGATCGCGGGTCTCTCCCAAGACCCATTACTCGAATCGCGATGTCGGGTAAAATTTATATCGAAATTGACCTTGTGTGGTCGGGTGGCATGTGCGAGGTGTACATGCAATTTGGAGTCGCCACCGATCGATTTATTGTAAGGTACGATCGGAAAACCTTACCGAGCGGTTGGGAGAAACGGTTCGGTTCCGCGAAAACCAGAGATTATTGGGTCCGGGGACTTGGTTACGCCGAAATTTTAATCGACGCCCTTTCGGTTACCGATGTTGAGTGTATTTCTAACCTACGAGTTCATGCAGATGCGATATCGGGTGACGTAGGCTCTAAAAGTTTCAAGTGTACATGCGGATGGGGATTTTCTATCCAAACAATCACAATCGGAAAAATTTAATGTGCAATCAAAATCATCACAAGCAATCAAATCAATCAATCAAGGCTCGGTATGTCTAAAACAGCCCTATCGGCCCACACAAAAATCAAATTCGGGTTTCGGAGTAATTTGGTGAAAATTTGGGGCGGAAGGCCCGGAAGGGTAGAATGGTCATTTTTTGGGGTTCGGGACCCGAAAATCACAAAATCGGGGTCGGGCCAGTTGAATGTGGCAATTTCCCATTTTTTGTGATTTTATGGAATTTTTCTAATTTTTATAATTTTTTTTGAATTTTATTTATTTTTCTAAAAAATATTAGGAATTTTCCGGATCGAAATTAATCGACCCTTGAAGTCTCAAAATTTTCGATCCAGACTTTATGAGTCCCGAATCGATCTAGGAATTTTTAGAAATTTTTTTGTGAAAATTTGGGAATTTTTATGAATTTTCTAAGTATTTTTGCAATTTTTTTGGATTTTTGGAAATTTCTTTTTATTTTTTTTTATTTTTTATTAATAAACCAGACCGGGTCAGCCCGGTCAACGACCGGTCAAACCGGTCCGACCGCCCACAAACCCACTTGCAACGCTAAAACGGTGCCGTATCTATTTATCCTATTTTTTGAATTTTCTAAAATATTTTCCTAATATTCAAATATACTAAAATAAAACGGACGGCCGAGATCAATCCCGCATTTGATCTCAACCGTCGACTCACACCTGTCCGAAACGACACCGCTTCTGGTTATACCCTCAAAACGACACCGCATCACTTTGAATCGGATGGATGGCCACGATCTAACCCGAGATCTAATCCGGGCCGTCGACTTGCTTGGCTATAAAACGACGTAGTATTACTTAAAGGTATCAATGGTCACGATTAAATCCCGAGGTTCGATCCGAGCCGTTCGCTCTCCTCACCACATAAAACGACAACACTTTGGACTTCCTACTCTAAACGACGTCGCACTGCTACTAAAAGGAACGGTCACGATTAATTTTCAAAATCGATCCGAGTCGTTCGCCCATTCTATCACTTAAACGACGACGGATCTAGCCTATGACTTAGACGACGTCGCGCACCCGCTTACCTAAACGACGACGTTTTTGTTCTTTATTTACTATCTAATAAACGAAAATTCAAAAATTTGATCCGACGGCCTACAATTAAGAGACTCGATTTATCCCGGCCGTCCGATCCGCCGAGTCCGCTAAACCGATCTAACGGCCAGCCGACTCGGCGACACGCTGGACCAATCAGCGTTCGACACGTCAGGCGTTGACCGAGTTGATCGCCACGTCAACTTCATCTTCTTCCCTACGACGACAATGAAATGGACGGCCGAGAGCTTTCCGGCGAGATCCAACGGTGAGATCTCGCCGGAAAAGTCTCAAACCAATGGCGATCGACTCGATATACTCTCTAGATCAACATATTAAAAGATCAAACAATTTCATCGGCTAAATCGCGCGAATCGAGCTATACACGATCACGGCAATTCAAACCTCAATCACGCAGTATTGAGCATAACAACGCAATCAAAGCTTCAGGTACGTTAATATCGAGTTAAGGACACTTACCTCGGGCTCCGATCGAGCCCGGAGTTGCTAGATACGCCTGGTCGAAGTCCGACCGGGCCAAGGCTGGTTGGAGGTTTGACTCGACTCGATCGGGTAAAATCAATGCGAAAGAACAATGCGATTGCGGTTAGAGATGCATAGGGATGAAAACGCCTAGATTAATTGCAGAAATCACACTCGGAACAGTGAGAAGCCATGATCGTGCCGCAGGGAAGTTGGAAGCTCAACTCACCGTTTTAAGAGGTCCCGGGCGTAACGAGCCGATGCGATCGTCTTCTCCGAGCTCAGGCGAGCTTCCGGCGGCGATCTGATGGTCCGATTTGGTCTAAATCGCGCGGATGAAGTACTCACAGTAGAGCTGCGGCGAAGCGACGACGAAGCTCACGAGAACTTCTCTCTCTCTCCCTTTCCTCTTTCTCTCTCTATTTCGGTAGTCGAGCGAACCAAATGAGCCTCCTGCTTCGCGAATATTCCTTTCTATTTATACTGGGTTTTCGAAATTTGGCGCGCCTGGGGTGTGAATCGGCCGAGCTTCCTCACGTGCCAACACGTGAGTTTTGGCTCGCCGGACGGTGACGGAATCGTTAGGATTCCGTCCCGATCCGTTAGCCACACCGTCGAGCTAAAATGAGCACATATTTACATGATTTGGCAATATGTTGACTTTCGCGACCACGGGGCTTTGACCTTCAATTCCGCCGCGCTCCGGCGGCCATTGGCCGTGCGGGAGGTGGAGATCGACGGAGCTTGACCTGCAGATTAAAAACCCCACAACAATTAGTTTAATTGGTGTCGAATTGGACTTCAATTTGATCGTTGAAGTTCATCTATCAAATCTGCAAAATGACTTGTTCTCGCGGGGAAGACGACATTGTTTGGACCGGTTCGACCGGTCCGACCGTGATCAGACCGGTCCGAACCGGTTCGGACAGTGGACTTTTGCAAAATTTCAAAATTAACCCAAATTGACTGGGAATTTTTGCAATTAAACTTCAAAATTGGATTCAGGGGCCTGGATATTACCTAGAAAAGTGTTTTTACCCAAAATTTCTTGTCAATTTGCATAAAAACCCCAAATTTTTCTATTTGCCCAAATTGGGGAAAACTTCAATTGGACGTCAATTTGATAAAATTGGATTACGAGACCCATCCCAATCGATTCAGAATATGTCAAAACCCTAGGGATGGTCCAATTGTGTATAGAAAGTTCCTCAATTGAAAGTAATTTCAAAAATCGCAAAATTGAGGGACTTAATTGCAAAATTTTTAAGAATTTCTGTGCAATTCGCGCAATTGTAGGTGCAATTGATCAAATTGAAGTTCAAAGGGACTGCAATTGAATGTTTAGACAACAAACGTGCAAAAATTGCAAATAAAAAGACTCAATTGGTATTTTTTATGCAAATTCAACTCTAGGCATTATGAAGAAATACCTAAAATTGGATTCAATTTTCAATTTTTTATGAGGTCAACATGAAAAGGGAATTAAAAGAAAAATATTGAACATTTTTTGTATTTTTGTGACCTCGAAAAGTATTTTTTATGAATTTTGAAGTATTTTCCGAAAATATTTAAAAAAATGTGAAAAATATGAAAAATTATTTTTTGTTCCAAATTGGTTCCTTAGGCTTGGCCAAGGCTTCCAATGTTGATTTTTTAATTTTTTTATTTTTTGTGAATTTTTAGTGAATTTTGGAAAATAAAAACTAAAGGAAAACCGACTAAAAATTCGGGTGTCAACATGCATAATCATCGAGCCGATCCGAGTCACATATTAACCTGTTATGCATGGGTGGGATGACATGCCTGAAATGCATCATGAAAGGTTAGTATTCAAAGTTGACAAAATTAAAGAATGCATGATCTTTTTTTTTTTTTATTTTAACATGAAAACATTTTGAACTCAATTTTGAAGAAAAAGGAAAGAGAACTAGTCCACAACTTTTCGGACATCCTCGTTCTCAAAAGGTCATTTTTTAAAGCTCAAGATCATATGGCGGATCGGGCCTCAAGTTTCACGGTATAAGCGGTTGTCATCATCGGACCAATCTGTTATTCCACATGTCCGTAATAAAACTTGAGATGGTTTTCATTAATAGATGCAACTAAATGTAATACTGTATCGCACTTCTTGGATCACAGCATGAGACCCAAAGGGTGCTAAAACAGCGAAAAGCTTTAAAAATAAATGCAGTATTCAAAATGCGTTAAAAGGTAAAGTTTAGAAAGAGACTTTTACTCCGGGGTGGGGAAATCATCTTCCCGCCACTCAATGATCACATGCACCCGATTATCTAGGAACGGGTTGAACAAGTCCGGTTCCGCATCCTCGGAAATATCCTTATCTTTCAACCATTTGCCTCCTTTAGAGAACACCTCAAATAAGGGGTTTATGAACATCTTCCCTCTAGCTTTCCACGCATCGGTGCCTTCAAAACGTCCACCTCGGTGTCCACGGCCTCTACGGTCTCCATCACGATTGTTTCGACCTCGGCCTCGACCCGTATTGCGTCCTACTGTCTCTTTATAGCCCAGGCCTACCTTATGGTCATTAGAGCTCAAATTCAAAGGGTTAAGGATTCCCCGACGGTGTTTCCCTAGTCCGACACACGGAATAAAACCATTTGAGAGTAAGACTCTTCTTGCCATAGTCGCAGGTTTTGAAAGCTCCGGTGTAGCTATCTTTGTATCTGGCGATACATGCATGACAGATACGATGTCAAAAGTATGATAACTCAGCTCCTCCTCCTTTGAGGGTTCTATGTATGGGACCATCCCTTTTAAAGAAGCCCGATGCCCCGTCTCGCCATGAACGGTGATCGACCGACCTCTGACCACGAATTTCACCTTTTGATTGCAAAGAGGAAGGTACCGCTCCAGACACGTGAATCCACGGTCCTCCAAGAAGCAAGTTGAAGGCACTAGGAATATCCAGCACTTGAAACGGTACAGAGAAGGTCACCGGTCCAATGGAGATGTCCAGTTCAATCTCTCCCACTACGTTCTTGGAGACTCCGTCAAATGACCGGATAGTGGCCTTGGATGTCTTGACGAAATCTTCGTTTATTCCCAAGCTTCTCAAAGTGCTCAGGGGGCAGAGATTAAAGGCCGAACCATTGTCAATTAGGACGTGAGGAACCTCCTTTCCGTGACACTTCACGGCGATATAGAGAGCTCTATTATGCACACGCCCTTCCTTTGAGAAATCTTCGTCCGAAAAGGATATCTGGTTTTTCAAGAGGGTAGCACCTACGAAGTCCCCTAGTTGAACTTTGTTAATGGTCTCCGGAACATGGACCTCGTCCAGTACCTTCGGGAGGGCATTCTTGTACTTTTCGGAATTCTTGAAGAGATCTAGCAAAGAGATCTGCTCCGGCATTTCCGCAATTGGTTGACGACCTCATATTCACCGGTTCTCACGACCGATTGCAACTTCTCAACTTCTTCCGCAGTTGGGACTTTCTTTTCAAAATCCGCCTCTCTTGATGGATAACATCTTCCCGATCTCATTATGGCGTCAATCTCGCCCATTCCATAATCCCGATGAAGCGCCCTCGAGTTATACTCTTCCACAGGCGGCAATTTAATCTTCATCGGTATGATCTCTTCTTGTGGTGATTCGGATGTTGACGATTTTTCCGAGGAGGATGTTTCCCAATTATCCACCTTATTCGGATCAATGACAAAGCGAATCGGAGTATCTACCATTCCGATCATCTCATCTTCATGGACATCATCGGGGTTATGTTCTGGACGTGGCCTTACCGGCGTGGCGTTTTCTCCATCCAGACGTCTTTGCCTTTCTCTTCTAACTTTCAGGATAATTCTCTCAATCCTCATGCCGATTTCCACCGGATGTTGGAATGAAGAATACGTGTATGCATACATGCGATCAAAATATTACGTCGGAAGTGACTTGAGCACGAACTCCAGCATCTCCCTTTCTGACGGTGGCGGTTGCACCATCACAGCATGTTTCTTTCATCTCCTAGCGAAGAGTTCAAAACTCTCATCTTCCCCTTTTCTAATGTTCAACAAATTAGCTTTAGTGAAGTACCCTCTAATTCCAGCTTCGAAGTGTCGTATAAAATGTTCTTATAATTCTTCCCGACTTGGGACCCAGTCCAGATCGATTGATTGGAACCATACTAGTGCGGGGCCCGTCAAACTATGTCCGAAATTCCGGATTAGCGTTTCGTCATCTTCATGATGGCCAACCATTTGGCGGAGATAATATGAGATATGCGCCGAGGACACCCTAACACCATTATACTTTATGCGGAAGGTCACTTTCGGGTTCGTGCCTTGGGGCGGAACGTTTCTCGCTTAAATAATTGGCGTAATCAGTTCTTTCAACTCATCCATCTTCCTTGACACGTCATCACCTTGCTCTTGCAGTAGAGCGATCTTTCGATTTTATGTTTCCATAGCTCACCGTATCTCCGGAATCTGCATGTTCTCTTCTACCGCCGTGGTGTTATTCTTAGCCACCAACCGAGATAACTCCGCTACCATAGTCGTCAAATGACGTATATGGGTTTCCAGATTAGAAAGTCGCACGTTGGACTCCCGATTCACCTGTTCATTCCGAGGAGCCTCTTGATTCTTAGCTTCATCAACCGTTCCCACAAATTCTTCACTTTCGGGATTATCCATGCCACCCCGGCCGTCGGGAACTATATCTCTAGAATCAACGAAAAAACTTGGGGGTGCCGAATACGGAACTTTGAAATTATAGCCGCCACTATCCTCTCCGAGGTTATCAACTATCTCGCCTCTTTCAAGGGCTTTTTGCAAAAATCTTCTATCGCCTCTACGGGCCTTGTCCATGCGGATTTCATATTCATCAAGTTCCTCAATTTCCTTATCATCTTTGACGCTCATCAAATATCCTTAGGGTATTTTCCAGACACCTCCCCTCGTAGCTTTCATCGTGAATTCCTCGGACACTATGTCCACAGCTACATACGTTCCTTTAAAAGCGACGTCTTCCATTCTTCCTATGACGCCCAAATTGATCAGCTTTTCCAAGCAAGCTTCCTTTTGATCTCGGGAAATACTCTCTCCTTCCGGGTATTGTGAGGCCAATGTCAAGATATCCCGCATTTTACTCATATCCACTATATGTGACATTCTGAATTCCGACCCCATTTCGAAGTTTATGGATAAAATGAGCATTGATGCATTTCAGTAATCTCACTCGGAATTGATCACTCTAGAGACGATCGACCGAAGGGGAATGACTAAATAGGATAGTACGCGGACTAAAGAACTCGGCCGCGGACTAGTATTCTGACCATAAGGATCGCCGAGGGTACATTCTAGGCCATGCGGGTCGATCTAAGATTAGTGTCAGAACAATCCGCTAGCGTTGTGCAAATGGACCGCGGGTGATTCCGTTATACCATAGCATGATTTGCGGATGACCCTTAAGCGATTTCCTGACGATCGTGTCCCGCCAGGATCGAGCGGTTTCCCCGCGATTACATGACAACCAGGATCGTCGTGGTCCGAACAATTCTTAAACGTGATAAAAATCACAGGTCGATACACGTAGCTCCCGAGAGCCGCCCGTCGACCCGAGATGCACCGAAACCACGATCGGCTAATTTTTAGCGCGAAGTGAACTTCGAAATCGGCGGCCGGGTATCCGAGAATTCCAGTGTTAATAAATTGGACGACATCTCATCAAGGACAGTAAAAATCGTTTATCCCTTCAAGTGAATCAAAAATGTGAAATTTGGACTGCATAGCGAAAATTACCGTTTCACCCCCCAAGTGTTCATTCTACCCTTTGGATTTAAGTAATGGCATAAATGTCCAAGTGGCCTTGATTAATGGAGATGAGACAAGTGACATAAAGGCTTGGGTAGGGGCCCCCTTGTATGGTCAAAAAGTGAAGAGACAACTTCCCATAATTTCCTCACCAACCTTGTCAACCCATCATCACCTAGTCATTTCATCCTTCCCTCCATCTTTTCTTCTTCATATTGTGATGACATTCTTCTCCACACACTTTCCCTCTCACTCACCCAAAACACTCTCTCCCTCTCTTCCTCTCCTCTTACTCGTTCGGCCGCCCATCATCGACCGTCTTTTGCCGCCGTTGTGCCGTCGCCGTGCCACCAACCGACCAGCCACCACCTTACCATCGTTCAGCCACCTCTTGCCTAGCATCTCGCCACCGATCAGCTGCCGTTTGGCCGTGAGGTTGCCGGGAACTTGAGGGGCGATTTGGGGCTCATTTGGAGGAGTTTCAAGCTCAAACTCAAGTAAGCAACTCCCTAATCCTTGAGTAGGCTAATGGGTTACTAATGAGTATGTTTAGGGCTTGATTTAGTGAAATTTTGGGCGTCGGGTTACTGTTCACAGAGGAGATCCGAAAATGAGAAATGTGGTTTAGGTGATCTTGGGTGTTGGAAGGTGGGATTTTATGCTAGAAATGGATGATTGGACCTAAGTAGAGGTCAATGAGCATAGGTATGAGATCTCGGATTACTGTTTATTGAAGATATTTACTGTTCATTGAAGACGGTTCTTGTTCATCGCGACGGGTTCTTGTTCACGGTAGGGATCCGAAAATGAAATAAGTGCTTGGATAGTTTTAGGAGTTGGATATGTGATCTTTTATGCTAGAAATGGATGCTTGGGCCTAATTAGAGGTTAATAAGCACGGAAATAGGACTTCGGGTTATTGTTCATCGAAGCCATGCACTGTTCATCGCGACGGGGTACTGTTCATTTGCGTCGGGGTCTTGTTCATGGCAGAATTGAAAGTGAGAAAGACGTTTGGATGATTTTAGAGACTTGATTGGAGGTCCTAAGTGGTTTGAGATTTGATTGGGGGTGTTAGGACCGATCTATATTGCATCTAGGGATCAAGGGATTAGCTTGTGGCTTAAATACGTGACTAAATGTCATTTGGGGCAATGTTGGTCATGAGTGAATTTAATGCTATGATATTGCCTTGAGAATCCGATTATGCGCCTAGAGCTAATGCATGTGCAATGCTATGTTGTGATGTCGATTGGGCCTTATTACTATTCGGCCATGGCGTGATGAGTTGAGATATTATTAATTGAATCGGTGATGTGCCCTAGTGCATTTGGCCATGTGATGAGTAGTGCGAGTCAATTATTAAGAATTGGGCTTGATTCTACGTGTACTCGATCCTGAAATCTTGTTTATGTGAATCGATTGAATTGCGGGCATGTAATGCGATTTGCATAATTTGTGGATGAAAATGTGTTGAATACCCTATGTCGCGACCCTCCGGAAAAATTTTTTCCATAAAAATGCTTTTCCGGTGGTAAGAGGGTTAACGAGCCGATCCCTTTTATATATGTAAGATCGTGGGTTTCTCCCAAGACCCATTACTCGAATCGTGATGTCGGGTAAAATTTATATCGAAATTGACCTTGTGTGGTCGGGTGGCATGTGCGAGGTGTACATGCAATTTGGAGTCGCCACCGATCGATTTATTGGAAGGTACGATCGGAAAACCTTACCGAGCGGTCGGGAGAAACCGTTCGGCTCCGCGAAAACCAGAGATTATTGGGTCCGGGGACTTGGTTACGCCAAGATTCATATTGACGCCCTTCCGGTTACCGATGTCGAGTGTATTTCTAACCTACGAGTTCATGCAGATGCGATATCGGGTAAGGTAGGCTCTAAAAGTTTCAAGTGTACATGCAGATGGGGATTTTCTATCCTATGAGTCACAATCAGAAAAATTTAATGTGCAATCAAAATCATCACAAGCAATCAAATCAATCAATCAAGGCTCGGTATGTCTAAAATAGCCCTATCGGCCCACACAAAAATCAAATTCGGGTTTCGGGGTAATTTGGTGAAAATTTGGGGCGGAAGGCCCGGAAGGGTAGAATGGTCATTTTTTGGGGTTCGGGACCCGAAAATCGCAAAATCGGGGTCGGGCCAGTTGAATGTGGCCATTTCCCATTTTTTGTGATTTTATGGAATTTTTCTAATTTTTTTTTAATTTTTATTTATTTTCTAAAAAAAAGGGAATTTTCCGGATCGTCATAGATCGACCCTCGAAGTCTCAAAATTTTCGATCCAGATTTTATGAGTCCCGAATCAATCTACAAATTTTTAGAAAATTTTTTTGTGAAAATTTGGGAATTTTTATGAATTTTCTAGGTATTTTTTGGGATTTTTTTGGATTTTTAGAAATTTCTTTTTATTTTTTTATTATTTTTTTATTAATGAACCGGACCGGGTCAACCCGGTCCGACCGCTCACAAACACACTCCAACCCTATACGGTACCGTATGCATATTTATCTATTTATTTCTATTTTTTTAATCCAATTTTCTAAGCAATTTCCTAATTTCCGAGAATATATAAAAAGAAATGAACGGTTGAGATCAATCTCGGATTTGATCTCGGCCGTCGACACCCTCCCGAACAAAACGACGACGCTTCGCCCTTCTTACACAAAAACGACGCCGCATCAAACCTTGGATGGACGGCCACGATTAGATCCTAGGGCTCGATCCGGGCCATTCGTTCCTTCTGTACACAAAACGACGACACTTCCGGGTCTTAGTCTAAACGGCGTCGCATTACTTGACTAAACGGACGATCAAGATCTAACCTAAATCTAATCTAAGCCGTTCGTCCTATCCCTACCAAAACGACGCCGGATCGATTAAAAGCATGGACGGTCACGATATAACCTAAAATCAATCTGGACCGTCCATTCCTTCCAAGGCTAAAACGACGACGTTCGCCTAAGCTAATACGGCACCGTTTTTATTTTTTCAAAATTCTATCTAATATACTAATATCTAAAGAAAAACAAAAATCAGATCCGACGGCCACAGATCAAACTCATCTAATAATCCCGGCCGTCGGATCGAGTCCGAATCGGCTCGCTCGCGCCAACGGCCGAGCCGACTCGGACATGAGCTGGCCCAACCGGAGGACGCCACGTCGCCTAGTTGACTTGTTTGACTCACCACGTAGGACTTTGACCCGTTGACCAATACCACGTCGGCATCGTCGTCTTCCTCGCGACGACGCCGAGCGAACGGCCGAGGTTTCCCGGCGAGATCCAACGGTGAAACCTCGGCCGATCAACCTCAAACCAGCGCCAATCTACTCACTTTTACATCCAGATTAACATATTCTAAAATCGAACAATTTCAACGGCTAAATCATAGGAATCGAGCTACGCACAGTCACGGTATTCCAAATCTCAATCGCGAAATACAGAGCATAACAATCAAATCCAAGCTTCAGACATGCATAAATCGAGTTGAGGATACTCACCTCGGGCTCCGATCGAGCCCGGAGTTGCCAGATTTGTCTGGCCGAAGATCGGCCGAACCGCGGAATGTTGGAGGTTTGATTCGGGTGACTCGGGCGAAATCAATGCAGAAAAAGGATGCGATCATGGTTAGGGATGCACAAGGATGAAAAGGCACAAATCAATTGTAAAAATCGTGCTTGCAGAAGTGATATGCCATGATCGCACCGTGAGGAAACCACAAGCTCGACTCACCCGATTTGGACGTTTCAAGCGGATTGAGCTGGTGCGATCGACTCGTCCGAGCTTGGAGGAAGTTCCGGTGACGATCCGCCGCGCCGATTTGGCCTGGATTGGCCGGACCGAAGTACTTGCAGACTTGCTCGAAGCTCCGGCGATGGAAACCACTCGAGAGCTTCTCTCTCTATCTATCTCACTCTCTCTCTATTCGGTTGGATCTCGCGAACACAATGAGCCTCCCCTATGATCTGGAATCTTCTTCCCTTTTTATACTCACTTTTCAAAATTTCGCGCGCACGTATATGAGCTGGCCGAAGCTCCCACGTGGGAATCACACGGCTTTTGGCTCACCGGACGGTGACGGAATCGTTAGGATTCCGTCCAACGTCCGTTAGGCCTCCGGTCGAGCTCAAACGAGCACTGGTTGCTCACAAATTCTAAAATGTTGACTTTCGGTGTGCCGGAGCTTTGACTGGCTCGCCGGAGCTCCTCCGGCGACCATTGGTCGCGAAAATAGTTTCAATCAACGGGTATTGATCCAATGCATGAAACCCCTAAGGTGATTGATTCGATTAGGCTTGAATTGGCCTTCAATTTGATGGTTGAAGTTCACCCCCTAAACCTGCAAAATGGCGCAAGTCTGAGGAAGATGATGAACTGTTCTGGACCGGTTCGACCGGTCCGACCAGTGATCAGACCGGTCTGAACCGGTTCGAACAGTAATTCCCATAGAATTTTCGAAATTAATCGAAATCAAGTGGGAATTTTTGCAATTAAACCTTAAAATTGGATTCTAGGGCCTGGATATTATCTAGAAATGTGTTTTTGCCCAAAATTTCCTATCAATTTGCACAAAAACCCCAAAATTTTCAATTTGCCCAAATTGGGGAAAAGTTCAATTGAGTGTCAATTTGACCAAATTGGGCTATGAGACCTATGCCAATAGATTCAAAATGTGTTAAAACCCTAGGGGTGATCCAATTGTGTATAGAAAATTCCTCAATTGAAAGTAATTTCAAAAATTGCAAAGTTGAGGGACTTAATTGCAAATAATTTGGGGATTTGGCCTAATTCGTGTAATTGGCACAATTGAGGGTGAAATTGATGAAATTGAGGTTCAAAGGGACCACAACTGAATGTCTAGACTCCAAATGTGCAAAAATTGCAAATAAAAAGGCTCAATTGGTATTTTTTGTGCAAATTCAACCTTAGGCATTATGAAGAAACACCTAAAATTGAACTCAATTTTTGATTTTTCTTGAGGTCAATATTAAAAGGGAATTAAAAGAAAAATATTGGATATTTTTGTGTATTTTTGTGACCTCGAAAAGTATTTTTTATGAATTTTCAAGTATTTTCCTATTTTCCTAAAATATTAAAAAAAATGCGAAAAATATGAAAAATTATTTTTTGTTCCAAATTGGTTCCTTATGCTTGGCCAAGGCTTCCAATGTTGATTTTTCAATTTTTTATTTTTTGTGAATTTTTAATGAATTTTGGAAAATAAAACTAAAGAAAACTGACTAAAAATTCGGGTGTCAACAACGACGACGCTTGAGCCATCTTACACGAAACGACGACGCATTGATTAAGACTCTGGATAGCCACGATTAATCTCAGACTTGATCCGAGCCGTCCGTTCCCTATCCGCTCTAAACGACGACGCATCGCTCTTATGAAACGCCACCGTTTTTGCATTTTACGTATTTTCTATCTAATTATCTAATTTCTAAAATACAAAAGCCGGATCCGACGGACAATAATTAAACTCACCTAAATATCCTGGCCGTCGGATCGAGTCCGAGTCAGCTCGCTCGCGCCAACGGCCGAGCCGACTCGGACGTGAGTTGGACCAATCAGAGGATGCCACATCAGCCCGCCGACCATGTTGGCTGCCACGTCAATCGCCTTCAACCTCTCGCCGCACGACGCAACGAACGGCCGAGGCTTCCCGGCGAGATCCGACGGTGAAACCTCGGCCGATTGACCTCTAACCAAGCCTAATCGACTCGCCTAATGCTCTAGATCAACATAACTCAGAATCGGGTGTTTGTACCGGCTAAATCGCGATAATCGAACCACACACGGTCGCGGCATCACGGACTTTAATCAAGCATTATTGAGCATAACTATTCGATCGGAGCTGTATAAACACTCAAATCAGGTTCGGGATGCTTACCTCGGACTCTGATTGAATCTGAATCCGGAATTGCCAGATTCGGTCGAAGTCCGACCGTGCCGTGAAATGTTGGAAGTTTGACTCGTGAGATTCAAAGCAAATCGATGCAGAAATGAAGTGCGAACATGGTCAGAGAGGTTCAAGGATGAAAACGCACTGAGTAATTGCAAGAATAAGGCTCGCATGAATGAGGTGCCATGTGAGCACAGTGAGAAAATGGAGAGCACTACTTACCGTTTCTGGTGATTGTAATCCAATTGAACTGTGCCGATCGACTCTTCTTGGCTCGGGCGAGCTTCCGGCGACGATCCGCCACTCCGATTCGGCCCGGATTGGCTGGGCTGAAGTCGCATGAGTTCGGTTCAAAGCTCCGGCGAAGCCGCCGCTCAGAGCCTCTCTCTCTACTTCTCCCTCTTTCTCTCTCTATTCCGTTACTTGCGCAAGCAAATGAACCTCCTCTCCTCTAGAATCTTCTTGTTCCTTTTATACTCTCCTTTTGAATTTTGGGCGCGCACGGCGATGGTTCACCGACTCACTTCGCACGTGCCCAAGCGTGCGAGGTGAGTTGGACGGAGACCGGAACGGAATAGGATTCCGTCCAGCTCCGTTTGGCACTCCGGCAACGCCAATTGCGCACGAATTGGGCTGGGTTTGCAGATTGTTGACTTTTTCACGTCGCCGCAGCTTTGACCGGCTCGCCGGAGCTCTTCCGGCGGCCATTGTCCTCAAAGTTGGATTCAATCGACGCAAAATCACCCGAGGAACAAAACGCCCGGGTTAATTGGTTCGATTATCGCCGATTGCCCAGTCAATTTGTTCATCAAAATTCGTCCAAGAACTGTTCATTCGCGCGAGTGTTCTGTGAGGAAGATGACACTTTGTTGGACCGGTTCGACCGGCGGTCAGACCGGTCCGAACCGGTTCGGACAGTGCAATTTTCATAAATTTCAAAATTAACCTCAATTTCCTGGGAATTTTTGCAATTAAACCTCAAAATTGGATTCTAGGGCCTGGATATTATCTAGAAATGTGTTTTTGCCCAAAATTTATTATCAATTTGCATAAAAACCCCAAATTTTTCAAAATTGCCAATATGGGGAAAACCCCAATTGGATGTCAATTCGACCAAATTGGACTATGAGACCTATGCCAATTGATTTTAAATGTATGAAAACATAGGGGGACAGTCCAATTTTATCAAGATAGTCCTTCAATTAAAAGTAATTTCAAAAATTGGCCAATTGAGGGACTAAATTGCAAATAATTTGGGGATTCTTGTCTAATTAGTGCAATTCGTGCAATTGATCAAATTAAAGTTCAAAGGGACTGCAATTGAATGTATAGACTCTAAATGTGCAAAAATTACAAATAAAAAGACTCAATTGGTATTTTTTATGCAAATTCAACTCTAGGTATTGTGAAGAAACACCTAAAATTGAATTCAATTTTTGATTTTTCTTGAGGTCAATATTAAAAGGGAATTAAAAGAAAAATATTGGACATTTTTGTGTATTTTTGCGACCTCGAAAAGTATTTTTTATGATTTTTCAAAGATTTTTCTATTTTTCGAAAATATTAAAAAAAATGCGAAAAATATGAAAAATTATTTTTTGGTTCCAAATTGGTTCCTTATGCTTGGCCAAGGCTTCCAATGTTGATTTTTTAATTTTTTAATTTTTGTGAATTTTTGGGAATTTTTGGAAAATAAAACTAAAAGAAAATTGATTAAAAAAATCGGGTGTCAACATTTGCCCCTCTTTGAAAGTAATCTCGGTTAGAGGTTGCTTTCAAAGACAAGGTGACACCTGGATCCTTAATCGACTCTGCTGTGGAAAAATCTAAAAAACTAGTCTTGACATCCAATTGCCTTACCTTTCTTTGTTAAAGCTCGACTCCGTGGGGAATTATTTCCAATGTATGCTCATTTCATATGAAAGAGAGATGAGAAGAGAGAGATACTTACCTGTAGCTCACCTGTCTGTAGTCCGATATTTGTTGATCTGAGGTTGAGAAATTGAGTGTACGGAATTACCTTAGGACGGTTTGGCGCGATTACGCAATGGTCGGTGTCCGTCCGGTGTCGAGCGGTGGTTTGAAGATTTGGAAGGGAGGTTCACCCTTGTAACAAAGGGGTTTCACCTATTTAAAATGGGTTTGACTATCCATTTGGGATTCATCATTTAAAAGGGGCAGATCGGCTTTCATCTAGGAAGCTACTCACCGTCTGAAAGGGAGGTTCACCCTTGTAACAAAGGGGTTTCACCTATTCAAAATGGTTCGACTATCCACTGGGGATTCATCATTTAAAAGGGGCAGATCGGCTTTCATCTAGGAAGCTACTCACCGTTCGAAAGGGAGGTTCACCCTTGTAACAAAGGGGTTTCACCTATTTAAAAGAGATTGGTTATCCTCCATGGGGGGACTCACCATCTAAAACGCAAATCGGCTTTCATCTAGGAAGCTACTCACCGTCTGGAAGGGAGGTTCACCCTTGTAACAAAGAGGTTTCACCTATTTAAAAGAGATTGGCTATCCTCTATGCAAGGACTCACCATCTAAAACACATATCGGCTTTCATCTAGGAAGCTACTCACCGTCTGGAAGGGAGGTTCACCCTTGTAACAAAGGGGTTTCACCTATTTAAAAGAGATTGGCTATCCTCCATACGGGGACTCACCATCTAAAACGAAGATCGGCTTTCATCTAGGAAGCTACTCACCGTCCGGAAGGGTGCCATCCGAGGACCCGGGTTGACTAGTGTACCTACTGAAGCTCAAACCCTATTTCAAATTTTCTAAAAAGCGAGATCGGCTTTCATCTAGGAAGCTACTCACCGTCCGAGAGGGTGCCATTCCGAGGACCTAGGTTGACTAGTGTACCTACAGAAGCTCAAACCCTATTTTAAATTTTCTAAAAAAGCAGATCGGCTTTCATCTAGGAAGCTACTCACCGTCCGAGAGGGTGCCACTCGAGGACCTAGGTTGACTAGTGCACCTACTGAAGCTCAAACCCTATTTCAATTTTTCTAAAAAGCAGATCGGCTTTCATCTAGGAAGCTACTCACCGTCCGAGAGGGTGCCATTCGAGGACCTAGGTTGACTAGTGTACCTACAGAAGCTCAAACCCTATTTCAATTTTTCTAAAAAGCAGATCGGCTTTCATCTAGGAAGCTACTCACCGTCCGAGAGGGTGCCATCTGAGGACCTAGGTTGACTAGTGTACCTACAGAAGCTCAAACCCTATTTCAAATTTTCTAAAAAGCAGATCGGCTTTCATCTAGGAAGCTACTCACCGTCCGAGAGGGTGCCATCGAGGACCTAGGTTGACTAGTGTACCTACGTAAGCTCAAACCCTATTTCAATTTTTCTAAAAAGCAGATCGGCTTTCATCTAGGAAGCTACTCACCGTCCGAGAGGGTGCCATCTGAGGACCTAGGTTGACTAGTGTACCTACGGAAGCTCAAACCCTATTTCAAATTTTCTAAAAAAGCAGATCGGCTTTCATCTAGGAAGCTACTCACCGTCGAGAGGGTGCCATCTCGAGGACCTAGGTTGACTAGTGTACCTACGAAGCTCAAACCCTATTTCAAATTTTCTAAAAAGCGAGATCGGCTTTCATCTAGGAAGCTACTCACCGTCCGAGAGGGTGCCATCCGAGGACCTAGGTTGACTAGTGTACCTACAGAAGCTCAAACCCTATTTTAAATTTTCTAAAAAAGCAGATCGGCTTTCATCTAGGAAGCTACTCACCGTCGAGAGGGTGCCATCTCGAGGACCTAGGTTGACTAGTGTACCTACGAAGCTCAAACCCTATTTTAAATTTTCTAAAAAAAGCGGATCGGCTTTCATCTAGGAAGCTACTCACCGTCCGAGAGGGTGCCATTCGAGGACCTAGGTTGACTAGTGCACCTACAGAAGCTCAAACCCTATTTCAAATTTTCTAAAAAGCAGATCGGCTTTCATCTAGGAAGCTACTCACCGTCCGAGAGGGTGCCATCTGAGGACCTAGGTTGACTAGTGTACCTACGGAAGCTCAAACCCTATTTCAATTTTTCTAAAAAGCGAGATCGGCTTTCATCTAGGAAGCTACTCACCGTCCGAGAGGGTGCCATCTGAGGACCTAGGTTGACTAGTGTACCTACAGAAGCTCAAACCCTATTTCAAATTTTCTAAAAAGCAGATCGGCTTTCATCTAGGAAGCTACTCATCGTCTGAGAGGGTGCCATCTGAGGACCTAGGTTGACTAGTGTACCTACAGAAGCTCAAACCCTATTTCAATTTTTCTAAAAAGCAGATCGGCTTTCATCTAGGAAGCTACTCACCGTCCGAGAGGGTGCCATCTGAGGACCTAGGTTGACTAGTGTACCTACAGAAGCTCAAACCCTATTTCAAATTTTCTAAAAAAGCAGATCGGCTTTCATCTAGGAAGCTACTCACCGTCCGAGAGGGTGCCATCCGAGGACCTAGGTTGACTAGTGTACCTACTGAAGCTCAAACCCTATTTCAAATTTTCTAAAAAGCAGATCGGCTTTCATCTAGGAAGCTACTCACCGTCCGAGAGGGTGCCATCCGAGGACCTAGGTTGACTAGTGTACCTACAGAAGCTCAAACCCTATTTTAAATTTTCTAAAAAAGCAGATCGGCTTTCATCTAGGAAGCTACTCACCGTCCGAGAGGGTGCCATCTGAGGACCTAGGTTGACTAGTGCACCTACAGAAGCTCAAACCCTATTTCAATTTTTCTAAAAAGCGGATCGGCTTTCATCTAGGAAGCTACTCACCGTACGAGAGGGTGCCATCTCGAGGACCTAGGTTGACTAGTGTACCTACGTAAGCTCAAACCCTATTTCAATTTTTCTAAAAAGCGGATCGGCTTTCATCTAGGAAGCTACTCACCGTCCGAGAGGGTGCCATCCGAGGACCTAGGTTGACTAGTGTACCTACTGAAGCTCAAACCCTATTTCAAATTTTCTAAAAAGCAGATCGGCTTTCATCTAGGAAGCTACTCACCGTCCGAGAGGGTGCCATCCGAGGACCTAGGTTGACTAGTGTACCTACAGAAGCTCAAACCCTATTTCAAATTTTCTAAAAAGCAGATCGGTTTTCATCTAGGAAGCTACTCACCGTCCGAGAGGGTGCCATCCGAGGACCTATGTTGACTAGTGTACCTACAGAAGCTCAAAGCCTATTTCAAATTTTCTAGATGGGGATTTGAGGGCTTGGGGATGCCAGAAGACCTGTAGAAAATCCAAGTTAATCAAATCTTTAAAATGTAACTTTTCCGAGGATTTGGGATCACCGGGGAACCTGCAGAGAGTTCAATCAAACATCATTAGGATGACAATTTCAAGTTCTGGAGAGAAACTCAAGAATTCCAAACAAATTTTCAAAGTATCTTTGCGAAGGAAATGTATCCAATCACAAGTTCAAATTTCCACTAGGGATGGATTTTGAATGACACATCCTGAGTGTTTTACAAAAATGGGTGTTTTAAAAGTTTTTCAAAAGGGTTTTCCTTCATCCAAGAGGGCTTCTCACCATTTGGGAAGGCTTTTCTTAAAATTCGAATCTGCTTACAGAAAACCTAACCTTGAGGTTTCGGGATCATTCGAGATGCATACAATCCGACTAATCGGAGAAGGCATTTTAAAAGGGACCGTAATTCAGGCCAGGTCAAAGGCTTATCAAAGGATATTCAATTTAAGGTTTAGAAATGAATTTTGATCAACAATAGCTTCTTCGGGTCTACAAGTCAAGAACCCCGAAGTCATGATAAGATAGGATTGTACTTACCTCTTTAAGCGGTAGCTTCCTGTATGATTTCTTGCATCGACCTGAAACACCTCTTAGATCAGAAAATTTTTGGTGACAGGTTGTATCTTGGCTTAAGGTGGGCTTTTTAAGAAAATACCATATTTTCAAAGAGGGGTGAACTTTGGTGATCACCTTGACATTTTTCCAGCATTCATTTGCTTTTGCAATAGATTCATGATCATTCTTTCTTCAATTAATTTTGAGGATTTTCCTCTTTTCATCTTGATGATTTTTCTTCAGGATTTGCCCCTTTTCGGGGTGCTCTTTTCATGGGCTTTGGCCTTGCTTTTACCAGGCACTTTACTTTTTCTAGCCCTTTCATTCTTCATCATTTTTCGCATTGAGTGGCTCTTTTAAGACCGGTATCAAGAATTCTTCCAAATTATGCATTTTGACTTATTGCTGGCAATTCCTTTGTTTGCCCCAGTGTAGGGAGGTGATCACCAACAAGGGTTTAGAAATGAATATTCAATGGCTCAAATTGGCTCTTCAAAGGGTAAGTGTTTGAAGATATAGAAATGAAATGCTTTTCTTCACTTTGAGGTGTTCCAAGTCTCTGCCAGAAATCACCTGAAGCTATCACAAAAAGATTGATGCGGGTTAGCACAATAAAGTCTTACCCGATCTTTTCTCCAAAGAATCATCCAATGAACCTCCAAATATGCGCCCCGGTATGGGGTGGTTCTTGACAGGGTTGTATTTAGAAAATTATCCCCCTTTCGGCTCAGAGTGGTTATTAAGGGATATAAATGTGTATGGATAATTTTGAAATGGAAATGCCTTTCATCATTTCAATCCATGTAATCATCGCGAATAATCCCTACGTCCCGAGATTAAGCTCTTTCTCTCTACCACTCTCACTCATCACTCAAGTGTATCGGGGATGTGTTTGAAGATAATGTTTGCCTCTTTTCATCTGAAGGATCATTCTTTTGAAAAACTTTCAAAACATGCCCTTTTGTAGAAACTCGAGGTATTTCATCAAAATTCATTGTTTACAAAAAGTTCTCATCAAAAGATGTATTCAAAAGATGTTTTTGTAATTTGGGAAGGAATGCTTCTTTGAAAGAGTCTTATGTCCTTACAAATCTAGATTTTTTTAATTTTTAAGCACGACAGTGTATGAAAATACTTTATAAAGGAGGAGAACCTCAAACCTGTCTTCTTCAAATATTGGCTTCTGTCCCCTGTAAAAGCAAAAGGAATCAATCGATTAAAGATGTTCAAAATTTCAAATCCCGAAGCGATTTCTTCTCATCTTCTTCGGATACCGACTCCCGTTTCCTGTAAAAACAAAAGGAATCAATCAGTTCAAAATATTCAAAATTTTAAATTCCGAAGCGATTTCTTCTTGTCTCCTTGAGACGTTGACCCCCATCTCCTGTAAAAACAAAAGGAATCAATCAGTTCAAAATATTCAAAATTTTAAATTCCGAAGCGATTTCTTCTTGTCTCCTTCGGACGTTGACCCCCATCTCCGGTAAAAACAAAAGGAATCAATCAGTTCAAAATATTCAAAATTTTAAATTCCGAAGTGATTTCTTCTTGTCTCTGTGTGTTGTTGACTCCTGTTTCCTGTAAAAACAAAAGGAATCAATTAGTTCAAAGATGTTCAAAATTTCCGATCACATTCAAAATTTCAAATCCCGAGGCGACTTCCTCCTGTCTCCTTCGGTTGTTGACTCCTGTTTCCTATAAAAATAAAAGGAATCAATTAGTTCAAAGATGTTCAAAATTTTAAATTCCAAAGGTAACTTCCCTGTTTGATCCATTGCTCTGTAGGGTTCCTCGCGACTCCCAGTACACCTACAAAATACAAATGTATGCAAATGTATGTATGCAAATGTCATGCGAATGCAAAATCTTATGTGACTCAGATCTGCTCATCAATCGCTCCGAAGTTCAATTTTATTTCAAGGGTAATATCTCTTCACGGCGTCCGCATTTCTTGGACTCGCCAATTCTTCTCCATCCATGTTTACAAGTATAAGAGCTCCCCCGGATAAGACCTTCCGAATCACGTAGGGGCCTTCATAATTTGGCGTAAATTTGCCTCCTGGGTGTTGTGCATTTGGGAGCATTTTCCTCACAATCAGCATTCACGCTTCAAAATTTCTAGGTTTGACCTTCTTGTTAAAAGCTCTGGCCACTTTCTTCTGGTAGCTTTGACCATAACAGATAGCCTTCAATCGTTTTTCATCAATCAAATTTAATTGTTCATGTCTCTGCCGGTTCCACTCATCTTCTGCGAGCTCAACTTGAGACAGAATCCTTAAAGAGGGGATTTCCACCTCTACTGGTAGGACTGCTTCCATACCGTATACCAAAGAGTAGGGAGTTGCTCCAGTTGAAGTACGAATTGAAGTTCGGTAGGCCATGAGAGCATATGGCAATCTCTCATGCCAATCTCTATATTTCTCAGAAGTTTTAGCCAATATCTTCTTGATGTTCTTGTTTGCCGCTTCCACAGCTCCATTCATTTGTGGGTGGTAAGGTGAAGAATTAAGGTGTCGTACCTTAAATTGTTCCAATAATTGATCGACTACCTTGTTGTTCGGATTGGAACCATTGTCCGTAATGATGGCTCTTGGCACTCCGTATCTTGAGATGATATCCCTCTTAATGAATTTAGCCACACTATTCGCAGTAACATTGGCATATAAGTTGGCTTCAATCCATTTGGTGAAATAATCAATAGCCACCGGAATGAAACGATGTCCGTTGGAGGCCTTTGGGTTGATAGGGCCAATCATATCAATTCCCCACATGCGGAATGGCCGGGGTTTCGACATTTGATGTAGCTCGGTTGGTGGAGCATTTATCCTGTCGCCGTATACCCGACATTGATGACAGGATCTAACATGCTGGTTGCAATCCGACTCGATAGTCATCCAATAACACCCGAGTCTCATGATCTTCTTGGCGAGGAGGTGACCATTCATATGCGATCCACACTCTCCTTCATGAATCTCCTTCATAATGAGATTTGCTTCTTTGGAATTCACGTACCTCGGTAGGACTGAATCAAAGGATCTCTTGTATAGGATCTGTCCGCTGAGGAAAAATTTAGATGCCATCTTGCTTATGTACTTTTTATCTTCTGGTTGACTGTCCTGTGGGAATTCACCCTTCAATAGGTAATTCTTGATGTCATGATACCACGGTTCTTCATCGGGTCCTTCTTCAATGACCATGCATGACGCAGGTTGCTCCAGGATGTCAATCCTTAACGGCTCTATCTCGAGGCCATCTTGCACTTGTAACATGGCTGATAATGTGGCCAGAGCATCAGCAAAATGATTCTGAGTTCTTGGCGGATATTCAAAAGTGATCTCCTCAAAATGTTGGATCGGCTCCTCGAGGTACTTATGATAAGGAATAAGTTTGGGATCCTTTGTCTTCCACTCCCCTTGGGTTTGTAAGATAATCAGCATGGAATCTCCATATACCAGTAGCTTCTTCACCTTTAATGATATGGCCAATTGTAATCCAAGTATGCGGGCTTTATATTCAGAAATGTTGTTGGTGCATGGAAATACCAACTTGGCCGAAACCGGATGATGTTGATCTTCGGGGGATATCAGAATCGCCCGAGTACCTAATCTAGTGAGGTTCACTGCGCCATCAAAGTACATTGTCCATTTGTCTTCGGATATGTTCAGGATTTGACCTCCTTTGTTTTGCTCTGAAACGTCCTTGGGAGGGTTCTCGGCTAACATATCGGCAATTGCTCTTCCCTTGACAGACTTTTGGGGAGAGGTTTTGATATCAAACTACGAAAGCAGTATTTGCCATTTAGCCATCTTTCCTAACAATGTTGGTTTCTCCAAAAGGTATTTGACGGGGTCATTCTCGGTGACCAGTTCTATATGATAATGCAGCGTATACCGCCTCAATCTGTGGAGGACCCAAACCAATGCTACACAAGTCCTCTCCTTCGCTGGGTACTTGGCTTCGGATGTTGTGAACTTTTTGCTCAAATAATATATGGCCCGCTCTTTACAATCTTAGGGGTTGGTCCGGGCTAATAAAGCTCCCAAGGATTCATCATTAAGCGTCGGATATAGAGTTAAAGGAACGTTAGGGATAGGAGGTACCAATACTGGAGGTTGTACCAAATATTCCTTGATCTTCTCAAATGCTTGTTGACATTCTGCATCCCATTTGACCTTCGCACCCTTCTTTAACAGCTTGAAGAAGGGTTTCGCCGCTTCTGATAGCTGCGATATGAATCCGGATATATAATTCAATCTTCCCAGTATACCCCTTTACTTCTTTAACGGTGGCAGGAGTCCCTATTTCCCATATGGCTTTAATCTTGGAAAGGTCAATTTCAATACCACGATTGCTCACCACAAATCCTAGCGACTTTCCGGATCTTGCGCCAAATACGCATTTCGCAGGATTCAACTTGAGCTTGTATTTTCTCAATCGATCAAATAACTTCTTCAGCACTTTAACATGGTCTTCTCCAGGCTTGGACTTGGCAATCATATCGTCTACATAGACCTCAATCTCCTTATGTATCATATCATAAAAAGGGTCACCAAAGCCCTCTGATATGTTGCCCCTGCATTTTTCAATCCAAAGGGCATTACCTTGTAGCAAAAAGTTCCCCATTGTGTGGTGAATGAGGTCTTGATCTTATCTTCTTCCTTCAACATGATCCGATTATATCCCGAGAATCCATCCATAAAGGAGAATAATTCAAAGCCCGCAATGCGTCGACGAGCACATCAATGTGCGGTAAGGGAAAATCATCCTTAGGACTAGCTTTGTTCAAGTCCCGATAATCCGCGCATATTCTAATTCTCCCATCCTTTTTCTTAATCGGTACGATGTTGGCGACCCAATCAGCATATGGGACGGCCTCGATAAATCCAACTTTAAGGAGCTTCCTCTTCCTTGATCTTATCTGCCAATTCGGGATTCATTCTTCCGGGTGATTGATTTCTTGGTGTGCAAGAAGGATTTGTGGGCCAAACATGCTCCACAATTTCACGATCTAGACCTGGCATGTTAGCATATGACCAGGCGAAGATATCTTGATATTCTTTGAGCAATGCTGTCATTCTTAAAACATCTGCTGCCGACAGGTGTCCTCCTATTTTCACTTCCTTGACGCAGTTAGAATCTCCCAAATTAATAGTGATAGGTTCTTCGGAGATAGGGGGTTCGGACTCTTCAAAACAATCCCATTCTTTCTTGATATCGCTCACATCAACCTCGTCTATATCAATTTCGCATGTATAATCATCAAGCTGATCCGAGTCACATATTAACCTGTTATGTATGGGTGGGATGACATGCCCGAAATGCACCGGGAAAGGTTAGTATTCAAAGATGATAAAATTGAAGGATGCATGATTTTTATCATGAAAACATTTTTCAAATTCCAATTTTTTAGACAAAGAAAGGAGAACTAGTCCACGATCTTCCGGACATCCTGGTTCTCAAAAGCTATTTAAAACCCAAGATCATATGGCGGATCAGGCCTCAAGTTTCATGGCAGAATCAATTGTCATCATCGGACCAATCCGTTGCTCCACATGTCTGTAATCAAATTTGTGATGATTTTCATTAATAAATGCAACTAAGAGTAATACAAGATCGCACTTCTTGGATCGCAGCATGCGACCCAAAGGGTGCTAAAAAAAAGCGAAAAGCTTCAAAACAAATGCAGTAATCAAAATGCATTAAAAGGTAAAGTTCAGAAAGAGCCTTTTACTCGGGGGTGGGGAAATCATCCTCCAGCCACTCAATTATCACGTTCACCCGATTATCCAGGAACGGGTTAAATAAGTCCGACTCTGCATCCTCGGAGATGTCCTCATCTTCCAGCCATTTGCCTCATTTAGAGAATACCTCGAATAAGGGGTTTAGGAACATTTTCCCTCTAGCTTTCCATGCGTTAGTGCCTATGAAACGGCCACCTTGGTGTCCACGGCCTCCTTGGTCTCCATAACGATTGTTTCGACCTCGGCCTCGACCTGTGTTATTCTTCACTATTCCATTATAACCCAGACCAACCTTGTGGTCATTTGAGCTCAAATTCGGAGGGTTAAGGATTCCCCGATTGTACTTCCCTAATCCGGCACCTGGAATAAATCCATTCGAAAGTAGCACTCTTCCCGCCATGGTCGCAGGCTTCGAAAGCTCCGGTACGGCTATTTTTGCATCCGGCGATACATGCATGATAGATACAATGTCGAAGGTATGATAACTCAGCTCCTCCTCCTTTGAGGGTTCAATGTATGGGACCATCCCTTTTAAAGCGGCTCGATGTCCCGTCTCGCCATGGACGGTGATCAACTGGCCCTTGACCATGAATTTTAACTTTTGATGCAAGGAGGAAGGCACCGCTCCGGACACATGGATCCACGGTCTTCCCGCAAGCGGGGTGAAAGCACTAGGGATATCCAGTACTTGGAACGGTATAGAAAAAGTTACCGGTCCAATGGCAATTTCCAGCTCAATCTCTCCTACAACATTTATAGAGACTCCGTCAAACGACCGGATAGTGGCCTTGGATGTCTTCACGAAATCTTCGTTGATCCCCAAGCTTCTCAAAGTGCTCAGAGGACATAGGTTAAAAGCGGAACCGTTATCAATCGGGACGTGAGGAACCTCCTTTCCATGGCACTTCACGGCGATGTAGAGAGCTCTATTATGTACACGCCCCTCTTTTGGGAAATCCTCATATGAGAAGGATATCTGGTCTTTCAAAAGGATAGCACCTACGAAGTCCCCAAGTTGAACTTCGTTAATTGTTTCCGGAACATGCACTTCATCCAGCACCTTCAAAAGGGCATTCTTGTGCTTTTCGGAATTCTTGAAGAGATCTAATAAGGAAATCTGTGCCGGCATTTTCCGCAGTTGGTCAACGACCTCATATTCACCGGTCCTTACGACCGATTGCAACTTCTCAACCTCTTCTGCAGTCGGGACCTTCTTTTCGGAATCCGCCTCTCTCGGTGGATAACATCTTCCCGATCTCATTATGGCGTCAATCTCACCCGTTCCATAATCCCAGTGGACTGCCCTTGAATTATACTCCTCCACGGGCGGTAACTTAATCTTCACCGGTATGATCTTTTCTGGTGGTGATTCAGATGTTGATGGTTTTTCCGAACTAGAAGCTTCCAACTCCCAGTTATCAATTTTGTTGAAATCAATCACGAAACGAATCGGGGTATCTACCATCCCGATCATTTCATCCTCATGAACATCTTCAGGATTATGTTCCGGACCCGGCCTCACCAACGTGGCATTTTCTTCATCCAGACACCTCTGCCTTTCCCTTCTGATTCTCGGGATAATCCCCTCAATCCTCATACCTATTTCCACCGGATGTTGGAATGAGGAGTACGTATACGAATACATGCGGTCAAAGTATTCAGCCGGAAGTGACTTTAGCACAAACTCCAGCATCTCCCTTTCTGATAGTGGCGGTTGCACCATCACGGCGTGCTTCTTCCACCTCCTAGCGAAGAGTTCAAAACTCTCGTCTTCACCTTTCCCGATGTTCAACAGATTAGCCTTAGTGAAATAACCCTCGATTCCAGCTTCAAAGTGCCTTATGAAGTGTTCTAATAATTCCTCCCAGCTCGGGACCCAATCCAGATCAATCGATTGGAACCATACCAGCGCGGGGCCTGTCGGATTACATCCGAAATTCCGGATCGGTGTTTCATCATCCTCATGATGGCCAACCATTTGTCGAAGATAATACGAGATATGTGCCGGAGGACACCCGGCACCATTATACTTCGCGCGGAAGACCACTCTCGGGTTCGCGCCTTGAGGCGGAACATTTCTTGCCCGAGTAAGTGGCGTAATCAGCTCTTTCAACTCATCCATTTTCCTTGATACATCATCTCCTTGCTCTTGCAATAGGGCGATTTTTCGGTTTTGTGTCTCAATGGCCCGCCGCATTTCCAGAATCTGCATGTTCTCTTCTACTCTCATGGCGTCATTCTTAGCCATCGGTCGCGATAATTCCGCTACCATGGTTGTTAAATTCGCATATGGGTCTCCAAATTAGATAGTCGCACGTTGGACTCCCGATTCACCTGTTCATTATGAGGAGCCGCTTGGCCTTTAACTTCATCGACCGTCCCCACAAATTCGTCACTTTCGGGGTCATGCATTCCACCCCACCCATCGGGGACTACATCTCCGGAATCGACGAAAAAGCTTGGGGGTGCCGAGTATAGCACTTTAAAGTTATAACCGCCACTATCCTCCCCAAGATTGTCCATTATTTCCCCTCTCTCAAGAGCTTTCTGCATAAATCTTCTATCACCTCTGCGCGCTTTATCCGGACGGACTTCATATTCGTCTATCTCTTCAATTTCTTGGCCATCTTTGATGCTCATCAAATATCTTGAGGGTATTTTCAAAACAGCTCCCCTCGTAGGTTTCATTGCGAACTCTTGAGACAGCATGTCCACCGCCACGTAGGTCCCCTTGAAAGCGACATCTTGCATTTTTCCTATGACGCCCGTATTGATCAACTTTTCTAAGCAAGCCCCCTTTTGCTCCCGGGAAATACTTTCTCCTTCCGGGTATTGTGAGGCCAATGACAAGACGTCCCGCATTTTACCCATATCCACTACGAACTCCGTAACTTCTTCCTCTTCGCCTCCAAAAATCGCGTTCACCTCGCGATGCTCGTGTAACGGGTTCCGCTGCACATTTGGTTCAGCCTTATCAAACTCTAGAACTTTTCCATCAATTAATGCTTGCACCTTGAACTTGAGAGCGAGACAGTTGTCCACATTATGTCGCCTTTCTCCCATATGGTATATGCACGTCCGGGTCTCATCATACCCAGGAAATCTTGGCGGGTGAGCTCTAGGTGGCTCTTTTGCAACTAAGCGGTTCTCCAGAAGCATTGGTAGTAGTTTGGATAAGGGTCGGGGTAGTGGGGTAAAAACAATTTGGTTCTTTTTTCTGAATTTTGGTGGTTTGGAAGCGGTCCAGGAGGACGTTCCTTGGGTAGGGATTGAAGGTGAGAAATTTTTAGGTTTTGGCGGGTTAGGGACAAAGGCTACTTCTCCCGTTTGCTCCCTATTATCCCTTCTCAAAGGGTATTGGCGTTTGAAAGGCGCCTCGGGTATCTTCTTTTCTCTCGGTGCCCACTCATAGCGCTCCGCCACCTTGATCGGGTGCGCAAATGTCCGACACCCGGAGGTGTTCGACTTGTCGAAAAACTCAAAGGGAAGGGCCTTGAGAAACAGGTCTATTAGTTCTTCTTCTAGGACGGGCGGCTTTACCTGCACAGCCGGTGCTCTCCATCTCCGGGCGTAGGCGCGAACGGCCTCGCTCTTTCCTTTCACGGTCCTCGGAAGGTCCTCTCTAGTGAGGGCGGTCAAAGTATTAAACTTGTATTGCCGAAGGAACTCATATGCCGGTTTGTCCCAATCGGCGAGCCTCTCCGGCCCCAATTCAATGAACCACGCCAGGGCTGCCCTGGATAGGTTTTCCTGGAAGGTGTTAACCAACAATGGGATGTTATCGGAGAATTGGGACATTCGGCGCAAATAATACTTCAAGTGCGCCTTGGGACACCCGGTCCCATTATATCTCCTTACAAAGTCCGGTTCCTTGTAGTTAGCGGGAACCTCAATCTTTTCAAACGGTGCTACTTTGTCGAACCTCGAAAGTTCATAACCCCGACTCGCCAAACATTCTTCGATCTTAGCAAGCCTTTTGATCTCCTCTTCCATTTTGAGGACCTGTTTCTCCTTCTTTTCCAAATCTATCACAACAGGAGGATCCTTAGACGGTCTCTCCGGATTCAGAGTGGGATTAGCGGCGGGTGCCGGATTAGCGTTTGTTCCATCGGATGACCCCGCAGGGGCTTGAGAATTAGGGTCAATAGGGTATCTCCCTTGACTAGCGATCAGCATCGCCTTCATCTCCGCCACCATTGTGGCGATCATATTCATTTGAATTTCCAGATTACCCAAACGAGGTGCGAGCTCTTCTTGTTCCATCCTTAACTTGCGCGTTTTGCTACGAGTCCTTGTATTTATCACTCACCTGTTTTCAAAACATCGAATCAGTATGGAAAATATTAAAAGATTTGGAGACATTGATCCGTGGTAATTGACTTTTTCTATATGTATGCATGAAATGCTTATAAAAGAAATAATATGTATCCATTACAAACCGGATTGTTCAAAAGTATCTAAAAGATAACAAATATGCGAAAATCTAAATGGGGGAATGAATCTATCCAAGTCGGGGACGCTTCGACTCTTCTTGTTCTTCTGATCCATCGGAATCCCACAAGTATGGGTCTTCTCCTTCTTCCGACATCCATCGCTCCGGATCCTCGGGAATGTACGGCTCTACCCCCGGTACGTACGGTACTATGTACTACGGCTCATAGGACTCCACCTCTTCAATCCGAGGAGATACGCACTCGGGTACATATGGCTCGACTATTGATTGGCGATACTCCTTAAACTTCTGGATATACTCCTTGGAGGCTCTGTGAATGTTCATCTCGTCGTCTAAATAATCCGGCCATTCAGGCGGTTGCGATGGGGAATTCTTCAAAGCGTGAAGAATAAGCTTGATCCGAGCCCGATATAACTTCTTTGCTTCTTTTGTAAGCTTTCCTTGTGTCATGTCGAACGAGAAAACCCCGGGACAAACATCCGGTGGTATCTCTTGTAGAACTCCAAATTGCCTCACCACTCGGATGGGGTAATATGCCACGGCGCCAGTACATCCCAATAGGGGGATTGGACTATCTTCCACACCCATAATGCGAGCCTCTACAATCTTGGGCCAAGTCAAATGCCATCTGTTGACACTTGATTTTTAATCGGTTTTCCTTTAGTTTTATTTTCCAAAATTCACTAAAAATTCACAAAAAATTAAAAAATTAAAAAAATCAACATTGGAAGCCTTGGCCAAGCTTAAGGAACCAATTTGGAACAAAAAATAATTTTTCATGTTTTTCGCATTTTTTTTAATATTTTCGGAAAATAGGAAAATACTTCAAAATTCATAAAAAAATACTTTTTGAGGTCGCAAAAATATACAAAATTGTTCAATATTTTTCTTTTAATTCCTTTTTCATATTGACCTCAAGAAAAATCAAAAATTGAGTTCAATTTTAGGTGTTTCTTCATAATACCTAAGGTTGAATTTGTACGAAAAATACCAATTGAGTCTTTTTATTTGCAATTTTTGCACATTTAGAGTCTAGACATTCAATTGTGGTCCCTTTGAACTTCAATTTGATCGATTGCACCCTTAATTGCGCGAATTGCACAGAAATTCTTAAAAATTTTGCAATTAAGTCCCTCAATTTTGCAATTTTTGAAATTACTTTCAATTGAGGAACTTTCTATATACAATTCGACCATCCCTAGTGTTTTCACACATTCTGAATCGATTGGGATGGATCTCATAGTCCAATTTTATCAAGTTGATACTCAATTGAAATTTTCCCCAAATTGGCAATTTAGAAAAATTTGGGGTTTTTGTATAAATTGATGGGAAATTTTGGGCAAAACCACTTTCTTAGATAATATTCGGGGTCCTAAGTGCAATTTTGAAGTTTAATTGCAAAAATTCCCAGGAAATTGAGGTTAATTTTGAAATTTATGAAAATTGCCTTTATGCGAACCGGTTCGGGCCGGTCGACCGCCCGGTCGGACCGGTCGAACCGGCCCAAAGATGATGTCATCTTCCCCAAATCAACCCCGCGAGTTGCAGCTTTGGACAGTGAGATTCAACGACCAAATTGAAGGTTAATTCGTGTGTAATTAATGCAATTGACATGGGGCTTTTGTTGTGCGGGTCGAGAGGAATTGATTGCCACCGGCGGCGCGATCAATGGCCGCCGGCGTACGCCGTAATCGCCGGTCAAAGTCACGGCTGCACGTAAAAGTCAAACTTGGCAAAAACACGTGCAATTGACACTCGCTTAGACTCAACGGACGTCTAATGGACTTGGACGGAATCCTAGTGATTCCGTCACCGTCCGGCGGGCTTGAAATCACGTGGGTGGCACGTGAATTACCCCCGGCCAGCTCACACCCGACGCGCCATTTTTTCAAAAACCAAGTATAAAAGCCAAGAAGATTCGCGAACGAAAAAGAGGCTCATTCGGTTCATCACACACCGGAATAGAGAGAGAAAGTGAGAGAGGAAGAGAGAGAATCTCCCTTGCGAGGTCCGAACTCAAGTTGCGGACCGAGTTTCTACTACTTCGGTCCGGCCGGTCTAGGCCAAATCGGCGCGGCGGATCGTCACCGGAACTTCCTCCAAGCTCGGACGAGTCGATCGGCACAGCTCAACTGGACTACAACCGCCAAAAACGGTAAGTTGAACCTTGAGCTTCATCACTGCACGATCATGGCATCTTGAGTTCCCGAACTTCATTTGTGCAATTGATTTGTGCCTTTTGCTCCTATAACACTTCTAACCTTGATCGCACCTTTTTTCTGCATCGATTTCCCCCGAAAACCCCGAGTCGAACCTCCATTGCAGCTCGGTGCGGCCGAACACCGGCCGGACCTTTCTAGCCATCGCGAGTCCAATCGGGACTCGAGGTAAGTTTCCTCAACTCCTTTTTGAGCTTCTGTGTGATAGAATTAGGTTATCGTGCTCTATGTTGCTTGATCAAGCTCCGAGATGCCGTGATCGTGCTTAGTTCGATTCTCGCATTTGGTGGATGAAAATGTTTGATTCTTGGATATGTCAATCTAGAACGAGAGGCGAGTGTATTGGCGTTGGTTTGGTGTCATTCCGGCGAGATCTTGCCGTTGGATCTCGCCGGAACGTTTCTGGCCGTCCATTCCCGTGTCGTCGCGAGGAAGAAGATGACCGACGTGGCTCGGTCAAAAAGTCAAGGTCCGAGGTGGCACATTGTGATTGGTCCACGCTGTCGCCGACTCAGCCTGGACGAGCGCGCGAATAGGCTGAGTCGGCCTTGATCCGACGGCCAGGAAAAATAGATGAATTTGATTTAGGGCCGTCGGATCTGATTTTTGTATTTTTAGATATTAGTATATTAGATAGAATTTCGAAAACAGGTGAAACGGTGCCGTTTTTGTTTGAAGAAGCGTCGTCGTTTAGGGTTAATAGGAACGGACGGTTTAGATGGAATCCAGGATCAATCGTAGCCGTCCATAGTGATAGTTGATACGGCGTCGTTCGCATTATAAGACATAAATGCGTCGTCGTTTAGGCGTATGAGGGAATGAACGGTCCGGATCGTGCTGCGGGTTTAATCGCAGCCGTCCATATATTAGTGGATGCGGCGTCGTTTAGATTAGTGGGCTTCGACGGCTGAGATGAAGTCTTGAGATTTAATCCCGACCGCCCATTTGATGTTGAGAAGCGGCGTCGTTTTTAGTAAGATCGAGTCGGCGGTCGAGATGAATTCCGGAGTAGATCTTGACCGTCCGTTTGAATAAGCCGATACGGTGTCGTTTTGTTTAGTAGAGGCCCGACGGCTGAGATTGATCCACAGATTGATCTCGGCCGTCCATCTTTTTCTTTTATATTCAAATATTAGAAAATCAATTTTAGAAATTTCAAAAATAAATAGATAAATAGCATACGGTGCCGTTTCGAGGTCGAGGGGGTTTGCGAGTCGGGTCTGACCGGGTTGACCGGTCGTTGACCGGGTTGACCCGGTCCGGTTTATAATAAAAAAAATAAATAAATAAAAATAAATTTCCAAAAATTCAAAAAAATTGTAAAAATACCTAAAAAATTCATAAAAATTCCCAAATTTTCACAAAAAAAATTTCTAAAAATTCCTAGATCGATTCGGGACTCATAAAGTCTGGATCGAAAATTTTGAGACTTCGAGGGTCGATTAATTTCGATCCGGAAAATTTCCAATATTTTTGAAAAATAAATAAAAATTCCAAAAAAATAGAAAAAATTAGAAAAATTCCATAAAATCACAAAAAATGGGAAATGACCACATTCAACTGGCCCGACCCCGATTTTGTGATTTTCGGGTCCCGACTCCCAAAAATGACCATTCTACCCTTCCGGGCCTTCCGCCCCAAATTTTCACCAAATCACCCCGAAATCCAAAATTGATTTTTGTGTGGGCCGATAGGGCCATTTTAGACATATCAAACTTTGATCGATTGATTTGATCATTTGTAATGATTTTGATTGCGCATTAAATTTCTTAATTGTGATTGATTAGGATAGAAAATTCCCATCTGCATGAAAATTTAGAACTGTTAGGACCTACCTCACCCGATATCGCATCTGCATGAATTCTTAGGTTAGAAAGACACTCAACATCGGTAACCGAAAGGGCGTTAATTTGAAATTTGGCGTAACCAAGTCCCCGGACCCAAAAATCTCTGGTTTTCGCGGAACCGAACGGTTTCTCCCGACCGCTCGGTAAGGTTTTCCGATCGTACCTTCCAATAAATCGATCGGTGACGACTCCAAATTGCATGTACCCGACATCGCGATTCGAGTAATGGGTCTTGGGAGAGACCCGCGATCCTTAAAAAATACCCCGCCGACAACCGGGGGTCCTATAAAATTTATAAAAGAGGAGGATCGGCTCGTTAACCTCTTCGCCGGACGGACGGAGGGTCGCGACAGACCGGCGACTCCACTGGGGACATTCATAAGAGGATTTAAGCCGATAAAAATGTTGATTGTTTTCTAACCTCGTCTTCTCGAGATGCTCTTGAAGATGAGGTACGTCCACTAATAAAAAGTGTTAAATGTTGATGCAGATGGGTGTTATAAGGGGTGGCGTCTGTGCTAACCATTTTTGATACAGATATGGAGTTTTGGGTTGTTTGTTTATTTATGCAAATTTTGAAGCGGTGTTTTGAATATAAATCGTGGTGCATGTCTTGCATATTAGAGGATCACGACACTGCACACACAAGCGCCTAAACCCGAGCCGCGAAATCACCTTTTAGGTCGCCATAGATAGGGATCGGTATGCGAAGCTCTTGTGTTTGATTGCACTCGGGTTGACCATATTTGATCCCGCTCGCTATGCAAGATTGATGGTCCTACCCACTTGTTGTTTGATTGCGCTTGTGGGCGGCCCATCGGTTTGTATAGCGGGAGCCTTTTTAGGTCCATACCCGAGCCTTTTTGATTTCTTTAGAGTTGAACCTCACTTGTCTCATGTGCATGTGAAATGGATGGTTGGTATACCTAAAACCAAAAACCAAAAAAAGAGTAACATCGGTTGGTAAGGTTTTCTACCCTTTTTATTTTGAACTTGTAAATTTAAATTTTGCATATCATGCATTTTCACGACATATCATCACAATTTGTAAGATCGTTTAAGTGATCGGGGTTAAAGGTCAAATTTTCCCTTTTCGGATAGATGGCGCCCCGAGGTCGTGTTGATGTACCCGACGTATTCACATGGGAGCGGAGGACTATTCGACGCGAGGACCGAGTACCCGCTACATTCCGAGTCTTTGGATTTGTTCATGGACGAGAGCTCAATGGACGGAACCGCATCCGTAGCGAGAGTTGCGATTATACCCGATGTGGACGATATTTAGAACTCGAGCGCGAGAAAGAAAGAATTTGGGAGTTGTACATGAAGTTGGCAAGGAAGCCACGTGCGACCAAGACGGCCCCAAAACACTCCCCGATTAAGAAGAAGGAAGTTATCACCATACCCTCCGATGACGAAGAAAATGTCAAGCTTCCCGAGATAGTGGAGATTTCATCCGATGAGGATACCGTTCCGATTGTCTAGATTAGTACGACTTTGGGGCATTTTCTAGATTTTATTGTATTTTGAGTCGATTATGTACCTTTTATTGACATTTATTGTCCGAACGTCTCTAGATATTATCATGTTCTATCTCTTTCGACTTTATTGTATTAGACTTGTAAATTTCTTGAGTTGTCAATTTGTGAGCGACTTTCTACCCCGATTACGCTTAAATGATTCTAATCAAATTACATGCCATCCTTGGGTGAGATTAGGTCCATAACTACCCTATTTGGCTTATTTGGGTCAAGTGGGAGTAGTTGACCCTCATGTTACCAAAAGATGACATGGAATTTGGTTAGCACATTTGCATCACATTTCATGCATATGCATATTAAACTGTGGTAATTGACTTTAGGATCATCATTTTTTGCATTTTTAGATCATGGAGAATGGAGACATCAAAGTCATCCCAATACCGCGCAAGGAACTCGCTATATGGTGGGATCGCCTCGACATCGTCAACAAAGCCTATGTGGAAGGACGTTTGGGACGACTTGTAGATTTGATCAAAGTGGAATACCAACCGGCGCTCATTCAAGCACTAGCCAAGGCATGGGACGCGCGCACAATGACATTCAACTTTCGAGGATTGGAATTGACCCCTACGCTTGAGGAGTATACCGCTATTATCGGGGCCAAATTTGAAGAACGTATAGCTCAACCCCCTTTGGACATGGACTCCACTCGTTCGTTATCGAGTTTCCTTCGTCTTAAAACTTCCGAGATTGAAAAAGTTTACAAATCCAATTCTAAAAAGTTCACCTTCTCGTTCCTTTTCTACAATTATTCCTCTCTACCCACCGAAACCGGTCATAAATCGGGAAAGGTGTTCATCTTGGCTTTCTTTGCATTCGTTCTATTCCCAACTTCTAGGACCACTTTTGACCCCTCCATAACCCATATAGCCGGACAAGCATGTTGTCGCTGGGATTATTCGTACATGATCTTAGCCGAGACCTTTCTTTCCTTAAATCGTTCCAAATCTTCAAAAAAGGCTGTTTTCCAAGCGCCCAGTGGGTTACTCCACTTGTGGATCACCTCTCATATAAAGACTTTCCAACTCCGAGTGGGGTGCTATGAGATCAATGAGCACGTCCACCCTCTTAGATCCTTCCTCAAGTGTCAATCCCTTGTACCTAAATATTCATTTAAAAAGTGGGTTGAGCTATTGGACAATTTGAAACCCGAACATATTAAGTGGCGTCTGACTTGGCCCAAGATTGTGGAGGCTCGCATTTTGGGTATTGAAGATAACCCTATTCCCTTATTGGGATGTACCGGCGCTGTGGCGTATTACCCCATTCGAGTGGTGAGGCAATTTGGAGTTCTACAAGAGATACCACCGGATGTTTGTCCCGGGATCTTCTCATTTAATATGACACGAGGAAAGCTCACTAAGGAAACAAAGGAGTTGTATCGGGCCCGGATCAAGCTTATTCTACACGCTTTGAAGAATTCCCCATCGCAACAAGTTGAATGGCCGGACTATTTGGACGACGAGATGAACGTTCACGGGGCCTCCAAGGAGTATATCCGGAAGTTTAAGGAGTATCGCCAATCAACGGTCGAGCCATATGTACCCGAGTGCGTATCTCCTCGGATTGAAGAAGTAGAGTCATATGAGCCGCAGTACATAGTACCATATGTACCGAGAGTAGAATCGTACATTCCCGAAGATCCAGAGCAGTGGATGTCGGCGGAAGGAGAAGACCCATACTTGTGGGATTCCGATGGATCGGAAGAGCAAGAAGAGTGGAAGCGTCCCCGACTTGGATAGATCCATTCCCCCATTTAGATTTTACATATTTGTTATCTTTTGGATGCTTTTGAACAATCTGATTTGTAATAAACACATGTTATTTCTTTTATGAGCATTTCATGCATACATGTAGAAAAGTCAATTACCACGGATCAATGTCTCCAATCCTTAATATTTCCCATACTGATTTGATATTCTGAAAACAGGTGAGTGACAAATACGAGGGCTCGTAGCAAAACGCGCAAATTAAGGATGGAACGAGAAGAACTCGCACCTCGTGTGGGTAATTTAGAGAACCAGATGAATGTGATCGCCACAATGGTGGCGGAGATGAAGGAAAAATGATGATCGCTAGCCGGGGCCCCGCGGGCTCATCCGATGGAGTGAACGCTAATTCGGCGCCCGCCGCTAATCCCACTCTAAACCCGGAGCGACCTCATAAGGATCCTCCCGTTGTGATTGACCCGGAGAAAAAGGAGAAGCAAGTCCTCAAAATGGAAGAGGAAATCAAAAGGCTTGCTAAGATCGAAGAATGTTTGGCGAGTCGGGGTTATGAACTCTCGAGGTTCGACAAGGTTGCACCATTCGAAAAGATAGAGGTTCCTGCCGACTACAAGGAACCGGACTTTGTAAGGAGATATAATGGGATTGGATGTCCCAAGGCGCACTTGAAGTATTATTTGCGCCGAATGTCGCAATTCTCCGACAACATCCCACTATTGGTTAACACCTTCCAGGAAAGCCTATCCGGGGTAGCCCTGGCATGGTTTATTGAATTGGAGCCGGAAAGGCTCGCCGATTGGGACAAACCGGCAGACGAGTTCTTTCGGCAATACAAGTTTAATACTTTGATTGCCCTTACCAGAGAAGACCTTCTGAGAACTACAAAAGGAAAGAACGAGGCCGTTCGTGCCTACGCCCAGAGATGGAGAGCACTGGCTGTGCAAGTAAAGCCGCCCGTCCCGGAAGAAGAACTAATAGATCTGTTTCTCAAGGCCCTTCCATTTGAATTTTTCGACAAGCTGAACACCTCTGGGTGTCGGACATTTGCGCACCCGATCAAGGTGGCGGAGCGCCACGAGTGGGCATTAAGAGAAAAGAAGATACCCGAGGCGCCTTTTAAACGCCAATACCCTTTGAGAAGGGATAATAGGGAGCAAACTGGAGAAATAGCTTTTGTCCCTAACCCACCAAAGCCCAGAAATTTCTCGCCTTCAATCCCTACCCAAGGAACATCCTCCTGGACCGCTTCCAAACCACCGGAATTCAGAAAAAAGAACCAAATTGTTTTCACCCCACTACCCCGATCCTTATCCAAATTACTACCAATGCTTCTGGAAAACTGCCTAGTTGCAAAAGAGCCACCTAGGGCTCACCCGCCGAGATTTCCCGGGTATGATGAGACCCGGACGTGCATATACCATATGGGAGAAAGGGGGCATAACGCGGACAACTGTCTCGCTTTGAAGTTCAAGGTGCAAGCATTGATCGATGGAAAAGTTCTAGAGTTCGATAAAGTTGAACCAAATGTGCAGCAGAACCCGCTACCCGAGCATCGCGAGGTGAACGCGATCTTTGGAGGTGAAGAGGAGGAGGTTCTGGAGTTCATAGTGGACATGAGTAAAATGCGGGATGTCTTGACATTGGCCTCGCAATACCCGGAAGGAGAAAGTATTTCCCGGGAGCAAAAGGAGGTTTGCTTAGAAAAGCCGATTAACTTGGGCATCATAGGAAAAATGGAAGACGTCGCTTTCAAGGGGACCTACGTGGCGGTGGACATGCTATCCGAAGAATTTGCGATGAAACCTACGAGGGGAGTTGTTTTAAAAATACCCTCGGGATATTTGATGAACATCAAAGATGGCCAAGAAATTGAAGAGATAGACGAATATGAAATCCGTCTGGATAAGGCCCACCGAGGCGATAGAAGGTTTTTGGAAAGGGCCCTAGAGAGGGGCGAGATAGTGGATAATCTTGGAGAAGATAGTGGTGGCTACAACTTTAAAGTGCTATATTCGGCGCCTCCGAGTTTCTTTGTTGATTCCGGAGATGTAGTCCCCGATGGTTGGGGAGGAATGGATGACCCCGAAAGTGAAGAATTTGTGGGAACGGTCGATGAAGTCAAGGACCGGGCGGTCCCTCATAATGAACAGGAGAATCGAGAAGTCGATATGCGACTTACTAATCTGGAGACGCACATGCGTCATTTAACAACTATGGTAGCAGATTTATCGCAATTGACGACCAAAAGGAATACTATGGCGGTAGAAGAAAGCATGCAGATTCTGGAGATACGGCGGGCTATAGATACACAAAATCGAAAGATCGCTCTCTTGGAAGAGCAAGGGGACAATGTGTCGAAGAAAATGGATGAGTTGAAGGAACCGATTACGCCACTCACCCAAGCAAGAAATGTTCCGCCCCAAGGCGTGAACCCAAGAGTGGTCTTCCGCACGAAGTATAATGGCGCCTGGGTGTCCTCCGGCGCATATATCATACTATCTTCGCCAAATGGTTAGCCACCATGAAGATGACGAAACGCTGATCCGGAATTTCGGACATAGTTTAACGGGCCCCGCATTAGCATGGTTTCAATTAATTGACCTAGACTGGGTCCCGAGCTGGGAGGATTTATCGGAGCACTTCTTACGTCACTTTGAAGCTGGAATTAGGGGTTATTTCACTAAGGCCAATTTGCTGAATATCGGGAAAGGTGAAGACGAGAGTTTTGAACTCTTCGCTAGGAGATGGAAGAAGCACGTTGTGATGGTGCAACCGCCGCCGTCGGAGAGAGAAATCTTTGGAGTTAATCTTGAAGTCACTTCCGGCGGAATACTTTGACCGCATGTATGCGTACACTTACTCGTCGTTCCAACATATGGTGGAGATTGGTATGAGAATTGAGGGGATTATCCTAAGAGTCGAAGGGAAAGGCGAGAGGATCTGGATGAAGAAAATGCCGTCTTGGTAAGACCGGATCGAACATAACCCCGAAGATGTTCATGAGGACGAAATGATCGGGATGGTAGATACCCCGATTCGTTTCGTGATTGATTTGAACAAAGTTGATAACTGGGATTTGGAAGCTTCTAGTTCGGAACAACCGTCATCACCGGAAAAGATCATACCGGTGAAGATTAAGTTACCGCTTTGTGGAAGAGTACAACTCGAAGGCAAGTGCATTGGGATTATGGAACGGGCGAGATTGACGCCATAATGAGATCGGGAAGGTGTTATCCACCGAGAGAGGCGGATTCTGAAAAGAAAGACCCAACTGCGGAAGAGGTTGAGAAGTTGCAATCGGTAGTGAGGACCGGTGAATATGAGGTCGTTGACCAACTGCGGAAGATGCCCGCACTGATTTCCTTATTAGATCTCTTCAAAAATTCTGAAAAGCATAAGAATGCCCTCCCGAAGGTGCTGGATGAGGTGCATGTTCCGGAAACCATCAACGAAGTACGACTGGGGGACTTCGTAGGTGCTATCCTCTTAAAAGATCGGATATCTTTTTCGGATGAAGATTTCCCGAAAGAAGGGCGAGTCCACAACACAGCTCTCTACATCGCCGTGAGTTGTCATGGAAAGGAGGTTCCTCATGTTTCGATTGATAATGGCTCTGCTTTTAACCTATGTCCTCTGAGCACTTTGAGAAGCTTGGGGATCAATGAAGATTTTGTGAAAACATCCAAATCCACCATCCGGTCATTTGACTGAGTCTCCAAGAATGTGGTAGGAGAGATTGAGCTGGACATTGACATTGGACCGGTGACTTTCTCTATACCGTTCCAAGTCTTGGATATTCCTAGCGCCTTCACCTTGCTCCTAGGAAGACCATGGATTCATGTGTCCGGAGCGGTACCTTCCTCCCCGCATCAAAAGTTAAAATTTGTGGTCAAGGGTCGGTTGATCACCGTCTATGGCGAGACGGGACATCGGGCCGCTTTAAAAGGGATGATTCCATACATTGAACCCTCAAAGGAGGAGGAGCTGAGTTATCATACCTTCGACATTGTATCCGTCATGCACGTGTCACCGGATGCAAAGGTGGCTATACCGAGCTTTCGAGACTGCGACTATGGCGGGAAAAGTGCTACTCTCGAATGGATTTATTCCAGTCTTTGGATTAGGGAAACACGGTCGGGGAATCCTTAACCCTCCGAACTTGAGCTCAAATGACCACAAGGTTGGTCTGGGTTATAATGGAATAGCGAAGAATAATACGGGTCGAGGCCGAGGTCGAAACAAGTGTTATGGAGACCGTGGACGCCGTGGACACCAAGGTGGCCGTTTTATAGGTACCGATGCATGGAAGGCCAAAGGGAAGATGTTCCTAAACCCCTTATTTGAAGTGTTCTCTAAGGGAGGCAAATGGCTGGAAGATAAAGACATCACCGAAGATGCAGAGCCGGACTTATTCAACCCGTTCCTGGATAATCGGGTGAACGTGATAATTGAGTGGTTGGACGATGATTTCCCCACCCCCGAGTAAAAGGCTCTTTTTGAACTTTATCTTTTAATGCATTTTGATTACTGCATTTGCTTTAAAGCTTTTTGATGTTTTAGCACCCTTTGGGTCACATGTTGTGATCCAGGAAGTGCGATCTTGTATTGCTCTTAATTGCATCTATTAATGAAAATCATCAAAAATTTTATTACAGACATGTGGAGCAACGGATTGGTCCGATGATGACAATTGATTCTACCATGAAACTTGAGGCCCGATCCGCCATATGATCTTGGGTTTTAAATAATTTTTGAGAACCAAGATGTCCGGAAGATCGTGGACTAGTTCTCCTTTCTTTGTCTAAAAAAATTGGAATTTGAAAAATGTTTTCATGATAAAAATCATGCATCCTTCAATTTTATCATCTTTGAATACTAACCTTTCATGGTGCATTTCGGGCATGTCATCCCACCCATACATAACAGGTTAATATGTAACTCGGATCAGCTCGATGACTATGCATGCGAAGTTGATATAGACGAGGTTGATGTGAGCGATATCAAGAAAGAATGGGATTGTTTTGAAGAATCTAAGCCTCCTATTTCTGAAGAACCTATCACTATTAATTTGGGGATTCTGGTTGCATTAAGGAAGTGAAAATAGGATGGCACTTGTGCACAGCGAGATGTTTTAAGAATGATGGCATTGCTCAAAGAATATCAAGATATCTTCGCCTGGTCATATGCTGACATGCCGGGTCTAGATCGTGAAATTGTGGAGCATGCTCTGCCCACGGATCCTTCTTGCACACCAGTAAATCAATCGCCCGGAAGAATGAATCCCGAATCGCGAGATAAAATCAAGGAAGAGGTGATGAAGCTCCTTAAGGTTGGATTTATCGAGGCTGTCCCATATGCTGATTGGGTCGCCAACATCGTACCGGTTAAGAAAAAAGATGGGAGAATTAGAATATGCGTGGATTATCGGGACTTGAACAAAGCTAGTCCGAAAGATGATTTTCCCTTGCCGCACATTGATGTACTCGTCGACGAGTACCGCGGGCTTTGAATTATTCTCTTTTATGGATGGATTTTCAGGATATAATCGGATCAAGTGAAGGAAGAAGATAGGATCAAGACCTCATTCAATACGCAATGGGGAACTTTTCTGTTACAAGGTAATGCCATTTGGATATAAAAATGCGGGGGCAACATATCAAAGGGCTATGGTAACCCTTTTTCATGACATGATACATAAGGAAATTGAGGTCTATGTGGACGATATGATTGCCAAGTCCAAGCCTGGAGAAGACCATGTTAAAGTGCTGAAGAAGTTATTTGATCGATTGAGAAAGTATAAGCTCAAGTTGAATCCGGCAAAATGCGTATTTGGCGCAAGATCCGGAAAGCTGCTAGGATTCGTGGTGAGCAGCCGTGGTATTGAAATTGACCCTTCCAAGATTAAAGCCATATGGGAAATAGGAACTCCTTCCCTTTGTCAAGGAAGTAAGGGGTCTACTTGGGAAGATTGAATTATATATCCGGATTCATATCTCAACTATCAGAAACGGCGAAACCTTTCTTCAAGCTGTTAAAGAAAGGCGCAAAAGTAAAGTGGGATGCGGAATGCCAACAAGCATTTGAGAAGATCAAGGAATACCTGGTACAACCTCCAGTGTTGGTACCTCCTATCCATAACGTTCCTTTAACTCTATATCTGATAGTCAATGATGAATCCCTGGGAGCTTTACTTGCCCAAACTAACCGCAAGGATCGTAAAGAACGGGCCATATATTATTTGAGCAAAAAGTTCACAACATCCGAAGCCAAGTACCCAGCCGTGGAAAGGACTTGCGTAGCATTGGTCCGGGTCCTCCACGGATTGAGGCAGTATACGTTGCATTATCACATAGAGCTGGTCACTGAAAATGACCCTATCAAGTACCTTTTGGAGAAGCCAACGTTGCTAGGACAGATGGCTAAATGGCAGATACTGCTTTTCGAAGTCGATATCAAAACCTCTCCCCAAAAGTCTGTCAAGGGGAGAGCAATTGCTGACATGCTAGCTGAGAATCCTCCTAAGGATGTTTTAGAGCGAAACAAAGGAGGTCAAATTCTGAACATATCTGAAGACAAATGGATAATGTATTTCGACGGCGCAGTGAACCTCACTTGGATCAGGTCTTGGGGCGGTTCTGATATCCCCCGAAGATCAACATTATCCGGTTTCAGCCAAGTTGGTATTCCCCTGCACCAACAATATTTCTGAATATGAAGCCTGCATTCTTGGGTTACAATTGGCCATATCATTAAAGGTGAAGAAGCTACTGGTATATGGAGATTCCATGCTGATTATTTTACAAACTCAAGGAGAGTGGAAGACGAAGGATCCCAAGCTTATTCCTTATCATAAATACCTAGAAAATCGATCCAACACTTTGAAGAGATCACTTTCGAATATCCGCCAAGAACTCGGAATCACTTTGCTGATGCTCGGCCACATTATCAGCAATGTTACAAGTGCAAGATGGCCTTGAGATAGAACCGTTGAGAATTGACATCTTGGAGCAACCTGCATCTTGCATGGTCATTGAAGAAGAGCCTGATGAAGAACCGTGGTATCATGACCTTAAAAATTACCTACCGAAAGGCGAATTCCCACAAGACAGTAAACCAAAAGATAAAAAGTACATAAGCAAGATGGCATCTAAATTTTTCCTCAGCGGACGGATCCTATACAAGAGATCCTTTGACTCGGTCTTGCGAGGTGCGTGAATTCCAAAGAAGCAAATCTCATTATGAAAGAGATTCATGAAGGAGAATGCGGACCGCATATGAATGGCCACCTCCTCGCCAAGAAGATTATGAGGCTCGGGTATTATTGGATGACTATCGAGTCGGATTGTAACCACCATGTTAGATCCTGTCATCAATGTCGGGTATACGGCGACAGGATAAATGCGCCGCCAACCGAGCTACATCAAATGTCGGAACCATGGCCATTCTGCATGTGGGGAATTGATATGATTGGCCCTATCAACCCGAAGGCCTCCAACGGACATCGCTTTATTTTGGTGGCTATTGATTATTTCACCAAATGGATTGAAGCTAGCTCATATACCAATGTCACTGCGAATAGTGTGGCCAAATTCATCAAACGAGATATCATCTCAAGATATGGGATTCCAAGAGCCATCATTACGCACAATGGCTCCAATCTGAACAACAAGGTAGTCGATCACCTATTGGAGCAATTTAAGGTACGACACCTTAATTCTTCACCTTACCGCCCGCAAATGAATGGAGTCGTGGAAGCGGCAAACAAGAACATCAAGAAGATATTGGCCAAGACTGCTGAGAAGTATAGAGATTGGCACGAAAGATTGCCATATGCTTTTATGGCTTATCGAACTTCAATATGTACTTCAACTGGGGCAACTCCCTACTCTTTGGTATACGGTATGGAAGCAGTCCTACCGGTAGAGGTGGAAATCCCCTCTTTAAGGATTCTATCTCAAGTAGAGCTCACAGAAGAGGAGTGGAACCGGCAGAGACATGAACAGTTAAATTTGATTGATGAAAGGCGATTAAGGGCTATCTGTCATGGTCAGAGCTACCGGAAGAAAGTGGCCAGAGCTTTTAACAAGAAGGTCAAACCTAGAAATTTTGAAACAGGGATGCTAGTTGTGAAGAAAATGCTCCCAAATGCCCAACATCCAGGAGGCAAATTCGTGCCAAATTATGAAGGCCCTTACGTGATTCAGAAGTTCTTATCCGGAGGAGCTCTTATACTTGTAAACATGGATGGAGAAGAATTGGCAAGTCCGGTGAATTCGGATGCCGTGAAGAGATATTATCCTTGAAATAAAATTGAGCTTCAGAGCAATTGATGAGCAGATCTGAGTCACATAAGATTTTGCATTCGCATGACATTTGCATACATGCATTTGCATATGTCCGTATTTTGTAGGTAGACCGGGAATCATGAAGAACTCTGCAGAGCAATTGATCAAAACAGGGAGGTTATCTTTTGTTTTAGATTACAAATTTTGAACATCTTGAACCGATTGTTTCCTTTTGTTTTTACGAGAAACGGGAGTCAACATCCGAAGAAGACGGGAGGAAGTCGCTTCGGGATTTGAAATTTTGAATATCTTTGAACTGATTGATTCCTTCTGTTTTTACAGGAAACGGGAGTCAGCATCCGAAGGAGATGAGAAGAAATCACTTCGGGTTTTGAAATTTTGAATGTCTTGAACTGATTGTTTCCTTTTGTTTTTACAGGGGACAGAAGTCAATATTTGAAGAAGACAGGTTTGAGGTTCTCTTCTTTACAAAATATTTTCATACACTGTCATGCTTAAAAATTTAAAAATTTTAGATTTATAGAACCACAAGGCCCTTTCAAAGAAGCATTCCTTCCAAATTACAAAAACATCTTCTAAACATATCTTCTGATGAGAACATTTTGCAAACGATGAATTTTGATAAAGACGCCCTGAGTTTCTATAAGAAGGGCATGTTTTGAAAGCTTTTCAAGAGAATGATCCATCAGATGAAAAGAGGCAAACATTATCCTCAAACATGTCCCCGATACACTTGAGCGATGAGTGAGAGTGATAGAGCGAAAGAGCTTAATTTTGGGACGTAATTGGACGTCAATTTGATAAAATTGGACCACGAGACCCATGCCAATCGATTCATAATGTTCAAAAACCTTAGGGGTAGCCCAATTGTGTATAGAAAGTTCCCCAATTGGAAGTAATTTCAAAAATTGCAAAGTTGAAGGACTTAATTGCAACATTTTTAAGAATTTCTGTGCAATTCGTGCAATTCGCGCAATTGAGGGTGCAATTAATCAAATTGAAGTTCAAAGGGGCTGCAATTGAATGTCTAAACCTTAAATGTGCAAAAATTGCAAATAAAAAGACTCAATTGGTATTTTTTGTACAAATTCAACTCTAGGTATTGTGAAGAAACACCTAAAATTGAACTCAATTTTCAATTTTTCTTGAGGTCAATATTAAAAGGGAATTAAAAGAAAAATATTGGACATTTTTCTGTATTTTTGTGACCTCGAAAAGTATTTTTTTATGAATTTTCAAGTATTTTCCTATTTTCCGAAAATATTAAAAAAATGCGAAAAATATGAAAAATTATTTTTTGTTCCAAATTGGTTCCTTAAGCTTGGCCAAGGCTTCCAATGTTGATTTTTTAATTTTTTGATTTTTTGTGAATTTTTGGTGAATTTTGGAAAATAAAAATAAAAGAAAAATGATTAAAAATCGGGTGTCAACAGTTGCCCCTCTTTGAAAGTAGTCTCGATTAGAGGTTGCTTTCAAAGACAAGGTGACACCTGAATCCTTAATCGACTTCGCTAGGGAAAAATCTAAAGAAAATAAGTCTTGACATTCGATTGCTTTACCTCTGTCGTTAAAGCTCGGACTACGTGGGGAATTATTTCAGTTCATGCTCATTTATATGAAAGAGAGATAAGAAGAGAGACTTACCTGTGGCTCACCTGTATATGGTTTGAGACTTGTTGATCTGAGGTTGAAAGATTCAGTGTATGGAATTACCTTTGGATGAACGGCGAGATTTGCAATGGTCGGCGTTCGTCCGGTGTCGAGTGGTGATTTGAAGACTTAGGAGGGAGGTTCACCCTTGTAACAAAGGGGTTTCACCTATTCAAAATGGGTTTGACTATCCATTGGGGACTCAACATTTAAAAAAAAAAAAAAAAAGGTGCAGATCGGCTTTCATCTAGGAAGCTACTCACCGTCTGGAAGGGGAGGTTCACCCTTGTAACAAAGGGGTTTCACCTATTTAAAAGAGATTGGCTATCCTCCATGTGGGGACTCACCATCTAAAAAGCAGATCGGCTTTCGTCTCTCCAGCTACTCACCGTCTGGGGGGGAGGTTCACCCTTGTAACAAAGGGGTTTCACCTATTTAAAAGAGATTGGCTATCCTCCATGCGGGGACTCACCATCTAAAAAGCAGATCGGCTTTCGTCTCTCCGGCTACTCACCGTCTGAGGGGGAGGTTCACCCTTGTAACAAAGGGGTTTCACCTATTTAAAAGAGATTGGCTATCCTCCATGCGGGGACTCACCATCTAAAAAGCAGATCGGCTTTCGTCTCTCCAGCTACTCACCGTCCGAGAGGGTGCCATCCGAGGACCTAGGTTGACTAGTGTACCTACTGAGCTCAAACCCTATTTCAAATTTTCAAATAAGCAGATCGGCTTTCGTCTCTCCAGCTACTCACCGTCTGAGAGGGAGGTTCACCCTTGTAACAAAGGGGTTTCACCTATTTAAAAGAGATTGGCTATCCTCCATGCGGGGACTCACCATCTAAAAAGCGAGATCGGCTTTCGTCTCTCCGGCTACTCACCGTCCGAGAGGGTGCCATCGAGGACCTAGGTTGACTAGTGTACCTACAGAGCTTAAACCCTATTTCAAATTTTCAAATAAGCGAGATCGGTTTTCGTCTCTCCAGCTACTCACGTGCGAGAGGGTGCCATCGAGGACCTAGGTTAACTAGTGTACCTACGAAGCTCAAACCCTATTTCAAATTTTCAAATAAGCGGATCGATTTTCGTCTCTCCGGCTACTCACCGTCCGGAGAGGGTGCCATCGAGGACCTAGGTTGACTAGTGTACCTACGAGCTCAAACCCTATTTCAAATTTTCAAATAAGCGAGATCGGCTTTCGTCTCTCTCCGGCTACTCACCGTCGAGAGGGAGGTTCACCCTTGTAACAAAGGGGGTTTCACCTATTTAAAAGAGATTGGCTATCCTCCATGCGGGGACTCACCATCTAAAAAGCGGATCGGCTTTCGTCTCTCCAGCTACTCACCGTCCGAGAGGGTGCCATCTGAGGACCTAGGTTGACTAGTGTACCTACAGAGCTTAAACCCTATTTCAAATTTTCAAATAAGCAGATCGGTTTTCGTCTCTCCAGCTACTCACCGTCCGAGAGGGTGCCATCTGAGGACCTAGGTTAACTAGTGTACCTACAGAAGCTCAAACCCTATTTCAAATTTTCAAATAAGCGGATCGATTTTCGTCTCTCCAGCTACTCACCGTCTAAGAGGGTGCCATCTGAGGACCTAGGTTGACTAGTGTACCTACGGAGCTCAAACCCTATTTCAAATTTTCAAATAAGCAGATCGGCTTTCGTCTCTCCGGCTACTCACCGCTCGAGAGGGAGGTTCACCCTTGTAACAAAGGGGTTTCACCTATTTAAAAGAGATTGGCTATCCTCCATGCGGGGACTCACCATCTAAAAAGCAGATCGGCTTTCGTCTCTCCAGCTACTCACCGTCCGAGAGGGTGCCATTCGAGGACCTAGGTTGACTAGTGTACCTACGGAGCTTAAACCCTATTTCAAATTTTCAAATAAGCAGATCGGTTTTCGTCTCTCCAGCTACTCACCGTCCGAGAGGGTGCCATCTAAGGACCTAGGTTGACTAGTGTACCTACAGAAGCTCAAACCCTATTTCAAATTTTCAAATAAGCGGATCGATTTTCGTCTCTCCAAGCTACTCACCGTCCGAGAGGGTGCCATCCGAGGACCTAGGTTGACTAGTGTACCTACGAGCTCAAACCCTATTTCAAATTTTCAAATAAGCGGATCGACTTTCGTCTCTCCAGCTACTCACCGTCCGAGAGGGTGCCATCGAGGACCTAGGTTGACTAGTGTACCCTACGAGCTCAAACCCTATTTCAAATTTTCAAATAAGCGAGATCGGCTTTCGTCTCTCCAGCTACTCACCGTCCGAGAGGGTGCCATCCGAGGAGCTAGGTTGACTAGTGTACCTACAGAGCTCAAACCCTATTTCAAATTTTCAAATAAGCAGATCGGTTTTCGTCTCTCCAGCTACTCACCGTCTAAGAGGGTGCCATCTGAGGACCTAGGTTAACTAGTGTACCTACGGAGCTCAAACCCTATTTCAAATTTTCAAAGTTGAGAATGCGAGGAGCTGGGGATGCCAAAAGACCTGCAGAGAATCCAAGTTAATCAAATTTTAAAATGCAACTTTTCCGAGGATTTGGGGTCACCGGGGAACCTCGAGAAAGTTCAATCAAATTTCATTAGAATGACAATTTTAAGTTCTTGGGAGAAATTTAAGAATTCCAGACAAATTTTCAAAAATATTTGTGAAGGAAATGTATCCAATCACAAGTTCACATTTTCACTGGGGATGGATTTTGAATGACGACATCCTGAGTGTTCCACAAAAAGGTTGTTTTAAAAGTTTTTCAAAAGGGTTTTCCTTCATCCAAGAGGGCTTCTCACCATTTGGGAAGGTTTTTCTTGAAATTCAAATCTGCTCACGGAAAACCTAACCTTGAGGTTTCGGGATCATTCGAGATGCATACAATCTGACTAATCGGAGAAGGCATTTTAAAGGGACCGTAATCCAGGCCAGGTCAAAGGCTCATCAAAGGATATTTATTTTGAGGCTTAGAAATGAATTTTGATATGAAATAGCTTCTTCGGGTCTACAAGTCAAGAACCCCGAAGTCATGATAAGACAGGATTGTACTTACCTCTTTAAGCGGTAGCTTCCTGTATGATTTCTTGCATCAACCTCGAAACACCTCTTAGATCGGAAAAGTTTTGGTGACGGGTTGTATCTTGGTTTAAGGTGGGCTATTTAAGAATGGCCATATTTTCAAAAGAGGGGTGAACTTTGGTGATCACCTTGATATTTTTCCAGCATTCATTTGCTTTTGCAATCAATTCACGACCATTTTTTCTTCAATTGACTTTGAGGATTTTCATCTTTTCATCTGGATGATTTTTCCTCAGGATTTTCCCCTTTTCGGGGTGTTCTTTTCGTGGGCTTTGGCCTTGCTTTTACCAGGCACTTTGCTTTTTCAGCCCTTTCATTTCTCGTCATTTTTTGCATTGGCTGGTTCTTTTGAGACCAGTATCAAAAATTCTTCTGATCATGCTTTTTGACTCATTGCTGGTTATTCCTTTGTTTGCCCCGGTGTGGGGAGGTGATCACCAACAAGGGTTTAGAAATGAATATTCAAAGGCTCAAATTGGCTTTTCAAAGGGTAAGTGTTTGGGATATAGAAATGAAGTGCTTTTCTTCACTTTGAGGTGTTCCAAGTCTCCGCTAGAAATCACCTGAAGCTATCACAAAAAAATTGATGCGAGTCAGTACAATAAAGTCTTACTTGACCTTTTCTCCAAGGAATCATCCACCGAACTTCCAAATATGCCCCCGGTGTGGTGTGGTTCTTGACGGGGTTATATTCATAAAATTCTCCCTTTTTGGCTCAGATTGGTTATCAAGGGATATAAATGTGTGTGGATGATTTTGAAATGGAAATGCCTTTCATCATTTCAGTCCACGTAATCACCACGAATGATCCCTACGTCCCAAAATTAAGCTCTTTCGCTCTATCACTCTCACTCATCGCTCAAGTGTATCGGGGACATGTTTGAGGATAATGCTTGCCTCTTTTCATATGAAGGATCATTCTTTTGAAAAACTTTCAAAGCATGCCCTTTTATAGAAACTCGGGGCGTTTTCATCAAAATTCATCACTTGCAAAATGTTCTTATCAAAAGATATGTTCGGAAGATGTTTTTGTAATTTGGAAGGGATGCTTCTTTGAAAGGGCTTTGTAGCTTCACGAATCCAAAATTTTTTAAATTTTTTAAGCATGACAGTGTATGAAAATACTTTGTAAAGAAGAGAACCTCAAACCTGTCTTCTTCAAATATTGACTTCTGTCCCCTGTAAAAACAAAAGGGAAACAATCAGTTCAAGACATTTAAAATTTTAAGTTCCGAAGCGATTTCTTCTTGTCTCCTTCGGATGTTGACTCCCGTTTCCTGTAAAAACCAAAGGAAACAAATCAGTTCAAAGATATACGAAATTTTCAAATCCCGGAGCGACTCCTTTCTACCTCCTTCGGATGTCGACTCCCGTTTCCTGTAAAAACAAAAGGAAACAAATCAGTTAAAGATATTCAAAATTTGTAATCCAAAATACCGGGTAACTTCCCTGTCTTGATCGGTTGCTCTGCAAAGTTCTTCATGATTCCCGGTCCACCTACAAAATACGGACATATGCAAATGCGTGTATGCAAATGTCATGCGAATGCAAAATCTTATGTGACTCGGATCTGCTCATCAATTGCTCTGAAGCTCAATTTTATTTCAAGGATAATATCTCTTCACGGCATCCGAATTCATTGGACTTGCCAATTCTTCTCCATCCATGTTTACAAGTATAAGAGCTCCTCCGGATAAGACCTTTTGAATCATGTAAGGGCCTTCATAATTTGGCATGAATTTGCCTCCTGGATGTTGGGCATTTGGGAGCATTTTCTTCACAACTAGCATCCCTGTTTCAAAATTTCTAGGTTTAACCATCTTGTTAAAAGCTCTGGCCACTTTCTTTCGGTAGCTCTGACCATGATAGATAGCCCTTAATCGCCTTTCATCAATCAAATTTAACTGTTCATGTCTCTGCCGGTTGCACTCCTCTTACGTGAGCTCTACCGAGATAGAATCCTTAAAGAGGGAATTTCCACCTCTCTTGGTAGGATTGCTTCCATACCGTATACCAAAGAGTAGGGAGTTGCCCCGGTTGAAGTACGTCTTGAAGTTCGATAAGCCATAAGAGCATATGGCAATCTTTCGTGCCAATCTCTATACTTCTCAGCAGTCTTGGCCAATATCTTCTTGATGTTCTTGTTTGCCGCTTCCTGACTCCATTCATTTGCGGGCGGTAAGGTGAAGAATTAAGGTGTCGTACCTTAAATTGCTCCAATAGGTGATCGACTACCTTGTTGTTCGGATTGGAGCCATTGTCTGTAATGATGGCTCTTGGAATCTCATATCTTGAGATGATATCTCGCTTGATGAATTTGGCCACACTATTCGCAGTGACATTGGTATATGAGCTAGCTTCAATCCATTTGGTGAAATAATCAATAGCCACCAAAATAAAGCGATGTCCGTTGGAGGCCTTCGGGTTGATAGGGCCAATCATATCAATTCCCCACATGCAGAATGGCCATGGTTCTGACATTTGATGTAGCTCGGTTGGCGGCGCATTTATCCTGTCGCCGTATACCTGACATTGATGACGGGATCTAACATGCTGGTTACAATCCGATTCGATAGTCTTCTTGGCGAGGAGGTGGCCATTCATATGCGGTCCGCATTCTCCTTCATGAATCTCTTTCATAATGAGATTTGCTTCTTTGGAATTCACGCACCTCGGTAAGACTGAGTCAAAGGATCTCTTGTATAGGATCTGTCCGCCGAGGAAAAATTTAGATGCCATCTTGCTTATGTACTTTTTATCTTCTCGGTTGATATGTCTTGTGGGAATTCGCCTTTTCGGTAGGTAATTTTTAAGGTCATGATACCACGGTTCTTCATCGGGCTCTTCTTCAATGACCATGCGGTATGCGGAGTTGCTCCAAGATGTCAATTCTCAACGGTTCTATCTCAAGGCCATCTTGCACTTGTAACATTGCGATAATGTGGCCAGAGCATCAGCAAAGTGATTCGAGTTCTTGGCGGATATTCGAAAGTGATCTCTTCAAAGTGTTGGATCGGATTTTCTAGGTATTTATGATAAGGAATAAGCTTGGGATCCTTCGTCTTCCACTCTCCTTGAGTTTGTAAAATAATCAGCATGGAATCTCCATATACAAGTAGCTTCTTCACCTTTAATGATATGGCCAATTGTAACCCAAGAATGCGGGCTTCATATTCGAAATATTGTTGGTGCGGGGAATACCAACTTGGCTGAAACCGGATAATGTTGATCTTCGGGGGATATCGGAAACCGCTCCATGACTCGATCCAGTGAGGTTCACTGCGCCGTCGAAATACATTGTCCATTTGTCTTGAGATATGTTCAGAATTTGACCTCCTTTGTTTCGCTCTAAAACATCCTTAGGAGGATTCTCGGCTAGCATGTCAGCAATTGCTCTTCCCTTGACGGACTTTTGGGGAGAGGTTTTGATATCGAACTCGAAAGCAAGTATTTGCCATTTAGCCATCTTTCCTAGCAACATTGGCTTCTCCAAAAGGTACTTGATAGGGTCATTTTCGGTGACCAGCTCTATATGATAATGCGGTGTATACTGCCTCAATCAATGGAGGACCCAAACCAATGCTACGCAAGTCCTTTCCACTTTTGGGTATTTGACTTCAGATTGTCGCGACCCTCTCCGTCGGTCCGGATCGTTTAGGTTCCGGCGGGGGCGAGTAGGGTTAACGAGCCGATCCCCCCTTTTATATATATTATATTTTATGGGATCGCGGGTCTCTCCCAAGACCCATTACTCGAATCGCGATGTCGGGTAAAATTTTTCAAATATCGAAATTGACCTTGCGTGGTCGGGTGGCATGTGCGATGTGTACATGCAATTTTGGAGTCGCCACCGATCGATTTATTGGAAGGTACGATCGGAAAACCTTACCGAGCGGTTGGGAGAAACCGTTCGGTTCCGCGAAAACCGGAGATTTTGGGTCCGGGGACTTGGTTACGCCAAATTTCATATTCAACGCCCTTTCGGTTACCGATGTCGATTGTTTTTCTAACCTAAGATTTCATGCAGATGTAATATCGGGTGAGGTAGGCCCTAACAATTCTAAGTTTTCACGCAGATGGGAATTTTCTATCCTAATCAATCACAATCGGAAAAATTAATGCGCAATCAAAATCAATACAATCGATCAAATCAATCAAACAAGGTTCGATATGTCTAAAATGGCCCTATCGGCCCATACAAAAATCAAAAATTGGGTGTCCGGGTGATTTGGTAAAAATTTGGGGCGGAAGGCCCGGAAGGGTAGAATGGTCATTTTTGGGAGTTAGGGACCCGAAAATCACAAAATTAGGGTCGGGCCAGTTGAATGTGGCCATTTTCCATTTTTTGTGATTTTATGGAATTTTTCTAATTTTTTCTAATTTTTTGGAATTTTCATTTATTTTTCAAAAATATTGGGAATTTTCCGGATCGAAATTAATCGACCCTCGAAGTCTAAAAAATTTTCGATCCAGATTTTATGAGTCCCGAATCGATCTAGGAATTTTTAGAAATTTTTTGTGAAAATCCGGGAATTTTTATGAATTTTCTAAGTATTTTTACAATTTTTTTTTTGGATTTTTGGAAATTTCTTTTTTATTTTTTTATTATTTTTTTATTATTAAACCGGACCGGGTCAACCCGATCAACGACCGGTCAACCCGGTCCGACCGCCTCGGACTCACTCTAACCCTATACGGTACCGTATATATACTATCCTATTTATTTTTTGTATATTTTTGATTTTCTAAATCTGTTTCCTAATATTCAGAAATCTAAGAAATAAATGGACGGCTGAGATCAATCCTAGAATCAATCTCGGCCGCCGACTCAATCCGACTAAAACGACGCCGCATCTTAATGCTGAACGAACGGCCGCGATTAAATGCTCTAACTCGATCTCGGCCGTCAATCCTATCTAGACCAAAACGACGACACTTCTGCATCGTTCATTAAAACGACGTCGCCTATCTAAACGAACGAACGATCGGGATTCAAAGACCGGATCTAATCTGGGACGTTGAAACTCCCGAACCACGTAACGACGCCGCTTCCGGCCTTATTCACAAAACAGCGCCGCATCACTTAAAGTCTCGAACGGTCACGATCTAACCTAGATTCAATCCCGGCCGTTCGTTCCTAATCTACCCTAAACGACGACGTATCCCCTACACTAAACGGCGCCGTTTTACTATTTTCTAATTTCTATCTAATATATCTAATATTCGAAAATAAGAAAATACTAATCTAACGGCCCCGAATCAAATACGCCAATTTTTCTAACCGTCGGATCAAAGCCGACTCAGCCTATTCGCGCCAACGACTAGGCCGAGTCGGCGATGACTTGGACCAATCACCAAATGCCACCTAAGACGTTTGACCTGTTGACTATGCCACGTCATTTGTCTTCTTCCTCTCGACGACACCTAAACGGACGGCCAGAAATGTTCCGGCGAGATCCAACGGCGAGATCTCGCCGGAATGACACCAAACCAACTCGACTCGACTCGTCTTAAACCCTAGATCAACATATCTCGGAATCAAGCATTTTCATCCACAAAATCACGACCAATCAAGCTTTCACGGTATCAATATCACGAAGTTCAATCGAGCAACACAGAGCATATTAGTTCGATTCCTTCACATAGAAGTTCGAAAAGGAGTATAGAAAGCTTACCTCGAGCTCAGATTGAGCTCGCAAGGATTAGGATTTGCTGGCCAAAGCTTGACCGGACCGGCGCGGGTTGGAGGTTTGACTCGAACGATTTGGACAAAATCAATGCCAGAGCAAGTTGCGACGGTGATTAGTGAGGTTCAAGAAGTAAAAGGCACACAACAATTTCAAAGAACATGCTCGAGAACGTATGATGCCATAATCGCACAGTGTCAAGCTCGCGAAGTGAACTCACCACTTTTGGAGGTTTCGGGCCAAGTGAGCTATCACGATCGTCTTCTGGAAGTTCGGGCAAGCTTCCGGCGGTGGTCCGACGGCTCGATTTGGTCTGTATCGCACCTACGAAGCTCTCACGGTCAAACTCAAATCCTCGATCGCACGGGCGAGAGGATGAGCTCTCTCTCCCTTTCTCTCTCTCTCTCTAGCTTTCTGTGTATCTTGCGAACGGAATGAGCCTCCTTTCTTCTAGAATCCTCTTCAGCCTTATATATTGGTTTTTGAAATCGCGCGCGCATTTGAGCTTGAGTCGGTGATGCTTCGCACGTGGTAATCTCACGCGTTTTGGTCGCCGGACGGTGACGGAATCGGTTGTGATTCCGTCAACGTCCGTTAGACCCTTAATCGAACTCAAACAAGCATGAATTTGTCACGGTTTGAGAAACGTTGACTTTTCGGACGCCGGCGCCTTTGACCATCGATTCCGGCCGTCTCCGGCGAGCATTGGCTTCGCCGCCGGTGAGGATTGACGCTTCTCAACTTGAAGAATAAAAGCCCTCAACCAATTAGTTCAATTAGGCACGAATTGGTCCTCAATTTGACCATTGAAACTCGGCGCTCAAACCTGCAAATGGCTTGTGTTCGTGGGGGAGACGACATTGTTTGGACCGGTCCGACCGGTGGTCGGACCGGTCCGAACCGGTTCAGGCAGTGTCCTTTGCAAAATTTTCAAAATTAGTTGAAATTGAGTGGGGTTTTTTGCAATTAAACTTCAAAATTAGATTCGGGGGCCTGAATTCTGTCTAGGAATGTGTTTTTGCCCAAAAGTTCATGTCAATTTGCATAAAAACCCCAAATTTTTCTATTTGCCCAAACTGGGGAAAATTTCAATTGGATGTGTAATTGATCAAATTGGACCATGAGACCCATTCCAGTTGATTTAGAATACATGAAAACAGAGGGGACCAGTCCAATTTTGCCACGAAAGTCCCTCAATTAAGATTAATTTCAAAAATTGGCAAGTTGAGGGACTTAATTGCAAATAATTTGGGGATTTTGCCTAATTAGTGCAATTCATGCAATTGAGGGTGCAATTGATCAAATTGAAGTTCAAAGGGACTGCAATTGAATGTCTAGACCTAAAATGTGCAAAATTTGCAAATAAAAAGACTCAATTGGTATTTTTTGTGCAAATTCAACCTTAGGCATTATGAAGAAACACCTAAAATTGAACTTAATTTTCAATTTTTCTTGAGGTAAATAAGGAAAGGGAATTAAAAGAGAAATATTGAACATTTTTCTGTATTTTTGCGACCTCGAAAAGTATTTTTTATGAATTTTTCAAGTATTTTCCTATTTTCCGAAAATATTAAAAAAATGTGAAAAATATGAAAAATTATTTTTTGTTCCAAATTGGTTCCTTATGCTTGGCCAAGGCTTCCAATGTTGATTTTTCAATTTTTATTTTTTTGTGAATTTTTAATGAATTTTGGAAAATAAAACTAAAGAAAACCGACTAAAAATTCGGGTGTCAACATTTGCCCCTCTTTGAAAGTAATCTCGGTTAGAGGTTGCTTTCAAAGACAAGGTGACACCTGGATCTTTTGTCGACTCTGCTGGGGAAAAATCTAAAGAAAATAAGTCTTGACATCAAATTGCTTTACCTTTGCGGTTTAAGCTCTAACTCCGTGGGGAATTATTTCCAATTTATGCTCATTTCATGTGAAAGAGAGATGAGAAGAGAGAGAGACTTACCTTTAGCTCACCTGTCTATGGTTTGAGATTTGTTGATCTGAGATTGAAAAATTGAATGCATGGAATTACCTGTGGACGGTTTGGCGCGATTTTGCAATGGTCGGCGTCCGTCCGGTGTCGAGTGGTGATTTGAAGATTTGGAAGGAAGGTTCACCCTTGTAACAAAGGGGTTTCACCTATTTAAAATGGGTTTGACTATCCACTAGGGATTCATCATTTAAAAAGGGGGGCAGATCGGCTTTCGTCTATGCAGCTACTCACCGTCTGAAAGGGGAGGTTCACCCTTGTAACAAAGGGGTTTCACCTATTTAAAAGAGATTGGCTATCCTCCATGCGGGGACTCACCATCTAAAAAGCAGATCGGCTTTCGTCTCTCCAGCTACTAACCGTCGAGGGGGAGGTTCACCCTTGTAACAAAGGGGTTTCACCTATTTAAAAGAGATTGGCTATCCTCCATGCGGGGACTCACCATCTAAAAAAGCGAGATCGGCTTTCGTCTCTCCAGCTACTAACCGTCGAGGGGGAGGTTCACCCTTGTAACAAAGGGGTTTCACCTATTTAAAAGAGATTGGCTATCCTCCATGCGGGGACTCACCATCTAAAAAGCAGATCGGTTTTCGTCTCTCCAACTACTAACCGTCGAGGGGGGTTCACCCTTGTAACAAAGGGGTTTCACCTATTTAAAAGAGATTGGCTATCCTCCATGCGGGGACTCACCATCTAAAAAGCAGATCGGCTTTCGTCTCTCCAGCTACTAACCGTCGAGGGGGGAGGTTCACCCTTGTAACAAAGGGGTTTCACCTATTTAAAAGAGATTGGCTATCCTCCATGCGGGGACTCACCATCTAAAAAGCAGATCGGCTTTCGTCTCTCCAGCTACTAACCGTCTGAGGGGGGAGGTTCACCCTTGTAACAAAGGGGTTTCACCTATTTAAAAGAGATTGGCTATCCTCCATGCGGGGACTCACCATCTAAAAAGCGGATCGACTTTCGTCTCTCCAGCTACTAACCGTCGAGGGGGGAGGTTCACCCTTGTAACAAAGGGGTTTCACCTATTTAAAAGAGATTGGCTATCCTCCATGCGGGGACTCACCATCTAAAAAGCAGATCGGTTTTCGTCTCTCCAGCTACTAACCGTCCGAGAGGGTGCCATCTGAGGACCTAGGTTGACTAGTGTACCTACAGAGCTCAAACCCTATTTCAAATTTTCAAATAAGCAGATCGGTTTTCGTCTCTCCAGCTACTAACCGTCCGAGAGGGTGCCATCTGAGGACCTAGGTTGACTAGTGTACCCTCAGAGCTCAAACCCTATTTCAAATTTTCAAATAAGCAGATCGGTTTTCGTCTCTCCAGCTACTAACCGTCCGAGAGGGTGCCATCCGAGGACCTAGGTTGACTAGTGTACCTACTGAGCTCAAACCCTATTTCAAATTTTCAAAGTTGAGAATCCGAGGACACGGGGATGCCAAAAGACCTGCAGAGAATCCAAGTTAATCAAATTTTAAAATGCAACTTTTCCGAGAATTTGGGATCACCGGGGAACCTGCAGAAAGTTGAGTCAAATATCATTAGAATGACAATTTTAAATTCGGGGAGAAACTTAAGAATTCCAGACAAGTTTTCAAAGTGTATTTGCGAAAGAAATGTATCCAATCACAATTTCAAATTTTTTGCGAGGATGGATTAAGAATGACACATCCCGAGTGTTCTACAAAAAGGTTGTCTTAAAATTTTTCCAAAAGGGTTTTCCTTCATCCAAGAGGGCTTCTCACCATTTTGGAAAGGCTTTTCTTAAAATTCGAATCGCTCCGGAAAACCTAACCTTGAGGTTTCGGGATCATTCGAGATGCATACAATCCGACTAATCAGAGAAGGCATTTTAAAAGGGACCGTAATTCAGGCCAGGTCAAAGGCTTATCAAAGGATATTCATTTTGAGGTTTAGAAATGAATTTTGATCGAAATAGCTTCTTCGAGTCTACAAGTCAAGAACCCCGAAGAACCGATAAGACAGATTGTACTTACCTCTTTAAGCGGTAGCTTCCTGTGTGATCTCTCGCATCAACCCGAAACACCTCTTAGATCAGAAAAGTCTTGGTAATAGGTTGTATCTTGGCTTAAGGTGGGCTCTTTAAGAATGGCCATATTTTCAAAAGAGGGGTGAACTTTGGTGATCACCTTAACATTCTTCCAAGCATGCGTTTGCTTTTGCAATAGATTCATAATCGTTCTTTCTTCAATGATTTTGAGGATTTTCCTCTTTTCATCTTGATGATTTTTTTAGAATTTGCCCCTTTTCGGGATGCTCTTTTCATGGGCTTTGGCCTTGCTTTTACCAGGCACTTTGCTTTTTCTAGCCCTTTCATTCTTCATCATTTTTGCAATGACCGGCTCTTTTGAGACCAGTATCAAGAATTTTTCCAAATTATGCATTTTGACTTATTGCCGGTAATTCCTTTGCTTGCCCCAGTATGGGGAGGTGATCACCAACAAGGGTTTAGAAATGAATATTCAAAGGCTCAAATTGGCTTTTCAAAGGGTAAGTGTTTGGGATATAGAAATGAAGTGCTTTTCTTCACTTTGAGGTGTTCCGAGTCTTCGCTAGAAATCACCTGAAGCTATCACAAAAAGATTGATGCAGGTTAGCACAATAAAGTCTTACCCGATCTTTTCTCCAAGGAATCATCCAATGAACCCCCAAACATGCCCCGGTGTGGGGTGGTTCTTGACAGGGTTATATTCATAAAATTCCCCCTTTTGGCTCCGATTGGTTATCAAGGGATATAAATGTGTATGGATAATTTTGAAATGGAAATGCCTTTCATCATTTCAATCCATGTAATCACCGCGAATGATCCCTACGTCCCAAAATTAAGCTCTTTCGCTCCATCACTCTCACTCATCACTCAAGTGTATCGGGGACGTGTTTGAGGACAATGCTTGCCTCTTCTCATTTGAAGGATCATTCTTTTGAAAAGCTTTCAAAGCATGCCCTTTTATAGAAACTCGGGGTATTTCATCAAAAATTCATCATTCGCAAAAATCTTCATTGAGAGGGTATTCAAAAGACGTTTCGAAATTTGAAAGGAATGTTTCTTTGAAAAAGCTCGTTGCTTTGCAAATTCAAATTTTTCTTAATTTCAAGCACGACGGTGTATGAAAATACTTTGTAAAGGAGGAGAACCTCAAACCTGTCTTCTTCAAATATTGACTTCGTCCCTGTAAAAACAAAAGGAAACAATCGGTTCAAGATATTTAAAAATTTCAAATCCCGGAGCGACTCCTTTCTACCTCCTTCGGATGTCGACTCCCGTTTCCTGTAAAAATAAAAGGAAACAAATCAGTTAAAAATATTCAAAATTTCAATTCCCGGAGCGACTCCTTTCTACCTCCTTCGGATGTCGACTCCCGTTTCCCTGTAAAGAACAAAAGGAAACAATCGACCCAAGATATTCAAAATCCGTGATCCAAAGTACAGATAACTTCCCTTTTGATCAATTGCTATGCAAAGTTCTTCATGATTCCCAATTCACCTGCAAAAATACGAATATATGCAAATGCATGTATGCAAATGTCATGCGAATGCAAAATTTTCATGTGACTCGGATCTGCTCATCAACCGCTCCGAAGCTCAATTTTATTTCAAGGATAATATCTCTTCACGGCGTCGCATTTCTTGGACTTGTCAAATCTTCTCCGTCCATGTTTACAAGTATAAGAGCTCCCCCGGATAAGACTTTCTGAATCACGTAGGGGCCTTCATAATTTGGCATAAATTTGCCTCCTGGGTGTTGTGCATTTGGAAGCATTTTCTTCACAACTAGCATCCCCGCTTCAAAATTTCTGGGCTTAACCTTCTTGTTAAAAGCTCTGGCCACCTTCTTCGGTAGCTTTGACTATGACAGATTGCCCTTAATCGCCTTTCATCAATCAAATTCAATTGTTCGTGTCTCTGCCGGTCCCACTCATCCTCTGTGAGTTCTATTTGAGACAGGATCCTTAAAGAGGGGATTTCCACCTCTACCGGTAGGACTGCTTCCATACCGTATACCAAAAAATAGGGAGTTGCCCCGGTTGAAGTACGAATGGAAGTTCGGTAGGCCATGAGAGCATACGGCAATCTTTCATGCCAATCTCTATATTTCTCAGCGAGTTTTGGCCAATATCTTCTTGATGTTCTTGTTTGCCGCTTCCACGACTCCGTTCATTTGTGGGCGGTAAGGTGAAGAATTAAGGTGTCGTACCTTAAATTGTTCCAATAGTTGATCGACAACCTTGTTATTCAGATTAGAGCCATTGTCCGTAATGATGGCTCTTGGCATTCCATATCTTGAGATGATATCTCGCTTGATAAACTTAGCCACACTATTCGCGGTGACATTGGCATATGAGCTGGCTTCAATCCATTTAGTGAAGTAGTCAATAGCCACCAAAATAAAGCGATGTCCGTTTGAGGCCTTTGGGTTGATAGGGCCAATCATATCAATTCCCCACATGCGGAATGGCCATGGCTCGACATTTGATGTAGCTCGGTTGGCGGCGCATTTATCCTGTCGCCGTATACCGGCATTGATGATAGGATCTAACATGCTTGGTTGCAATCCGACTCGATAGTCAACCGATAATACCCGAGTCTCATGATCTTCTTGGCGAGGAGGTGGCCATTCATATGCGGTCCACATTCCCCTTCATGAATCTCTTTCATAATGAGATTTGCTTCTTTGGAATTCACGCACCTCAGCGGGACCGAGTCAAAGGATCTCTTGTATAGGATCTGTCCGTGAGGAAAAATTTAGATGCCATCTTACTTATGTACTTTTTATCTTCGGTCGAGCGTTCTGCGGGAACTCGCCCTTCGATAAGTAATTCTTGATGTCATGATACCACGGTTCTTCGTCGGGTTCTTCTTCAATGACCATGCGGTATGCGAGGTTGCTCTAAAATATCAATCCTTAATGGCTCTATCTCAAGACCATTTTGCACTTGTAACATGGCTGATAATGTGGCCAAAGCATCAGCAAAATGGTTCGAGTTCTCGGCGGATATTCAAAAGTGATCTCCTCAAAATGTTGGATCATCTCCTCGAGGTACTTATGATAAGGAATAAGCTTGGGATCCTTTGTCTTCCACTCCCCTTGAGTTTGTAGAATGATTAGCATGGAATCTCCATATACCAAGTAGCTTCTTTACCTTTAGTGAGATGGCCAATTGTAATCCTAGTATACGAGGCTTCATATTCGAAATGTTGTTGGTGCGGGGGAATACCAACTTGGCTGAAACTGGATAATGTTGATCTTCGGGGGATATTAGAAGCGCCTTGGTGCTCGATCCAGTGAGGTTCACCGCACCGTCAAAGTACATTGTCCATTTGTCTTCGATATATTCAGGATTTGACCTTCTTTGTTTCGCTCTAAAACATCCTTAGGAGGATTCTCGGCTAGCATGTCGGCAATTGCTCTTCCCTTGACGGACTTACGGGGAGAGGTTTTGATATCAAACTACGAAAGCAGTATTTACCATTTAGCCATCTTTCCCAACAATGTTGGCTTCTCCAAAAGGTACTTGATAGGGTCATTTTCGGTGACCGAGTTCTATATGATAATGCAGGTGTATCTTGCCTCAATCTGTGGAGGACCCAAACCAATGCTACGCAAGTCCTTTCCAGTCTTTGGGTATTTGACTTGAGATGTTGTGAACTTTTTGCTCAAATAATATATGGCTCGCTCTTTGCGATCCTTGGGGTTAGTTTGGGCAAGTAAAGCCCCCAAGGATTCATCATTAACCGTCGGATATAGAGTTAAAGGAACGTTAGAGATAGGAGGTACCAACACCGGAGGTTGTACCGGGTATTCTTTGATCTTCTCAAATGCTTGTTGGCATTCCGCATCCCATTTCACCTTTGCACCTTTCTTTAGCAACTTGAAGAAGGGTTTCGCCGTTTCGACGGTTGGGATATGAATCTGGATATATAATTCAACCTTCCCAGTAGACCCCTTACTTCCTTAATGTGGAAGGAGTTCCTATTTCCCATATGGCTTTAATCTTGGAAGGGTCAATTTCAATACCACGATTGCTCACCACAAATCCTAGCAGCTTTCCGGATCTTGCGCCAAATACGCATTTCGCAGGATTCAACTTGAGCTTATACTTTCTTAATCGATCAAATAACTTCTTCAGCACTTTAACATGGTCTTCTCTCAGGTCCGGACTTGGCAATCATATCATCCACATAGACCTCAATCTCCTTATGTATCATGTCATGAAAAAGGGTCACCATAGCCCTCGATATGTTGCACCTGCATTTTTCAATCCGAAGGGCATTACCTTGTAGCGAAAGTTCCCCATTGTGTAGTGAATGAGGTCTTGATCTTATCTTCTTCCTTCAACATAATCGATTATATCCCGAGAATCCATCCATAAAGGAGAACAATTCAAAACCCGCGATGCGTCGACGAGCACATCAATGTGCAGTAGGGGAAAATCATCCTTGGGACTAGCTTTGTTCAAGTCCCGATAATCCACGCATATTCTAATTCTCCCATCCTTCTTCTTAATCGGTACGATGTTGGCGACCCAATCAGCATATGGGACAGCCTCGATAAATCCAACTTTAAGGAGCTTCATGACCTCTTCCTTGATCTTATCCGCTAGTTCGGGATTCATCCTTCGGGTGATTGATTTCTTGGTGTGCAAGAAGGATTGGTGGGCGAGCATGCTCCACAATTTCACGATCTAGCCCCGGCATGTCAAGCATATGACCAAGGCGAAAATATCTTGATATTCCTTGAGTAACGCCGTCATCCTTAAAACATCTGCTGCGGACAAGTGTCCTCCTATTTTCACTTCCTTGACGCAATCGGAATCTCCCAGTTAATAGTGATGGGTTCTTCGGAAATAGGGGGTTTACATTCTTCAAAACAATCCCATTCTTTCTTGATATCGCTCACATCCACCTCGTCTATATCAACTTCGCATGCATAGTCATCGAGCTGATCCGAGTCACATATTAACTGTTATGTATGGGTGGGATGACATGCCCGAAATGCACCATGAAAGGTTAGTATTCAAAGACGATAAAATTAAAGGATGCATGATTTCTATCATGAAAACATTTTTCAAATTTCAATTTTCTTAGACAAGGAAAGGAGAACTAGTCCACGATCTTCCGGACATCCTGGTTCTCAAAAGTTATTTAAAACTCAAGATCATATGGTGGATCAGGCCTCAAGTTTCATGGTAGAATCAATTGTCATCATCGGACCAATCCGTTGCTCCACATGTACGTAATCAAATTTGAAATGTTTTTCATTAATAGATGCAACTAAGAACAATACAGTCTTGCACTTCCTGGATCACAGCATGTGACCCAAAGGGTGCTAAAACATCAAAAAGCTTTAAAGCAAATGCAGTAATCAAAATGCATTAAAAGATAAAGTTCGGAAAGAGCCTTTTACTCGGGGGTGGGGAAATCATCGTCCAGCCACTCAATTATCACGTTCACCCGATTATCCGAGGAACGGGTTGAATAAGTCCGGCTCTGCATCCTCGGAGATGTCTTCATCTTCCAGCCATTTGCCTCCCTTAGAGAATACCTCGAATAAAGGGTTTAGGAGCATTTTTCCTCTAGCTTTCCATACATCGGTGCCTATGAAACGGCCACCTTGGTGTCCACGGCTTCCACGGTCTCCATAACGATTGTTTCGACCTCGGCCTCGACCTATGTTATTTTTCGCTATTCCATTATAACCCGGACCAACCTTGTGATCACTTGAGCCCAAATTCAAAGGGTTACGGATTCCCCGACCATATTTCCCTAATCCGGCACCTGGAATAAATCCATTCGAGAGTAGCACTTTTCCCGCCATAGTTGCGGGTCTCGAAAGCTCGGTATAGCCACATTTGCATCCGGTGACACATGCATGATGATACAATGTCGAAGGTGTGATAACTCAGCTCCTCCTCTTTTGAGAGTTCGATGTATGGAACCATCCCTTTTAAAGCGGCCCGATGTCCTGTCTCGCCATGGACGGTGATCAACTGACCCTTGACCACAAATTTTAACTTTTGATGCAGAGAGGAAGGTACCGCTCCGGACACATGAATCCACGGTCTTCCCGGGGAGCAAGGTGAAGGCGCTTGGAATATCCAATACTTGGAACGGTATAGAAAATGTTACCGGTCCAATGATAATGTCCAATTCGATCTCTCCTACAACATTCTTGGAGACTCCATCAAATGATCGGATGGTGGCCTTGGATGTCTTCACAAAATCTTCATTGATCCCCAAGCTTCTCAAAGTGCTTAGTGGACACAAGGTTGAAAGCGGAACCATTATCAATCAAGACGTGAGGCACCTCTTTTCCGTGACACCTCACGGCTATGTAAAGGGCTTTGTTGTGGACCCGCCCTTCTTTCGGGAAGTCTTTGTCCGAGAAGGATATCCGGTCCTTGAGAAGGATAGCACCCACAAAGTCTCCCAATTGCACTTCGTTAATTGTCTGCGGAACATGCACCTCATCCAGCACCTTCAAAAGGGCGTCTTTGTGCTTTTCAGAATTTTTGAAGAGATCCAAGAAGGAAATGCATGCGGGCATCTTCCGCAGTTGGTCAACGACCTCATATTCACCGGTCCTCACGACCGATTGCAACTTCTCAACCTCTTCCGCAGTTGGGACTCTCTTTTCAGGATCCGCTTCTCTCGGGGGATAACATCTTCCCGATCTCATTATGGCGTCAATCTCGCCCGTTCCATAATCCCAGTGAAGCGCCCTTGAATTATAATCCTCCACGGGCGGCAACTTAATCTTCACCGGTATGATCTTTTTCGGTAGTGATTCGGATGTTGATGGTTTTCCCGAACTAGAAGTTTCCAATTCCCAACTATCAACTTTGTTCAAATCAATCACGAAACGAATCGGGGTATCTACCATCCCGATCATTTCGTCCTCGTGGACATCCTCGGGGTTATGTTCTGGACTTGGCCTTACCGGCGTGGCATTTTCTTCATCGAAATCCCTCTGCCTTTCTCTTCTGATTCTCGGGATAATCCCTTCAATCCTCATGCCGATTTCCACCGGATGTTGGAACGATGAGTACGTGTATGCATACATGCGATCAAAGTATTCCGCCGGAAGTGACTTGATACGAACTCCAGCATTTCCTTCTCCGACGGCGGCGGTTGCACCATCACAGCGTGTTTCTTCCACCTCCTAGCGAAGAGTTCAAAACTCTCGTCTTCCCCTTTCCGGATATTCAACAGATTAGCCCTAGTGAAATAACCTCCGATTTCACCTTCAAAGTGTCGTATGAAGTGTTACGATAAATCCTCCCGACTCGGGACCCAGTCTAGGTCAATTGATTGGAACCATGCTAGCGCAAGGCCCGTTAAACTATGTCCGAAATTCCGGATCAATGTTTCATCATCTTTGTCGCGACCCTCCGGAAATTTCTTTCCGGGGTGGAATAGGGCTAACGAGCCGATCCCTCCTTTTATAGACATATATATGGGGGATCGCGAGTCTCTCCCAAGACCCATTACTCGAATCGCGATGTCGGGTAAAATTTATCAAATATCGAAATTGACCTTGTGTGGTCGGGTGGCATGTGCGAGGTGTACATGCAATTCGGAGTCGCCACCGATCGATTTATTGGAAGGTACGATCGGAAAACCTTACCGAGCGGTCGGGAGAAACCGTTCGGTTCCGCGAAAAACCGGAGATTTTGGGTCCGGGGACTTGGTTACGCCAAGTTTCAAATTTGACGCCCTTTCGGTTACCGATGTTGATTGTTTTTCTAACCTAAGATTTCATGCGGATACGATATCGGATGAGGTAGGTCCTAAAAAATCGAGTATTCATGCGGATGGGAATTTTCTATCCTAATCAATCACAATCGAGAGGAATTAATGCGCAATCAAAATCATTACAAGCAATCAAATCAATCAATCAAGGTTTGATATGTCTAAAATGGCCCTATCGGCCCACACAAAAATCAATTTTGGGTATCGGGGTGATTTGGTAAAAATTTGGGGCGGAAGGCCCGGAAGGGTAGAATGGTCATTTTTGGGAGTTCGGGACCCAAAAATCACAAAATTAGGGTCGGGCCAGTTGAATGTGGTCATTTCCCATTTTTTGTGATTTTATGGAATTTTTCTAATTTTTTCTATTTTTTGGAATTTTCATTTATTTTTCAAAAATATTGGAAATTTTCCGGATCGAAATTAATCAACCCTCGTAGTCTCAAAAATTTTCGATCCAGACTTTATGAGTCCCGAATCGATCTACAAATTTTTAGAAATTTTTTATGAAAATCCGGGAATTTTTATGAATTTTCTAAGTATTTTTACAATTTTTTTTGGATTTTTGGAAATTTCTTTTTATTTTTATATTATTTTTTATTAATAGACCGGACCGGTCAATCCGGTCAACGACCGGTCAACCCGGTCCGACCGCCCTTGAACCCGACCCGGTACCCTATACGGTACCGTATATGTACTATCCTATTTATTTTCGTATTTTCCAATATTAAATCCTAATATCCGAATATATACAAAAATGATGGACGGCTGAGATCGATTCCTGGATCAATCTCAGCCGTCGGCCCTCTACCGAAAGAAACGACGCCGCATAAGTATAAATGGCGGACGGTCACGATTAGACGTTGAGGCTCAATCTGAGCCGTTCCTTTCTCCTAGACTAAAACGACGACGCTTTAGTCTTTATAAAATGGTGCCGCATCGCTTTTGCGCACGGACGGCCAAGATTCGATCCTATGGCTCAACTCGAGCCGTTTATCCCTCATTAGCAAAACGGCGTCGCACCACCTAACTAAACGGACGGTCCGGATCTAACCTAGACCTAATCCCGACCATTCATTCCGTCTGAAGCCAAACGACGTCGCCTAATCACTAACTAAAACGGCGCCGTTTCACCAATTTTTATTTTCGCCTAATATACTAATATTTCAAAATTACGAAAAAACAGATCCAACGGTTATCAATCAAACCTAACTATTTATCCTAACCGTTGGATCAAGGCTGACTCGGCCTCTTCGCGCCAACGACCAGGCTGAGTCAGCCGTGACCTGGACCACTCGGCGCACGACACCTGGCACGTTGACCCGTTGACCACGCCACATCAGCACCTTCTTCAACCTCTCGACGACAACAAATGAACGGTCGAGAACATTCCGGCGAGATCCGACGGTGAGATCTCACCGGAATGGCCTCAAACCAACGCCAAACGACTCCACACGACCTCTAGATTAACATATCCTAAAATCATTCGATTTCACCGAGCAGATTGCGAACTATGAACTACGCACGTAACCTCAATCCAGAGTTCGAACACACGAGTTCAGAGCAAATCAAGACAATTAATCCATAGACAAGCATTATGAGAAGGTTAAGGATCTTACCTCGAGCTCGAGATCGAGCTCGCGGTGGCCGGAATAACTTTGGCCGGCGCTCGGCCGACCGAGCTAAGGAGGCGATTCGACTCGGGTTTATCGCGCAGAATCAATGCATAAAAAGGATGCGATTGAGGTTAGAAATGCATGGGGATGAAAACGCCTACATTAATTGAAGGAATCGTGCACGGAACAAAGAGATGCCATGATCGTGCAGCGGTGCAATTGAAAGCTCGACTCACCGATCCCGGGGCGGTTTCGGGCGGCGAGGTGGTGGCGATCGCTTCTCCGATCCTCGGGCAAGCTTCTGGAAGTGGCGGCTGGCCTTGAATCTCCCTAGATTGCTCCGGCGAGGTGCTCACGGTTCAAGCTCCCATCCTCGATCGCACGGGCGAGAGGATGAGCTCTCTCTCCCTTTCTCTTTCTCTCTCTAGCTCTATCAACAACTTGCGAATGAATGAGCCCCCCCCTTTTCTAGAATCCTCTTCAGCCTTATATATTGGTTTTTGAAATCGCGCGCATTTGAGCTTGAGTCGGTGATGCTTCGCACGTGGTAATCTCACGCGTTTTGGTCGCCGGACGGTGACGGAATCGGTTGTGATTCCGTCAACGTCCGTTAGACCCTTAATCGAACTCAAACAAGCATGAATTCGTCACGGTTTGAGAAACGTTGACTTTTCGGACGCCGGCGCCTTTGACCATCGATTCCGGCCGTCTCCGGCGAGCATTGGCTTCGCCGTCGGTGAGGATTGACGCTCCTCAACCTGAAGAATAAAAGCCCTCAACCAATTAGCTCAATTAGGCACGAATTGAACCCCAATTTGGCCGTTGAAATCCATTGTTCAAACCTGCAAAATGCACAAATCTGTTGGGGACGACGACATTGCCCGGGACCGGTTCACCCGGTCCGACCGGCGCGATCGACCGGTCCGAACCTGGTTGCAGACGGTGAATTTCATTCAATTTTCAAAATTAAACAAAATTGGCTGGGAATTTTTGCAATTAAACTTCAAAATTGGATTCTAGGGCCTGGATATTATCTAGAAATGTGTTTTTGCCCAAAATTTCTTATCAATTTGCACAAAAACCCCAAGTTTTTCAAAATTCCCAATTTGGGGAAAAACTAAATTGAACGTCTAATTGATAAAATTGGACTATGAGACCCATGCCAATCGATTCAGAATGTGTCTAAACACTAGGGATGGTCCAATTGTGCAATGATAGTCCTTCAATTAAAAGTAATTTCAAAAATTGACCAATTGAGGGACTAAATTGCAAATAATTTGGGGATTTGGCCTAATTCGTGCAATTGGCGCAATTGAGGGTGAAATTGATCAAATTGAAGTTCAAAGGGACCACAATTGAATGTCTAGATTCCAAATGTGCAAAAATTGCAAATAAAAAGACTCAATTGGTATTTTTTTATACAAATTCAACCCTAGGTATTGTGAAGAAACACCTAAAATTGAACTCAATTTTCAATTTTTGTTGAGGTCAATATGAAAAGGGAATTAAAATAGAGATATTGGACATTTTTATGTATTTTTGTGACCCCAAAAAAAAAAAAAAAAATTTATGAATTTGCAAGTATTTTCCTATTTTCCTAAAATATTAAAAAATGCGAAAAATATGAAAAATTATTTTTTGTTCCAAATTGGTTCCTTAATCTTGGCCAAGGCTTCCAATGTTGATTTTATAATTTTTTGATTTTTTGTGAATTTTTAATGAATTTTGGAAAATAAAACTAAAGGAAAACCGACTAAAAATTCAGGTGTCAACAATCTTCATGGTGGCTAATCATTTGGCGGAGATAATATGAGATATGCGCCGGAGGACACCCAGCGCCATTATACTTCGTACGGAAGGTCGCCCTCGGGTTCGCGCCTTGAGGCGGGACATTTCTCGCTTGGGTGAGTGGCGTAATCGCCTCCTTCAACTCATCCATTTTCCTCGACACGTCATTTCCTTGCTCTTGCAGTAGAGCGATCTTTCGATTCCGTGTCGCCATGGTCCGCCGTATCTCCAGAATCTGCATATTCTCTTCTATTCTTGTGGCGTTGTTCCTGGCCATCAATTGCGATAATTCTGCTACCATAATCGTCAAATGACGCATGTGCGTCTCCAGATTAGAAAGTCGCATATCGACCTCTCGATTCTCCTGTTCATTCCGAGGAGCCGCTTGGTCCTTAACTTCATCGATCGTTCCCACAAATTCATCACTTACCGGGTCATCCATTCCACCCCACCCATCGGGGATTACATCTCCGGAATCGACAAAAAAGCTTGGGGGTGCCGAATACAACACTTTAAAGTTGTAACCACCACTATCTTCCCCCAGGTTATCAACTATTTCGCCCCTCTCTAGGGCTTTCTGCAAAAATCTTCTATCGTCTCGGCGGGCCTTATCCAGACGGATTTCATATTCGTCTATCTCTTCAATTTCTTGACCATCTTTGATGCTCATCAAATATCCCGAGGGTATTTTCAAAAGAGCTCCCCTCGTAGGTTTCATTGCGAACTCCTCGGACAAACATGTCTACCGCCACGTAGGTCCCCTTGAAAGCGACATTTTCCATTCTTCCTATGACGCCCAAGCTAATCAATTTTTCCAAGCAAGCCTCTTTTTGCTCCCGGGAAATATTCTATCCTTCCGGATATTGCGAGGCCAATGTCAAGATATCCCGCATTTTACTCATGTCCACTATGAATTCCAGAACCTCATCCTCTTCACCTCCAAAAATCGCGTTCACCTCGCGATGCTCGGGTAGCGGGTTACGCTGCACATTCGGTTCGGCTTTATCAAACTCCAGAACTTTTCCGTCGATCAATGCTTGCACCTTGAACTTCGGAGCGAGACAGTTGTCCGCGTTATGCCCCCTTTCTCCCATATGGTATACGCACGTCCGGGTCTCATCATACCCAGGAAATTTTGGCGGGTGAGCTCGAGGTGGCTCTTTTGCAACTAAACGATTCTCCAAAAGCATGGGTAACAATTTGGATAAGGGTCGGGGTAGTGGGGTGAAAATAACTGGGTTCTTCTTTCTGAATTCCGGTGGTTTGGAAGCGGTCCGGGAGGACGTTCCTTGGGTAGGAATTGAAGGCGAGAAATTTCTGGGCTTTGGCGGGTTAGGGACAAAGGCTACTTCTCCGGTTTGCTCCCTAATATCCCTTCTCAAAGGGTATTGGCGTTTGAAAGGCGCCTCGGGTATCTTCTTTTCTCTCGGTGCCCACTCATGACGTTACGCCACCTTGATCGGGTGCGCAAATGTCTGACACCCAGAAGTGTTCGGTTTGTCGAAAAACTCAAAAGGAAGGGCCTTGAGGAACAGGTCTATTAATTCTTATTCCGGGATCGGCGGTTTTACTCGCACAGCCGGTGCCCTCCATCTCCGGGCGTAGGCGCGAACGGCCTCGCTCTTTCCTTTTACGGTCCTTAAAAGGTCCTCTCTAGTTAGGGCGGTCAAAGTGTTAAACTTGTATTGCCGAAGGAACTCGTCTGCCGGTTTATCCCAATCGGCGAGCCTCTCTGGCTCCAATTCAATGAACCACGCTAGGGTTGCCCCGGATAGGCTTTCCTGGAAGGTGTTAACTAGTAGTGGAATGTTGTCCGAGAATTGCGACATTCGGCGCAGATAATACTTCAAGTGCGCCTTGGGACACCCCGGTCCCATTATATCTTCTTACAAAGTCGGTTCCTTGTAATCAGCGGGAACCTCTATCTTTTCGAATGGTGCAACCTTGTCGAATCTCGAGAGCTCATAACCCCGACTCGCCAAACACTCTTCGATCTTAGCGAGCCTCTTAATTTCCTCTTCCATTTTGAGGACTTGCTTCTCCTTTTTCTCCAGGTCAATCACAATGGGAGGATCCTTAGGTGGTCTTTCCGGATTCGAGTTGGATTAGCGGCGGGCGCCGGATTAGCGTTTGCTCCATCGGATGGCCTCGCGAGAGCTTGAGAATTAGGGTCAACGGGGTATCTCCCCGGCTTGCAATCATCATTGCCTTCATCTCCGCCACCATTGTGGCGATCACATTCATTTGATTCTCCGGATTACCCACACGAGGTGCGAGCTCTTCTTGTTCCATCCTTAACTTGCGCGTTTTGCTACGAGTCCTCGTATTTATTGCTCACCTGTTTTCGAGGATATCAAATCGAGTATGGGAAATATTAAAGGATTGGAGACATTGATCCGTGGTAATTGACTTTTCTATATGTATGCATGAAATGCTCATAAAAGAAATAGTATGTATTTATTACAAACCAAATTGTTCAAAAGTATCTAAAAGATAACAAATATGTAAAATCTAAATGGGGGAATGGATCTATCCAAGTCGGGGACGCTTCCACTCTTCTTGCTCTTCGATCCATCGGAATCCCACAAGTATGGGTCTTCTCCTTCTTCGACATCCATTGCTCCGGATCCTCGGGAATGTACGGTTCTACTCCCGGTACATATGGTACTATGTACTCCGGCTCATATGACTCCACTTCTTCAATCCGAGGAGATACGCACTCGGGTACATATGGCTCGACCGTTGATTGACGATATTCCTTAAACTTCTGGATATACTCCTTGGAGGCCCCGTGAACGTTCATCTCATCGTCCAAATAGTCCGGCCATTCAACTTGTTGCGGTGGGGAGTTCTTCAAAGCATGAAGAATAAGCTTGATCCGGGCCCGATACAACTCCTTTGTTTCCTTAGTGAGCTTTCCTCGTGTCATATCAAATGAGAAAATCCCGGGACAAACATCCGGTGGTATCTCTTGTAGAACTCCAAATTGCCTCACCACTCGAATGGGGTAATACGCCACAGCGCCGGTACATCCCAATAAGGGAATAGGGTTATCTTCAATACCCGAAATGCGAGCTTCTACGATCTTGGGCCAAGTCAAACGCCATCTAATATGCTCGGGTTTCAAATTGTCCAATAGCTCAACCCATTTTTTGAATGAGCATTTGGGTACAAGGGATTGACACTTAAGGAAGGATCTAAGAGGGTGAACGTGCTCATTGATCTCATAACACCCCACTCGGAGTTGGAAAGTTTTTATATGAGAGGTGAACCACAAGTGGAGTAATCCGCTAGACGCTTGGAAAGCGGCCTTTTTGAAGATTTGGAACGATTCGGGGAGAGAAAAGTCTCGGCTAAGATCATGTACGAATAATCCCAGCGACAACACGCTTGTCGGCTATATGGGTTATGGAGGGGTCAAAAGTAGTTCTAGAAGTCGGGAATAGAACGAATGCAAAGAAAGCCAAGATGAACACCTTTCCCGATTTATGACCGGTTTCGGTGGGTAGAGAGGAATAGTTATCGAAAAGGAACGAGAATGTGAATTTGTTGGAATTGGACTTGTAAACTTTTTCAATCTCGGAAGTTTTAAGGCGAAGGAAACTTGATAACGAACGAGTGGAGTCCATGTCCAAAGGGGGTTGGGCTATACGTTCTTCAAATTTGGCCCCGATAATAGCGGTATACTCCTCAAGCATAGGGGTCAATTCCAATCCTCGAAAGTTGAATGTCATTGTTCGCGCGTCCCATGCCTTGGCTAGTGCTTGAATGAGCGCCGGTTGGTATTCCACTTTGATCAAATCTACAAGTCGTCCCAAACGTCCTTCCACATAGGCTTTGTTGACGATGTCGAGGCGATCCCACCATATAGCGAGTTCCTTGCGCGGTATTGGGATAACTTTGATGTCTCTATTCCCCATGATCTAAAAATGCAAAAATGATGATCCTAAAGTCAATTACCACAGTTTAATATGCATATGCATGTAATGTGATGCAAATGTGCTAACCAAATTCCATGTCATCTTTTGGTAACATGAGGGTCAACTACTCCCACTTGACCCAAATAAGCCAAATAGGGTAATTATGGACCAAATCTCACCCAAAGATGGCATGTAATTTGATTAGGATCGTTTAAGCGTAATCGGGGTAAAAAGTCGTTCACAAATTGACAACTCATGAAATTTACAAGTCTAATACAATAAAGTCGAAAAAGATAGAACATGATAGTATCTAGAGATGTTCGGACAATAAATGTCGATGAAAGTACATAATCGACTCGAAATATAATGAAACCTAGAAAATGCCCCAGAGTCGTACTAATCTAGACAGTCGGAATGGTATCCTCATCGGATGAAATCTCTACTATCTCGGGAAGCTTGATATCTTCTTCATCATCGGAGGATATGGTGATGACTTCCTTCTTCTTGATCGGGGAGTGTTTTGGGGCCGTCTTGGTCGCACGTGGCTTTCTTGCCAACTTCATGTACAACTCCCAAATTCTTTCTTTCTCGCGTTCGAGCTCCAAATATTGTCCACATCGGGTATAATCGCAACTCTCGCTACGGATGCGGTTTCGTCCATTGAGCTCTCGTCCATGGACAAATCCAAAGACTCGGAATGAAGCGGGTACTCGGTCCTTGCGTCGAATGGTCCTCCGTTCCCATGTGAATACATCGGGTACAACAACACGACTTTGGGGCGCCATCTATCCTAAAAAGGAAAATTTGACTTTCAACCCCGATCACTTAAACGATCTTACAAATTGTAATGATATGTAATGAAAATGTATGATATGCAAAATTTAAATTTACAAGTTCAAAATAAAAAGGGTAGAAAGCCTTACCAACCGATGTTACTCTCTTTTTTGATTTTTGGTTTTAGGTATACCAACCATCCATTTCACATGCGCATGAGACAGGTGAGGTTTAACTCTAAAGAAATCAAAAAGGCTCGGGTATGGACCTAAAAAGGCTCCCGTTATACAAATCGATGGGCCGTCCACAAGCGCAATCAAACAACAAGTGGGTAGGACCATCAATCTTGCATAGCGAGCGGGATCAAATATGGTCAACCCAAGTGCAATCAAACACAAGAGCTTCGCATACCGATCCCTATCTATGGCGACCTAAAAGGTGATTTCGCGGCTCGGGTTTAGGCGCTTGTGTGTGTAGTGTCGTGATCCTCGAAATATGCAAGACATGCGACACAATTTATATTCAAAACACCGCTTCAAAACTTGCATAAATAAACAAACAATCTAAAACTCCATATCTGCATAAAAAATGGTTAGCATAGACGCCACCCCTTATAACTCCCATCTGCATCAACATTTAATACTTTTTGTTAGTGGACGTACCTCACCTTTAAGAGCATCTGCAGAAAACGGGGTTAGAAAACACTCAACATTTTTATCGGCTTAAATCCTTTTAAATGATTTCCCCGGTGGAGTCGCCGGTCTGTCGCGACCCTCTCCGTCGGTCCGGATCGTTTAGGTTCCGGCGGGGCGAAGTAGGGTTAACGAGCCGATCCCCCTTTTATATATATTATATTTTATGGGATCGCGGGTCTCTCCCAAGACCCATTACTCGAATCGCGATGTCGGGTAAAATTTTTCAAATATCGAAATTGACCTTGCGTGGTCGGGTGGCATGTGCGATGTGTACATGCAATTTTGGAGTCGCCACCGATCGATTTATTGGAAGGTACGATCGGAAAACCTTACCGAGCGGTCGGGAGAAACCGTTCGGTTCCGCGAAAACCGGAGATTTTGGGTCCGGGGACTTGGTTACGCCAAATTTCATATTCGACGCCCTTTCGGTTACCGATGTCGATTGTTTTTCTAACCTAAGATTTCATGCGGATGTAATATCGGGTGAGGTAGGCCCTAACAATTCTAAGTTTTCACGCAGATGGGAATTTTCTATCCTAATCAATCACAATCAGAAAAATTAATGCGCAATCAAAATCAATACAATCGATCAAATCAATCAAACAAGGTTCGATATGTCTAAAATGGCCCTATCGGCCCATACAAAAATCAAAAATTGGGTGTCGGGGTGATTTGGTAAAAATTTGGGGCGGAAGGCCCGGAAGGGTAGAATGGTCATTTTTGGGAGTTAAGGACCCGAAAATCACAAAATTAGGGTCGGGCCAGTTGAATGTGGCCATTTTCCATTTTTTGTGATTTTATGGAATTTTTCTAATTTTTTCTATTTTTTTGGAATTTTCATTTATTTTTCAAAAATATTGGGAATTTTCCGGATCGAAATTAATCGACCCTCGAAGTCTCAAAAATTTTCGATCCAGACTTTATGAGTCCCGAATCGATCTAGGAATTTTTAGAAATTTTTTGTGAAAATCTGGGAATTTTTATGAATTTTCTAAGTATTTTTACAATTTTTTTTTTGGATTTTTGGAAATTTCTTTTTTATTTTTTTATTATTAAACCGGACCGGGTCAACCCGGTCAACGACCGGTCAACCCGGTCCGACCGCCTCGGACTCACTCTAACCCTATACGGTACCGTATATATACTATCCTATTTATTTTTTGTATATTTTTGATTTTCTAAATCTGTTTCCTAATATTCAGAAATCTAAGAAATAAATGGACGGCCGAGATCAATCCTAGAATCAATCTCTGCCGCCGACTCAATCTGACTAAAACGACGCCGCATCTTAATACCGAACGAACGGCCGCGATTAAATGCTCTAACTCGATCTCGGCCGTCAATCCTATCTAGACCAAAACGACGACACTTCTGCATCGTTCATTAAAACGACGTCGCCTATCTAAACGAACGAACAATCGGGATTCAAAGACCGGATCTAATGCGGGACGTTGAAACTTCTGAACCATAGAACGACGCCGCTTCTGGCCTTATTCACAAAACGGCGCCGCATCACTTAAAGTCTCGAACGGTCACGATCTAACCTAGATTCAATCCTGGCCGTTCGTTCCTAATCTACCCTAAACGACGACGTATCCCCTACACTAAACGGCGCCGTTTTACTATTTTCTAATTTCTATCTAATATATCTAATATTCGAAAATAAGAAAATACTAATCTAACGGCCCCCGAATCAAATCTCGCAATTTTTCTAACCGTCGGATCAAGGCTGACTCGGCCTATTCGCGCCAACGACTAAGCTGAGTCGGCGATGACTTGGACCAATCACCAAATGCCACCTAAGACGTTTGACCTGTTGACTATGCCACGTCGGCTGTCTTCTTCCTCTCGACGACACCTAAACGGACGGCCAGAAATGTTCCGGCGAGATCCAACGGCGAGATCTCGCCGGAATGACACCAAACCAACTCGACTCGACTCGTCTTAAACCCTAGATCAACATATCTCGGAATCAAGCATTTTCATCCACAAAATCACGACCAATCAAGCTTTCACAGTATCAATATCACGAAGTTCAATCGAGCAACACAGAGCATATTAGTTCGATTCCTTCACACAGAAGCTCGAAAAGGAGTATAGAAAGCTTACCTCGAGCTCAGATTGAGCCCGCAAGGATTAGGGATTGCCTGGCCAAAGCTTGACCCGGACCGGGCGCGGGTTGGAGGTTTGACTCGAACGATTTGGACAAAATCAATGCCGGAGCAAGTTGCAACGGTGATTAGTGAGGTTCAAGAAGTAAAAGGCACACAACAATTTCAAAGAACATGCTCGAGAACGTATGATGCCATAATCGCACGGTGTCAAGCTCGCGAAGTGAACTCACCACTTTTGGAGGTTTCAGGCCAAGTGAGCTATCACGATCGTCTTACGGAAGTTCAGGCAAGCTTCCGGCGGTGGTCCGACGGCTCGATTTGGTCTGTATCGCACCTACGAAGCTCTCACGGTCAAACTCAAATCCTCGATCGCACGGGCGAGAGGATGAGCTCTCTCTCCCTTTCTCTCTCTCTCTCTAGCTTTCTGTGTATCTTGCGAACAGAATGAGCCTCCTTTCTTCTAGAATCCTCTTGAGCCTTATATATTTGTTTTTGAAATCGCGCGCGCATTTGAGCTTGAGTCGGTGATGCTTCGCACGTGGTAATCTCACGCGTTTTGGTCGCCGGACGGTGACGGAATCGGTTGTGATTCCGTCAACGTCCGTTAGACCCTTAATCGAACTCAAACAAGCATGAATTTGTCACGGTTTGAGAAACGTTGACTTTTCGGACGCCGGCGCCTTTGACCATCGATTCCGGCCGTCTCCGGCGAGCATTGGCTTCGCCGCCGGTGAGGATTGACGCTTCTCAACCTGAAGAATAAAAGCCCTCAACCAATTAGTTCAATTAGGCACGAATTGGTCCTCAATTTGACCATTGAAACTCGGCGCTCAAACCTGCAAATGGCTTGTGTTCGTGGGGGGAGACGACCTTTGTTTGGACCGGTCCGACCGGTGGTCAGACCGGTCCGAACCGGTTCAGACAGTGTCCTTTGCAAAATTTTCAAAATTAGTTGAAATTGAGTGGGGATTTTTGCAATTAAACTTCAAAACTAGATTCGGGGCCCGAATTCTGTCTAGGAATGTGTTTTTGCCCAAAAGTTCATGTCAATTTGCATAAAAACCCCAAATTTTTCTATTTGCCCAAACTGGGGAAAACTTCAATTGGATGTGTAATTGATCAAATTGGACCATGAGACCCATTCCAGTTGATTTAGAATACATGAAAACATAGGGGACCAGTCCAATTTTGCCACGAAAGTCCCTCAATTAAGATTAATTTCAAAAATTGGCAAGTTGAGGGACTTAATTGCAAATAATTTGGGGATTTTGCCTAATTAGTGCAATTCATGCAATTGAGGGTGCAATTGATCAAATTGAAGTTCAAAGGGACTGCAATTGAATGTCTAGACCTAAAATGTGCAAAATTTGCAAATAAAAAGACTCAATTGGTATTTTTTGTGCAAATTCAACCTTAGGCATTGTGAAGAAACACCTAAAATTGAACTTAATTTTCAATTTTTCTTGAGGTCAATATGGAAAGGGAATTAAAAGAGAAATATTGAACATTTTTCTGTATTTTTGCGACCTCGAAAAGTATTTTTTATGAATTTTTCAAGTATTTTCCTATTTTCCGAAAATATTAAAAAAATGTGAAAAATATGAAAAATTATTTTTTGTTCCAAATTGGTTCCTTATGCTTGGCCAAGGCTTCCAATGTTGATTTTTCAATTTTTATTTTTTTGTGAATTTTTAATGAATTTTGGAAAATAAAACTAAAGAAAACCGACTAAAAATTCGGGTGTCAACACAGATGTTGTGAACTTTTTGCTCAAATAATATATGGCACGTTCCTTATGATCCTTGGGGTTAGTTTGGGCAAGTAAAGCTCCCAAAGACTCATCGTTAACCGTCGGATATAGAGTTAAAGGAACGTTAGGGATAGGAGGTACCAACACTGGAGGTTGTACCGGGTATTCCTTGATCTTCTCAAATGCTTGTTGGCATTTCGCATCCCACTTTACTTTTGCGCCTTTCTTTAACAGCTTGAAGAAAGGTTTCGTCGTTTCTGATAGTAGAGATATGAATCTGGATATATAATTCAATCTTCCCAGTAGACCCCTTATTTCCTTGACAGTGGAAGGAGTTCCTATTTCCCATATGGCTTTAATCTTGGAAGGGTCAATTTCAATACCACGGCTGCTCACCACGAATCCTAGCAGCTTTCCGGATCTTGCGCCAAATACGCATTTTGCCGGATTCAACTTGAGCTTATACTTTCTCAATCGATCAAATAACTTCTTCGACACTTTAACATGGTCTTCTCCAGGCTTGGACTTGGCAATCATATCGTCCACATAGACCTCAATTTCCTTATGTATCATGTCATGAAAAAGGGTTACCATAGCCCTTTGATATGTTGCCCCTGCATTTTTCAATCCAAATGGCATTACCTTGTAACAGAAAGTTCCCCATTGCGTAGTGAATGAGGTCTTGATCCTATCTTCTTCCTTCAGACATGATCCGATTATATCCCGAAAATCCATCCATAAAGGAGAATAATTCAAAGCCCGCGATGCGTCGACGAGTACATCAATGTGCGGCAAGGGAAAATCATCTTTAGGACTAGCTTTGTTCAAGTCCCGATAATCCACGCATATTCTAATTCTCCCATCTTTTTTCTTAATTGGTACGATGTTGGCGACCCAATCAAGCATATGAGACGACCTCGATAAATCCAACCTTAAGGAGCTTCATCACCTCTTCCTTGATTTTATCTCGCGGTTCGGGATTCATTCTTCCGGGCGATTGATTTCTTGGTGTGCAAGAAGGATTCGTAGGCGAGCATGCTCCACAATTTCACGATCTAGACCCGGCATGTCAAGCATATGACCGAGGCGAAGATATCTTGATATTCTTTGAGCAATGCCATCATTCTTAAAACATCGATGCAGACAAGTGCCCTCCTATTTTCACTTCCTTAACGCAATCGGAATCCCCCAAATTAATAGTGATAGGTTCTTCAGAAATAGGAGGCTTAGATTCTTCAAAACAATCCCATTCTTTCTTGATATCGCTCACATCAACCTCGTCTATATCAACTTCGCATGCATAGTCATCGAGCTGATCCGAGTCACATATTAACCTGTTATGTATGGGTGGGATGACATGCCCGAAATGCACCATGAAAGGTTAGTATTCAAAGATGATAAAATTGAAGGATGCATGATTTTTATCATGAAAACATTTTTCAAATTCCAATTTTTTTAGACAAAGAAAGGAGAACTAGTCCACGATCTTCCGGACATCCTGGTTCTCAAAAATTATTTAAAACCCAAGATCATATGGCGGATCAGGCCTCAAGTTTCATGGTAGAATCAATTGTCATCATCGGACCAATCCGTTGCTCCACATGTCTCGTAATCAAATTTGTGATGATTTTCATTAATAGATGCAATTAAGAGCAATACAAGATCGCACTTCTGGATCACAGCATGTGACCCAAAGGGTGCTAAAAAGCGAAAAGCTTGAAAACAAATGCAGTAATCAAAATGCATTAAAAGATAAAGTTCAGAAAGAGCCTTTTACTCAGGGGTGGGGAAATCATCGTCCAGCCACTCAATTATCACGTTCACCCGATTATCCGAGGAACGGGTTGAATAAGTCCGGCTCTGCATCTTCGGTGATGTCTTCATCTTCCAGCCATTTGCCTCCCTTAGAGAACACTTCAAATAAGGGGTTTAGGAACATCTTCCCTTTGGCATTCCATGCATCGGTACCTATAAAACGGCCACCTTGGTGTCCACGGCGTCCACGGTCTCCATAACACTTGTTTCGACCTCGGCCTCGACCTTATTATTCTTCGCTATTCCATTATAACCCAGACCAACCTTGTGGTCATTTGAGCTCAAGTTCAGAGGGTTAAGGATTCCCCGACCGTGTTTCCCTAATCCAGCACTGGAATAAATCCATTCGAGAGTAGCACTTTTCCCGCCATAGTCGCAGGTCTCGAAAGCTCAGTATAGCCACCTTTGCATCCGGTGACACGTGCATGACGGATACAATGTCGAAGGTATGATAACTCAGCTCCTCCTCCTTTGAGGGTTCAATGTATGGAATCATCCCTTTTAAAGCGGCCCGATGTCCTGTCTCGCCATGGACGGTGATCAACCGACCCTTGACCACAAATTTTAACTTTTGATGCGGGGAGGAAGGTACCGCTCCGGACGCATGAATCCATGGTCTTCCCGGGAGCAAGGTGAAGGCGCTAGGAATATCCAGTACTTGGAACGGTATAGAGAAAGTCACCGGTCCAATGTCAATGTCCAGCTCAATCTCTCCTACCACATTCTTGGAGACTCCGTCAAATGACCGGATGGTGGCTTTGGATGTTTTCACAAAATCTTCATTGATCCCCAAGCTTCTCAAAGTGCTTAGAGGACATAGGTTAAAAGCAGAGCCATTATCAATCGGAACATGAGGAACCTCCTTTCCATGACACCACACGGCGATGTAGAGAGCTCATTGTGGACTCGCCCTTCTTTCGGGAAATCTTCATCCGAAAAAGATATCGATCTTTTAAGAGGATAGCACCTACGAAGTCCCCGGTTGTACTTCGTTAATGGTTTCCGGAACATGCACCTCATCCAGCACCTTCGGGAGGGCATTCTTATGCTTTTCAGAATTTTTGAAGAGATCTAATAAGGAAATCCGTGCGGGCATCTTCCGCAGTTGGTCAACGACCTCATATTCACCGGTCCTCACTACCGATTGCAACTTCTCAACTTCTTCCGCAGTTGGGACTCTCTTTTCGGAATCCGCTTCTCTCGGGGGATAACATCTTCCCGATCTCATTATGGCGTCAATCTCGCCCGTTCCATAATCCCAATGCACTGCCTTCGAGTTGTACTCTTCCACAGGCGGTAACTTAATCTTCACGGGTATGATCTTTTCTGGTGATGACGGTTGTTCCGAACTAGAAGCTTCCAAATCCCAGTTATCAACTTTGTTCAAATCAATCACGAAACGAATCGGGGTATCTACCATCCCGATCATTTCGTCCTCATGAACATCTTCGGGGTTATGTTCGGACCTGGTCTTACCAAAGACGGCATTTTCTTCATCCAAATCCCTCTGCCTTTCCTTTCTGACTCTTAGGATAATCCCCTCAATTCTCATACCAATTTCCACCATATGTTGGAATGAGGAGTAGGTATATGCATACATGCGGTCAAAGTATTCCGCCGGAAGTGACTTTAGTACGAACTCCAGCATTTCTCTCTCCGACAGCGGCGGTTGCACCATCACGGCGTGTTTCCTCCACCTCCTAACGAAGAGTTCAAAACTCTCGTCTTCACCTTTCCCGATATTCAGCAAATTGGCCTTAGTGAAATAACCCCTAATTCCAGCTTCAAAGTGACGTAAGAAGTGCTCCGATAAATCCTCCCATCTCGGGACCCGGTCTAGGTCAATTAACTGAAACCATGCTAATGCGGGGCCCGTTAAACTATGTCCGAAATTCCGGATCAGCGTTTCGTCATCTTCATGGTGGCTAACCATTTGGCGAAGATAGTATGATATATGCACCGGAGGACACCCAGCGCCATTATACTTCGTGCGGAAGACCACTCTTGGGTTCACGCCTTGGGGCGGAACATTTCTTGCTTGGGTGAGTGGCGTAATCAGTTCCTTCAACTCATCCATTTTCTTCGACACATTGTCCCCTTGCTCTTCCAGTAGAGCGATCTTTCGATTTTGTGTATCTATAGCCCGCCGTATCTCCAAAATCTGCATGCTTTCTTCTACCGCCATAGTATTCCTTTTGGTCGTCAATTGCGATAAATCTGCTACCATAGTTGTTAAATGACGCATGTGCGTCTCCAGTTAGTAAGTCGCATATCGACCTCTCGATTCTCTCTGTTCATTCCGAGGGACCGCCTGGTCCTTGACTTCATCGACCGTTCCCACAAATTCTTCACTTTCGGGGGCATCCATTCCTCCCCAACCATCGGGGACTACATCTCCAAAATCAACAAAGAAACTCGGAGGCGCCGAATATAGCACTTTAAAGTTGTAGCCACCACTATCTTCTCCAAGATTATCCACTATCTCGCCCCTCTCTAGGGCCCTTTGCAAAAACCTTCTATCGCCTCGGCGGGCCTTATCCAGACGGATTTCATATTCGTCTATCTCTTCAATTTCTTGGCCATCTTTGATGTTCATCAAATATCCCGAGGGTATTTTTAAAATAGCTCCCTTCGTAGGTTTCATCACAAATTCTTCGGATAGCATGTCCACCGCCACGTAGGTCCCCTTGAAAGCGACGTCTTCCATTTTTCCTATGATGCCCAAGTTAATCAGCTTTTCTAAGCAAACCTCCTTTTGCTCCCGGGAAATACTTTCTCCTTCCGGGTATTGCGAGGCCAATGTCAAGACATCCCGCATTTTACTCATGTCCACTATGAACTCCGGAACCTCCTCCTCTTCACCTCCAAAGATCGCGTTCACCTCGCGATGCTCGGGTAGCGGGTTCTGCTGCACATTTGGTTCAGCTTTATCTAACTCTAGAACTTTTCCATCGATCAATGCTTGCACCTTGAACTTCAAAGCGAGACAGTTGTCCGCGTTATGCCCTCTTTCTCCCATATGGTATATGCACGTGCAGGGTCTCATCATACCCAGGAAATCTTGGCGGGTGAGCTCTAGGTGGCTCTTTTGCAACTAGGCGGTTTTCGGAAGCATTGGTAGTAATTTGGATAAGGGTCGGGGTAGTGGGGTGAAAACAATTTGGTTCTTTTTTCTGAATTCCGGTGGTTTGGAAGCGGTCCGGGAGGATGTTCCTTGGGTAGGGATTGAAGGCGACAAATTTCTGGGCTTTGGCGGGTTAGGGACAAAAGCTACTTCTCCAGTTTGCTCCCTATTATCCCTTCTCAAAGGGTATTGGCGTTTAAAAGGCGCCTCGGGTATCTTCTTTTCTCTTAATGCCCACTCGTGGCGCTCCGCCACCTTGATCGGGTGCGCAAATGTCCGACACCCGAGAGGTGTTCGGCTTGTCGAAAAATTCAAATGGAAGGGCCTTGAGAAACAGATCTATTAGTTCTTCTTCGGGACGGGCGGCTTTACTTGCATAGCCGGTGCTCTCCATCTACGGGCGTAGGCGCGAACGGCCTCGCTCTTTCCTTTTGTAGTTCTCGAAGGTCCTCTCTGGTAAGGGCAGTCAAAGTATTAAACTTGTATTGCCGAAAGAACTCGTCTGCCGGTTTGTCCCAATCGGCGAGCCTTTCCGGCTCCAATTCAATAAACCACGCCAGGGCTGCCCCGGATAGGCTCTCCTGGAAGGTATTAACCGATAATGGGATGTTGTCTGAGAATTGCGACATTCGGCGCAAATAATACTTCAAGTGCGCCTTGGGACACCCGGTCCCATTATATCTCCTTACAAAGTCCGGTTCCTTGTAGTCGGCGGGAACCTCTATCTTCTCAAATGGTGCTACTTTGTCGAACCTCGAGAGTTCATAACCTTGACTCGCCAAACACTCTTCAATCTTAGCAAGCCTTTTGATCTCCTCTTCCATTTTGAGGACCTGTTTCTCCTTCTTTTCCAAATCTATCACAACGGGAGGATCCTTAGGTGGTCTCTCCGGATTCAAAGTGGGATTAGCGGCGGGCGCGGATTAGCGTTCGCTCCATCGGACGACCGCCGGGGGCTTGGGGATTAGGATCAGCGGGGTATCTCCCCTGGCTTGCAATCATCATTGCCTTCATCTCCGCCACCATTGTGGCGATCACATTCATTTGGTTTTCCAGATTACCCACACGAGGTGCGAGCTGTTCTTGTTCCATCCTTAATTTGCGCGTTTTGCTACGAGTCCTCGTATTTGTCACTCACTTGTTTTCAGAATATCAAATTAGTATGGGAAATATTAAGGATTGGAGACATTGATCCGTGGTAATTGACTTTTCTATATGTATGCATGAAATGCTCATAAAAGAAATAGTACGTGTTTATTACAAACCAAATTGTTCAAAAGTATCTAAAAGATAACAAATATGTAAAATCTAAATGGGGGAATGGACCTATCCAAGTCGGGGACGCTTCCACTCTTCTTGCTCTTCTGATCCATCGGAATCCCACAAATATGGGTCTTCTCCTTCTTCTGACATCCATTGCTCCGGATCCTCGGGAATGTACGGTTCTACTCCCGGTACATATGGTACTATGTACTCTGGCTCATATGACTCCACTTCTTCAATCCGAGGAGATACGCACTCGGGTACATATGGCTCGACCGTTGATTGGCGATACTCCTTAAACTTCTGGATATACTCCTTGGAGGCTCTGTGAACGTTCATCTCATCATCCAAATAGTCCGGCCATTCAACTTGTTGCGGTGGGGAATTCTTCAAAGCGTGAAGAATAAGCTTGATCCGGGCACGATACAACTCCTTTGTTTCCTTAGTGAGCTTTCCTCGTGTCATATCAAATGAGAAGATCCCGGGACAAACATCCGGTGGTATCTCTTGTAGAACTCCAAATTGCCTAACCACTCGAATGGGGTAATACGCGATAGCGCCGGTACATCCCAATAAGGGAATAGGGTTATCTTCAATACCCGAAATGCGAGCCTCCATAATCTTGGGCCAAGTCGGACGCCACCTAATATGTTCGGGTTTCAAATTGTCCAATAGCTCAACCCACTTTTTAAATGAATATTTAGGTACAAGGGATTGACACTTGAGGAAGGATCTAAGAGGGTGGACGTGCTCATTGATCTCATAGCACCCCACTCGGAGTTGGAAAGTCTTTATATGAGAGGTGAACCACAAGTGGAGTAACCCATTTGGACGCTTGGAAAACAGCCTTTTTTGAAGATTTGGAACGATTTAAGGAAAGAAAGGTCTCGACTAAGATCATGTACGAATAATCCCAGCGACAACATGTTTGTCCGGCTATATGGGTTATGGAGGGGTCAAAAGTGGTCCTAGAAGTTGGGAATAGAACGAATGCAAAGAAAGCCAAGATGAACACCTTTCCCGATTTATGACCGGTTTCGGTGGGTAGAGAGGAATAATTGTCGAAAAGGAACGAGAAGGTGAATTTGTTGGAATTGGATTTGTAAACTTTTTCAATCTCGGAAGTTTTAAGACGGAGAAAACTCGATAACGAACGAGTGGAGTCCATGTCCAAAGGGGGTTGAGCTATTCGTTCTTCAAATTTGGCCCCAATAATAGCGGTATACTCCTCGAGCGTATGAGTCAACTCTAATCCTCGAAAGTTGAATGTCATCGTGCGTGCGTCCCATGCCTTGGCTAATGCTTGAATGAGCGCCGGTTGGTATTCCACTTTGATCAAATCTACAAGTCGTCCCAAACGTCCTTCCACATAGGTTTTGTTGACGATGTCGAGGCGATCCCACCATATAGCGAGTTCCTTGCGCGGTATTGGGATGACTTTGATGTCTCCATTCCCCATGATCTAAAAATGCAAAAAATGATGATCCTAAAGTCAATTACCACAATTTAATATGCATATACATGAAATGTGATGCAAATGTGCTAACCAAATTCCATGTAATCTTTTGGTAACATGAGGGTCAACTACTCCCACTTGACCCAAATAAGATAAATAGGGTAGTTACGGACCTAATCTCATCCAAAGATGGCATGTAATTTGATTAGGATCGTTTAAGCGTAATCGGGGTAGAAAGTCGCTCACAAATTGACAACTCAAGAAATTTACAAGTCTAATACAATTAAAGTCGAAAGAGATAGAACATGATAATATCTAGAGACGTTCGGACAATAAATGTCAATAAAAGGTACATAATCGACTCAAAATGTAATAAAACCTAGAAAATGCCCCAAAGTCGTACTAATCTAGACAGTCGGAATGGTATCCTCATCGGGTGAAATCTCCACTATCTCGGGAAGCTTAACATCTTCTTCATCATCGGAGGATATGGTAATGACTTCCTTCTTCTTAATTGGGGAGTGCTTTGGGGCCGTTTTGGTCGCACGAGGCTTCTTCGCCAATTTCATGTACAACTCCCGGATTCTCTCCTTTTCACGTTTCATTTCCAAATGGCGTCCACATCGGGTATAATCGCAACTCTCGCTACGGATGCGATTCCGTCCGTTGAGCTCTCGTCCGTGAACAAATCCGAAAACTCGGAATGTAGCGGGTACTCGGTCTTCGCGTCGAATGGTCCTCCGCTCCCATGTGAATACGTCGGGTACATCAACACGACCTCGGGGCGCCATCTATCGAAAAAGGAAAATTTGACCTTCAACCCCGATCACTTAAACGATCTTACAAATTGTGATGATATGTCGTGAAAATGCATGATATGCAAAATTTAAATTTACAAGTTCAAAATAAAAATGGTAGAATGCCTTACCAACCGATGTTACTCTTTTTTTGGTTTTTGGTTTTAGGTATACCAACCATCCATTTCACATGCACATGAGACAAGTGAGGTTCAACTCTAAAGAAATCAAAAAGGCTCGGGTATGGACCTAAAAAGGCTCCCGCTATACAAACCGATGGGCCGCCCACAAGCGCAATCAAACAACAAGTGGGTAGGACCATCAATCTTGCATAGCGAGCGGGATCAAATATGGTCAACCCGAGTGCAATCAAACACAAGAGCTTCGCATACCGATCCCTATCTATGGCGACCTAAAAGGTGATTTCGCGGCTCGGGTTTAGGCGCTTGTGTGTGCAATGTCGTGATCCTCTAATATGCAAGACATGCACCACGATTTATATTCAAAACACCGCTTCAAAATTTGCATAAATAAACAAACAATCCAAAACTCCATATACGTATCAAAAATGGTTAGCACAGACGCCACCCTTTATAACTCCCATCTGCATCAACATTTAACACTTTTTATTAGTGGACGTACCTCATCTTCAAGAGCATCTGCAGAAGACGAGGTTAGAAAACAATCAACATTTTTATCGGCTTAAGTCCTCTTATACTTCCCCGGTGGAGTCGCCGGTCTATCGCGACCCTCCGTCCGTCCGGCGAAGAGGTTAACGAGCCGATCCTCCTCTTTTATAAATTTTATAGGACCCTCGGTTGTCGGCGGGGTATTTTTTAAGGATCGCGGGTCTCTCCCAAGACCCATTACTCGAATCCCGATGTCGGGTAAAATTTATCAAATATCGAAATTGACCTTGTGTGGTCGGGTGGCATGTGCGAGATGTACATGCAATTTGGAGTCGCCACCGATCGATTTATTGGAAGGTACGATCGGAAAACCTTACCGAGCGGTGGGGAGAAACCGTTCGGTTCCGCGAAAACCGGAGATTTTGGGTCGGGGGACTTGGTTACGCCAAATTTTATATTTGTCGCCCTTTCGGTTACCGATGTTGATGTTTTTTCTAACCTAAGAATTCATACAGATGTAATATCGGGTGAGGTAGGCTCTAACAATTGTAAGTTTTCATGCGGATGGGAATTTTCTATCCTAATCAATCACAATCAGAAAAATTAATGCGCAATCAAAATCATTACAAGCAATCAAATCAATCAATCCATCAAGGTTTGATATGTCTAAAATGGCCCTATCGGCCCACACAAAAATCAATTTTGGATGTCGGGGTGATTTGGTAAAAATTTGGGGCGAAAGGCCCGGAAGGGTAGAATGGTCATTTTTTGGGGTTTGGGACCCGAAAATCACAAAATTTCGATTTGGCCAGTTGAATGTGGCCATTTCTCATTTTTTGTGATTTTATGGAATTTTTCTAATTTTTTCTATTTTTTGGAATTTTTATTTACTTTCTAAAAATATTAGGAATTTTCCGGATCGAAATTAATCGACCCTCGAAGTCTCAAAAATTTTCGATCCAGACTTTATGAGTCCCGAATCGATCTACAAATTTTTAGAAATTTTTTGTGAAAATTTGGGAATTTTCTAAGTATTTTTTGCAATTTTTTGGATTTTTGGAAATTTCTTTTTTATTTTTTTATTAGTTTTTTATTAATAGACCGGACCAGGGTCAACCTGGTCAGACCCGACTCGCAGACCCACCAGACTCAAAAACGGCGCCGTGTCTATTTATCTATTAATTTTTTTTTATTTTTTAATACTATTTTCTAATATCTGAATATATAGAAAAATGACGGACGGCTGAGATCAATCTTGGAATCAATCTTAGCCGTCGATCTCTCCTCGGACGAAACGACGACGTCCCAGTCTACACACTCAAAACGACGCCGTCTTCGCTTAAATCAAATGAGCGGTCACGATTAAAACAACAGACTCGATCCGAACCGTTCAAACCCTTTGCACATGAAACGACGACGTTCTAGCCTTCTTCTATTAAAACGACATCGCCTAACTAATGGAACGGACGGTCACGATTAGAACCGAAATCCAATCTGGGCCGTTGCTTCACTCATACCAAAACGACGCCGTACCTATTAGTATTACGAATGGCCACGATTAATCCTAAAACCAGATCCGAACCGTTCATTCCTATTGAGGCCTAAACGACGACGCTTCTGATGTTCCTCCTAAAACGACGTCACCTAACTAATGGATGGACGGTCGGGATTAAACCCTAGACTCGATCTCGACCATTCAACCTTCAAATGCCCCGAACGACGCCGTTCATTCCTAAGCTAAACGGCAACGTTTTTGACTTCTTTTATTTTCTAACTAATATACCTAATATCCGAAAATACAAAATAACGATCCGACGGTCATAAATCAAACTAGGCGAATTATCCTAGCCGTTGGATCGCGTCCGAGTCGGCTCGCTCGCGCCAACGGCCGAGCCGACTCGGATCCGGGGTGGACCAATGGGGATTCGACACGTGGACGTTGACTACTTTGACCGAGCCACATCGGTCGTCTTCAACCTCGCGACTATGACGGAATGGACGGCTGGAAGCTTCCGGCGACGATCCAACGGTGAATCTCCGACCAAATCTCACGAAGTCAACTCCTATCGACTCATCTAGACCTCTAGTTTCACATATATCAAAATCAAATGAAATCATTAACTAAATTTCGAGAACCAAACTATGCACGATCGCGACATTGCAAACTTCGATCGAGCAATATAGAGCAAGATAGACCAATTCCTTCACAAAATCACATCACGGGAGGTCGAGAAGGCTTACCTCGGGTGAGATCGAGTTCGGAAGGGCTAGAAAAGCTTGGCCGGTGTTCGGCGGCACCGAGGGATATGGGAGGCTCGACTCATGGATTTCGGGTAAGATCGATGCGAAGAAGATATGCGAACATGATTAGAAGTGGTCGAGGAGCAAAAGGCACAAATCAATTTAAGAAATCACGCATGAAGGAATGATATGCCATGATCGTGCAGAGTTGGAGCCCGAGGATCGACTCACCGATTTGGAAATTCTTCGGTTGATTGAGCTGGTGCGATCAACTCCCCGAGTCACTACGAAGCTCCTGGACTAGTTTTCGGACCTCGATTCTCTCTGGATCGGTCTCACGAAGATCTCACGGTCTCGCCTCTAAAACCGGTTATGGCCGCTTCTGAGAGCTTCTCTCTCTATCTCTCACTCTTTCTCTCTCTATTTTGTTGGTGAGCGAACCAAATGAGCCTCCCTCCTGTTCTAGAATCATCCCAGCCTTTTATACTTGATTTCAAAAATCGCGCGCGCACGAGCGAGCACCGCCGAGCTGTCCTCACGTGCGCCCCACGTGATTTTAGGTCGCCGGACGGCGACGGAGTTGGTTAATGTTCCGTCCAAAGCCGTTTAACCTTCAATTGTCCACAAACGAGCGTGAATTAGCCTTAAACTTGAAAATGTTGACTTTCTGCTTCGCCGGACCTTTGACCTGCAATTCCTGCCACCTCTGGCGGCCATTGGCCGGACCGCCGGTGGCAATCGACGTGCCTTGGTCCGAAGGTCAAAAGCCCCACCTTAATTGATTCAATTACATATGAATTGAACTCCAATTTGGTTGTTGAATTTCAGCTCGCAAACCTGCAAAATGCCCAACTCTGTTGAAGACGACGACACATTTCGGGACCGGTTCGGCCGGTCCGACCGGGCGATCGACCGGTCCGAACCCAGGTTCGAGCAGTGGAATTTTCACAATTTTCAAAATTAAACGAAATTGAGTGGGAATTTTTACAATTAAACCACAAAATTGGACTCAGGGGCCTGGATATTGTCTAGAAATGTGTTTTTGCCCAAAATTTCCCATCAATTTATATGAAATCCCCAAATTTCTCTAAATCGGCAAATTGGGGAAAAGTTCAATTGAGTGTCAATTCGATCAAATTGGACCCTAAGACCTATGCCAATTGATTCAGGATGTGTGAAAACATAGGGTGACAGTCCAATTTTACCATGATAGTCCCTCAATTAAAAGTAATTTCAAAAATTGGCAAATTGAGGGACTAAATTGCAAATAATTTGGGAATTTTGTGCAATCCGTGCAATTCGCGCAATTAAGGGTGTATTTGATCAAATTGAAGTTCAAAAGGACTGCAATTGAATGTCTAGACCTAAGATGTGCAAAAAATTGCAAATAAAAAAACTCAATTGGTATTTTTTATGAAAATTCAACCTTAGGCGTTGTGAAGGAACACCTAAAATTGAACTCAATTTTTGATTTTTCTTGAGGTCAATATGAAAAGGTAATTAAAATAAAAATATTGGACATTTTTCTGTATTTTTGTGACCTCGAAAAGTATTTTTTTATGAATTTTCAAGTATTTTCCTATTTTTCGAAAATATTAAAAAAATGCGAAAAATATGAAAAATTATTTTTTGTTCCAAATTGGTTCCTTAAGCTTGGCCAAGGCTTCCAATATTGATTTTTTAATTTTTTGATTTTTTGTGAATTTTTGGTGAATTTTGGAAAATAAAAATAAAAGAAAAATGATTAAAAATCGGGTGTCAACAAACCCTTCCATAACCCATATAGCCGGACAAGCATGTTGTCGCTGGGATTATTCATACAAGATCTTAGCTGAGACCTTTCTCTCCTTAAACCGTTCCAAAACTTCGAAAAAGGTCGTTTTCCAAGCGTCTAGTGGGCTACTCCACATGTGGTTCACCTCTCATATAAAGACTTTTCAACTTTGAGTGGGGTGTTATGAGATCAACGAGCACGTCCACCCTCTTAGATCCTTCCTCAAGTGTCAATCACTTATACCCAAATACTCGTTCAAAAAGTGGGTTGAGCTATTGGATAATTTGAAGCCCGAACATGTTAGATGGCGTTTGACTTGGCCCAAGATTGTGGAGGCTCGCATCGTCGGCGTTGAAGATAGCCCTATTCCCCTATTGGGATGTCTTCGCGCTGTGGCATATTACCCCATTCGAGTGGTAAGGCAATTTGGAGTTTCACAAGAGATACCACCGGATGTTTGTCCCGGGATTTTCTCGTTCGACATGACACGGGGAAAGCTTACAAAAGAAGCAAAGAAGTTATATCGGGCTCGGATCAAGCTTATTCTTCACGCTTTGAAGAATTCCCCACCGCAACAAGTTGAATGGCCGGACTATTTGGACGACGAGATGAACGTTCACAGAGCCTCCAAAGAGTATATCCAGAGGTTTAAGGAGTATCGCCAATCAATGGTCGAGCCATATGTACCTGAGTGCGTATCTCCTCGGATTGAAGAGGTGGAGTCCTATGAGCCAGAGTACATAGTACCGTATGTACCGGGGGTAGAGCCGTACATTCCCGAGGATCCGGAGCAGTGGATATCAGAAGAAGGAGAAGACCCATACTTGTGGGATTCCGATGGATCGGAAGAACAAGAAGAGTCGAAGCGTCCTAGACTTGGATAGATTCATTCCCCCATTTAGATTTTCGCATATTTGTTATCTTTTAGATATTTTTGAACAATCTGGTTTGTAATAGATACATATTATTTCTTTTATAAGCATTTCATGCATACATATAGAAAAGTCAATTACCACGGATCAATGTCTCCAAATCCTTTAATATTTTCCATACTGATTCGATGTTCTGAAAACAGGTGAGTGATAAATACGATGACTCGTAGCAAAACGCGCAAGTTAAGGATGGAACAAGAAGAGCTCGCACCTCGTGTGGGTAATCCGGAGAACCAAATGAATGCGATCGCCACAATGGTGGCGGAGATGAAGGCGATGTTGATCGCTAGTCAGGGGAGATACCCTGTTGATCCTAATTCCCAAGCCCCTGCGGGATCAAGCGATGGAGCAAACGCTAATCCGGCACCTATCGCTAATCCCACTCTGAATCCGGAGAGACCGTATAAGGATCCTCCTGTTGTGATAGATTTGGAAAAGAAGGAGAAACAGGTCCTAAAAATGGAAGAGGAGATCCAAAGGCTTGCTAAGATCGAAGAATGTTTGGCGAGTCGGGGGTATGAACTTTCAAGGTTTGATAAGGTAGCACCGTTTGAAAAGATTGAGGTTCCCGCCGACTACAAGGAACCGGACTTTGTGAGGAAATATAATGGGACCGGGTGTCCCAAGGCGCACTTGAAGTATTATTTGCGCCGAATGTCGCAATTCTCGGATAATATTCCGCTATTGGTTAACACCTTCCGGGAAAGCCTATCTGGGGCAGCCCTGGCGTGGTTCATCGAATTGGAGCGAGAGAGGCTCGCCGATTGGAACAAGCCGGGAGACGAGTTCCTTCGGCAATACAAGTTTAACACTTTGACCGCCCTCACTAGAGAGGACCTTCTGAGGACCGTGAAAGGAAAGAGCGAGGCCGTTCGCGCTACGCCCGGAGATGGAGAGCACGGGCCGTGCGGTAAAAGCTGCCCGTCCCGGAAGAAGAACTAATAGACCTGTTTCTCAAGGCCCTTCCCTTTGAGTTTTTCGACAAGTTGAGCACCTTCGGGTGTCGGACGTTTGCGCACCCGATCAAGGTGGCGTAACGCCATGAGTAGGCACCGAGATAAAAGAAGATACCCGAGGCGCCTTTCGGACGCCAATACCCTTTGAGAAGGGATAATAGGGAGCAAACTAGAGAAGTAGCCTTTGTTCCTAACCCGCCAAAGCCCAGAAATTTCTCACCTTCAACCCTTACCCAAGGAATGTCCTCCTGGACCGCTTCCAAACCACCGGAATTCAGAAAAAAGAACCAAATTGTTTTTAGCCCACTACCCCGACCCATATCCAAATTGTTACCCATACCGTTGGAGAATCGCTTAGTTGCAAAAGAGCCACCTAGAGCTCACCCGCTAAGATTTCCTGGGTATGATGAGACCCGGACGTGCATATACCATATGGGAGAAAGAGGGCATAATGTGGACAACTGTCTCGCTCTCAAGTTCAAGGTGCAAGCATTAATTGATGGAAAAGTTCTAGAGTTTGACAAAACCGAACCGAATGTGCAGCGGAACCCGTTACCCGAGCATCGCGAGGTGAATGCGATTTTTGGAGGCGAAGAGGAAGAGATTTTGGAGTTCATAGTGGACATGAGTAAAATGCGGGATGTCTTGACATTGGCCTCACAATACCCGGAAGGAGAGAGTATTTCCCGGGAGCAAAAGGAAGCTTGCTTAGAAAAAGCGATTAACTTGGGCGTCATAGGAAAAATGGAAGATGTCGCTTTCAAGGGGACCTACGTGACGGTGGACATGCTTTCTGAGGAATTTGTGGTGAAACCTACGAGGGGAGCTGTTTTGAAAATACCCTCGGGATATTTGATGAGCATCAAAGATGGCCAAGAAATTGAAGAGATAGACGAATATGAAGTCCGTCGGAACAAAGCGCGCAGAGTTGATAGAAGATTTATGCAGAAAGCTCTTGAGAGAGGAGAAATAGTTGACAACCTGAGAGAAGATAGTGGCGGTTACAACTTTAAAGTGTTGTATTCGGCACCCCCAAGCTTTTTTGTCGATTACGGAAATGTAGTCCCCGATGGGTGGGGTGGAATGGATGACCCCGCAAGTGACGAATTTGTGGGAACGGTCGATGAAGTTAAAGACCAATCGGCTCCTCGGAATGAACAGGTGAATCGGGAGTCCAACGTGCGACTTTCTAATTTGGAGACCCACATGCGACATTTAACAACCATGGTAGAGGAATTATCGCGAATGATGGCTAAGAATGACGCCACGAGAGTAGAAGAGAACATGCGGATTCTGGAAATGCGACGGGCCATTGAGACACAAAATCGAAAGATCGCCCTACTGCAAGAGCAAGGAGAAGATGTGTCAAGGAAAATGGATGAGTTGAAAGAATTGATTATGCCACCTACTCGGGTGTTGACACCCGAATTTTTAGTCGGTTTTCTTTAGTTTTATTTTCCAAAATTCATTAAAAATTCACAAAAAAATAAAAATTGAAAAATCAACATTGGAAGCCTTGGCCAAGCATAAGGAACCAATTTGGAACAAAAAATAATTTTTCATATTTTTCACATTTTTTTAATATTTTCGGAAAATAGGAAAATACTTGAAAAATTCATAAAAAATACTTTTCGAGGTCGCAAAAATACAGAAAAATGTTCAATATTTCTCTTTTAATTCCCTTTCCATATTGACCTCAAGAAAAATTGAAAATTAAGTTAAATTTTAGGTGTTTCTTCACAATGCCTAAGGTTGAATTTGCACAAAAAATACCAATTGAGTCTTTTTATTTGCAAATTTTGCACATTTTAGGTCTAGACATTCAATTGCAGTCCCTTTGAACTTCAATTTGATCAATTGCACCCTCAATTGCATGAATTGCACTAATTAGGCAAAATCCCCAAATTATTTGCAATTAAGTCCCTCAACTTGCCAATTTTTGAAATTAATCTTAATTGAGGGACTTTCGTGGCAAAATTGGACTGGTCCCCTATGTTTTCATGTATTATAAATCAACTGGAATGGGTCTCATGGTCCAATTTGATCAATTACACATCCAATTGAAGTTTTCCCCGGTTTGGGCAAATAGAAAAATTTGGGGTTTTTATGCAAATTGACATGAACTTTTGGGCAAAAACACATTCCTAGACAGAATTCAGGCCCCTGAATCTAATTTTGAAGTTTAATTGCAAAAATCCCCACTCAATTTCAACTAATTTTGAAAATTTTGCAAAGGACACTGTCCGAACCGGTTCGGACCAGGTCGACCACCGGTCGGACCGGTCCAAACAATGTCGTCTCCCCCACGAACACAAGCCATTTGCAGGTTTGAGCGCCGAGTTTCAATGGTCAAATTGAGGACCAATTCGTGCCTAATTGAACTAATTGGTTGAGGGCTTTTATTCTTCAGGTTGAGAAGCGTCAATCCTCACCGGCGGCGAAGCCAATGCTCGCCGGAGACGGCCGGAATCGATGGTCAAAGGCGGCGGCGTCCGAAAAGTCAACGTTTCTCAAATCGTGACAAATTCATGCTTGTTTGAGTTCGATTAAGGGTCTAACGGACGTTGACGGAATCACAACCGATTCCGTCACCGTCCGGCGACCAAAACGCGTGAGATTACCACGTGCGAAGCATCACCGACTCAAGCTCAAATGCGCGCGCGATTTCAAAAACCAATATATAAGGCTGAAGAGGATTCTAGAAGAGGGGAGGCTCATTCTGTTCGCAAGATACACGTAAAGCTAGAGAGAGAGAGAGAAAGGGAGAGAGAGCTCATCCTCTCGCCCGTGCGATCGAGGATTTGAGTTTGACTTGTGAGAGCTTCGTAGGTGCGATCTGAGACCAAATCGAGCCGTCGGACCACCGCCGGAAGCTTGCCCGAACTTCCGGGAAGACGATCGTGATAGCTCACTTGGCCTCGAAACCTCCAAAAGTGGTGAGTTCACTTCGCGAGCTTGACATTGTGCGATTATGGCATCATACGTTCTCGAGCATGTTCTTTGAAATTGTTGTGTGCCTTTTACTTCTTGAACCTCACTAATCACCTGTCGCAACTTGCTCGGCATTGATTTTGTCCAAATCGTTCGAGTCAAACCTCCAACCCGCGCCGGTCCGGTCAAGCTTTGGCCGGGCAGTCCTAATCCTTGCGAGCTCAATCGAGCTCGAGGTAAGCTTTCTATACTCCTTTTCGAGCTTACGTGTGAAGGAATCGAACTAATATGCTCTGTGTTGCTCGATTGAACTTCGTGATATTGATACTTGTGAAAGCTTGATTGGTCGTGATTTTGTGGATGAAAATGCTTGATTCGAGATATGTTGATCTAGGGTTTAAGGCGAGTCGAGTCGAGTTGGTTTGGTGTCATTCCGGCGAGATCTCGCCGTTGGATCTCGCCGGAACATTTCTGGCCATCCGTTTAGGTGTCGTCGAGAGGAAGAAGACAGCCGACGTGGCATAGTCCAACGTGTCAAACGTCTTAGGTGGCATTTGGTGATTGGTCCAAGTCATCGCCGACTCGGCCTAGTCGTTGGCGCGAATAAGCTGAGTCGGCCTTGATCCGACGGTTAGAAAAATTGGCGGATTTGATTCGGGGCCGTTAGATTAGTATTTTCTTATTTTCGAATATTAGATATATTAGATAGAAATTAGAAAATAGTAAAACGGCGCCGTTTAGTGTAGGGGATACGTCGTCGTTTAGGGTAGATTAGGAACGAACGGCCGGGATTGAATCTAGGTTAGATCGTGACCGTTCGAGACTTTAAGTGATGCGGCGCCGTTTTGTGAATAAGGCCAGAAGCGGCGTCGTTACGTGGTTCGGAAGTTTCAACGTCCCAGATTAGATCCGGTCTTTGAATCTTGATCGTTCGTTCGTTTAGATAGGCGACGTCGTTTTAATGAACGATGCAGAAGTGTCGTCGTTTTGGTGTAGATAGGCTTGACTGGTGAAATCGAGTTAGAGCATTTAATCGCGGCCGTTCGTTCGGTATTAAGATGCGGCGTCGTTTTAGTCAGATTGAGTCGGCGGCTGAGATTGATTCTAGGATTGATCTCGGCCGTCCATTTATTTCTTAGATTTCTGAATATTAGGAAACATATTTAGAAAATCAAAAATATACAAAAAATAAATAGGATAGTATATATACGGTACCGTATAGGGTTAGAGTGAGTCCGAGGCGGTCGGACCGGGTTGACCGGTCGTTGACCGGGTTGACCCGGTCCGGTTTAATAATAAAAAAATAATAAAAAAATAAAAAAGAAATTTCCAAAAATCCAAAAAAAATTGTAAAAATACTTAGAAAATTCATAAAAATTCCCGGATTTTCACAAAAAATTTCTAAAAATTCCTAGATCGATTCGGGACTCATAAAGTCTGGATCGAAAATTTTTGAGACTTCGAGGGTCGATTAATTTCGATCCGGAAAATTCCCAATATTTTTGAAAAATAAATGAAAATTCCAAAAAAATAGAAAAAATTAGAAAAATTCCATAAAATCACAAAAAATGGAAAATGGCCACATTCAACTGGCCCGACCCTAATTTTGTGATTTTCGGGTCCCTAACTCCCAAAAATGACCATTCTACCCTTCTAGGCCTTCCGCCCCAAATTTTTACCAAATCACCCCGACACCCAATTTTTGATTTTTGTATGGGCCGATAGGGCCATTTTAGACATATCGAACCTTGTTTGATTGATTTGATCGATTGTATTGATTTTGATTGCGCATTAATTTTTCTGATTGTGATTGATTAGGATAGAAAATTCCCATCTGCGTGAAAACTTAGAATTGTTAGGGCCTACCTCACCCGATATTACATCTGCATGAAATCTTAGGTTAGAAAAACAATCGACATCGGTAACCGAAAGGGCGTCGAATATGAAATTTGGCGTAACCAAGTCCCCGGACCCAAAATCTCTGGTTTTCGCGGAACCGAACGGTTTCTCCCGACCGCTCGGTAAGGTTTTCCGATCGTACCTTCCAATAAATCGATCGGTGGCGACTCCAAAATTGCATGTACACATCGCACATGCCACCCGACCACGCAAGGTCAATTTCGATATTTGAAAAATTTTACCCGACATCGCGATTCGAGTAATGGGTCTTGGGAGAGACCCGCGATCCCATAAAATATAATATATATAAAAGGGGGATCGGCTCGTTAACCCTACTTCGCCCCGCCGGAACCTAAACGATCCGGACCGACGGAAAGGGTCGCGACAGATTGGCGACTCCACTGGGGAAATCATTTAAGAGGATTTAAGCCGATAAAAATGTTGAGTGTTTTCTAACCCCGTTTTCTCGAGATGCTCTTGAAGGTGAGGTACGTCCACTAACAAAAAGTGTTAAATGTTGATGCGGATGGGAGTTATAAGGGGTGGCGTCTATGCTAACCATTTTTGATGCAGATATGGAGTTTTAGATTGTTTGTTTATTTATGCAAGTTTTGAAGCGGTGTTTTGAATATAAATTGTGTCGCATGTCTTGCATATTTCGAGGATCACGACACTACACACACAAGCGCCTAAACCCGAGCCGCGAAATCACCTTTTAGGTCGCCATAGATAGGGATCGGTATGCGAAGCTCTTGTGTTTGATTGCACTTGGGTTGACCATATTTGATCCCGCTCGCTATGCAAGATTGATGGTCCTACCCACTTGTTGTTTGATTGCGCTTGTGGACGGCCCATCGATTTGTATAGCGGGAGCCTTTTTAGGTCCATACCCGAGCCTTTTTGATTTCTTTAAAGTTAAACCTCACCTGTCTCATGCGCATGTGAAATGGATGGTTGGTATACCTAAAACCAAAAATCAAAAAAGAGAGTAACATCGGTTGGTAAGGCTTTCTACCCTTTTTATTTTGAACTTGTAAATTTAAATTTTGCATATCATACATTTTCATTACATATCATTACAATTTGTAAGATCGTTTAAGTGATTGGGGTTGAAAGTCAAATTTTCCTTTTTAGGATAGATGGCGCCCCAAAGTCGTGTTGTTGTACCCGATGTATTCACATGGGAGCGGAGGACCATTCGACGCGAGGACCGAGTACCCGCTTCATTCCGAGTCTTTGGATTTGTCCATGGACGAGAGCTCAATGGACGGAACCGCATCCGTAGCGAGAGTTGCGATTATACCCGATGTGGACAATATTTGGAGCTCGAACGCGAGAAAGAAAGAATTTGGGAGTTGTACATGAAGTTGGCAAGAAAGCCACGTGCGACCAAGACGGCCCCAAAACACTCCCCGATCAAGAAGAAGGAAGTCATCACCATATCCTCCGATGATGAAGAAGATATCAAGCTTCCCGAGATAGTAGAGATTTCATCTGATGAGGATACCATTCCGATTGTCTAGATTAGTACGACTTTGGGGCATTTTCTAGGTTTCATTATATTTCGAGTCGATTATGTACTTTCATCGACATTTATTGTCCGAACATCTCTAGATACTATCATGTTCTATCTTTTTCGACTTTATTGTATTAGACTTGTAAATTTCATGAGTTGTCAATTTGTGTACGACTTTTTACCCCGATTACGCTTAAACGATCCTAATCAAATTACATGCCATCTTTGGGTGAGATTTGGTCCATAATTACCCTATTTGGCTTATTTGGGTCAAGTGGGAGTAGTTGACCCTCATGTTACCAAAAGATGACATGGAATTTGGTTAGCACATTTGCATCACATTACATGCATATGCATATTAAAGCGTGGTAATTGACTTTAGGATCATCATTTTTGCATTTTTAGATCATGGGGAATGGAGACATCAAAGTTATCCCAATACCGCGCAAGGAACTCGCTATATGGTGGGATCGCCTCGACATCGTCAACAAAGCCTATGTGGAAGGACGTTTGGGACGACTTGTAGATTTGATCAAAGTGGAATACCAACCGGCGCTCATTCAAGCACTAGCCAAGGCATGGGACGCGCGAACAATGACATTCAACTTTCGAGGATTGGAATTGACCCCTACGCTTGAGGAGTATACCGCTATTATCGAGGCCAAATTTGAAGAACGTATAGCCCAACCCCCTTTGGACATGGACTCCACTCGTTCGTTATCAAGTTTCCTTCGCCTTAAAACTTCTGAAATTGAAAAAGTTTACAAGTCCAATTCCAACAAATTCACATTCTCGTTCCTTTTCGATAACTATTCCTCTCTACCCACCGAAACCGGTCATAAATCGGGAAAGGTGTTCATCTTGGCTTTCTTTGTATTCGTTCTATTCCCGACTTCTAGAACTACTTTTGACCCCTCCATAACCCATATAGCCGGACAAGCGTGTTGTCGCTGGGATTATTCGTACATGATCTTAGCTGAGACTTTTCTCTCCCCGAATCGTTCCAAATCTTCAAAAAAGGCCGCTTTCCAAGCGTCTAGCGGATTACTCAACTTGTGGTTCACCTCTCATATAAAAAATTTCCAACTCCGAGTGGGGTGTTATGAGATCAATGAGCACGTTCACCCTCTTAGATCCTTCCTTAAGTGTCAATCCCTTGTACCCAAATGCTCATTCAAAAAGTGGGTTGAGCTATTGGACAATTTGAAACCCGAGCATATTAGATGGCGTTTGACTTGGCCCAAGATCGTAGAAGCTCGCATTTCGGGTATTGAAGATAACCCTATTCCCTTATTGGGATGTACCTGCGCTGTGGCGTATTACCCCATTCGAGTGGTGAGGCAATTTGGAGTTCTACAAGAGATACCACCCGATGTTTGTCCCGGGATTTTCTCATTTGATATGACACGAGGAAAGCTCACTAAGGAAACAAAGGAGTTGTATCGGGCCCGGATCAAGCTTATTCTTCATGCTTTGAAGAACTCCCCACTGCAACAAGTTGAATGGCCGGACTATTTGGACGATGAGATGAACGTTCACGGGGCCTCCAAGGAGTATATCCGAAGTTTAAGGAATATCGTCAATCAACGGTCGAGCCATATGTACCCGAGTGCGTATCTCCTCGGATTGAAGAAGTGGAGTCATATGAGCCGGAGTACATAGTACCATATGTACCGGGAGTAGAACCGTACATTCCCGAGGATCCGGAGCAGTGGATGTCGGAAGAAGGAGAAGACCCATACTTGTGGGATTCCGATGGATCGGAAGAGCAAGAAGAGTGGAAGCGTCCCCGACTTGGATAGATCCATTCCCCCATTTAGATTTTACATATTTGTTATCTTTTAGATACTTTTGAACAATTTGGTTTGTAATAAATACATACTATTTCTTTTATGAGCATTTCATGCATACATATAGAAAAGTCAATTACCACGGATCAATGTCTCCAATCCTTTAATATTTCCCATACTGATTTGATATCCGAAAACGGGTGAGCGATAAATACGAGGACTCGTAGCAAAACGCGCAAGTTAAGGATGGAACAAGAAGAGCTCGTACCTCGTGTGGGTAATCCGGAGAATCAAATGAATGTGATCGCCACAATGGTGGCGGAGATGAAGGCAATGATGATTGCAAGCCGGGGAGATACCCCGTTGACCCTAATTCTCAAGCTCTGCTGGGCCATCCGATGGAGCAAACGCTAATCCGGCGCCCGCCGCTAATCCAACTACGAATCCGGAAAGACCACATAAGGATCCTCCCATTGTGATTGACCTGGAGAAAAAGGAGAAGCAAGTCCTCAAAATGGAAGAGGAAATTAAGAGGCTCGCTAAGATCGAAGAGTGTTTGGTGAGTCGGGGTTATGAGCTCTCGAGATTCGACAAGGTTGCACCGTTCGAAAAGATAGAGGTTCCTGGCGATTACAAGGAACCGGACTTTGTAAGAAGATATAATGGGACTGGGTGTCCCAAGGCGCACTTGAAGTATTATCTGCGCCGAATGTCGCAATTCTCGGACAACATTCCACTACTAGTTAACACCTTCCGGGAAAGCCTATCAGGGGCAGCCCTGGCGTGGTTCATTGAATTGGAGCGAGAGAGGCTCGCCGATTGGGATAAACGGGCAGACGAGTTCCTTCGGCAATACAAGTTTAACACTTTGACCGCCCTAACTAGAGAGGACCTTTTAAGGACCGTAAAAGGAAAGAGCGAGGCCGTTCGCGCCTACGCCCGGAGATGGAGGGCACCGGGCCGTGCGAGTAAAAACCGCCGATCCGGGAAGAAGAATTAATAGACCTGTTCCTCAAGGCCCTTCCTTTTGAGTTTTTCGACAAACCGAACACTTCTGGGTGTCGGACATTTGCGCACCCGATCAAGGTGGCGTAACGTCATGAGTGGGCACCGAGAGAAAAGAAGATACCCGAGGCGCCTTTCAAACGCCAATACCCTTTGAGAAGGGATATTAGGGAGCAAACTGGAGAAGTAGCCTTTGTCCCTAACCCGCCAAAGCCCGGAAATTTCTCGCCTTCAATTCCTACCTAAGGAACGTCCTCCTGGACCGCTTCCAAACCACCGGAATTCGGAAAGAAGAACCCAGTTATTTTCACCCCACTACCCCGACCCTTATCCAAATTGTTACCCATGCTTTTGGAGAATCGTTTAGTTGCAAAAGAGCCACCTCGAGCTCACCCGCCAAAATTTCCTGGGTATGATGAGACCCGGACGTGCGTATACCATATGGGAGAAAGGGGGCATAACGCGGACAACCTGTCTCGCTCGAAGTTCAAGGTGCAAGCATTGATCGACGGAAAAGTTCTGGAGTTTGATAAAGCCGAACCGAATGTGCAGCGGAACCCGCTACACGAGCATCGCGAGGTGAACGCGATTTTTGGAGGTGAAGAGGATGAGGTTACGGAATTCATAGTGGACATGAGTAAAATGCGGGATATCTTGACATTGGCCTCGCAATATCCGGAAGGAGAGAATATTTCCCGGAAGCAAAAAGAGGCTTGCTTGGAAAAATTGATTAGCTTGGGCGTCATAGGAAGAATGGAAAATGTCGCTTTCAAGGGGACCTATGTGGGGTAGACATGCTGTCCGAGGAGTTCGCAATGAAACCTACGAGGGGAGCTCTTTTGAAAATACCCTCGGGATATTTGATGAGCATCAAAGATGGTCAAGAAATTGAAGAGATAGACGAATATGAAATCCGTCTGGATAAGGCCCGCCGAGGCGATAGAAGATTTTTGCAGAAAGCCCTAGAGAGGGGCGAAATAGTTGATAACCTGGGGGAAGATAGTGGTGGTTACAACTTTAAAGTGTTGTATTCGGCACCCCCAAGCTTTTTTGTCGATTCTAGAGATGTAGTCCCCGATGGGTGGGGTGGAATGGATGACCCGGTAAGTGATGAATTTGTGGGAACGATCGATGAAGTTAAGGACCAGCGGCTCCTCGGAATGAACAGGAGAATCGAGAGGTCGATATGCGACTTTCTAACTGGAGACGCACATGCGTCGTCATTTGACGACTATGGTAGCAGAATTATCGCAATTGATGGCCGGGAACAACGCCACAAGAATAGAAGAGAATATGCAGATTCCGGAGATACGGCGGACCATGGAGACACGAGAATCGAAAGATCGCTCTACTGCAAGAGCAAGGAAATGACGTGTCGAGGAAAATGGATGAGTTGAAGGAGCTGATTACGCCACTCACCCAAGCGAGAAATGTCCCGCCTCAAGGCGCGAACCCGAGGGCGACCTTCCGCACGAAGTATAATGGCATTGGGTGTCCTCTGGCGCATATCTCATATTATCTCCGCCAAATGATTAGCCACCATGAAGATGATGAAACATTGATCCGGAATTTCGGACATAGTTTAACGGGCCCTGTTGCGGCATGGTTCCAATCAATTGACCTAGACCGGGTCCCGAGCCGGGAGGATTTATCGGAACACTTCATACGACACTTTGAAGGTGAAATCGGGAGGTTATTTCACTAAGGCTAATCTGTTGAATATCCGGAAAGGGGAAGACGAGAGTTTTGAACTCTTCGCTAGGAGGTGGAAGAAACACTTTGTGATGGTGCAACCGCCGCTGTCGGAGAAGGAAATGCTTGGAGTTAAATCTTCGAAGTCACTTCCGGCGGAATACTTTGATCGCATGTATGCATACACGTACTCATCGTTCCAACATCCGGTGGAAATCGGCATGAGGATTGAAGGGATTATCCCGAGAATCGAAGAGAAAGGCGAGAGGATTTCGATGAAGAAAATGCCACGCTGGTAAGGCCAGGTCTAGAACATAACCCCGAGGATGTCCACGAGGACGAAATGATCGGGATGGTAGATACCCCGATTCGTTTCGTGATTGATTTGAACAAAGTTGATAGTTGGGAATTGGAAACTTCTAGTTCGGGAAAACCATCAACATCCGAATCACTACCGAGAAAAGATCATACCGGTGAAGATTAAAGCTGCCCTTTGTGGAGGATTATAATTCAAGGGCAGTTCATTGGGATTATGGAACGGGCGAGATTGACGCCATAATGAGATCGGGAAGATGTTATCCCCCGAGAGAAGCGGATCCTGAAAAGAGAGTCCCAACTGCGGAAGAGGTTGAGAAGTTGCAATCGGTCGTGAGGACCGGTGAATATGAGGTCGTTGACCAACTGCGGAAGATGCCCGCACGGATTTCCTTCTTGGATCTCTTCAAAAATTCTGAAAAGCACAAAGACGCCCTTTTGAAGGTGCTTGGATGAGGTGCATGTTCCAGAGACAATTAACGAAGTGCAATTGGGAGACTTTGTGGGTGCTATCCTTCGAAGGACCGGATATCCTTCTCGGACGAAGACTTCCCGAAAGAAGGGCGGGTCCACAACAAAGCCCTTTACATAAGTTGTGAGGTGTCACGGAAAAGAGGTGCCTTACGTCTTGATTGATAATGGTTCCGCTTTCAACTTTGTGTCCACTAAGCACTTTGAGAAGCTTGGGGATCAATGAAGATTTTGTGAAGACATCCAAGGCCACCATCCGATCATTTGATGGAGTCTCCAAGAATGTTGTAGGAGAGATCGAATTGGACATTGTCATTGGACCGGTAACATTTTCTATACCGTTCCAAGTATTGGATATTCCAAGCGCCTTCACCTTGCTCCTGGGAAGACCGTGGATTCATGTGTGCGGAGCGGTACCTTCCTCTCTCGCATCAAAAGTTAAAATTTGTGGTCAAGGGTCGAGTTGATCACCGTCCATGGCGAGACGGGACATCGGGCCGCTTTAAAAGGGATGGTTTCATACATCGAACTCTCAAAAGAGGAGGAGCTGAGTTATCACACCTTTGACATTGTATACATCATGCATGTGTCACCGGATGCAAAGGTGGCTATACAGAGCTTTCGAGACCCGCAACTATGGCGGGAAAAGTGCTACTCTCGAATGGATTTATTCCAGTCCGGATTAGGGAAATATGGTCGGGGAATCCGTAACCCTTTGAATTTGGGCTCAAGTGATCACAAGGTTTGTGCAGGTTATAATGGAATAGCGGAAAATAACATAGGTCGAGGCCGAGGTCGAAACAATCGTTATGGAGACCGTGGAAGCCGTGGACACCAAGATGGCCGTTTCATAGGCACCGATGTATGGAAAGCTAGAGGAAAAATGCTCCTAAACCCTTTATTCGAGGTATTCTCTAAGGGAGGCAAATGGCTGGAAGATGAAGACATCTACGAGGATGCGAGCCAGACTTATTCAACCCGTTCCTGGATAATCGGGTGAACGTGATAATTGAGTGGCTGGACGATGATTTCCCCACCCCCGAGTAAAAGGCTCTTTCTGAACTTTATCTTTTAATGCATTTTGATTACTGCATTTGCTTTAAAGCTTTTTGATGTTTTAGCACCCTTTGGGTCACATCTTGTGATCCGGGGAAGTGCGATCTTGTATTGTTCTTAGTTGCATCTATTAATGAAAAACATTTCAAATTTGATTACGGACATGTGGAGCAACGGATTGGTCCGATGATGACAATTGATTCTACCATGAAACTTGAGGCCCGATCCGCCATTTGATCTTGAGTTTTAAATAACTTTTGAGAACCAGGATGTCCGGAAGATCGTGGACTAGTTCTCCTTTCCTTGTCTAAGAAAATTGAAATTTGAAAAATGTTTTCATGATAGAAATCATGCATCCTTTAATTTTATCGTCTTTGAATACTAACCTTTCATGGTGCATTTCGGGCATGTCATCCCACCCATACATAACAGGTTAATATGTGACTCGGATCAGCTCGATGACTATGCATGCGAAGTTGATATAGACGAGGTGGATGTGAGCGATATCAAGAAAGAATGGGATTGTTTTGAAGAATCTAAACCCCCTATTTCGAAGAACCCATCACTATTAATCTGGGAGATTACATTGCGTCAAGGAAGTGAAAATAGGAGGACACTTGTCCGCAGCGGATGTTTTAAGGATGACGGCGTTACTCAAGGAATATCAAGATATTTTCGCCTGGTCATATGCTAACATGCTGGGGCTAGATCGTGAAATTGTGGAGCATGCTCGCCCACCAATCCTTCTTGCACACCAAGTAAATCAATCACCCGAGAAGGATGAATCCCGAATCGGCGGATAAGATCAAGGAAGAGGTCATGAAGCTCCTTAAAGTTGGATTTATCGAGGCTGTCCCATATGCTCATTGGGTCGCCAACATCGTACCCGATTAAGAAGAAGGATGGGAGAATTAGAATATGCGTGGATTATCGGGACTTGAACAAAGCTAGTCCCAAGGATGATTTTCCCCTACCGCACATTGATGTGCTCAGTCGACGATCTTGCGAGTTTTGAATTGTTCTCCTTTATGGATGGATTCTCGGGATATAATCAGATTATGTTGAAGGAAGAAGATAAGATCAAGACCTCATTCACTACACAATGGGGAACTTTCTATTACAAGGTAATGCCCTTCGGATTGAAAAATGCAGGTGCAACATATCGGAGGGCTATGGTGACCCTTTTTCATGACATGATACATAAGGAGATTGAGGTCTATGTGGAAGATATGATTGCCAAGTCCGGACCTGGAGAAGACCATGTTAAAGTGCTGAAGAAGTTATTTGATCGATTAAGAAAGTATAAGCTCAAGTTGAATCCTGCGAAATGCGTATTTGGCGCAAGATCCGGAAAGCTGCTAGGATTTGTGGTGAGCGATCGTGGTATTGAAATTGACCCTTCCAAGATTAAAGCCATATGGGAAATAGGAACTCCTTCCCTTTGTTAAGGAAGTAAGGGGTCTCTTGGGAAGGTTGAATTATATATCAGATTCATATCCCAAGCTGTCGAAACGGCGAAACCCTTCTTCAAGTTGCTAAAGAAAGGTGCAAAGGTGAAATGGGATGCGGAATGCCAACAAGCATTTGAGAAGATCAAGGAATACCTGGTACAACCTCCAGTGTTGGTACCTCCTATCTCTAACGTTCCTTTAACTCTATATCGACGGTTAATGATGAATCCTTGGGGGCTTTACTTGCCCAAACTAACCCCAAGGATCGCAAAGAGCAAGCCATATATTATTTGAGCAAAAAGTTCACAACATCTGAAGTCAAATACCCAGACTTGGAAAGGACTTGCGTAGCATTGGTTTGGGTCCTCCACAGATTGAGGCGGTATACACTTTGCATTATCATATAGAACTGGTCACTTGAAAATGACCCTATCAAGTACCTTTTGGAGAAGCCAACATTGTTGGGAAAGATGGCTAAATGGCAAATACTGCTTTGAGTTTGATATCAAAACCTCTCCCCGGAAGTCTGTCAAGGGAAGAGCAATTGCTGACATGCTAGGCTGAGAATCCTCCTAAGGATGTTTTAGAGCGAAACAAAGAAGGTCAAATCCCTGAATATATCGGAAGACAAATGGACAATGTACTTTGACGGTGCGGTGAACCTCACTTGGATCGAGCCTTGGGGCGATTCGATATCCCCCGAAGATCAACATTATCCAGGTTTCAGCCAAGTTGGTATTCCCCGCACCAACAACATTTCGAATATGAAGCCTGCATACTAGGATTACAATTGGCCATCTCACTAAAGGTAAAGAAGCCTTCTTGGTATATGGAGATTCCATGCTAATCATTCTACAAACTCAAGGGGAGTGGAAGACAAAGGATCCCAAGCTTATTCCTTATCATAAGTACCTCGAGGAGATGATCCAACATTTTGAGGAGATCACTTTTGAATATCGCGAGAACTCGGAACCATTTTCTTGATGCTTTGGCCACATTATCAGCCATGTTACAAGTGCAAAATGGTCTTGAGATAGAGCCATTAAGGATTGATATTTTAGAGCAACCCGCATCTTGCATGGTCATTGAAGAAGAACCCGACGAAGAACCGTGGTATCATGACATCAAGAATTACTTGCGAAGGGCGAGTTCCCCGAGAACGGTCGCCGAGAAGATAAAAAGTACATAAGTAAGATGGCATCTAAATTTTTCCTCGGCGGACAGATCCTATACAAGAGATCCTTTGACTCGGTCCTGGCGAGGTGCGTGAATTCCAAAGAAGCAAATCTCATTATGAAAGAGATTCATGAAGGGGAATGTGGACCGCATATGAATGGCCACCTCCTCGCCAAGAAGATCATGAGACTCGGGTATTCTTGGTTGACTATCGAGTCGGATTGCAACCAGCATGTTAGATCCTGTCATCAATGCCGGGTATACGGCGACGGGATAAATGCGCCGCCAACCGAGCTACATCAAATGTCAGAGCCATGGCCATTTTGCATGTGGGGAATTGATATGATTGGCCCTATCAACCCAAAGGCCTCAAACGGACATCGCTTTATTTTGGTGGCTATTGACTACTTCACTAAATGGATTGAAGCCAGCTCATATGCCAATGTCACCGCGAATAGTGTGGCTAAGTTTATCAAGTGAGATATCATCTCAAGATATGGAATGCCAAGAGCCATCATTACAGACAATGGCTCTAATCCGAATAACAAGGTTGTCGATCAACTATTGGAACAATTTAAGGTACGACACCTTAATTCTTCACCTTACCGCCCACAAATGAACGGAGGTCGTGGAAGCGGCAAACAAGAACATCAAGAAGATATTGGCCAAAACTGCTGAGAAATATAGAGATTGGCATGAAAGATTGCCGTATGCTCTCATGGCCTACCGAACTTCCATTCGTACTTCAACCGGGGCAACTCCTATTTTTTTTGGTATACGGTATGGAAGCAGTCCCTACCGGTAGAGGTGGAAATCCCCTCTTTAAGGATCCTGTCTCAAATAGAACTCACGAGAGGATGAGTGGGACCGGTAGAGACACGAACAATTGAATTTGATTGATGAAAGGCGATTAAGGGCTATCTGTCATGGTCAAAGCTACCGGAAGAAGGTGGCGAGCTTTTAACAAGAAGGTTAAGCCCGAAATTTTGAAGCGGGGATGCTAGTTGTGAAGAAAATGCTTCCAAATGCACAACACCCGGGAGGCAAATTTATGCCAAATTATGAAGGCCCCTACGTGATTCGGAAAGTCTTATCCGGGGGAGCTCTTATACTTGTAAACATGGACGGAGAAGATTTGACAAGTCCAGTAAATGCAGACGCCGTGAAGAGATATTATCCTTGAAATAAAATTGAGCTTCGGAGCGGTTGATGAGCAGATCTGAGTCACATGAAAATTTTGCATTCGCATGACATTTGCATACATGCATTTGCATATATTCGTATTTTTTGCAGGTGAATTGGAAATCATGAAGAACTTTGCATAGCAATTGATCAAAAGGGAAGTTATCTGTTACTTTGGATCACGGATTTTGAATATCTTGGGTGATTGTTTCCTTTTGTTCTTTACGGGGAAACGGGAGTCGACATCCGAAGGAGGTAGAAAGGAGTCGCTCCGGGAATTGAAATTTTGAATATTTTTAACTGATTTGTTTCCTTTTTTTTTTACGGGAAACGGGAGTCGACATCCGAAGGAGGTAGAAAGGAGTCGCTCGGGATTTGAAATTTTTAAATATCTTGAGCCGATTGTTTCCTTTTGTTTTTACAGGGGACAGAAGTCAATATTTGAAGAAGACAGGTTTGAGGTTCTCCTCCTTTACAAAGTATTTTCATACACCGTCGTGCTTGAAATTAAGAAAAATTTGGATTTGCAAAGCAACAGAGCTTTTTCAAAGAAACATTCCTTTCAAATTTCAGAAACGTCTTTTGAATACCCTCTCAATGAAGATTTTTGCGAATGATGAATTTTTGATGAAATACCCCGAGTTTCTATAAAAGGGCATGCTTTGAAAGCTTTTCAAAAGAATGATCCTTCAAATGAGAAGAGGCAAGCATTGTCCTCAAACACGTCCCCGATACACTTGAGTGATGAGTGAGAGTGATGGAGCGAAAGAGCTTAATTTTGGGACGTAGGGATCATTCGCGGTGATTACATGGATTGAAATGATGAAAGGCATTTCCATTTCAAAATTATCCATACACATTTATATCCCTTGATAACCAATCGAGCCAAAAGGGGGAATTTTATGAATATAACCCTGTCAAGAACCACCCCCACACCGGGGCATGTTTGGGGTTCATTGGATGATTCCTTGGAGAAAAGATCGGGTAAGACTTTATTGTGCTAACTTTGCATCAATCTTTTTGTGATAGCTTCAGGTGATTTCTAGCAGAGACTCGGAACACCTCAAAGTGAAGAAAAGCACTTCATTTCTATATCCCAAACACTTACCCTTTGAAAAGCCAATTTGAGCCTTTGAATATTCATTTCTAAACCCTTGTTGGTGATCACCTCCCCACACTGGGGCAAGCAAAGGAATTACCGGCAATAAGTCAAAATGCATAATTTGGAAAAATTCTTGATACTGGTCTCAAAAGAGCCGGTCGGTGCAAAAATGATGAAGAATGAAAGGGCTAGAAAAAGCAAAGTGCCTGGCAAAAGCAAGGCCAAAGCCCATGAAAAGAGCATCCCGAAAAGGGGCAAATTCTAAAAAAATCATCAAGATGAAAAGAGGAAAATCCTCAAAATCATTGAAGAAAGAACGATTATGAATCTATTACAAAAAGCAAACGCATGCTGGAAGAATGTTAAGGTGATCACCAAAGTTCACCCCTCTTTTGAAAATATGGCCATGCTTAAAGAGCCCACCTTAAGCCAAGATACAACCTATTACCAAGACTTTTCTGATCTAAGAGGTGTTTCAGGGTTGATGCGAGAGATCACACAGGAAGCTACCGCTTAAAGAGGTAAGTACAATCCTGTCTTATCGTGTCTTGGGGGTTCTTGACTTGTAGACCGAAGAAGCTATTTCGATCAAAATCCATTTCTAAACCTCAAAATGAATATCCTTTGATAAGCCTTTGACCCGGCCCGAATTACGGTCCCTTTTAAAATGCCTTCTCGATTAGTCGGATTGTATGCATCTCGAATGATCCCGAAACCTCAAGGTTAGGTTTTACGTGAGCGGATTCGAATTTTAAGAAAAGCCTTTCCAAAATGGTGAGAAGCCCTCTTGGATGAAGGAAAACCCTTTTGGAAAAATTTTAAGACAACCTTTTTGTAGAACACTCGGGATGTGTCATTCGGAATCCATCCTCGGTAAAAATTTGAAATTGTGATTGGATACATTTCATTCGCAAATACACTTTGAAAACTTGTGCGGAATTCTTAAATTTCTCCCCGAATTTAAAATTGTCATTCTAGTGATATTTGACTCAACTTTTGCGGGTTCCCTGGTGATCCCAAATTCTCGGAAAAGTTGCATTTTAAAATTTGATTAACTTGGATTCTCTGCGGGTCTTTTGGCATCCCCGGGTCCTCGGATTCTCAACTTTGAAAATTTGAAATAGGGTTTGAACTGCTGTAGGTACACTAGTCAACCTAGGTCCTCGGATGGCACCCTCTCGGACGGTTTAGTAGTGGAGAGACGAAAACCGATCTGCTTATTTGAAAATTTGAAATAGGGTTTGAGCTCTGTAGGTACACTAGTCAACCTAGGTCCTCGGATGGCACCCTCTCGGACGGTTAGTAGCTGGAGAGACGAAAACCGATCTGCTTATTTGAAAATTTGAAATAGGGTTTGGGCTCTGTAGGTACACTAGTCAACCTAGGTCCTCGGATGGCACCCTCTCGGACGGTTAGTAGCTGGAGATACGAAAACCGATCTGCTTATTTGAAAATTTGAAATAGGGTTTGAGCTCCGTAGGTACACTAGTCAACCTAGGTCCTCGGATGGCACCCTCTCGGACGGTTAGTAGTTGGAGAGACGAAAACCGATCTGCTTATTTGAAAATTTGAAATAGGGTTTGAGCTCTGTAGGTACACTAGTCAACCTAGGTCCTCAGATGGCACCCTCTCGGACGGTTAGTAGTTGGAGAGACGAAAACCGATCTGCTTATTTGAAAATTTGAAATAGGGTTTGAGCTGCGTAGGTACACTAGTCAACCTAGGTCCTCGGATGGCACCCTCTCGGACGGTTAGTAGTTGGAGAGACGAAAGCCGATCTGCTTTTTAGATGGTGAGTCCCCGCATGGAGGATAGCCAATCTCTTTTAAATAGGTGAAACCCCTTTGTTACAAGGGTGAACCTCCCTCTCGGACGGTTAGTAGTGGAGAGACGAAAGGCGATCTCGCTTTTTAGATGGTGAGTCCCCGCATGGAGGATAGCCAATATCTTTTAAATAGGTGAAACCCCTTTGTTACAAGGGTGAACCTCCCCCTCGACGGTTAGTAGTTGGAGAGACGAAAGCCGATCTGCTTTTTTAGATGGTGAGTCCCCGCATGGAGGATAGCCAATCTCTTTTAAATAGATGAAACCCCTTTGTTACAAGGGTGAACCTCCCCCCCTCGGACGGTTAGTAGCCGGAGACACGAAAGCCGATCCGCTTTTTAGATGGTGAGTCCCCGCATGGAGGATAGCCAATATCTTTTAAATAGGTGAAACCCCTTTGTTACAAGGGTGAACCTCCCCCTCATACGGTTAGTAGCTGGAGAGACGAAAGCCGATCTGCTTTTTAGATGGTGAGTCCCCGCATGGAGGATAGCCAATCTCTTTTAAATAGGTGAAACCCCTTTGTTACAAGGGTGAACCTCCCCCTCGAGACGGTTAGTAAGTTGGAGAGACGAAAGCCGATCCGCTTTTTAGATGGTGAGTCCCCGCATGGAGGATAGCCAATCTTTTTTAAATAGGTGAAACCCCTTTGTTACAAGGGTGAACCTCCCCCCTCGACGGTTAGTAGGTTGGAGAGACAAAAGCCGATCTGCTTTTTAGATGGTGAGTCCCCGCATGGAGGATAGCCAATCTCTTTTAAATAGGTGAAACCCCTTTGTTACAAGGGTGAACCTCCCCCCCTCGAGACGGTTAGTAGGCTGGAGAGACGAAAGCCGATCTGCTTTTTAGATGGTGAGTCCCCGCATGGAGGATAGCCAATCTCTTTTAAATAGGTGAAACCCCTTTGTTACAAGGGTGAACCCCCCTCGAACGGTTAGTAATTTGGAGAGACGAAAACCGATCTCGCTTTTTAGATGGTGAGTCCCCGCATGGAGGATAGCCAATCTCTTTTAAATAGGTGAAACCCCTTTGTTACAAGGGTGAACCTCCCCCTCGAGACGGTTAGTAGCTGGAGAGACGAATGCCGATCCGCTTTTTAGATGGTGAGTCCCCGCATGGAGGATAGCCAATCTGTTTTAAATAGGTGAAACCCCTTTGTTACAAGGGTGAACCTCCCCCTCGAGACGGTTAGTAGTTGGAGAGACGAAAGCCGATCTGCTTTTTAGATGGTGAGTCCCCGCATGGAGGATAGCCAATCTCTTTTAAATAGGTGAAACCCCTTTGTTACAAGGGTGAACCTCCCCTTTCGACGGTGAGTAGGCTGCATAGACGAAAGCCGATCTGCCCCTTTTTTAATTGATGAATCCCTAGTGGATAGTCAAACCCATTTTAAATAGGTGAAACCCCTTTGTTACAAGGGTGAACCTTCCTTCCAAATCTTCAAATCACCACTCGACACCAGACGGACGCTGACCATTGCAAAATCGCGCCAAACCGTCCACGGGTAATTCCATGCATTCAATTTTTCAACCTCGGATCAATAAATCTCAAACCATAGACAGGTGAGCTACGGGTAAGTCTCTCTCTCTTCTCATCTCTCTTTCACATGAAATGAGCATAAATTGGAAATAATTCCCCACGGAGTTAGAGCTTAAACTGCAAAGGTAAAGCAATTTGATGTCAAGACTTATTTTCTTTAGATTTTTCCCCAGCAGAGTCGACAAAAGATCCAAGCGTCACCTTGTCTTTGAAAGCAACCTCTAACCGAGATTACTTTCAAAGAGGGGCAGTTGTTGACACTCGAATTTTTAGTCGTTTTTCTTTAGTTTTATTTTCCAAAATTCATTAAAAATTCACAAAAAAATAAAAATTGAAAAATCAACATTGGAAGCCTTGGCCAAGCATAAGGAACCAATTTGGAACAAAAAATAATTTTTCATATTTTTCACATTTTTTTAATATTTTCGGAAAATAGGAAAATACTTGAAAATTTCATAAAAAATACTTTTCGAGGTCGTAAAAATACAGAAAAATGTTCAATATTTCTATTTTAATTCCCTTTCCATATTGACCTCAAGAAAAATTGAAAATTAAGTTCAATTTTAGGTGTTTCTTCACAATGCCTAAGGTTGAATTTGCAAAAAAAATACCAATTGAGTCTTTTTATTTGCAAATTTTGCACATTTTAGGTCTAGACATTCAATTGCAGTCCCTTTGAACTTCAATTTGATCAATTGCACCCTCAATTGCATGAATTGCACTAATTAGGCAAAATCCCCAAATTATTTGCAATTAAGTCCCTCAACTTGCCAATTTTTGAAATTAATCTTAATTGAGGGACTTTCGTGGCAAAATTGGACTGGTCCCCTATGTTTTCATGTATTATAAATCAACTGGAATGGGTCTCATGGTCCAATTTGATCAATTACACATCCAATTGAAGTTTTCCCCGGTTTGGGCAAATAGAAAAATTTGGGGTTTTTATGCAAATTGACATGAACTTTTGGGCAAAAACACATTCCTAGACTAAAATTCGGGCCCCTGAATCTAATTTTGAAGTTTAATTGCAAAAATCCCCACTCAATTTCAACTAATTTTGAAAATTTTGCAAAGGACATTCATGCGAACCAGGTTCGGACCCGGTCGTTCCACCGGTCGGACCGGTCCAAACAGTGTCGTCTCCCCCACGAACACAAGCCATTTGCAGGTTTGAGCGCCGAGTTTCAATGGTCAAATTGAGGACCAATTCGTGCCTAATTGAACTAATTGGTTGAGGGCTTTTATTCTTCAGGTTGAGAAGCGTCAATCCTCACCGGCGGCGAAGCCAATGCTCGCCGGAGACGGCCGGAATCGATGGTCAAAGGCGCCGGCGTCCGAAAAGTCAACGTTTCTCAAACCGTGACAAATTCATGCTTGTTTGAGTTCGATTAAGGGTCTAACGGACGTTGACGGAATCACAACCGATTCCGTCACCGTCCGGCGACCAAAACGCGTGAGATTACCACGTGCGAAGCATCACCGACTCAAGCTCAAATGCGCGCGCGATTTCAAAAACCAATATATAAGGCTGAAGAGGATTCTAGAAGAGGGGAGGCTCATTCTACGTTCGCAAGATACACAGAAAGCTAAGAGAGAGAGAGAAAGGGAGAGAGAGCTCATCCTCTCGCCCGTGCGATCGAGGATTTGAGTTTGACTGTGAGAGCTTCGTAGGTGCGATACGGACCAAATCGAGCCGTCGGACCACCGCCGGAAGATTGCACGAACTTCCGGAAGACGATCGTGATAGCTCACTTGGCCCGAAACCTCCAAAAGTGGTGAGTTCACTTCGCGAGCTTGACACTGTGCGATTATGGCATCATACGTTCTCGAGCATGTTCTTTGAAATTGTTGTGTGCCTTTTACTTCTTGAACCTCACTAATCACTGTCGCAACTTGCTCTGGCATTGATTTTGTCCAAATCGTTCGAGTCAAACCTCCAACCCGCGCCGGTCCGGTCAAGCTTTGGCCGGGCAGTCCTAATCCTTGCGAGCTCAATCCGAGCTCGAGGTAAGCTTTCTATACTCCTTTTCGAGCTTCTGTGTGAAGGAATCGAACTAATATGCTCTGTGTTGCTCGATTGAACTTCGTGATATTGATACTGTGAAAGCTTGATTGGTCGTGATTTTGTGGATGAAAATGCTTGATTCTGAGATATGTTGATCTAGGGTTTAAGGCGAGTCGAGTCGAGTTGGTTTGGTGTCATTCCGGCGAGATCTCGCCGTTGGATCTCGCCGGAACATTTCTGGCCGTCCGTTTAGGTGTCGTCGAGAGGAAGAAGACAGCCGACGTGGCATAGTCAACAGGTCAAACGTCTTAGGTGGCATTTGGTGATTGGTCCAAGTCATCGGCGACTCGGCCTAGTCGTTGGCACGAATAGGCTGAGTCGACCTTGATCCGACGGTTAGAAAAATTGGCAGATTTGATTCGGGGCCGTTAGATTAGTATTTTCTTATTTTCGAATATTAGATATATTAGATAGAAATTAGAAAATAGTAAAACGGCGCCGTTTAGTGTAGGGGATACGTCGTCGTTTAGGGTAGATTAGGAACGAACGGCCGGGATTGAATCTAGGTTAGATCGTGACCGTTCGAGACTTTAAGTGATGCGGCGCCGTTTTGTGAATAAGGCCAGAAGCGGCGTCGTTACGTGGTTCGGAAGTTTCAACGTCCCAGATTAGATCCGGTCTTTGAATCCTGATCGTTCGTTCGTTTAGATAGGCGACGTCGTTTTAATGAACGATGCAGAAGTGTCGTCGTTTTGGTCTAGATAGGATTGACGGCTGAGATCGAGTTAGAGCATTTAATCGCGGCCGTTCGTTCGGTATTAAGATGCGGCGTCGTTTTAGTCAGATTGAGTCGGCGGGCGAGATTGATTCTAGGATTGATCTCGGCCGTCCATTTATTTCTTAGATTTCTGAATATTAGGAAACAGATTTAGAAAATCAAAAATATACAAAAAATAAATAGGATAGTATATAAACGGTACCATATAGGGTTAGAGTGAGTCCGAGGCGGTCGGACCGGGTTGACCCGGTCCGGTTTAATAATAAAAAAATAATAAAAAAATAAAAAAGGAATTTCCAAAAATCCAAAAAAAAATTGTAAAAATACTTAGAAAATTCATAAAAATTCCCGGATTTTCACAAAAAATTTCTAAAAATTCCTAGATCGATTCGGGACTCATAAAGTCTGGATCGAAAATTTTTGAGACTTCGAGGGTCGATTAATTTCGATCCGGAAAATTCCCAATATTTTTGAAAAATAAATGAAAATTCCAAAAAAATAGAAAAAATTAGAAAAATTCCATAAAATCACAAAAAATGGAAAATGGCCACATTCAACTGACCCGACCCTAATTTTGTGATTTTCGGGTCCCTAACTCCCAAAAATGACCATTCTACCTTTCTGGGCCTTCAGTCCCAAATTTTTACCAAATCACCTCGACACCCAATTTTTGATTTTTGTATGGGCCGATAGGGCCATTTTAGACATATCGAACCTTGTTTGATTGATTTGATCGATTGTATTGATTTTGATTGCGCATTAATTTTTCTGATTGTGATTGATTAGGATAGAAAATTTCCATCTGCGTGAAAACTTAGAATTGTTAGGGCCTACCTCACCCGATATTACATCTGCATGAAATCTTAGGTTAGAAAAACAATCGACATCGGTAACCGAAAGGGTGTCGAATATGAAATTTGGCGTAACCAAGTCCCCGGACCCAAAATCTCTGGTTTTCGCGGAACCGAACGGTTTCTCCCGACCGCTCGGTAAGGTTTTCCGATCGTACCTTCCAATAAATCGATCGGTGGCGACTCCAAAATTGCATGTACACATCGCACATGCCACCCGACCACGCAAGGTCAATTTCGATATTTGAAAAATTTTACCCGACATCGCGATTCGAGTAATGGGTCTTGGGAGAGACCCGCGATCCCATAAAATATAATATATATATAAAAGGGGGGATCGGCTCGTTAACCCTACTCGCCCCCACCGGAACCTAAACGATCCGGACCGACGGAGAGGGTCGCGACATCGAGCAAGAAATGTTCCGCCCCAAGGCGTGAACCCGAGAGTGACCTTCCGCACAAAGTATAATGGCGCTGGGAGTCCTCTAGCGCATATCTCATACTATCTTCGCCAAATGGTTGGCCATCATGAGGATGATGAAACGCCGATCCGGAACTTCGGACTTAGTTTAACGGGCCCCGCATTGGTGTGGTTCCATTCGATTGATCTTGTGACGTTACGAATTCCGACCCCATTTCGAAGTTATGAATGAAATGAGTATCGATGTATTCCAGTAACCTCACTCGGAATTGATCACTCTTGAGATAAGCGAGCAAAGGGGAATGGCTAAATAGGATAGTGCGCAGACCATAAAGGACTCGACCGCGGCCCGGTATCCCGACCATAAGGGTCGCCGAGGGTACATTCTAGGTCATTGCGGGCCGATCCGGGGTTGACGTCCGAACTATTTGCTAGCATCGTGCAATTGGTTCGCGGGTGATACCGCTACGCCATAGCATGATTTACGAATATCCCCGAACCGATTCCCGACAATCGCGTCCTGTCAAGACCGACCGTTTCCCTCACGATTACATGACAACCGGGGTTGCCGTGGTCCGAATTCTTAAAACGTGGTAACTAAAACCACGGGTCGATACGCGTAGCTCCCGAAAGCCGCCCGTCGGTTCGAGGTGCACCGAAAATGCGATCGGCTGATTTTGAGCGCTAAGCGGACTTCGAAATTGGCGGTCGGGTATTCGAGAATTCCAATACAAATAAACTTGGATGTCGCCTTGCAAATGTTATTAAGGATATTTGGAAGCCATATAAGTTGGAAAAATGAGGATCGGATTTGCGGAACAAAAAAAAATCCATTCAGGTCCCGAAATTCGTTCAGCCCTTGAGCGACCGCAAAGGAATTTCAGTCAACCCCTGTACCGCACCCCTCAGCCCCTAAATCCCCATGTGGATAATGGAGGGACATGACACTTGAAGGGATCAAGTCCCCATGCAAGTCAAACCCCACCACCTACTCTACTATTCATGTCCTACACCAACCCCACTATCTCCCACCCATCAAGTCACTCACTCAATCACTCAAACTCACCCTCTCCCTCTCTTACTCTTGGCTGATCACTCACCCTCTCTCTCACTCCCTCATTTCTTCATTTTGAGCTCAACTCTCTCCCAAGAACTCTCTCTTTTCCTCTCTTGGCCGAGCACCCCTTCGGCCTCCTCACACCGCCGGTCCAAGGAGGAGCTCCACCACGCCACCGCCACTTCATCTTCCTTTCTTGGCTGTGAGTTGTTGCCGCCGCCGTGCCGTCCGTTTTTTCTCTCTCTCGGCGCCGAACAAACCCTAGGGTTTCACCGCCGGTTTTGCTCATCCAACTTCAAGGTAAGAGCTCAAGCTTCTCAAAGGATTCTAGGGTGTTTAAAGGAGGTTCATGGCTGTGTGTGATGAGGTTTTCTTGGACTAAAAGTTGGTGCTTTGTGTTTGAAACCGGTGGACACCCTTTTAGGTCGAATCTGATCGTGCGCGAAGGAAACACTTTCGCGGGTTTTTCTTCATCAAAAAGCAAGGGTAAGTGTTTCCTAACCCTTCCTAGAGCCCTAGGTTACTAAGAGGCACTTGGGTTTGGCTAGATGGTGTGGTAAATGCTTGGGATAGTGAGAAATGCTAGAGAGGACCAATCTGGAAATTTCTGTGCAATTGGTATCAATGCAGGTCCTGGGATGTTTATGTGGTCATATGGGTGGAAATGAGTGACTTGATGTGTGGATAGCACGTGGTTTAAGAGTGGACCATGGTTGGGGGCGATCGGGACCTAAAATAACTCAATTGGAGCAATTGTGCACTAAAATGGTTAGTGGGTGCTAAATGTTGTAATTCTGATGTGGGGCACTTGAAAGGTGTTTTAGAATGACTTTTACATGCCTTGGCATGTGTGAAGCCTCTTGGGATTAAGTGTGTGGCTTTGTAAGAGAAAACGTGGAATTCGCTCGATTGGGACCGTTGGTATCAAAAGTAATAATCCTGAATTGGAGGTGCTTTAAATGCATTTTATGTGATATTGTGATGTCTTGGCTAGTGTGAGACCCCTTGTAATTGCATGATTGGCCTTGTGAGGCGATATGTGGCAATTGGCCCGATTCGAGCTCGTGATGGTATTGACATGCTAAATAGCCCAAGTAATTGTGGAATTGCAATATTGTGATATTAGGGCATGAGCCCCTTTGTGTATGACCTATACATGAGATTATAAAGTCGTGTTCAATTGATGCGTCCGAGGCCGTATAGTATGCCGTGTTCGCCCAATTGTCCGAGACTTAATCCGGTCGTGTTCTTAAGTGTACGAGACCCCAATGTTCACACAAAAATATCTGTATTTATACGTACAATGCCGTGTTCCTAAGAGTCCGAGGCTTGTACTTGATATATGAGATTATGATACTAAATTATGGAGGTGGTATGTGAGCCCTATGGTACGAGGAACGACTTGTGTGATTCGGCATGTTGCGGGTGGTCCTGTACATGATTGCTTTATTTGTACACTTTGAATTGACCACTGTCTGCTGTTTGGATTGGATTGTTTGCATGCCGTGTTTTGTCTGGAGGTACTAGGACCTTAGGATAGGTTAGGCTTCGCTTACTGAGATGTCGATCTCACCCCTCCGTGGGACCAACATTTTCGGACCCTCGACCACGATCGCCGCGATGCCGCTACTTTTTGGACTACCGACTCGGTTTGAGCCCGTGATTACCAAGTATAGAGTGGGACCAGATTAGACGTATTATCGGAGGGTTAGCACCTTGTGGATCGACGACGCGAGAGGATACTTGACCCCTTATTCCTTCCTCTCTTGGACTTATAAGGATGGGGACTATTTATCCGGACCTTTGAGGGAGGAGGTGATTCCCGAGCACGTATTGGATGCCGCCGGACTTAGACTCCCGATAGCTTCACCTTCGAGACTCCCTGTCCTTGGACCCGTAGTTGGACCGATCCCCGAGCCGAGGTCTCCCATACTTGGACTCCCCACTCTGGATGGAGGGATCTTGGAACCCGATGAGCCTCGCGATAGACCCTCGATGCTTCCCGAACCTGTCCCAAAAGTAGTTCACGTCGTGGATCCAGCACATGACCGGGAGATGGAGGAACCCGAAGAGGAGTCCGAACCAGAAGAAGAGTTGATACCCGAGGAGGACTTGGAAGAGGTGCCGGAGGAGGAGCCATGGGAAGAGCACGAGCGGGCGTTTAGTAGAGCCATCGTGACGAGTTTCTCCCCGGAGTACGCTCCCCCTGCCGAGTTTACTTCTGATGATGACGCCTGACCCTTAGGTGTGTAGAGGTCCTTATCCCTGCTTTTGGACCCTCGTGTGTCGACGAGTGGTTATGTTTAGGGAGTTTCCTTTTGTGTCCCTGCGCCGTATCCTTGAGTCGTAGTCTTTTTATTTACGGTGGTCCGTATGAACCTTGAACTTACCTGGCTATGTTATATGTATTTTGGTGTTATGTTCTAAGGTCATTCTATATTCATTGTCGGGTTTGTTTTCATTGCTTCCGCTTGCATTTGCATCTCGCGTGTTTTACGTCCGTTTGCGATCCTGGTGAGTGGCGAGATTTCTTCGACAACAAGGGATGTTGGCACGCTCGGAGGACACGGGGCGTGACGGATCCGGACCGGGTCCCAAGCCGAGAGGAATTATCGTAACACTTTATACGACACTTTGAAGCTGGAATCGGAGGTTATTTCACTAAGGCTAATCTGTTGAACATCCGGAAAGGTGAAGATGAGAGTTTTGAACTCTTCACCAAGAGATGGAAGAAACATGCTATGATGGTGCAATCGCCACTGTCGGAAAGGGAAATGCTGGAGTTCGTACTGAAGTCACTTCCGGCTGAATACTTTGACCGCATGTATACATACACGTACTCGTCATTCCAACATCTGGTGGAGATTGGTATGAGAATTGAGGGGATTATCATGAGAATCGAAGGGAAAGGCGAGAGGTGTCTGGATGAAGAAAATGCCACGTTGGTGAGGCCGGGTCCAGAACATAACCACGAGGATGTTCATGAGGATGAAATGATCGGGATGGTAGATACCCCGATTCGTTTCGTGATTGATTTGAACAAAATTGATAGCTGGGAGTTGGAAACTTCTAGTTCGGAAAAACCATCAACATCTGAATCACCACCAGAAAAGATCATGCCGGTGAGGATTAAGTTACCGCTCGTGGAAGAGTACAACTCAAAGGCAGTGCATTGGGACTATGGAACGGGCGAGATCGACGCCATAATGAGGTCGAGAAGATGTTATCCACCAAGAGAGGCGGATTACGAAAAGAAAAACCCGATTGCGGAAGAAGTTGAGAAGTTGCAATCGGTCGTGAGGACCGGTGAATATGTGGTCGTTGACCAACTGCGGAAAATGCCGGCACTGATTTCCTTATTAGATCTCTTCAAAAACTCTGAAAAGCACAAGAATGCCCTCCTGAAGGTGCTGGATGAGGTGCATGTTCCGGAAATAATTAACGAAGTTCAACTAGGGGACTTCGTAGGTGCTATCCTCTTGAAAGACCAGATATCTTTTTCGGATGAAGATTTCCCGAAAGAAGGGCGAGTCCACAACAAAGCCCTCTACATCGCCGTGAAGTGCCATGGAAAGGAGGTTCCTCACGTTTTGATTGATAATGGTTCTGCTTTTAACCTATGTCCTCTAAGCACTTTGAGAAGCTTGGGGATCAATGAAGATTTCGTGAAGACATCCAAGGCTACCATCCGGTCATTTGACGGAGTCTCTAAAAATGTTGTAGGAGAGATCGAGCTGGATATTGACATTGGACCGGTAACTTTTTCTATACCGTTCCAAGTCTTGGACATTCCTAGCGCCTTCACTTTGCTCTTGGGAAGACCCCGGATTCATGTGTCCGGAGCGGTACCTTCCTCCCCGCATCAAAAGTTAAAATTTGTGGTTAAGGGTCAGTTGATCACCGTCCATGGCGAGACGGGATATCGAGCCGCTTTAAAGGGGATGGTTCCATATGTCGAGCCTTCAAAGGAGGAGGAGCTGAGTTATCATACTTTTGACATCGTATCCGTCATGCACGTATCACCAAATGCAAAGATGGCTACACCAGAGCTTTCGAGACCTGCGACTATGGCGGGAAAAGTGCTACTCTCGAATGAATTTATTCCAGGTGCCGGATTAGGGAAACACGGTCGGGGAATCCGTAACCCTTTGAATTTTAGCTCAAATGACTACAAGGTTGGTCCGGGTTATAATGGAATAGTGAATAATAACACGAGTCGAGGCCGAGGTCGAAACAAGTGTTATGGAGACCGTGGACGCCATGGACACCAAGGTGGCCGATTTATAGGCACCAATGCATGGAAAGCTAGAGGGAAAATGTTCCTAAATCACCTATCTGAGGTATTTTCTAGGGGTGGCAAATGGCTGGAAGATGATGACATCTCTAAGGATGCGGAGCCCGACTTATTCAACCCGTTGTTGACACCCGAATTTTTAGTCGGTTTTCTTTAGTTTTATTTTCCAAAATTCATTAAAAATTCACAAAAAAATAAAAAATTAAAAAATCAACATTGGAAGCCTTGGCCAAGCATAAGGAACCAATTTGGAACAAAAAATAATTTTTCATATTTTTCGCATTTTTTTTTAATATTTTCGGAAAATAGGAAAATATTAGAAAATTCATAAAAAATACCTTTCGAGGTCACAAAACTACACAAAAATGTCCAATATTTTTCTTTTAATTCCCTTTTCATATTGACCACAAGAAAAATTGAAAATTAAGTTCAATTTTAGGTGTTTCTTCACTATGCCTAAAGTTGAATTTGCATAAAAAATACCAATTGAGTCTTTTTATTTGCAATTTTTGCACATTTAGAGTCTAGACATTCAATTGTGGTCCCTTTGAACTTCAATTTGATCAATTGCACCCTAAATTGCGCGAATTGCACAGATTACACAAAATCCCCAAAATATTTGCGATTTAGTCCCTCAATTTGCAATTTTTGAAATTACTTTCAATTGAGGAACTTTCTATACACAATTGGGCTACCCCTAAGGTTTTGACACATTTTGAATCGATTGGCATAGGTCTCATAGTCCAATTTTATCAATTAGACGTCCAATTGAGTTTTTCCCCAATTTGCCGATTTAGAAAAATTTGGGGATTTCATATAAATTGATGGGAAATTTTGGGCAAAATTGCATTTCTAGACAATATCCAGGCCCCCGAGTTCAATTTTAAGGTTTAATTGCAAAAATTCCCACTCAATTTCAATTAATTTTGAAAATTCCACGAAGTTCACTATCTGAACCGGTTCGGACCGGTCTGATCGCCGGTCGGACCGGTCCAAACAATGTCATCTTCCCCAAATAAGAGACACGATTTGCAGGTTTTTATGGTGAGATTCAATGGCTAAATTGAAGGTCGATTCGTGCCTAATCAAACCAATTGACTTAGGGCTTTTGTGTATCGGGTCAATGTCCGTCGATTGCCGTCGACGTCACGGCCAATGGCCGCCGGAGCACGGCGGAATCGCCGGTCAAAGGCTCGGAGGCCAGAAAGTCAACATTTCAAAGCCAGCGCCAAATTGGTGCTCGTTTCACGTCTAACGGAGGTCTAACGGACTGGGACGGAATCATAACCGATTCCATCACCGTCCGGCGACCCAATCGCACGTGATTGCACGTGTGATTGAGTCGCCGAGTCCCTCCCCGTACGCGCCAAATTTCAAAAATGGGTATAAATAGCCGAGGAAGATTCTGGATCAAAAGGGGAGGCTCATTCGGTTCATCACACACCAGAATAGAGAGAGAAAGAGTGAGAGATAGAGAGAGAGGCTCTCGCGAACACCGTAGTCATTTCGCCGGAGCTTGACCGTGAGAGCTTCGTCGGTGCGATCCAGACCAAATCGAGCCGCCGGACCATCGCCGGAAGCTCGACTGAACTTCCGGAAGACGATCGTGATAGCTCATTTGGCCCGAAACCTTCAAAAGTGGTGAGTTCACTTCTCGAGCTTGGCACTGTGCGAGTATGGCATCACACGTTCTCGAGCACGATTTCTTCAATTAGTGTGTGCGTTTTACTTCTTGAACTTCACTAATCATGTTCACATATCGTCTTTGCATCGATCTTACCAAAAATCCATGAGTCGAGCCTCCCACATGCCTCGGTCCGGCCGAACACCGGCCAGGCCATTCTAGCCTTCGCGAGCTCGATCCGAGCTCGAGGTAAGTCTCTCGAACCTCATGTGATGCTTGTGTATTGATTAATTGCTCTGATTTGGTTTGATTATACTTGTTTGAACTTGGCGATGGCCGACTGTGTGTAGTTCGATTCTCGCGATTTAGTCAATAGAAACGTTTGATTTCGAGATATGTTGAACTAGAGGTCAAGGCGAGTCGAGCGGTGGTGGTTTCATGTCGATCCGGCGAGATCTCACCGTTGGATCTCGCCGGGAGAGTCTCGGCCGTCCATTATGTTGTCGTCGAGAGGAAGAAGACGATGACGAGGTGGCCGGTCAGCGTGGTCAACAAAGCTGAGGTGTCGCGCTCCCATTGGTCCAGCTCGTGCCGAGTCGGCTCGGCCGTTGGCGCGGTTGAGCCTGTCGGCCTTGATCCAACGGCCGAGATAATTAGGGTAGTTTGATTCTCGGCCGTTGGATCTCTCTTTTTTTTTTTTAAATAATTCGTTTATTAGGCAGAAAATAGAAAAATATGAAACGGTGCCGTTTAGATCGTAGGTGAGGCGACGTCGTTTTGGCATTAGACGTAATGAATGGTGGAGATCAAGTCCAGGTTTAATCGTGGCCGTTCAAAGTATTTTAGAGGATGCGGCGTCGTTTTGAGTTGTATAGGCAGATGGACGGTTCGAGATTAGACCTAGAAGAAATCGAGACCGTCCAACGTTTTAACCCAGCGGCGTCGTTTCGTAGTTTAAGGGATTCAACGGCCCGTATTAGATTTTAGGTTTGAATCGTAGCCGTTCATCGTTTTAGTTAGGCGACGTCGTTTAGCCACGTAGGTTTGAAGCGTCGCCGTTTATTGTAGTAGGTTGATTGAACGGTCTAGATTGATCCCTGTGATTCGATCGTGGCCGTCCGTAAATAGGTCGATGCGACACCGTTTTGTTTAGTAGATGATCGACGGCTGAGATCGAGTTCGAGATTGATCTCGGCCGTCCGTTTATTTTTAGTATAATTCAGATATTAGCAAATATTTTAGAAAATCAAAAAATATATTAGAAATGTAGAACACGGCGTCGTTTTGAAGTAGAGTGGGTCTGTGGGCGGTCGGACCGGGTTGACCGGTCGTTGACCGGGTTGACCCGGTCCGGTTTATTAATAAAAAAATAATAAAAAAATAAAAGAAATTTCCAAAAATCAAAAAAATTGTAAAAATACTTAGAAAATTCATAAAAATTCCCGATTTTCATAAAAAATTTCTAAAAATTTCTAGATCGATTCGGGACTCATAAAGTCTGGATCGAAAATTTTTGAGACTTCGAGGGTCGATTAATTTCGATCCGGAAAATTCCCAATATTTTTGAAAAATAAATAAAAATTCCAAAAAAATAGAAAAAATTAGAAAAATTCAAGAAAATCACAAAAAATGAGAAATGGCCACATTCAACTGGCCAAATCGAAATTTTGTGATTTTCGGGTCCCAAACCCTAAAAATGACCATTCTACCCTTCTGGGCCATTCGCCCCAAATTTTTACCCAAATCACCCCGACACCCAATTTTGATTTTTGTATGGGCCGATAGGGCCATTTTAGACATATCGAACCTTGATTGATTGATTTGATCGATTGTAATGATTTTGATTGCGCATTAATTTTTCTGATTGTGATTGATTAGGATAGAAAATTCCCATCCGCATGAAAACTTAGAATTGTTAGGGCCTACCTCACCCGATATTACATCTGTATGAATTCTTAGGTTAGAAAAACAATCAACATCGGTAACCGAAAGGGCGTCAAATATGAAATTTGGCGTAACCAAGTCCCCGAACCCAAAATCTCCGGTTTTCGCGGAACCGAACGGTTTCTCCCGACCGCTCGGTAAGGTTTTCCGATCGTACCTTCCAATAAATCGATCGGTGGCGACTCCAAAATTGCATGTACACATCGCACATGCCACCCGACCACACAAGGTCAATTTCGATATTTGAAAAATTTTACCCGACATCGCGATTCGAGTAATGGGTCTTGGGAGAGACCCGCGATCCCATAAAATAAAAAAATATATATAAAAGGGGGATCGGCTCGTTAACCCTCGCCCCGCCTAAACCGACCAACGGAGAGGGTCGCGACAGACCGGCGACTCCACCGGGGAATACTTCAAGAGGATTTAAGCCGATAAAAATGTTGATTGTTTTCTAACCTCGTTTTCTGCATATGCTCTTGAAGATGAGGTACGTCCAATAACAAAAAGTGTTAAATGTTGATGCAGATGGGAGTTATAAGGGGTGGCGTCTGTGCTAACCATTTTTGATGCAGATATGGAGTTTTGGATTGTTTGTTTATTTATGCAAATTTTGAAGCGGTGTTTTGAATATAAATTGTGGTGCATGTCTTGCATATTTCGAGGATCACGACATCGCACACACAAGCGCCTAAACCCGAGCCGCGAAATCACCTCTTAGGTCGCCATAGATAGGGATCGGTATGCGAAGCTCTTGTGTTTGATTGCACTTGGGTTGACCATATTTGATCCCGCTCGCTATGTAAGATTGATGGTCCTACCCACTTGTTGTTTGATTGCGCTTGTGGGCGGCCCCTCGATTTGTATAGCGGGAGCCTTTTTAGGTCCATACCCGAGCCTTTTTGATTTCTTTAGAGTTAAACCTCACCTGTCTCATGCGCATGTGAAATGGATGGTTGGTATACCTAAAACCAAAAACCAAAAAAGAGAGTAACATCGGTTGGTAAGGCTTTCTACCCTTTTTTTTATTTTGAACTTGTAAATTTAAATTTTGCATATCATACATTTTCATTACATATCATCACAATTTGTAAGATCGTTTAAGCGATCGGGGTTGAAAGTCAAATTTTCCTTTTTCGGATAGATGGCGCCCCAAAGTCGTGTTGATGTACCCGATGTATTCACATGGGAGCGGAGGACCATTCGACGCGAAGACCGAGTACCCGCTACATTCCGAGTTTTCGGATTTGTTCACGGACGAGAGCTCAACGGACGGAACCGCATCCGTAGCGAGAATTGCGATTATACCCGATGTGGACGATATTTGGAGCTCGAGCGCGAAAAGGAGAGAATTTGGGAGTTGTACATAAAATTGGCAAGAAAGCCACGTGCGACCAAGACGGCCCCAAAACACTCCTCGATCAAGAAGAAGGAAATCATCACCATATCCTCCGATGATGAAGAAGATATCAAGCTTCCCGAGATAGTAGATATTTCATCGGATGAGGATACCATTCCGACTGTCTAGATTAGTACGACTTTGGGGCATTTTCTAGGTTTCATTATATTTTGTACTTTCATCGACATTTTTGTCCGAACATCTCTAGATACTATCATGTTCTATCTCTTTCGACTTTATTGTGTTAGACTTGTAAGTTTCATGAGTTGTCAATTTGTGAGCGGCTTTCTACCCCGATTACGCTTAAACGATCCTAATCAAATTACATGCCATCTTTGGGTGAGATTTGGTCCATAATTACCCTATTTGGCTTATTTGGGTCAAGTGGGAGTAGTTGACCCTCATGTTACCAAAAGATGACATGGAATTTGGTTAGCACATTTGCATCACATTACATGCATATGCATATTAAACTGTGGTAATTGACTTTAGGATCGTCATTTTTGCATTTTTAGATCATGGGGAATGGAGACATCAAAGTCATCCCAATACCGCGCAAGGAACTCGCTATATGGTGGGATCGCCTCGACATCGTCAACAAAGCCTATGTGGAAGGACGTTTGGGACGACTTGTAGATTTGATCAAAGTGGAATACCAACCGGCGCTCATTCAAGCACTAGCCAAGGCATGGGACGCGCAAACAATGACATTCAACTTTCGAGGATTGGAATTGACCCCTACGCTTGAGGAGTATACCGCTATTATTGGGGCCAAATTTGAAGAACGTATAGCTCAACCCCCTTTGGACATGGACTCCACTCGTTCGTTATCAAGTTTCCTTCGCCTTAAAACTTCGAAATTGAAAAAGTTTACAAATCCAATTCCAACAAATTCACCTTCTCGTTCCTTTTCGATAACTATTCCTCTCTACCCACCGAAACCGGTCATAAATCGGGAAAGGTGTTCATCTTGGCTTTCTTTGCATTCGTTCTATTCCCGACTTCTAGAACTACTTTTGACCCCTCCATAACCCATATAGCCGGACAAGCGTGTTGTCGCTGGGATTATTCGTACATGATCTTAGCCGAGACTTTTCTCTCCCCGAATCGTTCCAAATCTTCAAAAAGGCCGTTTTCCAAGCGTCTAGCGGATTACTCCACTTGTGGTTCACCTCTCATATAAAAACTTTCCAACTCCGAGTGGGGTGTTATGAGATCAATGAGCACGTTCACCCTCTTAGATCCTTCCTTAAGTGTCAATCCCTTGTACCCAAATACTCATTCAAAAAGTGGGTTGAGCTATTGGACAATTTGAAACCCGAGCATATTAGATGGCGTTTGACTTGGCCCAAGATCGTAGAGGCTCGCATTTCGGGTATTGAAGATAACCCTATTCCCTTATTGGGATGTACCGGCGCTGTGGCGTATTACCCCATTCGAGTGGTGAGGCAATTTGGAGTTCTACAAGAGATACCACCGGATGTTTGTCCCGGGATTTTCTCATTTGATATGACACGAGGAAAGCTCACTAAGGAAACAAAGGAGTTGTATCGGGCCCGGATCAAGCTTATTCTTCATGCTTTGAAGAATTCCCCACTCGCAACAAGTTGAATGGCCGGACTATTTGGACGATGAGATGAACGTTCACGGGGCCTCCAAGGAGTATATCCGGAAGTTTAAGGAATATCGCCAATCAACGGTCGAGCCATATGTACCCGAGTGCGTATCTCCTCGGATTGAAGAAGTGGAGTCATATGAGCCGGAGTACATAGTACCATATGTACCGGGAGTAGAACCGTACATTCCCGAGGATCCGGAGCAATGGATGTCGAAGAAGGAGAAGACCCATACTTGTGGGATTCCGATGGATCGAAGAGCAAGAAGAGTGGAAGCGTCCCCGACTTGGATAGATCCATTCCCCCATTTAGATTTTACATATTTGTTATCTTTTAGATACTTTTGAACAATTTGGTTTGTAATAAATACATACTATTTCTTTTATGAGCATTTCATGCATACATATAGAAAAGTCAATTACCACGGATCAATGTCTCCAATCCTTTAATATTTCCCATACCGATTTGATATCCCGAAAACAGGTGAGCGATAAATACGAGGACTCGTAGCAAAACGCGCAAGTTAAGGATGGAACAAGAAGAGCTCGCACCTCGTGTGGGTAATCTGGAGAATCAAATGAATGTGATCGCCACAATGGTGGCGGAGATGAAGGCAATGATGATTGCAAGCCGGGGAGATACCCCGTTGACCCTAATTCTCAAGCTCCTGCGGGGCCATCCGATGGAGCAAACGCTAATCCGGCGCCCGCCGCTAATCCAACTCGAATCCGGAAAGACCGCCTAAGGATCCTCCCATTGTGATTGACCTGGAGAAAAAGGAGAAGCAAGTCCTCAAAATGGAAGAGGAAATTAAGAGGCTCGCTAAGATCGAAGAGTGTTTGGCAAGTCGGGGTTATGAGCTCTCGAGATTCGACAAGGTTGCACCGTTCGAAAAGATAGAGGTTCCCGCCGATTACAAGGAACCAGACTTTGTAAGAAGATATAATGGGACTGGGTGTCCCAAGGCGCACTTGAAGTATTATCTCGCGCCGAATGTCGCAATTCTCGGACAACATTCCACTATTGGTTAACACCTTCCGAGGAAAGCCTATCCGGGGCAGCCCCGGCGTGGTTCATTGAATTGGAGCCGAGAGAGGCTCGCCGATTGGGATAAACCGGGCAGACGAGTTCCTTCGGCAATACAAGTTTAACACTTTGACCGCCCTAACTAGAGAGGACCTTTTAAGGACCGCAAAAGGAAAGAGCGAGGCCGTTCGCGCCTACGCCCCGGAGATGGAGAGCACCGGGCCGTGCGGGTAAAGCCGCCCGTCCCGGAAGAAGAACTAATAGACCTTTTTCTCAAGGCCCTTCCATTTGAATTTTTCGACAAGCTGAACACCTCTCGGGTGTCGACATTTGCGCACCCGATCAAGGTGGCGGAGCGTCATGAGTGGGCACTAAGAGAAAAGAAGATACCCGAGGCGCCTTTCAAACGCCAATACCCTTTGAGAAGGGATAATAGGGAGCAAACGGGAGAAGTAGCCTTTGTCCCTAACCCGCCAAAGCCCGGAAATTTCTCGCCTTCAATTCCTACCCAAGGAACGTCCTCCTGGACCGCTTCCAAACCACCGGAATTCAGAAAGAAGAACCCAGTTATTTTCACCCCACTACCCCGACCCTTATCCAAATTGTTACCCATGCTTTTGGAGAATCGTTTAGTTGCAAAAGAGCCACCTAGAGCTCACCCGCCAAAATTTCCTGGGTATGATGAGACCCGGACGTGCGTATACCATATGGGAGAAAGGGGGCATAACGCGGACAACCTGTCTCGCTCCGAAGTTCAAGGTGCAAGCATTGATCGACGGAAAAGTTCTGGAGTTTGATAAAGCCGAACCGAATGTGCAGCGAAACCCGCTACCCGAGCATCGCGAGGTGAACGCGATTTTTGGAGGTGAAGAGGATGAGGTTCGGGAATTCATAGTGGACATGAGTAAAATGCGGGATATCTTGACATTGGCCTCGCAATATCCGGAAGGAGAGAGTATTTCCCGGGAGCAAAAAGAGGCTTGCTTGGAAAAATTAATTAGCTTGGGCGTCATAGGAAGAATGGAAAATGTCGCTTTCAAGGGGACCTACGTGGCGGTGGACATGCTGTCTGAGGAGTTCACGATGAAACCTACGAGGGGAGCTGTTTTAAAAATACCCTCGGGATATTTGATGAGCATCAAAGATGGTCAAGAAATTGAAGAGATAGACGAATATGAGATTCGTCTGGACAAAGCACGCCGAGGCGATAGAAGATTTTTGCGTAAAGCCCTAGAGAGGGGCGGAATAGTTGATAACCTGGGGGAAGATAGTGGGGGTTACAACTTTAAGGTGTTGTATTCAGCACCCCCAAGTTTTTTTGTCGATTCTGGAGATATAGTCCCCGATGGGTGGGGTGGAATGGATGACCCCGTAAGCGATGAATTTGTGGGAACGATCGATGAAGTTAAGGACCAAGCGGCTCCTTGGAATGAACAGGAGAATCGAGAGGTCGATATGCGACTTTCTAATCTAGAGACGCACATGCGTCATTTGACGACTATGGTAGCAGAATTATCGCAATTGATGGCCAGGGAACAACGCCACAAGAATAGAAGAGAATATGCAGATTTCGGAGATACGGCGGACCATGGAGACACAGAATCGAAAGATCGCTCTATTGCAAGAGCAAGGAAATGACGTGTTGAGGAAAATGGATGAGTTGAAGGAGCTGATTACGCCACTCACCCAAGCGAGAAATGTCCCGCCTCAAGGTGCGAACCCGAGAGTGGCCTTCCGCACGAAGTATAATGGCGCTGGGTGTCCTCTGGCGCATATCTCATACTATCTCCGCCAAATGATTGGCCACCATGAAGATGATGAAACATTGATCCGGAATTTCGGACATAGTTTAACGGGCCCGCTACCGGCATGGTTCCAATCAATTGACCTAGACCGGGTCCCGAGCTGGGAGGATTTATCGAACACTTCATACGACACTTTGAAGGTGGAATCCAGAGGTTATTTCACTAAGGCTAATCTGTTGAATATCCGGAAAGGGGAAGACGAGAGTTTTGAACTCTTCGCTAGGAGGTGGAAGAAACACGCTGTGATGGTGCAACCGCCGCCTGTCGGAGAAGGAAATGCTGGAGTTCGTATCGAAGTCACTTCCGGCGGAATACTTTGATCGCATGTATGCATACACGTACTCATCGTTCCAACATCCGGTGGAAATCGGCATGAGGATTGAAGGGATTATCCCGAGAATCGAAGAGAAAGGCGAGAGGGATTTGGATGAAGAAAATGCCACGCTGGTAAGGCCAGGTCCGTAACATAACCCCGAGGATGTCCACGAGGACGAAATGATCGGGATGGTAGATACCCCGATTCGTTTCGTGATTGATTTGAACAAAGTTGATAGTTGGGAATTGGAAACTTCTAGTTCAGGAAAACCATCAACATCCGAATCACTACCGTAAAAGATCATACCGGTGAAGATTAAGCTGCCTCTGTGGAGGATTATAATTCAAGGGCGCTTCACTGGGATTATGGAACGGGCGAGATTGACGCCATAATGAGATCGGGAAGATGTTATCCCCCGAGAGAAGCGGATCCTCGAAAAGAGAGTCCCAACTGCGGAAGAGGTTGAGAAGTTGCAATCGGTCGTGAGGACCGGTGAATATGAGGTCGTTGACCAACTGCGGAAGATGCCCGCATGCATTTCCTTATTGGATCTCTTCAAAAATTCTGAAAAGCACAAAGACGCCCTTTTGAAGGTGCTGGATGAGGTGCATGTTCCGAAGACAATTAACGAAGTGCAATTGGGAGACTTTGTGGGTGCTATCCTTCGAAGGACCAGATATCCTTCTCGGACGAAGACTTCCCGAAAGAAGGGCGGGTCCACAACAAAGCCCTTTACATAGCCGTGAGGTGTCACGGAAAAGAGGTGCCTCACGTCTTGATTGATAATGGTTCCGCTTTCAACCTGTGTCCACTAAGCACTTTGAGAAGCTTGGGGATCAATGAAGATTTTGTGAAGACATCCAAGGCCACCATCCGATCATTTGATGGAGTCTCCAAGAATGTTGTAGGAGAGATCGAATTGGACATTGTCATTGGACCGGTAACATTTTCTATACCGTTCCAAGTATTGGATATTCCAAGCGCCTTCACCTTGCTCCTGGGAAGACCGTGGATTCATGTGTGTCCGGAGCGGTACCTTCCTCTCTCGCATCAAAAGTTAAAATTTGTGGTCAAGGGTCAGTTGATCACCGTCCATGGCGAGACAGACATCGGGCCGCTTTAAAAGGGATGGTTCCATACGTCGAACTCTCAAAAGAGGAGGAGCTGAGTTATCACACCTTCGACATTGTATCTCGTCATGCATGTGTCACCGGATGCAAAGGTGGCTATACCGCAGCTTTCGAGACCCGCAACTATGGCGGGAAAAGTGCTACTCTCGAATGGATTTATTCCGGTGCTGGATTAGGGAAATATGGTCGGGGAATCCGTAACCCTTTGAATTTGGGCTCAAATGACCACAAGGTTGGTCCGGGTTATAATGGAATAGCGGAAAATAACATAGGTCGAGGCCGAGGTCGAAACAATCGTTATGGAGACCGTGGACGCCGTGGACGCCAAGGTGGCCGTTTCATAGGTACCGATGTATGGAAAGCTAGAGGAAAAATGCTCCTAAACCCTTTATTCGAGGTATTCTCTAAGGGAGGCAAATGGCTGGAAGATGAAGACATCTCTGAGGATGCAGAGCCAGACTTATTCAACCCGTTCCTGGATAATCGGGTGAACGTGATAATTGAGTGGCCGGACGATGATTTCCCCACCCCCGAGTAAAAGGCTCTTTCGAACTTTATCTTTTAATGCATTTTGATTACTGCATTTGCTTTAAAGCTTTTTGATGTTTTAGCACCCTTTGGGTCACATGTTGTGATCCAGGAAGTGCAAGATCGTATTGTTCTTAGTTGCATCTATTAATGAAAAACATTTCAAATTTGATTACGGACATGTGGAGCAACGGATTGGTCCGATGATGACAATTGATTCTACCATGAAACTTGAGGCCCGATCCGCCATATGATCTTGAGTTTTAAATAACTTTTGAGAACCAGGATGTCCGGAAGATCGTGGACTAGTTCTCCTTTCCTTGTCTAAGAAAATTGAAATTTGAAAAATGTTTTCATGATAGAAATCATGCATCCTTTAATTTTATCGTCTTTGAATACTAACCTTTCATGGTGCATTTCGGGCATGTCATCCCACCCATACATAACAAGGTTAATATGTGACTCGGGATCAGCTCGATGACTATGCATGCGAAGTTGATATAGACGAGGTTGATGTGAGCGATATCAAGAAAGAATGGGATTGTTTTGAAGAATCTAAACCCCCTATTTCTCGAAGAACCCATCACTATTAATCTGGGAGATTCTCGATCTGCGTCAAGGAAGTGAAAATAGGAGGACACTTGTCCGCAGCAGATGTTTTAAGGATGACGGCGTTACTCAAGGAATATCAAGATATTTTCGCCTCGGTCATATCTCGACATGCCGGGGCTAGATCGTGAAATTGTGGAGCATGCTCGCCCACCAATCCTTCTTGCACACCAAGTAAATCAATCACCCGGAAGGATGAATCCCGAATCGGCGGATAAGATCAAGGAAGAGGTCATGAAGCTCCTTAAAGTTGGATTTATCGAGGCTGTCCCATATGCTGATTGGGTCGCCAACATCGTACCGGTTAAGAAGAAGGATGGGAGAATTAGAATATGCGTGGATTATCGGGACTTGAACAAAGCTAGTCCCAAGGATGATTTTCCCCTACCGCACATTGATGTGCTCGTCGACAGCACTGCGGGTTTTGAATTGTTCTCCTTTATGGATGGATTCTCGGGATATAATCGGATTATGTTGAAGGAAGAAGATAAGATCAAGACCTCATTCACTACACAATGGGGAACTTTTTGTTACAAGGTAATGCCCTTCGGATTGAAAAATGCAGGTGCAACATATCAGAGGGCTATGGTGACCCTTTTTCATGACATGATACATAAGGAGATTGAGGTCTATGTGGATGATATGATTGCCAAGTCCAGACCTGGAGAAGACCATGTTAAAGTGCTGAAGAAGTTATTTGATCGATTAAGAAAGTATAAGCTCAAGTTGAATCCTGCGAAATGCGTATTTGGCGCAAGATCCGGAAAGCTGCTAGGATTTGTGGTGAGCAAATGTGGTATTGAAATTGACCCTTCCAAGATTAAAGCCATATGGGAAATAGGAACTCCTTCCACTGTTAAGGAAGTAAGGGGTCTACTGGGAAGGTTGAATTATATATCCAGATTCATATCCCAACCGTCAGAAACGGCGAAACCCTTCTTCAAGTTGCTAAAGAAAGGTGCAAAGGTGAAATGGGATGCGGAATGCCAACAAGCATTTGAGAAGATCAAGGAATACCTGGTACAACCTCCAAGTGTTGGTACCTCCTATCCCTAACGTTCCTTTAACTCTATATCTCGACGGTTAATGATGAATCCTTGGGGGCTTTACTTGCCCAAACTAACCCCAAGGATCGCAAAGAGCGAGCCATATATTATTTGAGCAAAAAGTTCACAACATCTCGAAGTCAAATACCCAAAGAAGGGAAAGGACTTGCGTAGCATTGGTTTGGGTCCTCCACAGATTGAGGCAAGATACACCGCATTATCATATAGAACTGGTCACCGAAAATGACCCTATCAAGTACCTTTTGGAGAAGCCAACATTGTTGGGAAAGATGGCTAAATGGCAAATACTGCTTTCGTAGTTTGATATCAAAACCTCTCCCCGTAAGTCCGTCAAGGGAAGAGCAATTGCTGACATGCTAGCCGAGAATCCTCCTAAGGATGTTTTAGAGCGAAACAAAGAAGGTCAAATCCCGAATATATCGAAGACAAATGGACAATGTACTTTGACGGTGCAAAGTGAACCTCACCGGATCGTGCATCGGGCGCTTCGATATCCCCCGAAGATCAACATTATCCAGTTTCAGCCAAGTTGGTATTCCCCCGCACCAACAACATTTCGAATATGAAGCCTCGCATACTAGGATTACAATTGGCCATCTCACTAAAGGTAAAGAAGCTACCGGTATATGGAGATTCCATGCTAATCATTTTACAAACTCAAGGGGAGTGGAAGACAAAGGATCCCAAGCTTATTCCTTATCATAAGTACCTCGAGGAGATGATCCAACATTTTGAGGAGATCACTTTTGAATATCTCGCCGAGAACTCAGAACCATTTTGCTGATGCTTTGGCCACATTATCAGCCATGTTACAAGTGCAAAATGGTCTTGAGATAGAGCCATTAAGGATTGATATTTTAGAGCAACCTCGCATACCGCATGGTCATTGAAGAAGAACCCGACGAAGAACCGTGGTATCATGACATCAAGAATTACTTACCGAAGGGCGAGTTCCCGCAGAACAGTCACCAGAAGATAAAAAGTACATAAGCAAGATGGCATCTAAATTTTTCCTCGACGGACAGATCCTATACAAGAGATCCTTTGACTCGGTCCCGCTGAGGTGCGTGAATTCCAAAGAAGCAAATCTCATTATGAAAGAGATTCATGAAGGGGAATGTGGACCGCATATGAATGGCCACCTTCTCGCCAAGAAGATCATGAGACTCGGGTATTACTTGGTTGACTATCGAGTCGGATTGCAACCAAGCATGTTAGATCCTCGTCATCAATGCTAGGTATACGGCGACAGGATAAATGCGCCGCCAACCGAGCTACATCAAATGTCGAGCCATGGCCATTCTCGCATGTGGGGAATTGATATGATTGGCCCTATCAACCCAAAGGCCTCAAACGGACATCGCTTTATTTTGGTGGCTATTGACTACTTCACTAAATGGATTGAAGCCAGCTCATATGCCAATGTCACCGCGAATAGTGTGGCTAAGTTTATCAAGCGAGATATCATCTCAAGATATGGAGTGCCAAGAGCCATCATTACATACAATGGCTCTAACTCCGAATAACAAGGTTGTCGATCAACTATTGGAACAATTTAAGGTACGACACCTTAATTCTTCACCTTACCGCCCACAAATGAACGGAGCCGTGGAAGCGGCAAACAAGAACATCAAGAAGATATTGGCCAAAACCGCTGAGAAATATAGAGATTGGCATGAAAGATTGCCGTATGCTCTCATGGCCTACCGAACTTCCATTCGTACTTCAACCGGGGCAACTCCCTATTCTTTGGTATACGGTATGGAAGCAAGCCCTACCGGTAGAGGTGGAAATCCCCTCTTTAAGGATCCCTGTCTCAAATAGAACTCACGAGAGGATGAGTGGAACCGGCAGAGACACGAACAATTGAATTTGATTGATGAAAGGCGATTAAGGGCTATCTCGTCATGGTCAAAGCTACAGGAAGAAGGTGGCCGAGCTTTTAACAAGAAGGTTAAGCCTAGAAATTTTGAAGCGGGGATGCTAGTTGTGAAGAAAATGCTTCCAAATGCACAACACCCAGGAGGCAAATTTATGCCAAATTATGAAGGCCCCTACGTGATTCAGAAAGTCTTATCCGGGGGAGCTCTTATACTTGTAAACATGGACGGAGAAGATTTGACAAGTCCAAGAAATGCAGACGCCGTGAAGAGATATTATCCTTGAAATAAAATTGAGCTTCAGAGCGATTGATGAGCAGATCTGAGTCACATGAAAATTTTGCATTCGCATGACATTTGCATACATGCATTTGCATATATTCGTATTTTTGCAGGTGAATTGGGAATCATGAAGAACTTTGCAGAGCAATTGATCAAAAGGGAAGTTATCCGTTACTTTGGATCACGGATTTTGAATATCTTGAATTGATTGTTTCCTTTTGTTCTTTTACGAGGAAACGGGAGTCGACATCCGAAGGAGGTAGAAAGGAGTCGCTCCGGGAATTGAAATTTTGAATATTTTTAACTGATTGATTCCTTTTGTTTTTACGAGAAACGGGAGTCGACATCCGAAGGAGGTAGAAAGGAGTCGCTCCGGGATTTGAAAATTTTGAATATCTTTAACTGATTTGTTTCCTTTTATTTTTATAGGAAACGGGAGTCGACATCCGAAGGAGGTAGAAAGGAGTCGCTCCGGGATTTGAAATTTTTAAATATCTTGAACTGATTGTTTCCTTTTGTTTTTACGGGGACGAAGTCAATATTTGAAGAAGACAGGTTTGAGGTTCTCCTCCTTTACAAAGTATTTTCATACACCGTCGTGCTTGAAATTAAGAAAAATTTGGATTTGCAAAGCAACAGAGCTTTTTCAAAGAAACATTCCTTTCAAATTTCAGAAACGTCTTTTGAATACCCTCTCAATGAAGATTTTTGCGAATGATGAATTTTTGATGAAATACCCCGAGTTTCTATAAAAGGGCATGCTTTGAAAGCTTTTTCAAAAGAATGATCCTTCAAATGAGAAGAGGCAAGCATTGTCCTCAAACACGTCCCCGATACACTTGAGTGATGAGTGAGAGTGATGGAGCGAAAGAGCTTAATTTTGGGACGTAGGGATCATTCGCGGTGATTACATGGATTGAAATGATGAAAGGCATTTCCATTTCAAAATTATCCATACACATTTATATCCCTTGATAACCAATCGAGCCAAAAGGGGGAATTTTATGAATATAACCCTGTCAAGAACCACCCCACACCGGGGCATGTTTGGGGGTTCATTGGATGATTCCTTGGAGAAAAGATCAGGTAAGACTTTATTGTGCTAACCTGCATCAATCTTTTTGTGATAGCTTCAGGTGATTTCTAGCAAAGACTCGGGACACCTCAAAGTGAAGAAAAGTATTCGCATTTCTATATCCCCAAACACTTACCCTTTGAAGAGCCAATTTGAACCTTTGAATATTCGTTTCTAAACCCTTATTGGTGATCACCCTCCCACATTGGGGCAAGCAAAGGAATTACCGGCAATAAGTCAAAATGCATAATTTGGAAAAATTCTTGATACCGGTCTCAAAAGAGCCAATCAATGCAAAAATGATGAAGAATGAAAGGGCTAGAAAAAGCAAAGTGCCTGGTAAAAGCAAGGCCAAAGCCCATGAAAAGAGCATCCCGAAAAGGGGCAAATTCTGAAAAAAAATCATCAAGATGAAAAGAGGAAAATCCTCAAAATCATTGAAGAAAGAACGATCATGAATCTATTGCAAAAAGCAAATGCATGCTGGAAGAATGTTAAGGTGATCACCAAAGTTCACCCCTCTTTTGAAAATATGGCCATTCTTAAAGAGCCCACCTTAAGCCAAGATACAACCTGTCACCAAGACTTTTCTCGATCTAAGAGGTGTTTCAAGGTTGATGCAAGAAATCATACGAGAAGCTACCGCTTAAAGAGGTAAGTACAATCCTGTCTTATCATGTCTTCGTGGTTCTTGACTTGTAGACCCGAAGAAGCTATTTCGATCAAAATTCATTTCTAAACCTCAAAATGAATATCCATTGATAAGCCTTTGACCCGGCCTCGAATTACGGTCCCTTTTAAAATGCCTTCTCCGATTAGTCGATTGTAAGCATCTCGAATGATCCCGAAACCTCAAGGTTAGGTTTTCGTGAGCAGATTTGAATTTTAAGAAAAGCCTTTCCAAAATGGTGAGAAGCCCTCTTGGATGAAGGAAAACCCTTTTGGAAAAATTTTAAGACAACCTTTTTGTAGAACACTCGGGATGTGTCATTCAAAATCCATCCCTAGTGAAAATTTGAAATTGTGATTGGATACATTTCTTTCGCAAATACACTTTGAAAACTTGTCTAGGAATTCTTAAGTTTCTCCCCGTAATTTAAAATTGTCATTCTAATGATATTTGACTCAACTTTCTCGCGAGTTCCCTGGTGATCCCAAATTCTCGGAAAAGTTGCATTTTAAAATTTGATTAACTTGGATTCTCTGCAGGTCTTTTGGCATCCCCGTGTCCTCGATTCTCAACTTTGAAAATTTGAAATAGGGTTTGAGCTCGTAGGTACACTAGTCAACCTAGGTCCTCGGATGGCACCCTCTCGGACGGTTAGTAGCTGGAGAGACGAAAACCGATCTCGCTTATTTGAAAATTTGAAATAGGGTTTGAGCCTCTAGGTACACTAGTCAACCCTAGGTCCTCGGATGGCACCCTCTCGGACGGTTAGTAGCTGGAGAGACGAAAACCGATCTCGCTTATTTGAAAATTTGAAATAGGGTTTGAGCTCAGTAGGTACACTAGTCAACCTAGGTCCTCGGATGGCACCCTCTCGGACGGTTAGTAGCTGGAGAGACGAAAACCGATCTCGCTTATTTGAAAATTTGAAATAGGGTTTGAGCTCGTAGGTACACTAGTCAACCTAGGTCCTCGGATGGCACCCTCTCGGACGGTTAGTAGCCTGGAGAGACGAAAACCGATCTCGCTTTTTAGATGGTGAGTCCCCGCATGGAGGATAGCCAATCTCTTTTAAATAGGTGAAACCCCTTTGTTACAAGGGTGAACCTCCCCCTCATACGGTTAGTAGCTGGAGAGACGAAAGCCGATCCGCTTTTTAGATGGTGAGTCCCCGCATGGAGGATAGCCAATCTCTTTTAAATAGGTGAAACCCCTTTGTTACAAGGGTGAACCTCCCCCCGCACGGTTAGTAGCCGGAGAGACGAAAGCCGATCCGCTTTTTCGATGGTGAGTCCCCGCATGGAGGATAGCCAATCGCTTTTAAATAGGTGAAACCCCTTTGTTACAAGGGTGAACCTCCCCCTCGACGGTTAGTAGCTGGAGAGACGAAAACCGATCCGCTTTTTAGATGGTGAGTCCCCGCATGGAGGATAGCCAATCTCTTTTAAATAGGTGAAACCCCTTTGTTACAAGGGTGAACCTCCCCCTCGACGGTTAGTAGCTGGAGAGACGAAAACCGATCTCGCTTTTTAGATGGTGAGTCCCCGCATGGAGGATAGCCAATCTCTTTTAAATAGGTGAAACCCCTTTGTTACAAGGGTGAACCTCCCCCTCGACGGTGAGTAGTTGGAGAGACGAAAGCCGATCCGCCCCTTTTTTAAAATGATGAATCCCTAGTGGATAGTCAAACCCATTTTAAATAGGTGAAACCCCTTTGTTACAAGGGTGAACCTTCCCCACAAATCTTCAAACCACCACTCGACATCATACGGACGCCGACCATTGCAAAATCGCGCCAAACCGTCCACGAGTAATTCCATACACTGAATTTTTCAACCTCGAGATCAACAAATCTCAAACCATAGACAGGTGAGCTACGGGTAAGTCTCTCTCTTCTCATCTCTCTTTCACATAAAATGAGCATGAATTGAAAATAATTCCCCACGGAGTTAGAGCTTTAACAAAGCAAAGGTAAAGCAATTTGAATGTCAAGACTTATTTTCTTTAGATTTTTCCCCAAGCAGAGTCGATTAAGGATCCAGGTGTCACCTTGTCTTTGAAAGCAACCTCTAACCGAGATTACTTTCAAAGAGGGGCAGTTGTTGACACCCGAATTTTTAGTCGGTTTTCTTTAGTTTTATTTTCCAAAATTCATTAAAAATTCACAAAAAAATAAAAAATTAAAAAATCAACATTGGAAGCCTTGGCCAAGCATAAGGAACCAATTTGGAACAAAAAATAATTTTTCATATTTTTCGCATTTTTTTAATATTTTCGAAAATAGGAAAATACTTAGAAAATTCATAAAAAATACTTTTCGAGGTCGCAAAAATACACAAAAATGTCCAATATTTTTCTTTTAATTCCCTTTTCATATTGACCTCAAGAAAAATTGAAAATTAAGTTCAATTTTAGGTGTTTCTTCACAATGCCTAGAGTTGAATTTGCATAAAAAATACCAATTGAGTCTTTTTATTTGCAATTTTTGCACATTTAGAGTCTAGACATTCAATTGTGGTCCCTTTGAACTTCAATTTGATCAATTGCACCCTAAATTGTGCGAATTGCACAGAATTACACAAAATCCCCAAAATATTTGCGATTTAGTCCCTCAATTTGCAATTTTTGAAATTACTTTCAATTGAGGAACTTTCTATACACAATTGGGCTACCCCTAAGGTTTTGACACATTTTGAATCGATTGGCATAGGTCTCATAGTCCAATTTTATCAATTAGACGTCCAATTGAGTTTTTCCCCAATTTGCCGATTTAGAAAAATTTGGGGATTTCATATAAATTGATGGGAAATTTTGGGCAAAATTGCATTTCTAGACAATATCCAGGCCCCCGAGTTCAATTTTAAGGTTTAATTGCAAAAATTCCCACTCAATTTCAATTAATTTTGAAAATTCCACGAAGTTCACTATCTGAACCGGTTCGGACCGGTCTCACGGCCGGTCGGACCGGTCCAAACAGTGTCATCTTCCCCAAATAAGAGACACGATTTGCAGGTTTTTATGGTGAGATTCAATGGCTAAATTGAAGGTCGATTCGTGCCTAATCAAACCAATTGACTTAGGGCTTTTGTGTATCGTGTCAATGTCCGTCGATTGCCGCCGACGTCACGGCCAATGGCCGCCGGAGCACGGCGGAGCAGCCGGTCAAAGGCTCGGAGGCCAGAAAGTCAACATTTTCAAAAAGCCCGCGTCCAAATTCGTGCTCGTTTCAGCGTCTAAACGGAGGCTCTAACGGACCTTGGACGGAATCATAACCGATTCCATCACCGTCCGGCGACCAAAATCGCACGTGATTGCACGTGTGATTGAGTCTCGGCGAGTCCCTCTCCCGTACGCGCCAATTTTCAAAAATGGGTATAAATAGCCGAGAAGGTTCCGGATCAAAAGGGGAGGCTCATTCGGTTCATCACACACCAGAATAGAGAGAGAAAGAGTGAGAGATAGAGAGAGAGGCTCTCGCGAACACCGTAGTCATTTCGCCGGAGCTTGACCGTGAGAGCTTCGTCGGTGCGATCCAGACCAAATCGAGCCGCCGGACCATCGCCGGAAGCTTCCGCTGAACTTCCGAGGAAGACGATCGTGATAGCTCATTTGGCACCCGAAACCTTCAAAAGTGGTGAGTTCACTTCTCGAGCTTGGCACCGTGCAATCATGGCATCACACGTTCCCGAGCACGATTTCTTCAATTAGTGTGTGCGTTTTACTTCTTGAACTTCACTAATCATGTTCACATATCGTCTTTGCATCGATCTTACCCGAAATCCATGAGTCGAGCCTCCCACATGCCTCGGTCCGGCCGAACACCGGCCGTGCCATTCTAGCCTTCGCGAGCTCGATCCGAGCTCGAGGTAAGTCTCTCGAACCTCATATGATGCTTGTGTATTGATTAATTGCTACGATTTGGTTTGATTATACTTGTTTGAACTTGGCGATGGCCGATCGTGTGTAGTTCGATTCTCGCGATTTAGTCAATAGAAACGTTTGATTCTGAGATATGTTGAACTAGAGGTCAAGGCGAGTCGAGCGGTGGTGGTTTCATGTCGATCCGGCGAGATCTCACCGTTGGATCTCGCCGGAGAGTGTCGGCCGTCCATTCCGTTGTCGTCGAGAGGAAGAAGACGATGACGTGGCGGTCAACGTGGTCAACAGAGCTGAGGTGTCGCGCTCCCATTGGTCCAGCTCGCGCCGAGTCCGCTCGGCCGTTGGCGCGGTTGAGCCGACTCGGCCTTGATCCAACGGCCGAGATAATTAGGGTAGTTTGATTCTCGGCCGTTGGATCTCTCTTTTTTTTTTTAAAATAATTCGTTTATTAGGCAAAAAGTAGAAAAATATGAAACGGTGCCGTTTAGATCGTGTGCGGGCGACGTCGTTTTGGCATTAGACGTAATGAACGGTGGAGATCAAGTCCAGGTTTACGGCGTCGTTTTGAGTTGTAGTCGTTGATTGAGTATGGACGGTTCGGATTAGACCTAGAAGCAATCGAGACCGTCCAACGTTTTAACCCACACGGCGTCGTTTCGTAGTTTAAGGGATTCAACGGCCCGGATTAGATTTTAGTTTGAATCGTAGCCGTTCATCGTTTTAGTTAGGCGACGTCGTTTAGCCCGTAGGTTTGAAGCGTCGCCGTTTTATGTGCAGAAGGATTGAACGGTCTAGATTGAGCCCCGTGATTCGATCGTGGCCGTTCGTCGTATAGGTCGGGTGCGACGCCGTTTTGTTTAGCAGATGATCAACGGCCGAGATCGAGTCCGAGATTGATCTCGGCCGTCCGTTATTTTCTTTTATGTTCAAATATATTAGAAAATCAAAAAATATATTAGAAATGTAGAACACGGTGTCGTTTTGAAGTAGAGTGGGTCTGCGGGCGGTCGGACCGGGTTGACCGGTCGTTGACCGGGTTGACCCGGTCCGGTTCTTTAATAAATAATAATAATAAATAAAAAGAAATTTTCAAAAATCCAAAAAAATGGTAAAAATACTTAGAAAATTCATAAAAATTCCCCGATTTTCATAAAAAATTTCTAAAAATTTCTAGATCGATTCGGGACTCATAAAGTCTGGATCGAAAATTTTTGAGACTTCGAGGGTCGATTAATTTCGATCCGGAGAATTTCCAATATTTTTGAAAAATAAATAAAAATTCCAAAAAAATAGAAAAAATTAGAAAAATTCAAGAAAATCACAAAAATGAGAAATGGCCACATTCAACTGGCCAAATTGAAATTTCGTGATTTTCGGGTCCCAAACCCCAAAAAATGACCATTCTACCCTTCCGGGCCTTCCGCCCCAAATTTTTACCCAAATCACCCCGACACCCAATTTTGATTTTTGTATGGGCCGATAGGGCCATTTTAGACATATCGAACCTTGTTTGATTGATTTGATCGATTGTAATGATTTTGATTGCGCATTAATTTTTTTGATTGTGATTGATTAGGATAGAAAATTCCCATCTCGCATGAAAACTTAGAATTGTTAGGGCCTACCTCACCCGAAATTACATCTCGCATGAAATCTTAGGTTAGAAAAACAATCAACATCGGTAACCGAAAGGGCGTCAAATATGAAATTTGGCGTAACCAAGTCCCCCGGACCCAAAATCTCCGGGTTTTCGCGGAACCGAACGGTTTCTCCCGACCGCTCGGTAAGGTTTTCCGATCGTACCTTCCAATAAATCGATCGGTGGCGACTCCAAAATTGCATGTACACATCGCACATGCCACCCGACCACACAAGGTCAATTTCGATATTTGAAAAATTTTACCCGACATCGCGATTCGAGTAATGGGTCTTGGGAGAGACCCGCGATCCCATAAAAATATATATAAAAAGGGGTATCGGCTCGTTAACCCTCGCCCCGCCGGGACCGACCGACGGAGAGGGTCGCGACACCCGTTCTCGGATAATCGGGTGCACGTGATCATTGAGTGGCCGGAGGATGATTTCCCCACCCTTGAGTAAAAGGCTCTTTCTGAACTTTATCTTTTAATGCATTTTGATTACTGCATTTGTTTTGAAGCTTTTCGCTTTCTTTTAGCACCCTTTGGGTCGCATGCTGTGATCCAGGAAGTGCAGTATCGTATTGTTCTTAGTTGCATTTATTAATGAAAATCATCAAAAATTTTATTACGGACATGTGGAGCAATGGATTGGTCCGATGATGACAATTGATTCTACCATGAGACTTGAGGCCCGATCCGCCATATGATCGGGGGTTTTAAATAGCTTTTGAGAACCGGGATGTCCGGAAGATTGTGGGACTAGTTCTCCTTTATTTGTCTAAAAATTGGAATTTGAAAAGCATTTTCATGATAAAAATCACGCATTCTTCAATTTTATCATCTTTTAATACTAACCTTTCATGGTGCATTTCGGGCATGTCATTACACCCATACATAACAGGTTGATATGTGACTCGGATCAGCTCGATGATTATACATGCGAAGTTGATATAGACAAGGTTGATGTGAGCGATATCAAGAAAGAATGGGATTGTTTTGAAGAATCTAAGCCCCCTAGCTCTGAAGAACCCGTCACTATTAATTTGGGAGATTCTAACTGCGTCAAGGAAGTGAAAATAGGAGGACACTTGTCGGCAACAGATGTTTTAAGAATGACAGCATTGCTCACAGAATATCAAGATATCTTCGCCTGGTCATATGCCGACATGCCGGGTTTAGATCGTGAAATTGTAGAGCATGCTTTGCCCACAAATCCTTCTTGCACACCGGTAAATCAATCGCCCGGAAGAATGAATCCTGAATCGCGAGATAAAATCAAGGAAGAGGTGATGAAGCTCCTTAAAGTTGGATTTATTGAGGCTGTCCCATATGCTGATTGGGTCGCCAACATCGTACCGATTAAGAAGAAAGATGGAAGAATTAGAATATGCGTGGATTATCGGGACTTAAACAAAGCTAGTCCCAAGGATGATTTTCCCTTACCGCACATTGATGTGCTCATCGACAGATCTGCGGACTTTGAATTATTCTCCTTTATGGATGGATTCTCGGGATATAATCAGATCATGTTGAAGGAAGAAGATAAGATCAAGACCTCTTTCACTACACAATGGGGAACTTTCTATTACAAGGTAATGCCCTTTGGATTGAAAAATGCAGGGGCAACATATCGTAGGGCTATGGTGACCCTTTTTCATGATATGATACATAAGGAGATCGAGGTCTATGTGGACGATATGATTGCCAAGTCCAAGCCTGGAGAAGACCATACTAAAGTGCTGAAGAAGTTATTTGATCGATTGAGAAAATACAAGCTCAAGCTGAATCTCGCGAAATGCGTATTTGGCGCAAGATCCGGAAAGCTGCTAGGATTCGTGGTGAGCAGCTGTGGTATTGAGATTGACCCTTCCAAGATCAAGGCTATATGGGAAATAGGGACTCCTTCTACTGTTAAAGAAGTAAGGGGTCTACTGGGAAGATTGAATTATATATCCAGATTCATATCGCAGCCTATCGAAACGGCGAAACCCTTCTTCAAGCTGTTAAAGAAAGGTGCGAAGGTCAAATGGGATGCAGAATGTCAACAAGCATTTGAGAAGATCAAGGAATATTTGGTACAACCTCCAGTGTTAGTACCTCTTATCCCTAACGTTCCTTTAACTCTATATCTCGAAGTTAATGATGAATCCTTGGGAGCTTTACTAACTCAAACTAACCCCAAGGATCGTAAAGAGCGAGCCATATATTATTTGAGCAAAAAGTTCACAACATCCGAAGCCAAGTACCCAGCAATGGAAAGAACTTGCGTAGCATTGGTCCGGGTCCTCCACCGATTGAGGCAAGATACGTTGCATTATCATATAGAGCTGGTCACCGAGAATGACCCCGTCAAATACCTTTTGGAGAAACCAACATTGTTAGGAAAGATGGCTAAATGGCAAATACTGCTTTCAGAGTTTGATATCAAAACCTCTCCCCAAAAGTCCGTCAAGGGAAGAGCAATTGCAGACATGCTAGCTGAGAATCCTCCTAAAGATGTTTCAGAGCAAAACAAGGGAGGTCAAATCCTGAACATATCTGAAGACAGGTGGACAATGTACTTTGACGGCGCAATGAACCTCACTGGATCAGGCATCGGGGCAGTTCTGATATCCCCCGAAGATCAACATTATCCAGTTTCAGCCAAGTTGGTATTCCCCTACACCAACAACATTTCTGAATATGAAGCCTGCATACTAGGATTACAATTGGCCATCTCATTAAAAGTGAAGAAGCTACTTGTATATGGAGATTCCATGCTGATTATCTTACAAACCCAAGGGGAGTGGAAGACAAAGGATCCCAAGCTTATCCCTTACCATAAGTATCTTGAAGAGTTAATCCAACATTTTGAAGAGATCACTTTCGAATATCTGCCAAGAACTCAGAATCATTTTGCTGATGCTTTGGCCACATTATCGCCCATGTTACAAGTACAAGATGGCCTCGAGATAGAGCCGTTAAGGATTGATATCCTGGAGCAACCTGCATACTGCATGGTCATTGAAGAAGAACCCGATGAAGAACCGTGGTATCATGACATCAAGAATTATTTGCTGAAGGGCGAATTCCCACAGGACAGTCAACTAAAAGATAAAAAGTATATCAGTAAGATGGCATCTAAATTCTTCCTCGGCGGACTGATTTTATACAAGAGGTCTTTTGACTCGCTCCCGCCGAGGTGCGTGAATTCCGAAGAAGCAAATCTCATTATGAAAGAGATTCATGAAGGGGAATGCGGACCGCATATGAATGGTCACCTCCTCGCCAAGAAGATTATGAGACTCGGATACTACTGGATGACTATTGAGTCAGATTGCAACCAGCATGTTAGATCCCGTCATCAATGTCGGGTATACGGCGACATGATAAATGCGCCACCAACCGAACTACATCAAATGTCCGAACCCTGGCCATTCGGGATGTGGGGAATTGATATGATTGGCCCTATCAACCCAAAGGCCTCCAATGGACGTCGCTTCATTCTTGTGGCTATTGATTATTTCACCAAATGGATTGAAGCCAGCTCATATGCCAATGTCACTGCGAACAACGTGGCTAAATTCATCAAGAAGGATATCATCTCAAGATACGGAGTTCCAAGAGCCATCATCACGCACAATGGCTCCAATTTGAACAACAAGGTAGTCGATCAATTATTGGAACAATTTAAGGTACGACACCTTAATTCTTCACCTTACCGCCCACAAATGAATGGAGCTGTGGAAGCGGCAAACAAGAACATCAAGAAGATATTGGCCAAAACTGCTGAGAAATATCGAGACCGGCATGAAAGATTACCATATGCTCTCATGGCCTACCGAACTTCAATTCGTACTTCAACCGGGGCAACTCCCTACTCTTTGGTATACGGTATGGAAGCGGTCCTACCGGTAGAGGTGGAAATCCCCTCTTTAAGGATTCTGTCTCGGGTAGAACTCACAGAAGATGAGTGGAACCGACCGAGACATGAACAATTAAATTTGATTGATGAAAAACGATTGAAGGCTATCTCGTATGGTCAAAGCTACCGGAAGAAAGTGGCCGGAGGTTTTAACAAGAAGGTCAAACCTAGAAATTTTGAAGCGGGGATGCTGATTGTGAAGAAAATGCTCCCAAATGCACAACACCCGGGAGGCAAATTTACGCCAAATTATGAAGGCCCCTACGTGATTCAGAAGGTCTTATTCGGGGGAGCTCGTATACTTGTAAACATGGATGGAGAAGAGTTGGCGAGTCCAAGAAATGCAGACGCCGTGAAGAGATATTACCCTTGAAATAAAATTGAACTTCGGAGCGATTAATGAGCAGATCCGAGTCATATAAGATTTTGCATTCGCATGACATTTGCATACATGCATTTGCATACATTTGTATTTTGTAGGTGGATTGGGAGTCGCGAGGAACCCTACAGAGCAATGGATCAAACAGGGAAGTTACCTTTGGAATTTAAAATTTTGCGTATTTTGAACTAATTGATTCCTTTTGTTTTTACAGGAAACAGGAGTCAACAACACATAGAGACAAGAAGAAATCGCTTCGGAATTTAAAATTTTGAGTATTTTGAATTGATTGATTCCTTTTGTTTTTACGGGAAACGGGAGTCAACAAACAGAGACAAGAAGAAATCGCTTCCGAATTTAAAATTTTGAATATTTTGAATCGATTGATTCCTTTTGTTTTTACGGGAGATGGGGGTCAACGTCCGAAGGAGACAAGAAGAAATCGCTTCCGAATTTAAAATTTCGAATATCTTTAATTGATTGATTCCTTTTGTTTTTACGAGAAACGGAAGTCAGTATCCGAAGAAGATGAGAAGAAGTCGCTTCGGGATTTGAAATTTTGAATATCTTGAATCGATTGTTTCCTTTTGTTTTTACAGGGGATAAAAATCAATATTTGAAGAAGACAGGTTTGAGGTTCTCATCCTTTACAAAATACCTTCACACACTGTCATGCTTATGTCGCGACCCTCCGGAAATTTCTTTCCGGGGTGGAATAGGGCTAACGAGCCGATCCCTCCTTTTATAGACATATATATGGGGGATCGCGAGTCTCTCCCAAGACCCATTACTCGAATCGCGATGTCGGGTAAAATTTATCAAATATCGAAATTGACCTTGTGTGGTCGGGTGGCATGTGCGAGGTGTACATGCAATTCGGAGTCGCCACCGATCGATTTATTGGAAGGTACGATCGGAAAACCTTACCGAGCGGTCGGGAGAAACCGTTCGGTTCCGCGAAAAACCGGAGATTTTGGGTCCGGGGACTTGGTTACGCCAAGTTTCAAATTTGACGCCCTTTCGGTTACCGATGTTGATTGTTTTTCTAACCTAAGATTTCATGCGGATACGATATCGGATGAGGTAGGTCCTAAAAAATCTCGAGTATTCATGCAGATGGGAATTTTCTATCCTAATCAATCACAATCGGAGGAATTAATGCGCAATCAAAATCATTACAAGCAATCAAATCAATCAATCAAGGTTTGATATGTCTAAAATGGCCCTATCGGCCCACACAAAAATCAATTTTGGGTATCGGGGTGATTTGGTAAAAATTTGGGGCGGAAGGCCCGGAAGGGTAGAATGGTCATTTTTGGGAGTTCGGGACCCAAAAATCACAAAATTAGGGTCGGGCCAGTTGAATGTGGCCATTTCCCATTTTTTGTGATTTTATGGAATTTTTCTAATTTTTTCTATTTTTTGGAATTTTCATTTATTTTTCAAAAATATTGGAAATTTTCCGGATCGAAATTAATCAACCCTCGTAGTCTCAAAAATTTTCGATCCAGACTTTATGAGTCCCGAATCGATCTACAAATTTTTAGAAATTTTTATGAAAATCGGGAATTTTTATGAATTTTCTAAGTATTTTTACAATTTTTTTTGGATTTTTGGAAATTTCTTTTTATTTTTTATTATTTTTTATTACTAAACCGGACCGGGTCAACCCGGTCAACGACCGGTCAACCCAGTCCGACCGCCTCGGAGTCGTCCGCAATACCTAAAACGACAACGTACGTATATACCTATTTATTTGATTTTTTCATGAATTTCTAAACCTAATTTCTAATATTCTGAATATAAAAGAAAATAACGGACGGTTGAGATCAACTTCGAAGATTAATCTCGACCGTCCGTGAGTCTCAAAGCAAAACGACGCCGTGTCTACTCCCGCCCACAAAACGACGCCGTATTTCAATTTCAAATGAACGGCCAAGATTAAGTCTTTGGATTCCATCTCGCCCATCAACTCGCTTAGGCTAAAACGACAGCGTATTGAACATTTAATGACGGCCACGATCGATCCCCGAACTAATCCTAGCCGTCGCCCCGTCTAGCTATAAAACGACGACACTTTATTTAAAAACCTTGAACGGTCATGATTGGCTCTAGATCTGATCTGAGCCGTTCGTCCGCCTACGACTCAAAAACGACGTCGCATCCTTTAATATCGCGAACGGTCACGATTAAACTTGGACTCGATCCCCACCGTTCATCACGCCCGTAACCAAAACGACGCCGCCCGGACTCTAATCAAACGGCACCGTTTCATTTATTTTCTATTTTCTTCCTAATATACCAATATCTAGAAAATATAAAAATTAGATCTAACGGTCCGAAATTAAACCTACCTAATTTTCACCACCGTTAGATCAAAGCCGACCGGGATTGTTCGCGCCAACGACCAAGCCACCTCAGCATGAACCGGACCTATCACCGAATGACACCTAGGACGCCGACTCGTTGACCATGACATGTCGCCTTCTTCTTCAACCTAGCGACGACACGTAATGGACGGCCGAGAACGCTCCGGCGAGATCTAACGGCGAGATCTCGCCGGAATGACGCGAGACCAACACCGGACGACTCGCTCGGACTTCCGGATCAACATATCCAAAGATTAAGTAATTGTATCCACAGAATCAACATATATCAAGCTCACACAGTATCGAGATCGTATGGTTCAATCAAGCAAAAAAGAGCATTACAGTTCAATTCCTTCACACAGAAGCTCGAAGATGAGTTGAGGAAACTTACCTCGAGTCCCGATCGGACTCGCGAAGGCCGGAGAGGTCTCGCCAGCGTTCGGCCGGACCGCGATGATTGGAGGTTTCGACTCGGGATGTTCGAGCAAGATTGATGCAAAAACCAGATACGAGCATGGTCGGTGAGGCTCGGGCATCAAAAGGTACACAACAATTTCACGAATCATGCTTAGGATGTGAGGATGCCATGATTACACAGTAGCAAGATAGGAAGATTAACTCACCGATTCTGGAGCTCGCAACTTGACCGAGCTGTCGCGATCGAATCCTGGAGCCTAAACGAAGCTTCCGGACGTGATTTCAAGTCTTGATTCGCTCTGGATTGGCCTCACCAAGAGCTCACGGTCGAGCTCGAGTTCTCAACCGAGCGAGCGGGAGAACGAGCTCTCTCTCGTTTTCTCTCTCTCTCTCTAGCTCTATCAACAACTTGCGAACAGTAATGAGCCCCCTCGGATCGAGAACCTTCTTGGCTATTTATACCCAACCTTTGAAAAATGCGCGCGCGGGAGCTTGAGCTGGCCGAGCACTTCACACGCGCACACACGTGCCATTTGGGTCGCCGGACGGCGACGGAATCTGTTATGATTCCGTCCAAGTCCATCAAGTCCCCGTTGAGCCTTAAACGAACACGAATTGCATCTGGTTTTGCAAATGTTGACTTTACGTGCGCCGGAACTTTGACCGGCCCACCGGAGCTCCTCCGGCGACCATTGGTCGCGAAACTAATCCCAATCAATAGGTATCGATCCAATGTATAAAACCCCCAAGTTGATTCATTCGATTAGGCTTGCATTGGCCTTCAATTTGATGGTTGAAGTTCACCCACGAACTTGCAAAATCACGCGAGTCACCCGAGGAAGAAGACACAGTTCGGGACCGGTTCGACCGGTTCGACCGGCGATCAGACCGGTCCGAACCGGTTCAGACGTGTTTTATGCACAATTTTCCAAATTAATCAAAATCGGTAAGGAATTTTTGCAATTAATTTTCAAAATTGGACTTAGGGGCTTGGATATTATCTAGAAATGTAATTTTGCCCAAAATTTCCCATCAATTTATACAAAACCCCCAAATTTTAAATTTGCCCAAATTGGGGAAAACTTCAATTCGATGTGTAATTGATCAAATTGGACCATGAGACCCATTCCAGTTGATTTAGAATGCATGAAAACATAGGGGACCAGTCCAATTTTGCCACGAAAGTCCCTCAATTAAAAGTAATTTCAAAAATTGACCAATTGAGGGACTAAATTGAAAATATTTTGGGGATTTTGCCTAATTCGTGCAATTCGCGCAATTGTGGGTGCAATTGATCAAATTGAAGTTCAAAGGGACTGCGATTGAATGTCTAGACACAAAATGTGCAAAAATTGCAAATAAAAAGATTCAATTGGTATTTTTTATGAAAATTCAACTCTAGGTGTTGTGAAGTAACTCCTAAAATTGAACTCAATTTTTGATTTTTCTTGAGGTCAATATGAAAAGGGAATTAAAAGAAAAATATTGGACATTTTTCTGTATTTTTGCGACCTCGAAAAGTATTTTTTATGAATTTTTCAAATATTTTCCTATTTTCCGAAAATATTAAAAAATGCGAAAGATATGAAAAAATATTTTTTGTTCCAAATTGGTTCCTTAAGCTTGGCCAAGGCTTCCAATGTTGATTTTATAATTTTATAATTTTTTGTGAATTTTTAATGAATTTTGGAAAATAAAACTAAAGGAAAACCCGACTAAAAATTCGGGTGTCAACAATTTGCCCCTCTTTGAAAGTAATCTCGGTCGAGGTTGCTTTCAAAGACAAGGTGACACCTGGATCTTTTGTCGACTCTGCTGGGGAAAAATCTAAAGAAAATAAGTCTTGACATCAAATTGCTTTACCTCCGCCGTTTACGCTCTAACTCTGTGGGGAATTATTTCAGTTCATGCTCGTCTTATGTGAAAGGGAGATGAGAAGAGAGAGATACTTACCCGTAGCTCACCTGTCTATGGTTTGAGATTTGTTGATCTGAGGTTGAAAAGTCGAGTGTACGGAATTACCCGTGGACGGTTTGGCGCGATTTTGCAATGGTTAGCGTCCGTCTAGTGTCGAGTGGTGATTTGAAGATTTGTGGGGAAGGTTCACCCTTGTAACAAAGGAGTTTTACCTATTTAAAATGGGTTTTACTATCCACTAGGGATTCATCATTTAAAAAGGGGGCGGATCGGCTTTCGTCTCTCCAGCTACTCACCGTCTGAAAGGGGAGGTTCACCCTTGTAACAAAGGGGTTTCACCTATTTAAAAGAGATTGGCTATCCTCCATGCGGGGACTCACCATCTAAAAAGCAGATCGGCTTTCGTCTCTCCAGCTACTAACCGTCGAGGGGGGAGGTTCACCCTTGTAACAAAGGGGTTTCACCTATTTAAAAGAGATTGGCTATCCTCCATGCGGGGACTCACCATCTAAAAAGCGGATCGGCTTTCGTCTCTCCAAACTACTAACCGTCGAGGGGGAGGTTCACCCTTGTAACAAAGGGGTTTCACCTATTTAAAAGAGATTGGCTATCCTCCATGCGGGGACTCACCATCTAAAAAAGCAGATCGGCTTTCGTCTCTCCAGCTACTAACCGCTCGAGGGGGAGGTTCACCCTTGTAACAAAGGGGTTTCACCTATTTAAAAGAGATTGGCTATCCTCCATGCGGGGACTCACCATCTAAAAAGCGGATCGACTTTCGTCTCTCCAAACTACTAACCGCTCGAGAGGGAGGTTCACCCTTGTAACAAAGGGGTTTCACCTATTTAAAAGAGATTGGCTATCCTCCATGCGGGGACTCACCATCTAAAAAGCAGATCGGCTTTCGTCTCTCCAGCTACTAACCGTCCGAGAGGGTGCCATCTGAGGACCTAGGTTGACTAGTGTACCTACCGAGCTCAAACCCTATTTCAAATTTTCAAAAAGGCAGATCGGTTTTCGTCTCTCCAGCTACTAACCGTCCGAGAGGGTGCCATCTCGAGGACCTAGGTTGACTAGTGTACCTACGGAGCTCAAACCCTATTTCAAATTTTCAAAAAGGCAGATCGGTTTTCGTCTCTCCAGCTACTAACCGTCCGAGAGGGTGCCATCTCGAGGACCTAGGTTGACTAGTGTACCTACGTAGCTCAAACCCTATTTCAAATTTTCAAAAAGGCAGATCGGTTTTCGTCTCTCCAGCTACTAACCGTCCGAGAGGGTGCCATCTGAGGACCTAGGTTGACTAGTGTACCTACAGAGCTCAAACCCTATTTCAAATTTTCAAAAAGGCAGATCGGTTTTCGTCTCTCCAGCTACTAACCGTCCGAGAGGGTGCCACTCCGAGGACCTAGGTTGACTAGTGTACCTACAGAGCTCAAACCCTATTTCAAATTTTCAAAAGGCAGATCGGTTTTCGTCTCTCCAGCTACTAACCGTCCGAGAGGGTGCCATCCGAGGACCTAGGTTGACTAGTGTACCTACAGTAGCTCAAACCCTATTTCAAATTTTCAAATAAGCAGAGGATCCGAGGACCCGGGGATGCCAAAAGACCCGCAGTAAAATCCAAGTTAATCAAATCTTTAAAATGCAACTTTTCCGAGGATTTGGGGTCACTGGGGAACCCGCAGAAAGTTCAATCAAACATCATTAGTATGACAACTTTAAGTTCTTGGGAGAAATTTAAGAATTCTAGACAAATTTTCAAAGTGTATTTGTGAGGGAAATGTGTCCAATCACAATTTCAAATCTCCATCGAGGATGGATTTTGAATGACACATCCCGAGTGTTCTTCAAAAAGGTTGTTTTAAAAAATTTTCAAAAGGATTTTCCTTCATCCAAGAGGGCTTCTCACCGTTTTGGAAAGGCTTTTTCTTAAAATTCAAATCTGCTCACGAGAAACCTAACCTTGAGGTTTCGGGATCATTCGAGATGCATACAATCCGACTAATCGGAGAAGGCATTTTAAAAGGGACCGTAATTCGAGCCAGGTCAAAGGCTTATCAATGGATATTCAATTTAAGGTTTAGAAATGAATCTTGATCAAAAATAGCTTCTTCGGGTCTACAAGTCAAGAACCCCGAAGACATGATAAGACAGGATTGTACTTACCTCTTTAAGCGGTAGCTTCTCGTGTGATCTCTTGCATCAACCTCGAAACACCTCTTAGATCGAAAAGTTTTGGTGACGGGTTGTATTTTGGCTTAAGGTGGGCCCTTTAAGGATGGCTATATTTTCAAAGAGGGGTGAACTTTGGTGATCACCTTGACATTTTTCCAGCTTTCATTTGCTTTTGCAAGTAGATTCATGATCATTTTTTGCTCAATTGACTTTGAGGATTTTCCTCTTTTCATCTTAATGATTTTTCTTTAAGATTTATCTCTTTCCAGGGTGCTCTTTTCATGGGCTTTGGCCTTGCTTTTACCAGGCACTTTGCTTTTCCTAACCCTTTCATCAATCTTTGCATTGACCGGCTCTTTTGGAGACCGGTATCAAAATTCAAAGTTCTTCCGATCATGCTTTTTGATTCATTGCTGGTTATTCCTTTATTTGCCCCAAGGCAGAGGAGGTGATCACCAACAAGGGTTTAGAAATGAGAATTCAATGGCTCAAATTGGCTCTTCAAAGGATAAGTGTTTAGGGATATAGAAGTGAAATGCTTTTCTTCACTTTGAGATGTTCCAAATCTCCGCCAGAATCACCTGAAGCTATCACAAAAAGATTGATGCAGGTCAAGTACAATAAAGTCTTACCCGACCTTTTCTCCAAGAAATCATCCAATGAACCTCCAAATATGCCCCAAAGTGTGGGGTGGTTCTTGACAGGGTTATATTCACAAAATTCTCCCTTTTGGCTCAGATTGGTTATCAAGGGATATAAATGTGTATGGATAATTTTGAAATGGAAATGCCTTTTCATCATTTCAATCCATGTAATCAACGCGAATGACCCCTACGTCCCAAGGTTAAGCTCTTTCACTCTATCACTCTCACTCATCGTTCAAGTGAATCGGGGACGTGTTTAAGGACAAAGTTTGCCTCTTTTCATCCGAAGGATCAGTCTTTTGAAAAGCTTTCAAAACATGCCCTTTTATAGAAACTCGGGGCATTTCATCAAAAATTCATCATTCGCAAAAATCTTCATTGAGAGGGTATTCGAAAGACGTTTCTGAAATTTGAAAGGAATGTTTCTTTGAAAGAGCTCGTTGCTTTGCAAATCCAAATTTTCTTAATTTCAAGCACGACGGTGTATGAAAATACTTTGTAAAGGAGGAAAACCTCAAACCTGTCTTCTTCAAATATTGACTTCGTTCCCCGTAAAAACAAAAGGAAACAATCAGTTCAAAACATTTAAAATTTTAAGTTCCGAAGCGGTTTTTTCTTGTCTCCTTCGGACGTTGACTCCCGTTTCTAGTAAAAACAAAAGGAATCGATCACCAAAGATATTCAAAATTTCAAATCCCGATGCGACTTCGTTCTACCTCCTTCGAGTGTTGACTCCCGTTTCCTCCTTCGGATGTTGACTCCCGTTTCCCGTAAAAACAAAAGGAATCAATTAGTCAAAGATATACAAAATTTTAAGTTCAAGCGATTTCTTCTCATTTCCTCCGGATGTTGACTCTCGTTTCCTGTAAAAACAAAAGGGATCAATTAATTCAAAGATGTTCAAAATTTCCGATCACATTCCAAATTTCAAATCCCGGCGACTTCCTCCCGTCTCCTTCGGATGTTGATTCTTGTTCCTCTCGCAAGGTTCTTCGTGATTCCCGCTTTACCCGCAAAATACAAACGTATGCAAATGCATGTATGCGGATGTCATGCGAATGCAAAATTCTATGTGACTCGGATCTGCTCATTAATCGCTCCGAAGCTCAATTTATTTCAAGGAAAATATCTCTTCACGGCATCCGAATTCACCGGACTTGCCAACTCTTCTCCATCCATGTTTACAAGTATAAGAGCTCCCCCGGATAAGACTTTCTCGAATCACGTAGGGGCCTTCATAATTTGGCGTAAATTTGCCTCCCGGGTGTTGTGCATTTGGGAGCATTTTTTTCACAACTAGCATCCCCTGTTTCAAAATTTCGGGCTTGACCTTCTTGTTAAAAGCTCGCCACTTTCTTCTCGGTAGCTCGACCATGACAGATGGCCCTTAATCGTTTTTCATCAATCAAATTCAATTGTTCACGTCTCGTCGGTTCCACTCCTCTTCCGTGAGCTCAACTTGAGACAGGATCCTTAAAGAGGGGATTTCCACTTCTACCGGTAGGACTGCTTCCATACCGTATACCAAAGAGTAGGGAGTTGCCCCGGCCGAAGTACGAATCGAAGTTCGGTAGGCCATGAGAGCATATGGCAATCTCTCATGCCAATCTCGATATTTCTCAGCAGTTTTGGCCAATATCTTCTTGATATTCTTGTTTGCCGCTTCCACGGCTCCATTCATTTGTGGGCGGTAAGGTGAAGAATTTAGGTGTCGTACCTTAAATTGTTCCAACAATTGATCGACTACCTTGTTGTTCAAATTTGAGCCATTGTCTGTAATGATGGCTCTTGGCACTCCATATCTTGAGATGATATCTCGCTTGATGAACTTGGCCACACTATTCGCAGTGACATTGGCATATGAGCTAGCTTCAATCCATTTGGTGAAATAATCAATAGCAACCAGAATGAAACGATGTACGTTGGAGGCCTTTGGGTTGATAGGGCCGATCATATCAATTCCCCACATGCGAACGGCCGGGGCTCGACATTTGATGTAGCTCGCTTGGTGGCGCATTTATCCTGTCGCCGTATACCCGACATTGATGACAGGATCTAACATGCTGGTTGCAATTCGACTCGATAGTCATCCAAGAATATCCGAGTCTCATAATCTTCTTGGCGAGGAGGTGACCATTCATATGCGGCCCGCACTCTCCTTCATGAATCTCTTTCATAATGAGATTTGCTTCTTTGGAATTCACGCACCTCAGCAGGATCGAGTCAAAGGATCTCTTGTATAGGATCTGTCCGCTGAGGAAAAATTTACATGCCATCTTGTTTATGTACTTTTTATCTTCTCGTTGACTGTTCAAGGGAATTCGCCCTTCAAAGAGGTAATTCTTGATGTCATGATACCACGGTTTCTCATCGGGTTCTTCTTCAATGACCATGCAAGATGCGGGTTGCTCAAGGATGTCAATCCTTAACGGTTCTATCTCAAGACCATTTTGCACTTGTAACATGGCTGATAATGTGGCCAAAGCATCAGCAAAATGGTTCGAGTTCTCGGCAGATATTCAAAAGTGATCTCCTCAAAATGTTGGATCGGCTCCTCGAGGTACTTATGATAAGGAATAAGCTTGGGATCCTTTGTCTTCCACTCCCCTTGAGTTTGTAAAATGATTAGCATGGAATCTCCATATACCAAAGTAGCTTCTTCACCTTTAATGAGATGGCCAATTGTAATCCTAGTATGCAAGCTTCATATTCGAAATGTTGTTGGTGCAGGGGAATACCAACTTGGCTGAAACTCGGGATAATGTTGATCTTCGGGGATATCAAAACGCCCCAAGACTCGATCCAAGTGAGGTTCACTGCGCCGTCGAAGTACATTGTCCATTTGTCTTCAGATATATTCAGGATTTGACCTCCCTTGTTTTGCTCGAAACGTCCTTAGGAGGGTTCTCGACTAGCATATCAGCAATCGCTCTTCCCTTGACTGCATTTTTAGGGAGAGGTTTTGATATCGAACTCGAAAGCAGTATTTGCCATTTAGCCATCTTTCCCAACAACGTTGGTTTCTCCAAAAGGTATTTGATGGGGTCATTCTCAGTGACCAATTCTATATGATAATGCAGCGTATACTCGCCTCAATCTCGTGGAGGACCTGCACCAATGCTACGCAAGTCCTTTCCACTCGCTGGATACTTGACTTCGGATGTTGTAAACTTTTTGCTCAAATAATATATGGCCCGCTCTTTACGATCCTTGGGGTTAGTTTGGGCAAGTAAAGCTCCCAGGGATTCATCATTAACTCGTCGATATAGAGTTAGAGGAATGTTAGGGATAGGAGGTACCAATACTTGGAGGTTGTACCAGATATTCCTTGATCTTCTCAAATGCTTGTTGGCATTCCGCATCCCATTTCACCTTTGCACCTTTCTTTAGCAACTTGAAGAAGGGTTTCGCCGTTTCGATAGTTGGGATATGAATCTGGATATATAATTCAATCTTCCCAAGTAAACCCCTTACTTCTTTAACAAGAACAGGAGTTCCTATTTCCCATATGGCTTTAATCTTGGAAGGGTCAATTTCAATACCACGGCTGCTCACCACAAATCCTAGCAACTTTCCGGATCTTGCGCCAAATACGCATTTCGCAGATTCAACTTGAGCTTATACTTTCTCAATCGATCAAATAACTTCTTCAGCACTTTAACATGGTCTTCTCCAGGCTTGGACTTGGCAATCATATCATCCACATAGACCTCGATCTCCTTATGTATCATATCATGAAAAAGGGTCACCATAGCCCTTCGATATGTTGCACCTGCATTTTTCAACCCAAATGGCATCACCTTGTAACAAAAAGTTCCCCATTGTGTAGTGAATGAGGTCTTGATCTTATCTTCTTCCTTCAAAGCATGATCTCGATTATATCCCGAGAATCCATCCATAAAGGAGAACAATTCAAAACCCGCAAGATCGTCGACGAGCACATCAATGTGCGGTAGGGGAAAATCATCCTTGGGACTAGCTTTGTTCAAGTCCCGATAATCCACGCATATTCTAATTCTCCCATCCTTCTTCTTAATCGGTACGATATTGGCGACCCAATCAAGCATATGGGACAGCCTCGATAAATCCAACTTTAAGGAGCTTCATCACCTCTTCCTTGATTTTATCCGCCGGTTCGGGATTCATTCTTTCGGGTGATTGATTTACTTGGTGTGCAAGAAGGATCTGTGGGCAAAGCATGCTCCACAATCTCACGATCTAGACCCGGCATGTCAAGCATACGACCAGGGCGAAGATATCTTGATATTCCTTGAGTAACACCGTCATTCTTAAAATATCTCGCGTGCACAGGTGTCCTCCTATTTTCACTTCCTTGACGCAATCGAATCTCCCAAATTAATAGTGATAGGTTCTTCGGAAATAGGAGGCTTAGATTCTTCGAAACAATCCCATTCTTTCTTGATATCGCTCACATCAACCTCGTCTATATCAACTTCGCATGCATAGTCATCGAGCTGATCTCGAGTCACATATTAACCTGTTATGTATGGGTGGGATGACATGCCCGAAATGCACCATGAAAGGTTAGTATTTAAAGATGATAAAATTGAAGGATGCATGATTTTTATCATGAAAACATTTTTCAAATTCCAATTTTTTTAGACAAAGAAAGGAGAACTAGTCCACGATCTTCCGGACATCCTGGTTCTCAAAAGCTATTTAAAATCCAAGATCATATGGCGGATCGAGGCCTCAAGTTTCATGGTAGAATCAATTGTCATCATCGGACCAATCCGTTACTCCACATGTCTCGTAATCAAGTTTGTGATGATTTTCATTAATAGATGCAACTAAGAACAATACAAGATCGCACTTCTTGGATCACAAGATGTGACCCAAAGGGTGCTAAAACATTCAAAAAGTTTTAAAGCAAGTGGAGTAATCAAAATGCATTAAAAGATAAAGTTCGAAAGAGCCTTTTACTCGGGGTGGGGAAATCATCGTTCAGCCACTCAATTATCACGTTCACCCGATTATTCGAGAACGGGTTGAATAAGTCCGGCTCGCATTCTCGAAATGTCCTCATCTTCCAGCCATTTGCCTCCCTTAGAGAATACCTCGAATAAAGGGTTTAGGAGCATTTTTCCTCTAGCTTTCCATACATCGGTGCCTATGAAACGGCCACCTTGGCGTCCACGGCGTCCACGGTCTCCATAACAATTGTTTCGACCTCGGCCTCGACCGGTGTTATTTTTCGCTATTCCATTATAACCCGGACCAACCTTGTGGTCATTTGAGTCCAAATTCAAAGGGTTACGGATTCCCCGACCATGTTTCCCTAATCCAGGCATCCGGAATAAATCCATTCGAGAGTAGCACTTTTCCCGCCATAGTCGCGGGTTTCGAAAGCTCCGGTATAGCCACCTTTGCATCCGGTGACACATGCATGACAGATACAATGTCAAAGGTGTGATAACTCAGCTCCTCCTCTTTTGAGGGTTCAATGTATGGGACCATCCCTTTTAAAGCGGCTCGATGCCCTGTCTCGCCATGGACGGTGATCAATTGACCCTTGACCACAAATTTTAACTTTTGATGCAGAGAGGAAGGTACCGCTCCCAGACACATGAATCCACGGTCTTCCCAGGAGCAAGGTGAAGGCGCTTGGAATATCCAATACTTGGAACGGTATAGAAAATGTTACCGGTCCAATGACAATGTCCAATTCGATCTCTCCTACAACATTCTTGGAGACTCCATCAAATGATCGGATGGTGGCCTTGGATGTCTTCACAAAATCTTCATTGATCCCCAAGCTTCTCAAAGTGCTTAGTGGACACAAAGTTGAAAGCGGAACCATTATCAATCAAGACGTGAGGCACCTCTTTTCCGTGACACCTCACAGCTATGTAAAGGGCTTTGTTGTGGACCCGCCCTTCTTTCGGGAAGTCTTCGTCCGAGAAGGATATCTGGTCCTTCGAAGGATAGCACCCACAAAGTCTCCCAATTGCACTTCGTTAATTGTCTACGGAACATGCACCTCATCCAAGCACCTTCAAAAGGGCGTCTTTGTGCTTTTCAGAATTTTTGAAGAGATCCAAGAAGGAAATCCGTGCGGGCATCTTCCGCAGCTTGGTCAACGACATCATATTCATTGGTCCTCACGACCGATTGCAACTTCTCAACCTCTTCCGCAGCTTGGGATTCTCTTTTCGGAATCCACTTCTCTCGGGGGATAACATCTTCCCGATCTCATTATGGCGTCAATCTCGCCTGGTTCCATAATCCCAATGAACTGCCCTTGAGTTGTACTCTTCCACGAGCGGTAATTTAATCCTCACCGGTATGATCTTTTCTGGTAGTGATTCGGATGTTGATGGTTTTTCCGAACTAGAAGCTTCTAACTCCCAGCTATCAACTTTGTTCAAATCAATCACAAAACGAATTGGGGCATCTACCATCCCAATCATTTCATCCTCATGAACGTCATCGGGGTTATGTTCGGACCGGCCTTACCAGGCGTGGCATTTTCTTCATCGAAATCCCTCTCGCGCTTTCTCTTCGACTCTCGGGATAATCCCTTCAATCCTCATGCCAATCTCCACCGGATGTTGGAACGATGAGTACGTGTATGCATACATGCGATCAAAGTATTCCGCCGGAAGTGACTTTAGTACAAACTCCAAGCATTTCTCTCTCCAACAGCGGCGATTGCACCATCACGGCGTGTTTCTTCCACCTTCTTGCAAAGAGCTCAAAACTCTCATCTTCACCTTTCCGGATGTTCAACAAATTAGCCTTAGTGAAATAACCCCTAATCCCAGCTTCAAAGCGACGTAAGAAGTGCTCCGATAAATCCTCCCGGCTCGGGACCCGGCCTAGGTCAATTAATCGAAACCATGCTAATGCGGGGCCCGTTAAACTATGTCCGAAATTCCGGATCAATGTTTCATCATCTTCATGGTGGCCAATCATTTGGCGGAGATAATATGAGATATGCGCCGGAGGACACCCAGCGCCATTATACTTCGTGCGGAAGGTCACTCTCGGGTTCGCACCTTGAGGCGGGACGTTTCTTGCTTGAGTAAGTGGCGTAATCAGCTCCTTCAACTCATCCATTTTCCTCGACACGTCATCTCCTTGCTCTTGCAGTAGAACGATCTTTCGATTCTCGTGTCTCCATGGTCCGCCGTATCTCCGTAATCTGCACGCTTTCTTTTATCGCCATAGTATTCCTTTTGGTCGTCAATTGCGATAAATCTGCTACCATAGTTGTTAAATGACGCATGTGCGTCTCCGGATTAGAAAGTCGCATATCGACCTCTCGATTCTCCTGTTCATTCCGAGGAGCCGCTTGGTCCTTAACTTCATCGATCGTTCCCACAAATTCATCGCTTGCGGGGTCATCCATTCCACCCCACCCATCGGGGACTACATCTCCGAGTCAACAAAGAAACTCGGGGGCGCCGAATATAGCACTTTAAAGTTGTACCCACCACTATCTTCCCCCCGGGTTATCAACTATTTCGCCCCTCTCTAGGGCTTTCTGCAAAAATCTTCTATCGCCTCGGCGGGCCTTATCCAGACGGACTTCATATTCGTCTATCTCTTTAATTTCCTAACCATCTTTGATGCTCCTCAAATATCCCGAGGGTATTTTCAAAAGAGCTCCCCTCGTAGGTTTCATTGCGAACTCCTCGGACAGCATGTCTACCGCCACGTAGGTCCCCTTGAAAGCGACATCTTCCATTCTTCCTATGACGCCCAAGCTAATCAATTTTTCCAAGCAAGCCTCTCTTTGCTCCCGGGAAATACTCTCTCCTTCCGGATATTGCGAGGCCAATGTCAAGATATCCCGCATTTTACTCATGTCCACTATGAATTCCGGAACCTCATCCTCTTCACCTCCAAAATCGCGTTCACCTCGCGATGCTCGAGTAGCGGGTTCTCGCTGCACATTCGGTTCGGCTTTATCAAACTCCAGAACTTTTCCGTCGATCAATGCTTGCACCTTGAACTTCAGAGCGAGACAGGTTGTCCGCGTTATGCCCCCCTTTCTCCCATATGGTATACACACGTCCTGGGTCTCATCATACCCGGAAATCTTGGCGGGTGAGCTCTAGGTGGCTCTTTTGCAACTAAGCGATTTTCCAATAGCATGGGTAACAATTTGGATAAGGGTCGGGGTAGTGGGGTAAAAACAACTCGGGTTCTTTTTTTTGAATTCCGGTGGTTTGGAAGTAGTCCAGGAGGACGTTCCTTGGGTAGGAATTGAAGGCGAGAAATTTCGGGCTTTGGCGGGTTAGGGACAAAGGCTACTTCTCCAGCTTTGCTCCCTAATATCCCTTCTCAAAGGGTATTGGCGTTTGAAAGGCGCCTCGGGTATCTTCTTCTCTCTTAATGCCCACTCGTGGCGTTACGCCACCTTGATTAGGTGCGCAAATGTCCGACACCCAGAGGTGTTCGGTTTGTCGAAAAATTCAAATGGAAGGGCCTTGAGAAACAGATCTATTAGTTCTTCTTCCGGGACGGGTGGCTTTACCCGCACAGCCAGTGCTCTCCATCTCCGGGCGTAGGCGCGAACGGCCTCGCTCTTTCCTTTTACGGTCCTTAAAAGGTCCTCTCTAGTTAGGGCGGTCAAAGTGTTAAATTTGTATTGCCGAAGGAACTCGCCTCGCCGGTTTATCCCAATCGGCGAGCCTCTCGGCTCCAATTCAATGAACCACGCCAGGGCTGCCCTGAGATAGGCTTTCCTGGAAAGTGTTAACCAAGAGTGGAATGTTGTCGGAGAATCGCGACATTCGGCGCAAGTAATACTTCAAGTGCGCCTTGGGACACCCGGTCCCATTATATCTTCTTACAAAGTCTCGGTTCCTTGTAATCGGCGAGAACCTCTATCTTTTCGAACGGTGCAACCTTGTCGAATCTCGAGAGCTCATAACCTTGACTCGCCAAACACTCTTCGATCTTAGCGAGCCTCTTAATTTCCTCTTCCATTTTGAGGACTTGCTTCTCCTTTTTCTCCAGGTCAATCACAATGGGAGGATCCTTAGGCGGTCTTTCCGGATTCGTAGTTGGATTGGCGGCGGGCGCCGGATTAGCGTTTGCTCCATCGGATGGCCCCCGCAGAGCTTGAGAATTAGGGTCAACGGGGTATCTCCCCGGCTTGCAATCATCATTGCCTTCATCTCCGCCACCATTGTGGCGATCACATTCATTTGATTCTCCGGATTACCCACACGAGGTGCGAGCTCTTCTTGTTCCATCCTTAACTTGCGCGTTTTGCTACGAGTCCTCGTATTTATCGCTCACCTGTTTTTAGGATATCAAATCAGTATGGGAAATATTAAAGGAGTGGAGACATTGATCCGTGGTAATTGACTTTTCTATATGTATGCATGAAATGCTCATAAAAGAAATAGTATGTATTTATTACAAACCAAATTGTTCAAAAGTATCTAAAAGATAACAAATATGTAAAATCTAGATGGGGGAATGGATCTATCCAAGTCGGGGACGCTTCCACTCTTCTTGCTCTTCGATCCATCGGAATCCCACAAGTATGGGTCTTCTCCTTCTTCCGACATCCACTGCTCCGGATCCTCGGGAATGTATGGTTCTACTCCCGGTACATATGGTACTATGTACTCCGGCTCATACGACTCCACTTCTTCAATCCGAGGAGATACGCACTCGGGTACATATGGCTCTACCATTGATTGGCGATACTCCTTAAACTTCTTGATATACTCCTTGGAAGCTCTATGAATGTTCATCTCATTATCCAAATAATCCGGCCACTCAACTTGTTGCAGCGGGGAGTTCTTCAAAGCATGAAGGATAAGCTTGATCCGAGCCCGATACAACTCCTTTGTTTCCTTAGTGAGCTTTCCTCGTGTCATATCAAATGAGAAAATCCCGGGACAAACATCCGGTGGTATCTCTTGTAGAACTCCAAATTGCCTCACCACTCGAATGGGGTAATACGCCACAGCGCCGGTACATCCCAATAAGGGAATAGGGTTATCTTCAATACCCGAAATGCGAGCTTCTACGATCTTGGGCCAAGTCAAACGCCATCTAATATGCTCGGGTTTCAAATTGTCCAATAGCTCAACCCACTTTTTGAATGAGTATTTGGGTACAAGGGATTGACACTTAAGGAAGGATCTAAGGGGGTGAACGTGCTCATTGATCTCATAACACCCCACCCGGAGTTGGAAAGTCTTTATATGAGAGGTGAACCACAAGTGGAGTAATCCGCTAGACGCTTGGAAAACGGCCTTTTTTGAAGACTTGGAACGATTCGGGGAGAGAAAAGTCTCGGCTAAGATCATGTACGAATAATCCCAGCGACAACACGCTTGTCCGGCTATATGGGTTATGGAGGGGTCAAAAGTAGTTCTAGAAGTCGGGAATAGAACGAATGCAAAGAAAGCCAAGATAAACACCTTTCCCGATTTATGACCGGTTTCGGTGGGTAGAGAGGAATAGTTATCGAAAAGGAACGAGAATGTGAATTTGTTGGAATTGGACTTGTAAACTTTTTCAATTTCAGAAGTTTTAAGGCGAAGGAAACTCGATAACGAACGAGTGGAGTCCATGTCCAAAGGGGGTTGAGCTATACGTTCTTCAAATTTGGCCCCGATAATAGCGGTATACTCCTCAAGCGTAGGGGTCAATTCCAATCCTCGAAAGTTGAATGTCATTGTTCGCGCGTCCCATGCCTTGGCTAGTGCTTGAATGAGCGCCGGTTGGTATTCCACTTTGATCAAATCTACAAGTCGTCCCAAGCGTCCTTCCACATAGGCTTTGTTGACGATGTCGAGGCGATCCCACCATATAGCGAGTTCCTTGCGCGGTATTGGGATGATTTTGATGTCTCCATTCCCCATGATCTAAAAATGCAAAAAAATGATGATCCTAAAGTCAATTACCACAGTTTAATATGCATATGTATGTAATGTGATGCAAATGCGCTAACCAAATTCCATGTCATCTTTTGGTAACATGAGGGTCAACTACTCCCACTTGACCCAAATAAGCCAAATAGGGTAATTATGGACCAAATCTCACCCAAAGATGGCATGTAATTTGATTAGGATCGTTTAAGCGTAATCGGGGTAAAAAGTCGTTCACAAATTGACAACTCATGAAATTTACAAGTCTAAAAAAGATAGAACATGATAATATCTAGAGATGTTCGGACAATAAATGTCGATGAAAGTACATAATAGACTCAAAATACAATAAAATCTAGAAAATGCCCCAAAGTCGTACTAATCTAGACAGTGGGAATGGTATCCTCATCCGATGAAATCTCTACTATCTCGGGAAGTTTGATATCTTCTTCATCATCGGAGGATATGGTGATGATTTCCTTCTTCTTAATCGGGGAGTGTTTTGGGGCCGTCTTGGTTGCACGTGGTTTTCTTGCCAACTTCATGTATAACTCCCGGATTCTTTCTTTCTCGCGCTCGAGTTCCAAATATCGTCCATATCGGGTATAATCGCAACTCTCGCTACGGATGCGGTTTCGTCCGTTGAGCTCTCGTCCGTGAACAAATCCGAAAATTCGGAATGAAGCGGGTACTCGGTCCTCGCGTCGAATGGTCCTCCGCTCCCATGTGAATACATCGGGTACAACAACACGACTTTGGGGCGCCATCTATCCTAAAAAGGAAAATTTGACTTTCAACCCCGATCACTTAAACGATCTTACAAATTGTGATGATATGTAATGAAAATGCATGATATGCAAAATTTAAATTTACAAGTTCAAAATAAAAAGGGTAGAAAGCCTTACCAACCGATGTTACTCTCTTTTTGGTTTTTGGTTTTAGGTATACCAACCATCCATTTCACATGCGCATGAGACAGGTGAGGTTTAACTCTAAAGAAATCAAAAAGGCTCGGGTATGGACCTAAAAAGGCTCCCGCTATACAAATCGAGGGCCGCCCACAAGCGCAATCAAACAACAAGTGGGTAGGACCATCAATCTTACATAGCGAGCGGGATCAAATATGGTCAACCCAAGTGCAATCAAACACAAGAGCTTCGCATACCGATCCCTATCTATGGCGACCTAAGAGGTGATTTCGCGGCTCGGGTTTAGGCGCTTGTGTGTGCAAGTGTCGTGATCCTCGAAATATGCAAGACATGCACCACAATTTATATTCAAAACACCGCTTCAAAATTTGCATAAATAAACAAACAATCCAAAACTCCATATCTCGCATCAAAAATGGTTAGCACGTACGCCACCCCTTATAACTCCCATCTCGCATCAACATTTAACACTTTTTTGTTAGTGGACGTACCTCATCTTCAAGAGCATCCGTAGAAAACGAGGTTAGAAAACAATCAGCATTTTTATCGGCTTAAATCCTCTTAAAGACATCCCCGGTGGAGTCGCCGGTCTGTCGCGACCCTCCGGAAATTTCTTTCCGGGGTGGAATAGGGCCAACGAGCCGATCCCTCCTTTTATAGACATATATATGGGGGATCGCGAGTCTCTCCCAAGACCCATTACTCGAATCGCGATGTCGGGTAAAATTTATCAAATATCGAAATTGACCTTGTGTGGTCGGGTGGCATGTGCGAGGTGTACATGCAATTCGGAGTCGCCACCGATCGATTTATTGGAAGGTACGATCGGAAAACCTTACCGAGCGGTCGGGAGAAACCGTTCGGTTCCGCGAAAACCAGAGATTTTGGGTCCGGGGACTTGGTTACGCCAAGTTTCAAATTTGACGCCCTTTCGGTTACCGATGTTGATTGTTTTTCTAACCTAAGATTTCATGCGAGATACGATATCGGATGAGGTAGGTCCTAAAAAATCGAGTATTCATGCAGATGGGAATTTTCTATCCTAATCAATCACAATCGGAGGAATTAATGCGCAATCAAAATCATTACAAGCAATCAAATCAATCAATCAAGGTTTGATATGTCTAAAATGGCCCTATCGGCCCACACAAAAATCAATTTTGGGTATCGGGGTGATTTGGTAAAAATTTGGGGCGGAAGGCCCGGAAGGGTAGAATGGTCATTTTTGGGAGTTCGGGACCCAAAAATCACAAAATTAGGGTCGGGCCAGTTGAATGTGGCCATTTCCCATTTTTTGTGATTTTATGGAATTTTTCTAATTTTTTCTATTTTTTGGAATTTTCATTTATTTTTCAAAAATATTGGAAATTTTCCGGATCGAAATTAATCAACCCTCGTAGTCTCAAAAATTTTCGATCCAGACTTTATGAGTCCCGAATCGATCTACAAATTTTTAGAAATTTTTTATGAAAATCCGGGAATTTTTATGAATTTTCTAAGTATTTTTACAATTTTTTTTGGATTTTTGGAAATTTCTTTTTATTTTTTATTATTTTTTATTACTAAACCGGACCGGGTCAACCCGGTCAACGACCGGTCAACCCAGTCCGACCGCCTCGGACTCGCCCGCAATACCTAAAACGACAACGTACGTATATACCTATTTATTTGATTTTTTCATGAATTTCTAAACCTAATTTCTAATATTCTGAATATAAAAGAAAATAACGGACGGTTGAGATCAACTTCGAAGATTAATCTCGACCGTCCGTGAGTCTCAAAGCAAAACGACACCGTGTCTACTCCCGCCCACAAAACAACGCCGTATTTCAATTTCAAATGAACGGCCAAGATTAAGTCTTTGGATTCCATCTCGCCCATCAACTCGCTTAGGCTAAAACGACAACGTATTGAACATTTAACTGACGGCCACGATCGATCCCCGAACTAATCCTAGCCGTCGCCCGTCTAGCTATAAAACGACGACACTTTATTTAAAAACCTTGAACGGTCATGATTGGCTCTAGATCCGATCTCGAGCCGTTACGTCCGCCTACGACTCAAAAACGACGTCGCATCCTTTAATATCGCGAACGGTCACGATTAAACTTGGACTCGATCCCCACCGTTCATCACGTCCCGTAACCAAAACGACGCCGCCCGGACTCTAATCAAACGGCACCGTTTCATTTATTTTCTATTTTCTTCCTAATATACCAATATCTAGAAAATATAAAAATTAGATCTAACGGTCCGAAATTAAACCTACCTAATTTTCACCACCGTTAGATCAAAGCCGATCGGGATTGTTCGCGCCAACGACCAAGCCACCTCAGCATGAACCGGACCTATCACCGAATGACACCTAGGACGCCGACTCGTTGACCATGACATGTCGCCTTCTTCTTCAACCTAGCGACGACACGTAATGGACGGCCGAGAACGCTCCGGCGAGATCTAACGGCGAGATCTCGCCGGAATGACGCGAGACCAACACCGGACGACTCGCTCGGACTTCCGCATCAACATATCCAAAGATTAAGTAATTGTATCCACAGAATCAACATATATCAAGCTCACACAGTATCGAGATCGTATGGTTCAATCAAGCAAAAAAGAGCATTACAGTTCAATTCCTTCACACAGAAGCTCGAAGATGAGTTGAGGAAACTTACCTCGAGTCCCGATCGGACTCGCGAAGGCCGGAGAGGTCCGCCGGCGTTCGGCCGGACCGCGATGATTGGAGGTTTCGACTCGGGATGTTCGAGCAAGATTGATGCAAAAACCGGATACGAGCATGGTCGGTGAGGCTCGGGCATCAAAAGGCACACAACAATTTCACGAATCATGCTTAGGATGTGAGGATGCCATGATTACACAGTAGCAAGATAGGAAGATTAACTCACCGATTCTCGAGCTCGCAACTTGACCGAGCTGTCGCGATCGAATCCTCGGAGCCTAAACGAAGCTTCGGACGTGATTTCAAGTCTTGATTCGCTCCGGATTGGCCTCACCAAGAGCTCACGGTCGAGCTCGAGTTCTCAACCGAGCGAGCGGGAGAACGAGCTCTCTCTCGTTTTCTCTCTCTCTCTCTCTCTAGCTCTATCAACAACTTGCGAACGGAATGAGCCCCCCCTCGGATCGAGAACCTTCTTGGCTATTTATACCCAACCTTTGAAAAATGCGCGCGGGAGCTTGAGCTGGCCGAGCACTTCACACGCGCACACACGTGCCATTTGGGTCGCCGGACGGCGACGGAATCTGTTATGATTCCGTCCAAGTCCGTCAAGTCCCCGTTGAGCCTTAAACGAACACGAATTGCATCTGGTTTTGCAAATGTTGACTTTTCGTGCGCCGAAACTTTGACTGGCCCACCGGAGCTCCTCCGGCGACCATTGGTCGCGAAACTAATCCCAATCAATAGGTATCGATCCAATGTATAAAACCCCCAAGTTGATTCATTCGATTAGGCTTGCATTGGCCTTCAATTTGATGGTTGAAGTTCACCCACGAACCTGCAAAATCACGCGAGTCACCCGAGGAAGAAGACACTTCGGGACCGGTTCGGCCGGGCGGTCGACCGGTCCGAACCGGCTTGACGTGTTTTATGCACAATTTTCCAAATTAATCAAAATCGGTAAGGAATTTTTGCAATTAATTTTCAAAATTGGACTTAGGGGCTTGGATATTATCTAGAAATGTAATTTTGCCCAAAATTTCCCATCAATTTATACAAAACCCCCAAATTTTAAATTTGCCCAAATTGGGGAAAACTTCAATTCGATGTGTAATTGATCAAATTGGACCATGAGACCCATTCCAGTTGATTTAGAATGCATGAAAACATAGGGGACCAGTCCAATTTTGCCACGAAAGTCCCTCAATTAAAAGTAATTTCAAAAATTGACCAATTGAGGGACTAAATTGAAAAATATTTTGGGGATTTTGCCTAATTCGTGCAATTCGCGCAATTGTGGGTGCAATTGATCAAATTGAAGTTCAAAGGGACTGCGATTGAATGTCTAGACACAAAATGTGCAAAAATTGCAAATAAAAAGATTCAATTGGTATTTTTTATGAAAATTCAACTCTAGGTGTTGTGAAGTAACTCCTAAAATTGAACTCAATTTTTGATTTTTCTTGAGGTCAATATGAAAAGGGAATTAAAAGAAAAATATTGGACATTTTTCTGTATTTTTGCGACCTCGAAAAGTATTTTTTATGAATTTTTCAAATATTTTCTTATTTTCCGAAAATATTAAAAAAATGCGAAAGATATGAAAAAATATTTTTTGTTCCAAATTGGTTCCTTAAGCTTGGCCAAGGCTTCCAATGTTGATTTTATAATTTTTTAATTTTTTGTGAATTTTTAATGAATTTTGGAAAATAAAACTAAAGGAAAACTGACTAAAAATTCGTGTGTCAACGACTTAAAATTAAAAAATTTAAAAATTTTTTTTTTAAAATTTGAAAAAATTGGATTTATAAAGCCATAAGGGTCTTTCAAAGAGACATTCTTTCCAAATTACAAAAACATCTTTTGAATATATCTTTTGATAAGAACATTTTGCAAACGATGAATTTTGATGAAAACGCCCTGAGTTTCTATAAAAAGGGCATATTTTGAAAGCTTTTCAAAAGAATGATCCTTCAGAGGAAAAGAAGCAAACATTATTCTCAAACACGTCCCCGATACACTTGAGTGATGAGTGAGAGTGTCAGAGAGAAAGAGCTTAATCTCGGGACGTAGGGATCATTCGCGGTGATTACATGGATTGAAATGATGAAAGGCATTTCCATTTCAAAATTATCCATACACATTTATATCCCTTGACAACCAATCCGAGCCAAAAGGGAGAATTTTATGAATACAACCCTGTCAAGAACCACCCCACAATGGGGCATATTTGGAGGTTCATTAGATAATTCCTTGGAGAAAAGATCGGGTAATACTTTATTGTACTAACTTGCATCAATCTTTTTGTGATAGCTTCGGGTGATTTACGGCGGAGACTTGGAACACCTCAAAGTGAAGAAAAGCATTTCACTTCTATATCCCCAAACACTTATCCTTTGAAGAGCCAATTTGAGCCATTGAATATTCATTTCTAAACCCTTGTTAGTGATCACCTCCCCACACCGAGGCAAATAAAGGAATAGCCATCAATGAGTCAAAAAGCATAATTTGGAAGAATTTTTGATACTGGTCTCCAAAAGAGCCAGTCAATGCAAAAATGATAATGAGAAATAAAATGGCTGAAAAAGCAAAGCGCCTGGTAAAAGCAAGGCCAAAGCCCATGAAAAGAGCATCCCGAAAAGGGGCAAAGTTTGAGAAAGCAAGACGAAAGGAGGAAAATCCTCAAAGTCGATTGAAGAAAGAATGATCATGAATCTTCCGTAAAAGCAAATGAATGCTGGAAAAATGTTAAGGTGATCACTAAAGTTCACTCTTCTTTTGAAAATATGGCCTTTTCTTAAAGAGCCCACCTTAAGCCAAGATACAACCTGTCACCCAAAACTTTTCCGATCTAAGAGGTGTTTTAGGTTGACGCAAGAAATCACACAGGAAACTACCGCTTAAAGAGGTAAGTACAATCCTGTCTTATCATGTCTTCGGGGTTCTTGACTTGTAAACCCGAAGAAGCTATTTCAGATCAGAATTCAGTTTCTAAACCTCAAAATGAATATCCTTTGATAAGCCTTTGACTTGGCCCGAATTACGGTCCCTTTTAAAATGCCTTCTACGATTAGTCAGATTGTATGCATCTCGAATGATCCCGAAACCTCAAGGTTAGGTTTTCGTGAGCGGATTTGAACTTTAAAAAGAGCCTTCCCAAAATGGTGAGAAACCCTCTTGGATGAAGGAAAACCCTTTTGAAGAACTTTTTGTTGACACTCGATTTTTAATCAATTTTCTTTTAGTTTTATTTTCTAAAAATTCACTAAAAATTCACAAAAAATTAAAAAATTAAAAAATTAGCATTGGAAGCCTTAGCCAAGCCTAAGGAACCAATTTCGAACAAAAAATAATTTTTCATATTTTTCACATTTTTTTAATATTTTCGAAAAATGGAAAATACTTCAAAAATCATAAAAAATAATTTTCGAGGTCACAAAAATACACAAAAATGTCCAATATTTTTATTTTAATTCCCTTTCAATATTGACCTCAAGAAAAACCAAAAATTGAATTCAATTTTAGGTGTTCTTTCACAACGCCTAAGGTTGAATTTGCACAAAAAATACCAATTGAGTCTTTTTATTTGTAATTTTTGCACATTTTTTGTCTAGACATTCAATTGCAGTCCCTTTGAACTTCAATTTGATCAATTGCACCCTCAATTACGCGAATTGCATGAATTGGGCAAAATTTCTAAAGAATCTTGCAATTTAGTCCCTCAATTCCTCAATTTTTGGAATTACTTTTAATTGAGGGACTATCATAGTAAAATTGAACTGTTCCCCTATGTTTTCACACATTCTGAATCAATTGGCATAGGTCTCATGGTCCAATTTGATCGAATTGGTACTCAATTGAACTTTTCCCCAAATTGGCAACTTAGAAAAATTTGGGGTTTTTGTGCAAATTGATAGGAAATTTTGGGCAAAACCACATTTCTAAATAATATCCAAGCCCCTATGTCCAATTTTGAAAATTAATTGCAAAAATCCCTTACCGATTTTGATTAATTTCAAAAATTGTGCATAAAACACTATCTGAACCGGTTCGGACCGGTCGGACCGCCGATCGGACCGGTCGAACCGGTCCAGCACAATGTCATCTTCCTCGGGTGACTCGCGTGATTTTGCAGGTTCGTGGGTGAACTTCAACCATCAAATTGAAAGCCAATTCAAGCCTAATCGAATGAATCAACTTGGGGGTTTTATACATTGGATCGATACCTGTTGATTGGGATTGGTTTCGCGACCAATGGTCGCCGGAGGAGCTCCGGCGGGCCAGTCAAACCTTCGGCGCACAGAAAGTCAACATTTTCAAAACCGGATGCAATTCGTGCTCGTTTAAGGCTCGACGGGGACTTGACGGACTTGGACGGAATCATAACGGATTCCGTCACCGTCCGACGACCCAAATGGCACGTGTGTGCGCGTGTGAAGTGCTCGGCCAGCTCATACCCGTGCGCGCGCATATTTGAAATCCTAATATAAATAGCTCAAGAAGATTCCAGACGGAAGAGGTTCATTCGTGCTCGTCCAAGAACCGAATAGAGAGAGAAAGCGAGAGAGTTAGAGAGAGACGCTCTCGGGCGACGTCTTCGCCGGAGTTCAGCTCGGAACTGCGAGACTTCGGCCCGGCGAATCCAGGCCAAATCGACGTGGCGGATCATCACCGGAAGTCCACCTAAGCGAGGGAGAGTCGATCGCACCAGCTCAATCGTCTTCAAGCTCCCTAGATTGGTAAGTTGAACCTCGAGCTTCATCACCGCACGATCATGGCATCTCGAGTTCCCGAACTTCATTTGTGCAATTGATCTGTGCCTTTTGCTCCTATAACACTTCTAACCATGATCGAACCTTCTTCTTGCATCAATTTTGCTCGAGTCACTTGAGTCGAACCTCCAACCTTGCTCGGTCCGGCCGAACATTGGTCAGGCTGTTTCAGAACTTGCGAGCTCGATCCGAGCTCGAGGTAAGTTTCCTTATCCCCTATTTTGGCTTCTGTGTGATATAATTTGATTGTTGTGTTGTATATTGCCTGGTTGAAGTCCGGAATGTCGTGTCCGTGCGAAGGCGAGTGCTCGTGATTCTATGGATGAAATTGCTTGATTCTTAGATATGTTGGTCTAGAGGTCGAATGGAGTCGATCGCCATTGGTTTGAGACTTTTCCGGCGAGATCTCACCGTTGGATCTCGCCGGAGAGCTCTCGGTCGTCCATTTCACATCATCGCAACGAAGAAGACGAAGTCTACGTGGCGATCGACGTGGTCAAACGAGCCGAGGTGGCGTCATTTCTTTGGTCCAGCTCGTGCTGAGTCGGCTCGACCGTTGGCGCAGTTGAGCCGACTCAGCCTTGATCCAACGGTTGAAATAATTAGGGAGATTTGATTCTCAGCCGTTGGATCGTCTTTTTATATTTTCTGAAATTTCGTATAATAGGTAAAAAACTAGAAAATTCATAAACGGTGCCGTTTGTTAGAGTCTTGGCGACGTCGTTTAGAGTAGATAGGGAGTGGACGGCCGGGATTACATCTAGGATTGATCGCAGCCGTTCAAGGTCTTAAAGCGTGCGACGTCGTTTTGTCTAAGAGAAAAACGAACGGCTTAGATTAGATCTAGGTTAGATCTTGACCGTCCGTTTAGTTAAGGCGTACGGCGTCGTTTTGGTCTAAGTGGAATGAACGGTGCAGATTAGAATTGAGGTAGATCGTGATCGTCCTTGCCTTCTAATCATGCGGCGTCGTTTTTGAGTGTGTAGACCAGAGGCGACGTCGTTTCACTTAGGCGAATATCGACGGCCGAGATCGATTCCAGAGTTGATCTCGGCCGTTCGTCCATTTTCTTTTATTCCGAATATTAGAAATTAATATTAGAAAATCAAGAAAAATAAATAGGAAAGTGTATATGGCGCCGTTTTGGGTGTCGTGAGTGAGTCTACGGGCGGTTCGACCGGGTTGACCGGCCGTTGACCGGTTGACCCGGTCCGGTTTATTAATAAATAATAATAATAAAAAATAAAAAGAAATTTCCAAAAATCCAAAAAATTGCAAAAATACTTAGAAAATTCGTAAAAATTCCCGGATTTTCACAAAAAATTTGTAAAAATTCCTAGATTGATTCGGGACTCATAAAGTCTGGATCGAAAATTTTGAGACTTTGAGGGTCGATCCGTGTCGATCCGGATAATTCCCAACATTTTTAAAAAATAAATAAAAATTCAAAAAAATTAGAAAAATTCCATAAAATCACAAAAAATGGGAAATGTCCACATTCAACTGGCCAAATCGAAATTTTGTGATTTTCGGGTCCCGAACCCCAAGAATGACCATTCTACCCTTCCGGGCCTTCCGCCCCAAATTTTCGCCAAATCACTCCGAAACCCAAATTTGATTTTTGTGTGGGCCGATAGGGCCATTTTTAGACATATCAAACCTTGATTGATTGATTTGATTGCTTGAATGATTTTGATTGCGCATTAAATTTTTTGATTGCGATTGATTAGGATAGAAAATTCTCATCCGCATGAATACTTAGAATTGTTAGGACCTACCTCACCCGATATCGCGTCCGCACGAATTTTTAGGTTAGAAAATCACTCAACATCGGTAACCGAAAGGGCGTCAACATGAAATTTGGCGTAACCAAGTCCCCGGACCCAAACATCTCTGGTTTTCGTGGAACCGAACGGTTTCTCCCGACCGTTCTGTAAGGTTTTCCGATCGTACCTTCCAATAAACCGATCGGTGGCGACTCCAAATTGCATGTACACCTCGCACATGCCACCCGACCACACAAGGTCAATTTCGATATTTGATAAATTTTACCCGACATCGCGATTCGAGTAATAGGTCTTGGGAGGGACCCGCGATCCCCTAAATATATATATATATATATATATATATATATATATATATAAGGGATCGGCTCGTTAACCCTACACCACCGCCGAGAAGATTGATTTGATTTTTTCGGAGGAGGGTCGCGACAGATCGGCGACTCCGCTTGGGAAGTTCATTAAGAGGACTTAAGCCGATTAAAATGTTGAGTGTTTTCTAATCCTGTTTTCTGCAGATGCTCTTGAAGGTGAGGTACGTCCACTAACAAAAGTGTTAAATGTTGATGCGGATGGGAGTCATGAGGGGTGGCGTACGTGTTAACCATTTTTTATGCAGATATGGAGTTTTGAGGTTGTTTGTTTATTTATGCAAATATTGAAGCGGTGTTTTGAATATAAATTGTGGTGCATGTCTTCCATATTTTGAGGATCACGACACTGCACACACAAGCGCCTAAACCCGAGCCGCGAATCACCCTTATAGGTCGCCATAGATAGGGATCGGTATGCAAAGCTCTTGTGTTTGATTGCACTTGGGTTGACCATATTTGATCCCGCTCGCTATACAAGATTGATGGTCCTACCCACTTGCTGTTTGATTGCGCTTGTGGGCGGCCCATCGATTTGTATAGCGGGAGCCCTTTTAGGTCCATACCCAAGCCTCTTTTAATTTCTTTAGAGTTGAACCTCACTTGTCTCATGCGCATGTGAAATGGACGGTTGGTATACCTAAAACCAAAAAAAAAAAAAAAAGAGTAACATCGGTTGGTAAGGCTTTCTACCCTTTTTATTTTGAACTTGTAAATTTAAATTTTGCATATCATGCATTTTCACGACATGTCATCACAATTTGTAAAATCGTTTAAGTGATCGAGGTTGAAGATCAAATTTTCCTTTTTAGGATAGATGGCGCCCCAAAGTCATGTTGATGTACCCGACGTATTCACATTGGAGCGGAGGACCGTTCGACGCAAGGACCGGGTACCCGCTACATTTCGAGTTTTTGGATTTGTCCATGGACGGGAGCTTAATGGACGGAACCGCATTCGTAGCGAGAGTTGCAATTATACCCGTTGTGGACGACATTTGGAACTCAAGCGTGAAAAAGAAAGAATTTGGGAGCTGTACATGAAATTGGCGAAGAAGCCTCGTGCGATCAAGACGGCCTCAAAGCACTCCCCTATTAAGAAGCGGGAAGTCATCATCATATCCTCCGATGATGAAGAAGATGTCAAGCTTCCCGAGATAGTGGAGATTTCATCCGATGAGGATACCGTTCCGATTGTCTAGTTTAATACGACTTTAGGGCATTTTCTAGGTTTCATTATATTTTGAGTCTATTATGTACTTTCATCGACATTTATTGTCCGAACATCTTTAGATGCTATCATGTCCTATCCTTTTCGACTTTATTGTATTAGACTTGTAAATTCCATGAGTTGTTAATTTGTGAGCGACTTTCTACTACGATTACGCTTAAACGATCCTAATCAAATTACATGCCATCTTTGGGTGAGATTAGGTCCGTAACTACTCTATTTTGCTTATTTGGGTCAAATGGGAGTAGTTGACTCTCATGTTACCAAAAGATGACATGGAATTTGGTTAGCACGTTTGCATCACATTTCATGCATATGCATATTAAATCCGTGGTAATTGACTTTAGGATCATCATTTTTTGCATTCTTTTTAGATCATGGGGAATGGAGACATCAAGATCATTCCGGTACCACGCAAAGAACTCGCTATATGGTGGGACCGCCTCGACATCATCAACAAGGCCTACGTGGAAGGACGTTTGGGACGACTTATAGATTTGATTAAAGTGGAATACCAACCGGCGCTCATTCAAGCACTAGCCAAGGCCTGGGACGCACGTACAATGACATTTAACTTCCGAGGATTAGAATTGACCCCTACACTCGAAGAGTATACCGCTATTATCGGTGCCAAATTTGAAGAACGTATAGCTCAACCTCCTTTGGACATGGACTCCACTCGTTCGTTATCGAGTTTTCTCCGTCTTAAAACTTCCGAGATTGAAAATGTCACGCCCCGTGTCCTTCCGGCGCGCCAACATCCCTCATATTACGCTTATTTCTCCTAGGATCAACACGGCGATAAACTTAACGTAATGCAATATGCACATGCGGAAGCGATACAACACCCAAACAATAAAACTAAACGGAATGACTTAAGAAACCGGAGATTCAATAATATAAAAGCATAACATCCATACATAGAATAACATAGCAATACATCAAAGAGTTCGGGAGAGGGTCGAGTTACATCAAAAGGGGACAACCCAACTAGAAACTATACCTAGTCTATAGGTGCCCAAAAGACCCACAATCACCTAAACCTAAAGGTCGGGTCCATCGCCATCTGACGGATCCTCCGCCCGGGCTCTGACTCGGAATCCGGTGGCTCGTTGAACTCGTCCATCAATGCCTGCTCGGACTCGGTGGGCTCCTCCGACTCTGCATCGCCATCTACAACTTCTACTGCTTGAGCCTCCTCTATCGGCTCCGGGTCGGACTCCATTGGTTCTTCGGCGTCCTCCTCCTCCATCGATTCGGTGTCCGGGTTCTCGACTTCTCCATTCCAAGGCAAACACTCGGTAGGGTCCAACTCCATGGGGTCTCCTTGCTCGTCCTCGTCGTAAGGCACGCCATAAATTTGAAGGGGTCCACCCATTCCTTCTTACGCTCCCTTAGTCCAGGCCAAAAAGGTAGACTCTTCCCAAGCTCCACCTCCTACGTCTATCCACACGGTGCTAAGGTTCCTATAGTACACCCTACCATCACCTAATACATATTTCGTCACTATGCCATCGATCCGTCTCGGTATCCCAAAAAGCGGCGGCGGCATCTTCGGGATCGGTGGTCTGAAAAGTGGGTCCCACGAAGGGGTGAGATGAAAATCCCGAAGAAGGTGGATCTAAGCCGACCCTAGGGTATAGTACCTCCGAGCTAATCAAACCAAGATAAATAACCCAAAGCACACACAAACAACCCAAATCAATATGAAATCAATTCAAACCGACGACACACACTCTCTTAATCCCTGAGTCAAACTTCTATACTATGGCACTTTAGACTTCGGGCATTACCGCAATTCGGTCACACGTGGTATCAACATCAAGTAGTCCATTTACAGGCCCGCGTGTCAACGCTTCGGGCTCATAACACATCCTCTCAAACATCTAGCCCGCGTAACCACGCATCAAGCTTAAAATACGCATTTTCATAATCTGGCCCGCGTAATAACGCATCGGGCTTAAAATATATTCTCGGTATGTATATATATATATGTGTGTGCACACCGGGGTCTCAGACACTTAGGAATACGCCCCATTAAGTCTCGGTCTCGGACAATCGGACGAATACGGCATCACTATGGCCTCGGACGACTTGATTGAATACGACCTTTATATCTCCTCGGTCTCGGACAATCAGACGAATATGGCATCACTATGGCCTCAGACGACTTGATTGAATACGACCATTTATGTCATAGTATAATATAATCGAATATAAACCCCGCGTTTATCGCATCGTGGTACCAATACTCATAATTCACAACCAGAGGCTTTCATTAATAAATTTTATGATCGAGAATAACCAATAAGGCCCAATAGCACAACGTTCAATCGCGCTACCTAACACATGGTTCGCGCATCACAAATTTAGCCGATTCTCACCTTGACACTATTAAAGGTTCGCATGTCAATTTAGAACACTATGACACACCCACAATGCACCAATTCCATTCGGCCCCATCTAAGCCACATAACATCTCATTTTGCTCCAATCAAGTTCCCACCGATCCGGTACATACTCCAACATGTAACCTCACATTTCACTCACATGGCCAAACATATCATGGTCCCAACTCAGCAATTTTCCCTAATTTTCACAACAATTTCGGCAACAACAAACAAGATCACAACGTGCAACAACTCACATCCAATTCACGCCTAAGGTCGAATCTATCATGCTCAACCCATAACCCTCATCTTAGACCATCATTTAACACCCAAATCAACCAAGAACATGCTCATTTATCAACCCAATTTTCGGATCAATAGCAGGTCAGAATTTCCAGAACCGGCCTCCCTATTATCACGCCCAAACAGCCCATAAATCCTCCTAATCCATAAACTACCAAGCTCCTTCGTAACCCATAGTCCTAAGGAAGGATTAGAGCCACTTACAAGTCCTTTTTGGCGAAGAAACTCGGGCGGATGAGCGGCGACTTCGCGTGACCAGATTTGAACCCAAGCTGTCCCCTTTGGTTCAAACAAGAGAGCAACACTTTTAGTCCATGAAATCCTCCCAAAATCCACCAATGAACCTCACTTAAACTACCCTAAATGATTGTGGCAAGATTTTAGCTCCTTACCTTCAAATGAGGAGCAAAACCGGCGAGCAACCTTTCCCGAACCTTGCTGCACCGGTATCCAAAGAGGGGGGAGAAGGGCGGTTCGTTGGTGGCGGCGGCGGCTCACGGCCTCTAGGGGAAGGTGAGGTGGTGGAGGTGGTGGTTGCAGCGCCTTGGGGTCGCCGGAGATGGGGTTTGCCGAGAGGGAGTGAGAGGGAGAGATGAGAGTGAGTTTGGGGAGTGAGTGAAAATGAGAGTGAGGGAATGAGAGGGAAGGTAGCTTCAGCCCATAAGAGAAGACAGAGTGAGTGATTTGTGGTGACCCAATTTCAATCAAGAGTGACTAGTGAGTGGGGTGGGTGAAGGACATGAATAGTAGAGATAGGTAGTGGGATTTTTGGGGAAAATGGGGTTTTTGGGGTTTTAAATGGGCTTTGGGAATTGAACTTCAAGAACACTTTTCCCTCTTCATTTCTTTGATATAACTTGGCTGAAGTGATGGGATGATGAAGTGGCCAAAATTTTTCTTCGCGGTTTCTCAAGATGCTGAACAAAATCCGGGACCGGGGTGCACTTCTCGCTTCGCGATTTGATCTCCACTTTTTCCGACTCATACTGCGATATAAAATCCTTATTAACTTTGGTGAGGTGACGTCCAATTTATTTGCAATGGAATTCTCAAATACCCGGCCGCCGATTTCGGAGTTCACTTCGCGCTAAAAATTAGCCGATCGCGATTTCGGTGCATCTCGGATCGACGGGTGGCTCTCGGGAGCTACGTGTATCGACCCGTGATTTTTCTCACGTTTAAGAATTATTCGGACCACGGCGATCCTGGTTGTCATGTAATCGCGAGGGAAACTATCGGTCCTAGCGGGACGCGATCGTCGGGAATCACCTGCGGTCCATTTGCACGACGCTAGCTGATTGTTCCGATACTAATCCTAGATCGACCTACATGGTCTAGAACGTACCCTCGCGATCCTTATGGTCGGGATACTAGTCCGCGGCCGAGTTCTTTAGTCCGCGTACTATCCTATTTAGCCATTCCCCTTCGGTCGATCGTCTCTAGAGTGATCAATTCCGAGTGAGATTACTGAAACGCATCAATGCTCATTTTATTCATAAACTTCGAAATGGGGTCGGAATTCAGAATGTCACGGAAAAAGTTTATAAATCCAATTCTAACAAGTTCACCTTCTCGTTCCTTTTCGACAATTATTCCTCTTTACCCACCGAAACCGATCATAAATCGGGAAAGGTGTTCATCTTGGCCTTCTTTGCATTTGTCCTATTCCCAACTTCTAAAACTACCTTTGACCCTGCCATTGTCCATATAGCCGGACAAGCATGTTGTCGCTGGGATTATTCGTACATGATTCTAGCTGAGACCTTTCTTTCCCTAAATCGTTCCAAAATTTCGAAAAAGGCCGTTTTCCAAGCGTCTAGTGGGCTACTCCACATGTGGTTCACCTCTCATATAAAGACTTTTCAACTCCGAGTGGGGTGTTATGAGATCAATGAGCACATCCACCCTCTTAGATCCTTCCTCAAGTGTCAATCCCTTATACCCAAATACTCGTTCAAAAAGTGGGTTGAGCTATTGGATAATTTGAAGCCCGAACATGTTAGATGGCGTTTGACTTGGCCCAAGATTGTGGATGCTCGCATCATCGGCTTTGAAGATAGCCCTATTCCCTTATTGGGATGTACTTGCGCCGTGGCATATTACCCCATTCGAGTGGTAAGGCAATTTGGAGTTTTACAAGAGGTACCACCGGATGTTTTTCCCGGGATTTTCTCGTTCGACATGACACGAGGAAAGCTTACAAAAGAAGCAAAGAAGTTATGTCGGGCTCGGATCAAGCTTATTCTTCACGCTTTGAAGAATTCCCCACCGCAACAAGTTGAATGGCCAAACTATTTGGACGACGAGATGAACGTCCACAGAGCCTCCAAAGAGTATATCCGGAAGTTTAAGGAGTATCGCCAATCAACGGTCGAGCCATATGTACCCGAGTGCGTATCTCCTCGGATTGAAGAGGTGGAGTCCTATGAGCCGCAGTACATAGTATCGTATGTACCGGGGTTAGAGCTGTACATTCCCGAGGATCCGGAGCGGTGGATATCAGAAGAAGGAGGAGACCCATACTTGTGGGATTCCGATGGATCGGAAGAACAAGAAGAGTCGAAGCGTCCTAGACTTGGATAGATTCATTCCCCCATTTAGATTTTCGCATATTTGTTATCTTTTAGATATTTTTGAACAATCTGGTTTGTAATAGATAAATATTATTTCTTTTATAAGCATTTCATGCATACATATAGAAAAGTCAATTACCACGGATCAATGTCTCCAAATCCTTTAATATTTTCCATACCGATTCAATGTTCTGAAAATAGGTGAGTGATAAATACGAGGACTCGTAGCAAAACGCGCAAGTTAAGGATGGAACAAGAAGAGCTCGCACCTCGTGTGGGTAATCCGGAGAACCAAATGAATGTGATCGCCACAATGGTGGCAGAGATGAAGGCTATGCTGATCGTTAGTCAGGGGAGATACCCTGTCGAACCTAATTCTCAAGCCCCGGCGAGGTCATCTGATGGAACAAACGCTAATCCGGCACCTGCCGCTAATCCCACTCCGAATCCGGAGAGACCGTCTAAGGATCCTCCTGTTGTGATAGATTTGGAAAAGAAGGAGAAACAGGTCCTCAAAATGGAAGAGGAGCTCAAAAGGCTTGCTAAGATCGAAGATTGTTTGGCGAGTCGGGGTTATGAACTTTCGAGGTTCGACAAAGTAGCACCATTTGAGAAGATAGAGGTTCCTGTTGACTACAAGGAACCGGACTTTGCAAGGAGATATAATGGGACCGGGTGTCCCAAGGCGCACTTGAAGTATTATTTGCGCCGAATGTCCCAATTCTCCGACAACATCCCATTGCTGGTTAACACATTCCAGGAAAGCCTATCTGGGGCAGCCCTAGCGTGATTCATTGAATTGGAGCCGGAAAGGCTCGCCGATTGGGACAAACCGCGAGATGAGTTCCTTCGGCAATACAAGTTTAATACTTTGACCGCCCTCACTAGAGAGGACCTTATGAGGACCGTGAAAGGAAAGAGCGAGGCCGTTCGCGCCTACGCCCAAAGATGGAGAGCACCGGCTGTTCGGGTAAAGCCGCCCGTCCCGGAGGAAGAATTAATAGACCTATTTCTCAAGGCTCTTCCCTTTGAGTTTTTCGACAAGCTGAACACCTCCGGGTGTCGGACGTTTGCGCACCCGATCAAGGTGGCGGAGCGCCACGAGTGGGCACTAAGAGAGAAGAAGATACCCGAGGCACCTTTCGGACGCCAATACCCTTTGAGAAGGGATAATAGGGAGCAAACCGGAGAAGTAGCCTTTGTTCCTAACCCGCCAAAGCCCGGAAATTTCTCGCCTTCAATCCCTACCCAAGGAACGTCCTCCTGGACCGCTTCCAAACCACCGGAATTCAGAAAAAAGAACCAAATTATTTTTACCCCACTACCCCGACCCTTATCCAAATTGTTACCCATGCTTACGGAGAACCGCTTAGTTGCAAAAGAGCCACCTAGAGCTCACCCGCCAAGATTTCCTAGGTATGATGAGACCCGGACGTGCATATACCATATGGGAGAAAGAGGGCATAACGTGGACAACTGTCTCGCTCTCAAGTTCAAAGTGCAAGCATTGATCGATGGAAAAGTTCTAGAGTTTGACAAAACCGAACCGAATGTGCGGTAGAACCCGTTACCCGAGCATCGCGAGGTGAATGCGATTTTTGGAGGCGAAGAGGAAGAGATTCTGGAGTTCATAGTGGACATGAGTAAAATGCGGAATGTCTTGACATTGGCCTCACAATACCCGGAAGGAGAGATTATTTCCCGGGAGTAAAAGGGGGCTTGCTTAGAAAAATTGATCAATCTGGGTGTCATAGGAAAAATGGAAGATGTCGCTTTCAAGGGGACCTACATGGCGGTGGACATGCTGCCCGAGGAATTTGCGATGAAACCTACGAGGAAAGCTGTTTTGAAAATACCCTCGGGATATTTGATGAGCATCAAAGATGGCCAAGAAATTGAAGAAATAGACGAATATGAAGTCCGTCTAGATAAAGCACGCAGAGGTGATAGATGATTTATGCAGAAGGCCCTTGAGGGAGGTAAAATAGTGGATAATCTTGGAGAAGATAGTGGCGGTTATAATTTTAAAGTGTTATATTCGGCACCCCCAAGCTTTTTCGTCGATTCTGGAGATGTTGTTCCCGACGGGTGGGGCGGCATGGATGACCCCGCAAGTGAGAAATTTGTAGGAACGGTCGATGAAGTTAAAGACCAAGCGGCTCCTCAAAATGAATAGGAGGATCGAGAGGTAGATATGCGGGTTTCTAATCTAGAAACTCACATACGTCATTTGACAAACATAGTGGCGAATTTGTCACGATTGATGACCAAAAGGAACATCATGGCGGTAGAAGAGAACATGCAGATTCTGGAAATGCGGCGGGCCATTGAGACACAAAATCGAAAGATCGCCCTACTGCAAGAGCAAGGAGATGACGTGTCAAGAAAGATGGATGAGCTAAAAGAGCTGATTACGCCACTTACTCATGCAAGAAATGTTCCCCCTCAAGGCGCGAACCCGAGAGTGGTCTTCCGCATGAAGTATAATGGCGCCGGGTGTCCTCCGGCGCATATCTCGTATTATCTTCGACAAATGGTTGGCCACCACGAGGATGATGAAACATTGATCCGGAATTTCGGACATAGTCCGACGGGCCCCGCACCGGTATGGTTCCAATCGATTGACACGGACTGGGTCCCAAGCCGGGAGGAATTATCGGAACACTTCATACGGCATTTTGAAGCTGGAATCAGAGGTTATTTCACTAAAGCTAATCCGTTGAACATCCGGAAAGGTGAAGATGAGAGTTTTGAACTCTTCGCCAAGAGATGGAATAAACATGCTATGATGGTGCAACCGCCGTTGTCGGAGAGAGAAATGCTAGAATTTGTGCTCAAGTCACTTCCGGCTGAATACTTTGACCGCATGTATGCGTACACGTATTCGTCGTTCCAACATCCGGTGGAGATTGGTATGAGGATTGAAGGAATTATCCCGAGAGTCGAAGGGAAAGGCGAGAGGTGTTTGGATGAAGAAAATGCCACGTTGGTGAGACCAGGTCCGGAACATAACCCCGAAGATGTTCATGAGGATGAAATGATCGGGATGGTAGATACCCCGATTCGTTTCGTAATTGATTTGAACAAAATCGATAGCTAGGAGTTGGAAGCTTCTAGTTCGGAAAAACCGTCAACATCTAAGTCATCACCTCGGGAAGAGATCATACCGGTAAGGATTAAGTTACCGCCTGTGGAAGAGTACAACTCGAAGGCAGTGCATTGAGACTACGGAACAGGCGAGATTGACGCCATAATGAGATCGGGAATGTGTTATCCACCAAGAGAGGCGGATTCTGAAAAGAAGGTCCCGACTGCAGAAGAGGTTGAGAAGTTGCAATCGGTCGTAAGGACCGGTGAATATGAGGTCGTTGACCAACTGCGGAAAATGCCGGCACAGATTTCCTTATTAGATCTCTTCAAGAATTCTGAAAAGCACAAGAATGCCCTTTTGAAGGTGCTGGATGAAGTGCATGTTCCGGAAACAATTAACGAAGTTCAACTTGGGGACTTCGTAGGTGCTATCCTTTTGAAAGACCGGATATCCTTCTCCGATGAGGATTTCCCAAAAGAGGGGCGTGTACATAATAGAGCTCTCTACATCGTCCTGAAGTGCCATGGAAAGGAGGTTCCTCACGTCCCGATTGATAACGGTTCTACTTTTAACCTATGTCCTCTGAGCACTTTGAGAAGCTTGGGGATCAACGAAGATTTCGTGAAGACATCCAAGGTCACCATCCGGTCATTTGATGGAGTCTCTAAAACTGTTGTAGGAGAGATTGAGCTGGACATTGACATTGGACCGGTAACTTTCTCTATACCGTTCCAAGTACTGGACATTCCTAGCGCTTTCACCTTGCTCCCGGGAAGACCATGGATTCATGTGTCCGGAGCGGTACCTTCCTCCCCGCATCAAAAGTTAAAATTTGTAGTTAAGGGTCAGTTGATCACCGTCCATGGCGAGACGGGACATCGAGCCGCTTTAAAGGGGATGGTTCCATACGTCGAGCCTTCAAAGGAGGAGGAGCTGAGTTATCATACCTTCGACATTATATCCGTCATGCACGTATCACCAAATGAAAAAATGGCTACACCGGAGCTTTCGAAGCCTGCGACCATGGCGGGAAGAGTGCTACTCTCGAATGAATTTATTCCAGGTGCCGGATTAGGGAAGTACGGTCGGGGAATCCTTAACCCTCTGAATTTGAGCTCAAATGACCATAAGGTTGGTGCGGGTTATAATGGAATAGTGAAGAATAACACATGTCGAGGCCGAGGTTGAAACAAGTGTTATGGAGACCGTGGACGCCATGAACACCAAGGTGGCCGTTTTATAGGCACCAATGCATGGAAGGCTAGAGGAAAAATTTTCCTAAATCCCTTATTCGAGGTTTTCTCTAAAAGAGGCAAATGGCTGGAAGATGAGGACATCTCTGAGGATTCAGAGCCGGATTTATTCAACCCGTTCTTGGATAATCGGGTGAACGTGATAATCGAGTGGCTAGACGATGATTTCCCCACCCCTGAGTAAAAGGCTCTTTCTGAACTTTATCTTTTATTGCATTTTGATTACTGCACTTATTTTCAAAACATTTTGTTGTTTTAGCACCCTTTGGATCTCGTACCGTGATCCAAGAAGTGCGATATTGTACCGTCATTAGTTGCATCTATTAATGAAAATCATCACAAATTTGATTACGGACATGTGGAGTAACGGATTGGTCCGATGATGACAATTGATTACGCCATGAAACTTGAGGCCCGATCCGCCATATGATCTAGGGTTTTAAATAGCTTTTGAGAACCAGGATGTCCGGAAGATCGTGGACTAGTTCTCCTTTCTTTGTCTAAAAAATTGCAATTTGAAAAATGTTTTCATGATAAAAATCATGCATCCTTCAATTTTATCATACTAACCTTTCATGGTGCATTTCGGGCATGTCATCCCACCCATACATAACAGGTTGATATGTGACTCGGATCAGCTCGATGACTATTCATGCGAGGTTGACATAGACGAGGTTGATGTGAGTGATATTAAGAAAGAATGGGATTGTTTTGAAGAATCTAAACCTCCTATCTCTGAAGAACCTATTACTATTAACTTGGGAGATTCTGATTGCGTCAAGGAAGTGAAAATATGAGGATACCTGTCCGCAGCAGATGTTTTAAGAATGACGGCATTGCTCAAAGAATATCAAGATATTTTCGCCTGGTCATATGCTGACATGCCGGGTTTAGATCGTGAAATTGTAGAGCATGCTTTGCCCACAAATCCTTCTTGCACACCGGTAAATCAATCGCCCGGAAGAATGAATCCCGAACTAGCAGATAAAATCAAGGAAGAGGTGATGAAGCTCCTTAAAGTTGGATTTATCGAGGCTGTCCCATATGCTGATTGGGTCGCCAACATCGTACCGATTAAGAAAAAGGATGGGAGAATTAGAATATGCGTGGATTATCGGGACTTGAACAAAGCTAGTCCCAAGGATGATTTTCCCTTACCGCACACTGATGTGCTCGTCGACCGATCTGTGGGCTTTGAATTATTCTCCTTTATGGATGGATTCTCGGGATATAATCGGATCATGTTGAAGGAAGAAGATAAAATCAAGACCTCATTTACTACACAATGGGGAACCTTCTGTTATAAGGTAATGCCCTTTGGATTGAAAAATGCGGGGGCAACATATCGGAGGGCTATGGTGACCCTCTTTCATGACATGATACATAAGGAGATTGAGGTCTATGTGGACGATATGATTGCCAAGTCTAAGCCTGGAGAAGACCATGTTGAAGTACTAAAGAAGTTATTCGATCGATTCGGAAAGTACAAGCTCAAGCTGAATCCTGCGAAATGCGTATTTGGCGCAAGATCCGGAAAGCTGCTAGGATTTGTAGTGAACAGTCGTGGTATTGAAATTGACCCTTCCAAGATCAAAGCTATATGGGAAATAGGGACTCCTTCTACTGTTAAGGAGGTAAGGGGCCTACTTGGACGATTGAATTATATATCCAGATTCATATCTCAACTATCGGAAACGGCGAAACCCTTCTTCAAGCTGTTAAAGAAAGGCGCAAAAGTAAAATGGGATTCGGAATGCCAACAAGCGTTTGAGAAGATCAAGGAATACTTGGTACAACCTCCAGTGTTGGTACCTCCTATCCCTAACGTTCCTTTGACTCTATATCTGCGAGTTAATGATGAATCCTTGGGAGCTTTACTTGCCCAAACTAACCCCAAGGATCATAAAGAGCAGGCCATATATTATTTGAGCAAAAAGTTCACAACATACGAAGTCAAGTACCCAGCGGTGGAAAGGACTTGCGTAGCATTGGTCCGGGTCCTCCACAAATTGAGGCAGTATACGATGCACTATCATATAGAATTGGTCACTGAAAATGACCCCATCAAATACCTTTTGGAGAAGCCAACATTGCTAGGAAAGATGGCTAAATGGCAAATATTGCTTTCAGAGTTTGATATCAAAACCTCTCCCCAAAAGTCTGTCAAGGGAAGAGCAATTGCAGACATGCTAGCCGAGAATCCTCCTAAGGACATTTCGGAGCGAAACAAGGGAGGCCAAATCCTAAACATATCTGAAGACAAATGGACAATGTACTTTGACGGCGCAGTGAACCTCACTGGATCGAGTACCGGGGCAGTTCTGATATCCCCTGAAGATCAACATTATCCAGTTTCAGCCAAGTTGGTATTCCCCTGCACCAACAACATTTCTGAATATGAAGCTCGCATACTTGGGTTACGGTTGGCTGTATCGTTAAAGGTGAAGAAGTTCTTGGTATATGGAGATTCCATGTTGATTATCTTACAAACCCAAGGGGAGTGGAAGACAAAGGATCCCAAGCTTATTCCCTATCATAAGTACCTTGAGGAGCTGATCCAACATTTTGAGGAGATCACTTTCGAGTATCTTCCAAGAACCCAGAATCATTTTGCTGATGCTCTAGCCACACTGTCGGCCATGTTACAAGTGCAAGATGGTCTTGAGATAGAGCCGTTAAGGATTGACATCCTTGAGCGACCTGCGTATTGCATGGTCATTGAAGAAGAACCCGATGAAGAACCGTGGTATCATGACATCAAGAATTACCTACTGAAGGGCGAATTCCCATAGGACAGTCAACCGGAAGATAAGAAATACATAAGCAAGATGGCGTCTAAATTCTTCCTCGGCGGACAGATTTTATACAAGAGATCCTTTGACTCAGTCCTATTGAGGTGTGTGAACTCAAAAGAAGCAAATCTCATTATGAAAGAGATTCATGAAGGGGAATGCGGACCGCATATGAATGGCCACCTCCTCGCCAAGAAGATCATGAGACTCGGATACTGTTGGATGACTATCGAGTCAGATTGCAGCCAGCATGTTAGATCCTGTCATCAATGTCGGGTATACGGCGACAGGATAAATGCTCCACCAACCGAGCTACACCAAATGTCAGAACCATGGCCATTATGCATGTGGGGAATTGATATGATTGGCCCTATCAACCCAAAGGCCTCCAATGGACATCGCTTTATTCTGGTGGCTATTGACTATTTCACCAAATGGATTGAAGCTAGCTCATATGCCAATGTCACTGCGAATAGTGTGGCTAAGTTCATCAAGCGAGATATCATCTCAAGATATGGAGTGCCAAGAGCCATCATTACGGACAATGGCTCCAATCCGAACAACAAGGTAATCGATCACTTATTGGAACAATTTAAGATACGACACCTTAATTCTTCACCTTACCGTCCGCAAATGAATGGAGCTGTGGAAGCGGCAAACAAGAACATCAAGAAGATATTGGCCAAAACCGCTGAGAAATATCGAGACTAGCACGAAAGATTGCCATATGCTCTCATGGCTGATCGAACTTTAATACGTACTTCAACCGGGGCAACTCCCTACTCTTTGGTATACGGTATGGAAGCGGTCCTACCATTAGAGGTGGAAATCCCCTCTTTAAGGATTCTGTCTCAAGTAGAACTCACGGAAGATGAGTGGAATCGGCAAAGACATGAACAATTGAATTTGATTGATGAAAAGCGATTAAGGGCTATCTGTCATGGTCAAAGTTATCAGAAGAAGGTGGCCAGAGCTTTTAACAAAAAGGTTAAACCTAGAAATTTTGAAGCGGGGATGCTAGTTGTGAAGAAAATGCTCCCAAATGCTCAACACCCAGGAGGCAAATTTATGCCAAATTATGAAGGCCCCTACGTGATTCGGAAGGTCTTATCCGGGGGAGCTCTTATACTTGTAAACATGGATGGAGAAGAATTGGCAAGTCCAGTAAATGCGGACGCCGTGAAGAGAAGTCAAGAAGAACCTTGCAGGGAACAAGAATTGACATCCGAAGAAGACAAGAGAAGTCGCTTCAGGATTTGAAATTTTGAACATCTTTAAGCGATCGTTTCCTTTTGTTTTTATAGGAAATGGGAGTCAACATCCGAAGAAGACAAGAGAAGTCGCTTCGGGATTTGAAATTTTGAACATCTTTAAGCGATCGTTTCCTTTTGTTTTTACGGGAAACGGGAGTCAACATCCGAAGGAGACAAGAGAAGTCGCTTCAGAATTTGAAATTTTGAACATCTTTAACTAATCGTTTCCTTTTGTTTTTACGGGAGACGGGAGTCGACGTCCGAAGGAGACAAGAAGAAATCGCTTCGGAACTTAAAATTTTGAATATCTTGAACTGATTTGTTTCCTTTTGTTTTTACAGGAAACGGGAGTCAATATTTGAAGAAGACAGGTTTGAGGTTCTTCTCCTTTACAAAGTATTTTCATACACCGTCGTGCTTGAAATTGAAAATTTTGGATATATAGAGCCACAAGGCCCTTTCAAAGAGACATTCCTTTACAAGTTTCAGAAATATCTTTCAAATATATCTTTGAGGAGAACATTTTGCAAACGATGAATTTTGATGAAAACACCCCGAGTTTCTATAAAAGGGCATGTTTTGAAAGTTTTTCAAAAGAATGATCCTTCGGATGAAAAGAGGCAAACATTGTCCTTAAACACGTCCTTGATACACTTGAGAGATGAGTGAGAGTGACGGAGCGAAAGAACTTAACCTCGGGACGTAGGGATCATTCGCGATGATTACATGGATTGAAATGATGAAAGGCATTTCCATTTCAAAATTATCCATACACATTTATATCCCTTGATAACCAATCTGAGCCAAAAGGGAGAATTTTATGAATACAACCCTGTCAAGAACCACCCCACAATGGGGCATATTTGGAGGTTCATTGGATGATTCCTTGGAGAAAAGATCGGGTAAGACTTTATTGTGTTAACTTGCATCAATCTTTTTGTGATAGCTTCGGGTGATTTCTGGCAAAGACTTGTAACACCTCAAAGTGAAGAAAAGCATTTCGTTTCTACATCCCTAAACACTTATCCTTTGAAGAGCCAATTTGAGCCTTTGAATATTCATTTCTAAACCCTTGTTGGTGATCACCTCCCCACACCGGGGCAAACAAAGGAATTAGCAGCAATGAGTCAAAAAGCATGATCGGAAGAATTTTGATACTGGTCTCCAAAAGAGCCAGTCAATGCAAAAAATGATGAAGAATGAAAGGGCTAGAAAAAGCAAAGTGCCTGGTAAAAGCAAGGCCAAAGCCCATGAAAAGAGCACCCCGGAAAGGGATAAATCTTGAAGAAAAATCATCAAGATGAAAAGAGGAAAATCCTCAAAATCAATTGAAGAAAGAATGATCATGAATCAATTGCAAAAACAAATGAATGTTGGAAAAATGTCAAGGTGATCACCAAAGTTCACCCCTCTTTTGAAAATATGGCCTTTTCTTAAAAAGCCCACCTTAAGCCAAGATATAACCTATCACCAAGACTTTTTCGATCTAAGAGGTGTTTCGGGTCGATGCAAGAAATCATACGGGAAGCTACCGCTTAAAGAGGTAAGTACAATCATGTCTTATCATGACTTCGGGGTTCTTGACTTGTAGACCCGAAGAAGCTATTGTTGATCAAAATTCATTTCTAAACCTTAAATTGAATATCCTTTGATAAGCCTTTGACCTGGCATGAATTACGGTTCCTTTTAAAATGCCTTCTCTGATTAGTCGGATTGTACGCATCTCGAATGATCCCGAAACCTCAAGGTTAGGTTTTCTGTGAGCAGATTCGAATTTTAAGAAAAGCCTTCCCGAATGGTGAGAAGCCCTCTTGGATGACGGAAAACCCTTTTGAAAAACTTTTAAAACACCCCTTTTTGTAAAACACTCGGGATGTGTCATTCAAAATCCATCTCTAGTGAAAATTTGAACTTGTGATTGGATACATTTCCCTCGCAATTATTCTTTGAAAATTTGTTTGGAATTCTTGAGTTTCTCTCCAAAACTTGAAATTGTCATTCTAACGATATTTGATTGAACTTTCTGCGGGTTCCCTAGTGATCCCAAATCCTCGGAAAAGTTACATTTTAGAGATTTGATTAACTTGGATTTTCTGCGGGTCTTTTGGCGTCCCCAGGCCCTCAAATCCCCAATTTGAAAATTTGAAATAGGGGTTTGAGCTTCTGTAGGTACACTAGTCAACTTAGGTCCTCAGATGGCACCGTCTCGGACGGTGAGTAGCTTCCTAGATGAAAGCCGATCTGCTTTTTAGAAAATTTGAAATAGGGTTTGAGCTTACGTAGGTACACTAGTCAACCTAGGTCCTCGGATGGCACCCTCTCGGACGGTGAGTAGCTTCCTAGATGAAAGCCGATCTGCTTTTTAGAAAATTTCAAATAGGGTTTGAGCTTCTGTAGGTACACTAGTAAACCTAGGTCCTCGGATGGCACCCTCTCGGACGGTGAGTAGCTTCCTAGATGAAAGCCGATCTGCTTTTTAGAAAATTTGAAATAGGGTTTGAGCTTCTGTAGGTACACTAGTCAACCTAGGTCCTCAGATGGCACCCTCTCGGACGGTGAGTAGCTTCCTAGATGAAAGCCGATCTGCATTTTAGAAAATTTGAAATAGGGTTTGAGCTTCTGTAGGTACACTAGTAAACCTAGGTCCTCAAATGCCACCCTCTCGGACGGTGAGTAGCTTCCTAGATGAAAGCCGATCTGCTTTTTAGAAAATTTGAAATAAGGTTTGAGCTTACGTAGGTACACTAGTTAACCTAGGTCCTCGGATGGCACCCTCTCGGACGGTGAGTAGCTTCCTAGATGAAAGCCGATCTGCTTTTTAGAAAAATTTGAAATAGGGTTTGAACTTCTGTAGGTACACTAGTCAACTTAGGTCCTCGGATGGCACCCTCTCGGACGGTGAGTAGCTTCCTAGACGAAAGCGGATCTGCTTTTTAGAAAATTTGAAATAGGGTTTGAGCTTACGTAGGTACACTAGTCAACCTAGGTCCTCGGATGGCACCCTCTCGGACGGTGAGTAGCTTCCTAGATGAAAGCCGATCTGCTTTTTAGATGGTGAGTCCCCGCATGGAGGATAGCCAATCTCTTTTAAATAGGTGAAACCCCTTTGTTACAAGGGTGAACCTCCCTTCCAAACGGTGAGTAGCTTCCTAGATGAAAGCCGATCTGCCCCTTTTAAATGATGAATCCCCGGTGGATAGTCAAACCCATTTTGAATAGGTGAAACCCCTTTGTTACAAGGGTGAACCTTCTTTCCAAATCTTCAAACCACAACTCGACACCATACGGACGCTAACCATTGCAAATCTCGTCACACCATTCAAAGGTAATTCCATGCACTTAATCTCTTAACCTCATATCAACAAATTTCAAAACCACGGACAAGTGAGCTACGGGTAAGTATCTCTCTCTTCTCGTCTCTCTTTCATATAAATGAGCATGAACTGAAACAATTCCCCACGAAGTTAGAGCTTTAATGGCAGAGGTAAGGCAATTGGATGTTAAGACTAGTTTTCTTTAGATTTTTCCCCAGCAGAGTCGATTAAGGATCCAGGTGTCACCTTGTCTTTGAAAGCAACCTCTAACCGAGATTACTTTCAAAGAGGGGCAGTTGTTGACACACGATTTTTAATCAATTTTCTTTTAGTTTTATTTTCTAAAAATTCACTAAAAATTCACAAAAAATCAAAAAATTAAAAAATTAGCATTAGAAGCCTTGGCCAAGCCTAAGGAACCAATTTCGAACAAAAAATAATTTTTCATATTTTTCACATTTTTTTAATATTTTCGAAAAATGGAAAATACTTCAAAAATCATAAAAAATACTTTTCGAGGTCACAAAAATACACAAAAATGTCCAACATTTTTCTTTTAATTCCCTTTCAATATTGACCTCAAGAAAAACCAAAAATTGAATTCAATTTTAGGTTTTCTTTCACAACGCCTAAGGTTGAATTTGCACAAAAAATACCAATTGAGTCTTTTTATTTGCAATTTTTGCACATTTTTTGTCTAGACATTCAATTACAGTCCCTTTGAACTTCAATTTGATCAATTGCACCCTCAATTACGCGAATTGCATGAATTGGGCAAAATTTCTAAAGAATCTTGCAATTTAGTCCCTCAATTCCTCAATATTTGGAATTACTTTTAATTGAGGGACTATCATAGTAAAATTGAACTGTTCCCCTATGTTTTCACACATTCTGAATCAATTGGCATAGGTCTCATGATCCAATTTGATCGAATTGGTACTCAATTGAACTTTTCCCCAAATTGGCAACTTAGAAAAATTTGGGGTTTTTTTGCAAATTGATAGGAAATTTTGGGCAAAACCACATTTCTAAATAATATCCAAGCCCCTAAGTCCAATTTTGAAAATTAATTGCAAAAATCCCTTACCGATTTTGATTAATTTCAAAAATTGTGCATAAAACACTGTCTGAACCGGTTCGGACCGGTCTGATCGCCGGTCGGATCGGTCGAACCGGTCCCCAATAGTGTCATCTTCCTCGGGTGACTCGCGTGATTTTGCAAGTTCGTGGGTGAACTTCAACCATCAAATTGAAGGCCAATTCAAGCCTAATCGAATGAATCAACTTGGGGGTTTTATACATTGGATCGATACCTGTTGATTGGGACCGGTTTCGCGACCAATGGTCGCCGGAGGAGCTCCGGCGGGCCGGTCAAACCTACGGCGCACGTAAAGTCAACATTTTCAAAACCGGATGCAATTCGTGCTCGTTTAAGGCTCGACGGGGACTTGACGGACTTGGACGGAATCATAACAGATTCCGTCGCCGTCCGGCGACCCAAATGGCATGTGTGTGCGCGTGTGAAGTGCTCGGCCAGCTCATACCCATGCGCGCGCATATTTGAAATCCTAATATAAATAGCTCAAGAAGATTCCAGACGGAAGAGGTTCATTCGTGCTCGTCCAGTAACCGAATAGAGAGAGAAAGCGAGAGAGTTAGAGAGAGACGCTCTCGGGCGACGTCTTCGCCGGAGTTCGGCTCGAAGCTGCGAGACTTCGGCCCGGCGAATCCAGGCCAAATCGACGCGGCGGATCATCACCGGAAGTCCATCCGAGCGAGGGAGAGTCGATCGCACCAGCTCAATCGTTTTCAAGCTCCCTAGATTGGTAAGTTGAACCTCGAGCTTCATCTTTGCACGATCATGGCATCTCAAGTTCCTGAACTTCATTTGTGCAATTGATCTGTGCCTTTTGCTCCTATAACACTTCTAACCATGATCAAACCTTCTTCTTGCATCAATTTTGCCCGAGTCACTTGAGTCGAACCTCCAACCTTGCTCGGTGCGGCCGAACACTGGTCAGGTTGTTTCAGAACTTGCGAGCTCGATATGAGCTCGAGGTAAGTTTCCTTATCCCCTCATTTGGCTTCTGTGTGATATAATTTGATTGTTGTGTTGTATATTGCCTGGTTGAAGTCTAGAATGCCGTGTCTGTGCGAAGCCGATTGCTTGTGATTCTATGGATGAAATTGCTTGATTCTTAGATATGTTGGTCTAAAGGTCGAATGGAGTCGATCGCCGTTGGTTTGAGACTTTTCCGGCGAGATCTCACCGTTGGATCTCGCCGGAGAGCTCTCGGCCGTCCATTTCACATCGTCGCAACGAAGAAGACGAAGTCTACGTGGCGATCAACGTGGTCAAACGAGCTGAGGTGGCGTCGGTTCTTTGGTCCGGCTCGCGCTAAGTCGGCTCGGCCGTTGGTGCGGTTGAGCTGGCTCGGCCTTGATCCAACGGCTGAGATAATTAGGGAGATTTGATTCTCAGCCGTTGAATCGTCTTTTTATATTTTCTGAAATTTCGTATAATAGGTAAAAAAACTAGAAATTTCATAAACGGTGCCGTTTGTTAGAGTCTTGGCGACGTCGTTTAGAGTAGATAGGGAGTGGACGGCCGGGATTACATCTAGGATTGATCGCAGCCGTTCAAGGTCTTAAAGCGTGCGATGTTGTTTTGTCTAAGAGAAAAACGAACGGCTTAGATTAGATCTAGGTTAGATCTTGACCGTCCGTTTAGTTAAGGCGTACGACGTCGTTTTGGTCTAAGTGGAATGAACGGTGCAGATTAGAATTGAGGTAGATCGTGATCGTCCGTGCCTTCTAATCATGCGACGTCATTTTTTAGTGTGTAGACCAGAGGCGACGTCGTTTCACTTAGGCGAATATCGACGGCCGAGATCGATTCCAGAGTTGATCTCGGCCGTCCGTCCATTTTCTTTTATTCCGAATATTAGAAATTAATATTAGAAAATCAAGAAAAATAAATAGGAAAGTGTATACGGCGCCGTTTTGGGTGTCGTGAGTGAGTCTACGGGCGGTTCGACCGGGTTGACCGGCCGTTGACCGGTTGACCCGGTCCGGTTTATTAATAAATAATAATAATAAAAAATAAAAAGAAATTTCCAAAAATCCAAAAAATTGCAAAAATACTTAGAAAATTCGTAAAAATTCCCGGATTTTCACAAAAAATTTCTAAAAATTCCTAGATCGATTCGGGACTCATAAAGTCTGGATCGAAAATTTTGAGACTTTGAGGGTCGATCTGTGTCGATCCGGATAATTCCCAACATTTTAAAAAAATAAATAAAAATTCAAAAAAATTAGAAAAATTAGAAAAATTCCATAAAATCACAAAAAATAGGAAATGGCCACATTCAACTGGCCAAATCGAAATTTTGTGATTTTCGGGTCCCGAACCCCAAGAATAACCATTCTACCCTTCCGGGCCTTCCGCCCCAAATTTTCGCCAAATCACCCGGAAACCCAAATTTGATTTTTGTGTGGGCCGATAGGGCCATTTTTAGACATATCAAACCTTGATTGATTGATTTGATTGCTTGAATGATTTTGATTGCGCATTAAATTTTTTGATTGTGATTGATTAGGATAGAAAATTCACATCTGCATGAATACTTAGAATTGTTAGGACCTACCTCACCCGATATCGCGTCCGCACGAATTTTTTAGGTTAGAAAATCACTCAACATCGGTAACCGAAAGGGCGCCAACATGAAATTTGGCGTAACCAAGTCCCCAGACCCAAACATCTCTGGTTTTCGTGGAACAGAACGGTTTCTCCCGACCGTTCGGTAAGGTTTTCCGATCGTACCTTCCAATAAACCGATCGGTGGCGACTCCAAATTGCATGTACACCTCGCACATGCCACCCGACCACACAAGGTCAATTTCGATATTTGATAAATTTTACCCGACATCGCGATTCGAGTAATGGGTCTTGGGAGGGACCCGCGATCCCCTAAATATATATATATATATATATATATATATATATATATATATAAGGGATCGGCTCGTTAACCCTACACCACCGCCGAGAAGATTGATTTGATTTTTCCGGAGGAGGGTCGCGACACTTTTAAAACAACCTTTTTGTAAAACACTCGGGATGCGTCATTCAAAATCCATCCTCAATAGGAATTTGAAATTGTGATTGGACACATTTCCTTCGCAAATACACTTTGAAAATTTGTCTGGAATTCTTAAGTTTCTCCCAAGAACTTAAAGTTGTCATTCTAATGATGTTTGATTGAACTTTCTGCGGGTTCCTTGGTGATCCCAAATCCTCGGAAAAGTTACATTTTAAAGATTTGATTAGCCTGGATTTTCTGCGGGTCTTCTCGCGTCCCCGGCTCCTCGGGTTCTCCTCTTTGAAAATTTGAAATAGGGTTTGAGCTTACGTAGGTACACTAGTGAACCTAGGTCCTCCGATGGCACCCTCCTCTTTGAAAATCTGAAATAGGGTTTGAGCTTCAGTAGGTACACTAGTGAACCTAGGTCCTCAGATGGCACCCTCTCGGACGGTGAGTAGCTTCCTAGATAAAAGCCGATCCGCTTTTTAGAAAATTTGAAATAGGGTTTGAGCTTATGTAGGTACACTAGTTGACCTAGGTCCTCGGATGGCACCCTCTCGGACGGTGAGTAGCTTCCTAGATGAAAGCCGATCTGCTTTTTAGAAAATTTGAAATAGGGTTTGAGCTTCTGTAGGTACACTAGTCAACCTAGGTCCTCGGATGGCACCCTCTCAGACAGTGAGTAGCTTCCTAGATGAAAGCCGATCTGCATTTTAAAAAATTTGAAATAGGGTTTGAGCTTCAGTAGGTACACTAGTCAACCTAGGTCCTCGGATGGCACCCTCTCGGACGGTGAGTAGCTTCCTAGATGAAAGCCGATCTGCATTTTAGAAAATTTGAAATAGAGTTTGAGCTTCTGTAGGTACACTAGTCAACCTAGGTCCTCGGATGGCACCCTTCCGGACGGTGAGTAGCTTCCTAGATGAAAGCCGATCTGCGTTTTAGATGGTGAGTCCCTGCATATAGAATAGCCAATCTCTTTTAAATAGGTGAAACCTCTTTGTTACAAGGGTGAACCTCCCTTCCGGACGGTGAGTGGCTTCCTAGATAAAAGCCGATCTGCGTTTTAGATGGTGAGTCCCCGCATAGAGGATAGCCAATCTCTTTTAAAATAGGTGAAACCCCTTTGTTACAAAGGTGAACCTCCCTTCCAGACGGTGAGTAGCTTCCTAGATGAAAGCCGATCTGCCCCTTTTAAATGATGAATCCCCAGTGGATAGTCAAACCATTTTGAATAGGTGAAACCCCTTTGTTACAAGGGTGAACCTCCCTTCTAAGTTTTCGGACCACCGCTCGACACCGGACGGACGCCGACCATTATAAATCTCGCCATTCATTCGTAGGTAATTCCGTACACCCAATTTCTCAACCTCGGATCAACAAATCTCGGATTACATACGGGTGAGCTACGGGTAAGTATCTCTCTCTTCTCATCTCTCTTTCACATGAAATGAGCATGAACTGAAATGAATTCCCCACGGAGTTGGAGCTTAAAGCGCAAAGGTAAAGCAATCGAATGTCAAGACTTATTTTCTTTAGATTTTTCCCCAGCAAGGTCGATTGAGGATCCAGATGTCACCTTGTCTTTGAAAGCAACCTCTAACCGAGATTACTTTCAAAGAGGGGCACATGTTGACACCCGAATTTTTAGTTAGTTTTCATTTAGTTTTATTTTCCAAAATTCACTAAAAATTCACAAAAAATCTAAAAATTAAAAAATCAACATTGGAAGCCTTGGCCAAGCCTAAGGAACCAATTTGGAACAAAAAATAATTTTTCATATTTTTCACATTTTTTTTAATATTTTCGGAAAATTGGAAAATACTTCAAAATTCATAAAAAATACTTTTCGAGGTCACAAAAATACAAAAAAAATGCCCAATATTTTTCTTTTAATTCCCTTTTAATATTGACCTCAAGAAAAATCAAAAATTGAGTTCAATTTTAGGTGTTTCTTCACAACGCCTAAGGTTGAATTTGCATAAAAAATACCAATTGAGTCTTTTTATTTGCAATTTGTGCACGTTTGTTGTCTAAACATTCAATTGCAGTCCCTTTGAACTTCAATTTGATCAATTGCACCTACAATTGCGCGAATTGCACGAATTGCACAGAAATTCTTAAAAATTTTCCAATTAAGTCCCTCAATTTTGCGATTTTTGAAATTACTTTCAATTGATGAACTTTCTATACACAATTGGACCATCCCTAGGGTTTTGACATATTCTGAATCGATTGGGATGGGTCTCGTAGTCCAATTTTATCAAATTGACGTCCAATTGAAGTTTTCCCCAATTTGGGCAAATAGAAAAATTTGGGGTTTTTATGCAAATTGACAAGAAATTTTGGGTAAAAACACTTTTCTAGGTAATATCCAGGCCCCTGAATCCAATTTTGAAGTTTAATTGCAAAAATTCCCAGTCAATTTGGGTTAATTTTGAAATTTTGCAAAAGTCCACTGTCTAAACCGGTTCGGACCGGTCTGACCGCCGGTCGGACCGGTCCAACCGGTCCAAACAATGTCGTCTTCCCCGCGAGAACAAGTCATTTTGCAGATTTGATAGATGAACTTCAACGATCAAATTGAAGTCCAATTCGACACCAATTAAACTAATTGATGTGGGGTTTTTAATGTGCGGGTCAAGCTCCGTCGATCTCCACCTCCGGCACGGCCAATGGCCGCTGGAGCGCGGCGGAATTGAAGGTCAAAGCCCCGGGGTCGCGAAAGTCAACATATTGCCAAATCATGTAAATATGTGCTCATTTTAGCTCGACGGCGTGGCTAACGGATCGGGACGGAATCCTAACAATTCCGTCACCGTCCGGCGAGCCAAAACTCACGTGTTGGCACGTGAGGAAGCTCGGCCGGTTCACACCCGAGACGTGCCAAATTTCGAAAACCCGGTATAAATAGCAAGGAATATTCGCGAAGCAAGAGGCTCATTCGTGCTCGTCCATGAATCGAATAGAGAGAGAAAGCGAGAGAGATAGAGAGAGAAGCTCTCGCGCAAAGCTTGAGCTCAAGTTGCGGACCGAGGATCCGCAACTTCGCCGCCGCCGATTCAGGCCAAATCAGGCCACCGGACCACCGCCAGAAGCTTCTTTGAACTTCCAAAAGACGATCGCGACAGCTCGCTTGGCCTCAAACCTCCATATCGGGTAAGTCGAGCTTCACATCCTTTTACTGTACACACATGGCATCTTACTTCTGCGAGCATGATTTCTTCAATTAATGTGGGCGTTTTCATCCTTATACATCACTAATCACGGTCGCGTTGTTATTTTGCATTGATTCCTCCCTCATTGCCCGAGTCGAACCTCCATCACGGCTCGATCCGGCCGAACACCGCGGCGACCTTTCTAGCCAACGCGAGTCCAATCGGGGCTCGAGGTAAGTTTCCTCAACTCCTTTTTGAGCTTCTGTGTGATAGAATTAGGTTATTATGCTCTGTGTTGCTTGATCAAGCTACGAGATGCCGTGATTGTGTATAGTTCGATTATCGCGATTTAGTCGGTAGAAACACCTGATTCTGAGTTATGTTGATCTAGAGCATTAGGCGAGTTCATTAGGCTTGGTTAGAGGTCAATCGGCCGAGGTTTCACCGTCGGATCTCGCCGGGAAGCCTCGGCCGTTCGTTGCGTCGTCCGGCGAGAGGTTGAAGACGCCCGACGTGGCAGCCAACATGGTCGGCGGGCTGATGTGGCATCCTCTGATTGGTCCAACTCACGTCCCGGTCGGCTCGGCCGTTGGCGCGAGCGAGCCGACTCGGACTCGATCCGACGGCCAGGATATTTAGGTGAGTTTAATTCTAGGCCGTCGGATCTGGCTTTTGTATTTTAGAAATTAGATAATTAGATAGAAAATACAGAAAATGCAAAAATGGTGGCGTTTCATAAGAGCAATGCGTCGTCGTTTAGAACGGATAGGGAACGGACGGCTCGGATCAAGTCTGAGATTAATCGTGGCCGTCTAGAGTCTTAATCAATGCGTCGTCGTTTCGTGTAAGATGGCTGAAGCGTCGTTGTTTAGTAGCATAGGTGAATCAATGGCTCGGATCGAGCATCGGCGTTTAATCGTGGCCGTTCAAGGTATTAGCTGTGGCGGCGTCGTTTTGTTCATAATTGAATGGACGGTTTAGATCGGGTTTTAGGTTTAATCGTGGCCGTCCGCTTAATTCAGGTGACGCGGCGCCGTTTTGTGAGTATAGACCGAAGCGACGCCGTTTTGTTTGCAAGTGTTCGGACGGCTGAGATCGATTTAAAGATTAATCTCAGCCGTTCATCCTTTTTCTGTATATTCGAATATTAGGAATTTAATTTTAGAAAATCAAAAAATGAGTAGAAAATACATACGGTGTCGTTTTCATTGTCGTTAGTGAGTCAAGCATGGTCGGACCGGGTTGACCGGTTGTTGACCAATTTGACCCGGTCCGGTTCATTAATAAAAAAATAATAATAAATAAAAAGAAATTTCCAAAAAATCCAAAAAATTCCAAAAATACTTAGAAAATTCATAAAAATTCCCGGATTTTCACAAAAAATTTCTAAAAAATCCCTAGATCGATTCGGGACTCATTAAGTCTGGATCGAAAGTTTTGGGCCTTTGAGGGTCGACCTGTGTCGATCCGGAAAATTTCTAAATTTTTAGAAAATAAATAAAAATTCGAAAAGATAGAAAAAATTAGAAAAATTCTGAAAAATCACAGAAAATAGGAAATGGCCATATTCAACTGGCCAATCCGAAATTTTGTGATTTTCGGGTCCCGAACCCCAAAATGACCATTCTACCCTTCTAGGCCTTCCGTCCCAAATTTTCGCCAAATCACCCCAAAACCCGAATTTGATTTTTGTGTGGGCCGATAGGGCCATTTTAGACATGTCAAACCTTGATTGATTTGATTTGATTGATTGCGATTATATTGATTGCGCATTTAATTTTCATGATTGTGATTGTTAGGAATAGTAAGATCCCATCTGCATGAATACTTAGAATTGTTAGGACCTACCTCACCCGATATCGCATCTACATGAATTTTTAGGTTAGAAAATCACTCAACATCGGTAACCGAAAGGGCGTCGATTAAAATTTCGGCGTAACCAAGTCCCCGGACCCAATAATCTCTGGTTTTCACGGAATCGAACGGTTTCTCCCGAGCGCTCGGTAAGGTTTTCCGATCGTACCTTCCAATAAATCGATCGGTGGCGACTCCAAATTGCATGTACACCTCACACATGCCACCCGACAACTAAGGTCGATATCGATATTTGTTAAATTTTACCCGACATCGCGATTCGAGTAATGGGTCTCGGGAGAGACTCGCGATCCCTAAAATAAAATTACCCCACCGACAACCGGGGTCTTATAAAGAAGAAGAGGGATCGGCTCGTTAACCTCTCTTCGCTCGTTAACAATTTCCGGAGGGTCGCGACACATGGTCAGAGAGGTTCAAGGATGAAAACGCATAGAGTAATTGCAAGAATAAGGCTCGCATGAATGAGGTGCCATGTGAGCACAGTGAGAAAATGGAGAGCACTACTTACCGTTTCTGGTGATTGTAATCCAATTGAACCGTGCCGATCGACTCTTCCTGGATCGGGCGAGCTTCCGGCGATGATCCGCCACTCCGATTCGGCCTGGATTGGCCGGGTTGAAGTCGCACAGGTTCGGTTCAAAGCTCCGGCGAAGTTGCCGCTCAGAGCATCTCTCTCTACTTCTCCCTCTTTCTCTCTCTATTCCGTTACTTGCGCGAGCAAATGAACCTCCTCTCCTCTAGAATCTTCTTGTTCCTTTTATACTCTCCTTTTGAATTTTGGGCGCGCACGGCGATGGTTCACCGACTCACTTCGCACGTGCCCAAGCGTGCGAAGTGAGTTGGACGGAGACCGGAACGGAATAGGATTCCGTCCGGCTCCGTTTGGCACTCCGGCAACACCAATTGCGAATTGGGGTGGGTTTGCGGATTGTTGACTTTTTCACGTCGCCGCAGCTTTGACCGGCTCGCCGGAGCTCTTCCAGCGGCCATTGTCCTCAAAGTTGGATTCAATCGACACAAAATCACCCGAGGAACAAAACGCCTAGGTTAATTGGTTCGATTATCGCCGATTGCCCGGTCAATTTGTTCATCAAAATTCATCCAAGAACTGTTCATTCGCGCGAGTGTTCCGTGAGGAAGATGACACTGTGTTGGACCGGTTCGACCGGTCCGACCAGTGATCAGACCGGTCTGAACCGGTTCACACAGTGCAATTTTCATAAATTTCAAAATTAACCTCAATTTCCTGGGAATTTTTGCAATTAAACCTCAAAATTGGATTCTATGGCCTAGATATTATCTAGAAATGTGTTTTTGCCCAAAATTTATTATCAATTTGCATAAAAACCCCAAATTTTTCAAAATTGCCAATTTGGGGAAAACCCCAATTGGATGTCAATTCGACCAAATTGGACTATGAGACCTATGCCAATTGATTTTAAATGTATGAAAACATAGGGGGACAGTCCAATTTTATCAAGATAGTCCTTCAATTAAAAGTAATTTCAAAAATTGGCCAATTGAGGGACTAAATTGCAAATAATTTGGGGATTCTTGTCTAATTAGTGCAATTCGTGCAATTGAGGGTGCAATTGATCAAATTAAAGTTCAAAGGGACTATAATTGAATGTATAGACTCTAAATGTGCAAAAATTACAAATAAAAAGACTCAATTGGTATTTTTTTATGCAAATTCAACTCTAGGCATTGTGAAGAAACACCTAAAATTGAATTCAATTTTTTATTTTTCTTGAGGTCAATATTAAAAGGGAATTAAAAGAAAAATATTGGACATTTTTGTGTATTTTTGCGACCTCGAAAAGTATTTTTTATGATTTTTCAAATATTTTTCTATTTTTCGAAAATATTAAAAAAATGCGAAAAATATGAAAAATTATTTTTTGGTTCCAAATTGGTTCCTTATGCTTGGCCAAGACTTCCGATGTTGATTTTTTAATTTTTTAATTTTTGTGAATTTTTGGGAATTTTTGGAAAATAAAACTAAAGGAAAATTGATTAAAAAAATCGAGTGTCAACACCACGATGCGCCTATAAGACGCGGGGAAATGTGATGGTGTTTATGAATACCCCGATGCGCCTATAAGACGCGGGAAAATGTGATGGTGTTTATGGATACCCCGAGGCGCCTATATGACGCGGGGAAGGTGATACGATTACCCTGAGGCGCCTATATGACGCGTGTTGACACCTAATTTTGGCGATCCCATATTATTATTATTATTATTATTATTATTATTATTATTATTATTCGTTAAATAAGAATACATCTAATTTATTTTTGTCTTATTGCAAAATAGAAAAAATAAAATATATATAATGAATTTTTAAAAAAAAAAGAGAAAAAGAAAAAGAAAAAAAATCGGTTCGGGCCGGTTCCATTCAGGCCTGCTTGGGCGAAACCCCGCTCCACGCCTCTTTATTTTGTTCTCACGCGTAGCCCACCCACGTGCAGCCCAGTGGGGCAATTCTCTTCCTCGGCCCATTTTCTCCTCGGCCCACCTTTTCCTTTTATTTCTCGGCCCATCTCCCTTTCTTATTTTTCTTGAGCCCATCTTTGTTTTGTTTCCCCCCACAGCCCATCTCTCTCTTTTATTCTTCTTTCCTTCAGCCATTTCCCATAGGTGAATATCTCTACACTCACCTGCACACAGTCACGTCACTTTCATTTTCACCGCACACCTCACGTGGTCTCTCACCAACCCACGTCTCCATCAACCGGATTCTACGCTCGTCCACGCATGCAATCTTGGGGAAGGAGGCGGAATGGGCATAAAAGAGAGAGAGGAGGGCGGGCCCTTGGTTGGTCCGTTCGACTAAAAAGAGAAGTGGGGGTTCCAAAAAACAAAAAAAGAGAAGGCAGCCCAGAGAGTGAGGTTCGGTCAAAGAAAGAAAAAGGGGAATGAGAGCTTGAGGGAGGACGAAGAGACCTCTGTTGAAAACAGAGGTAATCCGCACCAACGAAGGGGAAAGTTTCGCACCATCCATCTGCCGTCGCACCTTTCCACAGTGTTGCTTCGACTTGAGAATAGGTCAGTACTCCCTCGGCCATCTAGTACTTTGTGTTGCACTTGCAAGCTCGCCGGGCCGTGGCTGTTAGTTTGTCCGGTCCGGCGAGTTCTCTAGTTAATTCCCATGGCATGTACTCTGCTATAGTTGCTTTTGATAGTCGATCTTAGGCCGGCTTACGTGTTGCTTGTCCCGGTTAATCCCCTGTTTTGGGTTCATGAGTTGAGATCATTTTTTTTTCGCACAAGGGTTCACGCTTGTTCCTCATACTCTACTGACTAGTTAAGTACTTAAGCATTTCTCTAGCTTTTTTTTGTCTCGTTCCCGGTCACCGTTCGGTTTTCGTCGCCTATTAGTCCGGACTAAAGGAAGAAGAGCGAGACGTAGACCAAGCTCTTGAGGAAACAGAGTGCTTTAGTTTGAACGAAAGAAAAAAAAAAGGGGTAAAGGGCGCAGTGAACAGAAGGAGTCTTGGTTGACAAGGAGACATCTTGGTGAGACGAGTGTTGACACCCGAATTTTTTAGTCGGTTTTCCTTTAGTTTTATTTTCCAAAATTCATTAAAAATTCACAAAAAATCAAAAAATTATAAAATCAACATTGGAAGCCTTGGCCAAGCTTAAGGAACCAATTTGTAACAAAAAATAATTTTTCATGTTTTTCGCATTTTTTTTAATATTTTCGAAAATAGGAAAATACTTGAAAAATTCATAAAAAATACTTTTCGAGGTCGTAAAAATACAGAAAAATATTCAATATTTCTCTTTTAATTCCCTTTCCATATTGACCTCAAGAAAAATTGAAAATTAAGTTCAATTTTAGGTGTTTCTTCACAATGCCTAAGGTTGAATTTGCATAAAAAATACCAATTGAGTCTTTTTATTTGCAAATTTTGCACATTTTAGGTCTAGACATTCAATTGCAGTCCCTTTGAACTTCAATTTGATCAATTTCACCCTCAATTGCATGAACTGCACTAATTAGGCAAAATCCCCAATTTTTTTTGCAATTTAGTCCCTCAATTGGCCAATTTTTGAAATTACTTTTAATTGAGGGACTCTCATGGTAAAATTGGACTGTCCCCCTATATTTTCATGCATTTCAAATTGATTGGCATAGGTCTCATGGTCCAATTTGGTCATTAAGGCACTCAATTGAACTTTTCCCCAATTTGGGTAAATTGAAGAATTTGGGGCTTTTGTATAAATTGATGAAAATTTTTGGGCAAAAACACATTTTTATGTAGAATTCAGGCCCCTAAGTTCAATTTTGAAGTTTAATTGCAAAAATTCCCAGTAAATTTGGGTTAATTTCGAAAATTACACGTCCGAACCGGTTCGGACCGATCTGACAGCCGGTCGGACCGGTTGAACCGGTCCGGAACGATGTCGTCTTCCCCAACTTGTTGCGCGAATTGCAGGTTTGAAGGCCGGATTTCGGTGATCAAATTGAAGTACAATTCGCCCTTAATTGAATCAATTAACTTGGGGCTTTTGATCCTCGGGTCTAGGGCTATCGATCGCCGCCGGTGGCACTGTCAATCATCGCCGGAGCACGGCGAAATAGCGAGTCAAAGATCCGGCGAGGCGAAAGTCAACGTTTTCAAGATAAGTTGCAATTCACGTTCGTTTTGTGATTAACGGAGGCTCGACGGACTTGGACGGAATCCTAGTGATTCCGTCACCGTCCGGCGAGCCAAAAATCACGTGAATGGCACGAGATTCACCTCGCCGACTCAAGCTCCTGCGCGCGCATTTTTTCAAACCGAGTATAAAAGCGTAGAGAGGATTCTAGAAACGAGGGGAGGATCATTTGCTTGCTCAAGACACCCGAATAGAGAGAGAAAGAGAGGGAAAGCTAGAGAGAGAGGCTCCGGCGAAGATTGGTCAGAGTTGCGGACCGAGAGCGTGAGATCTTCGTCGCCGTCGTTCCCGGCCAAATCAGGTCACCGGACCACCGCCAGAAGCTTCTCCGAACTTCCAGAAGACGATCGCGGCAGCTCGTTCGGTCCCAAACCTCCATATCGGGTAAGTCGAGCTTCGAGCATTGTTCTTGTGCAAACATGGCATCTAGACTTCCTAAGCATGATTCTGTCAATTGATGTGTGCGTTTTTATCCCCGAGCATCACTAACCACAATCACACTTCATTTTTGCATCGATTTGCCTTGAATCTCACGAGTTGAACCTCCAACATTTCACGGCCTGGTCGGACTTCGGCCGGGCGAATCCGGCAACTCCGGGCTCGATCGGAGCCCGAGGTAAGTGTTCTCGACCTAGTCTAAGCTTTTCTGAAGCTCGAATTCCATTGTTATGGTCTGTGCTATGAGATCTGTTTGTTGAAAATCGAAGCTGTGCGAGCTAGGTCTATGTTGATTGTGTAGATGAAATGCTGTGATTCTTAGATATGTTAAACTAGAGGACAAGGCGAATCGATAGGAGTTGGATTCGTGTGTTTTGGTCGAGGATCCACCGTTGGATCGTTGCCGGAAGTTCCCGGCCGTCCATTGCGTCGTCGCGAGAGGTTGAAGACGACCGACGTGGCGAGTCAAACGAGTCAAACGGCTGAGGTGTCGTCGTGCGATAGGGCCGGCTCGGATCCGAGTCGGCTCGGCCGTTGGCGCGAGCGGGCTGACTCGGATCCGATCCGACGGGTGAGAAAATTAGGAAGGTTTGATTCTCGGCCGTCGGATCTTCATTTAGTATTTTCGAAATTTCGATATATTAGATAGAAAATAAAAATCGGTAAAACGGCGCCGTTTTAGTTAGTTTTAGGCGACGTCGTTTAGGGCTTATATGGAATGAACGGTTCAGATTCGATCTTAGTTTTAATCATGGCCGTTCATGGTACTAATTGGTGTGACGCCGTTTAGGGCGAAGGCGGATACGCCACCGTTTTTGGTCCGAGAGAGTCCGACGGCTCGGATTGAGCCCGTGTCATTTAATCCTAGCCGTCCATTCATTGTTCAACGCGACGTCGTTTTTAGAGTAGAAAGATCAATGGCCCGGATTAGAACCGAGTTAGATCGCGGCCGTCCATTCGACCAATAGACACGGTGCCGTTTTTGAATAGGTAGACTAGAACGTCGTCGTTTAGTTCAGGCGAAGGTTGACGGTTGAGATTGATCTACAAGTTGATCTTGGCCGTCCGTTTATTTCTTTTTAATTCTGAATATTAGAAAATGTATTAGAAAATAAAAAAAAACAAATAAATAGATAAATAGGTATATACGAACGGTGTCGTTTTAGGTATTGCGGGTGAGTCCGAGGCGGTCGGACCGGGTTGACCGGTCGTTGACCGGTTTGACCCGGTCCGGTTTATTAATAAAAAATAATAAAAAATAAAAAAGAAATTTCCAAAAATCCAAAAAATTGTAAAAATACTTAGAAAATTCATAAAAATTCCCGGATTTTCATAAAAAATTTCTAAAAATTTCTAGATCGATTCGGGACTCATAAAGTCTGGATCGAAAGTTTTGAGACTTCGAGGGTCGATTAATCTCGATCCGGAAAATTCCCAATATTTTTGAAAAATAAATAAAAATTCCAAAAAATAGAAAAATTAGAAAAAATTCAAGAAAATCACAAAAAAATGAGAAATGGCCACATTCAACTGGCCAAATCGAAATTTTGTGATTTTCGGGTCCCGAACCCCAAAAAATGACCATTCTACCCTTACGGGCCATTCGCCCCAAATTTTTACCCAAATCACCCCGACACCCAAATTTGATTTTTGTATGGGCCGATAGGGCCATTTTAGACATATTGAACCTTGATTGATTGATTTGATTGATTGCGATTATTTTGATTGCGCATTAATTTTTCTGATTGTGATTGATTAGGATAGAAAATTCCCATCTGCGTGAAAACTTAGAATTGTTAGGGCCTACCTCACTCGATATTACATCTGCATGAAATCTTAGGTTAGAAAAAACAATCGACATCGGTAACCGAAAGGGCGTCGAATATGAAATTTGGCGTAACCAAGTCCCCGGACCCAAAATCTCCGGTTTTCGCGGAACCGAACGGTTTCTCCCGACCGCTCGGTAAGGTTTTCCGATCGTACCTTCCAATAAATCGATCGGTGGCGACTCCAAAATTGCATGTACACATCGCACATGCCACCCGACCACACAAGGTCAATTTCGATATTTGAAAAATTTTACCCGACATCGCGATTCGAGTAATGGGTCTTGGGAGAGACCTGCGATCCCACAAAATATAAAAAATATATATAAAAGGGGGGATCGGCTCGTTAACCCTACTCGCCCCCGCCGGGACCGACCGACGGAGAGGGTCGCGACAAAGCCATATGGGAAATAGGAACTCCTTCCACTGTTAAGGAAGTAAGGGGTCTCTTGGGAAGGTTGAATTATATATCCAGATTCATATCCCAACCGTCGGAAACGGCGAAACCCTTCTTCAAGTTGCTAAAGAAAGGTGCAAAGGTGAAATGGGATGCGGAATGCCAACAAGCATTTGAGAAGATCAAGGAATACCCGGTACAACCTCCGGTGTTGGTACCTCCTATCCCTAACGTTCCTTTAACTCTATATCTGACGGTTAATGATGAATCCTTGGGGGCTTTACTTGCCCAAACTAACCCCAAGGATCGCAAAGAGCGAGCCATATATTATTTGAGCAAAAAGTTCACAACATCTGAAGTCAAATACCCAAGCAGTGGAAAGGACTTGCGTAGCATTGGTTTGGGTCCTCCACAGATTGAGGCGGTATACACTTGCATTATCATATAGAACCGGTCACTTGAAAATGACCCTATCAAGTACCTTTTGGAGAAGCCAACATTGTTGGGAAAGATGGCTAAATGGCAAATACTTGCTTTCGAGTTTGATATCAAAACCTCTCCCCGAAGTCCGTCAAGGGAAGAGCAATTGCTGACATGCTAGCCGAGAATCCTCCTAAGGATGTTTTAGAGCGAAACAAAGAAGGTCAAATCCTGAATATATCGGAAGACAAATGGACAATGTACTTTGACGGTGCGGTGAACCTCATTCTGGATCGTGCACTTAGGCGATTCGATATCCCCCGAAGATCAACATTATCCAGTTTCAGCCAAGTTGGTATTCCCCTGCACCAACAACATTTCCGAATATGAAGCTCGCATACTAGGATTACAATTGGCCATCTCACTAAAGGTAAAGAAGCTACTTGGTATATGGAGATTCCATGCTAATCATTTTACAAACTCAAGGGGAGTGGAAGACAAAGGATCCCAAGCTTATTCCTTATCATAAGTACCTCGAGGAGATGATCCAACATTTTGAGGAGATCACTTTTGAATATCTGCGAGAACTCGAACCATTTTGCTGATACTTTGGCCACATTATCAGCCGTGTTACAAGTGCAAAATGGTCTTGAGATAGAGCCATTAAGGATTGATATTTTAGAGCAACTCGCATACTTGCATGGTCATTGAAGAAGAACCTGACGAAGAACCGTGGTATCATGACATCAAGAATTACTTCTTGAAGGGCGAGTTCCCTTGAACAGGTTAGCCGGAAGATAAAAAGTACATAAGCAAGATGGCATCTAAATTTTTCCTCGGCGGACGGATCCTATACAAGAGATCCTTTGACTCGGTCCTGGCTGAGGTGCGTGAATTCCAAAGAAGCAAATCTCATTATGAAAGAGATTCATGAAGGGGAATGTGGACCGCATATGAATGGCCACCTCCTCGCCAAGAAGATCATGAGACTCGGGTATTCTTGGTTGACTATCGAGTCGGATTGCAACCAAGCATGTTAGATCCCCGTCATCAATGCCGGGTATACGGCGACAGGATAAATGCGCCGCCAACCGAGCTACATCAAATGTCGAGCCATGGCCATTCGCATGTGGGGAATTGATATGATTGGCCCTATCAACCCAAAGGCCTCAAACGGACATCGCTTTATTTTGGTGGCTATTGACTACTTCACTAAATGGATTGAAGCCGGCTCATATGCCAATGTCACCGCGAATAGTGTGGCTAAGTTTATCAAGCGAGATATCATCTCAAGATATGGAGTGCCAAGAGCCATCATTACGAGACAATGGCTCTAATCCGAATAACAAGGTTGTCGATCAACTATTGGAACAATTTAAGGTACGACACCTTAATTCTTCACCTTACCGCCCACAAATGAACGGAGGCGTGGAAGCGGTAAACAAGAACATCAAGAAGATATTGGCCAAAACTGCTGAGAAATATAGAGATTGGCATGAAAGATTGCCGTATGCTCTCATGGCCTACCGAACTTCCATTCGTACTTCAACCGGGGCAACTCCCTATTCTTTGGTATACGGTATGGAAGGCAGTCCTACCGGTAGAGGTGGAAATCCCCTCTTTAAGGATCCTATCTCAAATAGAACTCACGGAGGATGAGTGGGACCGGCAGAGACACGAACAATTGAATTTGATTGATGAAAGGCGATTAAGGGCTATCTATCATGGTCAAAGCTACCAGGAAGAAGGTGGCGGAGCTTTTAACAAGAAGGTTAAGCCCGGAAATTTTGAAGCGGGGATGCTAGTTGTGAAGAAAATGCTTCCAAATGCACAACACCCGGGAGGCAAATTTATGCCAAATTATGAAGGCCCCTACGTGATTCGAGAAAGTCTTATCCGGGGGAGCTCTTATACTTGTAAACATGGACGGAGAAGATTTGACAAGTCCAGTAAATGCGACGCCGTGAAGAGATATTATCCTTGAAATAAAATTGAGCTTCGGAGCGGTTGATGAGCAGATCCGAGTCACATGAAAATTTTGCATTCGCATGACATTTGCATACATGCATTTGCATATATTCGTAATTTTGCAGGTGAATTGGGAATCATGAAGAACTTTGCGAGCAATTGATCAAAAGGGAAGTTATCTCGTTACTTTGGATCACGGATTTTGAATATCTTGGCTGATTGTTTCCTTTTGTTCTTTACGGGAAACGGGAGTCGACATCCGAAGGAGGTAGAAAGGAGTCGCTCCGGGAATTGAAATTTTTAATATTTTTAATCGATTGATTCCTTTTGTTTTTACAAGAAACGGGAGTCGACATCCGAAGGAGGTAGAAAGGAGTCGCTCCGGGATTTGAAAATTTTGAATATCTTTAACTGATTTGTTTCCTTTTATTTTTACGGGAAACGGGAGTCGACATCCGAAGGAGGTAGAAAGGAGTCGCCGGGATTTGAAATTTTTAAATATCTTGAATTGATTGTTTCCTTTTGTTTTTACGGGGACGAAGTCAATATTTGAAGAAGACAGGTTTGAGGTTCTCCTCCTTTACAAAGTATTTTCATACACCGTCGTGCTTGAAATTAAGAAAAATTTGGATTTGCAAAGCAACAGAGCTTTTTCAAAGAAACATTCCTTTCAAATTTCAGAAACGTCTTTTGAATACCCTCTCAATGAAGATTTTTGCGAATGATGAATTTTTGATGAAATACCCCGAGTTTCTATAAAAGGGCATGCTTTGAAAGCTTTTCAAAAGAATGATCCTTCAAATGAGAAGAGGCAAGCATTGTCCTCAAACACGTCCCCGATACACTTGAGTGATGAGTGAGAGTGATGGAGCGAAAGAGCTTAATTTTGGGACGTAGGGATCATTCGCGGTGATTACATGGATTGAAATGATGAAAGGCATTTCCATTTCAAAATTATCCATACACATTTATATCCCTTGATAACCAATCGAGCCAAAAGGGGGAATTTTATGAATATAACCCTGTCAAGAACCACCCCACACCGGGGCATGTTTGGGGGTTCATTGGATGATTCCTTGGAGAAAAGATCGGGTAAGACTTTATTGTGCTAACCTGCATCAATCTTTTTGTGATAGCTTCAGGTGATTTCTAGCAAAGACTCGGAACACCTCAAAGTGAAGAAAAGTCTTGTATTTCTATATCCCCAAACACTTACCCTTTGAAGAGCCAATTTGAACCTTTGAATATTCGCTTCTAAACCCTTATTGGTGATCACCCTCCCCACTTTGGGGCAAGCAAAGGAATTACCGGCAATAAGTCAAAATGCATAATTTGGAAAAATTCTTGATACTTGGTCTCAAAAGAGCCGGTCGGTGCAAAAATGATGAAGAATGAAAGGGCTAGAAAAAGCAAAGTGCCTGGTAAAAGCAAGGCCAAAGCCCATGAAAAGAGCATCCCGAAAAGGGGCAAATTCTAAAAAAATCATCAAGATGAAAAGAGGAAAATCCTCAAAATCATTGAAGAAAGAACGATTATGAATCTATTGCAAAAAGCAAATGCATGCTTTGGAAGAATGTTAAGGTGATCACCAAAGTTCACCCCTCTTTTGAAAATATGGCCATTCTTAAAGAGCCCACCTTAAGCCAAGATACAACCTGTTACCAAGACTTTTCGATCTAAGAGGTGTTTCGGGTTGATGCGAGAGATCACACGGGAAGCTACCGCTTAAAGAGGTAAGTACAATCCTGTCTTATCGGGTCTTCGGGGTTCTTGACTTGTAGACCTGAAGAAGCTATTTCGATCAAAATTCATTTCTAAACCTCAAAATGAATATCCATTGATAAGCCTTTGACCCTGGCCCGAATTACGGTCCCTTTTAAAATGCCTTCTACGATTAGTCGGATTGTAAGCATCTCGAATGATCCCGAAACCTCAAGGTTAGGTTTTACGTGAGCGATTCGAATTTTAAGAAAAGCCTTTCCAAAATGGTGAGAAGCCCTCTTGGATGACGGAAAACCCTTTTGGAAAAATTTTAAGACAACCTTTTTGTAAAACACTCGGGATGTGTCATTCAGAATCCATCCTCGGTAAAAATTTGAAACTGTGATTGGATACATTTCTTTCGCAAATACACTTTGAAAACTTGTCCGGAATTCTTAAGTTTCTCCCCGAATTTAAAATTGTCATTCTAATGATATTTGACTCAACTTTCTGCGGGTTCCCTGGTGATCCCAAATTCTCGGAAAAGTTGCATTTTAAAATTTGATTAACTTGGATTCTCTCGAGGTCTTTTGGCATCCCCGTGTCCTCGGATTCTCAACTTTGAAAATTTGAAATAGGGTTTGAGCTCGTAGGTACACTAGTCAACCTAGGTCCTCGGATGGCACCCTCTCGGACGGTTAGTAGCTGGAGAGACGAAAACCAATCTGCTTATTTGAAAATTTGAAATAGGGTTTGAGCTGCGTAGGTACACTAGTCAACCTAGGTCCTCGGATGGCACCCTCTCGGACGGTTAGTAGGTTGGAGAGACGAAAACCGATCCGCTTATTTGAAAATTTGAAATAGGGTTTGAGCTCGTAGGTACACTAGTCAACCTAGGTCCTCGAGATGGCACCCTCTCGGACGGTTAGTAGCTGGAGAGACGAAAACCGATCCGCTTATTTGAAAATTTGAAATAGGGTTTGAGCTCTCGTAGGTACACTAGTCAACCTAGGTCCTCGGATGGCACCCTCTCGGACGGTTAGTAGCTGGAGAGACGAAAACCGATTTGCTTTTTAGATGGTGAGTCCCCGCATGGAGGATAGCCAATCTCTTTTAAATAGGTGAAACCCCTTTGTTACAAGGGTGAACCTCCCCCCTCGACGGTTAGTAGCTGGAGAGACGAAAGCCGATCCGCTTTTTCGATGGTGAGTCCCCGCATGGAGGATAGCCAATCGCTTTTAAATAGGTGAAACCCCTTTGTTACAAGGGTGAACCTCCCCCCAGATGGTTAGTAGGTTGGAGAGACGAAAGCCGATCTGCTTTTTCGATGGTGAGTCCCCGCATGGAGGATAGCCAATCGCTTTTAAATAGGTGAAACCCCTTTGTTACAAGGGTGAACCTCCCCCCTCGACGGTTAGTAGTTGGAGAGACGAAAACCGATCCGCTTTTTAGATGGTGAGTCCCCGCATGGAGGATAGCCAATCTCTTTTAAATAGGTGAAACCCCTTTGTTACAAGGGTGAACCTCCCCCTCAGACGGTTAGTAGCTGGAGAGACGAAAACCGATCCGCTTTTTAGATGGTGAGTCCCCGCATGGAGGATAGCCAATCTCTTTTAAATAGGTGAAACCCCTTTGTTACAAGGGTGAACCTCCCTTTCGACGGTGAGTAATTTGGAGAGACGAAAGCCGATCCGCCCCCTTTTTAAAATGATGAATCCCTAGTGGATAGTCAAACCCATTTTAAATAGGTGAAACCCCTTTGTTACAAGGGTGAACCTTCCCCACAAATCTTCAAACCACCACTCGACATCATACGGACGCCGACCATTGCAAATCTTGTCGCACCATTCACAGGTAATTCCATGCACTGAATTTTTCAACCTCGGATCAACAAATCTCAAACCATAGGCAGGTGAGCTACGGGTAAGTCTCTCTCTCTTCTCATCTCTCTTTCACATGAAATGAGCATAAATTGGAAATAATTCCCCATGGAGTTAGAGCTTAAACTGCAAAGGTAAAGCAATTTGATGTCAAGACTTATTTTCTTTAGATTTTTCCCAATAGAAGTCGACAAAAGATCCAGGTGTCACCTTGTCTTTGAAAGCAACCTCTAACCGAGATTACTTTCAAAGAGGGGCAGTTGTTGACACCTGAATTTTTAGTCGGTTTTCTTTAGTTTTATTTTCCAAAATTCATTAAAACGCGACCCTCTCCGTCGGTCGGTCCCGGCGGGGGCGAGGGTTAACGAGCCGATCCCCCTTTTATATATATTTTATGGGATCGCGGGTCTCTCCCAAGACCCATTACTCGAATCGCGATGTCGGGTAAAATTTTTCAAATATCGAAATTGACCTTGTGTGGTCGGGTGGCATGTGCGATGTGTACATGCAATTTTGGAGTCGCCACCGATCGATTTATTGGAAGGTACGATCGGAAAACCTTACCGAGCGGTCGGGAGAAACCGTTCGGTTCCGCGAAAACCGGAGATTTTGGGTCCGGGGACTTGGTTACGCCAAATTTCATATTTGACGCCCTTTCGGTTACCGATGTTGATTGTTTTACTAACCTAAGAATTCATGCGGGTGTAATATCGGGTGAGGTAGGCCCTAACAATTCTAAGTTTTCATACGGATGGGAATTTTCTATCCTAATCAATCACAATCGGAAAAATTAATGCGCAAATCAAAATCATTACAATCGATCAAATCAATCAATCAAGGTTCGATATGTCTAAAATGGCCCTATCGGCCCATACAAAAATCAAATTTGGGTGTCGGGGTGATTTGGGTAAAAATTTGGGGGGCGAATGGCCCGGAAGGGTAGAATGGTCATTTTTGGGGTTTGGGACCCGAAAATCACAAAATTTCGATTTGGCCAGTTGAATGTGGCCATTTCTCATTTTTTGTGATTTTCTTGAATTTTTCTAATTTTTTCTATTTTTTGGAATTTTTATTTATTTTTAAAAAATATTGGGAATTTTCCGGATCGAAATTAATCGACCCTCGAAGTCTCAAAAATTTTCGATCCAGACTTTATGAGTCCCGAATCGATCTAGAAATTTTTAGAAATTTTTTATGAAAATCTGGGAATTTTTATGAATTTTCTAAGTATTTTTACAATTTTTTTGGATTTTTGGAAATTTCTTTTTATTTTTTATTATTTTTTTATTAATAAACCGGACCGGGTCAACCCAGTCAACGACCGGTCAACCCGGTCCGACCGCCCATAAACCCGCTCGGCACCCAAAAACGACGTTGTAAATGTATTATCCTATTTATTTTTTATTTTCTTTTTGATTTTCTAAACTAATTTCCTATTATTCGGAAATACTAAAATGAAACGGACGGCCGAGATCAATCCCGGATTTGATCTCGGCCGTCGACTCACATTCAAACAAAACGACGCCGCTTCGGGCTATCGAATGGACGGCCGGGATCTAAACTTAGAACTAATCCCGACCGTCAACCTACCTAAGCTAAAACGACACCGTATCTAAAAATGACGGACGGCCACGATTAGATCCCGAGACTTCATCACGGCCGTCGGTCTGCTCGGCTATAAAACGACATCGTATCACCAATAGACGCGGACGGTCACGATTTCCCTTAAATCTAATCTGAACCGTCCATCTCGTCCAAACCAAAACGACGCCGCATGAATTAAAACCTTGAACGGCCACGATTTATCCTAGGCTCAATCTAGACCGTCCATTCCTTCCGAACTACAAAACGACGACTTATACCTGTACCCTAAACGACACCGTTTCAATTTTTTTATTTTCTATCTAATTATCTAATATCTAAAAAATACAAAAGTCGGATCCGACGGCCCAGAATTAAACTCACCTAAATATCCCGGCCGTCGGATTGAATCCGAGTCGGCTCGCCCAACCAACGGCCGAGCCGGCTCGGACGTGAGCTGGACCAACCAGCAGACGCCACATCAGCCTTTGACTAATTGACCGAGACACGCAAGCATCGTCGTCTACCTCGCGACACCACGGAATGGACGGCCGAGGGGCTCCGGCTAGATCTAACGGTGAGATCTCGCCGGATCGACACAAAACCAACGCCGTTTGAAACGTCTTGACCTCTAGTTCAACATATCCAAAAATCAAGCACTTCTATTGACTAAATCACGAGAATCAAGCTAAGCACGGTCGCGACACCTCAGAGTTCGATCAAGCAACACAGAGCACAATAACCTAATTCTATCACACAGAAGCTCAAAAAGGAGTTGAGGAAACTTACCTCGAGTCCCGATTGGACTCGCGATGGCTAGAATAGCCGGGTCGAAGTCCGGTCGGACCGAGGCATATCGAAGGTTTGACTCGAGGTAACCAAGCAAAATCGATGCGGGAAAAGGATACGATCGTGGTCGGTAAGGTTCTCAAGGCGAAAGGCACACATCAATTTCAAAGATCGTGCGTGAATCGGTGCGATGCCATTGATGCTCAGTAGAGAAAATGGAAGTTCGATTCACCTGTTTTGAAGACGTTGAGCTGATCCAGCGGTCGCGATCGCTTCTCCAAGGTCCGAGCAAGCTTCCCGAAGTGATGGCGAGCCTCGATTCTCTCTGGATCGTCTCCACGAAGATCTCACGGTTCGAGTTTAAACCTTCGATCGCGCGGGCGAGAAGGTGAACTCTCTCTCCCTTTTCTCTCTCTCTCTCTCCTTTGTTAGGCTTGATGAGCACGAAATAAGCCTCCCTCGATCGAGAACCTTCCTTGGGCTTTTATACTCGTTTTCAAAAATTCGCGCGCGTCGGAGCTTGAGTCGGCGATGCGATCACGTGCCAATCACGGGATTTTTTGGTCGCCCGAGGTCGGACGGCAATGACTATCACGTTGGACTCCGTTTGGTTCTCCGTCAATCGCGAATTAGGCTTGAACTTGTGCATTCTGCGAATGGTTGACTTTCTGTGTGCGCCAAGCCTTTGACCGTCGATTCCGGCCGTCTCCGGCGAGCATTGGCTTCGCCGCCGGTGAGGATTGACGCTTCTCAACCTGAAGAATAAAAGCCCTCAACCAATTAGTTCAATTAGGCACGAATTGGTCCTCAATTTGACCATTGAAACTCGGCGCTCAAACCTGCAAATGGCTTGTGTTCGTGGGGGAGACGAAGTTCTATTTCGGACCGGTTCGACCGGTCCGACCGGCGGTCAGACCGGTCCGAACCGGTTCGCACAGTAATTTTTGCTCAATTTTTAAAATTAATCCAAATTGACTGGGAATTTTTGCAATTAAACCTCAACATTGAACTCGGGGGCCTAGATATTATCTAGAAATGTGTTTTTGCCCAAAATTTCCCATCAATTTATATGAAATCCCCAAATTTTTCTAAATCGGCAAATTGGGGAAAAGTTCAATTGAGTGTCAATTCGATCAAATTGGACTATGATACCCATTCCAATCGATTCAGAATATGTCAAAACCCTAGGGGTGGTCCAATTGTGTATAGAAAGTTCCTCAATTGAAAGTAATTTCAAAAATTGCAAAATTGAGGGACTTAATTGCAAAATTTTTGGGGATTTGGCCTAATTCATGCAATTCATGCAATTGATGGTGCAATTAATCAAATTGAAGTTCAAAGGGATTGCAATTGAATGTCTAGACTCTAAATGTGCAAAATTTGCAAATAAAAAGACTCAATTGGTATTTTTTATGCAAATTCAACCTTAGGCGTTATGAAGAAACACCTAAAATTGAACTCAATTTTTTATTTTTCTTGAGGTCAATATTAAAAGGGAATTAAAAGAAAAATATTGGACGTTTTTTTTGTATTTTTGCGACCTCGAAAAGTATTTTTTATGAATTTTTCAAGTATTTTGCTATTTTCGAAAATAAAAAAAAATGCGAAAAAATATGAAAAATTATTTTTTGTTCCAAATTGGTTCCTTAAGCTTGGCCAAGGCTTCCAAAGTAACAGATAACTTCCCTTTTGATCAATTGCTCTGCAAAGTTCTTCATGATTCCCAATTTACCCGCAAAAAATACGAATATATGCAAATGCATGTATGCAAATGTCATGCGAATGCAAAATTTTCATGTGACTCAGATCTGCTCATCAACCGCTCCGAAGCTCAATTTTATTTCAAGGATAATATCTCTTCACGGCGTCCGCATTTCTTGGACTTGTCAAATCTTCTCCGTCCATGTTTACAAGTATAAGAGCTCCCCCGGATAAGACTTTCTGAATCACGTAGGGGCCTTCATAATTTGGCATAAATTTGCCTCCTGGGTGTTGTGCATTTGGAAGCATTTTCTTCACAACTAGCATCCCCGCTTCAAAATTTCTGGGCTTAACCTTCTTGTTAAAAGCTCGGCCACCTTCTTCCGGTAGCTTTGACCATGCAGATAGCCCTTAATCGCCTTTCATCAATCAAATTCAATTGTTCGTGTCTCCGCCGGTCCCACTCATCCTCTCGTGAGTTCTATTTGAGACAGGATCCTTAAAGAGGGGATTTCCACCTCTACCGGTAGGACTGCTTCCATACCGTATACCAAAGAATAGGGAGTTGCCCCGGTTGAAGTACGAATGGAAGTTCGGTAGGCCATGAGAGCATACGGCAATCTTTCATGCCAATCTCTATATTTCTCAGCAGTTTTGGCCAATATCTTCTTGATGTTCTTGTTTGCCGCTTCCACGACTCCGTTCATTTGTGGGCGGTAAGGTGAAGAATTAAGGTGTCGTACCTTAAATTGTTCCAATAGTTGATCGACAACCTTGTTATTCGGATTAGAGCCATTGTCCGTAATGATGGCTCTTGGCACTCCATATCTTGAGATGATATCTCGCTTGATAAACTTAGCCACACTATTCGCGGTGACATTGGCATATGAGCTGGCTTCAATCCATTTAGTGAAGTAGTCAATAGCCACCAAAATAAAGCGATGTCCGTTTGAGGCCTTTGGGTTGATAGGGCCAATCATATCAATTCCCCACATGCGGAATGGCCATGGCTCGACATTTGATGTAGCTCGGTTGGCGGCGCATTTATCCTGTCGCCGTATACCGGCATTGATGACAGGATCTAACATGCTGGTTGCAATCCGACTCGATAGTCAACCAAGAATACCCGAGTCTCATGATCTTCTTGGCGAGGAGGTGGCCATTCATATGCGGTCCACATTCCCCTTCATGAATCTCTTTCATAATGAGATTTGCTTCTTTGGAATTCACGCACCTCAGCGGGACCGAGTCAAAGGATCTCTTGTATAGGATCCGTCCGCCGAGGAAAAATTTAGATGCCATCTTGCTTATGTACTTTTTATCTTTTGGCCGATTGTTCGCGGGAACTCGCCCTTCGATAAGTAATTCTTGATGTCATGATACCACGGTTCTTCGTCGGGTTCTTCTTCAATGACCATGCGGTATGCAGAGTTGCTCTAAAATATCAATCCTTAATGGCTCTATCTCAAGACCATTTTGCACTTGTAACATGGCTGATAATGTGGCCAAAGCATCAGCAAAATGGTTACGAGTTCTCGCGAGATATTCAAAAGTGATCTCCTCAAAATGTTGGATCATCTCCTCGAGGTACTTATGATAAGGAATAAGCTTGGGATCCTTTGTCTTCCACTCCCCTTGAGTTTGTAAAATGATTAGCATAGAATCTCCATATACCAGTAGCTTCTTTACCTTTAGTGAGATGGCCAATTGTAATCCTAGTATGCAGGCTTCATATTCAGAAATGTTGTTGGTGCAGGGGAATACCAACTTGGCTGAAACTGGATAATGTTGATCTTCGGGGGATATCAGAATCGCCCAAGTGCTCGATCCAGTGAGGTTCACCGCACCGTCAAAGTACATTGTCCATTTGTCTTCTGATATATTCAGGATTTGACCTTCTTTGTTTCGCTCTAAAACATCCTTAGGAGGATTCTCGGCTAGCATGTCAGCAATTGCTCTTCCCTTGACGGACTTCTGGGGAGAGGTTTTGATATCAAACTCTGAAAGCAGTATTTGCCATTTAGCCATCTTTCCCAACAATGTTGGCTTCTCTAGTTAATTCCCATGGCATGTACTCTGCTATAGTTGCTTTTGATAGTCGATCTTAGGCCGCCTTACGTGTTGCTTGTCCCGGTTAATCCCCTGTTTTGGGTTCATGAGTTGAGATCATTTTTTTTTCGCACAAGGGTTCACGCTTGTTCCTCATAGTCTACTGACTAGTTAAGTACTTAAGCATTTCTCTAGCTTTTTTTTGTCTCGTTCCCAGTCACCGTTCGGTTTTCGTCGCCTATTAGTCCGGACTAAAGGAAGAAGAGCGAGACGTAGACCAAGCTCTTGAGGAAACAGAGTGCTTTAGTTTGAACGAAGGAAAAAAAAAGGGGTAAAGGGCGCAGTGAACTGAAGGAGTCTTGGGCGACAAGGAGACATCTTGGTGAGACGAGCGCCGAGTGTTGTAGACACGCAAGGGAAGAGGAAAATAAACGAAGAGTTTTTGGGTGAGAAGATATGGACGATGCTCGCAACCACGCGGCGTCGACGGAATGAAGGTGGCACGTGAGCTTGAACCAATAGTGGTGCGGTGACCGTGGGCTGGCGACGTCGGAAGATCTGCGTCGTGCTCGAGCGGACTGCGGCGAAGCGAGGTTGAACCGAGGTGATGCAAAACTCGGGACTGTCCGACGTGGTGACGGAGATGGCCCGACGAAGAGTGCAACGACGTTTTTTTTAGTAGAATAGAGGAGGTCGGGCCGGATCGGCAAGGAAGACCGGTGGCCGACGAAGTCGTCGTTCAAACTCGCCCCCCAAGCCGGCGGCGTCGAGTTTTTGGTCATGGCCGCGAGTAGCAAGAGTGTTGCAGACGTACAAAAGAGATGATGAACAAGAGCAGTGTGGCATTTTTCATTTTCGGTGGCTGCATTGGGTGTGTCGTTTGGGCTAGCATGTAAATCAAGAGGGGTGCTGGGCTTGGCTTTGAGATGTTTGTGGGCTGGCGTGGGGAAAAGAAGGGAGATCGGACGGGCTGAAGAAGAAAGGATGGGCTGGCGAAAGAAAGAATAAAAGAAGAAGGAGGAGTGGGCTGGCGAAAGAAAGAATAAAAGGAGAAGGAGTAGTGGGCTGGTGAAGAAGAAAAGAAAAGAAAAGCTTCTGGGCCTTTTTTGTTTTGTTCAAAAAAAAGAAGCTGGTTTGGGCGTGAAGAGGTTGGGTCAAAGAAAAAAAATATTGAAGCCCAATTTAGATGAACTGATGAAGATTGGGCTTGGGATTTCCTTTATGTCCTTCGGGCCCGGGTTTGGGTTTCTCCCGCGGACCGGACCGGGCCCGACGACCTGATCCAGGTTCGGGTCCGAGAACCCGACCCGGACCCGGTTCCCTTTAATAAAATATTAATAATAAAAAAAAATAAATAATAAAAAATAATAAAAAAATAATAAAAATTCAAAAAAATCAGAAAAATTTCAGAAAATTGGAAAAATGGTTTCTTTGACCTTTTTACCCCTAATATGAGTCTTAAGCCCGAAATTGGCGTTGATTGAAGACTGATGTCCAATCCGATCTGATACTATTGTAATTCGACCTTCGCGTCGAAATTGTTTGTTTAAATATCGCCATCATAGATTTGGTATGCATGTGCTTATCCCGATCTTTATTTGGCATATTTATCTGATTGAGTGTTTATAACACTGTCTTTTGAAAAATTGCCCGTTAATCGCTTTCCCTATATGTTAGGTTAAGGATAAATAGGTAATTGCACGAAATGACAGAAAAACATTATGCATGATCATTTAGTACCTGGTTAGATACCCGATAAATTTAAAATGATATGCATAATGTGTGGTCACCTTAGGGAATACCAACTGGTTAGGTACCGAAAGGGCGTTAATTTTCTAATTAGCGTAAACAAGTCCCCGAACCTAGAAGCTCTGGTTGCATAGGAATCGAGATAGCCCTCTCGTGTCTCGATTGGTTTCTAGCCGACCCCAATATGCTAGTGGCGACTCTTAATAGCAGTTTAGTTTGCTAATCACTAAAAGAAATCCAATGTCACGCGAGGTAGGACTTGGGAGAGTTCACGCCATTGACCGATGGCAATACCTCTAAACCTCGTTGGATTCCTCGTGGGAGGCCGAAGGCGGGTCGCGACGACTTGGCGACTCTGTTGGGGAAAAATAGGTTAGAAACCTATGTAGACTTAGGCCGTAATAACCAGTTGATTATTTCCTAACTTGATCATCATTTTGTTGTGTTGGTAGAAAAATCAGGTTAATCTGCTAATTTTGTGATTAGATGTTCTTGCGGGTTGGTAGTTATAAGGGGCAGAGTGATTGTTGACATATTTGTTTTGCGAGGAGTCGTAGGAATGTATGTTTTCTAGATGTATATTGAAGCGGTGTTTGATATATCCTGCTATGCATGCTTTTCATACACTACACTTTTTGCACACACATCCAGTGGTCAAACCCGGACTGCGACCCTAGGAAATCCTTAGGAGGTGTCGGAAATAGATTGGGCCATACGCAAGTCCGCAAATGGCACGATCATTTCTGATCCCGCTCATCACCTCGAAATGTGTGCCCCGACTCGATTATGCTTGTCGGCGTTTTTGGGGTGGTACATCATTTCGTTGTGGTGGGAGCCTTTAGCCATTATTCTACCCTACCCTTTATGTGTCAAACCTCACTGTTAGCATGCGTGTGTTTATGTCATTAACAAATAGCATTCACCAACCACAGTGAGTATAATCTCTGCTTTGTCCAAAATTTTTCCATTTCTTTCAGTTATGTTTTTGTTGCGTTCATTGGATCGATGAAATACTCATATATGTTCAATCGAGCCCATTCAAGTTCATAATGGCAAACATGGAGACGGTCGGTGTTGAGCCCGACAACTTGTTAGCCGAGTCCGAGGATGCGATTGTACCCGAAATGGCACCAATTCAGCCGGATGAAGGTCATGACCGAGAAGCCGATTCTCTATGGAACCGGCACTTTTGGGATCAAGAGTTTTTGCGAAACGCGCATGTTGCGGGAGAAATAGTTGATACCTTGGGGCAACCGAGTGGCGGATATGATTTTACGGTTAAGTATTCACCCCCGCCTTGGTTCTTTGAGGAGCCCGTCCTCGAGACACGACCTTATTGGAGCGAGTGGGGAGATGTGTTCGACACATTGGAGCCCACTGATGAAGCGGTCGCTCTAATTGAAGCAGAAACGACTGTTGACATCGAAGAGGTCGCTCCCGATGATGCGGTCGTCCCCGAAATAGTGCCAGATTTGAATGAGACGTCCATTAGTATGGCGAGCCCTGTTGTAACAGACTTGACTATTGAAAAGGATCTGGATAATTACCAGCTTGAGGACGAAGGTCACAATGACCTCACTTCTGAAGAGTTTACTCAGATAGAACCGGATAACGATCCTTTTGGACTTGGATATTCAGGAGTTCGCAATCAACCCGACGGTCCCACCGTCCGTTTGCGTCGATACAGGCGTCGCACTGCAATTAGTCCCTATTCATTTCCCTTTCGAAGTGGTCGCCACGGACAAAAAGGTTGGGACAATCAAGGAGGTCGTGTGGATAAGGCCGCTCACTTAGCGGTAGGAGGGGGTTCTGGTAGCCAGCTCATCAAGAATACTCCCAAGCTGCTTTCTCCTCATCCGCCCGTAATGCTAGAGGACACAAGCCTCTCCAACTTAGAAGGGATAGCGCAGCTGTTCGAAGAGCCTGTTGCTAACACCAACATCACACCTATTGATGTTGACGACTTCTTTGAACCACGGACTCTTGAGGATAAGCCAATCAACTCTCGGAAGATCATTCCCGAGGAACCTTTCGCATATGCCACCGCATCCGAGGAGGTGGAGTCATGAGCTAGTTCCCCTAACTCTCCAGAGTAGGATCGTGGGTTTATCCTTTTTTGTCATGTATATATGTTTTGTTGCTTTGCCTCCCGTCAGGGAACAGGTTTCTAATGTGCTAACCGTTTTTTGCACATACCCCCAGGTCTCGAGCCGTTGGCTTGGGGGAAGTACATATTGTAATGCGGCTCCCAGTTAAATAAAACGAGCACATGTTTATTAAGGACGTGTGAAAGTATACTGCCGATCCCATGACGATGCTAATATGAGCTTAAGTATAAGCCCGAGGACCGGACTTTCACACGCTTCCTAGTTTTGGCTTTTCCAAAAAATCCGGATAACCCGATGATATGAGGGTATTTCTGGGAGCTTACTCATTTGAAAAATGTCGTTGCAAATTTGTTTGAAAAACACACTTTTCTACTTTTTGTTTATATGTCATTGAAATGAATTAACCTTTCTACATCATGTCTCGGGCATAGCATTCTTCATATTCATGATAAGAGCACATGTGACTCGGATTAGCCGGGCGACGATTCTTCGGACTCGGGCAGCGATAGTGACGATCCGAAAGGGATTGAGATTGAATGGAGTCGCCACGAGGAGTCAGAGCCGTTGACAATTGAACCGACGGTGACAGTGAATTTGGGTACCGAAGACAATATCCGAGAGACCAAAATCGGGGCGGGGTTACGGGAAGCAGAAGCCGCTAGATTAATCAGCCTTCTTCAAGAGTTTCGGGATGTATTTGCCTGGTCATACACCGACATGCCAGGATTGGATCCGGATATCGTGCAACATGCACTACCAACTAACCCGGATATACCGCCGAAGAAACAACGGTTGAGAAGGACAAAGCCTGAGTTGTCTAAAAAGATTGAGGAGGAAGTAATGAAGCTCCCGAAAGTCGATTTCATTGAAGTCGCTCATTACCTGGATTAGATAGCGAATATCGTCCCGGTGATGAAGAAAGACGGGAGAGTCAAGGTGTGCGTTGACTACCGTGATCCGAATAAGGCCAGCCCCAAAGATGACTTCCCGCTCCCGCATATTGACGTGCTAGTTGATAGTACGGCTGGGTTTGAGCTTTTCTCCTTCATGGATGGTTTTTCCGGTTATAACCAAATTCGGATGAAAGAAGAAGACAGAAGCAAAACTTCTTTTATAACCCCATGGGGAACTTTTTGCTATAGAGTCATGCCTTTCGGCTTGAAAAATGCGGGTGCCACGTATCAAAGAGCTATGGTGGCCTTATTCCATGATATGATGCACAATGAAATAGAAGTATACGTCGATGACATGATCGCGAAGTCAAGATCAGGCGAAGACCATGTTGCGATTCTCCGCAAGCTATTTGAGCGCCTACGTAAATACCGATTACGTCTCAATCCCGCAAAGTGCGTATTTGGGGCAAAGTCTGGGAAATTATTAGGCTTCATGGTCGGTAGTAGGGGCATCGAGATTGATCCGTCTAAGGTGAAGGCCATATGCGAGCTACGACCCCCGTCTTCTGTGAAGGAAGTTGGAAGTTTGCTGGGGAGATTGAACTATGTGGCAAGATTCATATCCCGGCCTATCGAGATCGCCAGGCCATTTTTCAAACTTCTCAAAAAGAATGCAAAGATTGTATGGGATATCGAATGTCAGACCGCTTTCTTGAAGATTCAGCATTATCTGACCCATTCCCCTGTTCTTGTTCCACCTGTTCCCGGCGTACCTCTAATCCTTTATCCGACCATCCACAAGGAGTCCTTGGGAGCTGTATTGGTGCGTAAAAGACCATCGGATGGAAAAGAATGCGCAATATACTATCTCAGCAAGAAATTCTCTGATTCTCAAGCTAATTACTCGGATGTCGAGAAGACTTGCGTAGCTTTAGTTTGGGTATTACACAGTTGCGGCAAGTATACCCTTCACCATCGGATTATGTTAACCACCGAATGTGATCCCATCAAATATCCGCTAAAAAAGCCGGCGTTGGTTGGCAAATTGGCCAAGTGGCAGATTCTTATTTCTGAGTTCGATGTGCAGACCATGACACAGAAGTCGGTGAAAGGTCGAGCTATAGCGGACATGTTAGCAGAGAGCGCTGCGCAGATCACGCACCGAAGATGGGATAGATCCTCTCGATGATCGTGTTTTACCGATAACTACTGAAAAGTGGATCATGTACTTCGACGGAGCTGTTAACTTATCCGGATCCGGCACAGGCGCAGTCCTTATCTCCCCGGATGGCCAACACTATCCAAGAGCCGCCAAGTTATTGTTTCCGTGCACCAACAACATCGCTGAATACGAGGCTCGCATTCTCGGACTGCAGGCTGCCATGGAGATGGAAATTCGGAGGCTGCAGGTTTATGGCGACTCTGCTCTCATTATCCTTCGGACGGAAGGCAAGTGGAAAAATCGTGACCCGAAGTTGATCCCATATCACGAGTTTCTGGAAGATATAATCGAAGAGTTCGATGAGATAGCGTTCGAGTATCTTCCCAGAGCCCGGAACCGGTTCGCAGACGCGTTGGCCACCCTATCCTCAATGTTCCAAGTGACTGCAGGTTCGGACATCGAGCCATTGAGAATCGAAATCTTGAAGCATTCTGCTTACTCCATGCTAATAGAAGAACAGGCAGATGGAGAACCATGGTATCAAGACATTAAGGTCTACTCCGAGACTAGAAAATTTCCCGAGGGCGGTGAAGCAGGTGACAGGAAATATTTGATGAAACTGTCTTTAAAGTTTTTCCTCGGTGGCGATACGTTGTACAAAAGGTCATATGACTCCGTTCTCCCGAGGTGCGTTGATGCCAAGGAAGCCAATCGGTTGATGACCGAAATCCATGAGGGTGAATGTGGTCCCCATATGAATGGCCACCTGTTGAGTAAGAAGATCATGAGATTGGGATATTACCGGCTCACCTTGGAAGCCGAGTGTCGGGTCTATGGAGATAGAATCGTTGCTCCTCCCAATGAGTTGCACCGGATGTCTGAAGCATGGCCTTTCTCAATGTGGGGGATCGACGTCATAGGGCCAATTAATCCCAAAGCTTCAAACGAACATCGTTTTATACTTGTGGCAATTGACTACTTCTCAAAGTGGATTGAAGCGAGTTCATATGCCAATGTCACAGCGAAGAACGTGGCTAGGTTTTTACGTCAAGATATATTTGCCCGATATGGAGCGCCGGAGGCTATAATCACCGACAACGGCTCAAACCTCAATAACAAGGTGGTTGATGAGGTTCTTGGTGAGTTCCGCCTTCGGCATTTGAATTCTTCTCCTTATCGCCCACAAATGAATGGTGCGGTAGAAGCGGCGAACAAGAACATCAAGAAGATTCTGTCCAAGACAGCAGAGAACTATCGGGATTGGCATGAGAAGCTCCCCTATACAACGATGGCATACCGGACGTTGATCCGTACTTCAACCGGGGCAACTCCTTTCTCATTGGTATATGGTATGGAAGCAGTGCTACTAGTGGAAACAGAAATTCCATCACTCGGGATTACGTCACGATTAAAACTATCAGAAGCAGAGTGGATTCAACAGAGACATGAACAGTTGAATATGATCGACGAGAAAAGACTGCGGGCTATCTGTCACGGTCAATGTTACCAGAAGCGTGTGGCAAATTCGTTCAACCGTAAAGTTCGTCCTCGACTTTTCGAGATCGGTGACTTGGTGCTGAAGAAGAGATTGGCATTTATACCACACCCTGGAAGCAAGTTCACGCCAAACTATGAAGGGCCATATCTGATCAAGGCGCGTTGATTTTAGCCGAGATGGATGGCCGTGTCCGGTCGAGCCCTATAAATGCTGATATGGTGAAGAAGTATTTTCCATGAATAAAATCGGAGGCTCTGATACCCTTTTCTTGTGCAGATCCGAGTCACTCTAATTGCAAACATCATGCATATCATGCATACATGCATATCATATACGTGTTGCAGATTTAGGTGTGATACTCAACGAACCCGAGCCAAATGATCGGGTTAACTTAATCTGGAGCGCCTTAGGTAAAGGAAACCTGCAATTCATCGTCGCTCGAGGTCACATGGAGAGCCGTGCCCCGCCTCAGCACGATTGCTTAAATAAAAGCGAAGCGCCCCTCATGACGTACGCGCCGCCGTAGCCCGGTGGTTAGGGGAATGAAGGCGGTCCGGAGCGCCCGGGGTTCGAACCCCGGAGATGGCATCCCAGTGAGCCCCATTGTAAAAATGGGGGGGCTCCCTTGTAAATAAAATAAATAAATAAATAAAAGAAAAACTTTTTGCACCCACTTCATTTTTTGCAATAATAAAAACTTTTTGCAGCTCTTTTTTTTTTTGCAAGAGGAGGGGAGCATTTTCCTGGAACGAAATTAGGACAATTGGAGCAAGAAAGAACCGCGTCGCTATCCATCTTGAGAAGTGCCCTTGCCACATCAATTACTACCCTAATGCACCAAATTCTTTTGATAACTTCCAGGAATGGGACAGTTCGTAAAATTCCAAGATGCTCCGTTAGCACGGATCCTCAGAAGAGTAAACGCAAAGGGTCAACCGGTCTTTGCAGCCCAGGTAAGTATCCCTCTCCTAAAAATTTTGCAAGAAGCATGACTGTTCAAATGTTTCATCCCCATGTGGATTATATTAAATGTTCAATCGGTAAAGCATTAACAAAAAAAAAAAAAAAAATCCATGTTCACCGAACTGGTGCGTTCGTTCATGCATACATGCATCTTGCATTGAAATTTCCTGCGAGTTCATTTGATGAAATGATTTTACCAAATGAAGCGGAGATTTTGAGTATGTCAAGTGAGAGTGCTTAGGATGAAAAACAAGCCCCACATAAACACATTCCCGATACACTCTGAGACCGAGTGAAGTGAGAACAAAATTCGTGTCTTGGGACAGAGGATCCATTCGCAATGTATACATGGGTCGAAGTGATGAAAGGCAATTCCTTCTTTTCCCTATACACAATATATCCCTTGCTAGCCACTTTGAGCTTGAGTAAGGAGAAATTCAAAAAACCCGGTCAAGAACCACCCCACGCCGAGGCAAATGCAAGAGATCGTAGTTGAAAATCAAAACGGAGAAAAAGGTAAGAAAGATTTAATTGCCTTCACTTGCGTCAACCTTTGTGTGGTAACTTCAGGTGAATTTTTATGGAGGCTCGAAACGTCCCAAAATGAAGAAGAGCATTTCTTTCTCTACCCATACACTATATCCTTTGCTAGCCAAGTTGAGCCTCAAATCATTCATTTCTAAACCAGAGTAGTGATCATTTCCCCAAATTGGGGCAAGACATGTGATTTACCGGAAAATCGGTAACGATGTCAAATGTCTCGAGAGTCTAGGGAGCTCATGAAAATAGCAAAGAAGAGAAGAAAAGGAAAATGAAAATCAAAGGGCTAAAAAAGCAAAGTGCCTAGTAAAAGCAAGGCCAAAGCCCAAAGAGGAAAAGGCCAAATGCAGAAAAGCATTGAGCTTACCTCGAACAGAAACAAATGCAGAAAATAGAGAAAAACTCTTTTCTTGCCAAGCAAAAACAGATGACTCATTGGACTCTCAAGGCGGGTTGTAATCCCCAGAGTCGGATGGTTTCCCCGGATGGAGCGAGATTGGTAAAAACACCAAGATGGTCACCAACTCATAATTCCAAAAAAAAAAAAAAAAAAAAAAAAATTCATCAGAGCCTATAAGCCTTCTAAAACCGACATTACAACCCATCCGAAGACTCTTCTGATTGGGATGTTTCGAGTTGACATGAAGACTTTACAAATAAGCTACCGCTTGAAGGAGTGGAGCCAATCATTTCTTGTCTTATCTTCTAGGTTCTTGACTTGTAAACCCGGTGAAGATAGTAATTTCAAATATTTCCCCAGTGTGGCCTCAAAGCGGGAGAAACCCCTTGTGTAAGCCCATGACCAAGCCAACATTACGGTCCCCGAAAGACCTTTCAAATTGATCAATAATGTATACATTGCGAATATGTCTGAAACCTTAGACATGAACATATTGCGAGGTCTCGAGAGTATTTGTTCCAGAAACCTCCAAGTGAGCGATTGGGATCAACGGAATATTCCCCAACGAGAGTGTGTGAGAAGCCCTTTCAAACTAAGGATTTTAGCTCGGCACGCTCAATAAACCCCTTTTCATGAAGCGAAATTGTTGTTTTTCATGAACCAAAGTTTTCAAAAAATAAAAATAAAAAAAAATAAAAAAAACAAAAAAACAAAAAATCTTCATTTTTGGGAACGACAGTTCTCCCTTCAATCAATTTTCCCCATGGAGTCTAATAGTCGGCGATGTCATCTAATTGAGTGAGAAGCTTTCGGTATCACGTTGTGCCAAGTAGTTTCCCCAGCAAGTAGATGTAGCTCTATTTGCCCATGCATTTAATGTCATACGTGCATCATTCTAAAATTGCTTCGAAAGTCCTAAGTTGCATAGGGACTCGGCCTGAGCGGTTCAGTTATTGGCGACAAGTTCCAAGCTATGAAGCGAACATATCACGGATGTTCATTGGCGGAGTTCCGATCGACATGCAAGCGCTAAGGTCGAGAACTTGTCCCGTGCAATCCAGAGAATGTACTCCAAAAGCCGAAGTTGAGTTCAGCCTCGAGTAGCACTCTCTCCCCATTAAAATTATTATTTATCAGCTAACCTTCTTTGGATAGGTAAGGTGAACTTTAGCTTCCCGAAGCCCGTTCCATAAACAAGTTCCTCACTCGGGTAAGCAGATACAATGCTGAGGGGAATTGAGTCCTTTTCAACAGCCTTTTCACGGGTCAAAGATCCTGAATCGTGACTTTTTAAAATAACCTTTTCACGAGTCAAAGACTCTGAACCGAGATCTTTCAATAGCCTTTTCACGAGTCAAAGACTCTGAACCGAGACTTTCCAATAGCCTTTTCACGAGTCAAAGACTACGAGCTGTGACTTTTTCAAAATAGCATTTTCACGAGTCAAAGACTCTAAACCGAGACTTTCAAAATAGCCTTTTCGCGGATCAAAATACCGTGAACTGTGACTTTTTCAATAGCCTTTTTGCGGGTCAGAATACCGTGAATTGTGACTTTTTCAACAGCCTTTTCGCGGGTCAGAATAGCGTGAACTGTGACTTGTTCAATAGCCTTTTCGCGGGTCGAATACCGTGAACTCGTGGCTTTTTCAATAGCCTTTTCGCAGGTCAGAATACCGTGAACCGTGACCTTTTCAATCGCCTTTTCACGGGTCAGAATACCGTGAACCGTGTCGTTCCCTTTGGGGCCAAGTCCGTATCGTTTTTACGGTCGTCCCGGAGGTGTGTTTGTTTGAGCTAACCTTGCTCGAACAGGTACGGAGAGGCATGAGCCCCGGAGCCAATTCCCCGAGCAAGTCCCCTCAAGTCTGGTGAGCCTTTAAGCCCGGAACAAACGCATTGCCAAGTGAAGGCCAAGCTCGTATCGTTTATACGGTCGTGCCATTTCCATCTGAGGCCAAGCCCGTATCGTTTATCTGATCGTCTTAGAATTTTGTTTGTTTCAATTGACCTTGCATGCGCAGGTTCCGAGAGATTGGAGCCCCAGAGCATATTCTCCGAGTGAGTCTCCTCATTTTGGTCTCGATAGTTGCTTTGGCGGCTCTTCCCAAGCTTAATCGGGTTAGTTTACCGACAAAATTAGGTATCCTTTTGTCTTGGAATGGAATCTCTTCGAGCTCCCATTCCAAGAGGGGTAGCTGTTGACACCTAATTTTGGCGATCACATATTATTATTATTATTATTATTATTATTATTATTATTATTATTATTATTATTCGTTAAATAAGAATACATCTAATTTATTTTTGTCTTATTGCAAAATAGAAAAAATAAAATATATATAATGAATTTTAAAAAAAAAAGAGAAAAAGAAAAAGAAAAAAAATCAGTTCGGGTCGGTTCCATTCGGGCCTGCTTGGGCGAAACCCCGCTCCACGGCTCTTTATTTTGTTCTCACGCGTAGCCCACCCACGTGCAGCCCAGTGGGGCAATTCTCTTCCTCAGCCCATTTTCTCCTCAGCCCACCTTTTCCTTTTATTTCTCAGCCCATCTCCCTTTCTTATTTTTCTTGAGCCCATCTTTGTTTTGTTTCCCCCCACAGCCCATCTCTCTCTTTTATTCTTCTTTCCTTCAGCCATTTCCCATACGTGAATATCTCTACACTCACCTGCACACAATCACGTCACTTTCATTTTCACCGCACACCTCACGTGGTCTCTCACCAACCCACGTCTCCATCAACCGGATTCTACGCTCGTCCACGCATGCAAGCTTGGGGAAGGAGGGCGAACGAGCATAAAAGAGAGAGAGGAGGGCAGGCCCTTGGTTGGTCCGTTCGACTAAAAAGAGAAGTGGGGGTTCCAAAAAACCAAAAAAGAGAAGGCAGCCCAGAGAGTGAGGTTCGGTCAAAGAAAGAAAAAGGGGAATGAGAGCTTGAGGGAGGACGAAGAGACCTCTGTTGAAAACAGAGGTAATCCGCACCAACGAAGGGGAAAGTTTCGCACCATCCATCCGCCGTCGCACCTTCCCACAGTGTTGCTTCGACTTGAGAATAGGTCGGTACTCCCTCGGCCATCTAGTACTCCGTGTTGCACTTGCAAGCTCGCCGGGCCGTGGCTGTTAGTTTGTCCGGTCCGGCGAGTTCTCTAGTTAATTCCCATGGCATGTACTCTGCTATAGTTGCTTTTGATAGTCGATCTTAGGCCAGCCCACGCGCTGCTTGTCCCGGTTAATCCCCTGTTTTGGGTTCATGAGTTGAGATCATTTTTTTTTCGCACACGGGTTCACGCTTGTTCCTCATACTCTACCGACTAGTTAAGTACTTAAGCATTTCTCTAGCTTTTTTTTGTCTCGTTCCCGGTCACCGTTCGGTTTTCGTCGCCTATTAGTCCGGACTAAAGGAAGGAGAGCGAGACGTAGACCAAGCTCTTGAGGAAACAGAGTGCTTTAGTTTGAACGAAAAAAAAAAAAGGGGTAAAGGGCGCAATGAACGTAAGGAGTCTTGGCCGACAAGGAGACATCTTGGTGAGACGAGCGGCGAGTGTTGTAGACACGCAAGGGAAGAGGAAAATAAACGAAGAGTTTTTGGGTGAGAAGATATGGACGATGCTCGCAACCACGCGGCGTCGACGGAATGAAGGTGGCACGTGAGCTTGAACCAATAGTGGTGCGATGGATCGTGGGGCGACGTCGGAAGATCTGCGTCGTGCTCGAGCGGACTGCGGCGAAGCGAGGTTGAACCGAGGTGATACAAAACTCGGGACTGTCCGACGTGGTGACGGAGATGGCCCGACGAAGAGTGCAACGACGTTTTTTTTAGTAGAACAGAGGAGGTCAGGCCGGATCGGCAAGGAAGACCGGTGGCCGACGAAGTCGTCGTTCAAACTCGCCCCCCAAGCCGGCGGCGTCGAGTTTTTGGTCATGGCCGCGAGTAGCAAGAGTGTTGCGGACGTACAAAAGAGATTATGAACAGTAGCAGTGTGGCATTTTTCATTTTCGGTGGCTGCATTGGGTGTGTCGTTTGGGCTAGCATGTAAATCAAGAGGGGTGCTGGGCTTGGCTTTGAGATGTTTGTGGGCTGGCGTGGGGAAAAGAAGGGAGATCGGACGGGCTGAAGAAGAAAGGATGGGTTCGAGAAAGAAAGAATAAAAGAAGAAGGTGGAGTGGGCTCGCGAAAGAAAGAATAAAAGGAGAAGGAGTAGTGGGCTGGTGAAGAAGAAAAGAAAAGAAAAGCTTCTGGGCCTTTTTTGTTTTGTTCAAAAAAAAGAAGCTGGTTTGGGCGTGAAGAGGTTGGGCCAAAGAAAAAAAATATTGAAGCCCAATTTGGATGAACCGATGAAGATTGGGCCTGGGATTTCTTTTATGTCCTCCGGGCCCGGGTTTGGGTTTCTCCCGCGGACCGGACCGGGCCCGACGACCTGATCTAGGTTCGGGTCCGAGAACCCGACCCGGACCCGGTTCCCTTTAATAAAATATTAATAATAATAAAAAAATAAATAATAAAAAAAAAATTCAAAAAAATAATAAAAATTCAAAAAAATCAGAAAAATTTCAGAAAATTGGAAAAATGGTTTCTTTGACCTTTTTACCCCTAATATGAGTCTTAAGCCTGAAATTGGCGTTGATTGAAGACCGATGTCCAATCCGATCCGATACTATTGTAATTCGACTTTCGCGTCGAAATTGTTTGTTTAAATATCGCCATCATAGATTTGGTCCGCATGTGCTTATCCCGATCTTTATTTGGCATATTTATCTGATTGAGTGTTTATAACACTGTCTTTTGAAAAATTGCTCGTTAATCGCTTTCCCTATATGTTAGGTTAAGGATAAATAGGTAATTGCACGAAATGACAGAAAAACATTATGCATGATCATTTAGTACCTGGTTAGATACCTGATAAATTTAAAATGATATGCAGAATGTGTGGTCACCTTAGGGAATACCAACTGGTTAGGTATCGAAAGGGCGTTAATTTTCTAATTAGCGTAAACAAGTCCCCGAACCTAGAAGCTCGGGTTGCGTAGGAATCGAGATAGCCCTCTCGTGTCTCGATTGGTTTCTAGCCGACCCCAATAGGCTAGTGGCGACTCTTAATAGCAGTTTAGTTTGCTAATCACTAAAAGAAATCCAATGTCACGCGAGGTAGGACTTGGGAGAGTCCACGCCATTGACCGATGGCAATACCTCTAAACCTCTTTGGATTCCTCGTGGGAGGCCGAAGGCGGGTCGCGACAACGCGGGGAATGTGATTTTGAATAGTTCGAAATGATAATTGCGAACCCGATTGCTAGAACCGATCCACTTGAATTTATTGCCGCGCATTGTGATTGAATTGTTGATAAGTGCCTAAGTACGGAGCTTATTACTATAGATTTGGTGGAATATTGATTTGAAGTGTGCATGGTGTCAATTCTCTTTAATTGATAATTTCGAGGTTATTATTACTACTAGTGGTATGTTGGGTTTTGGTCTTAATAGAGTTGGCTTGGAGGTACTGTTACCCCGAGCGAGGCTTAGGGGTTAGCTTATTGAGATTTAATCTCATAGTTGTATCCCAAAACCTTTTCAAACCCCCGACCCCGAAGATGCCGCCGCCGCTTTTGGGATACCGAGACGAATGGACTGCATAGTGACTAAATATGTGATAGGCGACGGTAGGGTGTACTATAGGCACTATAACACCGATTCGATGGAGGAGGAGGACGCTGAAGAGCCAATGGAGCTCGACCCGGAAGATGTGCCACCACCGGCGGATGTCGCGGATCGAAGACCAGAGTAGGGCCCTTTACTTTTTGGTACATCCTGATGGATGGATGTGGTCTCGTAGAACGCCTACCCTTAGTTGTCATATATTTTGTGGGAACCCTATTTACCCAAGCTGATTGTCTCCCTCGTATCCTCATGTATTTTGTCCCTATGCATTGTAAGAATGATCGTCTCTTTATGTTATGAAAAATCTCTCGTCTTCTAAAGTCATTCTGTTTAATTCTATCATTTGGGTGTTGCATCGCTTCCGCATGTGCATATTGCATCGCGTTCAAATTTATTGTCTTGTCGATCCTGGAAGATATATAGCGAGTGAGGGATGTTAGCGTGCCAAAAAGGACACGGGGTGTGACACTATAAATTCCAGAACCTCTTCCTCTTCACCTTCAAAGATCGCGTTCACCTCGCGATGCTCGGGTAACGGGTTTTGTTGCACATTCGGTTCAGCCTTATCAAACTCTAGGACTTTTCTATCGATCAATGCTTGTACCTTGAACTTGAGAGCGGGACAGTTGTCCACATTGTGCCCCCTTTCTCCCATATGGTATACACATGTTTGGGTCTCATCAAACTCGGGAAATCTTGGAGGATGAGCTCTAGGTGGCTCTTTTGCAACTAGTCGATTCTTCAACAGCATGGGTAGTAATTTAGATAACGGCGGGGGCAAAGGGGTGAAAACAGGTGTCGCGACCCTCCGGAAAAATTTTTCCATAAAAATGCTTTTCCGGTGGTGAGAGGGTTAACGAGCCGATCCCTTTTATATATGTAAGATCGCGGGTCTCTTCCAAGACCCATTACTCGAATCGCGATGTCGGGTAAAATTTATATCGAAATTGACCTTGTGTGGTCGGGTGGCATGTGCGAGGTGTACATGCAATTTGGAGTCGCCACCGATCTATTTATTGGAAGGTACGATCGGAAAACCTTACCGAGCGGTTGGGAGAAACCGTTCGGTTCCGCGAAAACCAGAGATTATTGGGTCCGGGGACTTGGTTACGCAGAAATTTTAATCGACGCCCTTTCGGTTACCGATGTTGAGTGTATTTCTAACCTACGAGTTCATGCGGATGCGATATCGGGTGAGGTAGGCTCTAAAAGTTTCAAGTGTCATGCGGATGGGGATTTTCTATCCTAACAGTCACAATCGGAAAAATTTAATGTGCAATCAAAATCATCAGTAGCAATCAAATCAATCAATCAAGGCTCGGTATGTCTAAAATAGCCCTATCGGCCCACACAAAAATCAAATTCGGGTTTCGGGGTAATTTGGTGAAAATTTGGGGCGGAAGGCCCGGAAGGGTAGAATGGTCATTTTTGGGAGTTCGGGACCCGAAAATCACAAAATCGGGATCGGGCCAGTTGAATGTGGCCATTTCCCATTTTTTGTGATTTTATGGAATTTTTCTAATTTTTCTAATTTTTTTTAATTTTTATTTATTTTCTAAAAAAAGGGAATTTTCCGGATCGAAATTAATCGACCCTTGAAGTCTCAAAATTTTCGATCCGGACTTTATGAGTCCCGAATCGATCTAGGAATTTTTATAAATTTTTTGTGAAAATCTGGGAATTTTTATGAATTTTCTAAGTATTTTTGCAATTTTTTTGGATTTTTGGAAATTTCTTTTTATTTTTATTTTTATTTTTTATTAATAAACCAGACTGGGTCAACCCGGTCAACGACCGGTCAAACCCGGTCCGACCACCCACAGACACGCCGGACATCAAAACGGTACCGTTCCTATTTATCTATTTATTTTTTTTTTATTTTCTAAACTAATTTCTAATATCCGAATATACTAAAATGAATGGACGGCTGAGATCAATCTGCGAATCAATCTCGGCCGTCGGTCCTCTACTAAACGAAATGACGCCGCATCGGTATAAATTGCGGACGGTCACGATTGAAACTTAAATCTAATCTGGGCCGTTGCTTCACTCATACCAAAACGACGTCGCACCTATTAGTACTACGAACGGCCACGATTAAGCCTAAAACCAGATCTAAACCGTTCATTCCTATTGAGGCCTAAACGACGACGCTTCTGATGTTCCTCCTAAAACGACGTCACCTAACTAATGCATGGACGGTCAGGATTAAACCCTAGACTCGATCTCAACCATTCGTCCATTCGAACAGTAAAACGACGACGTGTTATCTTGGCAAAACGGCACCGTTTCCCTATTTTTATTTTCTACATAATATATATAATATTCGAAAATAATAAAATGATGATCCGACGGTCCTAAATCAAACTAAGGTAATCACCCTGGTCGTCGGATGCGGGCCGACTCGGCTCGTCCGCGCCAACGGCCGAGCCGAGTCGGTGATGAGCTGGACCAACCACGAGACGCCACGTCGGACTTTGACCTATTGATCGTGCCACGTCGGTATCATCGTCTTCCTCGCGACGATGCCGAACGAACGGCCGAGAAGGTTCCGGCGAGATCTAACGGTGAGATCTCGCTGGAATTGCACAAAACCACCACAAATCGATTCGTCTATTCAACTAGATCAACATATCTCGGAATCAGACACTTCTATCGGCTAAATCCCGAGAATCAAGCTATACACAGTAAGTCATCACCGAGTTTGAGCAATGAGATTCAGAGCAAATCACAGCGATTCTTTCACGAGTAAGCACAATCGGGAGTTCGGAGGACTTACCTCGAGCTCGGATCGAGCTCACGTGGCCTAGAATTTCCTAGGCGGGCTTCGACGATTCGAGCTATGGCGGTCGGGTTTTAGAGGCTCGATTGGAAGTTTATGTGCGAAATTGAGACAAAACAACAATGCGAAGATGATCAGCGTAGTTCAAGAGCCAAAACACACACAATAATTGCAAGGATTATGTCCAAAACAATGAGATGCCATGAACGTACCGAGCCGAGGTCGAGAGATCGACTTACCGTTTTAGGAGCTCGCGGGTTGATTAAGTTGGCGCGATCGAATCCTGGAGCCTAGACGAAGCTTCTGGATGTGATTTCAAGTCTCGATTCACTCTACATTGGCCTCACCAAGAACTCACAGTCGAGCTCGGGTTCTCAACCGAGCGAGCGGGAGAACGAGCTCTCTCTCGTTTTCTCTCTCTCTCTCTCTCTAGATCTCTCTACACCTCGCGAACGGAATGAGCCTCTTCTCCCTTAATTCGCGAAGCTTCCTCCCTTTTATACCAATTTTGAAAATGCGCGCGTCGGGGAGGAGTTCGCCGAGCCTGTTCACGTGCCGTCACGTGGCTTTTGGCTCGCTGGACGGTGACGGAGTTGGTTGACAATCCGTCCAAAGCCGTCAAGTCTCCGTTGAGCCTTAAACGAGCACAATTTGCATACTGAATTGGAAACATTGACTTTTGCGCCACCGAGATTTTGACTGGCTCGCCGAAGCTCCTCCGGCGGCCATTTTCTTCAAAATTGGATCCAATCGAAGCATAATCACCTGAGGAACAAAACGCACAGATTAATCGGTCCGATTACCGCCAATTGCCCAGTAATTTGCTCATCAAAAACCACCCTGGTACTGTTCACATACGCGGGCGTCGCGAAGAAGATGAAGCACATTTCTGGACCGGTTCGACCGGTCCGACCGGCGGTCAGACCGGTCCGAACCGGTTCAAACAGTAATTCTTGCACAATTTTCAAAATTAATCCAAATTGACTGGGAATTTTTGCAATTAAACCTCAAAATTGGACTTAGGACCCTGAACATTATCTAAAAAAGTGGTTTTGCCCAAAATTTCCCATCAATTTATACAAAACCCCCAAAATTTTCAAAATTCCCAATTTGGGGAAAAGTTCAATTGAAGACCAATTCGATCAAATTGGACCACGAAACCCATTCCAATCGATTTATAATGCATGAAAACATAGGGGACAGTCCAATTTTATCAAGATAGTCCCTCAATTAAAAGTAATTTCAAAAATTGGCCAATTGAGGGACTAAATTGCAAATAATTTGGGGATTCTTGTCTAATTCGTGCAATTCGTGCAATTGAGGGTGCAATTGATCAAATTGAAGTTCAAAGGGACTGCAATTGAATGTCTAAACTCTAAAATTGCAAAAATTGTAAATAAAAAGACTCAATTGGTATTTTTTTATGAAAATTCAACCTTAGGCGTTGTGAAGAAACACCTAAAATTGAACTCAATTTTTGATTTTTCTTGAGGTCAATATTAAAAGGGAATTAAAAGAAAAATATTGGGCATTTGTGTGTATTTTTGCGATCTCGAAAAGTATTTTTTATGAATTTTCTAATATTTTCCTATTTTTCGAAAATATTAAAAAAATGTGAAAAATATGAAAAATTATTTTTTGGTTCCAAATTGGTTCCTTATGCTTGGCCAAGGCTTCCAATGTTGATTTTTTAATTTTTTGATTTTTGTGAATTTTTGGGAATTTTTGGAAAATAAAAACTAAAGGAAAATTGATTAAAAAATCGGGTGTCAACATTTGCCCCCCTTTGAAAGTAATCTCGGTTAGAGGTTGTTTTCAAAGACAAGGTGACACCTGGATCCTTAATCGACTTTGTTGGGGAAAAATCTAAAAAACTAGTCTTAACATCCAATTGCCTTACCTTTCTTTGTTAAAGCTCGACTCCGTGGGGAATTATTTCCAATGTATGCTCATTTCATGTGAAAGAGAGATGAGAAGAGAGAGATACTTACCTGTAGCTCACCTGTCCGTAGTCCGATATTTGTTGATCCGAGGTTGAGAAATTGAGTGTACGGAATTACCTTTGGACGGTTTGGCGCGATTCCGCAATGGTCGGTGTCCATCCGGTGTCGAGCGGTGGTTTGAAGATTTGGAAGTGTCGCGACCCTCCGTCCGTCCGGCGAAGAGGTTAACGAGCCGATCCTCCTCTTTTATAAATTTTATAGGACCCCCGGTTGTCGGCGGGATATTTTTAAGGATCGCGGGTCTCTCCCAAGACCCATTACTCGAATCGCGATGTCGGGTAAAATTTATCAAATATCGAAATTGACATTGTGTGGTCGGGTGGCATGTGCGAGATGTACATGCAATTTGGAGTCGCCACCAATAGATTTATTGGAAGGTACGATCGGAAAACCTTACCGAGCGGTCGGGAGAAACCGTTCGGTTCCGCGAAAACCGGAGATTTTGGGTCCGGGGACTTGGTTACGCCAAATTTTATATTTGACGCCCTTTCGGTTACCGATGTTGATTGTTTTTCTAACCTAAGAATTCATACAGATGTAATATCGGGTGAGGTAGGCCCTAACAATTCTAAATTTTCATGCGGATGGGAATTTTCTATCCTAATCAATCACAATCGGAAAAATTAATGCGCAATCAAAATCATTACAAGCCATCAAATCAACCAATCATAGTTTCATATGTCTAAAATGGCCCTATCGGCCCACACAAAAATCAATTTTGGATTTCGGGGTGATTTGGTGAAAATTTGGGGCGGAAGGCCCGGAAGGGTAGAATGGTCATTTTTGGGAGTCGGGACCCGAAAATCACAAAATCGGGGTCGGGCCAGTTGAATGTGGCCATTTCCCATTTTTTGTGATTTTATGGAATTTTTCTAATTTTTTCTATTTTTTTGGAATTTTTATTTATTTTTCAAAAATATTGGAAATTTTCCGGATCGAAATTAATCGACCCTCGAAGTCTCAAAATTTTCGATCCAGACTTTATGAGTCCCGAATCGATCTAGGAATTTTTAGAAATTTTTTTGTGAAAATTTGGGAATTTTTATGAATTTTCTAAGTATTTTTGCAATTTTTTTGGATTTTTTTGGAAATTTCTTTTTTATTTTTTATTATTTTTTATTAATGAACCGGACCGGGTCAACCCGGTCAGACCGCTTGGATACGCCCGTGACATCAAAAACGGCACCGTATCTATTTTCCTATTTATTTTCTATTTTTAAAATCAATTTTCCATTATTGAAAATACTAAAAAGAACGGACGTCCGAGATTAGATCTGGAAACCATCTCGACCGTCGATTATCTCTTCTACAAAACGACGACACTTCAGCCTATTGAACGGACGGCTAGGATCTAAGCTTAGATCTAATCTTGACCGTCAACCTACCTAAGCTAAAACGACGCCGTGTCTAATAACTAAACGGACGGCCACGATCATTTCTCGACTTAATCCGAGCCGTCCGTTTCCTTCCCGCTCTAAACGACGACACACTATATGGCTAATGCGGCACCATTTTGATTGTTTTATTTTCTACCTAATATATCTAATAAATGAAAAATACAAAAAATAGATCCGACGGTTCAGAATTAAACTCACCAAAATATCCCGACCGTCGGATCGAATCCGAGTCGCCTCGCCGCCCAACGGCCGAGCCGACTCGGACATGAGCTAGACCAACCAACGGACGCCACATCAGCCTTTGACTAATTGATCGAGACACGCAAGCATCATCGTCTACCTCGCGACGCCACGTAACGAACGGTCAGAAGGCTTCCGGCGAGATCCGACGGTGAGATCTCGCCGGATCGGCGCGAAACCACCGCCGATCGACTCGACTCGACATCCTCTACCACATATCCAAGAATCAGACGATTTCAACCACGGAACCTATACTATTCAAGCCTGCACAGATTTGATTTCACGTAACTTGATTTCTCAACACAGAGCATAACTATCTAATTCGAACTTCATAATCATTCAAGACATGGTCAGAACACTTACCTTGGGCTCTGATCGAGCCCGGAGTCACCGGATTTGTCTGGCCGAGGTCCGGCCGGACCGCGATGAGTAGGAGGTCCGACTCGAGGTTTCGTGGGAAATCGATGCAAAAATGAAGTGCGATCGTGGTCGGAGAAGTTTCAAAGGTAAAACGCACACATCAATTGAATAAATCAAGCTCGTGAGAGTGCGTTGCCATGGATGCATAGTAAGAAGACTCGAAGCTCAACTTACCGATCTAGGAGGTTTTAGGTCAATCTAGGTGGTGCGATCGCTTCTCCTCGGCTCAGGCGAACTTCCTGCGGTGGTCCGGTGGCTCGATTCAACTTGAACCGCCTGGGCCGAAGATGGACAAGACTGGTTTGAAGCTCCGGCGAAGGTATCGCTCAGAGTCTCTCTCTCTACTTCTCTCTCTTTCTCTCTCTATTCCGTTGTGTGATGAAACGAATGAGCCTCCTCTGTTCTAGAATCCTCTCAAACCTTTTATACTCATTTTCAAAAATCGCGCGCGCACGCGCTTGAGTCGGCCGAGGCTCTCACGTGCCAATCACGCGGGTTTAGGCTCCCCGGACGGTGACGGAATCGTTAGGATTCCGTCCAACGTTCGTCAAGCCTCCGTCGATCACCAAATGCACGCTAATTTGACACGGGATTGCAAATGTTGACTTTTTCGAACACCGGAGCTTTGACCGGCGATTTCGACCACCTCCGGCGGCCATTGGCCGTGCCGCCGGTGGCAATCGACGGGCATTAGCTCGAGGGTCAAAAGCCCCACCTAAATTGGATCGATTATGCACGAGTTGATCCCCAATTTGGCTGTTGAAATCCATTGTTCAAACCTGCATAATGCACAAATCTGTTGGGGACGACGACACATTACGGGACCGGTTCACCCGGTCCGACCGGCGGTCAGACCGGTCGAACCCGGTTCAGACAGTGAATTTCATTCAATTTTCAAAATTAAACAAAATTGGCTGGGAATTTTTGCAATTAAACTTCAAAATTGGATTCAGGACCCTGGATATTATCTAGAAATGTGTTTTTGCCCAAAATTTCCCATCAATTTGCACAAAAACCCCAAATTTTTCTATTTGCCCAAATTGGGGAAAACTTCAATTGGACGTCAATTTGATAAAATTGGACCACGAGACCCATGCCAATCGATTCATAATGTTCAAAAACCTTAGGGGTAGCCCAATTGTGTATAGAAAGTTCCCCAATTGGAAGTAATTTCAAAAATTGCAAAGTTGAAGGACTTAATTGCAACATTTTTAAGAATTTCTGTGCAATTCGTGCAATTCGCGCAATTGAGGATGCAATTAATCAAATTGAAGTTGAAAGGGGCTGCAATTGAATGTCTAAACCTTAAATGTGCAAAAATTGCAAATAAAAAGACTCAATTGGTATTTTTTGCGCAAATTCAACTCTAGGTATTGTGAAGAAACACCTAAAATTGAACTCAATTTTCAATTTTTCTTGAGGTCAATATTAAAAGGGAATTAAAATAGAAATATTGGACATTTTTTTGTATTTTTGTGACCTCGAAAAATATTTTTTGTGAATTTTCAAGTATTTTCCTAAAATATTAAAAAAATATGCGAAAAACATGAAAAATTATTTTTTGTTCCAAATTGGTTCCTTAAGCTTGGCCAAGGCTTCCAATGTTGATTTTTTTAATTTTTTAATTTTTTGTGAATTTTTAGTGAATTTTGGAAAATAAAACTAATGGAAAACCGATTAAAAATCGGGTGTCAATAGGAAGGGAGGTACACCCTTGTAACAAAGGGGTTTCACCTATTTAAAATGGGTTTGACTATCCACTGGGGATTCATCATTTAAAAGAGGCAGATCGGCTTTCATCTAGGAAGCTACTCACCCGTCGAAAGGGAGGTTCACCCTTGTAACAAAGGGGTTTCACCTATTCAAAATGGTTCGACTATCCACTGGGAATTCATCATTTAAAAGGGGCAGATCGGCTTTCATCTAGAAAGCTACTCACCGTCTGGAAGGGAGGTTCACCCTTGTAACAAAGGGGTTTCACCTATTTAAAAGAGATTGGCTATCCTCCATGCGGGGACTCACCATCTAAAACGCAGATCGGCTTTCATCTAGGAAGCTACTCACCGTCTGGAAGGGAGGTTCACCCTTGTAACAAAGGGGTTTCACCTATTTAAAAGAGATTGGCTATCCTCTATGTAGGGACTCACCATCTAAAACGCAGATCGGCTTTCATCTAGGAAGCTACTCACCGTTTGGAAGGGAGGTTCACCCTTGTAACAAAGGGGTTTCACCTATTTAAAAGAGATTGGCTATCCTCTATGCGGGGACTCACCATCTAAAACACAGATCGGCTTTCATCTAGGAAGCTACTCACCGTCTGGAAGGGAGGTACACCCTTGTAACAAAGGGGTTTCACCTATTTAAAAGAGATTGGCTATCCTCCATACGGGGACTCACCATCTAAAATGCAGATCGGATTTCATCTAGGAAGCTACTCATCGTCTGGAAGGGTGCCATCTGAGGACCTAGGTTGACTAGTGTACCTACGTAAGCTCAAACCCTATTTCAAATTTTCTAAAAAGCAGATCGGCTTTCATCTAGGAAGCTACTCACCGTCCGAGAGGGTGCCATCTGAGGACCTAGGTTGACTAGTGTACCTACGTAAGCTCAAACCCTATTTCAAATTTTCTAAAAAGCAGATCGGCTTTCATCTAGGAAGCTACTCACCGTCCGAGAGGGTGCCATCTGAGGACCTAGGTTGACTAGTGTACCTACATAAGCTCAAACCCTATTTCAAATTTTCTAAAAAGCAGATCGGCTTTCATCTAGGAAGCTACTCACCGTCCGAGAGGGTGCCATCCGAGGACCTAGGTTGACTAGTGTACCTACAGAAGCTCAAACCCTATTTCAAATTTTCTAATTGGGGATTTGAGGGCCTGGGGATGCCAGAAGACCTGCAGAAAATCCAAGTTAATCAAATCTTTAAATGTAACTTTTTTGAGGATTTGGGATCACCAGGGAACCTGCAGAGAGTTCAATCAAACATCATTAGAATGACAATTTTAAGTTCTTGGGAGAAACTTAAGAATTCCAGACAAATTTTCAAAGTGTATTTGCGAAGGAAATGTGTTCAATCACAAGTTCAAATTTCACCGAGGATGGATTTTGAATGACGCATCCCGAGTGTTTTACAAAAAAGTTGTTTTAAAAGTTTTTCAAAAGATTTTCCTTCATCCAAGAGGGTTTCTCACCATTTGGGAAGGCTTTTCTTGAAATCCAAATCTGCTCACGGGAATCCTAACCTTGAGGTTTCGGGATCATTCGAGATGCATACAATCCGACTAATCAGAGAAGGCATTTTAAAAGGGACCGTAATTCGGGCCCGGTCAAAGGCTCATCAAAGGATATTCATTTTGAGGCTTAGAAATGAACCTTGATCAACAATAGCTTCTTCGGGTTTACAAGTCAAGAACCCCGAAGTCATGATAAGACAGGATTGTACTTACCTCTTTAAGCGGTAGCTTCCTGTATGATTTCTTGCATCGACCTGAAACACCTCTTAGATCGGAAAAGTTTTGGTGACGGGTTGTATCTTGGCTTAAGGTGAGCTCTTTAAGAAAATGCCATATTTTCAAAGAGGGGTGAACTTTGGTGATCACCTTGACATTTTTCCAGCATTCATTTGCTTTTGCAGTAGATTCATGATCATTCTTTCTTCAATCAATTTTGAGGATTTTCCTCTTTTCATCTTGATGATTTTTCTTCAGGATTTGCCCCTTTTCGGGGTGCTCTTTTCATGGGCTTTGGCCTTGCTTTACCAGGCACTTTGCTTTTTCTAGCCCTTTCATTCTTCATCATTTTTCGCATTGACTGGCTCTTTTGAGACCAGTATCAAGAATTCTTCCAAATTATGCATTTTGACTTATTGCTGGCAATTCCTTTGTTTGCCCCAGTGTGGGGAGGTGATCACCAACAAGGGTTTAGAAATGAATATTCAATGGCTCAAATTGGTTCTTTCAAAGGGTAAGTGTTTGGGGATATAGAAGTGAAATGCTTTTCTGCACTTTGAGGTGTTCCAAGTCTCCCGCGTAAATCACCCGAAGCTATCACAAAAAGATTGATGCAGGTTAGCACAATAAAGTCTTACCCGATCTTTTCTCCAAGGAATCATCCAATGAACCTCCAAATATGCCCTAGTGTGGGGTGGTTCTTGACGGGGTTATATTCATAAAATTCTCCCATTTTGGCTCGGATTGGTTGCCAAGGGATATAAATGTGTATGGATAATTTTGAAATGGAAATGCCTTTCATCATTTCAATCCATGTAATCACCGCGAATGATCCCTACGTCCCGAGATTAAGCTCTTTCGCTCTATTACTCTCACTCATCACTCAAGTGTATCGGGGACGTGTTTGAGGATAATGTTTGCCTCTTTTCATCTGAAGGATCATTCTCTTGAAAAGCTTTCAAAACATGCCCTTTTATAGAAACTCAAGGTGTTTTCATCAAAATTCATCATTTGCAAAATGTTCTCATCAAAAGATATATTCAAAAGATGTTTCTGAAACTTGTAATGAATGTCTCTTTGAAAGGGCCTTGTGGCTCTATAAATCCAAGTTTTTCAATTTTAAGCGCGACGGTGTATGAAAATACTTTGTAAAGGAGGAGAACCTCAAACATGTCTTCTTCAAATATTGACTCCCGTTTCCCGTAAAAACAAAAGGAAACAAACGATTAAAGATGTTCAAAATTTCAAATCCCGAAGCGATTTCTTCTCATCTTCTTCGGATACCGACTCCCGTTTCCTATAAAAAAAAAGGAATCAATCAGTTTAAAATATTCAAAATTTTAAATTCCGAAGCGATTTCTTCTTGTCTCCTTCGGACGTTGACCCCCATCTCCCGTAAAAACAAAAGGAATCAATCGGTTCAAAATATTCAAAATTTTAAATTCCGGAGCGATTTCTTCTTGTCTCCTTCGGACGTTCACCCCCATCTCCTGTAAAAACAAAAGGAATCAATCAGTTCAAAATATTCAAAATTTTAAATTCCGAAGCGATTTCTTCTTATTTCTGTGTGTTGTTGACTCCTGTTTCTTGTAAAAACAAAAGGAATCAATTAGTTCAAAGATGTTCATGTCGCGACCCTCCGTCGGTCGATAAAATCCCGGCGGGGCGAGTAGGGTTAACGAGCCGATCCATTTTTTATATATATATATTTTTTATGGGATCGCGGGTCCCTCCCAAGACCCATTACTCGAATCGCGATGTCGAGTAAAATTTATCAAATATCGAAATTGACCTTGTGTGGTCGGGTGGCATGTGCGAGGTGTACATGCAATTTGGAGTCGCCACCGATCGATTTATTGGAAGGTACGATCGGAAAACCTTACCGAGCGGTAGGGAGAAACCGTTCGGTTCCGCGAAAACCAGAGATTTTTGGGTCCGGGGACTTGGTTACGCCAAATTTCAAATTGACGCCCTTTCGGTTACCGATGTTGAGTGTTTTTCTAACCTAAGAATTCATGCAGATGCGATATCGGGTGAGGTAAGCTCTAACAGTTCTAGGGTATTCATGCAGATGGGGTTTTCTATCCCTACAGTCACAATCAGAAAAAATTTGATGCGCAATCAAAATAATCACAAGCAATCAAATCAATCTATCAAGGCTCGGTATGTCTAAAATGGCCCTATCGGCCCACACAAAAATTAAATTCGGGTTTCGGGGTGATTTGGTGAAAATTTGGGGCGGAAGGCCCGGAAGGGTAGAATGGTCATTTTTTTAGGATTCGGGACCCGAAAATCACAAAATCGGGATCGGGCCAGTTGAATGTGGCCATTTCCCCATTTTTTGTGATTTTATGGAATTTTTCTATTTTTTGAATTATTTATTTATTTTTTAAAAAAAATATTAGAAATTTACCGGATCGACACGGATCGACCCTCGAAGTCTCAAAATTCTCGATCCAGACTTTATGAGACCCGGATCGATCTAGGAATTTTTAGAAATTTTTTGTGAAAATTTGGGAATTTTTATGAATTTTCTAAGTATTTTTGCAATTTTTTTATTTTTGGAAATTTGTTTTTTATTTTTTATTATTATTTTTATTAATAGACCGGACCGGGTCAACCCGGTCAACGACCGGTCAACCCGGTCCGACCGCTCGCAGACCACTCGCTCAACACAAAAACGACGCCGTCCCCTATTTTCTATTAATTTTTGATTTTCTAATATCCGAATATATGCAAAAAGGATAAACGGTTGAGATCAACCTTGAGATCAATCTCGGCCGTTCAAGTTCATTATACCAAAACGACGCCGCATTCGGTCCACCTAACTGAAACGTCGTCGGATCGAACCTTAATATGGACGGCCACGATCTATTCTAGACCCGATCTAGGCCGTCGACTCGCTTAATGCCCAATACGATGGCACTTCGATTATACACACGGACGGCTACGATCAATCTTGTATCTAATCTGAGCCGTCCATACCTATAAAACTCAAAACGACGACACTTCGCCTTCAGCTTCTAAACGACGTCGCCCCCTCGATGACCTAAACGGCACCGTTTCAAACATTTTCTAGTTTCTGCCTAATATATTTAATAGCTAAAAATACAAAAATCAGATCCGACGGCCACAGATCAAACTCATCTAATAATCCCGACCGTCGGATCGTGTCCGAGTCGCCTCGTTCGCGCCAACGGCCGAGCCGACTCGGACGTGAACCGGACCAACTAGGGGACGCCACGTCGGACCGCTGACCAATTGACCGAGACACGCAAGCATCGTCGTCTACCTCGCGACGCTACGGAACGAACGGCCGAGAGCCCTCCGGCGAGATCCAACGGCGAGATCTCACCGGAATGGCCTCAAACCAACGCCGATCGACTCCATCCAACCTCTATAACATATCCAAAAATCAAACGATTTCACCGAGCTAATCTCGAGCTATGAACTTCGCACGTAACAACGATTCAAAGTTCAATCCAGCAGATCAAAGCCAAACCAAAGCAATTAACACATACGAGAGCATCATAGAAGGTTTAGAAGACTTACCTCGAGCTCTAATTGAGCTCGCGAGGTCTAGGATAGCCCGACCGGTGCTTGGCCGGACCGAGCGATCTTGGAGGTTCGACTCGCATGATTCGGGAGAAATAGATGCAGAAATGAAGTGCGAAAATGATCGTAGATATCCAGAATAGAAAAGGCACACGTTAATTGCGGGAATCGAGTTCACGAATGCGAGTTACCATGAATGCACAAGACGAAGCTCGGAGAGTCGACTCACCGTTTCTTGAAGTCTGCGGCCAAATGAACCGGTTCGATTGGCTCCTGGAAGTTCAAGAGAGCTTCCTGCGGCGGTCCGGTAGTTCGATTTGGTCTGTGGTGGCCGGCCGAGCAGCTTGCGGTCCAAGCTTGGAGCTCCGGCGATGGCGTCGTGCGAGAGCTCGTCCTTCTCTCTAAATCTCTCTCTCTCTAAACTGTTAGACTTGGTGAGCACGAATGAACCTCCCTTTGTTCTAGAATCCTCTCGTTCCTTTTATACTCACTTTTCAAATTTGCGTGCGTAGGGTGTGAGCTGGCCGGGGCTGCCTCACGTGCGCCCACGTGACTTTAGGTTGCCGGACGGTGACGGAATCCGTTGTGATTCCGTCCACCGTCCGTTAGGCCTCGGGTCGAGCTCAAACGAGCACTAATCCCACCTATTTTCGAAAATGTTGACTTTGAGTACACCGGGGCTTTGGTAGCTCGTTGGAGCTTTTCCGGCGGCCATTGGCTCCGGGGCCGGGCTCGATCGATGCACATTCGTCCGAGGAACAAAACGCCTAAGATATCCCGCTCGATTATCATCAATTGAATGGTCAATTTGCTCGTTGAATCTCACTCCCTAAACCTGCAAAATGGCGCGATTCTGTTGGAGACGATGACATTGTTCTAGACCGGTTCGACCGGTCCGACAAGCGGTCAGACCGGTCCGAACCGGTTCGGACGTGTAATTTTCGAAATTAACCCAAATTTACTGGGAATTTTTGCAATTAAACTTCAAAATTGGATTCATGGGCCTGAATTCTATCTAGAAATGTGTTTTTGCCCAAAAATTTTCATCAATTTGCACAAAAACCCCAAATTTTTCTAAATTCCCAATTTGGGGAAAAGTTCAATTGGATGTCAATTCGATCAAATTGGACCATGAGACCCATTCCAATCGATTTAGAATGCACGAAAACATAAGGGACCAGTCCAATTTTGCCACGAAAGTCCCTCAATTAAGATTAATTTCAAAAATTGGCAAGTTGAGGGACTTAATTGCAAATAATTTGGGGATTTTGCGTAATTTGTGCAATTCGTGCAATTGGGGGTGCAATTGATCAAATTGAAGCTCAAAGGGGCTGCAATTGAATGTCTAGACCTAAATGTACAAAAAATTGCAAATAAAAAGACTCAATTGGTATTTTTTGTGCAAATCCAACCTTAGGCGTTGTAAAGGAACACCTAAAATTGAACTTAATTTTCAATTTTTCTTGAGGTCAAAATGAAAAAGGAATTAAATGAAAAATATTGGACATTTTTTTGTATTTTTGTGACCTCTAAAAATATTGTTTATGATTTTTCAAGTATTTTCCTATTTTCCAAAAATATTAAAAAAATGTGAAAAATATGAAAAATTATTTTTTGTTCCAAATTGGTTCCTTATGCATGGCCAATGCTTCCAATGTTGATTTTTTAATTTTTTGATTTTTTGTGAATTTTTGGTAAATTTTGGAAAATAAAACTAAATGAAAACCGATTAAAAATCGGGTGTCAACAGCTGCCTCTCTTTGAAAGTAATCTCGGTTAGAGGTTGCTTTCAAAGACAAGGTGACACCTTGATCCTTAATCGACTCTGCTGGGGAAAAAACTAAAGAAAATAAATCTTGACATTCAATTGCCTTACCTCTGCCATTAAAGTTCTAACTCCGTGGGGAATTGTTTGAGTTCATGCTCATTTATATGAAAGAGAGATAAGGAGAGAGAGACTTACCTATAGGTCACCTGTCAATGGTTTGAGATTTGTTGATCTAAGGTTGAAAAGTTGAGTGTACGGAATTACCTGTGGACGGTTTGGCGCGATTTTGCAATGGTCAACGTCCGTCCGGTGTCGAGCGATGGTTTGAAGATTTCTCGGGAAGGTTCACCCTTGTAACAAAGGGGTTTCACCTATTCAAAATGGGTTTGACTATCCACTGGGGACTCATCATTTAAAAGGGGCAGATCGGCTTTCATCTATGCAACTACTCACCATCTGAAAGGGAGGTTCACCCTCGTAACAAAGGGGTTTCACTTATTTAAAAGAGATTGGCTATCCTCCATGCGGGGACTCACCATCTAAAACGCAGATCGGCTTTCGTCTATGCAGCTACTCACCGCCCGGAAGGGTGCCATCTGAGGACCTAGGTTGACTAGTGTACCTACTGAAGCTCAAACCCTATTTCAAATTTTCTAAAAAGCAGATCGGCTTTCGTCTATGCAGCTACTCACCGTCCGAGAGGGTGCCATATGAGGACCTAGGTTGACTAGTGTACCTACGGAGCTCAAACCCTATTTCAAATTTTCTAAAAAGCAGATCGGCTTTCGTCTATGCAGCTACTCACCGTCCGAGAGGGTGCCATTCGAGGACCTAGGTTGACTAGTGTACCTACGGAGCTCAAACCCTATTTCAAATTTTCTAAAAAGCAGATCGGCTTTCATCTATGCAGCTACTCACCGTCCGAGAGGGTGCCATCCGAGGACCTAGGTTGACTAGTGTACCTACGGAGCTCAAACCCTATTTCAAATTTTCTAAAAAGCGAGATAGGCTTTCGTCTATGCAGCTACTCACCATCCGAGAGGGTGCCATCTGAGGACATAGGTTGACTAGTGTACCTACTGAGCTCAAACCCTATTTCAAATTTTCCAAAAAGCAGATCGGCTTTCGTCTATGCAGCTACTCACCGTCCGAGAGGGTGCCATCCGAGGACCTAGGTTGACTAGTGTACCTACAGAGCTCAAACCCTATTTCAAATTTTCTAAAAAGCATATCGGCTTTCGTTTATGCAGCTACTCACCGTCTAAGAGGGTGCCATCTGAGGACCTAGGTTGACTAGTGTACCTACAAAGCTCAAACCCTATTTCAAATTTCTAAAAAGCAGATCTAAGGACCCGGGGATACCGGAAGACCCGCAGAAAATCCAAGTTGGTCAAATCTTTACAATGTAACTTTTACGAAGATTTGAGATCACCAAGGAACCTGCAGAAAGTTCAATCAAACATCATTAGAATGACAATTCTAAGTCCTGGGAAGAAGCTTAAGAATTCTTAGACAAATTTTCAAAATGTATTTGCGAAGGAAATGTATCCAATCACAAGCTCAAATTTCTATCGAGGATGGATTTTGAATAACACATCATGAGTGTTCTACAAAAAGGTTGTTTTAAAAGTTTTTCAAAAGAGTTTTCCTTCATCCAAGAGGGCTTCTCACCATTTGGGAAGGCTTTTCTCAATATTCAAATCCGCTCACGGGAAACCTAACCTTGAGGTTTCGGGATCATTCGAGATGCATGCATTCTGACTAATCGTAGAAGGCATTTTAAAAGGGACCGTAATTCGGGCCGGGTCAAAGGCTTCTCAAAGGATATTCAATTTAAGGTTTAGAAATGAATTTTGATCAACAATAGCTTCTTCGGGTCTACAAGTCAAGAACCCCGAAGTCATGATAAGGCGGGATTGTACTTACCTCTTTAAGCGGTAGCTTCCTATATGATTTCTTGCATCCACCTGAAACACCTCTTAGATCTGAAAAGTTTTGGTGACAGGTTGTATCTTGGCTCAAGGTGGGCTCTTTAAGAATGACCATATTTTCAAAAGAGGGGTGAACTTTTGGTGATCACCTTGACATTTTTCAGCATTCATTTGCCTTTTGCGGAAGATTCACGATCATTCTTTTTCCAATTGATTTTGAGGATTTCCCTCTTTTCATCTTGATGATTTTTCTTCAGGATTTGCCCCTTTTCGGGGTGCTCTTTTCATGGGCTTCGGCCTTGCTTTTACCAGGCGCTTTGCTTTTTCTAACCCTTTCATTTTTCATCATTCTTTGCATTGGCTGGCTCTTTTGGAGACCAAGATCAGAAATTCTTCCGATCATGCTTTTTGTCTCATTGCTGGTTATTCCTTTGTTTGCCCCAGTGTGGGGAGGTGATCACCAACAAGGGTTTAGAAATGAATATTCAATGGCTCAAATTGGCTCTTCAAAGGATAAGTGTTTAGGGATATAGAAATGAAATGCTTTTCTTCACTTTGAGGTGTTCCAAGTCTCTGCCGTAAATCACCTGAAGCTATCACAAAAAGATTGATGCAGGTTAGCACAATAAACTCTTACCCGATCTTTTCTCCAAAGAATCATCTAATGAACCTCCAAATATGCCCCCAGTGTGGGGTGGTTCTTGACAGGGTTATATTCATAAAATTCTCCCTTTTGGCTCGGATTGGTTATCAAGGGATATAAATGTGTATGGATAATTTTGAAATGGAAATGCCTTTCATCATTTCAATCCATGTAATCACCGCGAATGATTCCTACGTCCCGAGATTAAGCTCTTTCGCTCTATCACTCTCACTCATCACTCGAGTGTATCAAGGACGTGTTTAAGGACAATGTTTGCCTCTTTTCATCTAAAGGATCATTCTTTTGAAAAACTTTCAAAACATGCCCTTATATAGAAACTCATGGCGTTTTCATCAAAATTCATCATTTGCAAAATGTTCTCATCAAGAGATATATTCAAAAGATATTTCTGAAACTTGTAATGAATGTCTCTTTGAAAGGGCCTTGTAGCTTCACGAATCCAAAATTTTTAAATTTTTAAGCATGACAGTGTATGAAAATACTTTGTAAAGAAGAGAACCTCAAACCTGTCTTCTTCAAATATTGGCTTCTGTCCCCTGTAAAAACAAAAGGAAACAATCAGTTTAAGATATTCAAAATTTTAAGTTCCGAAGCGATTTCTTCTTGTCTCCTTCGGACGTTGACTCCCGTTTCCTGTAAAAACAAAAGGAATCAATTAGTTCAAAGATGTTCAAAATTTCCGATCACATTCAAAATTTCAAATCCCGAAGCGACTTCCTCCTGTCTCCTTCGGATGTTGACTCCCGTTTCCTGTAAAAACAAAAGGAATCAATTAGTTCAAAGACATTCAAAATTTCAAATCTTGAAGCGACTTCTCTTGTCTCCTTCGGATGTCAATTCTTGTTCCTCTGCAAGGTTCTTCGTGATTCCCAGTTCACCTGCAAAATACAAACGTATGCAAATGTCATGCGAATGCAAAATTTTATGTGACTCAGATCTGCTCATCAATCGCTCCGAAGCTCAATTTTATTTCAAGGATAATATCTCTTCACGGCGTCGCATTTTACCGGACTTGCCAATTCTTCTCCATCCATGTTTACAAGTATAAGAGCTCCCCCGGATAAGACCTTCTTGTCGCGACCCTCTCCGTCGGTCCGGATCGTTTAGGTTCCGGCGGGGGCGAATAGGGTTAACGAGCCGATCCTCCCTTTTATATATATTATATTTTATGGGATCGCGGGTCTCTCCCAAGACCCATTACTCGAATCGCGATGTCGGGTAAAATTTTTCAAATATCGGAATTGACCTTGTGTGGTCGGGTGGCATGTGCGATGTGTACATGCAATTTTGGAGTCGCCACCGATCGATTTATTGGAAGGTACGATCGGAAAACCTTATCGAGCGGTCGGGAGAAACCGTTCGGTTCCGCGAAAACCGGAGATTTTGGGTTCGGGGACTTGGTTACGCCAAATTTCATATTTGACGCCCTTTCGGTTACCGATGTTGATTGTTTTTCTAACCTAAGAATTCATACAGATGTAATATCGGGTGAGGTAGGCCCTAACAATTCTAAGTTTTCATGCGGATGGGAATTTTCTATCCTAATCAATCACAATCAGAAAAATTAATGCACAATCAAAATCATTACAATCGATCAAATCAATCAATCAAGGTTCGATATGTCTAAAATGGCCCTATCGGCCCATACAAAAATCAAATTTGGGTGTCGAGGTGATTTGGGTAAAAATTTGGGGCGAATGGCCCGGAAGGGTAGAATGGTCATTTTTGGGGTTTAGGACCCGAAAATCACAAAATTTCGATTTGGCCAGTTGAATGTGGCCATTTCTCATTTTTTTGTGATTTTCTTGAATTTTTTCTAATTTTTCTATTTTTTGGAATTTTTATTTATTTTTCAAAAATATTGGGAATTTTCCGGATCGAAATTAATCGACCCTTGAAGTCTCAAAAATTTTTGATCCAGACTTTATGAGTCCCGAATCGTTCTAGGAATTTTTAGAATTTTTTTATGAAAATCTGGGAATTTTTATGAATTTTCTAAGTATTTTTACAATTTTTTTTGAATTTTTGGAAATTTTTTTATTTTTTATTATTTTTTTATTAATAAACCGGACCGGGTCAACCCGGTCAACGACCGGTCAACCCGGTCCGACCGCTCACAAACCCGTTATACGTACAAACGACACCGTATATATATTTATCCTATTTATTTTTGTATTTTCCAATATTAAATCCTAATATCTGAATATACTAAAAAGAAACGGACGGCCAAGATCTATTCTGAAATCCATCCGGACCGTTGGCTCTATCTCATTAAAACGACGCCGCTTCTCAACATCAAATGGGCGGCCAGGATTAAATCTCAAGACTTCATCTCAACCGTCGAAGCCTATTAAACTAAACGACGCCGCATCACTCTTCAAAAGGACGGCCGAGATCTAATCTATGGCTCGATCCGAGCCGTTGATTCGCCTATACTACTAAACGACGACGCTTCAGCCATCTTACACGAAACGACGACGCATTGATTAAGATACTGAACGGCCGTGATTAATCCTAGGTCCGATCCTAACCGTTCGTTTCTAATCTACCTAAAACGACGTCGCAACATCTACAACAAACGACACCATTTCTGCATTTTCTATTTTTCTACCTAATAAACGAAATTTCAGAAAATAAAAAGACGATCCAACGGCTGAGAATCAAATTTCCCTAATTATCTCGGCCGTTGGATCAAGGCCGAGTCGCTCAACCGCGCCAACGGCCAAGGCCGACTCGGCGCGAGCCGGACCTATGAGAACTCGACACGTCAGACTTTGACCACTCTGACCGGCCACGTCACCTTCATCTCCTACCTTGCGACGACAACAAACAGACGGCCGAGAGCTCTCCGGTGAGATCCAACGGTGAGATCTCGCCGGAAAGGTCTCAAACCAACGGCGATCGACTCCTTTCGACCTCTAGATTAACATATCTCGGAATCACATGATTTCGTGCATAGAATCACCACAAATCGAACTCGCACGATCACGGCATCACCAAGTTCAAACGTGCAAACCAGATCATAACAATCAAATCTAAGCTTCAAACACGCATGAATCAAGTTAGAAATACTTACCTCGGGCTCCGATCGAGCCCGGAGTTGCCAGATTTGTCCGGCCGAAGGTCGGCCGAATCGCGAAATATTGGAGGTTTGATTCGGGTGACTCGGGCGAAATCAATGCAGAAAAAGGATGCGATCATTGTTAGTGAGGTTCTCAAGGTAAAAGGCACACATCAATTTCAATAATCATGCTCGGGATAATGAGGTGCCATGATCGAGCAGTGAAGAGATCGAGAGCTCACCTTGCCGTTTCGGGCGGTCTCCGGCGGCGAGATTGGTGGCGATCGCTTTCTAGAAGTCCAAGGAAGCTTCCAGCGGTGGTCCAGTGCCTCGATTTGGTCTCGTGGTGGCCGGCCGAGCAGCTTGCGAGCCCAAGCTTGGAGCTCCGGCGAAAGCTTCACGCGGGAGTCTCTCTCTCTACTTCTCTCTCTTTCTCTCTCTATTCCGTTCGTGAGTGAGCACCAAATGAACCTCTTCATCCGGAATCTTCCTCGGGCTATTTATACTTGGTTTTGAATTTTGGGCGCGCACCGGAGCTTGAGTCGGTGATGCTTCGCACGTGGCAACACGTGCCAAATGGTCGCCGGACGGTGACGGAATCGGTTAGGATTCCGTCCTCGTCCGTTAGACCTCAAATTTGCCACAGACGAGCGTAAATTGGACACGGTTTGGGGATTTGTTGACTTTCGGACGCCGGCGCCTTTGACTATCGATTCCGGCCACCTCCGGCGACCATTGGCCGTGCCGTCGACGGCATTCGACGCACATTGACCTGATACACAAAAACCCTAAGTCAATTGGATTGATTAGGCACAAATCGACCTTCAATTTGTTGATCAAAATCCATCTTCAATTCTGCAAAATGGGATGACCGCGCGAGGAAGAAGAAGCACTATTCGGGACCGGTTCGACCGGTCCGACCGGCGATCAAACCGGTCCGAACCGGTTCGGACGTGCAATTTTCAAAATTAGTCCAACTTTAATGGGAATTTTTGCAATTAAAACTCAAAATTGGGCTTAGGACCCTGAATATTGTCTAGAAATGTGTTTTTGCCCAAAATTTCCCATCAATTTATATGAAATCCCCAAATTTTTCTAAATCGGCAAATTGGGGAAAAGTTCAATTGAGTGTCAATTCGATCAAATTGGACTATGATACCCATCCCAATCGATTCAGAATATGTCAAAACCCTAGGGGTGGTCCAATTGTGTATAGAAAGTTCCTCAATTGAAAGTAATTTCAAAAATTGCAAAATTGAGGGACTTAATTGCAAAATTTTTGGGGATTTGGCCTAATTCATGCAATTCATGCAATTGATGGTGCAATTAATCAAATTGAAGTTCAAAGGGATTGCAATTGAATGTCTAGACTCTAAATGTGCAAAATTTGCAAATAAAAAGACTCAATTGGTATTTTTTATGCAAATTCAACCTTAGGCGTTATGAAGAAACACCTAAAATTGAACTCAATTTTTGATTTTTCTTGAGGTCAATATTAAAAGGGAATTAAAAGAAAAATATTGGACGTTTTTTTTGTATTTTTGCGACCTCGAAAAGTATTTTTTATGAATTTTTCAAGTATTTTGCTATTTTCGAAAATAAAAAAAAATGCGAAAAAATATGAAAAATTATTTTTTGTTCCAAATTGGTTCCTTAAGCTTGGCCAAGGCTTCCAATATTGATTTTTGATTTTTTTGATTTTTTTGATTTTTTTTTTTTTTTTGTGAATTTTTGGTGAATTTTGGAAAATAAAACTAAAGGAAAATCGATTAAAAATTCAGGTGTCAACACTTCTGAATCACGTAGGGCCCTTCATAATTTGGCGTAAACTTGCCTCCTGGGTGTTGGGCATTTGGGAGCATCTTCTTCACAATCGGCATCCCCGCTTCAAAATTTCTAGGCCTGACATTCTTGTTAAAAGCTCTGGCCACTTTCTTCCGGTAGCTTTGACCATGACAGATAGCCTTCAATCGTTTTTCATCAATCAAATTTAATTGTTCATGTCTCTGCCGGTTCCACTCATCTTCTGTGAGCTCAACTTGAGACAAGATCCTTAAAGAGGGGATTTCCACCTCCACCGGTAGGACTACTTCCATACCGTATACCAAAGAGTAGGGAGTTGCCCCGGTTGAAGTACGTATTGAAGTTCGATAAGCCATAAGAGCATATGGCAATCTCTCATGCCGGTCTCGATATTTCTCAGCAGTTTTGGCCAATATCTTCTTGATGTTCTTGTTTGCCGCTTCCACGGCTCCATTCATTTGTGGGCGGTAAGGTGAAGAATTAAGGTGTCGTACCTTAAATTGTTCTAATAGGTGATCGACCACCTTGTTGTTCAAATTTGAGCCATTGTCTGTAATGATGGCTCTTGGCACTCCATATCTTGAGATGATATCTCGCTTGATGAACTTAGCCACACTATTCGCAGTGACATTGGCATATGAGCCGGCTTCAATCCATTTGGTGAAATAATCAATAGCCACCAGAATAAAGCGATGTCCGTTGGAGGCCTTTGGGTTGATAGGGCCGATCATATCGATTCCCTACATACGGAATGGCCATGGTTCTGACATTTGATGTAGCTCGGTTGGTGGCGCATTTATCTTGTCGCCGTATACCTAACATTGATGACAGGATCTAACATGCTGGTTGCAATCTGACTCGATAGTCATCCAATAATACCCGAGTCTCATGATCTTCTTAGCGAGGAGGTGGCCATTCATATGCGGTCCGCATTCCCCTTCATGAATCTCTTTCATAATGAGATTTGCTTCTTTGGAATTAACGCACCTCAGCAGGACTGAGTCAAAGAATCTCTTTTATAGGATCTGTCCGCTGAGGAAAAATTTAGATGCTATCTTGCTGATATACTTTTTATCTTCCGGTTGACTGTCCTGCGAGAATTCGCCCTTCAGCAGATAATTCTTAATGTCATGATACCACGGTTCTTCATCGGGTTCTTCTTCAATGACCATGCAGTATGCAGGTTGCTCCAAAATGTCAATCCTTAATGGCTCTATTTCAAGGCCATTTTGCACTTGTAACATGGCTGATAATGTGGCCAAAGCATCAGCGAAATGGTTCCGAGTTCTTGTCGGATATTCAAAAGTGATCACCTCAAAATGTTGGATCGGCTCCTCGAGGTACTTATGATAAGGAATAAGCTTGGGATCCTTTGTTTTCCACTCTCCTTGAGTTTGTAAAATGATTAGCATGGAATCTCCATATACCAGTAGCTTTTTCTCCTTTAATGATATGGCCAATTGTAATCCCAAGATGCAGGCTTCATATTCAAAAATGTTATTGGTGCATGGAAACACCAATTTGGCTGAAACTGGATAATGTTGATCTTCGGGGGATATCAAAACTGCCCCGATGCTCGATCCAGTGAGGTTCACTGCGCCGTCAAAATACATTGTCCATTTGTCTTCGGATATGTTCAGGATTTGACCTCCCTTGTTTTGCTCTAAAACATCCTTAGGAGGATTCTCGGCTAGCATGTCAGCAATTGCTCTTCCCTTGACAGACTTTTGGGGAGAGGTTTTGATATCGAACTCTAAAAGCAGTATTTGCCATTTAGCCATTTTTCCTAACAATGTTGGTTTCTCCAAAAGGTATTTGATAGGGTCATTCTCGGTGACCAGTTTTATATGATAATGCAGCGTATACCGCCTCAATCCGTGGAGGACCCGGACCAATGCTACGCAAGTCCTTTCCACCGCTGGGTATTTGGCTTCGGATGTTGTGAACTTTTTGCTCAAATAATATACGGCCCGCTCTTTACGATCCTTGGGGTTGGTTTGAGCTAACAAAGCTCCCAAGGACTCATCATTAACCGTCGGATATAGAGTTAAAGGAACGTTAGGGATAGGGGGTACCAAGATCTGGGGTTGTACCAAATATTCCTTGATCTTCTCAAATGCTTGTTGACATTCTGCATCCCATTTGACCTTCGCGCCTTTCTTCGGGAGCTTGAAAAAGGGTTTCGCCGTTTCTGATAGTTGAGATATGAATCTGGATATATAATTCAATCTTCCCAGTAGACCCCTTACTTCTTTGACAGTGGCGGGAGTTCCTATTTCCCATATGGCTTTAATCTTGGAAGGGTCAATTTCAATACCACGATTGCTCACCACAAATCCTAGCAGCTTTCCGGATCTTGCGCCAAATACGCATTTCGCAGGATTCAGCTTGAGCTTGTATTTTCTCAATCGATCAAATAATTTCTTCAGCACCTTAACATGGTCTTCTCCAGCCTTGGACTTGGCAATCATATCGTCCACATAGACTTCAATCTCCTTATGTATCATGTCATGAAAAAGGGTCACCATAGCCCTTTGATATGTTGCTCCTGCATTTTTCAATCCAAAGGGCATTACCTTGTAACAAAAGGTTCCCCATTGTGTAGTGAATGAGGTCTTGATCTTATCTTCTTCCCTTAGCATGATCTGATTATATCCCGAGAATCCATCCATAAAGGAGAATAATTCGAAGCCCGCGGTAATGTCGACAAGTACATCAATGTGCGGTAGAGGAAAATCGTCTTTGGGACTAGCTTTGTTCAAGTCCCGATAATCCACGCATATTCTAATTCTCCCGTCCTTCTTCTTAACTGGTACGATGTTGGCGACCCAATCAGCATATGGGACAGCCTCGATAAATCCAACCTTAAGGAGCTTCATCACCTCTTCCTTGATCTTATCCGCCAGTTCGGGATTCATTCTTCCGGGTGATTGATTTACTGGTGTGCAAGAAGGATTTGTGGGCAGAGCATGCTCCACAATTTCACGATCTAGACCCGGCATGTCAGCATATGACCAGGCAAAAATATCTTGATATTCCTTGAGCAATGCCGTCATTCTTAAAACATCCGCTGCGGACGGGTGTCCTCCTATTTTCACTTCCTTGACGCAATCGGAATCTCCCAAATTAATAGTAATGGGTTCTTCAGAGATAGGGGGTTTAGATTCTTCAAAACAATCCCATTCTTTCTTGATATCGCTCACATCAATCTCGTCTATATCAACTTCGCATGCATAATCATCGAGCTGATCTGAGTCACATATTAACCTGTTATGTATGGGTGGGATGACATGCCCGAAATGCACCATAAAAGGTTAGTATTCAAAGATGATAAAATTGAAGATTGCATGATTTTTATCATGAAGACATTTTTCAAATTCCAATTTTTAGACAAAGAAAGGAGAACTAGTCCACGATCTTCCGGACATCCTGGTTCTCAAAAGTTATTTAAAACCCAAGATCATATGGCGGATCGGGCCTCAAGTCTCATGGTAGAATCAATTGTCATCATCGGACCAATCCGTTGCTCCACATGTCCGTAATCAAATTTGTGATGATTTTCATTAATAAATGCAACTAAGAGTAATACAGTACCGCACTTCTTGGATCGCATTATGCGACCCAAAGGGTGCTAAAACAAATAAAAGCTTCAAAAACAAATGCAGTAATCAAAATGCATTAAAAGATAAAGTTTAGAAAGAGCCTTTTACTCGGGGGTGGGGAAATCTTCGTCCGGCCACTCAATTATCACGTTCACCCGATTATCCAGGAACGGGTTGAATAAGTCCGGCTCTGCATCCTCGGAGATGTCCTCATCTTCCAGCCATTTGCCTCATTTAGAAAATACCTCGAATAAGGGGTTTAGGAAAATTTTTCCTCTAGCTTTCCATGTGTCGGTGCCTATAAAACGGCCACCTTGGTGTCCATGGCGTCCGCGGTCTCCATAACACTTGTTTCGACCTCGGCCTCGACCTGTGTTATTCTTCACTATCCCATTATAACCCGGACCAACCTTGTGGTCATTTGAGCTCAAATTCAGAGGGTTAAGGATTCCTTGACCGTACTTCCCTAATCCGGCACCTGGAATAAATCCATTCGAGAGTAGCACTTTTCCCGCCATAGTCGCGGGTCTCGAAAGCTCTGGTGTAGCCACCTTTGCATCCGGTGACACGTGCATGACGGATACAATGTCGAAGGTATGATAACTCAGCTCCTCCTCCTTTGAGGGTTCAATGTATGGAACCATCCCTTTTAAAGTGACTCGATGCCCTGTCTCGCCATGGACGGTGATCAATTGGCCGTTGACCACGAATTTTAACTTTTGATGCGGGGAGGAAGGTGCGCTCCCGGACACATGAATCCATGGTCTTCCCGGGAGCAAGGTGAAGGCGCTAGGAATATCCAAGACTTGGAACGGTATAGAGAAAGTCACCGGTCCAATGTCAATGTCCAGCTCAATCTCTCCTACCACATTCTTGGAGACTCCGTCAAATGACCGGATGGTGGCCTTGGATGTCTTCACAAAATCTTCATTGATCCCCAAGCTTCTCAAAGTGCTCGAGGACATAGGTTAAAAGCGAGCCATTATCAATCGAACATGAGGAACCTCCTTTCCATGACACCTCACGGCGATGTAGAGAGCTCTGTTGTGGACACGCCCCTCTTTTGGAAAATCCTCATCCGAGAAGGATATCCGGTCTTTCAAAAGGATAGCACCTACGAAGTCCCCTAGTTGAACTTCGTTAATTGTTTCCGGAACATGCACCTCATCCAGCACCTTCGGGAGGGCATTCTTATGCTTTTCGGAATTTTTGAAGAGATCTAATAAGGAAATCTGTGTAGGCATCTTCCGCGGTTGGTCAACGACCTCATATTCACCGGTCCTTACGACCGATTGCAACTTCTCAACTTCTTCTCCAGTTGGGTTTTTCTTTTCGGAATCCGCCTCTCTTGGTGGATAACATCTTCCCGATCTCATTATGGCGTCGATCTCGCCCGTTCCATAGTCCCAATGCACTGCCTTTGAATTATACTCCTCAACCGGCGGCAACTTAATCTTCACCGGCATGATCTTTTCTGGTGATGACGGTTGTTCCGAACTAGAAGCTTCCAACTCCCAGCTATCTACTTTGTTCAAATCAATCACGAAACGAATCGGGGTATCTACCATCCCGATCATTTCATCCTCATGAACATCCTCGGGGTTATGTTCTGGACCTGGCCTTACCAGCGTGGCATTTTCTTCATCCCGATCCCTCCGCCTTTCTCTTCTGACTCTTAGAATAATCCCTTCAATTCTCACACCAATCTCCACCGGATGTTGGAATGATGAGTAAGTGTATGCATACATGCGGTCAAATTATTCCGTCGGAAGTGACTTCAGTCCGAACTCCAGCATTTCTCTCTCCGACAGCGGCGGTTGTACTATCACAGCGTGTTTCTTCCACCTCCTTGCGAAGAGTTCAAAACTCTCGTCTTCACCTTTCCCGATATTCAACAAATTGGCCTTAGTGAAATAACCTCTAATTCCAGCTTCAAAGTGGCGTGTGAAATGCTCCGATAAATCTTCCCAACTTGGGACCCAATCCAAATCGATTGACCGAAACCATGCTAGTGCGAGGCCCGCCAGACTACGTCCGAAATTCCGGATCGGCGTTTCATCTTCCTCATGATGGCCAACCATTTGGCGAAGATAGTATGAGATATGCGCCGGAGGACACCCGGCGCCATTATACTTCGTGCGGAAGGTCACTCTCGGGTTCACGCCTTGGGGCGAAACATTTCTTGCTTGAGTAAGTGGCGTAATCAGCTCCTTCAGCTCATCCATTTTCCTCAACACATCATCTCCTTGCCCTTGCAATATGGCGACCTTTCGGTTTTGTGTCTCAATGGCCCGCCGCATTTCCAAAATCTGCATATTCTCTTCTATTCTTGTGGCGTCATTCTTGGCCATCAATTGCGATAATTCCGCTACCATAGTCGTCAAATGACGTATATGCGTCTCCAGATTAGAAAGTCGCATATCGACCTCTTGGTTCTCCTGTTCATCCCGAGGGACTGCTTGGTCTTTGGCTTCATCTACCGTTCCCACAAATTCTTCACTTTCGGGGTCGTCCATTCCACCCCATCCATCGGGGACTACATCTCCCGAGTCAACAAAGAAACTCGGGGGCGCCGAATATAGCACTTTAAAGTTGTAACCACCACTATCTTCCCCCAAGGTTATCCACTATTTCACCTCTCTCTAGGGCCTTCTGCATAAATCTTCTATCACCTCTGCGCGCTTTATCCAGACGGACTTCATATTCGTCTATCTCTTCAATTTCTTGGCCGTCATTGATGCTCATCGGATATCCCGAGGGTATTTTCAAAACAGCTCCCCTCGTAGGTTTCATCGCAAACTCCTCGGACAGCATGTCCACCGCCACGTAGGTCCCCTTGAAAGCGACATCTTCCATTTTTCCTATGACGCCGTGATTGATCAACTTTTCTAAGCAAACCTCCTTTTGCTCCCGGGAAATACTCTCTCCTTCCGGGTATTGCGAGGCCAATGTCAAGACATCCCGCATTTTACTCATGTCCACTATGAACTCCGGAACCTCTTCCTCTTCACCTCCAAAGATCGCGTTCACCTCGCGATGCTCGGGTAGCGGGTTCTGCTGCACATTTGGTTCAGCTTTATCAAACTCTAGAACTTTTCCATCGATCAATGCTTGCACCTTGAACTTGAGAGCGAGACAGTTGTCCGCGTTATGTCCCCTTTCTCCCATATGGTATATGCACGTCTGGATCTCATCATACCCAGAAAATCTTGGCGGGTGAGCTCTAGGTGGCTCTTTTCCAACTAAGCGATTCTCTAACAGCATAGGTAACAATTTGGATAAGGGTCGGGGTAGTGGGGTGAAAACAATTTGGTTCTTTTTTCTGAATTCCGGTGGTTTGGAAGCGGTCTAGGAGGACGTTCCTTGGGTAGGGATTGAAGGCGAGAAATTTCTGGGCTTTGGCGGGTTAGGGACAAAAGCTACTTCTCCAGTTTGCTCCCTATTATCCCTTTCAAAGGGTATTGGCGTTTGAAAGGCGCCTCAGGTATCTTCTTTTCTCTTAGTGCCCACTCGTGGCGTTACGCCACCTTGATCGGGTGCGCAAACGTCCGACACCTAGAGGTGTTCAGCTTGTCGAAAAACTCAAAAGGAAGCGCCTTAAGGAAAAGGTCTATCAATTCTTCTTCCGAGACAGGCGGTTTTACCCGCACCGCCAATGTTCTCCATCTTTGGGCGTAGGCGCGAACGGCCTCGCTCTTTCCTTTCACGGTCCTCAGAAGGTCCTCTCTAGTGAGGGCGGTCAAAGTGTTAAACTTGTATTGCCGAAGGAACTCGTGCCGCGGTTTGTCCCAATCGGCGAGCCTTTCTAGCTCCAATTCTATGAACCACGCCAGGGCTGCCCCAGATAGGCTTTCCTGGAAGGTGTTAACCAAGAGTGGGATGTTATCGGAGAACCGGGACATTCGGCGCAAGTAATACTTCAAGTGCGCCTTGGGACATCCGGTCCCATTATATCTTCTTACAAAGTCCGGTTCCTTGTAGTCGGCGGGAACCTCTATCTTTTCAAACGGTGCAACCTTATCGAACCTCGAGAGTTCATAACCACGACTCGCCAAACACTCTTCAATCTTAACAAGCCTTTTGATCTCCTCTTCCATTTTGAGGACCTGTTTCTCCTTCTTTTCCAAATCTATCACGATAGGAGGATCCTTAGAGCGGCTCTCCGGATTCAAAGTGGGATTAGCGGCGGGCGCCGGATTAGCGTTCGCTCCATCGGATGACCCCGCAGGGGCTTGAGAATTAGGGTCGACGGGGTATCTCCCCTGGCTTGCAATCATCATTGCCTTCATCTCCGCCACCATTGTGGCGATCATATTCATTTGATTTTCCGGATTACCCACACGAGGTGCGAGCTCTTCTTGTTCCATCCTTAATTTGCGCGTTTTGCTACGAGTCCTCGTATTTATCACTCACCTGTTTTCAGAACATCAAATTAGTATGGGAAATATTAAAGGATTTGGAGACATTCATCCGTGGTAATTGACTTTTCTATATGTATGCATGAAATGCTCATAAAAGGAATAATATGTATTTATTACAAACCGGATTGTTCAAAAGCATCTAAAAGATAACAAATATGTAAAGTCTAAATGGGAGAATGGATTTATCCAAGTCGGGGACGCTTCCACTCTTCTTGCTCTTCTGATCCATCGGAATCCCACAAGTATGGGTCTTCTCCTTCTTCTGACATCCACTGCTCTGGATCTTCGGGAATGTACGGCTCTACTCCCGGTACGTACGGTACTATGTACTCCGGCTTATATGACTCCACCTCTTCAATTCGAGGAGATACGCACTCGGGTATATATGGCTCGACCGTTGATTGGCGATACTCCTTAAACTTCTGGATATACTCCTTGGAGGCCCCGTGAATGTTCATCTCGTCGTCCAAATAGTCCGGCCATTCAACTTGTTGCAGTGGGGAATTCTTCAAAGCGTGAAGAATAAGCTTGATCCGGGCCCGATACAACTCCTTTGTTTCCTTAGTGAGCTTTCCTCGTGTCATATCAAATGAGAAGATCCCGGGACAAACATCCAGTGGTATCTCTTGTAGAACTCCAAATTGCCTCACCACTCGAATGGGGTAGTACGCCACGGCGCAAGTACATCCCAATAAGGGGATAGGGTTATCTTCAACACTTGAAATGCGCGCCTCCACGATCTTAGGCCAAGTCGGGCGCCATCTAATATGCTCGGGTTTCAAATTGTCTAATAGCTCAACCCACTTCTTGAATGAGTATTTGGGTACAAGGGATTAACACTTGAGGAAGGATCTAAGAGGGTGGACGTGCTCATTGATCTCATAGCACCCCACTCGGAGTTGGAAAGTTTTTATATGAGAGGTGAACCACATGTGGAGTAGTCCACTAGACGCTTGGAAAACGGCCTTTTTCGAAGTTTTGGAACGATTTAGGGAAAGAAAGGTCTCAGCTAAGATCATGTATGAATAATCTCGGCGACAACATGCTTGTCCGGCTATATGGGTTATGGAAGGGTCAAAAGTAGTTCTAGAAGTTGGGAATAGGACAAATGCAAAGAAAGCCAAGATGAACACCTTTCCCGATTTATGACCGGTTTCGGTGGGTAGAGAGGAATAATTGTCGAAAAGGAATGAGAAGGTGAATTTGTTGGAATTGGACTTGTAAACTTTTTCAATCTCGGAAGTTTTAAGACGGAGAAAACTCGATAACGAACGAGTGGAGTCCATGTCCAAAGGGGGTTGAGCTATTCGCCCTTCAAATTTGGCCCCGATAATAGCGGTGTACTCCTCAAGCGTAGGGGTTAACTCTAATCCTCGGAAGTTAAATGTCATTGTACGCGCGTCCCATGCCTTGGCTAGTGCTTGAATGAGCGCCGGTTGGTATTCCACTCTGATCGGGTCTACTAGTTGTCCCAAACGTCCTTCGACGTAGACCTTGTTGACGATGTCAAGGCGGTCCCACCATATAGAGAGTTTTTTGCGTGGTACCGGAATGATCTTGATGTCTCCATTCCCCATAATCTAAAAAATGCAAAAATGATGATCCTAAAGTCAATTACCACGGTTTTAATATGCATATGCATGAAATGTGATGCAAATGTGCTAACCAAATTCCATGTCATCTTTTGGTAACATGAGGGTCAACTACTCCCACTTGATCCAAAAAAGCCAAATAGGGTAGTTACGGACCTAATCTCACCCAAAGATGGCATGTAATTTGATTAGGATCGTTTAAGCGTAATCGGGGTAGAAAGTCGCTCACAATTTGACAACTCATGGAATTTACAAGTCTAACACAATAAAGTCGAAAGAAATAGAACATGATAGCATCTAAAGAGGTTCGGACAATAAATGTCGATGAAAGTACATAATAGACTCAAAATATAATGAAACCTAGAAAATGTCCCAAAGTCATACTAAACTAGACAAAAGGAATGGTATCCTCATCGGATGAAATCTCCACTGTCTCGGGAAGCTTGACATCTTCTTCATCATCGGAGGATAAGGTGATCACTTCCTCCTTCTTAATTAGGGAGTGCTTTGGGGCCGTCTTGGTCGCACGAGGCTTCTTTGCCAATTTCATATACAACTCCCAAATTCTTTCTTTCTCGCGCTCGAGTTCCAAATATCGTCCACATCGGTTATAATCGCAACTCTCGCTACGGATGTGGTTCCGTCCATTAAGTTCTCGTCCATGAACAAATCCGAAAACCCGAAATGTAGCGGGCACTCGGTCTTCGCATCGAATGGTCCTCCGCTCCCATGTGAATGCGTCGGGTACATCAACACGACCTTGGGGCGCCATCTATCTAAAAAGGAAAATTTGACCTTCAACCCCGATCACTTAAACGATCTTACAAATTGTGATGATATGTCGTGAAAATGCATGATATGCAAAATTAAAATTTACAAGTTCAAAATAAAGAGGGTAGAAAGCCTTACCAACCGATGTTACTCTTTTTTTGGGTTTTTGGTTTTAGGTATACCAACCATCCATTTCACATGCGCAAGAGACAAGTGAGGTTCAACTCTAAATAAAATCAAAAAGGCTCGAGTATGGACCTAAAAGGGCTCCCGTTATACAAATCGATGGGCCAACCACAAGCGCAATCAAACAACGAGTGGGTAGGACCATCAATCTTGCATAGCTAGCGGGATCAAGTATGGTCAACCCAAGTGCAATCAAACACAAGAGCTTCGCATACCGATCCCTATCTATGGCGACCTATAAGGGTGAGTTCGCGACTTGGGTTTAGGCGCTTGTGTGTGCGGTGTCGTGATCCTCAAAATATGCAAGACATGCACCACAATTTATATGCAAAACACCGCTTCAAAATTTGCACAAATAAACAAACAATCCAAAACTCCATATCTGCATAAAAAATGATTAGCACAGACGCCACCCCCAGCGGAGTCGCCGGTCTGTCGCGACCCTCCGTCGGTCGATAAAATCCCGGCGGGGCGAGTAGGATTAACGAGCCGATCCATTTTTTTTATATATTTTTTTTTTATGGGATCGCGGGTCCCTCCCAAGACCCATTACTCGAATCGCGATGTCGGGTAAAATTTATCAAATATCGAAATTGACCTTGTGTGGTCGGGTGGCATGTGCGAGGTGTACATGCAATTTGGAGTCGCCACCGATTGATTTATTGGAAGGTACGATCGGAAAACCTTACCGAGCGGTAGGGAGAAACCGTTCGGTTCCGCGAAAACCAGAGATTTTTGGGTCCGGGGACTTGGTTACGCCAAATTTCAAATTGACGCCCTTTCGGTTACCGATGTTGAGTATTTTTCTAACCTAAGAATTCCGTGCAGATGCGATATCGGGTGAGGTAAGCTCTAACGGTTCTAGGGTATTCATGCGGATGGGGTTTTCTATCCTAACGATCACAATCGGAAAAAATTTGATGCGCAATCAAAATAATCACAAGCAATCAAATCAATCTATCAAGGCTCGGTATGTCTAAAATGGCCCTATCGGCCCACACAAAAATTAAATTCGGGTTTCGGGGTGATTTGGTGAAAATTTGGGGCGGAAGGCCCGGAAGGGTAGAATGGTCATTTTTTTAGGATTCGGGACCCGAAAATCACAAAATCGGGATCGGGCCAGTTGAATGTGGCCATTTCCCCATTTTTTGTGATTTTATGGAATTTTTCTATTTTTTGAATTTTTTATTTATTTTTAAAAAAAAATATTAGAAATTTACCGGATCGACACAGATAGACCCTCGAAGTCTCAAAATTCTCGATCCAGACTTTATGAGTCCCGAATCGATTTAGGAATTTTTAGAAATTTTTTGTGAAAATCTGGGAATTTTTATGAATTTTCTAAGTATTTTTGCAATTTTTTTATTTTTTTTTATTATTTTTATTAATAGACCGGACCGGGTCAACCAGGTCAACGACCGGTCAACCCGGTCCGACCGCTCGCGCACCACTCGCTCAACACAAAAACGACGCCGTCCCCTATTTTCTATTAATTTTTTATTTTCTAATATCCGAATATATGCAAAAAGGATAAACGGTTGAGATCAACCTTGAGATCAATCTCGGCCGTTCAAGTTCATTATACCAAAACGACGCCGCATTCAGTCCACCTAACTGAAACGTCGTCGGATCGAACATTAATATGGATGGCCACGATCTATTCTAGACCCGATCTAGGCCGTCGACTCGCTTAATGCCCAAAACGACGGCACTTCGATTATACACACGGACGGCTACGATCAATCCCGTATCTAATCCGAGCCGTCCATACCTATAAAACTCAAAACGACGACACTTCTGCTTCAGCTTCTAAACGACGTCGCCCCCTCGATGACCTAAACGGCACCGTTTCAAACATTTTCTAGTTTCTGCCTAATATATTTAATAACTAAAAATACAAAAATCGGATCCGACGGCCACTGATCAAACTCATCTAATAATCCCGGCCGTCGGATCGAGTCCGAGTCCGCTCGCTCGCGCCAACGGCCGAGCCGACTCGGACGTGAACTGGACCAACCAGGGGACGCCACGTCGGACCGCCGACCAATTGACCGAGACACGCAAGCATCGTCGTCTACCTCGCGACGCTTCTGAACGAACGGCCGAGAGCCCTCCGGCGAGATCCAACGGCGAGATCTCGCCGGAATGGCCTCAAACCAACGCCGATCGACTCGATCCAACCTCTATAACATATCCAAAAATCAAACGATTTCACCGAGCTAATCTCGAGCTATGAACTTCGCACGTAACAACAATTCAAAGTTCAATCCAGCGGATCAAAGCCAAACCAAAGCAATTAACACATACGAGAGCATCTTAGAAGGTTTAGAAGACTTACCTCGAGCTCCGATTGAGCTCGCGAGGTCTAGGATAGCCTGACCGGTGCTTGGCCGGACCGAGCGATGTTGGAGGTTCGACTCGCATGATTCGGGAGAAATAGATGCAGAAATGAAGTGCGAACATAATCGTAGATATCCGTAATAGAAAAGGCACACGTTAATTGCGGGAATCGAGTTCACGAATGCGAGTTACCATGAATGCACAAGACGAAGCTCGGAGAGTCGACTCACCGTTTCTTGAAGTCTCTGGCCAAATGAACCGGTTCGATTGGCTCCCGGAAGTTCAAGAGAGCTTCCTGCGGCGGTCCGGTAGTTCGATTTGGTATGTGGTGGCCGGCCGAGCAGCTTGCAGCCCAAGCTTGGAGCTCCGGCAATGGCGTCGTGCGAGAGCTCGTCCCTCTCTCTAAATCTCTCTCTCTCTAATCTGTTAGACTTGGTGAGCACGAATGAACCTCCCTTTGTTCTAGAATCCTCTCGTTCCTTTTATTCTCACGTTTCAAATTTGCGCGCGTACGGTGTGAGCTGGTCGGGGCTGCCTCACATGCGCCCACGTGACTTTAGGTTGCCGGACGGTGACGGAATCCGTTGTGATTCCGTCCACCGTCCGTTAGGCCTCTAGTCGAGCTCAAACGAGCACTAATCCCACCTATTTTCGAAAATGTTGACTTTGAGTACACCGGGGCTTTGACTGGCTCGCCGGAGCTTTTCCGGCGGCCATTGGCTCCGGGGCCGGGCTCGATCGATGCACATTCGTCCGAGGAACAAAACGCCTAAGGTATCCCGCTCGATTATCATCAATTGAATGGTCAATTTGCTCGTTGAATCTCACTCCCTAAACCTGAAAAATGGCGCGATTCTGTTGGAGACGATGACACTGTTCTAGACCGGTTCGACCGGTCCGAACCGGTTCGGACGTGTAATTTTCGAAATTAACCCAAATTTACTGGGAATTTTTGCAATTAAACTTCAAAATTGGATTCAGGGGCCTGAATTCTATCTAGAAATGTGTTTTTGCCCAAAAATTTTCATCAATTTGCACAAAAGCCCCAAATTTTTCTAAATTCCCAATTTGGGGAAAAGTTCAATTGGATGTCAATTCGATCAAATTGGACCATGAGACCCATTCCAATCGATTTAGAATGCACGAAAACATAAGGGACCAGTCCAATTTTGCCACGAAAGTCCCTCAATTAAGATTAATTTCAAAAATTGGCAAGTTGAGGGACTTAATTGCAAATAATTTGGGGATTTTGCCTAATTTGTGCAATTCATGCAATTGGGGGTGCAATTGATCAAATTGAAGCTCAAAGGGGCTGCAATTGAATGTCTAGACCCAAATGTGCAAAAAATTGCAAATAAAAAGACTCAATTGGTATTTTTTGTGCAAATCCAACCTTAGGCGTTGTGAAGGAACACCTAAAATTGAACTTAATTTTCAATTTTTATTGAGGTAAAAATGAAAAAAGAATTAAATGAAAAATATTGGACATTTTTGTGTATTTTTGTGACCTCTAAAAGTATTTTTTATGATTTTTCAAGTATTTTCCTATTTTCCGAAAATATTAAAAAAATGTGAAAAATATGAAAAATTATTTTTTGTTCCAAATTGGTTCCTTATGCATGGCCAAGGCTTCCAATGTTGATTTTTTAATTTTTTGATTTTTTGTGAATTTTTGGTAAATTTTGGAAAATAAAACTAAAGGAAAACCGATTAAAAATCAAGTGTCAACGATTCAAAATTTCCGATCACATTCAAAATTTCAAATCCCGAAGCGACTTCCTCCTGTCTCCTTCGGTTGTTGACTCCTGTTTCCTGTAAAAACAAAAGGAATCAATTAGTTCAAAGATGTTCAAAATTTTAAATTCCAAAGGTAACTTCCCTGTTTGATCCATTGCTCTGTAGGGTTCCTCGCGACTCCCAGTCCACCTACAAAATACAAATGTATGCAAATGCATGTATGCAAATGTCATGCGAATGCAAAATCTTATGTGACTTAGATCTGCTCATCAATCGCTCCGAAGTTCAATTTTATTTCAAGGGTAATATCTCTTCATAGCGTCTGCATTTCTTGGACTCGCCAATTCTTCTCCATCCATGTTTACAACTATAAGAGCTCCCCCGGATAAGACCTTCTGAATCACGTAGGGGCCTTCATAATTTGGCGTAAATTTGCCTCCTGGGTGTTGTGCATTTGGGAGCATTTTCTTCACAATCAGCATCCTTGCTTCAAAATTTCTAGGTTTGACCTTCTTGTTAAAAGCTCTGGCCACTTTCTTCCGGTAGCTTTAACCATAACGGATAGCCTTCAATCGTTTTTCATCAATCAAATTTAATTGTTCATGTCTCTACCGGTTCCACTCATCTTCTGCGAGCTCAACTTGAGACAAAATCCTTAAAGAGGGGATTTCCACCTCTCTTGGTAGGACTGCTTCCATACCGTATACCAAAGAGTAGGGAGTTGCTCCGGTTGAAGTACGAATTGAAGTTCGGTAGGCCATGAGAGCATATGGCAATCTTTCGTGCCAATCTCGATATTTCTCAGCAGTTTTGGCCAATATCTTCTTGATGTTCTTGTTTGCCGCTTCCACCGCTCCATTCATTTGCGGGCGGTAAGGTGAAGAATTAAGGTGTCGTACCTTAAATTGTTCCAATAGGTGATCGACTACCTTGTTGTTCGGATTGGGGCCATTATCCGTAATGATGGCTCTTGGCACTCCGTATCTTGAGAAGATATCCCTCTTAATGAATTTAACCACCTTGTTCGCAGTGACATTGGCATATGAGTTGGCTTCAATCCATTTGGTGAAATAATCAATAGCCACCAGAATGAAACAATGTCCGTTGGAGGCCTTTGGGTTGATAGGGCCAATCATATCAATTCCCCACATGCGGAATGGCCAGGGTTCTGACATTTGATGTAGCTCAGTTGGTGGCGCATTTATCCTGTCGCCGTATACCCGACATTGATGACAGGATCTAACATGCTGGTTGCAATCCGACTCGATAGTCATCCAATAATACCCGAGTCTCATGATCTTCTTGGCGAGGAGGTGACCATTCATATGCGGTCCATACTCTCCTTCATGAATCTCCTTCATAATGAGATTTGCTTCTTTGGAATTCATGCACCTCAGTAGGACTGAGTCAAAGGATCTCTTGTATAGGATCTGTCCACCGAGGAAAAATTTAGATGCCATCTTGCTGATTTACTTTTTATCTTCTAGTTGACTATCCTGTGGGAATTCGCCCTTCAGTAGGTAGTTCTTGATGTCATGATACCACGGTTCTTCATCGGGTCCTTCTTCAATGACCATGCAAGACGCAGGTTGCTCAAGGATGTCAATCCTTAACGGCTCTATCTCAAAGCCGTCTTGCACTTGTAACATGGCTGATAGTGTGGCCAGAGCATCAGCAAAATGATTCTGGGTTCTTGGAAGATACTCGAAAGTGATCTCCTCAAAATGTTGGATTAACTCTTCAAGATACTTATGGTAAGGAATAAGCTTGGGATCCTTTGTCTTCCACTCCCCTTGGGTTTGTAAGATAATCAGCATGGAATCTCCATATACGAGTAGCTTCTTCACTTTTAATGAGATGGCCAATTGTAATCCTAGTATGCGGGCTTCATATTCGGAAATGTTGTTGGTGCAGGGGAATACCAACTTGGCTGAAACTGGATAATATTGATCTTTAGGGGATATCGAATCGCCCGATGCACTCGATCCAGTGAGGTTCATTGCGCCGTCAAAGTACATTGTCCAATTGTCTTCGGATATGTTTAGGATTTGACCTCCCTTGTTTTGCTCGGAAACGTCTTTAGGAGGATTCTCAACTAGCATGTCTGCAATTGCTCTTCCCTTGACAGATTTTTGGGGAGAGGTTTTGATATCAAACTACGAAAGCAGTATTTGCCATTTGGCCATCTTTCCTAACAATGTTGGTTTCTCCAAAAGGTATTTGATAGGGTCATTCTCGGTGACCAGTTCTATATGATAATGTAGCGTGTCTCGCCTTAATTCGTGGAGGACCCAAACCAATGCTACGCAAGTTCTTTCCACTGCTGGGTACTTGGCTTCGGATGTTGTGAACTTTTTGCTCAAATAATATATGGCTCGCTCTTTACGATCCTTGGGGTTAGTTTGAGCTAGTAAAGCTCCCAAGGATTCATCATTAACTGTCAGATATAGAGTTAAAGGAACGTTAGGGATAGGAGGTACCAATACTGGAGGTTGTACCAAATATTCCTTGATCTTCTCAAATGCTTGTTGACATTACGTATCCCATTTGTCGCGACCCTCCGGAAATTTCTTTCCGGGGTGGAATAGGGCTAACGAGCCGATCCCTCCTTTTATAGACATATATATGGGGGATCGCGAGTCTCTCCCAAGACCCATTACTCGAATCGCGATGTCGGGTAAAATTTATCAAATATCGAAATTGACCTTGTGTGGTCGGGTGGCATGTGCGAGGTGTACATGCAATTCGGAGTCGCCACCGATCGATTTATTGGAAGGTACGATCGGAAAACCTTACCGAGCGGTCGGGAGAAACCGTTCGGTTCCGCGAAAAACCGGAGATTTTGGGTCCGGGGACTTGGTTACGCCAAGTTTCAAATTTGACGCCCTTTCGGTTACCGATGTTGATTGTTTTTCTAACCTAAGATTTCATGCGAGATACGATATCGGATGAGGTAGGTCCTAAAAAATCGAGTATTCATGCGGATGGGAATTTTCTATCCTAATCAATCACAATCGGAGGAATTAATGCGCAATCAAAATCATTACAAGCAATCAAATCAATCAATCAAGGTTTGATATGTCTAAAATGGCCCTATCGGCCCACACAAAAATCAATTTTGGGTATCGGGGTGATTTGGTAAAAATTTGGGGCGGAAGGCCCGGAAGGGTAGAATGGTCATTTTTGGGAGTTCGGGACCCAAAAATCACAAAATTAGGGTCGGGCCAGTTGAATGTGGCCATTTCCCATTTTTTGTGATTTTATGGAATTTTTCTAATTTTTTCTATTTTTTGGAATTTTCATTTATTTTTCAAAAATATTGGAAATTTTCCGGATCGAAATTAATCAACCCTCGTAGTCTCAAAAATTTTCGATCCAGACTTTATGAGTCCCGAATCGATCTACAAATTTTTAGAAATTTTTTATGAAAATCTGGGAATTTTTATGAATTTTCTAAGTATTTTTACATTTTTTTTGGATTTTTGGAAATTTCTTTTTATTTTTATATTATTTTTTTATTAATAGACCGGACCGGTCAATCCGGTCAACGACCGGGTCAACCCGGTCAGACCGCTCGCGGACCCACTCGTGAACCAACCGCATACTAAACGGTACCGTATCTATTTTTCTATATTATTTTTTTTTGAATTTCTAATACTAATTTCTAATATTCGGAATAAAAGAAAATGGATGGACGGCCGAGATCAACTGCAGATCTGATCTCAGCCATTAACTCGCGCCCTGGCAAAAACGACGACGTCTCGGCCCTCGCTTACAAAAACGACGTCGCACTTGACCTATTCAAACGGGCGGTCACGATCTAACTTCGATCTAATCTAAGCCGTTCATCTCTCCCTTAGTTAAAACGACGCCGGATCGATTAAATGCATGGACGGCCACGATCAATCCTAGACTTAATCTGGACCGTCAAACCTATCTAAAGACAAAACGACGCCGCATATCCCCGAGCTAAACGACACCGTTTATGAATTTTTTAATAAACGAATATATATAAAACGATCCAACGGCCGAGAATCAAATTCATCGATTAATCTCGGCCGTTGGATCGGATCTGAGTCAGCCCGTTCGCGCCAACGGCCGAGCCGGACTCGAGATCCTAGCCGGCCCTATCACACGACGACACCTAGGCCGGTTGACACGTTGACTATGCCACGTCGGTCGTCTTCTTCACGGCGACGACACAGAACGGACGGCCGAGGTTTCCCGGCGAGATCCAACGGTGAAACCTCGGCCGATCGACCCCGAACCAACGCCAAAACACTCAACTCAACGTCCGGATTAACATACTCGAAGATCAAGCAATTTCACCGAACCAATTGCGAGAATCAAAGCATATACGATCGCGGCATCACGGATCTCAATCAAGCAACACGAGATCATAACTATCGAATCAAAGCTTCGGGCACACTCAAGACGAGTTCGGGACACTTACCTCGAGTCCCGATTGGACTCGCGATGGCTAGGAAGGTCTGGCCGGTGTTCGGCCGGACCGAGTTGCAATGGAGGTTCGACTCGAGGTTTTCACGCAAAATCAATACACAAACAAGATGCGATCATGGTTAGTGGAGTTCAAAGAGTAAAACGCACACAACAATTTCAAGGAAAATGCTCGAGACCGTATGATGCCATCGTCGCACAGCACGAAGCTCGAGAAGTGAACTCACCGATTTGGAGGATTTCTTGACAATCCAGTTGGTGCGATTGACTCTCTCAAGCTTAGGCGAGCTTCTAAACTTGATCGCGCGCTTTGGTTTGCTCTGGATCAGCCGGACGAAGTACTTGCGGACTTGCTCGAAGCTCCGGCGATGGAAGTCACTCGAGAGCTTCTCTCTCTATCTATCTCACTCTCTCTCTATTTCGGTAGTCTCGCGAGCACAAAAATGAGCCTCCTCCCCTTCGCGAATGTTCTTGGCCTTTTATACTTGGATTTTCGAAATTTGGCGCGTCTCGGGTGTGAGCTGGCGGGGACGTATTCACGTGCGAATCGCACGAATTTTGGTCACCCGAGGTCGGGACGACGGGCACAAGAATGCACTCCGTTTGGCTCTCCGTTAGTCGCGAATCGAGCTCCAATTTGGCGCGGATTGTGAAATGTTGACTTTTTGGCCTCCGAGCCTTTGACCGGCTGCTCCGCCGTGCTCCGGCGACGATTGGTCACGGCGTTGGTGGAGATGGACACGTCTCGGCCTGAGGAGCAAAACCCCCACGATATTGGACCAATTAGGATCGAATTGCCCTTCAATTTGTTGATCAAAATCCACCTTCAAATCTGCGAGAATGGGACAATCGCGCGAGGAAGAAGAAATCTTGTTCTAGACCGGTTCGACCGGTCCGACCGGTGGTCGGACCGGTCTGAACCGGTTCAGACAGTTGCACTTTCAAAATTTTCAAAATTAAACGAAATTGGTTGGGAATTTTTGCAATTAAACCTCAAAATTGGACTTAGGACCCTGAATATCATCTAAAAAAGTGGTTTTGCCCAAAATTTCCCATCAATTTATACAAAACCCCCAAATTTTTCAAAATTCCCAATTTGGGGAAAAACTAAATTGAACGTCTAATTGATAAAATTGGACTATGAGACCCATGCCAACCGATTCAGAATGTGTCTAAACACTAGGGATGGTCCAATTGTGCAATGATAGTCCCTCAATTAAAAGTAATTTCAAAAATTGACCAATTGAGGGACTAAATTGAAAATATTTTGGGGATTTTGCCTAATTCGTGCAATTCGCGCAATTGTGGGTGCAATTGATCAAATTGAAGTTCAAAGGGACTGCGATTGAATGTCTAGACACAAAATGTGCAAAAATTGCAAATAAAAAGATTCAATTGGTATTTTTTATGAAAATTCAACTCTAGGTGTTGTGAAGTAACTCCTAAAATTGAACTCAATTTTTGATTTTTTTTGAGTTCAATATGAAAAGGGAATTAAAAGAAAAATATTGGACATTTTTCTGTATTTTTGCGACCTCGAAAAGTATTTTTTATGAATTTTTCAAATATTTTCCTATTTTTCGAAAATATTAAAAAAATGCGAAAGATATGAAAAAATATTTTTTGTTCCAAATTGGTTCCTTAAGCTTGGCCAAGGCTTCCAATGTTGATTTTATAATTTTTTAATTTTTTGTGAATTTTTAATGAATTTTGGAAAATAAAACTAAAGGAAAACCGACTAAAAATTCGGGTGTCAACATTTGCCCCTCTTTGAAAGTAATCTCGGTCGGAGGTTGCTTTCAAAGACAAGGTGACACCTGGATCTTTTGTCGACTCTGCTGGGGAAAAATCTAAAAAAAAAAAAAAGTCTTGACATCAAATTGCTTTACCTCTGCCGTTTACGCTCTAACTTTGTGGGGAATTATTTCAGTTCATGCTCGTCTTATGTGAAAGGGAGATGAGAAGAGAGAGATACTTACCTGTAGCTCACCTGTCTATGGTTTGAGATTTGTTGATCCGAGGTTGAAAAGTCGAGTGTACGGAATTACCTGTGGACGGTTTGGCGCGATTTTGCAATGGTTAGCGTCCGTCTAGTGTCGAGTGGTGATTTGAAGATTTGTGGGGAAGGTTCACCCTTGTAACAAAGGGGTTTTACCTATTTAAAATGGGTTTGACTATCCACTAGGGATTCATCATTTAAAAAGGGGGCAGATCGGCTTTCGTCTCTCCGGCTACTCACCGTCCGAAAGGGGAGGTTCACCCTTGTAACAAAGGGGTTTCACCTATTTAAAAGAGATTGGCTATCCTCCATGCGGGGACTCACCATCTAAAAAGCAGATCGGCTTTCGTCTCTCCAGCTACTAATCGTCCGAGGGGGGGGAGGTTCACCCTTGTAACAAAGGGGTTTCACCTATTTAAAAGAGATTGGCTATCCTCCATGCGGGGACTCACCATCTAAAAAGCGGATCGGCTTTCGTCTCTCCGGCTACTAATCGTCGAGGGGGGAGGTTCACCCTTGTAACAAAGGGGTTTCACCTATTTAAAAGAGATTGGCTATCCTCCATGCGGGGACTCACCATCTAAAAAGCAGATCGGCTTTCGTCTCTCCAGCTACTAACCGTCGAGAGGGTGCCATCTCGAGGACCTAGGTTGACTAGTGTACCTACGGAGCTCAAACCCTATTTCAAATTTTCAAAAAGGCAGATCGGTTTTCGTCTCTCCAGCTACTAACCGTCCGAGAGGGTGCCATCTGAGGACCTAGGTTGGCTAGTGTACCTACTGAGCTCAAACCCTATTTCAAATTTTCAAAAAGGCAAATCGGTTTTCGTCTCTCCAGCTACTAACCGTCCGAGAGGGTGCCATCTCGAGGACCTAGGTTGACTAGTGTACCTACGGAGCTCAAACCCTATTTCAAATTTTCAAAAAGGCAGATCGGTTTTCGTCTCTCCAGCTACTAACCGTCGAGAGGGTGCCATCCGAGGACCTAGGTTGACTAGTGTACCTACGAGCTCAAACCCTATTTCAAATTTTCAAATAAGGCAGATCGGTTTTCGTCTCTCCAGCTACTAACCGTCCGAGAGGGTGCCATCCGAGGACCTAGGTTGACTAGTGTACCTACGGAGCTCAAACCCTATTTCAAATTTTCAAAAAGGCAGATCGGTTTTCGTCTCTCCAGCTACTAACCGTGCGAGAGGGTGCCATCCGAGGACCTAGGTTGACTAGTGTACCTACGAGCTCAAACCCTATTTCAAATTTTCAAAAAGGCAGATCGGTTTTCGTCTCTCCCGGCTACTAACCGTCCGAGAGGGTGCCATCTGAGGACCTAGGTTGACTAGTGTACCTACAGAGCTCAAACCCTATTTCAAATTTTCAAAAAGGCAGATCGGTTTTCGTCTCTCCAGCTACTAACCGTCTGAGAGGGTGCCATCCGAGGACCTAGGTTGACTATTGTACCTGATGAGCTCAAACCCTATTTCAAATTTTCTAAAAGAGGGGGATCTGAGGACCTGGGGACTCCGGAAGACCCGCAGAAAATCCAAGTTAATCAAATCTTAAAATGCAACTTTTTCGAGGATTTGGGATCACCGGGGAACCTGCAGAAAGTTCAATCAAACATGATTAGTATGACAATTCTAAGTTCTTGGGAAGAGACTTAAGAATTCTTAGACAAATTTTCAAAGTGTATTTGCGAAAGAAATGTATCCAATCACAATTTCAAATTTTTACCGAGGATGGATTTTGAATGACACATCCCGAGTGTTCTACAAAAAAAAGGTTGTCTTAAAATTTTTCCAAAAGTGTTTTCCTTCATCCAAGAGGGCTTCTCACCATTTGGGAAGGTTTTTCTTGAAATTCAAATCTGCTCACGGAAAACCTAACCTTGAGGTTTCGGGATCATTCGAGATGCATACAATCCGACTAATCGGAGAAGGCATTTTAAAGGGGACCGTAATTCGGGCCAGGTCAAAGGCTTATCAATGGATATTCAATTTAAGGTTTAGAAATGAATCTTGATCAAAAATAGCTTCTTCGGGTCTACAAGTCAAGAACCCCGAAGATATGATAAGACAGGATTGTACTTACCTCTTTAAGCGGTAGCTTCCTGTGTGATCTCTTGCATCAACCTGAAACACCTCTTAGATCAGAAAAGTTTTGGTGACGGGTTGTATTTTGGCTTAAGGTGGGCCCTTTAAGGACGGCTATATTTTCAAAGAGGGGTGAACTTTGGTGATCACCTTGACATTTTTCCAGCTTTCATTTGCTTTTGCGGTAGATTCATGATCATTTTTTGCTCAATTGACTTTGAGGATTTTCCTCTTTTCATCTTAATGATTTTCCTTTCAGATTTATCTCTTTCCAGGGTGCTCTTTTCATGGGCTTTGGCCTTGCTTTTACCAGGCACTTTGCTTTTCCTAACCCTTTCATCAATCTTTGCATTGTTGGCTCTTTTGGAGACCGGTATCAAAATTCAAAGTTCTTCCGATCATGCTTTTTGATTCATTGCTGGTTATTCCTTTATTTGCCCCGGTGTAGGGAGGTGATCACCAACAAGGGTTTAGAAATGAGAATTCAATGGCTCAAATTGGCTCTTCAAAGGATAAGTGTTTAGGGATATAGAAGTGAAATGCTTTTCTTCACTTTGAGATGTTCCAAATCTCGCCGGGAATCACCTGAAGCTATCACAAAAAGATTGATGCGAGTCGGTACAATAAAGTCTTACCGACCTTTTCTCCAAGAAATCATCCAATGAACCTCCAAATATGCCCCGAGTGTGGGGTGGTTCTTGACAGGGTTATATTCACAAAATTCTCCCTTTTGGCTCGGATTGGTTATCAAGGGATATAAATGTGTATGGATAATTTTGAAATGGAAATGCCTTTTCATCATTTCAATCCATGTAATCAACGCGAATGACCCCTACGTCCCAAGGTTAAGCTCTTTCACTCTATCACTCTCACTCATCGTTCAAGTGAATCGGGGACGTGTTTAAGGACAAAGTTTGCCTCTTTTCATCTGAAGGATCGGGTCTTTTGAAAAGCTTTCAAAACATGCCCTTTTATAGAAACTCGGGGCATTTCATCAAAAATTCATCATTCGCAAAAATCTTCATTGAGAGGGTATTCGAAAGACGTTTCTGAAATTTGAAAGGAATGTTTCTTTGAAAGAGCTCTATTGCTTTGCAAATCCAAATTTTCTTAATTTCAAGCACGACGGTGTATGAAAATACTTTGTAAAGGAGGAAAACCTCAAACCTGTCTTCTTCAAATATTGACTTGTTCCCTGTAAAAACAAAAGGAAACAATCAGTTCAAAACATTTAAAATTTTAAGTTCGAAGCGGTTTTTTCTTGTCTCCTTCGGACGTTGACTCCCGTTTCCTCCTTCGAATGTTGACTCCCGTTTCCTCCTTCGAGATGTTGACTCCCGTTTTCCTGTAAAAACAAAAGGAATCAATTAGTCAAAGATATACAAAATTTTAAGTTCGAGCGATTTCTTCTCATTTCCTCCGGATGTTGACTCTCGTTTCTCTGTAAAAACAAAAGGGATCAATTAATTCAAAGATGTTCAAAATTTCCGATCACATTCCAAATTTCAAATCCCGGCGACTTCCTCCTGTCTCCTTCGGATGTTGATTCTTGTTCCTCTGCAAGGTTCTTCGTGATTCCCGGTTTACCTGCAAAATACAAACGTATGCAAATGCATGTATGCGAGATGTCATGCGAATGCAAAATTCTATGTGACTCGAGATCTGCTCATTAATCGCTCTGAAGCTCAATTTATTTCAAGGAAAATATCTCTTCACGGCATCCGAATTCACTTGGACTTGCCAACTCTTCTCCATCCATGTTTACAAGTATAAGAGCTCCCCCGGATAAGACTTTACGAATCACGTAGGGGCCTTCATAATTTGGCGTAAATTTGCCTCTTGGGTGTTGTGCATTTGGGAGCATTTTCTTCACAACTAGCATCCCTGTTTCAAAATTTCTGGGCTTGACCTTCTTGTTAAAAGCTCGGCCACTTTCTTCGGTAGCTCGACCATGACGGATGGCCCTTAATCGTTTTTCATCAATCAAATTCAATTGTTCACGTCTCTGTCGGTTCCACTCCTCTTCCGTGAGCTCAACTTGAGACAGGATCCTTAAAGAGGGGATTTCCACTTCTACCGGTAGGGATTGCTTCCATACCGTATACCAAAGAGTAGGGAGTTGCCCCGGTCGAAGTACGAATCGAAGTTCGGTAGGCCATGAGAGCATATGGCAATCTCTCATGCCAATCTCGATATTTCTCAGCAGTTTTGGCCAATATCTTCTTGATGTTCTTGTTTGCCGCTTCCACGGCTCCATTCATTTGTGGGCGGTAAGGTGAAGAATTTAGGTGTCGTACCTTAAATTGTTCCAACAATTGATCGACTACCTTGTTGTTCAAATTTGAGCCATTGTATGCGTAATGATGGCTCTTGGCACTCCATATCTTGAGATGATATCTCGCTTGATGAACTTGGCCACACTATTCGCAGTGACATTGGCATATGAGCTAGCTTCAATCCATTTGGTGAAATAATCAATAGCAACCGGAATGAAACGATGTCCGTTGGAGGCCTTTGGGTTGATAGGGCCAATCATATCAATTCCCCACATGCGAACGGCCAGGGCTCGACATTTGATGTAGCTCGGTTGGTGGCGCATTTATCCTGTCGCCGTATACGACATTGATGACGAGGATCTAACATGCTTGGTTGCAATCCGACTCGATAGTCATCCAGTAATATCGAGTCTCATAATCTTCTTGGCAAGGAGGTGACCATTCATATGCGGCCCGCACTCTCCTTCATGAATCTCTTTCATAATGAGATTTGCTTCTTTGGAATTCACGCACCTCGGCAGGATCGAGTCAAAGGATCTCTTGTATAGGATGCGTCCGCTGAGGAAAAATTTAGATGCCATCTTGCCTATGTACTTTTTATCTTACGGTTTGACCGTTTCGGGAATTCGCCCTTGAGTAGGTAATTCTTGATGTCATGATACCACGGTTCCTCATCGGGTTCTTCTTCAATGACCATGCGGTATGCGGGTTGCTCAAGGATGTCAATCCTTAACGGTTCTATCTCAAGACCATTTTGCACTTGTAACATGGCTGATAATGTGGCCAAAGCATCAGCAAAATGGTTACGAGTTCTCGCGAGATATTCAAAAGTGATCTCCTCAAAATGTTGGATCGGCTCCTCGAGGTACTTATGATAAGGAATAAGCTTGGGATCCTTTGTCTTCCACTCCCCTTGAGTTTGTAAAATGATTAGCATGGAATCTCCATATACTAGTAGCTTCTTCACCTTTAATGAGATGGCCAATTGTAATCCTAGTATGCGAGGCTTCATATTCGAAATGTTGTTGGTGCGGGGGAATACCAACTTGGCTGAAACTGGATAATGTTGATCTTCGGGGGATATCAAAACGCCCCGATGCACGATCCAAGTGAGGTTCACTGCGCCGTCGAAGTACATTGTCCATTTGTCTTCGGATATATTCAGGATTTGACGTCCCTTGTTTTGCTCGAAACGTCCTTAGGAGGGTTCTCGGCTAGCATATCAGCAATCGCTCTTCCCTTGACAGATTTTTGGGGAGAGGTTTTGATATCGAACTCCGAAAGCAGTATTTGCCATTTAGCCATCTTTCCCAACAACGTTGGTTTCTCCAAAAGGTATTTGATGGGGTCATTCTCGGTGACCAATTCTATATGATAATGCAGCGTATCTTGCCTCAATGCGTGGAGGACCCGGACCAATGCTACGCAAGTCCTTTCCCTGCTTGGATACTTGACTTCGAGATGTTGTAAACTTTTTGCTCAAATAATATATGGCCCGCTCTTTACGATCCTTGGGGTTAGTTTGGGCAAGTAAAGCTCCCAGGGATTCATCATTAACTCGTCGGATATAGAGTTAGAGGAATGTTAGGGATAGGAGGTACCAATCTTGGAGGTTGTACCGGATATTCCTTGATCTTCTCAAATGCTTGTTGGCATTCCGCATCACATTTCACCTTTGCACCTTTCTTTAGCAACTTGAAGAAGGGTTTCGCCGTTTCGATAGTTGGGATATGAATCTGGATATATAATTCAATCTTCCCGAGTAAACCCCTTACTTCTTTAACGATAATGCAGGAGTTCCTATTTCCCATATGGCTTTAATCTTGGAAGGGTCAATTTCAATACCACGTTTGCTCACCACAAATCCTAGCGGCTTTCCGGATCTTGCGCCAAATACGCATTTCGCAGGATTCAACTTGAGCTTATATTTTCTCAATCGATCAAATAACTTCTTCAGCACTTTAACATGGTCTTCTCCAGGCTTGGACTTAGCAATCATATCATCCACATAGACCTCGATCTCCTTATGTATCATATCATGAAAAAGGGTCACCATAGCCCTCGATATGTTGCACCTGCATTTTTCAACCCAAATGGCATCACCTTGTAACAAAAAGTTCCCCATTGTGTAGTGAATGAGGTCTTGATCTTATCTTCTTCCTTCCACATGATCCGATTATATCCCGAGAATCCATCCATAAAGGAGAACAATTCAAAACCCGCAAGATCTTGTCGACGAGCACATCAATGTGCGGTAGGGGAAAATCATCCTTGGGACTAGCTTTGTTCAAGTCCCGATAATCCACGCATATTCTAATTCTCCCATCCTTCTTCTTAATCGGTACGATATTGGCGACCCAATCAGCATATGGGACAGCCTCGATAAATCCAACTTTAAGGAGCTTCATCACCTCTTCCTTGATTTTATCCGCCGATTCGGGATTCATTCTTACGGGTGATTGATTTTCTGGTGTGCAAGAAGGATCTGTGGGCAAAGCATGCTCCACAATCTCACGATCTAGACCCGGCATGTCAGCATACGACCAGGCGAAGATATCTTGATATTCCTTGAGTAACACCGTCATTCTTAAAATATCTCTGCTGCAGACGGGTCTCCTCCTATTTTCACTTCCTTGACCGATCGGAATCTCCCAAATTAATAGTGATAGGTTCTTGAGAAATAGGAGGCTTAGATTCTTGAAACAATCCCATTCTTTCTTGATATCGCTCACATCAACCTCGTCTATATCAACTTCGCATGCATAGTCATCGAGCTGATCCGAGTCACATATTAACCTGTTATGTATGGGTGGGATGACATGCCTGAAATGCACCATGAAAGGTTAGTATTTAAAGATGATAAAATTGAAGGATGCATGATTTTTATCATGAAAACATTTTTCAAATTCCAATTTTTTTAGACAAAGAAAGGAGAACTAGTCCACGATCTTCCGGACATCCTGGTTCTCAAAAGCTATTTAAAATCCAAGATCATATGGCGGATCGGGCCTCAAGTTTCATGGTAGAATCAATTGTCATCATCGGACCAATCCGTTACTCCACATGTACGTAATCAAGTTTGTGATGATTTTCATTAATAGATGCAATTAAGAACAATACGATCTTGCACTTCCTGGATCACGACATGTGACCCAAAGGGTGCTAAAACATTCAAAAAGTTTTAAAGCAAGTGGAGTAATCAAAATGCATTAAAAGATAAAGTTCGGAAAGAGCCTTTTACTCGGGGGTGGGGAAATCATCGTTCAGCCACTCAATTATCACGTTCACCCGATTATCCGAGGAACGGGTTGAATAAGTCCGGCTCTGCATTCTCGAAATGTCCTCATCTTCCAGCCATTTGCCTCCCTTAGAGAATACCTCGAATAAAGGGTTTAGGAGCATTTTTCCTCTAGCTTTCCATACATCGGTGCCTATGAAACGGCCACCTTGGCGTCCACGGCGTCCACGGTCTCCATAACAATTGTTTCGACCTCGGCCTTGACCGGTGTTATTTTTCGCTATTCCATTATAACCCGGACCAACCTTGTGGTCATTTGAGTCCAAATTCAAAGGGTTACGGATTCCACGACCATGTTTCCCTAATCCAAGTACCCGGAATAAATCCATTCGAGAGTAGCACTTTTCCCGCCATAGTCGCGGGTTTCGAAAGCTCTGGTATAGCCACCTTTGCATCCGGTGACACATGCATGACGGATACAATGTCAAAGGTGTGATAACTCAGCTCCTCCTCTTTTGAGGGTTCAATGTATGGGACCATCCCTTTTAAAGCGGCTCGATGCCCTGTCTCGCTATGGACGGTGATCAATTGACCCTTGACCACAAATTTTAACTTTTGATGCGAGAGAGGAAGGTACCGCTCCGGACACATGAATCCACGGTCTTCCCAGGAGCAAGGTGAAGGCGCTTGGAATATCCAATACTTGGAACGGTATAGAAAATGTTACCGGTCCAATGACAATGTCCAATTCGATCTCTCCTACAACATTCTTGGAGACTCCATCAAATGATCGGATGGTGGCCTTGGATGTCTTCACAAAATCTTCATTGATCCCCAAGCTTCTCAAAGTGCTTAGTGGACACAGGTTGAAAGCGGAACCATTATCAATCAAGACGTGAGGCACCTCTTTTCCGTGACACCTCACAGCTATGTAAAGGGCTTTGTTGTGGACCCGCCCTTCTTTCGGGAAGTCTTCGTCCGAGAAGGATATCCGGTCCTTGGAAGGATAGCACCCACAAAGTCTCCCAATTGCACTTCGTTAATTGTCTCGGAACATGCACCTCATCCAGCACCTTCAAAAGGGCGTCTTTGTGCTTTTCAGAATTTTTGAAGAGATCCAAGTAAGGAAATCCGTGCGGGCATCTTCCCGAGTTGGTCAACGACATCATATTCACTTGGTCCTCACGACCGATTGCAACTTCTCAACCTCTTCCGCAGTTGGGATTCTCTTTTCGAGAATCCACTTTTCTCGGGGGATAACATCTTCCGGATCTCATTATGGCGTCAATCTCGCCCGTTCCATAATCCCAATGAAGCGCCCTTGAGTTGTACTCTTCCACAAAGCGGTAATTTAATCCTCACCGGTATGATCTTTTCGGTAGTGATTCGGATGTTGATGGTTTTTCCGAACTAGAAGCTTCTAACTCCCAGCTATCAACTTTGTTCAAATCAATCACAAAACGAATTGGGGCATCTACCATCCCAATCATTTCATCCTCATGAACGTCATCGGGGTTATGTTACGGACCTGGCCTTACCAGCGTGGCATTTTCTTCATCGAAATCCCTCTCGCCTTTCTCTTCGACTCTCGGGATAATCCCTTCAATCCTCATGCCAATCTCCACCGGATGTTGGAACGATGAGTACGTGTATGCATACATGCGATCAAAGTATTCCGCCGGAAGTGACTTTAGTACAAACTCCAGCATTTCTCTCTCCGACAGCGGCGGTTGCACCATCACGGCGTGTTTCTTCCACCTTCTTGCAAAGAGCTCAAAACTCTCATCTTCACCTTTCCGGATGTTCAACAAATTAGCCTTAGTGAAATAACCCCTAATCCCAGCTTCAAAGTGACGTAAGAAGTGCTCCGATAAATCCTCCCAGCTCGGGACCCGGTCTAGGTCAATTAACTGAAACCATGCTAATGCGGGGCCCGTTAAACTATGTCCGAAATTCCGGATCAATGTTTCATCATCTTCATGGTGGCCAATCATTTGGCGGAGATAATATGAGATATGCGCCGAGGACACCCAGCGCCATTATACTTCGTGCGGAAGGTCACTCTCGGGTTCGCACCTTGAGGCGGGACGTTTCTTGCTTGAGTAAGTGGCGTAATCAGCTCCTTCAACTCATCCATTTTCCTCGACACGTCATCTCCTTGCTCTTGCAAGTAGAACGATCTTTCGATTACGTGTCTCCATGGTCCGCCGTATCTCCGAGAATCTGCACGCTTTCTTCTATCGCGATAGTATTCCTTTTGGTCGTCAATTGCGATAAATCTGCTACCATAGTTGTTAAATGACGCATGTGCGTCTCCAGTTAGAAAGTCGCATATCGACCTCTCGATTCTCCTGTTCATTCCGAGGAGCCGCTTGGTCCTTAACTTCGTCGATCGTTCCCACAAATTCATCGCTTGCGGGGTCATCCATTCCACCCTACCCATCGGGGACTACATCTCCGAGTCAACAAAGAAACTCGGGGGCGCCGAATATAGCACTTTAAAGTTGTACCCACCACTATCTTCCCCCGGGTTATCAACTATTTCGCCCCTCTCTAGGGCTTTCTCGCAAAAATCTTCTATCGCCTCGGCGGGCCTTATCCAGACGGACTTCATATTCGTCTATCTCTTCAATTTCCTTGACCATCTTTGATGCTCATCAAATATCCCGAGGGTATTTTCAAAAGAGCTCCCCTCGTAGGTTTCATTGCGAACTCCTCGGACAAAGCATGTCTACCGCCACGTAGGTCCCCTTGAAAGCGACATCTTCCATTCTTCCTATGACGCCCAAGCTAATCAATTTTTCCAAGCAAGCCTCTTTTTGCTCCCGGGAAATACTCTCTCCTTCCGGATATTGCGAGGCCAATGTCAAGATATCCCGCATTTTACTCATGTCCACTATGAATTCCAGAACCTCATCCTCTTCACCTCCAAAATCGCGTTCACCTCGCGATGCTCGGTAGCGGGTTCCGCTGCACATTCGGTTCGGCTTTATCAAACTCCCGGAACTTTTCCGTCGATCAATGCTTGCACCTTGAACTTCGGAGCGAGACAGGTTGTCCGCGTTATGCCCCCTTTCTCCCATATGGTATACATACGTCCGGGTCTCATCATACCCAGGAAATCTTGGCGGGTGAGCTCTAGGTGGCTCTTTTGCAACTAAGCGATTTTCCAATAGCATGGGTAACAATTTGGATAAGGGTCGGGGTAGTGGGGTAAAAACAACTGGGTTCTTTTTTCTGAATTCCGGTGGTTTGGAAGTAGTCCAGGAGGACGTTCCTTGGGTAGGAATTGAAGGCGAGAAATTTCTGGGCTTTGGCGGGTTAGGGACAAAGGCTACTTCTCCCGGTTTGCTCCCTAATATCCCTTCTCAAAGGGTATTGGCGTTTGAAAGGCGCCTCGGGTATCTTCTTCTCTCTTAATGCCCACTCGTGGCGTTACGCCACCTTGATTAGGTGCGCAAATGTCCGACACCCAGAGGTGTTCGGTTTGTCAAAAAATTCAAATGGAAGGGCCTTGAGAAACAGATCTATTAGTTCTTCTTCCGGGACGGGTGGCTTTACCGCACGGCCCGGTGCTCTCCATCTACGGGCGTAGGCGCGAACGGCCTCGCTCTTTCCTTTTACGGTCCTTAAAAGGTCCTCTCTAGTTAGGGCGGTCAAAGTGTTAAATTTGTATTGCCGAAGGAACTCGTGCGCCGGTTTATCCCAATCGGCGAGCCTCTCCGGCTCCAATTCAATGAACCACGCCAGGGCTGCCCGGGATAGGCTTTCCTGGAAAGTGTTAACCAAGTAGTGGAATGTTGTCGGAGAATCGCGACATTCGGCGCAAGTAATACTTCAAGTGCGCCTTGGGACACCCGGTCCCATTATATCTTCTTACAAAGTCTGGTTTCTTGTAATCGGCGGGAACCTCTATCTTTTCGAACGGTGCAACCTTGTCGAATCTCGAGAGCTCATAACCTTGACTCGCCAAACACTCTTCGATCTTAGCGAGCCTCTTAATTTCCTCTTCCATTTTGAGGACTTGCTTCTCCTTTTTCTCCGGGTCAATCACAATGGGAGGATCCTTAGGCGGTCTTTCCGGATTCGAGTTGGATTGGCGGCGGGCGCCGGATTAGCGTTTGCTCCATCGGATGGCCCCGCAGAGCTTGAGAATTAGGGTCAACGGGGTATCTCCCCCGGCTTGCAATCATCATTGCCTTCATCTCCGCCACCATTGTGGCGATCACATTCATTTGATTCTCCAGATTACCCACACGAGGTGCGAGCTCTTCTTGTTCCATCCTTAACTTGCGCGTTTTGCTACGAGTCCTCGTATTTATCGCTCACCTGTTTTCGGGATATCAAATCAGTATGGGAAATATTAAAGGAGTGGAGACATTGATCCGTGGTAATTGACTTTTCTATATGTATGCATGAAATGCTCATAAAAGAAATAGTATGTATTTATTACAAACCAAATTGTTCAAAAGTATCTAAAAGATAACAAATATGTAAAATCTAGATGGGGGAATGGATCTATCCAAGTCGGGGACGCTTCCACTCTTCTTGCTCTTCGATCCATCGGAATCCCACAAGTATGGGTCTTCTCCTTCTTCGACATCCACTTGCTCCGGATCCTCGGGAATGTATGGTTCTACTCCCGGTACATATGGTACTATGTACTCCGGCTCATACGACTCCACTTCTTCAATCCGAGGAGATACGCACTCGGGTACATATGGCTCTACCATTGATTGGCGATACTCCTTAAACTTCTTGATATACTCCTTGGAAGCTCTATGAATGTTCATCTCATTATCCAAATAATCCGGCCACTCAACTTGTTGCGGCGGGGAGTTCTTCAAAGCATGAAGGATAAGCTTGATCCGAGCCCGATACAACTCCTTTGTTTCCTTAGTGAGCTTTCCTCGTGTCATATCAAATGAGAAAATCCCGGGACAAACATCCGGTGGTATCTCTTGTAGAACTCCAAATTGCCTCACCACTCGAATGGGGTAATACGCCACAGTACGCGGTACATCCCAATAAGGGAATAGGGTTATCTTCAATACCCGAAATGCGAGCTTCTACGATCTTGGGCCAAGTCAAACGCCATCTAATATGCTCGGGTTTCAAATTGTCCAATAGCTCAACCCACTTTTTGAATGAGTATTTGGGTACAAGGGATTGACACTTAAGGAAGGATCTAAGGGGGTGAACGTGCTCATTAATCTCATAACACCCCACCCGGAGTTGGAAAGTCTTTATATGAGAGGTGAACCACAAGTGGAGTAATCCGCTAGACGCTTGGAAAACGGCCTTTTTTGAAGACTTGGAACGATTCGGGGAGAGAAAAGTCTCGGCTAAGATCATGTACGAATAATCCCAGCGACAACACGCTTGTCCGGCTATATGGGTTATGGAGGGGTCAAAAGTAGTTCTAGAAGTCGGGAATAGAACGAATGCAAAGAAAGCCAAGATAAACACCTTTCCCGATTTATGACCGGTTTCGGTGGGTAGAGAGGAATAGTTATCGAAAAGGAACGAGAATGTGAATTTGTTGGAATTGGACTTGTAAACTTTTTCAATTTCAGAAGTTTTAAGGCGAAGGAAACTCGATAACGAACGAGTGGAGTCCATGTCCAAAGGGGGTTGAGCTATACGTTCTTCAAATTTGGCCCCGATAATAGCGGTATACTCCTCAAGCGTATGGGTCAATTCCAATCCTCGAAAGTTGAATGTCATTGTTCGCGCGTCCCATGCCTTGGCTAGTGCTTGAATGAGCGCCGGTTGGTATTCCACTTTGATCAAATCTACAAGTCGTCCCAAGCGTCCTTCCACATAGGCTTTGTTGACGATGTCGAGGCGATCCCACCATATAGCGAGTTCCTTGCGCGGTATTGGGATGATTTTGATGTCTCCATTCCCCATGATCTAAAAATGCAAAAAATGATGATCCTAAAGTCAATTACCACAGTTTAATATGCATATGTATGTAATGTGATGCAAATGCGCTAACCAAATTCCATGTCATCTTTTGGTAACATGAGGGTCAACTACTCCCACTTGACCCAAATAAGCCAAATAGGGTAATTATGGACCAAATCTCACCCAAAGATGGCATGTAATTTGATTAGGATCGTTTAAGCGTAATCGGGGTAAAAAGTCGTTCACAAATTGACAACTCATGAAATTTACAAGTCTAAAAAAGATAGAACATGATAATATCTAGAGATGTTCGGACAATAAATGTCGATGAAAGTACATAATAGACTCAAAATACAATAAAATCTAGAAAATGCCCCAAAGTCGTACTAATCTAGACAGTGGGAATGGTATCCTCATCCGATGAAATCTCTACTATCTCGGGAAGTTTGATATCTTCTTCATCATCGGAGGATATGGTGATGATTTCCTTCTTCTTAATCGGGGAGTGTTTTGGGGCCGTCTTGGTTGCACGTGGTTTTCTTGCCAACTTCATGTATAACTCCCAGATTCTTTCTTTCTCGCGCTCGAGTTCCAAATATCATCCACATCGGGTATAATCGCAACTCTCGCTACGGATGCGGTTTCGTCCGTTGAGCTCTCGTCCGTGAACAAATCCGAAAATTCGGAATGAAGCGGGTACTCGGTCCTCGCGTCGAATGGTCCTCCGCTCCCATGTGAATACATCGGGTACAACAACACGACTTTGGGGCGCCATCTATCCTAAAAAGGAAAATTTGACTTTCAACCCCGATCACTTAAACGATCTTACAAATTGTGATGATATGTAATGAAAATGCATGATATGCAAAATTTAAATTTACAAGTTCAAAATAAAAAGGGTAGAAAGCCTTACCAACCGATGTTACTCTCTTTTTGGTTTTTGGTTTTAGGTATACCAACCATCCATTTCACATGCGCATGAGACAGGTGAGGTTTAACTCTAAAGAAATCAAAAAGGCTCGGGTATAGACCTAAAAAGGCTCCCGCTATACAAATCGAGGGGCCGCCCACAAGCGCAATCAAACAACAAGTGGGTAGGACCATCAATCTTACATAGCGAGCGGGATCAAATATGGTCAACCCAAGTGCAATCAAACACAAGAGCTTCGCATACCGATCCCTATCTATGGCGACCTAAGAGGTGATTTCGCGGCTCGGGTTTAGGCGCTTGTGTGTGCGGTGTCGTGATCCTCGAAATATGCAAGACATGCACCACAATTTATATTCAAAACACCGCTTCAAAATTTGCATAAATAAACAAACAATCCAAAACTCCATATCTCGCATCAAAAATGGTTAGCACAGCACGCCACCCCTTATAACTCCCATCTCGCATCAACATTTAACACTTTTTTTGTTAGTGGACGTACCTCATCTTCAAGAGCATCTGTAGAAAACGAGGTTAGAAAACAATCAGCATTTTTATCGGCTTAAATCCACTTAAAGACATCCCCGGTGGAGTCGCCGGTCTGTCGCGACCCTCCGGAAATTTCTTTCCGGGGTGGAATAGGGCTAACGAGCCGATCCCTCCTTTTATAGACATATATATGGGGGATCGCGAGTCTCTCCCAAGACCCATTACTCGAATCGCGATGTCGGGTAAAATTTATCAAATATCGAAATTGACCTTGTGTGGTCGGGTGGCATGTGCGAGGTGTACATGCAATTCGGAGTCGCCACCGATCGATTTATTGGAAGGTACGATCGGAAAACCTTACCGAGCGGTCGGGAGAAACCGTTCGGTTCCGCGAAAAACCGGGAGATTTTGGGTCCGGGGACTTGGTTACGCCAAGTTTCAAATTTGACGCCCTTTCGGTTACCGATGTTGATTGTTTTTCTAACCTAAGATTTCATGCGAGATACGATATCGGATGAGGTAGGTCCTAAAAAATCGAGTATTCATGCGGATGGGAATTTTCTATCCTAATCAATCACAATCGGAGGAATTAATGCGCAATCAAAATCATTACAAGCAATCAAATCAATCAATCAAGGTTTGATATGTCTAAAATGGCCCTATCGGCCCACACAAAAATCAATTTTGGGTATCGGGGTGATTTGGTAAAAATTTGGGGCGGAAGGCCCGGAAGGGTAGAATGGTCATTTTTTGGAGTTCGGGACCCAAAAATCACAAAATTAGGGTCGGGCCAGTTGAATGTGGCCATTTCCCATTTTTTGTGATTTTATGGAATTTTTCTAATTTTTTCTATTTTTTGGAATTTTCATTTATTTTTCAAAAATATTGGAAATTTTCCGGATCGAAATTAATCAACCCTCGTAGTCTCAAAAATTTTCGATCCAGACTTTATGAGTCCCGAATCGATCTACAAATTTTTAGAAATTTTTTATGAAAATCTGGGAATTTTTATGAATTTTCTAAGTATTTTTACAATTTTTTTTGGATTTTTGGAAATTTCTTTTTATTTTTATATTATTTTTTTATTAATAGACCGGACCGGTCAATCCGGTCAACGACCGGGTCAACCCGGTCGGACCGCTCGCGGACCCACTCGTGAACCAACCGCACACTAAACGGTACCGTATCTATTTTTCTATATTATTTTTTTTTGAATTTCTAATACTAATTTCTAATATTTGGAATAAAAGAAAATGGATGGACGGCTGAGATCAACTGCAGATCGATCTCAGCCATTAACTCGCGCCCGGCAAAAACGACGACGTCTCGGCCCTCGCTTACAAAAACGACGTCGCACTTGACCTATTCAAACGGGCGGTCACGATCTAACTTCGATCTAATCTAAGCCGTTCATCTCTCCCTTAGTTAAAACGACGCCGGATCGATTAAATGCATGGACGGCCACGATCAATCCTAGACTTAATCTGGACCGTCAAACCTATCTAAAGACAAAACGACGCCGCATATCCCCGAGCTAAACGACACCGTTTATGAATTTTTTAATAAACGAATATATATAAAACGATCCAACGGCCGAGAATCAAATTCATCGATTAATCTCGGCCGTTGGATCGGATCTGAGTCAGCCCGTTCGCGCCAACGGCCGAGCCGACTCAGATCCTAGCCGGCCCTATCACACGACGACACCTAGGCCGGTTGACCTGTTGACTATGCCACGTCGGTCGTCTTCTTCACGGCGACGACACGTAACGGACGGCCGAGGTTTCCCGGCGAGATCCAACGGTGAAACCTCGGCCGATCGACCCCGAACCAACGCCAAAACACTCAACTCAACGTCCGTATTAACATACTCGAAGATCAAGCAATTTCACCGAACCAATTGCGAGAATCAAAGCATATACGATCGCGGCATCACGGATCTCAATCAAGCAACACGGATCATAACTATCGAATCAAAGCTTCGGGCACACTCAAGACGAGTTCGGGACACTTACCTCGAGTCCCGATTGGACTCGCGATGGCTAGGAAGGTCTGGCCGGTGTTCGGCCGGACCGAGTTGCAATGGAGGTTCGACTCGAGGTTTTCACGCAAAATCAATACACAAACAAGATGCGATCATGGTTAGTGGAGTTCAAAGAGTAAAACGCACACAACAATTTCAAGGAAAATGCTCGAGACCGTATGATGCCATCGTCGCACAAGACTGAAGCTCGAGAAGTGAACTCACCGATTTGGAGGATTTCTTGACAATCCAGTGGTGCGATTGACTCTCTCAAGCTTAGGCGAGCTTCTAAACTTGATCGCGCGCTTTGGTTTGCTCTGGATCAGCCGGACGAAGTACTTGCGGACTTGCTCGAAGCTCCGGCGATGGAAGTCACTCGAGAGCTTCTCTCTCTATCTATCTCACTCTCTCTCTATTTCGGTAGTCCGGCGAGCACAAAAATGAGCCTCCTCCCGCTTCGCGAATGTTCTTGGCCTTTTATACTGGATTTTCGAAATTTGGCGCGTCTCGGGTGTGAGCCGGGCGGGGACGTATTCACGTGCGAATCGCACGAATTTTGGTCACCCGAGGTCGGACGGCGACGGGCACAAGAATGCACTCCGTTTGGCTCTCCGTTAGTCGCGAATCGAGCTCCAATTTGGCGCGGATTGTGAAATGTTGACTTTTTGGCCTCCGAGCCTTTGACCGGCTGCTCCGCCGTGCTCCGGCGACGATTGGTCACGGCGTTGGTGGAGATGGACACGTCTCGGCCCGAGGAGCAAGACCCCCACGATAATTGGACCAATTAGGATCGAATTGCCCTTCAATTTGTTGATCAAAATCCACCTTCAAATCTGCAGAATGGGACAATCGCGCGAGGAAGAAGAAGTATTGTTCTAGACCGGTTCGACCGGGTCCGACCGGTGGTCGACCGGTCCGAACCTGGTTCGAGCAGTTGCACTTTCAAAATTTTCAAAATTAAACGAAATTGGTTGGGAATTTTTGCAATTAAACCTCAAAATTGGACTTAGGACCCTGAATATCATCTAAAAAAGTGGTTTTGCCCAAAATTTCCCATCAATTTATACAAAACCCCCAAATTTTTCAAAATTCCCAATTTGGGGAAAAACTAAATTGAACGTCTAATTGATAAAATTGGCCTATGAGACCCATGCCAATCGATTCAGAATGTGTCTAAACACTAGGGATGGTCCAATTGTGCAATGATAGTCCCTCAATTAAAAGTAATTTCAAAAATTGACCAATTGAGGGACTAAATTGAAAATATTTTGGGGATTTTGCCTAATTCGTGCAATTCGCGCAATTGTGGGTGCAATTGATCAAATTGAAGTTCAAAGGGACTGCGATTGAATGTCTAGACACAAAATGTGCAAAAATTGCAAATAAAAAGATTCAATTGGTATTTTTTATGAAAATTCAACTCTAGGTGTTGTGAAGTAACTCCTAAAATTGAACTCAATTTTTGATTTTTCTTGAGGTCAATATGAAAAGGGAATTAAAAGAAAAATATTGGACATTTTTCTGTATTTTTACGACCTCGAAAAGTATTTTTTATGAATTTTTCAAATATTTTCCTATTTTCCGAAAATATTAAAAAAATGCGAAAGATATGAAAAAATATTTTTTGTTCCAAATTGGTTCCTTAAGCTTGGCCAAGGCTTCCAATGTTGATTTTATAATTTTTTAATTTTTTGTGAATTTTTAATGAATTTTGGAAAATAAAACTAAAGGAAAACTGACTAAAAATTCAGGTGTCAACACCATTTGGAGGATTTCTTGACAATCCAGCTGGTGCGATTGACTCTCTCAAGCTTAGGCGAGCTTCTAAACTTGATCGCGCGCTTTGGTTTGCTCTGGATCAGCCGGACGAAGTACTTGCGGACTTGCTCGAAGCTCCGGCGATGGAAGTCACTCGAGAGCTTCTCTCTCTATCTATCTCACTCTCTCTCTATTCTGGTAGTCCGGCGAGCACAAAAATGAGCCTCCTCCCGCTTCGCGAATGTTCTTGGCCTTTTATACTGGATTTTCGAAATTTGGCGCGTCTCGGGTGTGAGCCGGCAGGGACGTATTCACGTGCGAATCGCACGAATTTTGGTCACCCGAGGTCGGACGGCGACGGGCACAAGAATGCACTCCGTTTGGCTCTCCGTTAGTCGCGAATCGAGCTCCAATTTGGCGCGGATTGTGAAATGTTGACTTTTTGGCCTCCGAGCCTTTGACCGGCTGCTCCGCCGTGCTCCGGCGACGATTGGTCACGGCGTTGGTGGAGATGGACACGTCTCGGCCTGAGGAGCAAGACCCCCACAGTAATTGGACCAATTAGGATCGAATTGCCCTTCAATTTGTTGATCAAAATTCACCTTCAAATCTGCAGAATGGGACAATCGCGCGAGGAAGAAGAAGTACTGTTCTAGACCGGTTCGACCGGTCCGACCGGTGGTCAGACCGGTCCGAACCGGTTCAGACAGTTGCACTTTCAAAATTTTCAAAATTAAACGAAATTGGTTGGGAATTTTTGCAATTAAACCTCAAAATTGGACTTAGGACCCTGAATATCATCTAAAAAAGTGGTTTTGCCCAAAATTTCCCATCAATTTATACAAAACCCCCAAATTTTTCAAAATTCCCAATTTGGGGAAAAACTAAATTGAACGTCTAATTGATAAAATTGGCCTATGAGACCCATGCCAATCGATTCAGAATGTGTCTAAACACTAGGGATGGTCCAATTGTGCAATGATAGTCCCTCAATTAAAAGTAATTTCAAAAATTGACCAATTGAGGGACTAAATTGAAAATATTTTGGGGATTTTGCCTAATTCGTGCAATTCGCGCAATTGTGGGTGCAATTGATCAAATTGAAGTTCAAAGGGACTGCGATTGAATGTCTAGACACAAAATGTGCAAAAATTGCAAATAAAAAGATTCAATTGGTATTTTTTATGAAAATTCAACTCTAGGTGTTGTGAAGTAACTCCTAAAATTGAACTCAATTTTTGATTTTTCTTGAGGTCAATATGAAAAGGGAATTAAAAGAAAAATATTGGACATTTTTCTGTATTTTTACGACCTCGAAAAGTATTTTTTATGAATTTTTCAAATATTTTCCTATTTTCCGAAAATATTAAAAAAATGCGAAAGATATGAAAAAATATTTTTTGTTCCAAATTGGTTCCTTAAGCTTGGCCAAGGCTTCCAATGTTGATTTTATAATTTTTTAATTTTTTGTGAATTTTTAATGAATTTTGGAAAATAAAACTAAAGGAAAACCGACTAAAAATTCAGGTGTCAACACCATTTGACCTTCGCACCTTTCTTTAACAGCTTGAAGAAGGGTTTCGCCGTTTCTGATAGTTGAGATATGAATCTGGATATATAATTCAATCTTCCCAGTAGACCCCTTACTTCTTTAACAGTAGAAGGAGTCCCTATTTCCCATATAGCCTTGATCTTGGAAGGGTCAATTTCAATACCACGATTGCTCACCACAAATCCTAGCAGCTTTCCGGATCTTGCGCCAAATACGCATTTCGCAGGATTCAACTTGAGCTTGTATTTTCTCAATCGATCAAATAACTTCTTCAGCACTTTAACATGGTCTTCTCCAGGCTTGGACTTGGCAATCATGTCGTCCACATAGACCTCAATCTCCTTATGTATCATGTCATGAAAAAGGGTCACCATAGCCCTCTGATATGTCGCCCCTGCATTTTTCAATCCAAAGGGCATTACCTTGTAACAGAAAGTTCCCCATTGTGTAGTGAATGAGGTCTTGATCTTATCTTCTTCCTTTAACATGATCTGATTATATCTTGAGAATCCATCCATAAAGGAGAATAATTCAAAGCCCGCAAGATCGTCGACGAGCACATCAATGTGCGGTAAGGGAAAATCATCCTTGGGACTAGCTTTGTTCAAGTCCCGATAATCCACGCATATTCTAATTCTCCCATCCTTCTTCTTAATCGGTACGATGTTGGCGACCCAATTAGCATATGGGACAACCTCGATAAATCCAACTTTAAGGAGCTTCATCACCTCTTCCTTGAACTTATCCGCCAGTTCAAGATTCATTCTTCCGGGCGATTGATTTACTGGTGTGCAAGAAGGATTTGTGGGCAAAACATGCTCCACAATTTCACGATCTAGACCCGGCATGTCAACATATGACCAGGCGAAGATATCTTGATATTCTTTGAGCAATGCTGTCATTCTTAAAACATCTATTGCCGACAGGTGTCCTCCTATTTTCACTTCCTTGACGCAATCAGAATCTCCCAAATTAACAGTAATGGGTTCTTCAAAGATAGGGGGTTCAGATTCTTCAAAACAATCCTACTCTTTCTTGATATCGCTCACATCAACCTCGTCTACATCAACTTCGCATGCATAATCATCGAGCCGATCTGAGTCACATATTAACCTGTTATGTATGGGTGGGATGACATGCCCGAAATGCACCATGAAAGGTTAGTATTCAAAGATGATAAAATTGAAGGATGCATGATTTTTATCATGAAAACATTTTTCAAATTCCAATTTTTTAGACAAAGAAAGGAGAACTAGTCCACGATCTTCCGGACATCCCGGTTCTCAAAAGCTATTTAAAACCCAAGATCATATGGCGGATCGGGCCTCAAGTTTCATGTCAGAATCAATTGTCACCATCGGACCAATCCGTTGCTCCACATGTCTGTAATCAAATTTGTGATGATTTTCATTAATAAATGCAACTAAGAACAATACAAGATCGCACTTCCCGGATCACAGCATGCGACCCAAAGGGTGCTAAAAGAAAGCGAAAAGCTTCAAAACAAATGCAGTAATCAAAATGCATTAAAAGATAAAGTTCAGAAAGAGCCTTTTACTCAGGGGTGGGGAAATCATCCTCCAGCCACTCAATGATCACGTGCACCCGATTATCCAGGAACGGGTTGAATAAGTCCGGCTCTGCATCCTCGGAGATGTCCTCATCTTCCAGCCATTTGCCTCCTTTAGAGAATACTTCGAATAAGGGGTTTAGAAAAATTTTTCTTCTAGCTTTCCATGCGTCGGTGCCTATAAAACGGCCACCTTGGTGTCCACGGCGTCCACGGTCTCCATAACACTTGTTTCGACCTCGGCCTCGACCCGTGTTATTCTTCACTATTCCATTGTAACCCGGACCAACCTTGTGGTCATTTGAGCTCAAATTCAAAGGGTTACGGATTCCCCGACCATGTTTCCCTAATCCAGCACCCGGAATAAAACCGTTCGAGAGTAGCACTCTTCCCGCCATTGTCGCAGGTCTAGAAAGCTCTGGTGCAGCTATTTTTGCATCCGGCGATACATGCATGACGGATACAATGTCGAAGGTATGATAACTCAACTCCTCCTCCTTTGAAGGCTCGACGTATGGAACCATCCCTTTTAAAGCGGCTCGATGTCCCGTCTCGCCATGGACGGTGATCAACCGACCCTTAACCACAAATTTTAACTTTTGATGCGGGGAGGAAGGTACCGCTCCGGACACATGAATCCATGGTCTTCCCGAGAGCAAGGTGAAGGCGCAAAGTTACCGATCCAATGTCGATGTCCAGCTTAATCTCTCCTACAACATTTTTAGAGACTCCGTCAAACGACCGGATAGTGGCCTTGGATGTCTTCACGAAATCTTCGTTGATCCCCAAGCTTCTCAAAGTGCTCAGAGGACATAGGTTAAAAGCGTAACCGTTATCAATCGGGACGTGAGGAACCTCCTTTCCGTGGCACCTCACAGCAATATAGAGGGCTTTGTTGTGGACACGCCCCTCTCTTGGGAAATCCTCATCCGAGAAGGATATCTGGTCTTTCAAAAGGATAGCACCTACGAAGTCCCCTAATTGAACTTCGTTAATTATTTCCAGAACATGCACCTCATCCAGCACTTTCAAAAGGGCATTCTTGTGCTTTTCGGAATTCTTGAAGAGATCTAATAAGGAAATCTGTGCCGGCATTTTCCGCAGTTGGTCAACGACCTCATATTCACCGGTCCTTACGACCGATTGCAACTTCTCAACCTCTTCCGCAGTCGGGACTTTCTTTTCGGGGTTCGCCTCTCTTGGTGGATAACACCTTCCCGATCTCATTGTGGCGTCAATCTCGCCTGTTCCGTAGTCCCAATGCATTGCCTTTGAGTTGTACTCTTCCATAGGCGGTAACTTAATCCTCACCGGTTTGATCTTTTCTGGTGGTGATTCGGATGTTGATGGTTTTTCCGAACTAGAAGTTTCCAACTCCCAGCTATCAATTTTGTTCAAATCAATCACAAAACGAATCGGGGTATCTACCATCCCGATCATTTCGTCCTCATGAACATCTTCGGGGTTATGTTCTGGACCTGGTCTTACCAACGTGGCGTTTTCTTCATCCAGATCCCTCTGCCTTTCCTTTTCGACTCTCGGGATAATTCCTTCAATCCTCATACCAATCTCCACCATATGTTGGAACGACGAATACGCGTACGCATACATGCGGTCAAAATATTCAGCCGGAAGTAACTTCAGCACGAACTCAAGCATTTCCCTTTCCGACAGTGGCGGTTGCACCATTAAAGCATGTTTCTTCCACCTCCTGGTGAAGAGTTCAAAACTCTCATCTTCACCTTTCCGGATGTTCAACAAATTAGCCTTAGTGAAATAACCTCTGATTCCAGCTTCAAAGTGTCGTATAAAGTGCTCCGATAAATCCTCCCGGCTCGGGACCCAGACCCGATCGATTGATTGGAACCACACCGATGCGGGGCCCGCCGGACTACGTCCGAAATTCCGAATCAATGTTTCATCATCCTCGTGGTGGCCAACCATTTGGCGAAGATAATATGAGATATGCGCTAGAGGACACCCGGCGCCATTATACTTCGTGCGGAAGACCACTCTCGGGTTCGCGCCCTGAGGCGGAACATTTCTCGCCCGAGTAAGTGGCGTAATCAGCTCTTTCAACTCATCCATTTTTCTAGACACGTCATCTCCTTGCTCTTACAGTAGGGCGATCTTTCGATTTTGTGTCTCTATGGCCCGCCGTATCTCCGTAATTTGCATGTTCTCTTCTACTTTTGTGGCGCTATTCTTAGCCATCGGTTGCGATAATTCTGCTACCATGGTTGTTAAATGTCGTATATGGGTCTCCATATTAGAAAGTCGCACGTTGGACTCTTGATCCACCTGTTCATTCCGAGGAGCCGCTTGGTCTTTAACTTCATCGACCGTTCCCACAAATTCTTCACTTTCGGGGTCATCCATTCCACCCCACCCATTGGGGACTACATCTCCGGAATCAATAAAAAAGCTTGGGGGTGCCGAATACAACACTTTAAAGTTGTAACCACCACTATCTTCTCCGAGGTTATCCACTATCTCGCCCCTCTCTAGGGCTTTTCGCATAAATCTTCTATCACCTTTGCGCGCTTTATCCGGACGGACTTCATATTCGTCTATCTCTTCAATTTCTTGGCCATCTTTGATGCTTATCAAATATCCCGAGAGTATTTTCAAAACAGCTCCCCTCGTAGGTTTCATCGCAAATTCCTCGGACAGCATGTCCACCGTCACGTAGGTCCCCTTGAAAGCGACATCTTCCATTTTTCCTATGACGCCCAAGTTAATCGGCTTTTCTAAGCAAGCTTCCTTTTGCTCCCGGGAAATACTCTCTCCTTCCGGGTATTGTAAGGCCAATGTCAAGACAACCCGCATTTTACTCATGTCCACTATGAACTCCCGAATCTCTTCCTCTTCGCCTCCAAAAATCGCATTCACCTCGCGATGCTCGGGTAACGGGCTCTGCTGCACATTTGGTTCAGCCTTATCAAACTCTAGAACTTTTCCATCGATTAATGCTTGCACCTTGAACTTCTGAGTGAGACAGTTGTCCACGTTATGTCCCCTTTCTCCCATATGGTATATGCACGTCTGGGTCTCATCATACCCAGGAAATCTTGGCGGGTGAGCTCTAGGTGGCTCTTTTGCAACTAAGCGATTCTCCAACAGCATGGGTAACAATTTGGATAAGGGTCGGGGTAGTGGGGTAAAAACAATTTGGTTCTTTTTTCTGAATTCCGGTGGTTTGGAAGCGGTCCAGGAGGACGTTCCTTGGGTAGGGATTGAAGGTGAGAAATTTCTGGGCTTTGGCGGGTTAGGAACAAAGGCTACTTCTCCGGTTTGCTCCCTATTATCCATTCTCAAAGGGTATTGGCGTCTGAAAGGCGCCTCGGGTATCTTCTTTTCTCTCGGTGCCCACTCGTGGCGTTACGCCACCTTGATCGGGTGCGCAAACGTCCGACACCCAGAGGTGTTCAGCTTGTCGAAAAACTCAAAGGGAAGGGCCTTGAGAAACAGGTCTATTAGTTCTTCTTCCGGGACGGGCGGCTTTACCTACACAGCCGGTGCTCTCCATCTCCGGGCGTAGGCGCGAACGGCCTCGCTCTTTCCTTTCGCGGTCCTCAGAAGGTCCTCTCTAGTGAGGGCGATCAAAGTGTTAAACTTGTATTGCCGAAGGAACTCGTTTGCCGGCTTGTCCCAATCGGCGAGCCTCTCTGGCTCCAATTCGATGGACCACGCCAGGGCTGCCCCAGATAGGCTTTCCCGGAAGGTGTTAAGCAACAATGGGATGTTGTCGGAGAATTGGGACATTCGGCGCAAATAATACTTCAAGTGCGCCTTGGGACACCCGGTCCCATTATATCTCCTTACAAAGTCCGGTTCTTTGTAGTTAGCGGGAACCTCTATCTTCTCAAATGGTGCTACTTTATCGAACCGCGAAAGTTCATAACCCCGACTCGCCAAACATTCTTCAATCTTAGCAAGCCTTTTGATCTCCTCTTCCATTTTGAGGACCTGTTTCTCCTTCTTTTCCAAATCTATCACAACAGGAGGATCCTTAGACGGTCTCTCCGGATTCGGAGTGGGATTAGCGGCGGGTGCCGGATTAGCGTTTGTTCCATCGGATGACCCCGCATGGGCTTGAGAATTAGGGTCAATAGGGTATCTCCCCTGACTAGCGATCAGCATCGCCTTCATCTCCGCCACCATTGTGGTGATCACATTCATTTGGTTCTCCGGATTACCCATACGAGGTACGAGCTCTTCTTGTTCCATCCTTAACTTGCGCGTTTTGCTACGAGTCCTCGTATTTATCACTCACCTATTTTCGGAACATCGAATCAGTATGGAAAATATTAAAGGATTTGGAGACATTGATCCGTGGTAATTGACTTTTCTATATGTATGCATGAAATGCTTATAAAAGAAATAATATGTATCTATTACAAACCGGATTGTTCAAAAATATCTAAAAGATAACGAATATGCGAAAATCTAAATGAGGGAATGAATCTATCCAAGTCTAGGACGCTTCGACTCTTCTTGTTCTTCTGATCCATCGGAATCCCACAAGTATGGGTCTTCTCCTTCTTCTGATATCCACCGCTCCGGATCCTCGAGAATGTACGGCTCTACCCCCGGTACATATGGTACTATGTACTCTAGCTCATAGGACTCCACCTCTTCACTTTCGAGGAGATACGCACTCAGGTACATATGGTTCGACCATTGATTGGCGATACTCCTTAAACCTCTGGATATACTCTTTGGAGGCTCTGTGAACGTTCATCTCGTCGTCCAAATAGTCCGGCCATTCAACTTGTTGCGGTGTGGAATTCTTCAAAGCGTGAAGAATAAGCTTGATCCGAGCCCGATATAACTTCTTTGCTTCTTTTGTAAGCTTTCCCCGTGTCATGTCGAACGAGAAAATCCCGGGACAAACATCCGGTGGTATCTCTTGTAAAACTCCAAATTGCCTTACCACTCGGATGGGGTAATATGCCACAGCGCCAGTACATCCCAATAGGGGAATAAGGCTATCTTCAACGCCGACGATGCGAGCCTCCACAATCTTGGACCAAGTCAAACGCCATCTAACATGTTCGGGCTTCAAGTCTTCTAATAGCTCAACCCACTTCTTAAACGAGTATTTGGGTATAAGGGATTGACACTTGAGGAAGGATCTAAGAGGGTGAACGTGCTCGTTGATCTCATAACACCCTACTCGGAGTTGGAAAGTCTTTATATGAGAGGTGAACCACATGTGGAGTAGCCCACTAGACGCTTGGAAAACGGCATTTTTCGAAGTTTTGGAACGGTTTAAGGAAAGAAAGTTCTCGGCTAAGATCATGTACGAATAATCCCAGCGACAACATGCTTGTCTGGCTATATGGGTTATGGAAGGGTCAAAGGTAGTTCTAGAAGTTGGGAATAGGACAAATGCAAAGAAAGCCAAGATGAACACCTTTCCCGATTTATGACCGGTTTCGGTGGGTAAAGAGGAATAATTGTCGAAAAGGAATGAGAAGGTGAATTTGTTAGAATTGGATTTATAAACTTTTTCAATCTCAGAAGTTTTAAGACGGAGAAAACTCGATAACGAACGAGTGGAGTCCATGTCCAAAGGGGGTTGAGCTATTCATTCTTCAAATTTGGCCCCGATAATAGCGGTATACTCCTCGAGCGTAGGGGTCAACTCTAATCCTCGGAAGTTAAATGTCATTGTACGCGTGTCCCACGTCTTGGCTAGTGCTTGAATGAGCGCCGGTTGGTATTCCACTTTGATCAAATCTACAAGTCGTCCCAAACGCCCTTCCACATAAACCTTGTTGATGATGTCGAGGCGATCCCACCATATAGCAAGTTCTTTGCGTGGTACCGGAATGATCTTGATGTCTCCATTCCCCATAATCTAAAAATGCAAAAATGATGATCCTAAAGTCAATTACCACGGATTCAATATGCATATGCATGAAATGTGATGCAAATGTGCTAATCAAATTCCATGTCATCTTTTAGTAACATGAGGGTCAACTACTCCCATTTGACCCAAATAAGCCAAATAGGGTAGTTATGGACCTAATCTCACCCAAAGATGACATGGAATTTGATTAGGATCGTTTAAGCGTAATCGGGATAAAAAGTCGCTCACAATTTGACAACTCATGGAATTTACAAGTCTAATACAATAAAGTCGAGAGGGATAGGACATGATAGCATCCAAAGATGTTCGGACAATAAATGTCGATGAAAGTACATAATCGACTCAAAATATAATAAAACCTAGAAAATGCCCCAAAGTCGTACTAATTTAGACAATCGAAATGGTATCCTCATCGGATGAAATCTCCACTATCTCGGGAAGCTTGACATCTTCTTCATCATCGGAGGATATGGTGATGATTTCCTTCTTCTTAATCGGGGAGTGCTTTGGGGCCGTCTTGGTCGCACGAGGCTTCTTCGCCAATTTCATGTACAACTCCCAAATTCTCTCCTTTTCACGCTTGATTTCCAAATGGCGTCCACAACGGGTATAATCGCAACTCTCGCCACGAATGCGGTTCCGTCCATTGAGCTCCCGTCGATGGACAAACCCGAAGACTCGAAATGTAGCGGGTACCCGGTCCTTGCGTCGAACGGTCCTCCGCTCCCATGTGAATACGTCGGGTACATCAACATGACTTTGGGGCGCCATCTATCCTAAAAAGGAAAATTTGACTTTCAACCCCGCTCACTTAAACGATCTTACAAATTGTGATGATATGTCGTGGAAATGCATGTTATGCAAAATTTAAATTTACAAGTTCAAAGTAAAAAGGGTAGAAAGCCTTACCAACCGATGTTACTCTCTTTTTGGTTTTTGGTTTTAGGTATACCAACCATCCATTTCACATGCGCATGAGACAAGTGAGGTTCAACTCTAAAGAAATCAAAAAGGCTCGGGTATGGACCTAAAAGGCTCCCGCTATACAAATCGATGGGCTGCCCACAAGAGCAATCAAACAACAAGTGGTTAGGACCATCAATCTTGCATAGCGAGCGGGATCAAATATGGTCAACCCAAGTGCAATCAAACACAAGAGCTTCGCATACCGATACCTATCTATGGCGACCTATAATGGTGATTCGCGGCTCGGGTTTAGGCGCTTGTGTGTGCAGTGTCGTGATCCTCGGAATATGCAAGACATGCACAACAGTTTATATTCAAAACACCGCTTCAATATTTGCATAAATAAACACACAATCCAAAACTCCATATCTGCATAAAAAATGGTTAGCATGTACGCCACCCCTTATAACTCCCATCTGCATCAACATTTAACACTTTTGTTAGTGGACGTACCTCATCTTCAAGAGCATCTGCAGAAAACGAGGTTAGAAAACAATCAACATTTTTAACGGCTTAAGTCCTCTTAAAAGTTCCCCAGCGGAGTCACCAATCTGTCGCGACCCTCCGGAAAAATTTTTCCATAAAAATGCTTTTCCGGTGGTGAGAGGGTTAACGAGCCGATCCCTTTTATATATGTAAGATCGCGGGTCTCTCCCAAGACCCATTACTCGAATCGCGATGTCGGGTAAAATTTATATCGAAATTGACCTTGTGTGGTCGGGTGGCATGTGCGAGATGTACATTCAATTTGGAGTCCCCACCGATCGATTTATTGGAAGGTACGATCGGAAAACCTTATCGAGCGGTCGGGAGAAACCGTTCGGTTCCGCGAAAACCAGAGATTATTGGGTCCGGGGACTTGGTTACGCTGAAATTTTAATCGACGCCCTTTCGGTTACTGATGTTGAGTGTATTTCTAACCTACGAGTTCATGCAGATGCGATATCGGGTGAGGTAGGCTCTAAAAGTTTCAAGTGTACATGCAGATGGGGATTTTCTATCCTAACAGTCACAATCAGAAAAATTTAATGTGCAATCAAAATCATCACAAGCAATCAAATCAATCAATAAAGGCTCGGTATGTCTAAAATAGCCTTATCGGCCCACACAAAAATCAAATTCGGGTTTCGGGGTAATTTGGTGAAAATTTGGGGCGGAAGGCCCGGAAGAGTAGAATGGTCATTTTTGGGAGTTCGGGACCCGAAAATCACAAAATCGGGATCGGGCCAGTTGAATGTGGCCATTTCCCATTTTTTGTGATTTTATGGAATTTTTCTAATTTTTCTAATTTTTTTTGAATTTTTATTTATTTTCTAAAAAAAGGGAATTTTCCGGATCGAAATTAATCGACCCTTGAAGTCTCAAAATTTTCGATCCAGAATTTATGAGTCCCGAATCGATCTAGGAATTTTTAGAAAGTTTTTGTGAAAATCTGGGAATTTTTATGAATTTTCTAAGTATTTTTGCAATTTTTTTGGATTTTTGGAAATTTCTTTATTTATTTATTTATTTATTAATAAACCAGACCGGGTCAACCCGCTCAACGACCGGTCAAACCCGGTCCGACCATCCACAGACCTGCCGGACATCAAAACGGTACCGTTCCTATTTATCTATTTATTTTTTTTTTATTTTCTAAACTAATTTCTAATATCCGAATATACTAAAATGAATGGACGGCCGAGATCAATCTGCGAATCAATCTCGGCCGTCGGTCCTCTACTAAACGAAACGACGCCGCATCAGTATAAACTGCAGACGGTCACGATTGAAACTTAAATATAATCATACCAAAACGACGCCGCACCTATTAGTACTACGAACGGCCACGATTAAGCCTAAAACCGGATCTAAACCGTTCATTCCTATTGAGGCCTAAACGACGACGCTTCTGATGTTCCTCCTAAAACGACGTCACCTAACTAATGCATGGACGGTCAGGATTAAACCCTAGACTCGATCTCGACCATTCGTCCATTTGAACAGTAAAACGACGACGCGTTATCTTGGCAAAACGGCACCGTTTCCCTATTTTTATTTTCTACATAATGTCTCCAATATTCGAAAATAATAAAATGCTGATCCGACGTTCCTAAATCAAACTAAGGTAATTACCCCGGCCGTCGGATCCGGGCTGACTCAGCTCGTCCGCGCCAAAGGCCGAGCCGAGTCGGCGATGAGCCGGACCAACCACGAGACGCCACGTCGGACTTTGACCTGTTGATCGTGCCACGTCGGCATCATCGTCTTCCTCGCGACGACGCCGAACGAACGGCCGAGAAGGTTCCGGCGAGATCTAACGGTGAGATCTCGCCGGAATTGCACAAAACCACCACGAATCGATTCGTCTATTCAACTCGATCAACATATCTCAGAATTAGACACTTCTATCGGCTAAATCCCGAGAATCAAGCTATACACAGTAAGTCATCACCGAGTTTGAGCAAAGAGATTCGGAGCAAATCACAGCGATTCTTTCACAGGTAAGCACAATCAGGAGTTCGGAGGACTTACCTCGAGCTCAGATCGAGCTCGCATGGCCTAGAATTTCCTAGGCAGGCTTCGACAGTTCGAGCTATGGCGGTCGGGTTTTAGAGGCTCGATTGGAAGTTTATGTGCGAAATTGAGACAAAACAACAATGCGAAGATGATCGGCGTAGTTCAAGAGCCAAAACACACACAATAATTGCAAGGATTATGTCCAAAACAATGAGATGCCATGAACGTACCGAGCTGAGGTCGAGAGATCGACTTATCGTTTTAGGAGCTCATTGTTGACACCCGATTTTTAATCAGTTTTCCTTTAGTTTTATTTTCCAAAATTCACTAAAAATTCACAAAAAATTAAAAAATTAAAAAAATCAACATTGGAAGCCTTGGCCAAGCTTAAGGAACCAATTTGGAACAAAAAATAATTTTTCATGTTTTTCGCATTTTTTTTTAATATTTTAGGAAAATAGGAAAATACTTGAAAATTCATAAAAAAATATTTTTCGAGGTCACAAAAATACAGAAAAATGTCCAATATTTCTCTTTTAATTCCCTTTTAATATTGACCTCAAGAAAAATTGAAAATTGAGTTCAATTTTAGGTGTTTCTTCACAATACCTAGAGTTGAATTTGCACAAAAAATACCAATTGAGTCTTTTTATTTGCAATTTTTGCACATTTAAGGTTTAGACATTCAATTGCAGCCCCTTTGAACTTCAATTTGATTAATTGCACCCTCAATTGCGCGAATTGCACGAATTGCACAGAAATTCTTAAAAATGTTGCAATTAAGTCCTTCAACTTTGCAATTTTTGAAATTACTTCCAATTGGGGAACTTTCTATACACAATTGGGCTACCCCTAAGGTTTTTGAACATTATGAATCGATTGGCATGGGTCTCGTGGTCCAATTTTATCAAATTGACGTCCAATTGAAGTTTTCCCCAATTTGGGCAAATAGAAAAATTTGGGGTTTTTGTGCAAATTGATGGAAAATTTTGGGCAAAAACACATTTCTAGATAATATCCAGGGTCCTGAATCCAATTTTGAAGTTTAATTGCAAAAATTCCCAGCCAATTTTGTTTAATTTTGAAAATTGAATGAAATTCATCGTCTGAACCTGTTCGGACCGGTCTCACGCCCGGTCGGACCGGGTGAACCGGTCCCGAGCAATGTCGTCGTCACCAACAGATTTGTGCATTTTGCAGGTTTGAACAATGGATTTCAACAGCCAAATTGGGGATCAATTCGTGCATAATCGATCCAATTTAGGTGGGGCTTTTGACCCTCGAGCTAATGCCCGTCGATTGCCACCGGCGGCACGGCCAATGGCCGCCGGAGGTGGTCGAAATCGCCGGTCAAAGCTCCGGTGTTCGAAAAAGTCAACATTTGCAATCCCGTGTCAAATTAGCGCGCATGTGGTGATCGACGGAGGCTTGACGGACGTTGGACGGAATCCTAACGATTCCGTTACCGTCCGGCGAGCTTAAACCCGCGTGATTGGCACGTGAGAGCCTCGGACGACTCAAGCCCGTGCGCGCGCGATTTTTGAAAATGAGTATAAAATGTTTGAGAGGATTCTAGAACAGAAGAGGCTCATTCGGTTCATCACACAACGGAATAGAGAGAGAAAGAGAGAGAAGTAGAGAGAGAGACTCTGAGCGATACCTTCGACGGAGCTTCAAACCAGTGCTGTCCATCTTCGGCCCAGGCGGTTCAAGTTGAATCGAGCCACCGGACCACCGCAGGAAGTTCGCCCGAGCCGAGGAGAAGCGATCGCACCACCTGGATTGACCTAAAACCTCCTAGATCGGTAAGTTGAGCTTCGAGTCTTCTTATTGTGCATCCATGGCAACGCACTCTCACGAGCTTGATTTATTCAATTGATGTGTGCGTTTTACCTTTGAAACTTCTCCGATCACGATCGCGTCTTCATTTTGCATTAACCTCGCATGAAAACCCCGAGTCGAGCCTTCAACATTCCGCGACCTGGTCGGACTTCGACTGCACGAATCCAGCGGATCGCGGGTTCAATCTGAACCCGAGGTAAGTCTTCCGAACTCACTCTGAGTGTGCCTGAAGCTTTAATTAGATAGTTATGCTCGATAATGCTTGGTTGAAGTCCGAGATGCCGTGATTGTACATAGCTTGATTCGCGCGATTTAGCCGTTGGAATTGTTTGATCTTGGGATATGTTGATCGGGAGTTTTAGTCGAGTCGTTTGGTGTTGATTTGGGATCGATCGGCCGAGGTTTCACCGTCGGATCTCGCCGGGAAGCCTCGGCCGTCCGTTTCGCGTCGTCGCTGTGAAGAAGACGACCGACGTGGCATAGTCAACAGGTCAACCGGCCTAGGTGTCGTCGTGTGATAGGGCCGGCTAGGATTTGAGTCGGCTCGGCCGTTGGCGCGAGTGGTCTGACTCAGATCCGATCCAACGGCTGAGATTAATCGATGAATTTGATTCTCAGCCATTGGATCGTTTTATATATATTCGTTTATTAAAAAAATTCATAAACGGTGTCGTTTAGCTTAGGGATATGCGGCGTCGTTTTGTCTTTAGATAGGTTTGACGGCCCGGATTAAGTCTAGGATTGATCGTGGCCGTCCGTGTATTTAACTCGTGCGGCGTCGTTTTGGTTTAGATGAGATGGACGGTTCGGATTAGATTTAGGGGAAATCGTGACCGTCCGCGTCCTTTGGGTGATACGGTATCGTTTTATAGTTGAGCGGATCGACGGCCGTGATGAAGTCTCGGGATCTAATCGTGGCCGTCCGCTTAATTCGAGTGATGCGGCGTCGTTTCATTAGGAGACCGGAGGCGACGTCGTTTCACCTAGGCGAGGATCGACGGCTGAGATTGATCGGCAGATTGATCCCAGCCGTCCATTCCATTTTGATATATTCGGATATTAGGAAAATGTTTTAGAAAAATAAAAAATAAATAGAATAGTATACATACGGCACCGTATAGGGTCTAAGCGGGTCTACGGGGGGTCGGACCGGGTTGACCGACCGTTGACCGGTTTGACCCGGTCCGGTTCATTAATAAAAAAAATAATAAAAAAATAAAAAGAAATTTCCAAAAAATCCAAAAAATTGCAAAAATACTTAGAAAATTCGGAAAAATCCCCTGATTTTCACAAAAAATTTCTAAAAATTTGTAGATCGATTCGGGACTCATAAAGTCTGGATCGAAAATTTTGAGACTTCGAGGGTCGATTAATTTCGATCCGGAAAATTTCCAATATTTTTGAAAAATAAATGAAAATTCCAAAAAAAATAGAAAAAATTAGAAAAATTCCATAAAATCACAAAAAATAGGAAATAGCCACATTCAACTGGCCCGACCCCAATTTTGTGATTTTTGGGTCCCGAACTCCCAAAAATGACCATTCTACCCTTCCGGGCCTTCCGCCCCAAATTTTCACCAAATCACCCCGAAATCCAAAATTGATTTTTGTGTGGGCCGATAGGGCCATTTTAGACATATCAAACCATGATTGATTGATTTGATTGCTTGTAATGATTTTGATTGCCCATTAATTTTTCTGATTGTGATTGATTAGGATAGAAAATTCCCATCCGCATGAAAACTTAGAATTGTTAGGGCTTACCTCACCCGATATTACATCCGTATGAATTCTTAGGTTAGAAAAACAATCAACATCGGTAACCGAAAGGGCGTAAAATATGAAATTTTGCGTAACCAAGTCCCCGGACCCAAAATCTCTGGTTTTCGCAGAACCGAACGGTTTCTCCCGACCGCTCGGTAAGGTTTTCCGATCGTACCTTCCAATAAATCGATCGGTGGTGACTCCAAATTGCATGTACATCTCGCACATGCCACTTGACCACACAAGGTCAATTTCGATATTTGATAAATTTTACCCGACATCGCGATTCGAGTAATGGGTCTTGGGAGAGACCCGCGATCCTTAAAAAATACCCCGCCGACAATCGGGGGTCCTATAAAATTTATAAAAGAGGAGGATCGGCTCGTTAACCTCTTCGCCGGACGGACGGAGGGTCGCGACAGATCGGCGAATATATAAGAGGACTTAAGCCGATAAAAATGTTGATTGTTTTCTAACCTCGTCTTCTGTAGATGCTCTTGAAGATGAGGTACGTCCACTAACAAAAAGTGTTAAATGTTGATGCGGATGGGAGTTATAAGGGGTGGCATCTGTGCTAACCATTTTTGATGCAGATATGGAGTTTTGGGTTGTTTGTTTATTTATGCAAATTTTGAAGCGGTGTTTTGAATATAAATTGTGGTGCATGTCTTGCATATTTTGAGGATCACGACACCGCACACACAAGCGCCTAAACCCGAGCCGCGAAATCACCTTTTAGGTCGCCATAGATAGGGATCGGTATGCGAAGCTCTTGTGTTTGATTGCACTCGGGTTGACCATATTTGATCCCACTCGCTATGCAAGATTGATGGTCCTACCCACTTGTTGTTTGATTGCGCTTATGGGCGGCCCATCGGTTTGTATAGCGGGAGCCTTTTTAGGTCCATACCCGAGCCTTTTTGATTTCTTTAGAGTTGAACCTCACTTGTCTCATGTGCATGTGAAATGGATGGTTGGTATACCTAAAACCAAAAACCAAAAAAAGAGTAACATCGGTTGGTAAGGCTTTCTACCCTTTTTATTTTGAACTTGTAAATTTAAATTTTGCATATCATGCATTTTCACGACATATCATCACAATTTGTAAGATCGTTTAAGTGATCGGGGTTGAAGGTCAAATTTTCCTTTTTCGATAGATGGCGCCTCGAGGTCGTGTTGATGTACCCGACGTATTCACATGGGAGCGGAGGACCATTCGACGCGAAGACCGAGTACCCGCTACATTCCGAGTTTTCGGATTTGTTCACGAACGAGAGCTCAACGGACGGAACCGCATCCGTAGCGAGAGTTGCGATTATACCCGATGTGGACGCCATTTGGAAATGAAACGTGAAAAGGAGAGAATCTGGGAGTTGTACATGAAATTGGCGAAGAAACCTCGTGTGACCAAAACGGCCCCAAAGCACTCCCCAATTAAGAAGAAGGAAGTCATTACCATATCCTCCGATGATGAAGAAGATGTCAAGCTTCCCGAGATAGTGGAGATTTCACCCGATGAGGATACCATTCCGATTGTCTAGATTAATACGACTTTGGGGCATTTTCTAGGTTTTATTACATTTTGAGTCGATTATGTACCTTTTATTGACATTTATTGTCCGAACGTCTCTAGATATTATCATGTTCTATCTCTTTCGACTTTATTGTATTAGACTTGTAAATTTCTTGAGTTGTCAATTTGTGAGCGACTTTCTACCCCGATTACGCTTAAACGATCCTAATCAAATTACATGCCATCTTTGGGTGAGATTAGGTCCGTAACTACCCTATTTATCTTATTTGGGTCAAGTGGGAGTAGTTGACCCTCATGTTACCAAAAGATGACATGGAATTTGGTTAGCACATTTGCATCACATTTCATGCATATGCATATTAAACTGTGGTAATTGACTTTAGGATCATCATTTTTTGCATTTTTAGATCATGGGGAATGGAGACATCAAAGTCATCCCAATACCGCGCAAGGAACTCGCTATATGGTGGGATCGCCTCGACATCGTCAACAAAGCCTATGTGGAAGGACGTTTGGGACGACTTGTAGATTTGATCAAAGTGGAATACCAACCGGCGCTCATTCAAGCATTAGCCAAGGCATGGGACGCACGCACGATGACATTCAACTTTCGAGGATTAGAGTTGACTCCTACGCTCGAGGAGTATACCGCTATTATTGGGGCCAAATTTGAAGAACGAATAGCTCAACCCCCTTTGGACATGGACTCCACTCGTTCGTTATCGAGTTTTCTCCGTCTTAAAACTTCCGAGATTGAAAAAGTTTACAAATCCAATTCCAACAAATTCACTTTCTCGTTCTTTTTCGACAATTATTCCTCTCTACCCACCGAAACCGGTCATAAATCGGGAAAGGTGTTCATCTTGGCTTTCTTTGCATTCGTTCTATTCCCAACTTCTAGGACCACTTTTGACCCCTCCATAACCCATATAGCCGGACAAGCATGTTGTCGCTGGGATTATTCGTACATGATCTTAGCTGAGACCTTTCTTTCCTTAAATCATTCCAAATCTTCAAAAAAGGCTGTTTGCAAGCGTCTAGCGGGTTACTCCACTTGTGGTTCACCTCTCATATAAAGACTTTCCGACTCCGAGTGGGGTGCTATGAGATCAATGAGCACGTCCACCCTCTTAGATCCTTCCTCAAGTGTCAATCCCTTGTACCTAAATATTCATTTAAAAAGTGGGTTGAGCTATTGGACAATTTGAAACCCGAACATATTAGGTGGCGTCTGACTTGGCCCAAGATTGTGGAGGCTCGCATTTCGGGTATTGAAGATAACCCTATTCCCTTATTGGGATGTACCGGCGCTATGGCGTATTACCCCATTCGAGTGGTGAGGCAATTTGGAGTTCTACAAGAGATACCACCGGATGTTTGTCCCGGCATCTTCTCATTTGATATAACACGAGGAAAGCTCACTAAGGAAACAAAGGAGTTGTATCGGGCCCGGATCAAGCTTATTCTTCACGCTTTGAAGAATTCCCCACTGCAACAAGTTGAATGGCCGGACTATTTGGACGACGAGATGAACGTTCACGGGGCCTCCAAGGAGTATATCCAGAAGTTTAAGGAGTATCGCCAATCAACGGTCGAGCCATATGTACCCGAGTGCGTATCTCCTCGGATTGAAGAAGTAGAGTCATATGAGCCGTAGTACATAGTACCATATGTACCGGGAGTAGAACCGTACATTCCCGAAGATCCGGAGCAAGTGGATGTCGGCGGAAGGAGAAGACCCATACTTGTGGGATTCCGATGGATCAGAAGAGCAAGAAGAGTGGAAGCGTCCCCGACTTGGATAGATCCATTCCCCCATTTAGATTTTACATATTTGTTATCTCTTGGATGCTTTTGAACAATTTGATTTGTAATAAACACATGTTATTTCTTTTATGAGCATTTCATGCATACATGTAGAAAAGTCAATTACCACGGATCAATGTCTCCAATCCTTAATATTTTCCATACCGATTTGATATTCTGAAAACGAGTGAGTGACAAATACGAGGACTCGTAGCAAAACGCGCAAATTATGGATGGAACAAGAAGAGCTCGCACCTCGTGTGGGTAATCTGGAAAACCAAATGAATGTGATCGCCACAATGGTGGCGGAGATGAAGGCAATGATGATTGCAAGCCGGGGGAGATACCCCGCCGATCCTAATCCCCAAGCCCCTCGGGGTCATCTCGATGGAGCGAACGCTAATCCGGCGCCCGTCGCTAATCCCACTTTGAATCCGGAGAGACCACCTAAGGATCCTCCTGTTGTGATAGATTTGGAAAAGAAAGAGAAACAGGTCCTCAAAGTGGAAGAAGAGATCAAAAGGCTTGCTAAGATTGAAGAGTGTTTGGCTAGTCAAGGTTATGAACTCTCGAGGTTCGACAAAGTAGCACCATTTGAGAAGATAGAGGTTCCTGCCGACTACAAGGAACCGGACTTTGTAAGGAGATATAATGGGACTAGGTGTCCCAAGGCGCACTTGAAGTATTATTTGCACCGAATGTCTCGGTTCTCCGACAACATCCCACTATTGGTTAACACCTTCCGGGAAAGCCTATCTGGGGCAGCCCTGGCATGGTTTATTGAATTGGAGTCGGAAAGGCTCGCCGATTGGGACAAACCGGCAGACGAGTTCTTTCGGCAATACAAGTTTAATACTTTGACTGCCCTTACCGGAGAAGACCTTCTGAGAACTACAAAAGGAAAGAGCGAGGCCGTCCGCGCCTACGCCTGTAGAGATGGAGAGCACCGGGTTGTGCAAGTAAAGCCGCCCGTCCCGGAAGAAGAACTAATAGATCTGTTTCTCAAGGCCCTTCCATTTGAATTTTTCGACAAGCTGAACACCTCCGGGTGTCAGACATTTGCGCACCCGATCAAGGTGGCGGAGCGCCACGAGTGGGCATTAAGAGAAAAGAAGATACCCGAGGCGCCTTTTAAACGCCAATACCCTTTGAGAAGGGATAATAGGGAGCAACCGGAGAAGTAGCTTTTGTCCCTAACCCGCCAAAGCCCGGAAATTTCTCGCCTTCAATCCCTACCCAAGGAACATCCTCCTGGACCGCTTCCAAACCACCGAAATTTAGAAAAAAGAACCAAATTGTTTTCACCCCACTACCCCGACCCTTATCCAAATTACTACCAATGCTTTCGGAAAACCGCCTAGTTGCAAAAAAGCCACCTAGAGCTCACCCGCCAAGATTTCCGGGTATGATGAGACCCAGGACGTGCATATACCATATGGGAGAAAGAGGGCATAACGCGGACAACCTGTCTCGCTTTGAAGTTCAAGGTGCAAGCATTGATCGATGGAAAAGTTCTAGAGTTCGATAAAGCCTGAACCAAATGTGCAGCAGAACCCGCTACTCGAGCATCGCGAGGTGAACGCGATCTTTGGAGGTGAAGAGGAAGAGGTTCTGGAGTTCATAGTGGACATGAGTAAAATGCGGGATGTCTTGACATTGGCCTCGCAATACCCGGAAGGAGAAAGTATTTCCCGAGAGCAAAAGGAGGTTTGCTTAGAAAAGCTGATTAACTTGGGCATCATAGGAAAAATGGAAGACGTCGCTTTCAAGGGGACCTACGTGGCGGTGGACATGCTATCCGAAGAATTTGCGATGAAACCTACGAGGGGAGCTGTTTTAAAAATACCCTCGGGATATTTGATGAACATCAAAGATGGCCAAGAAATTGAAGAGATAGACGAATATGAAATCCGTCTGGATAAGGCCCGCCGAGGCGATAGAAGGTTTTTGCAAAGGGCCCTAGAGAGGGGCGAGATAGTGGATAATCTTGGAGAAGATAGTGGTGGCTACAACTTTAAAGTGCTATATTCGGCGCCTCCGAGTTTCTTTGTTGATTTCGGAGATGTAGTCCCCGATGGTTGGGGAGGAATGGATGACCCCGAAAGTGAAGAATTTGTGGGAACGGTCGATGAAGTCAAGGACCAGGCCGTCCCTCGGAATGAACAGGAGAATCGAGAGGTCGATATGCGACTTACTAATCTGGAGACGCACATGCGTCATTTAACAACTATGGTAGCAGATTTATCGCAATTGACGACCAAAAGGAATACTATGGCGGTAGAAGAAAGCATGCAGATTCTGGAGATACGGCGGGCTATAGATACACAAAATCGAAAGATCGCTCTACTGGAAGAGCAAGGGGACAATGTGTCGAAGAAAATGGATGAGTTGAAGGAACTGATTACGCTACTCACCCAAGCAAGAAATGTTCCGCCCCAAGGCGTGAACCCAAGAGTGGTCTTCCGCACGAAGTATAATGGCGCTGGGTGTCCTCTGGCGCATATATCATACTATCTTCGCCAAATGGTTAGCCACCATGAAGATGACGAAACGCTGATCCGGAATTTCGGACATAGTTTAATGGGCCCCGCATTAGCATGGTTTCTGTTAATTGGCCTAGACCGGGTCCCGAGCTGGGAGGATTTATCGGAGCACTTCTTACGTCACCGTGAAGCTGGAATTAGGGGTTATTTCACTAAGGCCAATTTGCTGAATATCGGGAAAGGTGAAGACGAGAGTTTTGAACTCTTCGCTAGGAGGTGGAGGAAACACGCCGTGATGGTGCATCCACCGCTGTCGGAGAGAGAAATGCTGGAGTTCGTACTAAAGTCACTTCCGGCGGAATACTTTGACCGCATGTATGCATATACCTACTCCTCATTCCAACATCCGGTGGAAATTGGTATGAGAATTGAGGGGATTATCCTAAGAGTCAGAAAGGAAAGGCAGAGGGATCTGGATGAAGAAAATGCCGTCTTTGGTAAGACTAGGTCCGTAACATAACCCTGAAGATGGTCATGAGGACGAAATGATCGGGATGGTAGATACCCCGATTCGTTTCGTGATTGATTTGAACAAAGTTGATAACTGGGATTTTGAAGCTTCTAGTTCGGAACAACCGTCATCACCAAAAAAGATCATACCGGTGAAGATTAAGTTACCGCCTGTGGAAGAGTACAACTCGAAGGCAGTGCATTGGGATTATGGAACGGGCGAGATTGACGCCATAATGAGATCCGGAAGATGTTATCCCCCGAGAGAAGCGGATTCTGAAAAGAGAGTCCCAACTGCGGAAGAAGTTGAGAAGTTGCAATTGGTCGTAAGGACCGGTGAATATGAGGTCGTTGACCAACTGCGGAAAATGCCGGCACTGATTTCCTTATTAGATCTCTTCAAAAATTCTGAAAAGCATAAGAATGCCCTCCTGAAGGTGCTGGATGAGGTGCATGTTCCGGAAACCATTAACGAAGTACAACCGGGGACTTCGTAGGTGCTATCCTCTTAAAAGATCGGATATCTTTTTCGGATGAAGATTTCCCGAAAGAAGGGCGAGTCCATAACTGAGCTCTCTACATCGCCGTGAGGTATCATGGAAAGGAGGTTCCTCATGTTACGATTGATAATGGCTCTGCTTTTAACCTATGTCCTCTGAGCACTTTGAGAAGCTTGGGGATCAATGAAGATTTTGTGAAAACATCCAAAGCCATCATCCGGTCATTTGACGGAGTCTCCAAGAATGTTGTAGGAGAGATTGAGCTGGACATTGACATTGGACCGGTAACTTTCTCTATACCGTTCCAAGTATTGGACATTCCAAGCGCCTTCACCTTGCTCCTAGGAAGACCATGGATTCATGTGTCCGGAGCGGTACCTTCCTCTCTGCATCAAAAGTTAAAATTTGTGGTCAAGGGTCAGTTGATCATCGTCCATGGCGAGACAGGACATCGGGCCGCTTTAAAAGGGATGATTCCATACATTGAACCCTCAAAGGAGGAGGAGCTGAGTTATCATACCTTCGACATTGTATATGTCATGCACGTGTCACCAGATGCAAAGGTGGCTATACCGCAGTTTTCGAGACCTGCGACTATGGCGGGAAAAGTGCTACTCTCGAATGGATTTATTCCAGTCTTTGGATTAGGGAAACACGGTCGGGGAATCCTTAACCCTCCGAACTTGAGCTCAAATGACCACAAGGTTGGTCTGGGTTATAATGGAATAGCGAAGAATAATATAGGTCGAGGCCGAGGTCGAAACAAATGTTATGGAGACCGTGGACGCCGTGGACACCAAGGTGGCCGTTTTATAGGTACCGATGCATGGAAGGCCAAAGGAAAGATGTTCCTAAACCCCTTATTTGAAGTGTTCTCTAAGGGAGGCAAATGGCTGGAAGATGAAGACATCACCGAAGATGCAGAGCCGGACTTATTCAACCCGTTCCTGGATAATCGGGTGAACGTGATAATTGAGTGGCCGGACGATGATTTCCCCACCTCCGAGTAAAAGGCTCTTTCTAAACTTTATCTTTTAATGCATTTTGATTACTGCATTTGCTTTAAAGCTTTTTGATGTTTTAGCACCCTTTGGGTCACATGCTGTTGTCGCGACCCTCCGGAAATTTCTTTCCGGGGTGGAATAGGGCTAACGAGCCGATCCCTCCTTTTATAGACATATATATGGGGGATCGCGAGTCTCTCCCAAGACCCATTACTCGAATCGCGATGTCGGGTAAAATTTATCAAATATCGAAATTGACCTTGTGTGGTCGGGTGGCATGTGCGAGGTGTACATGCAATTCGGAGTCGCCACCGATCGATTTATTGGAAGGTACGATCGGAAAACCTTACCGAGCGGTCGGGAGAAACCGTTCGGTTCCGCGAAAAACCAGAGATTTTGGGTCCGGGGACTTGGTTACGCCAAGTTTCAAATTTGACGCCCTTTCGGTTACCGATGTTGATTGTTTTTCTAACCTAAGATTTCATGCAGATACGATATCGGATGAGGTAGGTCCTAAAAAATCCGAGTATTCATGCAGATGGGAATTTTCTATCCTAATCAATCACAATCAGAGGAATTAATGCGCAATCAAAATCATTACAAGCAATCAAATCAATCAATCAAGGTTTGATATGTCTAAAATGGCCCTATCGGCCCACACAAAAATCAATTTTGGGTATCGGGGTGATTTGGTAAAAATTTGGGGCGGAAGGCCCAAAAGGGTAGAATGGTCATTTTTGGGAGTTCGGGACCCAAAAATCACAAAATTAGGGTCGGGCCAGTTGAATGTGGCCATTTCCCATTTTTTGTGATTTTATGGAATTTTTCTAATTTTTTCTATTTTTTGGAATTTTCATTTATTTTTCAAAAATATTGAAAATTTTCCGGATCGAAATTAATCAACCCTCGTAGTCTCAAAAATTTTCGATCCAGACTTTATGAGTCCCGAATCGATCTACAAATTTTTAGAAATTTTTTATGAAAATCTGGGAATTTTTATGAATTTTCTAAGTATTTTTACAATTTTTTTTGGATTTTTGGAAATTTCTTTTTATTTTTTATTATTTTTTATTACTAAACCGGACCGGGTCAACCCGGTCAACGACCGGTCAACCCGGTCCGACCGCCTCGGACTCGCCCGCAATACCTAAAACGACAACGTACGTATATACCTATTTATTTGATTTTTTCATGAATTTCTAAACCTAATTTCTAATATTCTGAATATAAAAGAAAATAACGGACGGTTGAGATCAACTTCGAAGATTAATCTCGACCGTCCGTGAGTCTCAAAGCAAAACGACGCCGTGTCTACTCCCGCCCACAAAACGACGCCGTATTTCAATTTCAAATGAACGGCCAAGATTAAGTCTTTGGATTCCATCTCGCCCATCAACTCGCTTAGGCTAAAACGACGACGTATTGAACATTTAACGGACGGCCACGATCGATCCCTCGAACTAATCCTAGCCGTCGCCTCGTCTAGCTATAAAACGACGACACTTTATTTAAAAACCTTGAACGGTCATGATTGGCTCTAGATCTCGATTCGAGCCGTTCGTCCGCCTACGACTCAAAAACGACGTCGCATCCTTTAATATCGCGAACGGTCACGATTAAACTTGGACTCGATCCCCACCGTTCATCACGCCCGTCCAACCAAAACGACGCCGCCGAGACTCTAATCAAACGGCACCGTTTCATTTATTTTCTATTTTCTTCCTAATATACCAATATCTAGAAAATATAAAAATTAGATCTAACGGTCCGAAATTAAACCTACCTAATTTTCACCACCGTTAGATCAAAGTCGATCGGGATTGTTCGCGCCAACGACCAAGCCACCTCAGCATGAACCGGACCTATCACCGAATGACACCTAGGACGCCGACTCGTTGACCATGACATGTCGCTTCTTCTTCAACCTAGCGACGACACGTAATGGACGGCCGAGAACGCTCCGGCGAGATCTAACGGCGAGATCTCGCCGGAATGACGCGAGACCAACACCGGACGACTCGCTCGGACTTCCGGATCAACATATCCAAAGATTAAGTAATTGTATCCACAGAATCAACATATATCAAGCTCACACTGATGCGAGATCGTATGGTTCAATCAAGCAAAAAAGAGCATTACGGTTCAATTCCTTCACACGTAAGCTCGAAGATGAGTTGAGGAAACTTACCTCGAGTCCCGATCGGACTCGCGAAGGCCGGAGAGGTCTGGCGCGCGTTCGGCCGGACCGCGATGATTGGAGGTTTCGACTCAGGATGTTCGAGCAAGATTGATGCAAAAACCAGATACGAGCATGGTTAGTGGAGTTCAAAGAGTAAAACGCACACAACAATTTCAAGGAAAATGCTCGAGACCGTATGATGCCATCGTCGCACAAGACGAAGCTCGAGAAGTGAACTCACCGATTTGGAGGATTTCTTGACAATCCAGCTGGTGCGATTGACTCTCTCAAGCTTAGGCGAGCTTCTAAACTTGATCGCGCGCTTTGGTTTGCTCTGGATCAGCCGGACGAAGTACTTGCAGACTTGCTCGAAGCTCCGGCGATGGAAGTCACTCGAGAGCTTCTCTCTCTATCTATCTCACTCTCTCTCTATTCTGGTAGTCCGGCGAGCACAAAATGAGCCTCCTCCTGCTTCGCGAATGTTCTTGGCCTTTTATACTGGATTTTCGAAATTTGGCGCGTCTCGGGTGTGAGCCGGCAGGGACGTATTCACGTGCGAATCGCACGAATTTTGGTCACCCGAGGTCGGACGGCGACGGGCACAAGAATGCACTCCGTTTGGCTCTCCGTTAGTCGCGAATCGAGCTCCAATTTGGCGCGGATTGTGAAATGTTGACTTTTTGGCCTCCGAGCCTTTGACCGGCTGCTCCGCCGTGCTCCGGCGACGATTGGTCACGGCGTTGGTGGAGATGGACACGTCTCGGCTCGAGGAGCAAAACCCCCACAGCAATTGGACCAATTAGGATCGAATTGCCCTTCAATTTGTTGATCAAAATCCACCTTCAAATCTGCAGAATGGGACAATCCGCGAGGAAGAAGAAGTATCTTGTTCTAGACCGGTTCGACCGGTCCGACCGGTGGTCGACCGGTCCGAACCTGGTTCGCACAGTTGCACTTTCAAAATTTTCAAAATTAAACGAAATTGGTTGGGAATTTTTGCAATTAAACCTCAAAATTGGACTTAGGACCCTGAATATCATCTAAAAAAGTGGTTTTGCCCAAAATTTCCCATCAATTTATACAAAACCCCCAAATTTTTCAAAATTCCCAATTTGGGGAAAAACTAAATTGAACGTCTAATTGATAAAATTGGACTATGAGACCCATGCCAATCGATTCAGAATGTGTCTAAACACTAGGGATGGTCCAATTGTGCAATGATAGTCGCTCAATTAAAAGTAATTTCAAAAATTGACCAATTGAGGGACTAAATTGAAAATATTTTGGGGATTTTGCCTAATTCGTGCAATTCGCGCAATTGTGGGTGCAATTGATCAAATTGAAGTTCAAAGGGACTGCGATTGAATGTCTAGACACAAAATGTGCAAAAATTGCAAATAAAAAGATTCAATTTGTATTTTTTATACAAATTCAACCCTAGGTATTGTGAAGAAACACCTAAAATTGAACTCAATTTTCAATTTTTGTTGAGGTCAATATGAAAAGAGAATTAAAATAGAGATATTGGACATTTTTATGTATTTTTGTGACCCCAAAAAAAATATTTTTTATGAATTTTCAAGTATTTTCCTATTTTCCTAAAATATTAAAAAATGCGAAAAATATGAAAAATTCTTTTTTGTTCCAAATTGGTTCCTTAATCTTGGCCAAGGCTTCCAATGTTGATTTTATAATTTTTTGATTTTTTGTGAATTTTTAATGAATTTTGGAAAATAAAACTAAAGGAAAACTGACTAAAAATTCGGGTGTCAACAGATGCCCCTCTTTGAAAGTAATCTCGGTCAGAGGTTGCTTTCAAAGACAAGGTGACACCTGGATCTTTTGTCGACTCTGCTGGGGAAAAATCTAAAGAAAAAAAAAAGTCTTGACATCAAATTGCTTTACCTCTGCCGTTTACGCTCTAACTCTGTGGGGAATTATTTCAGTTCATGCTCGTCTTATGTGAAAGAGAAATGAGAAGAGAGAGACTTACCCGTAGCTCACCTGTCTATGGTTTGAGATTTGTTGATCCGAGGTTGAAAAGTCGAGTGTACGGAATTACCTGTGGACGGTTTGGCGTGATTTTGCAATGGTTAGCGTCCGTCTAGTGTCGAGTGGTGATTTGAAGATTTGTGGGGAAGGTTCACCCTTGTAACAAAGGGGTTTTACCTATTTAAAATGGGTTTGACTATCCACTAGGGATTCATCATTTAAAAAGGGGGCAGATCGGCTTTCGTCTCTCCAGCTACTCACCGTCTGAAAGGGGAGGTTCACCCTTGTAACAAAGGGGTTTCACCTATTTAAAAGAGATTGGCTATCCTCCATGCGGGGACTCACCATCTAAAAAGCAGATCGGCTTTCGTCTCTCCAGCTACTAACCGTCCGAGGGGGGGGAGGTTCACCCTTGTAACAAAGGGGTTTCACCTATTTAAAAGAGATTGGCTATCCTCCATGCGGGGACTCACCATCTAAAAAGCAGATCGGCTTTCGTCTCTCCAGCCTACTAACCGTTCGAGGGGGAGGTTCACCCTTGTAACAAAGGGGTTTCACCTATTTAAAAGAGATTGGCTATCCTCCATGCGGGGACTCACCATCTAAAAAGCGGATCGGCTTTCGTCTCTCCAACTACTAACCGTCCGAAAGGGTGCCATCCGAGGACCTAGGTTGACTAGTGTACTTACAGAGCTCAAACCCTATTTCAAATTTTCAAAAAGGCAGATCGGTTTTCGTCTCTCCAGCTACTAACCGTCCGAGAGGGTGCCATCTGAGGACCTAGGTTGACTAGTGTACCTGCAGAGCTCAAACCCTATTTCAAATTTTCAAATAAGCAGATCGGTTTTCGTCTCTCCAGCTACTAACCGTCCGAGAGGGTGCCATCTGAGGACCTAGGTTGACTAGTGTACCTACAGAGCTCAAACCCTATTTCAAATTTTCAAATAAGCAGATCGGTTTTCGTCTTTCCAGCTACTAACCGTCCGAGAGGGTGCCATCTGAGGACCTAGGTTGACTAGTGTACCTACAGAGCTCAAACCCTATTTCAAATTTTCAAATAAGGCAGATCGGTTTTCGTCTCTCCAGCTACTAACCGTCCGAGAGGGTGCCATCTGAGGACCTAGGTTGACTAGTGTACCTACAGAGCTCAAACCCTATTTCAAATTTTCAAAAAGGCAGATCGGTTTTCGTCTCTCCAGCTACTAACCGTCCGAGAGGGTGCCATCTGAGGACCTAGGTTGACTAGTGTACCTACGCAGCTCAAACCCTATTTCAAATTTTCAAAAAGGCAGATCGGTTTTCGTCTCGCCAGCCTACTAACCGTCCGAGAGGGTGCCATCTCGAGGACCTAGGTTGACTAGTGTACCTACAGAGCTCAAACCCTATTTCAAATTTTCAAATAAGCAGAGGATCCGAGGACCCGGGGATGCCAAAAGACCCGCAGAAAATCCAAGTTAATCAAATCTTTAAAATGCAACTTTTTTGAGGATTTGGGGTCACCAGGGAACCCGCAGAAAGTTCAATCAAACATCATTAGTATGACAACTTTAAGTTCTTGGGAGAAATTTAAGAATTCTAGACAAATTTTCAAAGTGTATTTGTGAGGGAAATGTGTCCAATCACAATTTCAAATCTCCATCGAGGATGGATTTTGAATGACACATCCCGAGTGTTCTTCAAAAAGGTTGTTTTAAAAAATTTTCAAAAGGATTTTCCTTCATCCAAGAGGGCTTCTCACCGTTTTGGAAAGGCTTTTTCTTAAAATTCAAATCTGCTCGCAGAAACCTAACCTTGAGGTTTCGGGATCATTCGAGATGCATACAATCCGACTAATCGTAGAAGGCATTTTAAAAGGGACCGTAATTCGTGCCAGGTCAAAGGCTTATCAATGGATATTCAATTTAAGGTTTAGAAATGAATCTTGATCAAAAATAGCTTCTTCGGGTCTACAAGTCAAGAACCCCGAAGACATGATAAGACAAGATTGTACTTACCTCTTTAAGCGGTAGCTTCCCGTGTGATCTCTTGCATCAACCCGAAACACCTCTTAGATCGAAAAGTTTTGGTGACAGTTGTATTTTGGCTTAAGGTGGGCCCTTTAAGGACGGCTATATTTTCAAAGAGGGGTGAACTTTGGTGATCACCTTGACATTTTTCCAGCTTTCATTTGCTTTTGCAAGAGATTCATGATCATTTTTTGCTCAATTGACTTTGAGGATTTTCCTCTTTTCATCTTAATGATTTTTCTTTAAGATTTATCTCTTTCCAGGGTGCTCTTTTCATGGGCTTTGGCCTTGCTTTTACCAGGCACTTTGCTTTTTCTAACCCTTTCATCAATCTTTGCATTGATCGGCTCTTTTGGAGACCGGTATCAAAATTCAAAGTTCTTCCGATCATGCTTTTTGATTCATTGCTGGTTATTCCTTTATTTGCCCCAAGGTAGGGAGGTGATCACCAACAAGGGTTTAGAAATGAGAATTCAATGGCTCAAATTGGCTCTTCAAAGGATAAGTGTTTAGGGATATAGAAGTGAAATGCTTTTCTTCACTTTGAGATGTTCCAAATCTCTCGCCAGAATCACCCGAAGCTATCACAAAAAGATTGATGCAGTCAAGTACAATAAAGTCTTACCCGACCTTTTCTCCAAGAAATCATCCAATGAACCTCCAAATATGCCCCAAAGGTGGGGTGGTTCTTGACAGGGTTATATTCACAAAATTCTCCCTTTGGCTCGCCGATTGGTTATCAAGGGATATAAATGTGTATGGATAATTTTGAAATGGAAATGCCTTTTCATCATTTCAATCCATGTAATCAACGCGAATGACCCCTACGTCCCAAGGTTAAGCTCTTTCACTCTATCACTCTCACTCATCGTTCAAGTGAATCGGGGACGTGTTTAAGGACAAAGTTTGCCTCTTTTCATCTGAAGGATCGAGTCTCTTTGAAAAGCTTTCAAAACATGCCCTTTTTATAGAAACTCGTGGCATTTCATCAAAAATTCATCATTCGCAAAAATCTTCATTGAGAGGGTATTCGAAAGACGTTTCGAAATTTGAAAGGAATGTTTCTTTGAAAGAGCTCTGTTGCTTTGCAAATCCAAATTTTCTTAATTTCAAGCACGACGGTGTATGAAAATACTTTGTAAAGGAGGAAAACCTCAAACCTGTCTTCTTCAAATATTGACTGCGTTCCTCGTAAAAACAAAAGGAAACAATCAGTTCAAAACATTTAAAATTTTAAGTTCAAGCGGTTTTTTCTTGTCTCCTTCGAGACGTTGACTCCCGTTTCCGTAAAAAACAAAAGGAATCGATCGTCAAAGATATTCAAAATTTCAAATCCCGATGCGACTTCGTTCTACCTCCTTCGAATGTTGACTCCCGTTTCCTCCTTCGATGTTGACTCCCGTTTCCCGTAAAAAACAAAAGGAATCAATTAGTCAAAGATATACAAAATTTTAAGTTCAAGCGATTTCTTCTCATTTCCTCCGGATGTTGACTCTCGTTTCCCGTAAAAACAAAAGGGATCAATTAATTCAAAGATGTTCAAAATTTCCGATCACATTCCAAATTTCAAATCCCGAAGCGACTTCCTCCCGTCTCCTTCGGATGTTGATTCTTGTTCCTCCGCAAGGTTCTTCGTGATTCCCGGTTTACCCGCAAAATACAAACGTATGCAAATGCATGTATGCAGATGTCATGCGAATGCAAAATTCTATGTGACTCAGATCTGCTCATTAATCGCTCCGAAGCTCAATTTATTTCAAGGAAAATATCTCTTCACGGCATCCGAATTCACCGGATTTGCCAACTCTTCTCCATCCATGTTTACAAGTATAAGAGCTCCCCCGGATAAGACTTTCGAATCACGTAGGGGCCTTCATAATTTGGCGTAAATTTGCCTCCCGGGTGTTGTGCATTTGGGAGCATTTTTTTCACAACTAGCATCCCCGTTTCAAAATTTCGGGCTTGACCTTCTTGTTAAAAGCTCGCCACTTTCTTCTCGGTAGCTCGACCATGACGACAGATGGCCCTTAATCGCTTTTCATCAATCAAATTCAATTGTTCACGTCTCGTCGGTTCCACTCCTCTTCCGTGAGCTCAACTTGAGACAGGATCCTTAAAGAGGGGATTTCCACTTCTACCGGTAGGACGCTTCCATACCGTATACCAAAGAGTAGGGAGTTGCCCCGGCCGAAGTACGAATCGAAGTTCGGTAGGCCATGAGAGCATATGGCAATCTCTCATGCCAATCTCGATATTTCTCAGCAGTTTTGGCCAATATCTTCTTGATGTTCTTGTTTGCCGCCTCCACGGCTCCATTCATTTGTGGGCGGTAAGGTGAAGAATTTAGGTGTCGTACCTTAAATTGTTCCAACAATTGATCGACTACCTTGTTGTTCAAATTTGAGCCATTGTCTCGTAATGATGGCTCTTGGCACTCCATATCTTGAGATGATATCTCGCTTGATGAACTTGGCCACACTATTCGCAGTGACATTGGCATATGAGCTAGCTTCAATCCATTTGGTGAAATAATCAATAGCAACCAGAATGAAACGATGTCCGTTGGAGGCCTTTGGGTTGATAGGGCCGATCATATCAATTCCCCACATGCGTAACGGCCAGGGCTCGACATTTGATGTAGCTCGGTTGGTGGCGCATTTATCCTGTCGCCGTATACCCGACATTGATGACAGGATCTAACATGCTGGTTGCAATCCGACTCGATAGTCATCCAAGAATATCCGAGTCTCATAATCTTCTTGGCGAGGAGGTGACCATTCATATGCGGCCCGCACTCTCCTTCATGAATCTCTTTCATAATGAGATTTGTTTCTTTGGAATTCACGCACCTCAGCCAGGATCGAGTCAAAGGATCTCTTGTATAGGATCCGTCCGCCGAGGAAAAATTTAGATGCCATCTTGTTTATGTACTTTTTATCTTCTCGGTTGACTGTTTCAAGGGAATTCGCCCTTCAAGAGGTAATTCTTGATGTCATGATACCACGGTTCCTCATCGTGTTCTTCTTCAATGACCATGCAAGATGCGGGGTTGCTCAAGGATGTCAATCCTTAACGGTTCTATCTCAAGACCATTTTGCACTTGTAACATGGCTGATAATGTGGCCAAAGCATCAGCAAAATGGTTCTCGAGTTCTCGGCAGATATTCAAAAGTGATCTCCTCAAAATGTTGGATCAGCTCCTCGAGGTACTTATGATAAGGAATAAGCTTGGGATCCTTTGTCTTCCACTCCCCTTGAGTTTGTAAAATGATTAGCATGGAATCTCCATATACCAAAGTAGCTTCTTCACCTTTAATGAGATGGCCAATTGTAATCCTAGTATGCGAGCTTCATATTCGAAATGTTGTTGGTGCAGGGAATACCAACTTGGCTGAAATCGGATAATGTTGATCTTCGTGGGATATCAAAACCGCCCAAGATTCGATCCAAGTGAGGTTCACTGCGCCGTCGAAGTACATTGTCCATTTGTCTTCAGATATATTCAGGATTTGACCTCCCTTGTTTTGCTCTCAAACGTCCTTAGGAGGGTTCTCGCCTAGCATATCAGCAATCGCTCTTCCCTTGACAGATTTTTGGGGAGAGGTTTTGATATCGAACTCGAAAGCAGATTTGCCATTTAGCCATCTTTCCCAACAACGTTGGTTTCTCCAAAAGGTATTTGATGGGGTCATTCTCGGTGATGCCAATTCTATATGATAATGCAACAGATATCGCCTCAATCTATGGAGGACCTGCACCAATGCTACGCAAGTCCTTTCCCATCGCTGGATACTTGACTTCCGATGTTGTAAACTTTTTGCTCAAATAATATATGGCCCGCTCTTTACGATCCTTGGGGTTAGTTTGGGCAAGTAAAGCTCCCGTGGATTCATCATTAACCGTCGATATAGAGTTAGAGGAATGTTAGGGATAGGAGGTACCAATATCGGAGGTTGTACCAGATATTCCTTGATCTTCTCAAATGCTTGTTGGCATTCCGCATCCCATTTCACCTTTGCACCTTTCTTTAGCAACTTGAAGAAGGGTTTCGCCGCTTCGATAGTTGGGATATGAATCTGGATATATAATTCAATCTTCCCAAGAAACCCCTTACTTCTTTAACAAGAAACAGGAGTTCCTATTTCCCATATGGCTTTAATCTTGGAAGGGTCAATTTCAATACCACGGCTGCTCACCACAAATCCTAGCAGCTTTCCGCATCTTGCGCCAAATACGCATTTTGCAGGATTCAACTTGAGCTTATACTTTCTCAATCGATCAAATAACTTCTTCAAGCACTTTAACATGGTCTTCTCCAGGCTTGGACTTGGCAATCATATCATCCACATAGACCTCGATCTCCTTATGTATCATATCATGAAAAAGGGTCACCATAGCCCTCTCGATATGTTGCACCTGCATTTTTCAACCCAAATGGCATCACCTTGTAACAAAAAGTTCCCCATTGTGTAGTGAATGAGGTCTTGATCTTATCTTCTTCCTTCAACATGATCTCGATTATATCCCGAGAATCCATCCATAAAGGAGAACAATTCAAAACCCGCAAGATCGTCGACGAGCACATCAATGTGCGGTAGGGGAAAATCATCCTTGGGACTAGCTTTGTTCAAGTCCCGATAATCCACGCATATTCTAATTCTCCCATCCTTCTTCTTAATCGGTACGATATTGGCGACCCAATCAAGCATATGGGACAGCCTCGATAAATCCAACTTTAAGGAGCTTCATCACCTCTTCTTTGATTTTATCCGCCAGTTCAGGATTCATTCTTCCGGGTGATTGATTTACTGGTGTGCAAGAAGGATCTGTGGGCAAAGCATGCTCCACAATCTCACGATCTAGACCCGGCATGTCAAGATACGACCGTGCGAAGATATCTTGATATTCCTTGAGTAACACCGTCATTCTTAAAATATCTCGCTGCAGACAGTGTCCTCCTATTTTTACTTCCTTGACGCAATGTAATCTCCCAAATTAATAGTGATAGGTTCTTCGGAAATAGGAGGCTTAGATTCTTCGAAACAATCCCATTCTTTCTTGATATCGCTCACATCAACCTCGTCTATATCAACTTCGCATGCATAGTCATCGAGCTGATCTCGAGTCACATATTAACCTGTTATGTATGGGTGGGATGACATGCCCGAAATGCACCATGAAAGGTTAGTATTTAAAGATGATAAAATTGAAGGATGCATGATTTTTATCATGAAAACATTTTTCAAATTCCAATTTTTTTAGACAAAGAAAGGAGAACTAGTCCACGATCTTCCTGGACATCCTGGTTCTCAAAAGCTATTTAAAATCCAAGATCATATGGCGGATCGTGCCTCAAGTTTCATGGTAGAATCAATTGTCATCATCGGACCAATCCGTTACTCCACATGTCCGTAATCAAGTTTGTGATGATTTTCATTAATAGATGCAACTAAGAACAATACAAGATCGCACTTCCTCGGATCACAAAGATGTGACCCAAAGGGTGCTAAAACATTCAAAAAGTTTTAAAGCAAGTGGAGTAATCAAAATGCATTAAAAGATAAAGTTCGGAAAGAGCCTTTTACTCGGGGGTGGGGAAATCATCGTTCAGCCACTCAATTATCACGTTCACCCGATTATCCAGGAACGGGTTGAATAAGTCCGGCTCGCATTCTCGAAATGTCCTCATCTTCCAGCCATTTGCCTCCCTTAGAGAATACCTCGAATAAAGGGTTTAGGAGCATTTTTCCTCTAGCTTTCCATACATTAGTGCCTATGAAACGGCCACCTTGGCTCCACGGTGTCCACGGTCTCCATAACAATTGTTTCGACCTCGGCCTCGACCGGTGTTATTTTTCGCTATTCCATTATAACCCGCACCAACCTTGTGGTCATTTGAGTCCAAATTCAAAGGGTTACGGATTCCCCGACCATGTTTCCCTAATCCAAGACCCGGAATAAATCCATTCGAGAGTAGCACTTTTCCCGCCATAGTCGCAGTTTCGAAAGCTCGGTATAGCCACCTTTGCATCCGGTGACACATGCATGACAGATACAATGTCAAAGGTGTGATAACTCAGCTCCTCCTCTTTTGAGGGTTCAATGTATGGGACCATCCCTTTTAAAGCGGCTCGATGCCCTGTCTCGCCATGGACGGTGATCAATTGACCCTTGACCACAAATTTTAACTTTTGATGCAGAGAGGAAGGTACCGCTCCGCACACATGAATCCACGGTCTTCCCGAGGAGCAAGGTGAAGGCGCTTGGAATATCCAATACTTGGAACGGTATAGAAAATGTTACCGGTCCAATGACAATGTCCAATTCGATCTCTCCTACAACATTCTTGGAGACTCCATCAAATGATCGGATGGTGGCCTTGGATGTCTTCACAAAATCTTCATTGATCCCCAAGCTTCTCAAAGTGCTTAGTGGACACAAAGTTGAAAGCGGAACCATTATCAATCAAGACGTGAGGCACCTCTTTTCCGTGACACCTCACAGCTATGTAAAGGGCTTTGTTGTGGACCCGCCCTTCTTTCGGGAAGTCTTCGTCCGAGAAGGATATCCGGTCCTTCGAAGGATAGCACCCACAAAGTCTCCCAATTGCACTTCGTTAATTGTCTCTCGAACATGCACCTCATCCAAAGCACCTTCAAAAGGGCGTCTTTGTGCTTTTCAGAATTTTTGAAGAGATCCAAGAAGGAAATCTCGTGGGCATCTTCCGCAGCTTGGTCAACGACATCATATTCACCGGTCCTCACGACCGATTGCAACTTCTCAACCTCTTCCGCAGCTTGGGATTCTCTTTTCGTAATCCACTTCTCTCGGGGGATAACATCTTCCCGATCTCATTATGGCGTCAATCTCGCCGGTTCCATAATCCCAATGAACCGCCCTTGAGTTGTACTCTTCCACAGAGCGGTAATTTAATCCTCACCGGTATGATCTTTTCTCGGTAGTGATTCGATGTTGATGGTTTTTCCGAACTAGAAGCTTCTAACTCCCAGCTATCAACTTTGTTCAAATCAATCACAAAACGAATTGGGGCATCTACCATCCCAATCATTTCATCCTCATGAACGTCATCGTGGTTATGTTCTCGACCTGGCCTTACCAGCCGTGGCATTTTCTTCATCGAAATCCCTCTCGCTCTTCTCTTCCGACTCTCGAGATAATCCCTTCAATCCTCATGCCAATCTCCACCAGATGTTGGAACGATGAGTACGTGTATGCATACATGCGATCAAAGTATTCCGCCGGAAGTGACTTTAGTACAAACTCCAGCATTTCTCTCTCCGAGCGGCGGTTGCACCATCACAGCGTGTTTCTTCCACCTTCTTGCAAATAGCTCAAAACTCTCATCTTCACCTTTCCGGATGTTCAACAAATTAGCCTTAGTGAAATAACCCCTAATCCCAGCTTCAAAGTGACGTAAGAAGTGCTCCGATAAATCCTCCCACTGGGACCCGGCCTAGGTCAATTAACTCGAAACCATGCTAATGCGGGGCCCGTTAAACTATGTCCGAAATTCCGGATCAATGTTTCATCATCTTCATGGTGGCCAATCATTTGGCGGAGATAATATGAGATATGCACCAGAGGACACCTGGCGCCATTATACTTCGTGCGGAAGGTCACTCTCGGGTTCGCACCTTGAGGCGGGACGTTTCTCGCTTAAGTAAGTGGCGTAATCAGCTCCTTCAACTCATCCATTTTCCTCGACACGTCATCTCCTTGCTCTTGCAAAGTAGAACGATCTTTCGATTCTCGTGTCTCCATGGTCCGCCGTATCTCCGTAATCCGCACGCTTTCTTCTATCGCCATAGTATTCCTTTTGGTCGTCAATTGCGATAAATCTCGCTACCATAGTTGTTAAATGACGCATGTGCGTCTCCGCATTAGAAAGTCGCATATCGACCTCTCGATTCTCCTGTTCATTCCGAGGAGCCGCTTGGTCCTTAACTTCATCGATCGTTCCCACAAATTCATCGCTTGCGGGGTCATCCATTCCACCCCACCCATCGGGGACTACATCTCCAGAGTCAACAAAGAAACTCGGGGGCGCCGAATATAGCACTTTAAAGTTGTACCCACCACTATCTTCCCCCAGGTTATCAACTATTTCGCCCTCTCTAGGGCTTTCTCGCAAAAATCTTCTATCGCCTCGGCGGGCCTTATCCAGACGGACTTCATATTCGTCTATGTCTTCAATTTCTTGACCATCTTTGATGCTCATCAAATATCCCGAGGGTATTTTTAAAAAGAGCTCCCTCGTAGGTTTCATTGCGAACTCCTCGACAAAGATGTCTACCGCCACGTAGGTCCCCTTGAAAGCGACATCTTCCATTCTTCCTATGACGCCCAAGCTAATCAATTTTTCCAAGCAAGCCTCTTTTTGCTCCCGGGAAATACTCTCTCCTTCCGGATATTGCGAGGCCAATGTAAAGATATCCCGCATTTTACTCATGTCCACTATGAATTCCGTAACCTCATCCTCTTCACCTCCAAAAATCGCGTTCACCTCGCGATGCTCGGGTAGCGGGTTCCGCTGCACATTCGGTTCGGCTTTATCAAACTCCTAGAACTTTTCCGTCGATCAATGCTTGCACCTTGAACTTCAGAGCGAGACAGCTTGTCCGCGTTATGCCCCCTTTCTCCCATATGGTATACACACGCCTGGGGTCTCATCATACCCAGAAATCTTGGCGGGTGAGCTCTAGGTGGCTCTTTTGCAACTAAGCGATTTTCCAATAGCATGGGTAACAATTTGGATAAGGGTCGGGGTAGTGGGGTAAAAACAACTGGGTTCTTTTTTCTGAATTCCGGTGGTTTGGAAGTAGTCCAGGAGGACGTTCCTTGGGTAGGAATTGAAGGCGAGAAATTTTCGGGCTTTGGCGGGTTAGGGACAAAGGCTACTTCTCCAGTTTGCTCCCTAATATCCCTTCTCAAAGGGTATTGGCGTTTGAAAGGCGCCCGGTATCTTCTTCTCTCTTAATGCCCACTCGTGGCGTTTCGCCACCTTGATTAGGTGCGCAAATGTCCGACACCCGGAGGTGTTCGGCTTTGTCGAAAAATTCAAATGGAAGGGCCTTGAGAAACAGATCTATTAGTTCTTCTTCCGGACGGGTGGCTTTACCCGCACAGCCCAAGGTTCTCCATCTCCGGGCGTAGGCGCGAACGGCCTCGCTCTTTCCTTTTACGGTCCTTAAAAGGTCCTCTCTAGTTAGGGGCGGTCAAAGTGTTAAATTTGTATTGCCGAAGGAACTCGTCCGCGCGTTTATCCCAATCGGCGAGCCTCTCTAGCTCCAATTCAATGAACCACGCCAGGGCTGCCCCGTATAGGCTTTCCCGGAAAGTGTTAACCAAGAGTGGAATGTTGTCGGAGAATCGCGACATTCGGCGCAAGTAATACTTCAAGTGCGCCTTGGGACACCCGGTCCCATTATATCTTCTTACAAAGTCTCGGTTCCTTGTAATCGCCAGAACCTCTATCTTTTCGAACGGTGCAACCTTGTCGAATCTCGAGAGCTCATAACCTTGACTCGCCAAACACTCTTCGATCTTAGCGAGCCTCTTAATTTCCTCTTCCATTTTGAGGACTTGCTTCTCCTTTTTCTCCGGTCAATCACAATGGGAGGATCCTTAGGCGGTCTTTCCGGATTCGTAGTTGGATTGGCGGCGGGCGCCGGATTAGCGTTTGCTCCATCGGATGGCCCCGCAGAGCTTGAGAATTAGGGTCAACGGGGTATCTCCCCCGGCTTGCAATCATCATTGCCTTCATCTCCGCCACCATTGTGGCGATCACATTCATTTGATTCTCCGGATTACCCACACGAGGTGCGAGCTCTTCTTGTTCCATCCTTAACTTGCGTGTTTTGCTACGAGTCCTCGTATTTATCGCTCACCCGTTTTTAGGATATCAAATCAGTATGGGAAATATTAAAGGAGTGGAGACATTGATCCGTGGTAATTGACTTTTCTATATGTATGCATGAAATGCTCATAAAAGAAATAGTATGTATTTATTACAAACCAAATTGTTCAAAAGTATCTAAAAGATAACAAATATGTAAAATCTAGATGGGGGAATGGATCTATCCAAGTCGGGGACGCTTCCACTCTTCTTGCTCTTCTCGATCCATCGGAATCCCACAAGTATGGGTCTTCTCCTTCTTCCGACATCCACCGCTCCGGATCCTCGAGAATGTATGGTTCTACTCCCGGTACATATGGTACTATGTACTCCGGCTCATACGACTCCACTTCTTCAATCCGAGGAGATACGCACTCGGGTACATATGGCTCTACCATTGATTGGCGATACTCCTTAAACTTCTTGATATACTCCTTAGAAGCTCTATGAATGTTCATCTCATTATCCAAATAATCCGGCCACTCAACTTGTTGCAGCGGGGAGTTCTTCAAAGCATGAAGGATAAGCTTGATCCGAGCCCGATACAACTCCTTTGTTTCCTTAGTGAGCTTTCCTCGTGTCATATCAAATGAGAAAATCCCGGGACAAACATCCGGTGGTATCTCTTGTAGAACTCCAAATTGCCTCACCACTCGAATGGGGTAATACGCCACGCGCCGGTACATCCCAATAAGGGAATAGGGTTATCTTCAATACCCGAAATGCGAGCTTCTACGATCTTGGGCCAAGTCAAACGCCATCTAATATGCTCGGGTTTCAAATTGTCCAATAGCTCAACCCACTTTTTGAATGAGTATTTGGGTACAAGGGATTGACACTTAAGGAAGGATCTAAGGGGGTGAACGTACTCATTGATCTCATAACACCCCACCCGGAGTTGGAAAGTCTTTATATGAGAGGTGAACCACAAGTGGAGTAATCCGCTAGACGCTTGGAAAACGGCCTTTTTGAAGACTTGGAACGATTCAGGGAGAGAAAAGTCTCGCCTAAGATCATGTACGAATAATCCCAAGCGACAACACGCTTGTCCGGCTATATGGGTTATGGAGGGGTCAAAAGTAGTTCTAGAAGTCGGGAATAGAACGAATGCAAAGAAAGCCAAGATAAACACCTTTCCCGATTTATGACCGGTTTCGGTGGGTAGAAAGGAATAGTTATCGAAAAGGAACGAGAATGTGAATTTGTTGGAATTGGACTTGTAAACTTTTTCAATTTCAGAAGTTTTAAGGCGAAGGAAACTCGATAACGAACGAGTGGAGTCCATGTCCAAAGGGGGTTGAGCTATACGTTCTTCAAATTTGGCCCCGATAATAGCGGTATACTCCTCAAGCGTAGGGGTCAATTCCAATCCTCGAAAGTTGAATGTCATTGTTCGCGCGTCCCATGCCTTGGCTAGTGCTTGAATGAGCGCCGGTTGGTATTCCACTTTGATCAAATCTACAAGTCGTCCCAAGCGTCCTTCCACATAGGCTTTGTTGACGATGTCGAGGCGATCCCACCATATAGCGAGTTCCTTGCGCGGTATTGGGATGATTTTGATGTCTCCATTCCCCATGATCTAAAAATGCAAAAAAATGATGATCCTAAAGTCAATTACCACAGTTTAATATGCATATGTATGTAATGTGATGCAAATGCGCTAACCAAATTCCATGTCATCTTTTGGTAACATGAGGGTCAACTACTCCCACTTGACCCAAATAAGCCAAATAGGGTAATTATGGACCAAATCTCACCCAAAGATGGCATGTAATTTGATTAGGATCGTTTAAGCGTAATCGGGGTAAAAAGTCGTTCACAAATTGACAACTCATGAAATTTACAAGTCTAAAAAAGATAGAACATGATAATATCTAGAGATGTTCGGACAATAAATGTCGATGAAAGTACATAATAGACTCAAAATACAATAAAATCTAGAAAATGCCCCAAAGTCGTACTAATCTAGACAAGGGGAATGGTATCCTCATCCGATGAAATCTCTACTATCTCGGGAAGTTTGATATCTTCTTCATCATCGGAGGATATGGTGATGATTTCCTTCTTCTTAATCGGGGAGTGTTTTGGGGCCGTCTTGGTTGCACGTGGTTTTCTTGCCAACTTCATGTATAACTCCCGATTCTTTCTTTCGCGCTCGAGTTCCAAATATCGTCCACATCGGGTATAATCGCAACTCTCGCTACGGATGCGGTTTCGTCCGTTGAGCTCTCGTCCGTGAACAAATCCGAAAATTCGGAATGAAGCGGGTACTCGGTCCTCGCGTCGAATGGTCCTCCGCTCCCATGTGAATACATCGGGTACAACAACACGACTTTGGGGCGCCATCTATCCTAAAAAGGAAAATTTGACTTTCAACCCCGATCACTTAAACGATCTTACAAATTGTGATGATATGTAATGAAAATGCATGATATGCAAAATTTAAATTTACAAGTTCAAAATAAAAAGGGTAGAAAGCCTTACCAACCGATGTTACTCTCTTTTTGGTTTTTGGTTTTAGGTATACCAACCATCCATTTCACATGCGCATGAGACAGGTGAGGTTTAACTCTAAAGAAATCAAAAAGGCTCGGGTATGGACCTAAAAAGGCTCCCGCTATACAAATCGAGGGGCCGCCCACAAGCGCAATCAAACAACAAGTGGGTAGGACCATCAATCTTACATAGCGAGCGGGATCAAATATGGTCAACCCAAGTGCAATCAAACACAAGAGCTTCGCATACCGATCCCTATCTATGGCGACCTAAGAGGTGATTTCGCGGCTCGGGTTTAGGCGCTTGTGTGTGCAAAGTGTCGTGATCCTCGAAATATGCAAGACATGCACCACAATTTATATTCAAAACACCGCTTCAAAATTTGCATAAATAAACAAACAATCCAAAACTCCATATCTCGCATCAAAAATGGTTAGCATGTACGCCACCCCTTATAACTCCCATCTCGCATCAACATTTAACACTTTTTTGTTAGTGGACGTACCTCATCTTCAAGAGCATCTCGTAGAAAACGAGGTTAGAAAACAATCAGCATTTTTATCGGCTTAAATCCTCTTAAAGACATCCCCACGGAGTCTTGGTCTGTCGCGACACTCCGGAAATTTCTTTCCGGGGTGGAATAGGGCTAACGAGCCGATCCCTCCTTTTATAGACATATATATGGGGGATCGCGAGTCTCTCCCAAGACCCATTACTCGAATCGCGATGTCGGGTAAAATTTATCAAATATCGAAATTGACCTTGTGTGGTCGGTGGCATGTGCGAGGTGTACATGCAATTGAGTCGCCACCGATCGATTTATTGGAAGGTACGATCGGAAAACCTTACCGAGCGGTCGGGAGAAACCGTTCGGTTCCGCGAAAAACCAGAGATTTTGGGTCCGGGGACTTGGTTACGCCAAGTTTCAAATTTGACGCCCTTTCGGTTACCGATGTTGATTGTTTTTCTAACCTAAGATTTCATGCATACGATATCGGATGAGGTAGGTCCTAAAAATCTCGAGTATTCATGCGGATGGGAATTTTCTATCCTAATCAATCACAATCGAGGAATTAATGCGCAATCAAAATCATTACAAGCAATCAAATCAATCAATCAAGGTTTGATATGTCTAAAATGGCCCTATCGGCCCACACAAAAATCAATTTTGGGTATCGGGGTGATTTGGTAAAAATTTGGGGCGAAGGCCCGTAAGGGTAGAATGGTCATTTTTGGGAGTTCGGTACCCAAAAATCACAAAATTAGGGTCGGGCCAGTTGAATGTGGCCATTTCCCATTTTTTGTGATTTTATGGAATTTTTCTAATTTTTTCTATTTTTTGGAATTTTCATTTATTTTTCAAAAATATTGGAAATTTTCCTGGATCGAAATTAATCAACCCTCGTAGTCTCAAAATTTTCGATCCAGACTTTATGAGTCCCGAATCGATCTACAAATTTTTAGAAATTTTTTATGAAAATCTGGGAATTTTTATGAATTTTCTAAGTATTTTTACAATTTTTTTTGGATTTTTGGAAATTTCTTTTTATTTTTTATTATTTTTTATTACTAAACCGGACCGGGTCAACCCGGTCAACGACCGGTCAACCCGGTCCGACCGCCTCGGACTCGCCCGCAATACCTAAAACGACAACGTACGTATATACCTATTTATTTGGTTTTTTCATGAATTTCTAAACCTAATTTCTAATATTCTCAATATAAAAGAAAATAACGGACGGTTGAGATCAACTTCGAAGATTAATCTCGACCGTCCGTGAGTCTCAAAGCAAAACGACGCCGTGTCTACTCCCCGCCCACAAAACGACGCCGTATTTCAATTTCAAATGAACGGCCAAGATTAAGTCTTTGGATTCCATCTCGACCATCAACTCGCTTAGGCTAAAACGACAACAGTATTGAACATTTAATGACGGCCACGATCGATCCCCCGAACTAATCCTAGCCGTCGCCTCGTCTAGCTATAAAACGACGACACTTTATTTAAAAACCTTGAACGGTCATGATTGGCTCTAGATCTGATCTGAGCCGTTCGTCCGCCTACGACTCAAAAACGACGTCGCATCCTTTAATATCGCGAACGGTCACGATTAAACTTGGACTCGATCCCCACCGTTCATCACGCCCGTAACCAAAACGACGCCGCCTGCACTCTAATCAAACGGCACCGTTTCATTTATTTTCTATTTTCTTCCTAATATACCAATATCTAGAAAATATAAAAATTAGATCTAACGGTCCGAAATTAAACCTACCTAATTTTCACCACCGTTAGATCAAAGCCGATCGGGATTGTTCGCGCCAACGACCAAGCCACCTCAGCATGAACCGGACCTATCACCGAATGACACCTAGGACGCCGACTCGTTGACCATGACATGTCGCCTTCTTCTTCAACCTAGCGACGACACGTAATGGACGGCCGAGAACGCTCCGGCGAGATCTAACGGCGAGATCTCGCCGGAATGACGCGAGACCAACACCGGACGACTCGCTCGTACTTCCGCATCAACATATCCAAAGATTAAGTAATTGTATCCACAGAATCAACATATATCAAGCTCCCACGCATCGAGATCGTATGGTTCAATCAAGCAAAAAGAGCATTACAGTTCAATTCCTTCACACGTAAGCTCGAAGATGAGTTGAGGAAACTTACCTCGAGTCCCGATCGGACTCGCGATGAGCCGGAGAGGTCCGCCGGCGTTCGGCCGCACCGCGATGATTGGAGGTTTCGACTCGGGATGTTCGAGCAAGATTGATGCAAAAACCAGATACGAGCATGGTTAGTGGAGTTCAAAGAGTAAAACGCACACAACAATTTCAAGGAAAATGCTCGAGACCGTATGATGCCATCGTCGCACAAGACGAAGCTCGAGAAGTGAACTCACCGATTTGGAGGATTTCTTGACAATCCAAGCTGGTGCGATTGACTCTCTCAAGCTTAGGCGAGCTTCTAAACTTGATCGCGCGCTTTGGTTTGCTCGGGATCAGCCCGGACGAAGTACTTGCGGACTTGCTCGAAGCTCCGGCGATGGAAGTCACTCGAGAGCTTCTCTCTCTATCTATCTCACTCTCTCTCTATTCTCGTAGTCCGGCGAGCACAAAATGAGCCTCCTCCCGCTTCGCGAATGTTCTTGGCCTTTTATACCGGATTTTCGAAATTTGGCGCGTCTCGGGTGTGAGCCGGCGGGGGACGTATTCACGTGCGAATCGCACGAATTTTGGTCACCCGAGGTCGGACGGCGACGGGCACAAGAATGCACTCCGTTTGGCTCTCCGTTAGTCGCGAATCGAGCTCCAATTTGGCGCGGATTGTGAAATGTTGACTTTTTGGCCTCCGAGCCTTTGACCGGCTGCTCCGCCGTGCTCCGGCGACGATTGGTCACGGCGTTGGTGGAGATGGACACGTCTCAGCCCGAGGAGCAAAACCCCCACAGGAATTGGACCAATTAGGATCGAATTGCCCTTCAATTTGTTGATCAAAATCCACCTTCAAATCTGCAGAATGGGACAATCGCGCGAGGAAGAAGAAGTATCGTTTAGACCGGTTCGACCGGTCCGACCGGTGGTCGACCGGTCCGAACTGGTTCTGCATAGCTTGCACTTTCAAAATTTTCAAAATTAAACGAAATTGGTTGGGAATTTTTGCAATTAAACCTCAAAATTGGACTTAGGACCCTGAATATCATCTAAAAAAGTGGTTTTGCCCAAAATTTCCCATCAATTTATACAAAACCCCCAAATTTTTCAAAATTCCCAATTTGGGGAAAAACTAAATTGAACGTCTAATTGATAAAATTGGACTATGAGACCCATGCCAATCGATTCAGAATGTGTCTAAACACTAGGGATGGTCCAATTGTGCAATGATAGTCCCTCAATTAAAAGTAATTTCAAAAATTGACCAATTGAGGGACTAAATTGAAAATATTTTGGGGATTTTGCCTAATTCGTGCAATTCGCGCAATTGTGGGTGCAATTGATCAAATTGAAGTTCAAAGGGACTGCGATTGAATGTCTAGACACAAAATGTGCAAAAATTGCAAATAAAAAGATTCAATTTGTATTTTTTATACAAATTCAACCCTAGGTATTGTGAAGAAACACCTAAAATTGAACTCAATTTTCAATTTTTGTTGAGGTCAATATGAAAAGAGAATTAAAATAGAGATATTGGACATTTTTATGTATTTTTGTGACCCCAAAAAAAATATTTTTTATGAATTTTCAAGTATTTTCCTATTTTCCTAAAATATTAAAAAATGCGAAAAATATGAAAAATTATTTTTTGTTCCAAATTGGTTCCTTAATCTTGGCCAAGGCTTCCAATGTTGATTTTATAATTTTTTGATTTTTTGTGAATTTTTAATGAATTTTGGAAAATAAAACTAAAGGAAAACTGACTAAAAATTCGAGTGTCAACAAATGTGATCCAGGAAGTGCAGCATCGTATTGCTCTTAATTGCATCTATTAATGAAAATCATCACAAATTTGATTACGGACATGTGGAGCAACGGATTGGTCCGATGATGACAATTGATTCTACCATGATACTTGAGGCCCGATCCGCCATATGATCTTGGGTTTTAAATAATTTTTGAGAACCAGGATGTCCGGAAGATCGTGGACTAGTTCTCCTTTCTTTGTCTAAAAAAAATTAGAATTTGAAAAATGTTTTCATGATAAAAATCATGCATCCTTCAATTTTATCATCTTTGAATACTAACCTTTCATGGTGCATTTCGTGCATCTCATCCCACCCATACATAACAGGTTAATATGTGGCTCGGATTAGCTCGATGACTATGCATGCGAAGTTGATATAGACGAGGTTGATGTGAGCGATATCAAGAAAGAATGGGATTGTTTTGAAGAATCTAAGCCTCCTATTTTCGAAGAACCTATCACTATTAATTTGGGGGATTCTACATTGCGTTAAGGAAGTGAAAATAGGAGGGCACTTGTCTTGCAAGCAGATGTTTTAAGAATGATGGCATTGCTCAAAGAATATCAAGATATCTTCGCCCCGGTCATATGCCGACATGCCGGGTCTAGATCGTGAAATTGTGGAGCATGCTCGCCCACGCATCCTTCTTGCACACCAAGTAAATCAATCGCCCGTAAGAATGAATCCCGAACCGGCGAGATAAGATCAAGGAAGAGGTGATGAAGCTCCTTAAAGTTGGATTTATCGAAGCTGTCCCATATGCCGATTGGGTCGCCAACATCGTACCGCTTAAGAAGAAGGACGGAAGAATTAGAATATGCGTGGATTATCGGGACTTGAACAAAGCTAGTCCCAAGGATGATTTTCCCTTACCGCACATTGATGTGCTCGTTGATAGTACCGCGGGCTTTGAATTATTCTCCTTTATGGATGGATTTTCGGGATATAATCGGATCATGCTCAAGGAAGAAGATAGGATCAAGACCTCATTCACTACACAATGGGGAACTTTCTGTTACAAGGTAATGCCATTTGGATTGAAAAATGCAGGGGCAACATATCAAAGGGCTATGGTAACCCTTTTTCATGACATGATTCTCGCGACCCTCCGGAAATTTCTTTCCGGGGTGGAATAGGGCTAACGAGCCGATCCCTCCTTTTATAGACATATATATGGGGGATCGCGAGTCTCTCCCAAGACCCATTACTCGAATCGCGATGTCGGGTAAAATTTATCAAATATCGAAATTGACCTTGTGTGGTCAGGTGGCATGTGCGAGGTGTACATGCAATTCGGAGTCGCCACCGATCGATTTATTGGAAGGTACGATCGGAAAACCTTACCGAGCGGTCGGGAGAAACCGTTCGGTTCCGCGAAAAACCGGAGATTTTGGGTCCGGGGACTTGGTTACGCCAAGTTTCAAATTTGACGCCCTTTCGGTTACCGATGTTGATTGTTTTTCTAACCTAAGATTTCATGCAGATACGATATCGGATGAGGTAGGTCCTAAAAAATCTGAGTATTCATGCAGATGGGAAATTTTCTATCCTAATCAATCACAATCGGAGGAATTAATGCGCAATCAAAATCATTACAAGCAATCAAATCAATCAATCAAGGTTTGATATGTCTAAAATGGCCCTATCGGCCCACACAAAAATCAATTTTGGGTATCGGGGTGATTTGGTAAAAATTTGGGGCTAAGGCCCGTAAGGGTAGAATGGTCATTTTTGGGAGTTCGGGACCCAAAAATCACAAAATTAGGGTCGGGCCAGTTGAATGTGGCCATTTCCCATTTTTTGTGATTTTATGGAATTTTTCTAATTTTTTCTATTTTTTGGAATTTTCATTTATTTTTCAAAAATATTGGAAATTTTCCGGATCGAAATTAATCAACCCTCGTAGTCTCAAAAATTTTCGATTCAGACTTTATGAGTCCCGAATCGATCTACAAATTTTTAGAAATTTTTTATGAAAATCTGGGAATTTTTATGAATTTTCTAAGTATTTTTACAATTTTTTTTGGATTTTTGGAAATTTCGTTTTATTTTTATATTATTTTTTATTAATAGACCGGACCGGTCAATCCGGTCAACGACCGGGTCAACCCGGTCAGACCGCTCGCGGACCCACTCGTGAACCAACCGCACACTAAACGGTGCCGTATCTATTTTTCTATATTATTTTTTTTGAATTTCTAATACTAATTTCTAATATTCGGAATAAAAGAAAATGGATGGACGGGCCGAGATCAACTGCAGATCCGATCTCAGCCATTAACTCGCGCCCCGGCAAAAACGACGACGTCTCGCCCTCGCTTACAAAAACGACGTCGCACTTGACCTATTCAAACGGGCGGTCACGATCTAACTTCGATCTAATCTAAGCCGTTCATCTCTCCCTTAGTTAAAACGACGCCGGATCGATTAAATGCATGGACGGCCACGATCAATCCTAGACTTAATCTGGACCGTCAAACCTATCTAAAGACAAAACGACGCCGCATATCCCCGAGCTAAACGACACCGTTTATGAATTTTTTAATAAACGAATATATATAAAACGATCCAACGGCCGAGAATCAAATTCATCGATTAATCTCGGCCGTTGGATCGGATCTCGAGTCCGCCCGCTCGCGCCAACGGCCGAGCCGACTCGCATCCTAGCCGGCCCTATCACACGACGACACCTAGGCCGGTTGACCTGTTGACTATGCCACGTCGGTCGTCTTCTTCACGGCGACGACACGTAACGGACGGCCGAGGTTTCCCGGCGAGATCCAACGGTGAAACCTCGGCCGATCGACCCCGAACCAACGCCAAAACACTCAACTCAACGTCCGGATTAACATACTCGAAGATCAAGCAATTTCACCGAACCAATTGCGAGAATCAAAGCATATACAATCGCGGCATCACGGATCTCAATCAAGCAACACAGATCATAACTATCGAATCAAAGCTTCAGGCACACTCAAGACGAGTTCGGGACACTTACCTCGAGTCCCGATTGGACTCGCGATGGCTAGGAAGGTCCGGCCGGTGTTCGGCCGCACCGAGTTGCAATGGAGGTTCGACTCGAGGTTTTCACGCAAAATCAATACACAAACAAGATGCGATCATGGTTAGTGGAGTTCAAAGAGTAAAACGCACACAACAATTTCAAGGAAAATGCTCGAGACCGTATGATGCCATCGTCGCACAAGACGAAGCTCGAGAAGTGAACTCACCGATTTAGAGGATTTCTTGACAATCCAGCTGGTGCGATTGACTCTCTCAAGCTTAGGCGAGCTTCTAAACTTGATCGCGCGCTTTGGTTTGCTCTGGATCAGCCGGACGAAGTACTTGCGGACTTGCTCGAAGCTCCGGCGATGGAAGTCACTCGAGAGCTTCTCTCTCTATCTATCTCACTCTCTCTCTATTCTGGTAGTCTGGCGAGCACAAAATGAGCCTCTTCCTGCTTCGCGAATGTTCTTGGCCTTTTATACTGGATTTTCGAAATTTGGCGCGTCTCGGGTGTGAGCCTGGCGGGACGTATTCACGTGCGAATCGCACGAATTTTGGTCACCCGAGGTCGGACGGCGACGGCACAAGAATGCACTCCGTTTGGCTCTCCGTTAGTCGCGAATCGAGCTCCAATTTGGCGCGGATTGTGAAATGTTGACTTTTTGGCCTCCGAGCCTTTGACCGGCTGCTCCGCCGTGCTCCGGCGACGATTGGTCACGGCGTTGGTGGAGATGGACACGTCTCAGCCTGAGGAGCAAAACCCCCACAAGAATTGGACCAATTAGGATCGAATTGCCCTTCAATTTGTTGATCAAAATCCACCTTCAAATCTGCAGAATGGGACAATCGCGCGAGGAAGAAGAAGTATCGTTCTAGACCGGTTCGACCGGTCCGACCGGTGGTCGACCGGTCCGAACCGGTTCTGCATAGCTTGCACTTTCAAAATTTTCAAAATTAAACGAAATTGGTTGGGAATTTTTGCAATTAAACCTCAAAATTGGACTTAGGACCCTGAATATCATCTAAAAAAGTGGTTTTGCCCAAAATTTCCCATCAATTTATACAAAACCCCCAAATTTTTCAAAATTCCCAATTTGGGGAAAAACTAAATTGAACGTCTAATTGATAAAATTGGACTATGAGACCCATGCCAATCGATTCAGAATGTGTCTAAACACTAGGGATGGTCCAATTGTGCAATGATAGTCCCTCAATTAAAAGTAATTTCAAAAATTGACCAATTGAGGGACTAAATTGAAAATATTTTGGGGATTTTGCCTAATTCGTGCAATTCGCGCAATTGTGGGTGCAATTGATCAAATTGAAGTTCAAAGGGACTACGATTGAATGTCTAGACACAAAATGTGCAAAAATTGCAAATAAAAAGATTCAATTTGTATTTTTTATACAAATTCAACGCTAGGTATTGTGAAGAAACACCTAAAATTGAACTCAATTTTCAATTTTTGTTGAGGTCAATATGAAAAGGGAATGAAAATAGAGATATTGGACATTTTTATGTATTTTTGTGACCCCAAAAAATATTTTTTATGAATTTTCAAGTATTTTCCTATTTTCCTAAAATATTAAAAAATGCGAAAAATATGAAAAATTATTTCTTGTTCCAAATTGGTTCCTTAATCTTGGCCAAGGCTTCCAATGTTGATTTTATAATTTTTTGATTTTTTGTGAATTTTTAATGAATTTTGGAAAATAAAACTAAAGGAAAACTGACTAAAAATTCGTGTGTCAACAAATGCCCCTCTTTGAAAGTAATCTCGGTCAGAGGTTGCTTTCAAAGACAAGGTGACACCTGGATCTTTTGTCGACTCTGCTGGGGAAAAATCTAAAGAAAAAAAAAAAGTCTTGACATCAAATTGCTTTACCTCTACCGTTTACGCTCTAACTCTGTGGGGAATTATTTCGGTTCATGCTCGTCTTATGTGAAAGAGAAATGAGAAGAGAGAGACTTACCCGTAGCTCACCTGTCTATGGTTTGAGATTTGTTGATCCGAGGTTGAAAAGTCGAGTGTACGGAATTACCCGTGGACGGTTTAGCGTGATTTTGCAATGGTTAGCGTCCGTCTAGTGTCGAGTGGTGATTTGAAGATTTGTGGGGAAGGTTCACCCTTGTAACAAAGGGGTTTTACCTATTTAAAATGGGTTTGACTATCCACTAGGGATTCATCATTTAAAAAGGGGGCAGATCGGCTTTCATCTCTCCATTTACTCACCGTCCGAAAGGGGAGGTTCACCTATTTAAAAGAGATTGGCTATCCTCCATGCGGGGACTCACCATCTAAAAAGCGGATCGGCTTTCGTCTCTCCAGCTACTAACCGTCTGAGGGGGGGAGGTTCACCCTTGTAACAAAGGGGTTTCACCTATTTAAAAGAGATTGGCTATCCTCCATGCGGGGACTCACCATCTAAAAAGCAGATCGGCTTTCGTCTCTCCAAGCTACTAACCGTCGAGGGGGAGGTTCACCCTTGTAACAAAGGGGTTTCACCTATTTAAAAGAGATTGGCTATCCTCCATGCGGGGACTCACCATCTAAAAAGCGGATCGGCTTTCGTCTCTCCAAGCTACTAACCGTCCGAGAGGGTGCCATCTCGAGGACCTAGGTTGACTAGTATACTTCCGGAGCTCAAACCCTATTTCAAATTTTCAAAAAGGCAGATCGGTTTTCGTCTCTCCAAGCCTACTAACCGTCCGAGAGGGTGCCATCTCGAGGACCTAGGTTGACTAGTGTACCTACGAGCTCAAACCCTATTTCAAATTTTCAAATAAGCAGATCGGTTTTCGTCTCTTCAGCTACTAACCGTCCGAGAGGGTGCCATCTGAGGACCTAGGTTGACTAGTGTACCTACAGAGCTCAAACCCTATTTCAAATTTTCAAATAAGCAGATCGGTTTTCGTCTTTCCAGCCTACTAACCGTCCGAGAGGGTGCCATCTCGAGGACCTAGGTTGACTAGTGTACCTACGAGCTCAAACCCTATTTCAAATTTTCAAATAAGGCAGATCGGTTTTCGTCTCTCCAGCTACTAACCGTCCGAGAGGGTGCCATCCGAGGACCTAGGTTGACTAGTGTACCTAGAGCTCAAACCCTATTTCAAATTTTCAAAAAGGCGGATCGGTTTTCGTCTCTCCACTACTAACCGAGAGGGTGCCATCTCGAGGACCTAGGTTGACTAGTGTACCTACAGAGCTCAAACCCTATTTCAAATTTTCAAAAAGGCAGATCGGTTTTCGTCTCTCCAAAGCTACTAACCGTCCGAGAGGGTGCCATCTCGAGGACCTAGGTTGACTAGTGTACCTACAGAGCTCAAACCCTATTTCAAATTTTCAAATAAGCGAGAGGATCTCGAGGACCTGGGGATGCCAAAAGACCCGCAGAAAATCCAAGTTAATCAAATCTTTAAAATGCAACTTTTCCGAGGATTTGGGGTCACCGGGGAACCCGCAAAGTTCAATCAAACATCATTAGTATGACAACTTTAAGTTCTTGGGAGAAATTTAAGAATTCTAGACAAATTTTCAAAGTGTATTTGTGAGGGAAATGTGTCCAATCACAATTTCAAATCTCCATCGAGGATGGATTTTGAATGACACATCCCGAGTGTTCTTCAAAAAGGTTGTTTTAAAAAATTTTCAAAAGGATTTTCCTTCATCCAAGAGGGCTTCTCACCGTTTTGGAAAGGCTTTTTCTTAAAATTCAAATCGCTCGTCAGAAACCTAACCTTGAGGTTTCGGGATCATTCGAGATGCATACAATCCGACTAATCGGAGAAGGCATTTTAAAAGGGACCGTAATTCGTGCCAGGTCAAAGGCTTATCAATGGATATTCAATTTAAGGTTTAGAAATGAATCTTGATCAAAAATAGCTTCTTCGGGTCTACAAGTCAAGAACCCCGAAGACATGATAAGACAGGATTGTACTTACCTCTTTAAGCGGTAGCTTCCTCGTGTGATCTCTTGCATCAACCTCGAAACACCTCTTAGATCGAAAAGTTTTGGTGACAAGTTGTATTTTGGCTTAAGGTGGGCCCTTTAAGGACGGCTATATTTTCAAAGAGGGGTGAACTTTGGTGATCACCTTGACATTTTTCCAGCTTTCATTTGCTTTTGCAGTAGATTCATGATCATTTTTTGCTCAATTGACTTTGAGGATTTTCCTCTTTTCATCTTAATGATTTTTCTTTAAGATTTATCTCTTTCCAGGGTGCTCTTTTCATGGGCTTTGGCCTTGCTTTTACCAGGCACTTTGCTTTTCCTAACCCTTTCATCAATCTTTGCATTGATCGGCTCTTTTGGAGACCGGTATCAAAATTCAAAGTTCTTCCGATCATGCTTTTTGATTCATTGCTGGTTATTCCTTTATTTGCCCCAGTGTAGGGAGGTGATCACCAACAAGGGTTTAGAAATGAGAATTCAATGGCTCAAATTGGCTCTTCAAAGGATAAGTGTTTAGGGATATAGAAGTGAAATGCTTTTCTTCACTTTGAGATGTTCCAAATCTCTCGCCAGAATCACCCGAAGCTATCACAAAAGATTGATGCAGGTCAGTACAATAAAGTCTTACCCGACCTTTTCTCCAAGAAATCATCCAATGAACCTCCAAATATGCCCCAAGTGTGGGGTGGTTCTCGACGAGGTTATATTCACAAAATTCTCCCTTTTGGCTCGGATTGGTTATCAAGGGATATAAATGTGTATGGATAATTTTAAAATGGAAATGCCTTTTCATCATTTCAATCCATGTAATCAACGCGAATGACCCCTACGTCCCAAGGTTAAGCTCTTTCACTCTATCACTCTCACTCATCGTTCAAGTGAATCGGGGACGTGTTTAAGGACAAAGTTTGCCTCTTTTCATCTCGAAGGATCGAGTCTTTTGAAAAGCTTTCAAAACATGCCCTTTTATAGAAACTCGGGGCATTTCATCAAAAATTCATCATTCGCAAAAATCTTCATTGAGAGGGTATTCGAAAGACGTTTCGAAATTTGAAAGGAATGTTTCTTTGAAAGAGCTCTGTTGCTTTGCAAATCCAAATTTTCTTAATTTCAAGCACGACGGTGTATGAAAATACTTTGTAAAGGAGGAAAACCTCAAACCCGTCTTCTTCAAATATTGACTTCGTTCCCGTAAAAAACAAAAGGAAACAATCGGTTCAAAACATTTAAAATTTTAAGTTCCAAGCGGTTTTTTCTTGTCTCCTTCGGACGTTGACTCCCGTTTCCTGTAAAAACAAAAGGAATCGATCGACCAAAGATATTCAAAATTTCAAATCCCGATGCGACTTCGTTCTACCTCCTTCGAATGTTGACTCCCGTTTCCTCCTTCGATGTTGACTCCCGTTTCCCGTAAAAACAAAAGGAATCAATTAGTCAAAGATATACAAAATTTTAAGTTCAAGCGATTTCTTCTCATTTCCTCCGGATGTTGACTCTCGTTTCCCGTAAAAACAAAAGGGATCAATTAATTCAAAGATGTTCAAAATTTCCGATCACATTCCAAATTTCAAATCCCGAGCGACTTCCTCCCGTCTCCTTCGGATGTTGATTCTTGTTCCTCTCGCAAGGTTCTTCGTGATTCCCGGTTTACCTCGCAAAATACAAACGTATGCAAATGCATGTATGCAGATGTCATGCGAATGCAAAATTCTATGTGACTCAGATCTGCTCATTAATCGCTCCGAAGCTCAATTTATTTCAAGGAAAATATCTCTTCACGGCATCCGAATTCACCGGACTTGCCAACTCTTCTCCATCCATGTTTACAAGTATAAGAGCTCCCCCGGATAAGACTTTCGAATCACGTAGGGGCCTTCATAATTTGGCGTAAATTTGCCTCCCGGGTGTTGTGCATTTGGGAGCATTTTCTTCACAACTAGCATCCCCTGTTTCAAAATTTCTAGGCTTGACCTTCTTGTTAAAAGCTCGGCCACTTTCTTCCGGTAGCTCGACCATGACAGATGGCCCTTAATCGTTTTTCATCAATCAAATTCAATTGTTCACGTCTCTCGTCGGTTCCACTCCTCTTCCGTGAGCTCAACTTGAGACAGGATCCTTAAAGAGGGGATTTCCACTTCTACCGGTAGGACTCGCTTCCATACCGTATACCAAAGAGTAGGGAGTTGCCCCGGTCGAAGTACGAATCGAAGTTCGGTAGGCCATGAGAGCATATGGCAATCTCTCATGCCAATCTCGATATTTCTCAGCAGCCTTGGCCAATATCTTCTTGATGTTCTTGTTTGCCGCTTCTACGCCTCCATTCATTTGTGGGCGGTAAGGTGAAGAATTTAGGTGTCGTACCTTAAATTGTTCCAACAATTGATCGACTACCTTGTTGTTCAAATTTGAGCCATTGTCCGTAATGATGGCTCTTGGCACTCCATATCTTGAGATGATATCTCGCTTGATGAACTTGGCCACACTATTCGCAAGTGACATTGGCATATGAGCTAGCTTCAATCCATTTGGTGAAATAATCAATAGCAACCAGAATGAAACGATGTCCGTTGGAGGCCTTTGGGTTGATAGGGCCGATCATATCAATTCCCCACATGCGGAACGGCCGGGGCTCGACATTTGATGTAGCTCGGTTGGTGGCGCATTTATCCTGTCGCCGTATACCCGACATTGATGACGGATCTAACATGCTGGTTGCAATCCGACTCGATAGTCATCCAAGAATATCCGAGTCTCATAATCTTCTTGGCGAGGAGGTGACCATTCATATGCGGTCCGCACTCTCCTTCATGAATCTCTTTCATAATGAGATTTGCTTCTTTGGAATTCACGCACCTCAGCCAGGATCGAGTCAAAGGATCTCTTGTATAGGATCCGTCCGCCGAGGAAAAATTTAGATGCCATCTTGCTTATGTACTTTTTATCTTCTCGTTGATCTGTTCAGGGAATTCGCCCTTCAAGTAGGTAATTCTTGATGTCATGATACCACGGTTCCTCATCGGGTTCTTCTTCAATGACCATGCAGTATGCGGGTTGCTCAAGGATGTCAATCCTTAACGGTTCTATCTCAAGACCATTTTGCACTTGTAACATGGCCGATAATGTGGCCAAAGCATCAGCAAAATGGTTCGAGTTCTCGCAGATATTCAAAAGTGATCTCCTCAAAATGTTGGATCAGCTCCTCGAGGTACTTATGATAAGGAATAAGCTTGGGATCCTTTGTCTTCCACTCCCCTTGAGTTTGTAAAATGATTAGCATGGAATCTCCATATACCAAGTAGCTTCTTCACCTTTAATGAGATGGCCAATTGTAATCCTAGTATGCGAGCTTCATATTCGAAATGTTGTTGGTGCGGGGAATACCAACTTGGCTGAAACTCGGATAATGTTGATCTTCGGGGGATATCAAAACCGCCCCAAGATTCGATCCAGTGAGGTTCATCTGCGCCGTCGAAGTACATTGTCCATTTGTCTTCGATATATTCGAGGATTTGACCTCCCTTGTTTTGCTCGAAACGTCCTTAGGAGGGTTCTCGACTAGCATATCAGCAATCGCTCTTCCCTTGACAGATTTTTGGGGAGAGGTTTTGATATCGAACTCGAAAGCAGTATTTGCCATTTAGCCATCTTTCCCAACAACGTTGGTTTCTCCAAAAGGTATTTGATGGGGTCATTCTCGGTGACCAATTCTATATGATAATGCAGCGTATATCGCCTCAATCTGTGGAGGACCTGCACCAATGCTACGCAAGTCCTTTCCACCGCCGGATACTTGACTTCGATGTTGTAAACTTTTTGCTCAAATAATATATGGCCCGCTCTTTACGATCCTTGGGGTTAGTTTGGGCAAGTAAAGCTCTCGTGGATTCATCATTAACTCGTCGATATAGAGTTAGAGGAATGTTAGGGATAGGAGGTACCAATACTCGGAGGTTGTACCAGATATTCCTTGATCTTCTCAAATGCTTGTTGGCATTCCGCATTCCATTTCACCTTTGCACCTTTCTTTAGCAACTTGAAGAAGGGTTTCGCCGTTTCGATAGTTGGGATATGAATCGAATATATAATTCAATCTTCCCAAGAAACCCCTTACTTCTTTAACAAGAACAGGAGTTCCTATTTCCCATATGGCTTTAATCTTGGAAGGGTCAATTTCAATACCACGGCTGCTCACCACAAATCCTAGCAGCTTTTCCGGATCTTGCGCCAAATACGCATTTCGCAGATTCAATTTGAGCTTATACTTTCTCAATCGATCAAATAACTTCTTCAGCACTTTAACATGGTCTTCTCCAGGCTTGGACTTGGCAATCATATCATCCACATAGACCTCGATCTCCTTATGTATCATATCATGAAAAAGGGTCACCATAGCCCTCTCGATATGTTGCACCTGCATTTTTCAACCCAAATGGCATCACCTTGTAACAAAAAGTTCCCCATTGTGTAGTGAATGAGGTCTTGATCTTATCTTCTTCCTTCAAGCATGATCCGATTATATCCCGAGAATCCATCCATAAAGGAGAACAATTCAAAACCCGCAAGATCGTCGACGAGCACATCAATGTGCGGTAGGGGAAAATCATCCTTGGGACTAGCTTTGTTCAAGTCCCGATAATCCACGCATATTCTAATTCTCCCATCCTTCTTCTTAACTCGGTACGATATTGGCGACCCAATCAGCATATGGGACAGCCTCGATAAATCCAACTTTAAGGAGCTTCATCACCTCTTCCTTGATTTTATCCGCCGGTTCGGGATTCATTCTTCCGGGTGATTGATTTACTGGGTGTGCAAGAAGGATCTCGTGGGCAAAGCATGCTCCACAATCTCACGATCTAGACCCGGCATGTCAAGATACGACCGGGCGAAGATATCTTGATATTCCTTGAGTAACACCGTCATTCTTAAAATATCTCGCTGCATGTGTGTCCTCCTATTTTCACTTCCTTGACGCAATGTAATCTCCCAAATTAATAGTGATAGGTTCTTCGGAAATAGGAGGCTTAGATTCTTCGAAACAATCCCATTCTTTCTTGATATCGCTCACATCAACCTCGTCTATATCAACTTCGCATGCATAGTCATCGAGCTGATCCGAGTCACATATTAACCCGTTATGTATGGGTGGGATGACATGCTTGAAATGCACCATGAAAGGTTAGTATTTAAAGATGATAAAATTGAAGGATGCATGATTTTTATCATGAAAACATTTTTCAAATTCCAATTTTTTTAGACAAAGAAAGGAGAACTAGTCCACGATCTTCCGGACATCCTGGTTCTCAAAAGCTATTTAAAATCCAAGATCATATGGCGGATCGGGCCTCAAGTTTCATGGTAGAATCAATTGTCATCATCGGACCAATCCGTTACTCCACATGTCTCGTAATCAAGTTTGTGATGATTTTCATTAATAGATGCAACTAAGAACAATACAAGATCGCACTTCCTGGATCACAAAGATGTGACCCAAAGGGTGCTAAAACATTCAAAAAGTTTTAAAGCAAGTGGAGTAATCAAAATGCATTAAAAGATAAAGTTCGAAAGAGCCTTTTACTCGGGGGTGGGGAAATCATCGTTCAGCCACTCAATTATCACGTTCACCCGATTATCCAGGAACGGGTTGAATAAGTCCGGCTCGCATTCTCGTAAATGTCCTCATCTTCCAGCCATTTGCCTCCCTTAGAGAATACCTCGAATAAAGGGTTTAGGAGCATTTTTCCTCTAGCTTTCCATACATCGGTGCCTATGAAACGGCCACCTTGGCGCCCACGGCGTCCACGGCGTCCACGGTCTCCATAACAATTGTTTCGACCTCGGCCTCGACCGGTGTTATTTTTCGCTATTCCATTATAACCCCAGACCAACCTTGTGGTCATTTGAGTCCAAATTCAAAGGGTTACGGATTCCCGACCATGTTTCCCTAATCCAAGCACCCGGAATAAATCCATTCGAGAGTAGCACTTTTCCCGCCATAGTCGCGGGTTTCGAAAGCTCGGTATAGCCACCTTTGCATCCGGTGACACATGCATGACGATACAATGTCAAAGGTGTGATAACTCAGCTCCTCCTCTTTTGAGGGTTCAATGTATGGGACCATCCCTTTTAAAGCGGCTCGATGCCCTGTCTCGCCATGGACGGTGATCAATTGACCCTTGACCACAAATTTTAACTTTTGATGCAGAGAGGAAGGTACCGCTCCGACACATGAATCCACGGTCTTCCCGGGAGCAAGGTGAAGGCGCTTGGAATATCCAATACTTGGAACGGTATAGAAAATGTTACCGGTCCAATGACAATGTCCAATTCGATCTCTCCTACAACATTCTTGGAGACTCCATCAAATGATCGGATGGTGGCCTTGGATGTCTTCACAAAATCTTCATTGATCCCCAAGCTTCTCAAAGTGCTTAGTGGACACAAGGTTGAAAGCGGAACCATTATCAATCAAGACGTGAGGCACCTCTTTTCCGTGACACCTCACAGCTATGTAAAGGGCTTTGTTGTGGACCCGCCCTTCTTTCGGGAAGTCTTCGTCCGAGAAGGATATCTCGGTCCTTCGGAAGGATAGCACCCACAAAGTCTCCCAATTGCACTTTGTTAATTGTCTCGGAACATGCACCTCATCCAAAGACCTTCAAAAGGGCGTCTTTGTGCTTTTCAGAATTTTTGAAGAGATCCAAGAAGGAAATTCGTGCGGGCATCTTCCGCAGCTTGGTCAACGACATCATATTCACCGGTCCTCACGACCGATTGCAACTTCTCAACCTCTTCCGCAGGTTGGGATTCTCTTTCGGAATCCACTTCTCTCGGGGATAACATCTTCCGGATCTCATTATGGCGTCAATCTCACCCGTTCCATAATCCCAATGAACCGCCCTTGAGTTGTACTCTTCCACAGTGCGGTAATTTAATCCTCACCGGTATGATCTTTTCCGGTAGTGATTCGGATGTTGATGGTTTTTCCGAACTAGAAGCTTCTAACTCCCAGCCTATCAACTTTGTTCAAATCAATCACAAAACGAATTGGGGCATCTACCATCCCAATCATTTCATCCTCATGAACGTCATCGTGGTTATGTTTCGGACCTGGCCTTACCAGCGTGGCATTTTCTTCATCGAAATCCCTCGCCTTTCTCTTCGACTCTCGGGATAATCCCTTCAATCCTCATGCCAATCTCCACCGGATGTTGGAACGATGAGTACGTGTATGCATACATGCGATCAAAGTATTCCGCCGGAAGTGACTTTAGTACAAACTCCAAGATTTCTCTCTCCGACAGCGGCGGTTGCACCATCACAGCGTGTTTCTTCCACCTTCTTGCAAAGAGCTCAAAACTCTCATCTTCACCTTTCCGGATGTTCAACAAATTAGCCTTAGTGAAATAACCCCTAATCCCAGCCTTCAAAGTGACGTAAGAAGTGCTCCGATAAATCCTCCCGGCTCGGGACCCAGCCTAGGTCAATTAACTCGAAACCATGCTAATGCGGGGCCCGTTAAACTATGTCCGAAATTCGGATCAATGTTTCATCATCTTCATGGTGGCCAATCATTTGGCGGAGATAATATGAGATATGCGCCGAGGACACCCAGCGCCATTATACTTCGTGCGGAAGGTCACTCTCGGGTTCGCACCTTGAGGCGGGACGTTTCTTGCTTGAGTAAGTGGCGTAATCAGCTCCTTCAACTCATCCATTTTCCTCGACACGTCATCTCCTTGCTCTTGCAGTAGAACGATCTTTCGATTCTCGTGTCTCCATGGTCCGCCGTATCTCCGAATCTGCACGCTTTCTTCTATCGCCATAGTATTCCTTTTGGTCGTCAATTGCGATAAATCTGCTACCATAGTTGTTAAATGACGCATGTGCGTCTCCGGATTAGAAAGTCGCATATCGACCTCTCGATTCTCCCTGTTCATTCCGAGGAGCCGCTTGGTCCTTAACTTCGTCGATCGTTCCCACAAATTCATCGCTTGCGGGGTCATCCATTCCACCCCACCCATCTGGGACTACATCTCCAGAGTCAACAAAGAAACTCCGGGGCGCCGAATATAGCACTTTAAAGTTGTACCCACCACTATCTTCCCCCAGGTTATCAACTATTTCGCCCCTCTCTAGGGCTTTTTCGCAAAAATCTTCTATCGCCTCGGCGGGCCTTATCCAGATGGACTTCATATTCGTCTATCTCTTCAATTTCCTGACCATCTTTGATGCTCATCAAATATCCCGAGGGTATTTTCAAAAGAGCTCCCCTCGTAGGTTTCATTGCGAACTCCTCGGACAAGCATGTCTACCGCCACGTAGGTCCCCTTGAAAGCGACATCTTCCATTCTTCCTATGACGCCCAAGCTAATCAATTTTTCCAAGCAAGCCTCTTTTTGCTCCCGGGAAATACTCTCTCCTTCCGGATATTGCGAGGCCAATGTCAAGATATCCCGCATTTTACTCATGTCCACTATGAATTCCAGAACCTCATCCTCTTCACCTCCAAAAATCGCGTTCACCTCGCGATGCTCGTGTAGCGGGTTCCGCTGCACATTCGGTTCGGCTTTATCAAACTCCGGAACTTTTCCGTCGATCAATGCTTGCACCTTGAACTTCGGAGCGAGACAGGTTGTCCGCGTTATGCCCCCTTTCTCCCATATGGTATACACACGTCCTGGGTCTCATCATACCCAGGAAATCTTGGCGGGTGAGCTCTAGGTGGCTCTTTTGCAACTAAGCGATTTTCCAATAGCATGGGTAACAATTTGGATAAGGGTCGGGGTAGTGGGGTAAAAACAACGGGTTCTTTTTTCTGAATTCCGGTGGTTTGGAAGTAGTCCGGGGAGGACGTTCCTTGGGTAGGAATTGAAGGCGAGAAATTTCGGGCTTTGGCGGGTTAGGGACAAAGGCTACTTCTCCAGCTTTGCTCCCTAATATCCCTTCTCAAAGGGTATTGGCGTTTGAAAGGCGCCTCGGGTATCTTCTTCTCTCTTAATGCCCACTCGTGGCGTTACGCCACCTTGATTAGGTGCGCAAATGTCCGACACCCGGAGGTGTTCGGTTTGTCAAAAAATTCAAATGGAAGGGCCTTGAGAAACAGATCTATTAGTTCTTCTTCCGGGACGGGTGGCTTTACCTCGCAGCCCGGTGCTCTCCATCTCTCGGGCGTAGGCGCGAACGGCCTCGCTCTTTCCTTTTACGGTCCTTAAAAGGTCCTCTCTAGTTAGGGCGGTCAAAGTGTTAAATTTGTATTGCCGAAGGAACTCGTCCGCGGTTTATCCCAATCGGCGAGCCTCTCGGCTCCAATTCAATGAACCACGCCGTGGCTGCCCCGGATAGGCTTTCCTGGAAAGTGTTAACCAAGAGTGGAATGTTGTCGGAGAATCGCGACATTCGGCGCAAGTAATACTTCAAGTGCGCCTTGGGACACCCGGTCCCATTATATCTTCTTACAAAGTCCGGTTCCTTGTAATCAGCGAGGAACCTCTATCTTTTCGAACGGTGCAACCTTGTCGAATCTCGAGAGCTCATAACCTTGACTCGCCAAACACTCTTCGATCTTAGCGAGCCTCTTAATTTCCTCTTCCATTTTGAGGACTTGCTTCTCCTTTTTCTCCAGGTCAATCACAATGGGAGGATCCTTAGGCGGTCTTTCCGGATTCGTAGTTGGATTGGCGGCGGGGGCCGGATTAGCGTTTGCTCCATCGGATGGCCCCGCAGAGCTTGAGAATTAGGGTCAACGGGGTATCTCCCCTAGCTTGCAATCATCATTGCCTTCATCTCCGCCACCATTGTGGCGATCACATTCATTTGATTCTCCAGGATTACCCACACGAGGTGCGAGCTCTTCTTGTTCCATCCTTAACTTGCGCGTTTTGCTACGAGTCCTCGTATTTATCGCTCACATGTTTTCGGGATATCAAATCGGTATGGGAAATATTAAAGGAGTGGAGACATTGATCCGTGGTAATTGACTTTTCTATATGTATGCATGAAATGCTCATAAAAGAAATAGTATGTATTTATTACAAACCAAATTGTTCAAAAGTATCTAAAAGATAACAAATATGTAAAATCTAGATCGGGAATGGATCTATCCAAGTCGGGGACGCTTCCACTCTTCTTGCTCTTCGATCCATCGGAATCCCACAAGTATGGGTCTTCTCCTTCTTCCGACATCCACCGCTCCGGATCCTCGGGAATGTATGGTTCTACTCCCGGTACATATGGTACTATGTACTCCGGCTCATACGACTCCACTTCTTCAATCCGAGGAGATACGCACTCGGGTACATATGGCTCTACCATTGATTGGCGATACTCCTTAAACTTCTTGATATACTCATTGGAAGCTCTATGAATGTTCATCTCATTATCCAAATAATCCGGCCACTCAACTTGTTGCAGCGGGGAGTTCTTCAAAGCATGAAGGATAAGCTTGATCCGAGCCCGATACAACTCCTTTGTTTCCTTAGTGAGCTTTCCTCGTGTCATATCAAATGAGAAAATCCCGGGACAAACATCCGGTGGTATCTCTTGTAGAACTCCAAATTGCCTCACCACTCGAATGGGGTAATACGCCACATGCTGGTACATCCCAATAAGGGAATAGGGTTATCTTCAATACCCGAAATGCGAGCTTCTACGATCTTGGGCCAAGTCAAACGCCATCTAATATGCTCGGGTTTCAAATTGTCCAATAGCTCAACCCACTTTTTGAATGAGTATTTGGGTACAAGGGATTGACACTTAAGGAAGGATCTAAGGGGGTGAACGTGCTCATTGATCTCATAACACCCCACCCGGAGTTGGAAAGTCTTTATATGAGAGGTGAACCACAAGTGGAGTAATCCGCTAGACGCTTGGAAAACGGCCTTTTTGAAGACTTGGAACGATTCGGGGAGAGAAAAGTCTCAGCTAAGATCATGTACGAATAATCCCAGCGACAACACGCTTGTCCCGCTATATGGGTTATGGAGGGGTCAAAAGTAGTTCTAGAAGTCGGGAATAGAACGAATGCAAAGAAAGCCAAGATAAACACCTTTCCCGATTTATGACCGGTTTCGGTGGGTAGAGAGGAATAGTTATCGAAAAGGAACGAGAATGTGAATTTGTTGGAATTGGATTTGCAAACTTTTTCAATTTCGGAAGTTTTAAGGCGAAGGAAACTCGATAACGAACGAGTGGAGTCCATGTCCAAAGGGGGTTGAGCTATACGTTCTTCAAATTTGGCCCCGATAATAGCGGTATACTCCTCAAGCGTAGGGGTCAATTCCAATCCTCGAAAGTTGAATGTCATTGTTCGCGCGTCCCATGCCTTGGCTAGTGCTTGAATGAGCGCCGGTTGGTATTCCACTTTGATCAAATCTACAAGTCGTCCCAAGCGTCCTTCCACATAGGCTTTGTTGACGATGTCGAGGCGATCCCACCATATAGCGAGTTCCTTGCGCGGTATTGGGATGATTTTGATGTCTCCATTCCCCATGATCTAAAAATGCAAAAAATGATGATCCTAAAGTCAATTACCACAGTTTAATATGCATATGTATGTAATGTGATGCAAATGCGCTAACCAAATTCCATGTCATCTTTTGGTAACATGAGGGTCAACTACTCCCACTTGACCCAAATAAGCCAAATAGGGTAATTATGGACCAAATCTCACCCAAAGATGGCATGTAATTTGATTAGGATCGTTTAAGCGTAATCGGGGTAAAAAGTCGTTCACAAATTGACAACTCATTGTTGACACCCGAATTTTTAGTCAGTTTTCCTTTAGTTTTATTTTCCAAAATTCATTAAAAATTCACAAAAAATCAAAAAATTATAAAATCAACATTGGAAGCCTTGGCCAAGATTAAGGAACCAATTTGGAACAAAAAATAATTTTTCATATTTTTCGCATTTTCTAATATTTTAGGAAAATAGGAAAATACTTGAAAATTCATAAAAAATATTTTTTGGGGTCACAAAAATACATAAAAATGTCCAATATCTCTATTTTAATTCCCTTTTCATATTGACCTCAACAAAAATTGAAAATTGAGTTCAATTTTAGGTGTTTCTTCACAATACCTAGGGTTGAATTTGTATAAAAAATACAAATTGAATCTTTTTATTTGCAATTTTTGCACATTTTGTGTCTAGACATTCAATCGCAGTCCCTTTGAACTTCAATTTGATCAATTGCACCCACAATTGCGCGAATTACACGAATTAGGCAAAATCCCCAAAATATTTTCAATTTAGTCCCTCAATTGGTCAATTTTTGAAATTACTTTTAATTGAGGGACTATCATTGCACAATTGGACCATCCCTAGTGTTTAGACACATTCTGAATCGATTGGCATGGGTCTCATAGTCCAATTTTATCAATTAGACGTTCAATTTAGTTTTTCCCCAAATTGGGAATTTTGAAAAACTTGGGGTTTTTGTGCAAATTGATAAGAAATTTTGGGCAAAAACACATTTCTAGATAATATCCAGGCCCTAGAATCCAATTTTGAAGTTTAATTGCAAAAATTCCTAGCCAATTTTGTTTAATTTTGAAAATTGAATGAAATTCACTTGTTCGAACCGGTTCGGACGGTCTCGATCATGGGTCGGACCGGGTGAACCGGTCCCGTAATGATGTCGTCGCCCCCAACAGATTTGTGCATTTTGCAGGTTTGAACAATGGATTTCAACGGCCAAATTGGGGTTCAATTCGTGCCTAATTGAGCTAATTGGTTGAGGGCTTTTATTCTTCAGGTTGAGGAGCGTCAATCCTCACCGACGGCGAAGCCAATGCTCGCCGGAGACGGCCGGAATCGATGGTCAAAGGCGCCGGCGTCCGAAAAGTCAACGTTTCTCAAACCGTGACGAATTCATGCTTGTTTGAGTTCGATTAAGGGTCTAACGGACGTTGACGGAATCACAACCGATTCCGTCACCGTCCGGCGACCAAAACGCGTGAGATTACCACGTGCGAAGCATCACCGACTCAAGCTCAAATGCGCGCGCGATTTCAAAAACCAATATATAAGGCTGAAGAGGATTCTAGAAAGGGGGGGGCTCATTCTGTTCGCAAGTTGTTGATAGAGCTAGAGAGAGAAAGAGAAAGGGAGAGAGAGCTCATCCTCTCGCCCGTGCGATCGAGGATTGGAGCTTGAACCGTGAGCACCTCGCCGGAGCAATCTAGGGAGATTCAAGGCCGGCCGCCACTTCCCGAAGCTTGCTTGAGGATCGGAGAAGCGATCGCCACCGGCCTCGCCGCCCGAAACCGCCTGGATCGGTGAGTCGAGCTTTCAATTGCACCGCTGCACGATCATGGCATCTCTTTGTTCTGTGCACGATTCCTTCAATTAATGTAGGCGTTTTCATCCCCATGCATTTCTAACCTCAATCGCATCCTTTTTATGCATTGATTCTGCGCGATAAACCCGAGTCGAACCGCCTCCTTAGCTCGGTTTGGCCGAGCGCCGGCCAAGTTATTCCGGCCACTGCGAGCTCGATCTGAGCTCGAGGTAAGATCCTTAACCTTCTCATAATGCTTGTCTATGGATTAATTGTCTTGATTTGCTCTGAACCCGTGTGTTCGAACTCGGATTGAGGTTCCGTGCGTAGTTCATAGTTCGCAATCTGCTCGGTGAAATCGAATGATTTTAGGATATGTTAATCTAGAGGTCGTGTGGAGTCGTTTGGCGTTGGTTTGAGGCCATTCCGGTGAGATCTCACCGTCGGATCTCGCCGGAATGTTCTCGACCGTTCATTTATTGTCGTCGAGAGGTTGAAGAAGGTGCTGATGTGGCGTGGTCAACGGGTCAACGTGCCGGGTGTCGTGCGCCGAGTGGTCCAGGTCACGGGCGACTCGGCCGGTCGTTGGCGCGAAGAGGCCGAGTCGGCCTTGATCCAACGGTTAGGATAAATAGTTAGGTTTGATTGATAACCGTTGGATCTGTTTTTTCGTAATTTTGAAATATTAGTATATTAGGCGAAAATAAAAATTGGTGAAACGGCGCCGTTTTAGTTAGTGATTAGGCGACGTCGTTTGGCTTCGGACGGAATGAATGGTCGGGATTAGGTCTAGGTTAGATCTGGACCGTCCGTTTAGTTAGGTGGTGCGACGCCGTTTTGCTAATGAGGGATAAACGGCTCGGATTGAGCCATAGGATCGAATCTTGGCCGTCCGTGCAGTAAAAGCGATGCGGCACCGTTTTATAAAGACTAAAGCGTCGTCGTTTTAGTCTAGGAGAAAGGAACGGCTCGGATTGAGCCTCAACGTCTAATCGTGACCGTCCGCCATTTATACTTATGCGGCGTCGTTTCTTTCGGTAGAGGGGCGACGGCCGAGATTGATCCAGGAATCGATCTCACCCGTCCATCATTTTTGTATATATTCGGATATTAGGATTTAATATTGGAAAATACGAAAATAAATAGGATAGTACATATACGGTACCGTATAGGGTACGGGTCGGGTCTGTGGGCGGTCAGACCGGGTTGACCGGTCGTTGACCGGATTGACCGGTCCGGTCTATTAATAAAAAATAATATAAAAATAAAAAGAAATTTCCAAAAATCCAAAAAAAATTGTAAAAATACTTAGAAAATTCATAAAAATTCCCGGATTTTCATAAAAATTTCTAAAAATTTGTAGATCGATTCGGGACTCATAAAGTCTGGATCGAAAATTTTTGAGACTACGAGGGTTGATTAATTTCGATCCGGAAAATTTCCAATATTTTTGAAAAATAAATGAAAATTCCAAAAAATAGAAAAAATTAGAAAAATTCCATAAAATCACAAAAAATGGGAAATGGCCACATTCAACTGGCCCGACCCTAATTTTGTGATTTTTGGGTCCCGAACTCCCAAAAATGACCATTCTACCCTTCCGGGCCTTCGCCCCAAATTTTTACCAAATCACCCCGATACCCAAAATTGATTTTTGTGTGGGCCGATAGGGCCATTTTAGACATATCAAACCTTGATTGATTGATTTGATTGCTTGTAATGATTTTGATTGCGCATTAATTCCTCCGATTGTGATTGATTAGGATAGAAAATTCCCATCCGCATGAATACTCGATTTTTTTAGGACCTACCTCATCCGATATCGTATCTCGCATGAAATCTTAGGTTAGAAAAACAATCAACATCGGTAACCGAAAGGGCGTCAAATTTGAAACTTGGCGTAACCAAGTCCCCGGACCCAAAATCTCTGGTTTTCGCGGAACCGAACGGTTTCTCCCGACCGCTCGGTAAGGTTTTCCGATCGTACCTTCCAATAAATCGATCGGTGGCGACTCCGAATTGCATGTACACCTCGCACATGCCACCCGACCACACAAGGTCAATTTCGATATTTGATAAATTTTACCCGACATCGCGATTCGAGTAATGGGTCTTGGGAGAGACTCGCGATCCCCCATATATATATCTATAAAAGGAGGGATCGGCTCGTTAGCCCTATTCCACCCCGGAAAGAAATTTCCGGAGGGTCGCGACACTCATGAAATTTACAAGTCTAAAAAAGATAGAACATGATAATATCTAGAGATGTTCGGACAATAAATGTCGATGAAAGTACATAATAGACTCAAAATACAATAAAATCTAGAAAATGCCCCAAAGTCGTACTAATCTAGACAGTGGGAATGGTATCCTCATCCGATGAAATCTCTACTATCTCGGGAAGTTTGATATCTTCTTCATCATCGGAGGATATGGTGATGATTTCCTTCTTCTTAATCGGGGAGTGTTTTGGGGCCGTCTTGGTTGCACGTGGTTTTCTTGCCAACTTCATGTATAACTCCCAGATTCTTTCTTTCTCGCGCTCGAGTTCCAAATATCGTCCACATCGGGTATAATCGCAACTCTCGCTACGGATGCGGTTTCGTCCGTTGAGCTCTCGTCCGTGAACAAATCCGAAAATTCGAAATGAAACGGGTACTCGGTCCTCGCGTCGAATGGTCCTCCGCTCCCATGTGAATACATCGGGTACAACAACACGACTTTGGGGCGCCATCTATCCTAAAAAGGAAAATTTGACTTTCAACCCCGATCACTTAAACGATCTTACAAATTGTGATGATATGTAATGAAAATGCATGATATGCAAAATTTAAATTTACAAGTTCAAAATAAAAAGGGTAGAAAGCCTTACCAACCGATGTTACTCTCTTTTTGGTTTTTGGTTTTAGGTATACCAACCATCCATTTCACATGCGCATGAGACAGGTGAGGTTTAACTCTAAAGAAATAAAAAAGGCTCGGGTATAGACCTAAAAAGGCTCCCGCTATACAAATCGAGGGGCCGCCCACAAGCGCAATCAAACAACAAGTGGGTAGGACCATCAATCTTACATAGCGAGCGGGATCAAATATGGTCAACCCAAGTGCAATCAAACACAAGAGCTTCGCATACCGATCCCTATCTATGGCGACCTAAGAGGTGATTTCGCGGCTCGGGTTTAGGCGCTTGTGTGTGCAAAGTGTCGTGATCCTCGAAATATGCAAGACATGCACCACAATTTATATTCAAAACACCGCTTCAAAATTTGCATAAATAAACAAACAATCCAAAACTCCATATCTCGCATCAAAAATGGTTAGCACGGACGCCACCCCTTATAACTCCCATCTCGCATCAACATTTAACACTTTTTTTGTTAGTGGACGTACCTCATCTTCAAGAGCATCTCGTAGAAAACGAGGTTAGAAAACAATCAGCATTTTTATCGGCTTAAATCCTCTTAAAGACATCCCCGGTGGAGTCGCCGATCTGTCGCGACCCTCCGGAAATTTCTTTCCGGGGTGGAATAGGGCTAACGAGCCGATCCCTCCTTTTATAGACATATATATGGGGGATCGCGAGTCTCTCCCAAGACCCATTACTCGAATCGCGATGTCGGGTAAAATTTATCAAATATCGAAATTGACCTTGTGTGGTCGGGTGGCATGTGCGAGGTGTACATGCAATTCGGAGTCGCCACCGATCGATTTATTGGAAGGTACGATCGGAAAACCTTACCGAGCGGTCGGGAGAAACCGTTCGGTTCCGCGAAAAACCGAGAGATTTTGGGTCGGGGGACTTGGTTACGCCAAGTTTCAAATTTGACGCCCTTTCGGTTACCGATGTTGATTGTTTTTCTAACCTAAGATTTCATGCAGATACGATATCGGATGAGGTAGGTCCTAAAAAATCGAGTATTCATGCGAGATGGGAAATTTTCTATCCTAATCAATCACAATCGGAGGAATTAATGCGCAATCAAAATCATTACAAGCAATCAAATCAATCAATCGAGGTTTGATATGTCTAAAATGGCCCTATCGGCCCACACAAAAATCAATTTTGAGTATCGGGGTGATTTGGTAAAAATTTGGGGCGAAGGCCCGGAAGGGTAGAATGGTCATTTTTGGGAGTTCGGGACCCAAAAATCACAAAATTAGGGTCGGGCCAGTTGAATGTGGCCATTTCCCATTTTTTGTGATTTTATGGAATTTTTCTAATTTTTTCTATTTTTTGGAATTTTCATTTATTTTTCAAAAATATTGGAAATTTTCCGGATCGAAATTAATCAACCCTCGTAGTCTCAAAAATTTTCGATCCAGACTTTATGAGTCCCGAATCGATCTACAAATTTTTAGAAATTTTTTATGAAAATCTGGGAATTTTTATGAATTTTCTAAGTATTTTTACAATTTTTTTTGGATTTTTGGAAATTTCTTTTTATTTTTATATTATTTTTTATTAATAGACCGGACCGGTCAATCCGGTCAACGACCGGGTCAACCCGGTCAGACCGCTCGCGGACCCACTCGTGAACCAACCGCACACTAAACGGTGCCGTATCTATTTTTCTATATTATTTTTTTTGAATTTCTAATACTAATTTCTAATATTCGGAATAAAAGAAAATGGATGGACGGCCGAGATCAACTGCAGATCCGATCTCAGCCATTAACTCGCGCCCTGGCAAAAACGACGACGTCTCAGCCCTCGCTTACAAAAACGACGTCGCACTTGACTTATTCAAACGGGCGGTCACGATCTAACTTCGATCTAATCTAAACCGTTCATCTCTCCCTTAGTTAAAACGACGCCGGATCGATTAAATGCATGGACGGCCACGATCAATCCTAGACTTAATCCGGACCGTCAAACCTATCTAAAGACAAAACGACGCCGCATATCCCCGAGCTAAACGACACCGTTTATGAATTTTTTAATAAACGAATATATATAAAACGATCCAACGGCCGAGAATCAAATTCATCGATTAATCTCGGCCGTTGGATCGGATCTGAGTCAGCCCGCTCGCGCCAACGGCCGAGCCGACTCGAATCCTAGCCGGCCCTATCACACGACGACACCTAGGCCGGTTGACACGTTGACTATGCCACGTCGGTCGTCTTCTTCACGGCGACGACACGTAACGGACGGCTGAGGTTTCCCGGCGAGATCCAACGGTGAAACCTCGGCCGATCGACCCCGAACCAACGCCAAAACACTCAACTCAACGTCCAGATTAACATACTCGAAGATCAAGCAATTTCACCGAACCAATTGCGAGAATCAAAGCATATACAGTCGCGGCATCACAGATCTCAATCAAGCAACACAGATCATAACTATCGAATCAAAGCTTCGGGCACACTCAAGACGAGTTCGGGACACTTACCTCGAGTCCCGATTGGACTCGCGATGGCTAGGAAGGTCCGCCGTTGTTCGGCCGGACCGAGTTGCAATGGAGGTTCGACTCGAGGTTTTCACGCAAAATCAATACACAAACAAGATGCGATCATGGTTAGTGGAGTTCAAAGAGTAAAACGCACACAACAATTTCAAGGAAAATGCTCGAGACCGATGATGCCATCGTCGCACGATCTGAAGCTCGAGAAGTGAACTCACCGATTTGGAGGATTTCTTGACAATCCAGTGGTGCGATTGACTCTCTCAAGCTTAGGCGAGCTTCTAAACTTGATCGCGCGCTTTGGTTTGCTCGGATCAGCCGGACGAAGTACTTGCAGACTTGCTCGAAGCTCCGGCGATGGAAGTCACTCGAGAGCTTCTCTCTCTATTTATCTCACTCTCTCTCTATTCTCGTAGTCCGGCGAGCACAAAATGAGCCTCTTCTCGCTTCGCGAATGTTCTTGGCCTTTTATCTTTGGATTTTCGAAATTTGGCGCGTCTCGGGTGTGAGCCGGCGGACGTATTCACGTGCGAATCGCACGAATTTTGGTCACTCGAGGTCGGACGGCGACGGGCACAAGAATGCACTCCGTTTGGCTCTCCGTTAGTCGCGAATCGAGCTCCAATTTGGTGCGGATTGTGAAATGTTGACTTTTTGGCCTCCGAGCCTTTGACCAGGCTGCTCTGCCGTGCTCCGGCGACGATTGGTCACGGCGTTGGTGGAGATGGACACGTCTCGGCTCGAGGAGCAAAACCCCACGATAATTGGACCAATTAGGATCGAATTGCCCTTCAATTTGTTGATCAAAATCCACCTTCAAATCTGCAGAATGGGACAATCGCGCGAGGAAGAAGAAGTATTGTTCTAGACCGGTTCGACCGGTCCGACCGGTGGTCGATCGGTCGAACCTGCCGGTTGCATGGCAGTTGCACTTTCAAAATTTTCAAAATTAAACGAAATTGGTTGGGAATTTTTGCAATTAAACCTCAAAATTGGACTTAGGACCCTGACTATCATCTAAAAAAGTGGTTTTGCCCAAAATTTCCCATCAATTTATACAAAACCCCCAAATTTTTCAAAATTCCCAATTTGGGGAAAAACTAAATTGAACGTCTAATTGATAAAATTGGACTATGAGACCCATGCCAATTGATTCAGAATGTGTCTAAACACTAGGGATGGTCCAATTGTGCAATGATAGTCCCTCAATTAAAAGTAATTTCAAAAATTGACCAATTGAGGGACTAAATTGAAAATATTTTGGGGATTTTGCCTAATTCGTGCAATTCGCGCAATTGTGGGTGCAATTGATCAAATTGAAGTTCAAAGGGACTGCGATTGAATGTCTAGACACAAAATGTGCAAAAATTGCAAATAAAAAGATTCAATTTGTATTTTTTATACAAATTCAACCCTAGGTATTGTGAAGAAACACCTAAAATTGAACTCAATTTTCAATTTTTGTTGAGGTCAATATGAAAAGGGAATTAAAATAGAGATATTGGACATTTTTATGTATTTTTGTGACCCCAAAAAATATTTTTTATGAATTTTCAAGTATTTTCCTATTTTCCTAAAATATTAAAAAATGCGAAAAATATGAAAAATTATTTTTTGTTCCAAATTGGTTCCTTAATCTTGGCCAAGGCTTCCAATGTTGATTTTATAATTTTTTGATTTTTTGTGAATTTTTAATGAATTTTGGAAAATAAAACTAAAGGAAAACCGACTAAAAATTCAGGTGTCAACAATGATACATAAGGAAATTGAGGTCTATGTGGACGATATGATTGCCAAGTCCAAGCCTGGAGAAGACCATGTTAAAGTGCTGAAGAAGTTATTTGATCGATTGAGAAAGTATAAGCTCAAGTTGAATCCGGCAAAATGCGTATTTGGCGCAAGATCTGGAAAGTCGCTAGGATTCGTGGTGAGCAGAAGTGGTATTGAAATTGACCCTTCCAAGATTAAAGCCATATGGGAAATAGGAACTCCTTCCACTGTCAAGGAAATAAGGGGCCTACTTGGAAGGTTGAATTATATATCCAGATTCATATCCCAACCGTCGAAACAAATAAACCCTTCTTCAAGTCGCTAAAGAAAGGTGCAAAAGTGAAATGGGATGCAGAATGTCAACAAGCATTTGAGAAGATCAAGGAATATTTGGTACGACCTCCAATCTTGGTACCTCCTATCCCTAACATTCCTCTAACTCTATATCTGACGGTCAATGATGAATCCCTAGGAGCTTTACTTGCCCAAACTAACCCCAAGGATCGTAAAGAGCGGGCCATATATTATTTGAGCAAAAAGTTCACAACATTCGAAGCCAAGTACCCGGCCGTGGAAAGGACTTGCGTAGCATTGGTCCGGGTCCTCCACGGATTGAGGCGATACGTTGCATTATCACATAGAGCCGGTCACCGAAAATGACCCTATCAAGTACCTTTTAGAGAAGCCAACGTTGCTAGGAAAGATGGCTAAATGGCAAATCTTGCTTTCGTAGTTTGATATCAAAACCTCTCCCCAAAAGTCTCGTCAAGGGAAGAGTAATTGCTTGACATCTTGGTGAGAATCCTCCTAAGGATGTTTTAGAGCGAAACAAAGGAGGTCAAATTCGAACATATCCGAAGACAAATGGACAATGTACTTCGACGGCGCGCAGTTGAACCTCACTGGATCGGCATCAGGGCGCTTCGATATCCCCCGAAGATCAACATTATCCGGTTTCAGCCAAGTTGGTATTCCCTTGCACCAACAACATTTCTGAATATGAAGCCCGCATACTAGGATTACAATTGGCCATATCATTAAAGGTGAAGAAGCTGTTGGTATATGGAGATTCCATGCTAATTATTTTACAAACTCAAGGAGAGTGGAAGACGAAGGATCCCAAGCTTATTCCTTATCATAAATACCTAGAAAATCGATCCAATCTGTCGCGACCCTCCGGAAATTTTTCCGGGCGGAATAAGGGCTAACGAGCCGATCCCTTAATTAATTTTTAACCCCGGTTGTCGGCGGGGTATTTTTTAGGATCGCGGGTCTCTCCCAAGACCCATTACTCGAATCGCAATGTCGGGTAAAATTTATCAAATATCGAAATTGACCTTGTGTGGTCGGGTGGCATGTGCGAGGTGTACATACAATTTGGAGTTGCCACCGATCGATTTATTGGAAGGTACGATCGGAAAACCTTACCGAGCGGTCGGGAGAAACCGTTCGGTTCCGCGAAAACCGGAGATTTTGGGTCGGGGGACTTGGTTACGCCAAGTTTCAAATTTGACGCCCTTTCGGTTACCGATGTTGATTGTTTTTCTAACCCGAGATTTCATGCAGATGCGATATCGGATGAGGTAGGTCCTAAAAAAAATCTAAGTATTCATGCAGATGGGATTTTTCTATCCTAATCAATCACAATCGGAAAAATTAAAGCGCAATTAAAATCCTTACAAACAATCAAATCAATCAATCAAGGTTTGATATGTCTCAAATGGCCCTATCGGCCCACACAAAAATCAATTTTGGGTATCGGGGTGATTTGGTAAAAATTCGGGGCGGAAGGCTTAGAAGGGTAGAATGGTCATTTTTTTTGGGAGTTCGGGACCCGAAAATCACAAAATCGGGGTCGGGCCGATTGAATGTGGCCATTTCCCATTTTTTGTGATTTTATGGAATTTTTCTAATTTTTTGGAATTTTCATTTATTTTAAAAAAATATTGGAAATTTTCCGGATCGAAATTAATCGACCCTCGTAGTCTCAAAAATTTTCGATCCAGACTTTACGAGTCCCGAATCGATCTAGAAATTTTTAGAAATTTTTTATGAAAATCGGGAATTTTTATGAATTTTCTAAGTATTTTTATAATTTTTTTGGATTTTTGGAAATTTCTTTTTATTTTTTTATTATTAATAAACCGGACCGGGTCAACCCGGTCAACGACCGGTCAACCCGGTCCGACCGGCCCGAGACTACCCACTCAACACAAAAACGACGCCGTCCCCTATTTTCCAATATTTTTGTGATTTTCTAAACTAATTTCCGAATATTCGTATATATTGAAAATGGATGGACGGCTGAGATCAATTTGTGAATCAATCTCGGCCGTCGGCCCTCTACTAAACAAAACGACGCCGCATCTGTCTAATACACGGACGGCCCGGATTAAAACTATTGACACGATCCGAGCCGTCGATTCCTTACTAAGCTAAACGACGACGCATTTGGACCGGGATAGAAAACGACGCCGCACCACTTAAACCGAACAAACGGTCAAGATCTAACCTAGACCTAATCTAAGCCGTCCGTTCTATCCCCGCCAAAACGACACCGTATCAAATGTATACATGGACGGTCGAGATCTAACCTGAATCGAATCCGAGCCGTTCGTTGTTTCTTTGGATAAAACGACGCCGCACACCCTAGACTAAACGGAAACGTTTTGATTTTTTATTCTCTAATCTAATAAACTAATTTCTAAGAAATACAAAAAAACAGATCCGACGGCCCTAAATCAAACTCAACTAATTACCTAGGCCGTCGGATCAAGGCTGACTCGGCTCGTCCGCGCCAACGGCCGAGCCGAGTCGGCGACACCGTGGACCAATAGGGACTCGACACATCAGCCACGCTGACCACGTTGACCGCCACGTCATCGTCTTCAACCTTGCGCCCGGCGACACAACGAACGGCCGAGAACGTTCCGGCGAGATCCAACGGTGAGATCTCGCCGGAATAACACCAAATCAACGCCATTACACTCGCCTCACTTCACAGATTGACATATCTAAGAATCAAACCTTTTTAACCACTAAATCGCGAGAATCAAGCTAAGCACGGTCACGGCATCACAAACTTCAACCGGACGATTCAGAGCATAACTACCAAATTAATTCACAAGATCGGCTCAAATGAGGTTTAGAAACCTTACCCGCAGGTCCGATTGACCTGGTTTGGTCTAGGATTTCCTAGACAGGCTTCGACAGGAAACGGCGATGGAGGTTGGGTTTCGCAGACTCGATCGGCTGGTTTTATACAAAATCAAAGCGTAACGGATATGCAGAGGTGATCAGCAATGCACAAGGATGAAAACGCACAAAGTAATTGCAAGAATCGTTCGTGAATCAATGCGATGCCATGATCGTGCCGAGCCGAGGTCGAGAAATCGACTTACCGATTTAGGACGTATCCGGCTGATTGAGCTGGTGCGATCAACTCGTCCTAGCTCGGAGGAAGTTCCGGTGATGATCCGCCGCGCCGATTCGACCTGGATTGGCTGGGCCGAAGAGTCACGGGTTCGGTCTGGGCTCCGGCGAAGACTTCGACCGAGAGCGTCTCTCTCTCGCTTTTTCTCTCTCTCTCTCTCTATTTTGATACTTGGCCAGCACGAATGAACCTCTCCTTGCCACTGGAATCTTCTTGGCCTTTTATACCCGGTTTCAAATTTGAGCGCGCATGGGAGCTCAAGTTGGCCGAAGCTCTCACGTGCCAATCGCACGTCAAATGGCTCGCCGGACGGTGACGGAATCGGTTGTGATTCCGTCACCGTCTGTTAAGTCTTAAATCGCCGGCAAACGAGCGCGAATTTGACACTATTTTGAGAGTGTTGACTTTCGGACGCCGGGAGCCTTTGACCGGCGATTCCGATCGTCTCCGGCGGCCATTGGCCGTGCCGCCGGTGACCATCAACGCTCCTCACCCCGCAAAACAAAACCCCCATGTTAATTAGATCAATTATGGTCGAATTGCCCTTCAATTTGATCAATGAAACTCGTCGTCCAAAACCGCAAATCACGCGGGTAAGAGGTTGAAGATGAAGTACAGTTCGGGACAGGTTCGACCGGTCCGACCGGCGATCAGACCGGTCCGAACCGGTTCAGACAGTAAAATTCATGCAATTTTCAAAATTAAACAAAATCGGTTGGGAATTTTCACAATTAAACCTCAAAATTGCACTTAGAGGCCTGAATATTATCTAGAAATGCAACTTTTCCCAAAAGTTCTCACCAATTTATGCAAAAACCCCAAATTTTTTTAATTTGCCCAAATTAGGGAAATGTTCAATTGGATGTCAATTTGATAAAATTGGACTACGAGACCCATACCAATCGATTCAGAATGTTCAAAAACCTTATGGGTAGCCCAATTGTGTATAAAAAGTTCCTCAATTGAAAGTAATTTCAAAAATTGGCCAATTGAGGGACTAAATTGCAAATAATTTGGAAATTTTGTGCAATCTGTGTAATTCGCGCAATTTAGGGTGCAATTGATCAAATTGAAGTACAAAGGGACCACAATTGAATGTCTAGACTCCAAATGTGCAAAAATTGCAAATAAAAAGACTCAATTGGTATTTTTTATGCAAATCCAACCTTAGGCATTGTGAAGAAACACCTAAAAAGCAGATCGGTTTTCGTCTCTCCAACTACTAACCGTCTGAGGGGGAGGTTCACCCTTGTAACAAAGGGGTTTCACCTATTTCAAAGAGATTGGCTATCCTCCATGCGGGGACTCACCATCTAAAAAGCAGATCGGTTTTCGTCTCTCCAGCTACTAACCGTCCGAGAGGGTGCCATCTGAGGACCTAGGTTGACTAGTGTACCTACAGAGCTCAAACCCTATTTCAAATTTTCAAATAAGCAGATCGGTTTTCGTCTCTCCAGCTACTAACCGTTTGAGGGGAAGGTTCACCCTTGTAACAAAGGGGTTTCACCTATTTCAAAGAGATTGGCTATCCTCCATGCGGGGACTCACCATCTAAAAAAAGCAGATCGGCTTTCGTCTCTCCGACTACTAACCGTCTGAGGGGGAGGTTCACCCTTGTAACAAAGGGGTTTCACCTATTTAAAAGAGATTGGCTATCCTCCATGCGGGGACTCACCATCTAAAAAGCAGATCGGTTTTCGTCTCTCCGGCACTGACGGCCGTCGAGGGGGAGGTTCACCCTTGTAACAAAGGGGTTTCACCTATTTAAAAGAGATTGGCTATCCTCCATGCGGGGACTCACCATCTAAAAAGCGAGATCGGCTTTCGTCTCTCCAGCTACTAACCGTCTGAGAGGGAGGTTCACCCTTGTAACAAAGGGGTTTCACCTATTTAAAAGAGATTGGCTATCCTCCATGCGGGGACTCACCATCTAAAAAGCAGATCGGTTTTCGTCTCTCCAGCTACTAACCGTCCGAGAGGGTGCCATCTCGAGGACCTAGGTTGACTAGTGTACCTACGAGCTCAAACCCTATTTCAAATTTTCTAAAAGTGGGGGATATGAGGACACTGGGGACTCCGGAAGATTTGCAGAAAATTCAAGTTAATCAAATCTTTAAAATGTAACTTTTCCGAGGATTTGGGATCACCGGGGAACCCGAAAGTTCAATCAAACATCATTAGTATGACAATTCTAAGTCCCGAGGAGAGACTTAAGAATTCTTAGACAAATTTTCAAAGTGTATTTGCGAAAGAAATGTATCCAATCACAATTTCAAATTTTTACCGAGGATGGATTTCGAATGACACATCCCGAGTGTTCTACAAAGAGATTGTTTTAAAAGTTTTTCAAAAGTGTTTTCCTTCATCCAAGAGGGCTTCTCACCATTTAGGAAGGCTTTTCTTAAAATTCAAATCTGCTCACAGGAAACCTAACCTTGAGGTTTCGGGATAATTCGAGATGCATACAATCTGACTAATCAGAGAAGGCATTTTAAAAGGGACCGTAATTCAAGCCAGGTCAAAGGCTCATCAAAAGATATTCAATTTAAGGTTTAGAAATGAATTTTGATCTGAAATAGCTTCTTCGGGTCTACAAGTCAAGAACCCCGAAGTCATGATAAGACAGGATTGTACTTACCTCTTTAAGCGGTAGCTTCGTATGATTTCTTGCATTAACCTGAAACACCTCTTAGATCGGAAAAGTTTTGGTGACAGGTTGTATTTTTGCTTAAGGTGGGCTATTTAAGAATGGCCATATTTTAAAAAAAAAAGGGTGAACTTTGGTGATCACCTTGACATTCTTCCAGCATTCATTTGCTTTTTGCGGAAGATTCATGATCATTCTTTTTCCAATTGATTTTGAGGATTTTCCTCTTTCCATCTTGATGATTTTTCTTCGGAATTTGCCCTTTTCGGGGTGTTCTTTTCATGGGCTTTGGCCTTGCTTTTACCAGGCACTTTGCTTTTTCTAGCCCTTTCGTTCTTCATCATTTTTGCATTGACTAGCTCTTTTGAGACCAGTATCAAAATTCAAAGTTCTTCCGATCATGCTTTTTGATTCATTGCTAGTTATTCCTTTGCTTTGCCCCAGTGTGGGTGGGGGGTGATCACCAACAAGGGTTTAGAAATGAATATTCAAAGGCTCAAATTGGCTTTTTAAAGGGTAAGTGTTTGGGATATAGAAATAAAGTGTTTTTCTTCACTTTGAGGTGTTCCGAGTCTCTGCTAGAAATCACCTGAAGCTATCACAAAAAGATTGATGCAGGTTAGCACAATAAAGCCTTACCCGACCTTTTCTTCAAGAAATCATCCAATGAACCTCCAAATATGCCCCGGTGCGGGGTGGTTCTTGGACAGGGTTGTATTCATAAAATTCTCCCTTTTTGGCTCGGGATTGGTTATCAAGGGATATAGATGTGTATGGATAATTTTGAAATGGAAATGCCTTTCATCATTTCAATCCATGTAATCACCGCGAATGACCCCTACGTCCCGAGGTTAAGCTCTTTCGCTCTATCACTCTCACTCATCACTCAAGTGTATCGGGGACATGTTTGAAGATAATGCTTGCCTCTTTTCATCCGAAGGACCAGTCTTTTGAAAAGCTTTCAAAACATGCTCTTTTTATAGAAACTCGGGGCATTTTCATCAAAATTCATCGTTTGCAAAATGTTCTCATCAAAAGATATATTCAAAAGATGTTTTTGAAACTTGTAATGAATGTCTCTTTGAAAAGGGCCTTGTGACTCTATGAATCCAAGTTTTTCAATTTCGAGCACGACGGCGTATGAAAATTCTTTGTAAAGGAAGAGAACCTCAAACCTGTCTTCTTCAAATATTAGCTTCTGTCCCCTGTAAAAACAAAAGGAAACAATCATCTCAAAATATTCAAAATTTTCAAATCCCGAAGTGATTTCTTCTCGTCTTCTTCGGATGTTGACTCCTGTTTCCCGTAAAAACAAAAGGAAACAAATCAGTTCAAGATATTCAAAATTTTCAAATCCCGGAGCGACTCCTTTCTCGTCTCCTTCGGATGTCGACTCCCGTTTCCCGTAAAAACAAAAGGAAACAAATCGGTTCGAGATATTCAAAATTTTCAAATCCCGGAGCGACTCCTTTCTACCTCCTTCGGATGTCGACTCCCGTTTCCCGTAAAAAACAAAAGGAAACAAATCGGTTCGAGATATTCAAAATTTTCAAATCCTGGAGCGACTCCTTTCTACCTCCTTCGGATGTCGACTCCCGTTTCCCGTAAAAACAAAAAGAAACAAATCGAGTTCGAGATATTCAAAATTTTCAAATCCAAAATAAAAGATAACTTCCCTGTTTTGATTAATTGCCTCGCAGAGTTCTTCATGATTCCCAACTCACCTACAAAATACAAACGTATGCAAATGCATGTATGCAGATGTCATGCAAATGCAAAATTCTATGTGACTCAGATCTGCTCATCAATCGCTTTGAGGCTCAATTTTATTTCAAGGGTAATATCTCTTCACGGCGTCCGCATTTACTGGACTCGCCAATTCTTCTCCATCAATGTTTACAAGTATAAGAGCTCCCCCGGATAAGACCTTCTGAATCACGTAGGGGCCTTCATAATTTGGCATGAATTTGCCCCCTGGATGTTGGGTATTTGGGAGCATTTTCCTCACAACTAGCATCCCCTGTTTCAAAATTTCTGGGCTTGACCTTCCTGTTAAAAGCTCTGGCTACTTTCTTCTGATAGCTTTGACCATGGCAGATGGCCCTTAATCGTTTTTCATCAATCAAATTCAATTGTTCATGTCTCTGTCGGTTCCACTCCTCTTCTGTGAGCTCAACTTGAGACAGGATCCTTAAAGAGGGGATTTCCACTTCTACCGGTAGGACTGCTTCCATACCGTATAGCAAAGAGTAGGGAGTTGCCCCGGTTGAAGTACGTATTGAAGTTCGATAAGCCATGAGAGCATATGGCAATCTTTCGTGCCAATCTCTATACTTTTCAGCAGTCTTGGCCAATATCTTCTTGATGTTCTTGTTAGCCGCTTCCACAGCTCCATTCATTTGCGGGCGGTAAGGTGAAGAATTAAGGTGTCGTACCTTAAATTGTTCCAATAGTTGATCGACTACCTTGTTGTTCAGATTAGAGCCATTGTCTGTAATGATGGCTCTTGGCACTCCATATCTTGAGATGATATCTCGCTTGATAAACTTAGCCACACTATTCGCAGTGACATTGGTATATGAGCTGGCTTCAATCCATTTGGTGAAGTAATCAATAGCCACCGGAATAAAGCGATGTCCGTTTGAGGCCTTTGGATTAATAGGACCAATCATATCAATTCCCCACATGCGGAATGGCCATGGCTCTGACATTTGATGTAGCTCGGTTGGCGGTGCATTTATCCTGTCGCCATATACCCGGCATTGATGACGGGATCTAACATGCTGGTTGCAATCCGACTCGATAGTCAACTAGTAATACCCGAGTCTCATGATCTTCTTGGCGAGAAGGTAGCCATTCATATGCGGTCCAGATTCCCCTTCATGAATCTCTTTCATAATGAGATTTGCTTCTTTGGAATTCACGCACCTCAGCGGGACCGAGTCAAAGGATCTCTTGTATAGGATCTGTCCGCTGAGGAAAAATTTAGATGCCATCTTGCTTATGTACTTTTTATCTTCGGTTGTCTGTCCGTGGGAATTCACCCTTGAAGACGTAATTCTTGATGTCATGATACCACGGTTCTTCATCGGGTTCTTCTTCAATGACCATGCAATATGCCGGTTGTTCTAAGATATCAATTCTTAATGGCTCTATTTCGAGACCATTTTGCACTTGTAACATGGCTGATAATGTGGCCAAAGCATCAGCAAAATGGTTACGAGTTCTCGGCAGATATTCAAAAGTGATCTCCTCAAAATGTCGGATCATCTCCTCGAGGTACTTATGATAAGGAATAAGCTTGGGATCCTTTGTCTTCCACTCCCCTTGAGTTTGTAAAATGATTAGCATGGAATCTCCATATACCAGTAGCTTCTTCACCTTTAATGAGATGGCCAATTGTAATCCTAGTATGCGTGCTTCATATTCAGAAATGTTGTTGGTGCGGTGGAATACCAACTTGGCTGAAACCGGATAATGTTGATCTTCGGGGGATATCGAATCGCCTGAAGGCTCGATCCAAAGTGAGGTTCACTGCACCGTCAAAGTACATTATCCATTTGTCTTCCGATATGTTCAGAATTTGACCTCCCTTGTTTGGCTCTAAAACATCCTTAGGAGGATTCTCAGCTAGCATGTCAGCAATTGCTCTTCCCTTGACAGATTTTTGGGGAGAGGTTTTGATATCGAACTCCGAAAGCAGTATTTGCCATTTAGCCATTTTTCCTAACAACGTTGGCTTCTCTAAAAGGTATTTGATAGGGTCATTTTCAGTGACCAGCTCTATATGATAGTGCAGCGTATCTTGCCTCAATCTGTGGAGGACCCAAACCAATGCTACGCAAGTCCTTTCCACTACCGGGTACTTGCTTTCAGATGTTGTGAACTTTTTGCTCAAATAATATATGGCCCGCTCTTTATGATCCTTGGGGTTAGTTTGAGCTAATAAAGCTCCCAGGGACTCATCATTAACCGCCGATATAGAGTTAAAGGAACGTTAGGGATAGGAGGTACCAATACCGGAGGTTGTACCAGGTATTCCTTGATCTTCTCAAATGCTTGTTGACATTCTGCATCCCATTTGACCTTCGCACCTTTCTTTAACAGCTTAAAGAAGGGTTTCGCCGTTTCTGGCAGTTGAGATATAAATCTGGATATATAATTCAACCTTCCCAGTATGCCCCTTATTTCCTTGACAGTGGTAGGAGTTCCCATTTCCCATATGGCTTTAATCTTGGAAGGGTCAATTTCAATACCACGGCTGCTCACCACAAACCCTAGCAGCTTTCCGGATCTTGCGCCAAATACGCATTTCGCAGGATTCAACTTGAGCTTATACTTTCTCAATCGGTCAAATAACTTCTTCAAAGCACTTTAACATGGTCTTCTCCAGTCCGGACTTGGCAATCATATCATCCACATAGACCTCAATCTCCTTATGTATCATGTCATGAAAAAGGGTCACCATAGCCCCTCGATATGTCGCACCTGCATTTTTCAATCCAAATGGCATTACCTTGTAACAAAAAGTTCCCCATTGTGTAGTGAATGAGGTCTTGATCTTATCTTCTTCCTTCAAGCATGATCCGATTATATCCCGAGAATCCATCCATAAAGGAGAATAATTCAAAACCCGCAAGATCTGTCGACGAGCACATCAATGTGCGGTAAGGGAAAATCATCCTTCGGACTAGCTTTGTTTAAGTCCCGATAATCCACGCATATTCTAATTCTTCCGTCCTTCTTCTTAACTCGGTACGATATTGGCGACCCAATCAGCATATGGGACAGCCTCGATAAATCCAACTTTAAGGAGCTTCATCACCTCTTCCTTGATTTTATCCGCCGATTCGGGATTCATTCTTTCGGGCGATTGATTTACTTGGTGTGCAAGAAGGATTTGTGGGCAAAGCATGCTCCACAATCTCACGATCTAGACCCGGCATGTCAGCATACGACCGTGCGAAGATATCTTGATATTCCTTAAGTAACACCGTCATTCTTAAAATATCTGTGCGAGACATGGTGTCCTCCTATTTTCACTTCCTTGACGCAATGTCAGAATCCCCCAAATTAATAGTGATAGGTTCTTGAAATAGGAGGCTTAGATTCTTCGAAATAATCCCATTCTCTCTTGATATCGCTCACATCAACCTCGTCTATATCAACTTCACATGCATAGTCATCGAGCTGATCTCGAGTCACATATTAACCTCGTTATGTATGGGTGGGATGATATGCCCGAAATGCACCATGAAAGGTTAGTATTTAAAGATGATAAAATTGAAGGATGCATGATTTTTATCATGAAAACATTTTTCAAATTCCAATTTTTTTAGACAAAGAAAGGAGAACTAGTCCACGATCTTCCGGACATCCTGGTTCTCAAAAGCTATTTAAAATCCAAGATCATATGGCGGATCGGGCCTCAAGTTTCATGGTAGAGTCAATTGTCATCATCGGACCAATCCGTTGCTCCATATGTCCGTAATCAAGTTTGTGATGATTTTCATTAATAGATGCAATTAAGAGCAATACAAGATCGCACTTCCTGGATCACAGCATGTGACCCAAGGGGTGCTAAAAAGCGAAAAGCTTCAAAAACAAATGCAGTAATCAAAATGCATTAAAAGATAAAGTTCAGAAAGAGCCTTTTACTCGGGGGTGGGGAAATCATCGTCCGGCCCACTCAATTATCACGTTCACTCGATTATCCGAGGAACGGGTTGAATAAGTCCGGCTCGCATCTTCAGCGATATCTTCATCTTCCAGCCATTTGCCTCCCTTAGAGAATACCTCAAATAAAGGGTTCGGGAACATTTTTCCTTTGGTCTTCCATGCATCGGTACCTATAAAACGGCCACCTTGGCGTCCACGGCGTCCACGGTCTCCATAACAATTGTTTCGACCTCGACCTCGACTCGTGTTATTCTTCATTATCCCATTATAACCCAGACCAACCTTGTGGTCATTTGAGCCCAAATTCAAAGGGTTACGGATTCCCCGACCATATTTCCCTAATCCAGCACCCGGAATAAATCCATTCGAGAGTAGCACTTTTCCCGCCATAGTCGCAGGTCTCGAAAGTTCTGGTGTAGCCACTTTTGCATCCGGTGACACATGCATGACAGATACAATGTCAAAGGTGTGATAACTCAGTTCCTCCTCTTTTGAGGGTTCAATGTACGGGACCATCCCTTTTAAAGTGGCTCGATGCCCTGTCTCGCCATGGACGGTGATCAACCGACCCTTGACCACAAATTTTAACTTTTGATGCAGAGAGGAAGGTACCGCTCCAGACACATGAATCCACGGTCTTCCCAAGAGCAAGGTGAAGGCGCTTGGAATATCCAATACTTGGAACGGTATAGAGAAAGTTACCGGCCCAATGTCGATGTCCAGTTCAATCTCTCCTACAACATTCTTGGAGACTCCATCAAATGATCGGATGGTGGCCTTGGATGTCTTCACAAAATCTTCATTGATCCCCAAGCTTCTCAAAGTGCTTAGTGGACACAAAGTTAAAAGCAGAACCGTTATCAATCGGGACGCGAGGAACCTCCTTCCCGTGACACCTCACAGCTATGTAGAGGGCCTCGTTGTGGACTCGCCCTTCTTTCGGGAAATCTTCGTCCGAGAAGGATATCTCGGTCCTTCGGAAGGATAGCACCCACAAAGTTTCCTAGTTGCACTTCGTTAATTGTCTCTGGAACATGCACCTCATCCAGCACCTTCAAAAGGGCGTCTTTGTGCTTTTCAGAATTTTTGAAGAGATCCAAGAAGGGAAATCTCGTGCGGGCATCTTCCGCAGTTGGTCAACGACCTCATATTCACCGGTCCTCACGACCGATTGCAACTTCTCAACCTCTTCCGCAGTTGGGATTCTCTTTTGAGAATCCGCTTCTCTCGGGGGATAACATCTTCCAGATCTCATTATGGCGTCAATCTCGCCCGTTCCATAATCCCAGTGAAGCGCCCTTGAGTTGTACTCTTCCACAAGGCGGTAATTTAATCCTCACCGGTATGATCTTTTCGGTAATGATTCGGATGTTGATGGTTTTTCCGAACTAGAAGTTTCCAACTCCCAGCTATCAACTTTGTTCAAATCAATCACAAAACGAATTGGGGCATCTACCATCCCAATCATTTCATCCTCATGAACGTCATCGGGGTTATGTTCTGGACCTGGCCTTACCAGCGTGGCATTTTCTTCATCTAGATCCCTCTGCCTTTCCCTTTTGACTCTTAGGATAATCCCCTCAATTCTCATACCAATCTCCACCAGATGTTGGAACGATGAGTACGTGTATGCATACATGCGATCAAAGTATTCCGCCGGAAGAGACTTCAATACGAACTCCAGCATTTCTCTCTCTGACGGCGGCGGTTGCACCATCACAGCGTGCTTCTTCCATCTCTTAGCGAAAAGTTCAAAACTCTCGTCTTCACCTTTTCGGATGTTCAACAGATTAGCCTTAGTGAAATAACCTCTGATTCCAGCTTCAAAGTGTCGCATGAAGTGCTCTGATAAATCCTCCCGGCTCGGGACCCAATCCAGATCGATTGATTGGAACCATATCAGCGCAGGGCCCGTTAAACCTTGTCCAAAGTTCCGGATTAGTGTTTCATCATCTTCATGGTGGCCAATCATTTGGCGGAGATAATATGAGATATGCGCCAGAGGACACCCAGCGCCATTATACTTCGTGCGGAAGACCACTCTCGGGTTCGCACCTTGAGGCGGGACGTTTCTTGCTTGAGTAAGTGGCGTAATCAGCTCCTTCAACTCATCCATTTTCCTCGACACGTCATCTCCTTGCTCTTGCAGTAGAGCGATCTTTCGATTCCGTGACTCCATGGTCCGCCGTATCTCCGGAATCTGCATGCTTTCTTCTACCGCCATAGTATTCCTTTTGGTCATCAATTGCGATAAATCTGCTACCATAGTTGTTAAATGACGCATGTGCGTCTCCAGATTAGTAAGTCGCATATCAACCTCTTGGTTCTTCTGTTCATCCCGAGGAGCCGCTTGGTCCTTAACTTCATCGACCGTTCCCACAAATTCGTCACTTGCGGGGTCATCCATTCCACCCCACCCATCGGGGACTACATCTCCAGAGTCAACAAAGAAACTCGGGGGCGCCGAATATAGCACTTTAAAGTTGTACCCACCACTATCTTCCCCCAGGTTATCAACTATTTCGCCCATCTCTAGGGCTTTCTGCAAAAATCTTCTATCGCCTCGGCGGGCCTTATCCAGACGGACTTCATATTCGTCTACCTCTCTTCAATTTCTTGACCATCTTTGATGCTCATCAAATATCCCGAGGGTATTTTCAAAAGAGCTCCCCTCGTAGGTTTCATCGCGAACTCCTCGGACAGCATGTCTACCACCACGTAGGTCCCCTTGAAAGCAACATTTTCCATTCTTCCTATGACGCCTAAGCTAATCAATTTTTCCAAGCAAGCCTCTTTTTGCTCCCGGGAAATACTCTCTCCTTCCGGGTATTGCGAGGCCAATGTCAAGACATCCCGCATTTTACCCATATCCGCTATGAATTCAAGAACCTCTTCTTCTTCACCTCCAAAAATCGCGTTCACCTCGCGATGCTCGGGTAGCGGGTTCTGCTGCACATTCGGTTCGGCTTTATCAAACTCCGAACTTTTCCGTCGATCAATGCTTGCACCTTGAACTTCGGAGCGAGACAGTTGTCCGCGTTATGCCCCCTTTCTCCCATATGGTATATGCACGTCCGGGTCTCATCATACCCGGGAAATCTTGGAGGGTGAGCTCGAGGTGGCTCTTTTGCAACTAAGCGATTCTCCAACAGCATGGGTAACAATTTGGATAAGGGTCGGGGTAGTGGGGTGAAAACAACTGGGTTCTTTTTTCTGAATTCCGGTGGTTTGGAAGCGGTCCAGGAGGACGTTCCTTGGGTAGGAATTGAAGACGAGAAATTTCTGGGCTTTGGCGGGTTAGGGACAAAGGCTACTTCTCCAGTTTGCTCCCTATTATCCCTTCTCAAAGGGTATTGGCGTTTGAAAGGCGCCTCGGGTATCTTCTTTTCTCTTAATGCCCACTCGTGGCACTCTGCCATCTTGATCGGGTGTGCAAATGTCCGACACCCGGAGGTGTTCGGTTTGTCGAAAAATTCAAATGGAAGGGCCTTGAGAAAAAGGTCTATTAGTTCTTCTTCCGGGACGGGTGGCTTTACCCTGCACGCCCAACGCTCTCCATCTTTGGGCGTAGGCGCGAACGGCCTCGCTCTTTCCCTTTACGGTCCTTAAAAGGTCCTCCCTAGTTAGGGCGGTCAAAGTGTTAAACTTGTATTGCCGAAGGAACTCGTCTGCCGTTTTTTCCCAATCGGCGAGCCTCTCTGGCTCCAATTCAATGAACCACGCCAGGGCTGCCCCGGATAGGCTTTCCTGGAAAGTGTTAACCAAGAGTGGAATGTTGTCGGAGAACTGCGACATTCGGCGCAAGTAATACTTCAAGTGCGCCTTAGGACACCCGGTCCCATTATATCTCCTCACAAAGTCTGGTTCCTTGTAATCAGCGGGAACCTCTATCTTTTCGAATGGTGTAACCTTGTCGAACCTCGAGAGTTCATAACCCCGACTCGCCAAACACTCTTCGATCTTAGCGAGCCTCCTAATTTCCTCTTCCATTTTGAGGACTTGCTTCTCCTTTTTCTCCAAATCTATCACAACAGGAGGATCCTTAGGTGGTTTCTCCGGATTCAAAGTGGGATTAGCGGCAGGCGCCGGATTAGCGTTCGCTCCATCGGATGACCCCGCAGGAGCTTGAGAATTAGGGTCAACGGGGTATCTCCCCTGGCTTGCAATCATCATTGCCTTCATCTCCGCCACCATTGTGGCGATCATATTCATTTGGTTTTCCGGATTACCCACACGAGGTGCGAGCTCTTCTTGTTCCATCCTTAACCTGCGCGTTTTGCTACGAGTCCTCGTATTTATCACTCACCTGTTTTCAAAATATCAAATCGGTATGGGAAATATTAAGGATTGGAGACATTAATCCGTGGTAATTGACTTTTCTATATGTATGCATGAAATGCTCATAAAAGAAATAATACGTATTCATTACAAACCAAATTGTTCAAAAGTATCTAAAAGATAACAAATATGTAAAATCTAGATGGGGGAATGGATCTATCCGAGCCGGGGACGCTTCCACTCTTCTTGCTCTTCTGATCCATCGGAATCCCACAAGTATGGGTCTTCTCCTTCTTTCGACATCCACTGCTCCGGATCCTCGGGAATGTACGGCTCTACTCCCGGTACGTATGGTACTATGTACTCTGGCTCATATGACTCCACCTCTTCAATCCGAGGAGATACGCACTCGGGTACATATGGCTCGACCGTTGATTGGCGATACTCCTTACACTTCTTGATATACTCCTTGGAGGCTCTATGAATGTTCATCTCATCATCCAAATAATCCGGCCACTCAACTTGTTGCAGCGGGGAGTTCTTCAAAGCATGAAGGATAAGCTTGATCCGGGCCCGATACAACTCCTTTGTTTCCTTAGTGAGCTTTCCTCGTGTCATATCAAATGAGAAAATCCCGGGACAAACATCCGGTGGTATCTCTTGTAGAACTCCAAATTGCCTCACCACTCGAATGGGGTAATACGCCACAGCGCCGGTACATCCCAATAAGGGAATAGGGTTATCTTCAATACCCGAAATGCGAGCTTCTACGATCTTGGGCCAAGTCAAACGCCATCTAATATGCTCGGGTTTCAAATTGTCCAATAGCTCAACCCACTTTTTGAATGAGTATTTGGGTACAAGGGATTGACACTTAAGGAAGGATCTAAGGAGGTGAACGTGCTCATTGATCTCATAACACCCCACCCGGAGTTAGAAAGTTTTTATATGAGAGGTGAACCACAAGTGGAGTAATCCGCTAGACGCTTGGAAAACGGCCTTTTTTGAAGACTTGGAACGATTCAGGGAGAGAAAAGTCTCAGCTAAGATCATGTACGAATAATCCCAGCGACAACACGCTTGTCCGGCTATATGGGTTATGGAGGGGTCAAAAGTAGTTCTAGAAGTCGGGAATAGAACGAATGCAAAGAAAGCCAAGATAAACACCTTTCCCGATTTATGACTGGTTTCGGTGGGTAGAGAGGAATAATTATCGAAAAGGAACGAGAAGGTGAATTTGTCGGAATTGGACTTGTAAACTTTTTCAATTTCAGAAGTTTTAAGGCGAAGGAAACTCGATAACGAACGAGTGGAGTCCATGTCCAAAGGGGGTTGAGCTATACGTTCTTCAAATTTGGCCCCGATAATAGCGGTATACTCCTCAAGCGTAGGGGTCAATTCCAATCCTTGAAAGTTGAATGTTATTGTTTGCGCGTCCCATGCCTTGGCTAGTGCTTGAATGAGCGCCGGTTGGTATTCCACTTTGATCAAATCTACAAGTCGTCCCAAACGTCCTTCCACATAGGCTTTGTTGACGATGTCGAGGCGATCCCACCATATAGCGAGTTCCTTGCGCGGTATTGGGATGACTTTGATGTCTCCATTCCCCATGATCTAAAAATGCCAAAATGATGATCCTAAAGTCAATTACCACGGTTTAATATGCATATGCATGTAATGTGATGCAAATGTGCTAACCAAATTCCATGTCATCTTTTGGTAACATGAGGGTCAACTACTCCCACTTGACCCAAATAAGCCAAATAGGGTAATTATGGACCAAATCTCACCCAAAGATGGCATGTAATTTGATTAGGATCGTTTAAGCGTAATCGGGGTAAAAAGTCGTTCACAAATTGATAACTCATGAAATCTACAAGTCTAATGCAATAAAGTCGAAAGAAATAGGACGTGATAGCATCTAGAGATGTTCGGACAATAAATGTTGATGAAAGTACATAATAGACTCAAAATAAAATCTAGAAAATGCCCCAAAGTCGTACTAATCTAGACAATCGGAAAGGTATCCTCATCGGATGGAATCTCCACTATCTCGGGAAGCTTGATATCTTCTTCATCATCGGAGGATATGGTGATGACTTCATTCTTCTTGATCGGGGAGTGTTTTGGGGCCGTCTTGGTCGCACGTGGCTTCCTTGACAACTTCATGTATAACTCCCGGATTCTTTCTTTCTCGCGCTCGAGTTCCAAATATCGTCCACATCGGGTATAATCGCAACTCTCGCTACGGATGCGGTTCCGTCCGTTGAGCTCTCGTCCGTGAACAAATCCGAAAACTCGGAAAGTAGCGGGTACTCGGTCCTCGCGTCGCATGGTCCTCCGCTCCCATGTGAATACATCGGGTATGTCAGCACGACCTCGGGGCGCCATCTATCCTAAAAAAGAAAATTTGACTTTCAACCCCGATCACTTAAACGATCTTACAAATTGTGATGATATGTAATGAAAATGTATGATATGCAAAATTTAAATTTACAAGTTCAAAATAAAAAGGGTAGAAAGCCTTACCAACCGATGTTACTCTCTTTTTGGTTTTTGGTTTTAGGTATACCAACCATCCATTTCACATGCGCATGAGACAGGTGAGGTTTAACTCTAAAGAAATCAAAAAGGCTCGGGCATGGACCTAAAAAAGGCTCTCGCTATACAAATCGATGGGCCGTCCACAAGCGCAATCAAACAACAAGTGGGTAGGACCATCAATCTTGCATAGCGAGCGGGATCAAATATGGTCAACCCAAGTGCAATCAAACACAAGAGCTTCGCATACCGATCCCTATCTATGGCGACCTAAAAGGTGATTTCGCGGCTCGGGTTTAGGCGCTGTGTGTGTAGTGTCGTGATCCTCGAAAAATGCAAGACATGCAACACAATTTATATTCAAAACACCGCTTCAAAACTTGCATAAATAAACAAACAATCCAAAACTCCATATCTGCATCAAAAATGGTTAGCACAGACGTCACCCCTTATAACTCCCATCTGCATCAACATTTAACACTTTTTGTTATTAGACGTACCTCACCTTCAAGAGCATCTGCATAAAACGGGGTTAGAAAACACTCAACATTTTTATCGGCTTAAATCCTCTAAATTTTTCCCCAATGGAGTCGCCGATCTGTCGCGACCCTCCGGAAATTTTTCCGGGCGGAATAAGGGCTAACGAGCCGATCCCTTAATTAATTTTTAACCCCGGTTGTCGGCGGGGTATTTTTTAGGATCGCGGGTCTCTCCCAAGACCCATTACTCGAATCGCGATGTCGGGTAAAATTTATCAAATATCGAAATTGACCTTGTGTGGTCGGGTGGCATGTGCGAGGTGTACATGCAATTTGGAGTCGCCACCGATCGATTTATTGGAAGGTACGATCGGAAAACCTTACCGAGCGGTCGGGAGAAACCGTTCGGTTCGCGAAAACCGAGATTTTGGGTCCGGGGACTTGGTTACACCAAGTTTCAAATTTGACGCCCTTTCGGTTACCGATGTTGATTGTTTTTCTAACCCGAGATTTCATGCGGATGCGATATCGGATGAGGTAGGTCCTAAAAAAAATCTAAGTATTCATGCGGATGGGATTTTTCTATCCTAATCAATCACAATCAGAAAAATTAAAGCGCAATTAAAATCCTTACAAACAATCAAATCAATCAATCAAGGTTTGATATGTCTAAAATGGCCCTATCGGCCCACACAAAAATCAATTTTGGGTATCGGGGTGATTTGGTAAAAATTCGGGGCGGAAGGCCCGGAAGGGTAGAATGGTCATTTTTTTTGGGAGTTCGGGACCCGAAAATCACAAAATCGGGGTCGGGCCGATTGAATGTGGCCATTTCCCATTTTTTGTGATTTTATGGAATTTTTCTAATTTTTTGGAATTTTCATTTATTTTAAAAAAATATTGGAAATTTTCCGGATCGAAATTAATCGACCCTCGTAGTCTCAAAAATTTTCGATCCAGACTTTACGAGTCCCGAATCGATCTAGAAATTTTTAGAAATTTTTTATGAAAATCTGGGAATTTTTATGAATTTTCTAAGTATTTTTATAATTTTTTTGGATTTTTGGAAATTTCTTTTTATTTTTTTATTATTAATAAACCGGACCGGGTCAACCCGGTCAACGACCGGTCAACCCGGTCCGACCGGCCACAGACTACCCACTCAACACAAAAACGACGCCGTCCCCTATTTTCCAATATTTTTGTGATTTTCTAAACTAATTTCCGAATATTCGTATATATTGAAAATGGATGGACTACTGAGATCAATCTGTGAATCAATCTCAGCCGTCGGCCCTCTACTAAACAAAACGACGCCGCATCTGTCTAATACACGGACGGCCCGGATTAAAACTATTGACACGATCCGAGCCGTCGATTCCTTACTAAGCTAAACGACGACGCATTTGGACCTGGATAGAAAACGACGCCGCACCACTTAAACCGAACAAACGGTCAAGATCTAACCTAGACCTAATCTAAGCCGTCCGTTCTATCCCCGCCAAAACGACATCGTATCAAATGTGTACATGGACGGTCGAGATCTAACCCGAATCGAATCTGAGCCGTTCGTTGTTTCTTTGGATAAAACGACGCCGCACACCCTAGACTAAACGGCAACGTTTTGATTTTTTATTCTCTAATCTAATAAACTAATTTCTAAGAAATACAAAAAAACAGATCCGACGGCCCTAAATCAAACTCAACTAATTACCTAGGCCGTCGGATCAAGGCCGACTCGGCCTCGTCCGCGCCAACGGCCGAGCCGAGTCGCCGACACCGTGGACCAATAGGGACTCGACACGTCGCCCACGCCGACCACGTTGACCGCCACGTCATCGTCTTCAACCTTGCGCCCGGCGACACAACGAACGGCCGAGAACGTTCCGGCGAGATCCAACGGTGAGATCTCGCCGGAATAACACCAAATCAACGCCATTACACTCGCCTCACTTCACGGATTGACATATCTAAGAATCAAACCTTTTTAACCACTAAATCGCGAGAATCAAGCTAAGCACGATCACGGCATCACAAACTTCAACCAGACGATTCAGAGCATAACTACCAAATTAATTCACAAGATCAGCTCAAATGAGGTTTAGAAACCTTACCCGCAGGTCCGATTGACCTGGTTTGGTCTAGGATTTCCTAGACAGGCTTCGACAGGAAACGGCGATGGAGGTTGGGTTTCGCAGACTCGATCGGCGGGTTTTATACAAAATCAAAGCAGAACGGATATGCAGAGGTGATCAGCAATGCACAAGGATGAAAACGCACAAAGTAATTGCAAGAATCGTTCGTGAATCAATGCGATGCCATGATCGTGCCGAGCCGAGGTCGAGAAATTGACTTACCGATTTAGGACGTATCCGGCTGATTGAGCTGGTGCGATCAACTCGTCCTAGCTCGGAGGAAGTTCCGGTGATGATCCGCCGCGCCGATTCGACCTGGATTGGCTGGGCCGAAGAGTCACGAGTTCGGTCCGGGCTCCGGCGAAGACTTCGACCGAGAGCGTCTCTCTCTCGCTTTTTCTCTCTCTCTCTCTCTCTATTTTGATACTTGGCCAGCACGAATGAACCTCTCCTTGCCTCCGGAATCTTCTTGGCCTTTTATACCCGGTTTCAAATTTGAGCGCGCACGGGAGCTCGAGTTGGCCGAAGCTCTCACGTGCCAATCGCACGTCAAATGGCTCGCCGGACGGTGACGGAATCGGTTGTGATTCCGTCACAGTCCGTTAAGTCTTAAATCGCCGGCAAACGAGCGCGAATTTGACACTATTTTGAGAGTGTTGACTTACGGACGCCGGGAGCCTTTGACCGGCGATTCCGATCGTCTCCGGCGGCCATTGGCCGTGCCGCCGGTGACCATCAACGCTCCTCACCCCGCAAAACAAAACCCCCATGTTAATTAGATCAATTATGGTCAAATTGCCCTTCAATTTGATCAATGAAACTCGTCGTCCAAAACTGCAAATCACGCGGGTAAGAGGTTGAAGATGAAGTACTGTTCGGGACCGGTTCGACCGGTCCGACCGGCGTGATCGAGCCGGTCCGAACCGGTTCGCATAGGTAAAATTCATGCAATTTTCAAAATTAAACAAAATCGGTTGGGAATTTTCACAATTAAACCTCAAAATTGCACTTAGGGGCCTGAATATTATCTAGAAATGCAACTTTTCCCAAAAGTTCTCACCAATTTATGCAAAAACCCCAAATTTTTTTAATTTGCCCAAATTAGGGAAATGTTCAATTGGATGTCAATTTGATAAAATTGGACTACGAGACCCATACCAATCGATTCAGAATGTTCAAAAACCTTATGGGTAGCCCAATTGTGTATAGAAAGTTCCTCAATTGAAAGTAATTTCAAAAATTGGCCAATTGAGGGACTAAATTGCAAATAATTTGGAAATTTTGTGCAATCTGTGCAATTCGCGCAATTTAGGGTGCAATTGATCAAATTGAAGTTCAAAGGGACCACAATTGAATGTCTAGACTCCAAATGTGCAAAAATTGCAAATAAAAAGACTCAATTGGTATTTTTTATGCAAATCCAACCTTAGGCATTGTGAAGAAACACCTAAAATTGAACTTAATTTTCAATTTTTCTTGAGGTCAATATGAAAATGGAATTAAAAGAAAAATATTGGATATTTTTGTGTATTTTTGTGACCTCGAAAGGTATTTTTTTATGCATTTTCTAATATTTTCCTATTTTCCGAAAATATTAAAAAAAAAGTGAAAAATATGAAAAATTATTTTTTGTTCCAAATTGGTTCCTTATGCTTGGCCAAGGCTTCCAATGTTGATTTTTAATTTTTTTGATTTTTTCGTGAATTTTTAGTAATTTTAGAAAATAAAACTAAAGGAAAACCGACTAAAAATTCAGGTGTCAACACCAACACTTTGAAGAGATCACTTTCGAATATCTCGCAAGAACTCAGAATCACTTTGCTGATGCTCCGGCCACATTATCAGCAATGTTACAAGTGCAAGATGGCCTTGAGATAGAACCGTTGAGAATTGACATCTTGGAGCAACCTGCATACTGCATGGTCATTGAAGAAGAGCACGATGAAGAACCGTGGTATCATGACCTTAAAAATTACCTCTCGAAGGGCAAATTACCACAAGACAGTCAACCGGAAGATAAAAAGTACATAAGCAAGATGGCATCTAAATTTTTCCTCGGCGGACGGATCCTATACAAGAGATCCTTTGACTTAGTCTTACCGAGGTGCGTGAATTCCAAAGAAGCAAATCTCATTATGAAAGAGATTCATGAAGGAGAATGCGGACCGCATATTGTTGACACCTGAATTTTTAGTCGGTTTTCCTTTAGTTTTATTTTCTAAAAATTCCTAAAAATTCACAAAAAATCAAAAAATTATAAAATCAGCATTGGAAGCCTTGGCCAAGCCTAAGGAACCAATTTGGAACAAAAAATAATTTTTTATATTTTTCGCATTTTTTTTTTAATATTTTAGGAAAATAGGAAAATACTTGAAAATTCATAAAAAATACTTTTCGAGGTCACAAAAATACACAAAAATATCCAATATTTTTATTTTAATTCCCTTTTAATATTGACCTCAAGAAAAATCAAAAATTAAGTTCAATTTTAGGTGTTTCTTCACAATGCCTAGAGTTGAATTTGCATAAAAAATACCAATTGAGTCTTTTTATTTGCAATTTTTGCACATTTGGAATCTAGACATTCAATTGTGGTCCCTTTGAACTTCAATTTGATCAATTTCACCCTCAATTGCGCCAATTGCACGAATTAGGCCAAATCCCCAAATTATTTGCAATTTAGTCCCTCAATTGGCCAATTTTCGAAATTACTTTTAATTGAGGGACTATCTTGATAAAATTGGACTGTACCCTTATGTTTTCATACATTTCAAATCAATTGGCATAGGTTTCATAGTCCAATTTGGTCGAATTGACACTCAATTGAACATTTCCCTAATTTGGGCAAATTGAAAAACTTGGGGTTTTTGTGCAAATTGATAAGAAATTTTGGGCAAAAACACATTTCTAGATAATATCCAGGCCCTAGAATCCAATTTTGAAGTTTAATTGCAAAAATTCCCAGCCAATTTTGTTTAATTTTGAAAATTGAATGAAATTCAATGTCCGAACCGGTTCGGACCGGTCTGACCGCCGGTCGGACCGGGTGAATCGGTCCCGAGCTGTGTCGTCGTCCCCAACAGATTTGTGCATTTTGCAGGTTTGAACAATGGATTTCAACGGCCAAATTGGGGTTCAATTCGTGCCTAATTGAGCTAATTGGTTGAGGGCTTTTATTCTTCGGGTTGAGGAGCGTCAATCCTCACCGACGGCGAAACCAATGCTCGCCGGAGACGGTCGCAATCGCCGGTCAAAGACTCCCGGCGTCCAAAAGTCAACATATGCAAACCAGAACTCAATTCGCGCGTATTTTGGTTCGACGGAAGGCAAGACGGACGTGGACGGAGTTTTAACCAACTCCGTCACCGTCCGGTGACCAAAAGGCACGTGCTAGCGCACGTGATTAGGCCCGGCGAAGCTCGCCCGCTCGCGCGAAATTTAAAAAAAATGGGTATAAAAGGAGGAGAACATTCTGGATCCGGAGGAGGCTCATTCGTGCTCGCCAAGATACAACAGACTAGAGAGAGAGTGAGTTAGAGAGAGGGAAACGCTTTCGTCGATCGCCATTGACGAGAGCTCGAGCCGCGACTGTGGATCGCTCGTCCGGCCGATCCGGACCAACTCGAGCCGCGAAACTACTCCCCGAAGCTCGCCCGAAGATCAAGGAAGCGATCGCGCCGCTTGGATTGACCCGCAACGTCCAAAAACGGTAAGTTGAACCTTGAGCTTCATCACCGCACGATCATGGTATATCATTGATCCAAGCACGATTTCTTCAATTATCTTGGGCGTTTTTATCCTCATACACCTCTGACCATGTTCGCATCCGGTTTTTGCATCAATCCCGCTTGAACATCCCGAGTCGAAACCTCCAATCATCGCGGTCCGGCCGAACGTTGGCCAGACCTCTCCAGCCCTCACGAGCTTAATCAGAGCTTCAGGTAAGCTTCCTCAACTTCTTCTCAAGCTTCTGTTTGATTGAATTGGATTGTTATGCTCTGTCCTTCGAGATTGAACTTTGCATTGTCATTACGTGTTTGACTCGATTCTCGTGATTCTGTGAATGAAATGATTTGATTCTGAGGTATGTTAATCTAGGAATTGAGACGAGTAGAATTGCATTGATTTGGTGTCATTCCGGCGAGATCTCACCGTTGGATCTCGCCGGAATATTCTGACCGTCCGTTCGGCGTCGTCGCGAGGAAGACGACGATGCCGGCGTGTCTCGGTCAAATGGTCAAAAGTCCACGTGTCTTGCTCTGGTTGGTCCAAGTGGTCGCTGACTCGGCTCGGCCGTTGGCGCGACGAGCCGAGTCGGATCTGATCGGACGGTCATCATAAATAGTTGATTTCAATTCTAGGCCGTTCGATCTTTATTTTGTATTTTCGGATATTAGATATATTAGTTAGAAAACAGAAAATACAAAAACGGTGCCGTTTTTACTAGAGTAGTGCGTCGTCGTTTTGAACAATAGGCGAGTCGACGGCCCGGATCAAATCTCCGATCAATCGTGGCCATTCCTGTTTTTGATGGGTGCGACGCCGTTTTGAACATGGTACCAGAGGCGACGTCGTTTAGGGCATTTAGAGAATGAACGGCTGCGATCGAGCTTTGTGATTTAATCGTGGCCGTCCGTGCATTATACCGATTCGGCGTCGTTTTGATTAGTATAGGACTGACGGTCGAGATTGATCCTGGAGATTGATCTTAGCCGTCCGTTCATTTTAGTATATTCAGATATTTGGAAATTAGTTTAGAAAATCAAAAAAAATAAATTAGAAATGCATATACGGTGCCGTTTTAGGGTCTGAGTGGGTCCGTGAGCGGTCTGACCGGGTTGACCCGGTCGTTGACCGGATTGACCGGTCCGGTTTATTAATAAAAAATAATATAAAAATAAAAAAATTTCCAAAAATCCAAAAAAAATTGCAAAAATACTTAGAAAATTCATAAAAATTCCCAGATTTTCATAAAAAATTTCTAAAAATTTCTAGATCGATTCGGGACTCATAAAGTCTGGATCGAAAATTTTTGAGACTTCGAGGGTCGATTAATTTCGATCCGGAAAATTCCCAATATTTTTGAAAAATAAATAGAAATTCCAAAAAATAGAAAAAAATTAGAAAAATTCCATAAAATCACAAAAAATGGGAAATGGCCACATTCAACTGGCCCGACCCTAATTTTGTGATTTTTGGGTCCCGAACTCCCAAAAATGACCATTCTACCCTTCCGGGCCTTCCGCCCCAAATTTTTACCAAATCACCCCGATACCCAAAATTGATTTTTGTGTGGGCCGATAGGGCCATTTTAGACATATCAAACCTTGATTGATTGATTTGATTGCTTGTAATGATTTTGATTGCGCATTAATTCCTCTGATTGTGATTGATTAGGATAGAAAATTCCCATCCGCATGAATACTCGAGATTTTTTAGGACCTACCTCATCCGATATCATATCCGCATGAAATCTTAGGTTAGAAAAACAATCAACATCGGTAACCGAAAGGGCGTCAAATTTGAAACTTGGCGTAACCAAGTCCCCGGACCCAAAATCTCTGGTTTTTCGCGGAATCGAACGGTTTCTCCCGACCGCTCGGTAAGGTTTTCCGATCGTACCTTCCAATAAATCGATCGGTGGCGACTCCGAATTGCATGTACACCTCGCACATGCCACCCGACCACACAAGGTCAATTTCGATATTTGATAAATTTTACCCGACATCGCGATTCGAGTAATGGGTCTTGGGAGAGACTCGTGATCCCCCATATATATGTCTATAAAAGGACGGATCGGCTCGTTAGCCCTATTCCACCCCGGAAAGAAATTTCCGGAGGGTCGCGACAGATCGGCGACTCCGCTGGGGACGTCTTTAAGAGGATTTAAGCCGATAAAAATGCTGATTGTTTTCTAACCTCGTTTTCTACGGATGCTCTTGAAGATGAGGTACGTCCACTAACAAAAAGTGTTAAATGTTGATGCAGATGGGAGTTATAAGGGGTGGCGTTGTGTGCTAACCATTTTTGATGCGAGATATGGAGTTTTGGATTGTTTGTTTATTTATGCAAATTTTGAAGCGGTGTTTTGAATATAAATTGTGGTGCATGTCTTGCATATTTCGAGGATCACGACATCGCACACACAAGCGCCTAAACCCGAGCCGCGAAATCACCTCTTAGGTCGCCATAGATAGGGATCGGTATGCGAAGCTCTTGTGTTTGATTGCACTTGGGTTGACCATATTTGATCCCGCTCGCTATGTAAGATTGATGGTCCTACCCACTTGTTGTTTGATTGCGCTTGTGGGCGGCCCTCGATTTGTATAGCGGGAGCCTTTTTAGGTCCATACCCGAGCCTTTTTGATTTCTTTAGAGTTAAACCTCACCTGTCTCATGCGCATGTGAAATGGATGGTTGGTATACCTAAAACCAAAAACCAAAAAGAGAGTAACATCGGTTGGTAAGGCTTTCTACCCTTTTTATTTTGAACTTGTAAATTTAAATTTTGCATATCATGCATTTTCATTACATATCATCACAATTTGTAAGATCGTTTAAGTGATCGGGGTTGAAAGTCAAATTTTCCTTTTTAGGATAGATGGCGCCCCAAAGTCGTGTTGTTGTACCCGATGTATTCACATGGGAGCGGAGGACCATTCGACGCGAGGACCGAGTACCCGCTTCATTCCGAATTTTCGGATTTGTTCACGGACGAGAGCTCAACGGACGAAACCGCATCCGTAGCGAGAGTTGCGATTATACCCGATGTGGACGATATTTGGAACTCGAGCGCGAGAAAGAAAGAATCTGGGAGTTATACATGAAGTTGGCAAGAAAACCACGTGCAACCAAGACGGCCCCAAAACACTCCCCGATTAAGAAGAAGGAAATCATCACCATATCCTCCGATGATGAAGAAGATATCAAACTTCCCGAGATAGTAGAGATTTCATCGGATGAGGATACCATTCCCACTGTCTAGATTAGTACGACTTTGGGGCATTTTCTAGATTTTATTGTATTTTGAGTCTATTATGTACTTTCATCGACATTTATTGTCCGAACATCTCTAGATATTATCATGTTCTATCTTTTTTAGACTTGTAAATTTCATGAGTTGTCAATTTGTGAACGACTTTTTACCCCGATTACGCTTAAACGATCCTAATCAAATTACATGCCATCTTTGGGTGAGATTTGGTCCATAATTACCCTATTTGGCTTATTTGGGTCAAGTGGGAGTAGTTGACCCTCATGTTACCAAAAGATGACATGGAATTTGTTTAGCGCATTTGCATCACATTACATACATATGCATATTAAACTGTGGTAATTGACTTTAGGATCATCATTTTTTGCATTTTTAGATCATGGGGAATGGAGACATCAAAATCATCCCAATACCGAGCAAGGAACTCGCTATATGGTGGGATCGCCTCGACATCGTCAACAAAGCCTATGTGGAAGGACGCTTGGGACGACTTGTAGATTTGATCAAAGTGGAATACCAACCGGCGCTCATTCAAGCACTAGCCAAGGCATGGGACGCGCGAACAATGACATTCAACTTTCGAGGATTGGAATTGACCCCTACGCTTGAGGAGTATACCGCTATTATCGGGGCCAAATTTGAAGAACGTATAGCTCAACCCCCTTTGGACATGGACTCCACTCGTTCGTTATCGAGTTTCCTTTGCCTTAAAACTTCTGAAATTGAAAAAGTTTGCAAATCCAATTCCAACAAATTCACATTCTCGTTCCTTTTCGATAACTATTCCTCTCTACCCACCGAAACCGGTCATAAATCGGGAAAGGTGTTTATCTTGGCTTTCTTTGCATTCGTTCTATTCCCGACTTCTAGAACTACTTTTGACCCCTCCATAACCCATATAGCCCGACAAGCGTGTTGTCGCTGGGATTATTCGTACATGATCTTAGCTGAGACTTTTCTCTCCCCGAATCGTTCCAAGTCTTCAAAAAAGGCCGTTTTCCAAGCGTCTAGCGGATTACTCCACTTGTGGTTCACCTCTCATATAAAAACTTTCCAACTCCGGGTGGGGTGTTATGAGATCAATGAGCACGTTCACCCCCTTAGATCCTTCCTTAAGTGTCAATCCCTTGTACCCAAATACTCATTCAAAAAGTGGGTTGAGCTATTGGACAATTTGAAACCCGAGCATATTAGATGGCGTTTGACTTGGCCCAAGATCGTAGAAGCTCGCATTTCGGGTATTGAAGATAACCCTATTCCCTTATTGGGATGTACCGGCGCTATGGCGTATTACCCCATTCGAGTGGTGAGGCAATTTGGAGTTCTACAAGAGATACCACCGGATGTTTGTCCCGGGATTTTCTCATTTGATATGACACGAGGAAAGCTCACTAAGGAAACAAAGGAGTTGTATCGGGCCCGGATCAAGCTTATCCTTCATGCTTTGAAGAACTCCCCGCTGCAACAAGTTGAGTGGCCGGATTATTTGGATAATGAGATGAACATTCATAGAGCTTCCAAGGAGTATATCAAGAAGTTTAAGGAGTATCGCCAATCAATGGTAGAGCCATATGTACCCGAGTGCGTATCTCCTCGGATTGAAGAAGTGGAGTCATATGAGCCGGAGTACATAGTACCATATGTACCGGGATTAGAACCATACATTCCCGAGGATCCGGAGCGGTGGATGTCGAAGAAGGAGAAGACCCATACTTGTGGGATTCCGATGGATCGAAGAGCAAGAAGAGTGGAAGCGTCCCCGACTTGGATAGATCCATTCCCCCATTTAGATTTTACATATTTGTTATCTTTTAGATACTTTTGAACAATTTGGTTTGTAATAAATACATACTATTTCTTTTATGAGCATTTCATGCATACATATAGAAAAGTCAATTACCACGGATCAATGTCTCCAATCCTTTAATATTTCCCATACCGATTTGATATCCCGAAAACAGGTGAGCGATAAATACGAGGACTCGTAGCAAAACGCGCAAGTTAAGGATGGAACAAGAAGAGCTCGCACCTCGTGTGGATAATCCGGAGAATCAAATGAATGTGATCGCCACAATGGTGGCGGAGATGAAGGCAATGATGATTGCAAGCCAGGGGAGATACCCCGTTGACCCTAATTCTCAAGCTCCTGGCGGCCATCCCGATGGAGCAAACGCTAATCCGGCGCCCGCCGCCAATCCAACTCGAAACCGGAAAGACCGCCTAAGGATCCTCCCATTGTGATTGACCTGGAGAAAAAGGAGAAGCAAGTCCTCAAAATGGAAGAGGAAATTAAGAGGCTCGCTAAGATCGAAGAGTGTTTGGCGAGTCAAGGTTATGAGCTCTCGAGATTCGACAAGGTTGCACCGTTCGAAAAGATAGAGGTTCCCGCGATTACAAGGAACCAGACTTTGTAAGAAGATATAATGGGACCGGGTGTCCCAAGGCGCACTTGAAGTATTACTTGCGCCGAATGTCGCAGATTCTCCGACAACATTCCACTCTTCGGTTAACACTTTCCGAGAAAGCCTATCTCGGGGCAGCCCTGGCGTGGTTCATTGAATTGGAGCGAGAGGCTCGCCGATTGGGATAAACCGCGAGACGAGTTCCTTCGGCAATACAAATTTAACACTTTGACCGCCCTAACTAGAGAGGACCTTTTAAGGACCGTAAAAGGAAAGAGCGAGGCCGTTCGCGCCTACGCCCGGAGATGGAGAACACCGGCCGTGCGAGTAAAGCCACCCGTCCCGGAAGAAGAACTAATAGACCTTTTTCTCAAGGCCCTTCCATTTGAATTTTTCGACAAGCTGAACACCTCTGGGTGTCGGACATTTGCGCACCCGATCAAGGTGGCGGAGCGTCATGAGTGGGCACCGAGAGAAAAGAAGATACCTGAGGCGCCTTTCAAACGCCAATACCCTTTGAGAAGGGATATTAGGGAGCAAACCGGAGAAGTAGCTTTTGTCCCTAATCCGCTAAAACCCAGAAATTTCTCGCCTTCAATCCCTACCCAAGGAACGTCCTCCTGGACCGCTTCCAAACCACCGGAATTAAGAAAGAAGAACCCGGTTATTTTCACCCCACTACCCCGACCCTTATCCAAATTGTTACCCATGCTTTTGGAGAATCGTTTAGTTGCAAAAGAGCCACCTCGAGCTCACCCGCCAAGATTTCCTGGGTATGATGAGACCTAGACGTGCGTATACCATATGGGAGAAAGGGGGCATAACGCGGACAACCTGTCTCGCTCGAAGTTCAAGGTGCAAGCATTGATCGACGGAAAAGTTCTGGAGTTTGATAAAGCCGAACCGAATGTGCAGCAGAACCCGCTACTCGAGCATCGCGAGGTGAACGCGATTTTGGAGGTGAAGAGGATGAGGTTCTCGGAATTCATAGTGGACATGAGTAAAATGCGGGATATCTTGACATTGGCCTCGCAATATCCGGAAGGAGAGAGTATTTCCCGGGAGCAAAAAGAGGCTTGCTTGGAAAAATTGATTAGCTTGGGCGTCATAGGAAGAATGGAAGATGTCGCTTTCAAGGGGACCTACGTGGCGGTAGACATGTTGTCCGAGGAGTTCGCAATGAAACCTACGAGGGGAGCTCTTTTGAAAATACCCTCGGGATATTTGATGAGCATCAAAGATGGTCAAGAAATTGAAGAGATAGACGAATATGAAGTCCGTCCGGATAAGGCCCGCCGAGGCGATAGAAGATTTTTGCGTAAAGCCCTAGAGAGGGGCGAAATAGTTGATAACCTGGGGGAAGATAGTGGTGGGTACAACTTTAAAGTGCTATATTCGGCGCCCGAGTTTCTTTGTTGACTCGGAGATGTAGTCCCCGATGGGTGGGGTGGAATGGATGACCCCGCAAGCGATGAATTTGTGGGAACGATCGATGAAGTTAAGGACCAAGCGGCTCCTCGGAATGAACAGGAGAATCGAGAGGTCGATATGCGACTTTCTAACTGGAGACGCACATGCGTCATTTAACAACTATGGTAGCGGATTTATCGCAATTGACGACCAAAAGGAATACTATGGCGATAGAAGAAAGCGTGCAGATCTCGGAGATACGGCGGACCATGGAGACACGTAATCGAAAGATCGTTCTACTGCAAGAGCAAGGAGATGACGTGTCGAGGAAAATGGATGAGTTGAAGGAGCTGATTACGCCACTTACTCAAGCAAGAAACGTCCCGCCTCAAGGTGCGAACCCGAGAGTGACCTTCCGCACGAAGTATAATGGCGCCTGGGTGTCCTCTCGGCACATATCTCATATTATCTCCGCCAAATGATTGGCCACCATGAAGATGATGAAACATTGATCCGGAATTTCGGACATAGTTTAACGGGCCCCGCATTAGCATGGTTTCGAGTTAATTGACCTAGACCGGGTCCCGAGCTGGGAGGATTTATCGGAGCACTTCTTACGTCACTTTGAAGCTGGGATTAGGGGTTATTTCACTAAGGCTAATTTGTTGAACATCCGGGAAGGTGAAGATGAGAGTTTTGAGCTCTTTGCAAGAAGGTGGAAGAAACACGCTGTGATGGTGCAACCGCCGCTGTCGGAGAGAGAAATGCTGGAGTTTGTACTAAAGTCACTTCCGGCGGAATACTTTGATCGCATGTATGCATACACGTACTCATCGTTCCAACATCCGGTGGAGATTGGCATGAGGATTGAAGGGATTATCCCGAGAGTCGAAGAGAAAGGCAGAGGGATTTCGATGAAGAAAATGCCACGCTGGTAAGGCCAGGTCCGAACATAACCCCGATGACGTTCATGAGGATGAAATGATTGGGATGGTAGATGCCCCAATTCGTTTTGTGATTGATTTGAACAAAGTTGATAGCTGGGAGTTAGAAGCTTCTAGTTCGGAAAAACCATCAACATCCGAATCACTACCGTAAAAGATCATACCGGTGAGGATTAAATTACCGCCCGTGGAAGAGTACAACTCAAGGGCAGTTCATTGGGATTATGGAACGGGCGAGATTGACGCCATAATGAGATCCGGAAGATGTTATCCCCGAGAGAAGTGGATTCCGAAAAGAGAATCCCAACTGCGGAAGAGGTTGAGAAGTTGCAATCGGTCGTGAGGACCAGTGAATATGATGTCGTTGACCAACTGCGGAAGATGCCCGCATGATTTCCTTACTTGGATCTCTTCAAAAATTTGAAAAGCACAAAGACGCCCTTTTGAAGGTGCTGGATGAGGTGCATGTTCCGTAGACAATTAACGAAGTGCAATGGTGGGAGACTTTGTGGGTGCTATCCTTCTGAAGGACCAGATATCCTTTTCGGACGAAGACTTCCCGAAAGAAGGGCGGGTCCACAACAAAGCCCCGTACATAGCTGTGAGATATCACGGGAAGGAGGTTCCTCACGTCTTGATTGATAATGGTTCCGCTTTCAACTTGTGTCCACTAAGCACTTTGAGAAGCTTGGGGATCAATGAAGATTTTGTGAAGACATCCAAGGCCACCATCCGATCATTTGATGGAGTCTCCAAGAATGTTGTAGGAGAGATCGAATTGGACATTGTCATTGGACCGGTAACATTTTCTATACCGTTCCAAGTATTGGATATTCCAAGCGCCTTCACCTTGCTCCCGGGAAGACCGTGGATTCATGTGTCCGGAGCGGTACCTTCCTCTCTCGCATCAAAAGTTAAAATTTGTGGTCAAGGGTCAATTGATCACCGTCCATGGCGAGACAGGGCATCGAGCCGCTTTAAAAGGGATGGTCCCATACATTGAACCCTCAAAAGAGGAGGAGCTGAGTTATCACACCTTTGACATTGTATCCGTCATGCATGTGTCACCGGATGCAAAGGTGGCTATACCGGAGCTTTCGAAACCTCGCGACTATGGCGGGAAAAGTGCTACTCTCGAATGGATTTATTCCGGGTCTTGGATTAGGGAAACATGGTCGGGGAATCCGTAACCCTTTGAATTTGGACTCAAATGACCACAAGGTTGGTCCGGGTTATAATGGAATAGCGGAAAATAACACCGGTCGAGGTCGAGGTCGAAACAATTGTTATGGAGACCGTGGACGCCGTGGACGCCAAGGTGGCCGTTTCATAGGCACCGATGTATGGAAAGCTAGAGGAAAAATGCTCCTGAACCCTTTATTCGAGGTATTCTCTAAGGGAGGCAAATGGCTGGAAGATGAGGACATTTCGAGAATGCGAGCCGGACTTATTCAACCCGTTCCTCGGATAATCGGGTGAACGTGATAATTGAGTGGGTGAACGATGATTTCCCCACCCCGAGTAAAAGGCTCTTTCGAACTTTATCTTTTAATGCATTTTGATTACTCCACTTGCTTTAAAACTTTTTGAATGTTTTAGCACCCTTTGGGTCACATGTTGTGATCCAGGAAGTGCAAGATCTTGTATTGTTCTTAGTTGCATCTATTAATGAAAATCATCACAAACTTGATTACGAGACATGTGGAGTAACGGATTGGTCCGATGATGACAATTGATTCTACCATGAAACTTGAGGCCCGATCCGCCATATGATCTTCGATTTTAAATAGCTTTTGAGAACCAGGATATCCGGAAGATCGTGGACTAGTTCTCCTTTCTTTGTCTAAAAAAATTGGAATTTGAAAAATGTTTTCATGATAAAAATCATGCATCCTTCAATTTTATCATCTTTAAATACTAACCTTTCATGGTGCATTTCGGGCATGTCATCCCACCCATACATAACGGGTTAATATGTGACTCGAGATCGGCTCGATGACTATGCATGCGAAGTTGATATAGACGAGGTTGATGTGAGCGATATCAAGAAAGAATGGGATTGTTTCGAAGAATCTAAGCCTCCTATTTCTGAAGAACCTATCACTATTAATTTGGGAGATTCTCGACTGCGTCAAGGAAGTGAAAATAGGAGGACACGTCTCGCAGCGCAGATATTTTAAGAATGACGGTGTTACTCAAGGAATATCAAGATATCTTCGCCCGGTCGTATGCTTGACATGCCGGGTCTAGATCGTGAGATTGTGGAGCATGCTTTGCCCACGGATCCTTCTTGCACACCAGTAAATCAATCACCCGGAAGAATGAATCCCGAATCGGCGGATAAAATCAAGGAAGAGGTGATGAAGCTCCTTAAAGTTGGATTTATCGAGGCTGTCCCATATGCCGATTGGGTCGCCAATATCGTACCGAGTTAAGAAGAAGGATGGGAGAATTAGAATATGCGTGGATTATCGGGACTTGAACAAAGCTAGTCCCAATGATGATTTTCCCCTACCGCACATTGATGTGCTCGTCGACGCATCTTTACGGGTTTTGAATTGTTCTCCTTTATGGATGGATTCTCGGGATATAATCGGATCATGCTTGAAGGAAGAAGATAAGATCAAGACCTCATTCACTACACAATGGGGAACTTTTTGTTACAAGGTGATGCCATTTGGGTTGAAAAATGCAGGTGCAACATATCGGAGGGCTATGGTGACCCTTTTTCATGATATGATACATAAGGAGATCGAGGTCTATGTGGATGATATGATTGCCAAGTCCAAGCCTGGAGAAGACCATGTTAAAGTGCTGAAGAAGTTATTTGATCGATTGAGAAAGTATAAGCTCAAGTTGAATCCTGCGAAATGCGTATTTGGCGCAAGATCCGGAAAGCTGCTAGGATTTGTGGTGAGCAGCCGTGGTATTGAAATTGACCCTTCCAAGATTAAAGCCATATGGGAAATAGGAACTCCTGTTATCGTTAAAGAAGTAAGGGGTTTACTGGGAAGATTGAATTATATATCCAGATTCATATCCCAACTATCAGAAACGGCGAAACCCTTCTTCAAGTTGCTAAAGAAAGGTGCAAAGGTGAAATGGGATGCGGAATGCCAACAAGCATTTGAGAAGATCAAGGAATATCCGGTACAACCTCCAGTATTGGTACCTCCTATCCCTAACATTCCTCTAACTCTATATCTCGACAGGTTAATGATGAATCCCTGGGAGCTTTACTTGCCCAAACTAACCCCAAGGATCGTAAAGAGCGGGCCATATATTATTTGAGCAAAAAGTTTACAACATCTCGAAGTCAAGTATCCAACAAGTGGAAAGGACTTGCGTAGCATTGGTCCGGGTCCTCCACGGATTGAGGCAGATACGCTGCATTATCATATAGAATTGGTCACCGAGAATGACCCCATCAAATACCTTTTGGAGAAACCAACGTTGTTGGGAAAGATGGCTAAATGGCAAATACGCTTTCGTAGTTCGATATCAAAACCTCTCCCCAAAAATCTGTCAAGGGAAGAGCGATTGCCGATATGCTAGCCGAGAACCCTCCTAAGGACGTTTCAGAGCAAAACAAGGGAGGTCAAATCCCGAATATATCTGAAGACAAATGGACAATGTACTTCGACGGCGCAGTGAACCTCACTCGGATCGGCATCTTGGGGCGTTTTGATATCCCTTGAAGATCAACATTATCCAGTTTCAGCCAAGTTGGTATTCCCCCGCACCAACAACATTTCGAATATGAAGCATGCATACTAGGATTACAATTGGCCATCTCATTAAAGGTGAAGAAGCTACTTGGTATATGGAGATTCCATGCTAATCATTTTACAAACTCAAGGGGAGTGGAAGACAAAGGATCCCAAGCTTATTCCTTATCATAAGTACCTCGAGGAGATGATCCAACATTTTGAGGAGATCACTTTTGAATATCTCGCCGAGAACTCGTAACCATTTTACTGATGCTTTGGCCACATTATCAGCCATGTTACAAGTGCAAAATGGTCTTGAGATAGAGCCATTAAGGATTGACATCCTTGAGCAACCCGCATACCGCATGGTCATTGAAGAAGAACCCGATGAGGAACCGTGGTATCATGACATCAAGAATTACCTCTTTGAAGGGCGAATTCCCTTGGAACAGCTCAACCGGAAGATAAAAAGTACATAAGCAAGATGGCATCTAAATTTTTCCTCGGCGGACGGATCCTATACAAGAGATCCTTTGACTCGATCCCGCCGAGGTGCGTGAATTCCAAAGAAGCAAATCTCATTATGAAAGAGATTCATGAAGGAGAGTGCGGGCCGCATATGAATGGTCACCTCCTCGCCAAGAAGATTATGAGACTCGGATATTCTTGGATGACTATCGAGTCGGATTGCAACCAACATGTTAGATCCCTGTCATCAATGTCGGGTATACGGCGACAGGATAAATGCGCCACCAACTCGAGCTACATCAAATGTCGAGCCCTGGCCGTTCGCATGTGGGGAATTGATATGATCGGCCCTATCAACCCAAAGGCCTCCAACGGACATCGTTTCATTCTGGTTGCTATTGATTATTTCACCAAATGGATTGAAGCTAGCTCATATGCCAATGTCACTGCGAATAGTGTGGCCAAGTTCATCAAGCGAGATATCATCTCAAGATATGGAGTGCCAAGAGCCATCATTACGCACAATGGCTCAAATTTGAACAACAAGGTAGTCGATCAATTGTTGGAACAATTTAAGGTACGACACCTAAATTCTTCACCTTACCGCCCACAAATGAATGGAGCCGTGGAAGCGGCAAACAAGAACATCAAGAAGATATTGGCCAAAACTGCCGAGAAATATCGAGATTGGCATGAGAGATTGCCATATGCTCTCATGGCCTACCGAACTTCGATTCGTACTTCGACCGGGGCAACTCCCTACTCTTTGGTATACGGTATGGAAGCAATCCTACCGGTAGAAGTGGAAATCCCCTCTTTAAGGATCCTGTCTCAAGTTGAGCTCACGGAAGAGGAGTGGAACCGACTGAGACGTGAACAATTGAATTTGATTGATGAAAAACGATTAAGGGCCATCCGTCATGGTCGAGCTACCGGAAGAAAGTGGCCGAGCTTTTAACAAGAAGGTCAAGCCCAGAAATTTTGAAACAGGGGATGCTAGTTGTGAAGAAAATGCTCCCAAATGCACAACACCCAGGAGGCAAATTTACGCCAAATTATGAAGGCCCCTACGTGATTCGGAAAGTCTTATCCGGGGGAGCTCTTATACTTGTAAGCATGGATGGAGAAGAGTTGGCAAGTCCAAGTGAATTCGGATGCCGTGAAGAGATATTTTCCTTGAAATAAATTGAGCTTCAAAGCGATTAATGAGCAGATCTCGAGTCACATAGAATTTTGCATTCGCATGACATCTCGCATACATGCATTTGCATACGTTTGTATTTTGCAGGTAAACCGGGAATCACGAAGAACCTTGCGAGAGGAACAAGAATCAACATCCGAAGGAGACGGGAGGAAGTCGCCGGGATTTGAAATTTGGAATGTGATCGGAAATTTTGAACATCTTTGAATTAATTGATCCCTTTTGTTTTTACAGGAAACGAGAGTCAACATCCGGAGGAAATGAGAAGAAATCGCTTCGAACTTAAAATTTTGTATATCTTTGACTAATTGATTCCTTTTGTTTTTACAGAAACGGGAGTCAACATCTCGAAGGAGGAAACGGGAGTCAACATTCGAAGGAGGTAGAACGAAGTCGCATCGGGATTTGAAATTTTGAATATCTTTGACTGATCGATTCCTTTTGTTTTTACAGGAAACGGGAGTCAACGTCCGAAGGAGACAAGAAAAAACCGCTTCGAACTTAAAATTTTAAATGTTTTGAACTCGATTGTTTCCTTTTGTTTTTACAGGGAACAGAAGTCAATATTTGAAGAAGACAGGTTTGAGGTTTTCCTCCTTTACAAAGTATTTTCATACACCGTCGTGCTTGAAATTAAGAAAATTTGGATTTGCAAAGCAAAGAGCTCTTTCAAAGAAACATTCCTTTCAAATTTCAGAAACGTCTTTCGAATACCCTCTCAATGAAGATTTTTGCGAATGATGAATTTTTGATGAAATGCCCCGAGTTTCTATAAAAAGGGCATGTTTTGAAAGCTTTTCAAAAGACTGATCCTTCAGATGAAAAGAGGCAAACTTTGTCCTTAAACACGTCCCCGATTCACTTGAACGATGAGTGAGAGTGATAGAGTGAAAGAGCTTAACCTTGGGACGTAGGGGTCATTCGCGTTGATTACATGGATTGAAATGATGAAAAGGCATTTCCATTTCAAAATTATCCATACACATTTATATCCCTTGATAACCAATCCGAGCCAAAAGGGAGAATTTTGAGAATATAACCCTGTCAAGAACCACCCCACACTCGGGGCATATTTGGAGGTTCATTGGATGATTTCTTGGAGAAAAGGTCGGGTAAGACTTTATTGTACCGACCTGCATCAATCTTTTTGTGATAGCTTCAGGTGATTCCCGGCGTAGATTTGGAACATCTCAAAGTGAAGAAAAGCATTTCACTTCTATATCCCTAAACACTTATCCTTTGAAGAGCCAATTTGAGCCATTGAATTCTCATTTCTAAACCCTTGTTGGTGATCACCTCCCTACACTGGGGCAAATAAAGGAATAACCAGCAATGAATCAAAAAGCATGATCGGAAGAACTTTGAATTTTGATACCGGTCTCCAAAAGAGCCGTCCAATGCAAAGATTGATGAAAGGGTTAGAAAAAGCAAAGTGCCTGGTAAAAGCAAGGCCAAAGCCCATGAAAAGAGCACCCTGGAAAGAGATAAATCTTAAAGAAAAATCATTAAGATGAAAAGAGGAAAATCCTCAAAGTCAATTGAGCAAAAAATGATCATGAATCTACTCGCAAAAGCAAATGAAAGCTGGAAAAATGTCAAGGTGATCACCAAAGTTCACCCCTCTTTGAAAATATAGCCGTCCTTAAAGGGCCCACCTTAAGCCAAAATACAACCTGTCACCAAAACTTTTTCGATCTAAGAGGTGTTTCGAGGTTGATGCAAGAGATCACACGAGGAAGCTACCGCTTAAAGAGGTAAGTACAATCTGTCTTATCATGTCTTCGGGGTTCTTGACTTGTAGACCCGAAGAAGCTATTTTTGATCAAGATTCATTTCTAAACCTTAAATTGAATATCCATTGATAAGCCTTTGACCCGGCCCGAATTACGGTCCCTTTTAAAATGCCTTCTACGATTAGTCGATTGTATGCATCTCGAATGATCCCGAAACCTCAAGGTTAGGTTTCCTGTGAGCAGATTTGAATTTTAAGAAAAAGCCTTTCCAAAACGGTGAGAAGCCCTCTTGGATGAAGGAAAATCCTTTTGAAAATTTTTTAAAACAACCTTTTTGAAGAACACTCGGGATGTGTCATTCAAAATCCATCCTCGATGGAGATTTGAAATTGTGATTGGACACATTTCCCTCACAAATACACTTTGAAAATTTGTCTAGAATTCTTAAATTTCTCCCAAGAACTTAAAGTTGTCATACTAATGATGTTTGATTGAACTTTTCTGCAGGTTCCCTGGTGACCCCAAATCCTCGGAAAAGTTGCATTTTAAAGATTTGATTAACTTGGATTTTCTGCGGGTTTTTTGGCATCCCCGTGTCCTCGGATGGCACCCTTTCGGACGGTTAGTAGCTGGAGAGACGAAAACCGATCTGCCTTTTTGAAAATTTGAAATAGGGTTTGAGCTCGTAGGTACACTAGTCAACCTAGGTCCTCGGATGGCACCCTCTCGGACGGTTAGTAGCTGGAGAGACGAAAACCGATCCGCCTTTTTCAAAATTTGAAATAGGGTTTGAGCTCTGTAGGTACACTAGTCAACCTAGGTCCTCGGATGGCACCCTCTCGGACGGTTAGTAGCTGGAGAGACGAAAACCGATCTGCCTTTTTGAAAATTTGAAATAGGGTTTGAGCTCTGTAGGTACACTAGTCAACCTAGGTCCTCGGATGGCACCCTCTCGGACGGTTAGTAGGTTGGAGAGACGAAAACCGATCTGCCTTTTTGAAAATTTGAAATAGGGTTTGAGCTCCGTAGGTACACTAGTCAACCTAGGTCCTCGAGATGGCACCCTCTCGGACGGTTAGTAGCTGGAGAGACGAAAGCCGATCCGCTTTTTATATGGTGAGTCCCCGCATGGAGGATAGCCAATCTCTTTTAAATAGGTGAAACCCCTTTGTTACAAGGGTGAACCTCCCCCTCGACGGTTAGTAGTTGGAGAGACGAAAGCCGATCGCTTTTTATATGGTGAGTCCCCGCATGGAGGATAGCCAATCTCTTTTAAATAGGTGAAACCCCTTTGTTACAAGGGTGAACCTCCCCCTCGACGGTTAGTAGTTTGGAGAGACGAAAGCCGATCTCGCTTTTTAGATGGTGAGTCCCCGCATGGAGGATAGCCAATCTCTTTTAAATAGGTGAAACCCCTTTGTTACAAGGGTGAACCTCCCCCTCGACGGTTAGTAGTTGGAGAGACGAAAGCCGATCCGCTTTTTAGATGGTGAGTCCCCGCATGGAGGATAGCTAAACTCTTTTAAATAGGTGAAACCCCTTTGTTACAAGGGTGAACCTCCCCCTCAGACGGTTAGTAGCTGGAGAGACGAAAGCCGATCCGCTTTTTAGATGGTGAGTCCCCGTATGGAGGATAGCCAATCTTTTAAATAGGTGAAACCCCTTTGTTACAAGGGTGAACCTTCCCCTCAGACGGTTAGTAGTTGGAGAGACGAAAGCCGATCCGCTTTTTAGATGGTGAGTCCCCGCATGGAGGATAGCCAATCTCTTTTAAATAGGTGAAACCCCTTTGTTACAAGGGTGAACCTTCCCCTCAGACGGTTAGTAGCTGGAGAGACGAAAGCCGATCTGCTTTTTAGATGGTGAGTCCCCGTATGGAGGATAGCCAATCTCTTTTAAATAGGTGAAACCCCTTTGTTACAAGGGTGAACCTCCCTTTCGAACGGTGAGTAGCTGGAGAGACGAAAGCCGATCCGCCCCCTCTTTAAATGATGAATCCCTAGTGGATAGTCTAACCCATTTTAAATAGGTGAAACCCCTTTGTTACAAGGGTGAACCTTCCCCACAAATCTTCGAACCACCACTCGACATCATACGGACGCCGACCATTGCAAAATCGCGCCAAACCGTCCACTGGTAATTCCGTACACTCGACTTTTCAACCTCGGATCAACAAATCTCAAACCATAGACAGGTGAGCTACGGGTAAGTCTCTCTCTTCTCATTTCTCTTTCACATAAGACGAGCATGAACTCGAAATAATTCCCCACGAGTTAGAGCTTTAACAAAGAAAGGTAAAGCAATCGAATGTCAAGACTAGTTTTCTTTAGATTTTTCCCCAGCAGAGTCGATTAAGGATCCAGGTGTCACCTTGTCTTTGAAAGCAACCTCGACCGAGATTACTTTCAAAGAGGGGCATTGTTGACACACCGAATTTTTAGTCGGTTTTCCTTTAGTTTTATTTTCTAAAAATTCCTAAAAATTCACAAAAAATCAAAAAATTATAAAATCAGCATTGGAAGCCTTGGCCAAGCCTAAGGAACCAATTTGGAACAAAAAATAATTTTTCATATTTTTCGCATTTTTTTTTTAATATTTTAGGAAAATAGGAAAATATTTGAAAATTCATAAAAAATACTTTTCGAGGTCACAAAAATACACAAAAATATCCAATATTTTTCTTTTAATTCCCTTTTAATATTGACCTCAAGAAAAATCAAAAATTAAGTTCAATTTTAGGTGTTTCTTCACAATGCCTAGAGTTGAATTTGCATAAAAAATACCAATTGAGTCTTTTTATTTGCAATTTTTGCACATTTGGAATCTAGACATTCAATTGTGGTCCCTTTGAACTTCAATTTGATCAATTTCACCCTCAATTGCGCCAATTGCACGAATTAGGCCAAATCCCCAAATTATTTGCAATTTAGTCCCTCAATTGGCCAATTTTCGAAATTACTTTTAATTGAGGGACTATCTTGATAAAATTGGACTGTACCCTTATGTTTTCATACATTTCAAATCAATTGGCATAGGTTTCATAGTCCAATTTGGTCGAATTGACACTCAATTGAACATTTCCCTAATTTGGGCAAATTGAAAAACTTGGGGTTTTTGTGCAAATTGATAAGAAATTTTGGGCAAAAACACATTTCTAGATAATATCCAGGCCCTAGAATCCAATTTTGAAGTTTAATTGCAAAAATTCCCAGCCAATTTTGTTTAATTTTGAAAATTGAATGAAATTCACTTTGTGCGAACCGGTTCGGACCCGGTCGACTCACGGTCGGACCGGGTGAACCGGTCCCGAACAGTGTCGTCGTCCCCAACAGATTTGTGCATTTTGCAGGTTTGAACAATGGATTTCAACGGCCAAATTGGGGTTCAATTCGTGCCTAATTGAGCTAATTGGTTGAGGGCTTTTATTCTTCAGGTTGAGGAGCGTCAATCCTCACCAACGGCAAAACCAATGCTCGCCGGAGACGGTCGCAATCGCCGGTCAAAGACTCCCGGCGTCCAAAAGTCAACATATGCAAACCAGAACTCAATTCGCGCGTATTTTGGTTCGACGGAAGGCAAGACGGACGTGGACGGAGTTTTAACCAACTCCGTCACCGTCCGGTGACCAAACGGCACGTGCTAGCGCACGTGATTAGGCCCGGCGAAGCTCGCCCGCTCGCGCGAAATTTCAAAAAAATGGGTATAAAAGGAGGAGAACATTCCGGATCCGGAGGAGGCTCATTCGTGCTCGCCAAGATACAACAGACTAGAGAGAGAGTGAGTTAGAGAGAGGGAAACGCTTTCGTCGATCGCCATTGACGAGAGCTCGAGCCGCGATCGTGGATCGCTCGTCCGGCCGATCCGGACCAACTCGAGCCGCGAAACTACTCCCCGAAGCTCGCCTGAAGATCAAGGAAGTGATCGCGCCGCTTGGATTGACTCGCAACGTCCAAAAATGGTAAGTTGAACCTTGAGCTTCATCATTGCACGATCATGGTATATCATTGATCCAAGCACGATTTCTTCAATTATCTTGGGCGTTTTTATCCTCATACACCTCTGACCATGTTCGCATCTGGTTTTTGCATCAATCCCGCTTGAACATCCCGAGTCGAAACCTCCAATCATCGCGGTGCGGCCGAACGTTGGCCGGACCTCTCCAGCCCTCACGAGCTCAATCAGAGCTTCGGGTAAGCTTCCTCAACTTCTTCTCAAGCTTCTGTTTGATTGAAATGGATTGTTATGCTCTGTCCTTCGAGATTGAACTTTGCATTGTCATTCCGTGTTTGACTCGATTCTCGTGATTACGTGAATGAAATGATTTGATTCTGAGGTATGTTAATCTAGGAATTGAGACGAGTAGAATTGCATTGGTTTGGTGTCATTCCGGCGAGATCTCACCGTTGGATCTCGCCGGAATATTCTGACCGTCCGTTCGGCGTCGTCGTGAGGAAGACGACGATGCCGGCGTGTCTCGGTCAAATGGTCAAAAGTCCACGTGTCTTGCTCTGGTTGGTCCAAGTGGTCGCCGACTCGGCTCGGCCGTTGGCGCGACGAGCCGAGTCGGATCTGATCGGACGGTCATCATAAATAGTTGATTTCAATTCTAGGCCGTTCGATCTTTATTTTGTATTTTCGGATATTAGATATATTAGTTAGAAAATAGAAAATACAAAAACGGTGCCGTTTTTACTAGAGTAGTGCGTCGTCGTTTTGAACAATAGGCGAGTCGACGGCCCGGATCAAATCTCCGATCAATCGTGGCCGTTCCTGTTTTTGATGGGTGCGACGCCGTTTTGAACATGGTACCAGAGGCGACGTCGTTTAGGGCATTTAGAGAATGAACGGCTGCGATCGAGCTTTGTGATTTAATCGTGGCCGTCCGTGCATTATATTGATTCGGCGTCGTTTTGATTAGTATAGGACTGACGTTCGAGATTGATCCGGGAGATTGATCTTAGCCGTCCGTTCATTTTAGTATATTCAGATATTTGGAAATTAGTTTAGAAAATCAAAAAAAATAAATTAGAAATGCATATACGGTGCCGTTTTAGGGTCTGAGTGGGTCCATGAGCGGTCCGACCGGGTTGACCCGGTCGTTGACCGGATTGACCGGTCCGGTTTATTAATAAAAAATAATATAAAAATAAAAAAATTTCCAAAAATCCAAAAAAAATTGCAAAAATACTTAGAAAATTCATAAAAATTCCCAGATTTTCATAAAAAATTTCTAAAAATTCCTAGATCGATTCGGGACTCATAAAGTCTGGATCGAAAATTTTTGAGACTTCGAGGGTCGATTAATTTCGATCCGGAAAATTCCCAATATTTTTGAAAAATAAATAGAAATTCCAAAAAATAGAAAAAAATTAGAAAAATTCCATAAAATCACAAAAAATGGGAAATGGCCACATTCAACTTGCCCGACCCTAATTTTGTGATTTTTGGGTCCCGAACTCCCAAAAATAACCATTCTACCCTTCCGGGCCTTCCGCCCCAAATTTTTACCAAATCACCCCGATACCCAAAATTGATTTTTGTGTGGGCCGATAGGGCCATTTTAGACATATCAAACCTTGATTGATTGATTTGATTGCTTGTAATGATTTTGATTGCGCATTAATTCCTCCGATTGTGATTGATTAGGATAGAAAATTCCCATCCGCATGAATACTCAGATTTTTTAGGACCTACCTCATCCGATATCGTATCTGCATGAAATCTTAGGTTAGAAAAACAATCAACATCGGTAACCGAAAGGGCGTCAAATTTGAAACTTGGCGTAATCAAGTCCCCGGACCCAAAATCTCTGGTTTTTCGCGGAACCGAACGGTTTCTCCCGACCGCTCGGTAAGGTTTTCTGATCGTACCTTCCAATAAATCGATCGGTGGCGACTCCGAATTGCATGTACACCTCGCACATGCCACCCGACCACACAAGGTCAATTTCGATATTTGATAAATTTTACCCGACATCGCGATTCGAGTAATGGGTCTTGGGAGAGACTCGTGATCCCCCATATATATGTCTATAAAAGGAGGGATCGGCTCGTTAGCCCTATTCCACCCCGGAAAGAAATTTCCGGAGGGTCGCGACACATATGAATGGCCACCTCCTCGCCAAGAAGATTATGAGGCTCGGGTATTCTTGGATGACTATCGAGTCGGATTGTAACCAGCATGTTAGATCCTGTCATCAATGTCGGGTATACGGCGACAGGATAAATGCGCCGCCAACCGAGCTACATCAAATGTTAGAACCATGGCCATTCTGCATGTGGGGAATTGATATGATTGGCCCTATCAACCCGAAGGCCTCCAACGGACATCGCTTTATTTTGGTGGCTATTGATTATTTCACCAAATGGATTGAAGCTAGCTCATGTACCAATGTCACTGCGAATAGTGTGGCCAAATTCATCAAGCGAGATATCATCTCAAGATATGGGATTCCAAGAGCCATCATTACAGACAATGGCTCCAATCCGAACAACAAGGTAGCCGATCACCTATTGGAGCAATTTAAGGTACGACACCTTAATTCTTCACCTTACCGCCCGCAAATGAATGGAGCGTGGAAGCGGCAAACAAGAACATCAAGAAGATATTGGCCAAGGCTCTTGAGAAGTATAGAGATTGGCACGAAAGATTGCCATATGCTCTTATGGCTTATCGAACTTCAATACGTACTTCAACCCGGGGCAACTCCCTACTCTTTGGTATACGGTATGGAAGCAGTCCTACCGGTAGAGGTGGAAATCCCCTCTTTAAGGATTCTATCTCGGGTAGAGCTCACGGAAGAGGAGTGAAACCGGCAGAGACATGAACAGTTAAATTTGATTGATGAAAGGCGATTAAGGGCTATCTGTCATGGTCGAGCTACCGAGAAGAAAGTGGCGAGCTTTTAACAAGAAGGTTAAACCTAGGAATTTTGAAACAGGGGATGCTAGTTGTGAAGAAAATGCTCCCAAATGCCCAACATCCAGGAGGCAAATTCATGCCAAATTATGAAGGCCCTTACGTGATTCAAAAGGTCTTATCCGGAGGAGCTCTTATACTTGTAAACATGGATGGAGAAGAATTGGCAAATCTAGTGAATTCGGATGCCGTGAAGAGATATTATCCTTGAAATAAAATTGAGCTTCAGAGCAATTGATGAGCAGATCTGAGTCACATAAGATTTTGTATTCGCATGACATTTGCATACATGCATTTGCATATGTCCGTATTTTGTAGGTGGACCGGGAATCATGAAGAACTTTGCGGAGCGACCGATCAAGACGGGGAAGTTATCTGGTATTTTGGATTACAAATTTTGAATATCTTTAATCGATTTGTTTCCTTTTGTTTTTACAGGAAACGGGAGTCAACATTCGAAGGAGGTATAACGAGGTCTCTTCGGGATTTGAAATTTTGAATATCTTTGAGTCGATTGATTCCTTTTGTTTTTACGGAGAAACGGGAGTCAACGTCCGAAGGAGGTATAACGAAGTCTCTTCGGGATTTGAAATTTTGAATATCTTTGACTCGATTGATTCCTTTTGTTTTTACAGGAAACGGGAGTCAACATCCGAAGGAGGTAGAACGAAGTCACTTCGGGATTTGAAATTATGAATATCCTTGACTAATTGATTCCTTTTGTTTTTACAGGAAACGGGAGTCAACATCCGAAGGAGGTAGAAAGGAGTCGCTTCGGGATTTGAAATTTTGAATATTTTTGACTAATCGATTCCTTTTGTTTTTACGGGAAACAGGAGTCAACGTCCGAAGGAGACAAGAGAAGTCGCTTTGGAACTTAAAATTTTAAATGTCTTGAACCGATTGTTTCCTTTTGTTTTTACGGGGGCGAAGTCAATATTTGAAGAAGACAGGTTTGAGGTTCTCTTCTTTACAAAGTATTTTCATACACTTGTCATACTTAAAAATTTAAAAATTTTGGATTCGTGAAGCTACAAAGCCCTTTCAAAGAAATATTCCTTACAAATTACGAAACATCTTTTGAATAAACCTTTTGATGAAAACTTTTGCAAACGATGAATTTTGATAAAAACGCCTTGAGTTTCTATAAAAGGGCATGTTTTGAAAGTTTTTCGAAAGACTCGATCCTTGAGATGAAAAGAGGCAAACATTATCCTCAAACACGTCCCCGATACACTTGAGTGATGAGTGAGAGTGATAGAGCGAAAGAGCTTAATTTTGGGACGTAGGGATTATTCGCGACGATTACATGGATTGAAATGATGAAAGGCATTTCCATTCCAAAATTATCCATACACAATTATATCCCTTGATAACCAATCTGAGCCAAAAGGGAGAATTTTATGAATATAACCCTGTCAAGAACCACCCCACCTTGGGGCATATTTGGAGGTTCATTGGATGATTCCTTGGAGAAAAGGTCGGGTAAGACTTTATTGTACCGACTCGCATCAATCTTTTTGTGATAGCTTCGGGTGATTCCTGGCAGAGACTTGGAACACCTCAAAGTGAAGAAAAGCACTTCATTTCTATATCCCAAACACTTACCCTTTGAAAAGCCAATTTGAGCCTTTGAATATTCATTTCTAAACCCTTATTGGTGATCACCTCCCCACACTGGGGCAAACAAAGGAATAACCAGCAATGAGTCAAAAAGCATAATCGGAAGAATTTTTGATACTGGTCTCAAAAGAACCAGTCAATGCAAAAAAAAAAAATGACGAGAAATGAAAGGGCTGAAAAAGCAAAGTGCCTGGTAAAAGCAAGGCCAAAGCCCACGAAAAGAACACCCCGAAAAGGGGAAAATCCCGAGGAAAAATCATCCAGATGAAAAGATGAAAATCCTCAAAGTCAATTGAAGAAAAAATGGTCGTGAATTTATTGCAAAAACAAATGAATGCTGGAAAAATATCAAGGTGATCACCAAAGTTCACCCCTCTTTGAAAATATGGCCATTCTTAAAGATGCCACCTTAAGCCAAGATACAACCTGTCACCAAGACTTTTTCGATCTAAGAGGTGTTTCGGGTTAATGCAAGAAATCATACAGGAAGCTACCGCTTAAAGAGGTAAGTACAATCATGTCTTATCATGACTTCGGGGTTCTTGACTTGTAGACCCGAAGAAGCTATTGTTGATCAAAATTCATTTCTAAACCTTAAATTGAATATCCTTTGATAAGCCTTTGACCTGGTCCGAATTACGGTCCTTTCTAAAATGCCTTCTCTGATTAGTCAGATTGTATGCATCTCGAATGATCCCGAAACCTCAAGGTTAGGTTTCTCGTGAGCGTGATTCGAATTTTAAGAAAAGCCTTTCCAAAATGATGAGAAGCCCCCTTGGATGAAGGAAAACCTTTTGAAAAACATTTAAGACAACCTTTTTGTAGAACGCTCGGGATGTGCCAATTAAAATCCATCCTCGGTGGAAATTCGAAATTGTGATTGGACACATTTCCTTCACAAAATACACTTTGAAAATTTGTCTAAGAATTCTTAAGTCTCTCCTCGGGACTTAGAATTGTCATACTAATGATGTTTGATTGAACTTTCTGCGGGTTCCCTGGTGATCCCAAATCCTCGGAAAAGTTACATTTTAAAGATTTGATTAACTTGGATTTTCTGCGGGTCTTCCGGCATCCCCGGGTCCTCGGATCCTCTTTTAGAAAATTTGAAATAGGGTTTGAGCTCTGTAGGTACACTAGTCAACCTAGGTCCTCGGATGGCACCCTCTCGGACGGTGAGTAGTTGGAGAGACGAAAACCGATCTCGCTTATTTGAAAATTTGAAATAGGGTTTGAGCTGCGTAGGTACACTAGTTAACCTAGGTCCTCGGATGGCACCCTCTCGGACGGTGAGTAGTTGGAGAGACGAAAGCCGATCTCGCTTATTTGAAAATTTGAAATAGGGTTTGAGCTCGTAGGTACACTAGTAAACGTAGGTCCTCGGATGGCACCCTCTCGGACGGTGAGTAGCTGGAGAGACGAAAGCCGATCCGCTTATTTGAATATTTGAAATAGGGTTTGAGCTGCGTAGGTACACTAGTCAACCTAGGTCCTCGGATGGCACCCTCTCGGACGGTGAGTAGCTGGAGAGACGAAAGCCGATCTGCTTTTTAGAAAATTTGAAATAGGGTTTGAGCCCCGTAAGTACACTAGTCAACCTAGGTCCTCGGATGGCACCCTCTCGGACGGTGAATAGCTGGAGAGACGAAAGCCGATCTGCTTATTTGAAAATTTGAAATAGGGTTTGAGCACTGTAGGTACACTAGTCTACCTAGGTCCTCGGATGGCACCCTCTCGGACGGTGAGTAGCTGGAGAGACGAAAGCCGATCCGCTTTTTAGATGGTGAGTCCCCGCATGGAGGATAGTCAATCTCTTTTAAATAGGTGAAACCCCTTTGTTACAAGGGTGAACCTCCCCCTCAGACGGTGAGTAGCTGGAGAGACGAAAGCCGATCTGCTTTTTAGATGGTGAGTCCCCGCTTGGAGGATAGCCAATCTCTTTTAAATAGGTGAAACCCCTTTGTTACAAGGGTGAACCTCCCCTTCCAGACGGTAAGTAGCTTCCTAGATGAAAGCCGATCTGCCCCTTTTTTTTAAAAATGTTGAGTCCCCAGTGGATAGTCAAACCCATTTTGAATAGGTGAAACCCCTTTGTTACAAGGGTGAACCTCCCTCCTAAGTCTTCAAATCACCACTCGACACCGGACGAACGCCGACCATTGCAAATCTCGCCGTTCATCCAAAGGTAATTCCATACACCGAATCTTTCAACTTCGGATCAACAAATCTCAAACCATAGACAGGTGAGCTACAGGTAAGTCTCTCTCTCTCTTTTCATCTCCCTTTCATATAAATGAGCATGAATCGAAACAATTCCCCACGGAGTTAGAACTTTAACAGCAAAGGTAAAGCAATCGAATGTCAAGACTTATTTTCTTTAGATTTTTCCCCAGCAGAGTCGATTAAGGATCCAGGTGTCACCTTGTCTTTGAAAGCAACCTCTAACCGAGATTACTTTCAAAGAGGGGCAGCTGTTGACACCCGATTTTTAATCGGTTTTCCTTTAGTTTTATTTTCCAAAATTCACTAAAAATTCACAAAAAATTAAAAAATTAAAAAAATCAACATTGGAAGCCTTGGCCAAGCTTAAGGAACCAATTTGGAACAAAAAATAATTTTTCATCTTTTTCGCATTTTTTTTAATATTTTAGGAAAATAGGAAAATACTTGAAAATTCATAAAAAAATATTTTTCGAGGTCACAAAAATACAGAAAAATGTCCAATATTTCTCTTTTAATTCCCTTTTAATATTGACCTCAAGAAAAATTGAAAATTGAGTTCAATTTTAGGTGTTTCTTCACAATACCTAGAGTTGAATTTGCACAAAAAATACCAATTGAGTCTTTTTATTTGCAATTTTTGCACATTTAAGGTTTAGACATTCAATTGCAGCCCCTTTGAACTTCAATTTGATTAATTGCACCCTCAATTGCGCGAATTGCACGAATTGCACAGAAATTCTTAAAAATGTTGCAATTAAGTCCTTCAACTTTGCAATTTTTGAAATTACTTCCAATTGGGGAACTTTCTATACACAATTGGGCTACCCCTAAGGTTTTTGAACATTATGAATCGATTGGCATGGGTCTCGTGGTCCAATTTTATCAAATTGACGTCCAATTGAAGTTTTCCCCAATTTGGGCAAATAGAAAAATTTGGGGTTTTTGTGCAAATTGATGGAAAATTTTGGGCAAAAACACATTTCTAGATAATATCCAGGGTCCTAAATCCAATTTTGAAGTTTAATTGCAAAAATTCCCAGCCAATTTTGTTTAATTTTGAAAATTGAATGAAATTCACCGTCTCGAACCCGGTTCGAGACCGGTCGATCGCCCGGTCGGACCGGGTGAACCGGTCCCGAAGTGATGTCGTCGTCCCCAACAGATTTGTGCATTTTGCAGGTTTGAACAATGGATTTCAACGGCCAAATTGGGGATCAATTCGTGCATAATCGATCCAATTTAGGTGGGGCTTTTGACCCTCGAGCTAATGCCCGTCGATTGCCACCGGCGGCACGGCCAATGGCCGCCGGAGGTGGTCGAAATCGCCGGTCAAAGCTCTGGTGTTCGAAAAAGTCAACATTTCCAATCCCGTGTCAAATTAGCGCGCATTTGGTGATCGACGGAGGCTTGACGGACGTTGGACGGAATCCTAACGATTCCGTCACCGTCCGGCGAGCCTAAACCCGCGTGATTAGCACGTGAGAGCCTCGGCCGACTCAAGCCCGTGTGCGCGCGATTTTTGAAAATGAGTATAAAAGGTTTGAGAGGATTCTAGAACAGAAGAGGCTCATTCGGTTCATCACACAACGGAATAGAGAGAGAAAGAGAGAGAAGTAGAGAGAGAGACTACGAGCGATACCTTCGCCGGAGCTTCAAACCAGTGCTGTCCATCTTCGGCCCAGGCGGTTCAAGTTGAATCGAGCCACCGGACCACCGCAGGAAGTTTGCCCGAGCCGAGGAGAAGCGATCGCACCACCTGGATTGACCTAAAACCTCCTAGATCGGTAAGTTGAGCTTCGAGTCTTCTTACTGTGCATCCATGGCAACGCACTCTCACGAGCTTGATTTATTCAATTGATGTGTGCGTTTTACCTTTGAAACTTCTCCGATCACGATCCCGTCTTCATTTTGCATTAACCTCGCATGAAAACCCCGAGTCGAGCCTTCAACATTCCGCGACCTGGTCGGACTTCGACCAGGCGAATCCAGCGGCTGCGGGTTCAATCCGAACCCGAGGTAAGTCTTCCGAACTCACTACGAGTGTGCCTGAAGCTTTAATTAGATAGTTATGCTCGATAATGCTTGGTTGAAGTCTGAGATGCCGTGGCTGTACACAGCTTGATTCGCGCGATTTAGCCGTTGGAATTGTTTGATCTTAGGATATGTTGATCGGGAGTTTTAGTCGAGTCGTTTGGTGTTGATTTGGGATCGATCGGCCGAGGTTTCACCGTCGGATCTCGCCGGGAAGCCTCGGCCGTCCGTTCTGCGTCGTCGTTGTGAAGAAGACGACCGACGTGGCATAGTCAACGGGTCAACCGGCCTAGGTGTCGTCGTGTGATAGGGCCGGCTAGGATCTGAGTCGGCTCGGCCGTTGGCGCGAGTGGGCTGACTCAGATCCGATCCAACGGCTGAGATTAATCGATGAATTTGATTCTCGGCCATTGGATCGTTTTATATATATTCGTTTATTAAAAAAATTCATAAACGGTGTCGTTTAGCTTAGGGATATGCGGCGTCGTTTTGTCTTTAGATAGGTTTGACGGCCCGGATTAAGTCTAGGATTGATCGTGGCCGTCCGTGTATTTAACTCGTGCGGCGTCGTTTTGGTTTAGATGAGATGGACGGTTCGGATTAGATTTAGGGGAAATCATGACCGTCCGCGTCCTTTGGGTGATACGGTATCGTTTTATAGTTGAGCAAATCGACGGCCGTGATGAAGTCTCGGGATCTAATCGTGCCCGTCCGCTTAATTCGAGTGATGCGGCGTCGTTTCTTTAGGAGACCGGAGGCGACGTCGTTTCACCTAGGCGAGGATCGACGGCCGAGATTGATCGGCAGATTGATCCCCAGTAGTCCATTCCATTTTGATATATTCGGATATTAGGAAAATGTTTTAGAAAAATAAAAAATAAATAGAATAGTATACATACGGCACCGTATAGGGTCCGAGCGGGTCTACGGGGGGTCGGACCGGGTTGACCGACCGTTGACCGGTTTGACCCGGTCCGATTCATTAATAAAAAAAATAATAAAAAAATAAAAAGAAATTTCCAAAAAATCCAAAAAATTGCAAAAATACTTAGAAAATTCGGAAAAATCCCCTGATTTTCACAAAAAATTTCTAAAAATTTGTAGATCGATTCGGGACTCATAAAGTCTGGATCGAAAATTTTTGAGAATTCGAGGGTCGATTAATTTCGATCCGGAAAATTTCCAATATTTTTGAAAAATAAATGAAAATTCCAAAAAAAAAAGAAAAAATTAGAAAAATTCCATAAAATCACAAAAAATGGGAAATAGCCACATTCAACTGGCCCGACCCCAATTTTGTGATTTTTGGGTCCCGAACTCCCAAAAATGACCATTCTACCCTTCCGGGCCTTCCGCCCCAAATTTTCACCAAATCACCCCGAAATCCAAAATTGATTTTTGTGTGGGCCGATAGGGCCATTTTAGACATATCAAACCGTGATTGATTGATTTGATTGCTTGTAATGATTTTGATTGCGCATTAATTTTTCTGATTGTGATTGATTAGGATAGAAAATTCCCATCCGCATGAAAACTTAGAATTGTTAGGGCCTACCTCACCCGATATTACATCTGTATGAATTCTTAGGTTAGAAAAACAATCAACATCGGTAACCGAAAGGGCGTCAAATATGAAATTTGGCGTAACCAAGTCCCCGGACCCAAAATCTCCGGTTTTCGCGGAACCGAACAGTTTCTCCCGACCGCTCGGTAAGGTTTTCCGATCGTACCTTCCAATAAATCGATCGGTGGCGACTCCAAATTGCATGTACATCTCGCACATGCCACTTCACCACACAAGGTCAATTTCGATATTTGACAAATTTTACCCGACATCGCGATTCGAGTAATGGGTCTTGGGAGAGACCCGCGATCCTTAAAAAATACCCCGCCGACAACCGGGGGTCCTATAAAATTTATAAAAGAGGAGGATCGGCTCATTAACCTCTTCGCCGGACGGACGGAGGGTCGCGACACTCGCAGGTTGATTAAGTTGGCGCGATCGAATCCTGGAGCCTAGACGAAGCTTCCGGATGTGATTTCAAGTCTCGATTCACTCTAGATTGGCCTCACCAAGAACTCACGGTCGAGCTCGAGTTCTCAACCGAGCGAGCGGGAGAACGAGCTCTCTCTCGTTTTCTCTCTCTCTCTCTAGATCTCTCTACACCTCGCGAAAGTAATGAGCCTCTTCTCCCTTAATTCGCGAAGCTTCCTCCCTTTTATACCAATTTTGAAAATGCGCGCGTCGGGGAGGAGTTCGCCGAGCCCGTTCACGTGCCGTCACGTGGCTTTCGGCTCGTCGGACGGTGACGGAGTTGGTTGACAATCCGTCCAAAGCCGTCAAGTCTCCGTTGAGCCTTAAACGAGCACAATTTGCATACCGAATTGGAAACATTGACTTTTGCGCCACCGAGATTTTGACTGGCTCGCCGGAGCTCCTCCGGCGGCCATTTTCTTCAAAATTGGATCCAATCGACGCATAATCACCCGAGGAACAAAACGCACGGATTAATCGGTCCGATTACCGCCGATTGCCCAGTCAATTTGCTCATCAAAAACCACCTTGGTACTGTTCACATACGCGGGCGTCGCGAAGAAGATGAAGCACTTTGGGACGGACCGGTTCGGTCCGACCGGCCGTCGACCGGTCCGAACCGGTTCGGATAAGAATTCTTGCACAATTTTCAAAATTAATCCAAATTGATTGGGAATTTTTGCAATTAAACCTCAAAATTGGACTTAGGACCCTGAACATTATCTAAAAAAGTGGTTTTGCCCAAAATTTCCCATCAATTTATACAAAACCCCCAAATTTTTCAAAATTCCCAATTTGGGGAAAAGTTCAATTGAAGACCAATTCGATCAAATTGGACCACGAAACCCATTCCAATCGATTCATAATGCATGAAAACATTGGGGAATAGTCCAATTTTATCAAGATAGTCCCTCAATTAAAAGTAATTTCAAAATTGGCCAATTGAGGGACTAAATTGCAAATAATTTGGGGATTCTTGTCTAATTCGTGCAATTGAGGGTGCAATTGATCAAATTGAAGTTCAAAGGGACTGCAATTGAATGGCTAAACTCTAAATGTGCAAAAATTGCAAATAAAAAGACTCAATTGGTATTTTTTTATGAAAATTCAACCTTAGGCGTTGTGAAGAAACACCTAAAATTGAACTCAATTTTTTATTTTTCTTGAGGTCAATATTAAAAGGGAATTAAAAGAAAAATATTGGGCATTTGTGTGTATTTTTACGATCTCAAAAAGTATTTTTTATGAATTTTCTAATATTTTCCTATTTTTCGAAAATATTAAAAAAATGTGAAAAATACAAAAAATTATTTTTTGGTTCCAAATTGGTTCCTTATGCTTGGCCAAGGCTTCCAATGTTGATTTTTTAATTTTTTTTATTTTTGTGAATTTTTGGGAATTTTTGGAAAATAAAAACTAAAGGAAAATTGATTAAAAAATCATGTGTCAACAACGGGTTGATTTCTTTTTCTAGGTTCGGGTGGTTTAGAAGCTGTCCGGGAAGACGTTCCTTATTGTCTCTTCTCAAAGGGTATTGGCGTCTGAAAGGTGCTTCGGGTATCTTCTTCTCTCTCAATGCCCATTCATAACGTTACGCTACCTTGATTAGGTGCGCAAACGTCCGACACCCAGAGGTGTTCGGCTTGTCAAAGTATTCAAAAGGCAACGCCTTGAGGAAGAGGTCTATCAGTTTTTCTTAAGGGACGGGCGATTTTACTTGCACAACCAATGCTTTCCATCTTTGGGCGTAGGCACGAACGGCCTCATTCTTCCCTTTCACGGTTCTCGGAAGGTCCTCCCTAGTTAGGGTAGTCAAAGTGTTAAACTTGTATTGCCGAAGGAACTCATCAGGCAGCTTGTCCCGATCGGCGAGCTTCTCTGGCTCCAACTCGATGAACCATGCCAGGGCCGCTCCCGACGTGCTTTCCTGGAAAGTATTGACCGGTAGTGGAATGTTGTCCGAGAATTGCGACATTCGGCGCAGATAATACTTTAGGTGTGCCTTGGGACACCCGGTCCCATTATACTTTCTCACAAAATCGGGCTCCTTGTAATCAGCGGGAACCTCAATTTTTTCAAATGGCGCGACCTTATCAAACCTTGAAAGCTCATACCCCTGACTTGCCGGGCATTCTTCGATCTTAGCAAGCCTTTTAATTTCCTCCTCCATTTTGAGGACGTGCTTCTCCTTCTTTTCCGGATCAATCACAATGGGAAAATCCTTAGGTGGTCGCTCCGGATTCGGAGTGGGATTAGCGGCAGGTGTCGGATTAGCATTCGCACCATCTGACGAGCCCGCGGGGGCTTAGGGATTCGGATCAACGGGATATCTCCCCTGGCTAGCGATCAGCATCGCCTTCATCTCTGCCACCATTGTGGCGATCATATTCATTTGGTTCTCCAAGTTACCCACACGAGGTGCGAGCTCTTCCTGTTCCATTCTTAATTGGCGCGTTTTGCTACGAGTCCTCGTGTTTATCAATCACCTGTTTTTCTGAACATCAAATCAGTATGGAGAACATTCATGGATTTGGAGATGTTGATCCCTAGTAATTGAATTTTCTACATGTATGCATGAAATGCTCATAGAAGGAATAATATGCATTTATTACAAACCAAATCATTCAAAAGTGTTCAAAAGATAATAAATATGTAAAATCTAAATGGGGAACAAATCTATCCAAGTCGAGGACGCCTCCACTCTTCTTGCTCTTCTGATCCATCGGAATCCCACAGGTATGGGTCCTCTCCCTCTTCGGACACCCACTGTTCCGGATCTTTGGGAATGTACGGCTCTACTCCCGGGACATACGGTACTATATACTCAGGCTCGTAGGACTCCACCTCTTCAATCCGAGGAGATACGCACTCAGGTATGTATGACTCAACCAATGATTGGCGATACTCCTTAAACTTCTGAATATACTCCTTGGAGGCTCTATGAATGTTCATTTCGTCATCCAAATAATCCGGCCATTCAACTTGTTGCAGCGGGGAGTTCTTCAAAGCGTGAAGTATAAGCTTGATTCGGGCTCGATACAGCTTTTTCGCCTCTTTAGTTAGCTTTCCCTTTGTCATTGTTGACACCTGAATTTTTAGTCGGTTTTCTTTAGTTTTATTTTCCAAAATTCATTAAAAATTCACAAAAAAAATAATAATTGAAAAATCAACATTGGAAGCCTTGGCCAAGCATAAGGAACCAATTTGGAACAAAAAATAATTTTTCATATTTTTCGCATTTTTTATATTTTCGAAAAATAAGAAAAATACTTGAAAAATTCATAAAAAATGCTTTTCGAGGTCACAAAAATACACAAAAATGTCCAATATTTTTCTTTTAATTCCCTTTTCATATTGACCTCAAGAAAAATTGAAAATTCAGTTCAATTTTAGGTGTTCCTTCACAATACCTAGAGTTGAATTTGCACAAAAAATACCAATTGAATCTCTTTATTTGCAATTTTTGCACATTTGGAGTCTAGACATTCAATTGTGGTCCCTTTGAACTTGAATTTGATCGATTGCACCCTTAATTGCGCGAATTGCACAAATTGCACAGAAATTCTTAAAAATTTTGCAATTTAGTCCCTCAACTTGCCAATTTTTGAAATTACTTTTAATTGAGGGACTATCATGGTAAAATTGGACTGTCACCCTATGTTTTCATACATTTAGAATTGATTGGAATGGGTCTCATGGTCCAATTTGGTCGAATTGACACTCAATTGAACTTTTCCCCAATTTGGGCAAATTGGAAAATTTGGGGTTTTTGTGCAAATTGATAAGAACTTTTGGGCAAAATTGCATTTCTAGATAATATCCAGGCCCCTAAGTGCAATTTTGAGGTTTAATTGCAAAAATTCCCAGCCAATTTTGTTTAATTTTGAAAATTGCATGAATTTCACTGTCCGAACCGGTTCGGACCGGTCTGACCGCCGGTCGGACCGGTCGAACCGGTCCAAACAGTGTCGTCTTCCCCAAATCATGCGTGCATTTTGCAGGTTCCAAGGCCGACATTCAACGGTCAAATTGAAGCTCGATTCGAACCTAATCCGACTAATCACATTAGGGCTTTTGTGGCTCAACTCAAGAGGAATCGATTGCCACCAACGCCGGGACCAATCGTCACCGGAGATGCGCCGGCGATCGAGTCAAAGGTTCAGCGCACACAAAGTCAACATTTCCCAAAAATGCACAAATTCAAGCATAATTCGTGACTAACGGAGGACCAAACGGAGTGTGTCTTCATGCCCGTCGCCGTTCGACCTCCGGTGACCAAAAATCACGTGATGGCGCACGTGAGAACCCCTCGGCCAGCTCACACCCGATGCGCGCAAATTCAAAAGCAAGTATAAAAGGCTGGAGAAGGTTCCGGATCAAAGAGAGAGGCTCATTCGGTTCATCACACACCAGAATAGAGAGAGAAAGAGTGAGAGATAGAGAGAGAGGCTCTCGCGAACATTGTAGTCATTTCACGGGAGCTTGACCGTGAGAGCTTCGTCGGTGCGATCCAAACCAAATCGAGCCGCCGGACCATCGCCGGAAGCTCGCCTGAACTTCCCGAAGACGATCGTGATAGCTCATTTGGCCTGAAACCTTCAAAAGTGGTGAGTTCACTTCTCGAGCTTAGCATCGTGCGAGTATGGCATCACACGTTCCCGAGCACGATTTCTTCAATTAGTGTGTGCGTTTTACTTCTTGAACTTCACTAATCATGTTCACATATCGTCTTTGCATCGATCTTACCCGAAATCCATGAGTCGAGCCTCCCACATGCCTCGGTCCGGCCGAACACCGGCCGGGCCATTCTAGCCTTCGCGAGCTCGACTCGAGCTCGAGGTAAGTCTCTCGAACCTCATATGATGCTTGTGTATTGATTAATTGCTCCGATTTGGTTTGATTATACTTGTTTGAACTTGGCGATGGCCGACTGTGTGTAGTTCGATTCTCGCGATTTAGTCAATAGAAACGTTTGATTCTGAGATATGTTGAACTAGAGGTCAAGGCGAGTCGAGCGGTGGTGGTTTCATGTCGATCCGGCGAGATCTCACCGTTGGATCTCGCCGGAGAGTGTCGCCCGTCCATTCTGTTGTCGTCGAGAGGAAGAAGACGATGACGTGGCGGTCAGCGTGGTCAACGGAGCCGAGGTGTCGCGCTCCCATTGGTCCGGCTCGCGCCGAGTCGCCTCGGCCGTTGGCGCCGTTGAGCCGACTCGGCCTTGATCCAACGGCTGAGATAATTAGGGTAGTTTGATTCTCGGCCGTTGGATCTCTCTTTTTTTTTTTTTAAAATAATTCGTTTATTAGGCAGAAAGTAGAAAAATATGAAACGGTGCCGTTTAGATCGTGTGTGGGCGACGTCGTTTTGGCATTAGACGTAATGAACGGTGGAGATCAAGTCCAGGTTTAATCGTGGCCGTTCGGTATTTTAGAGGATGCGGCGTCGTTTTGAGTTGTAGGCAGATGGACGGTTCGGATTAGACCTAGAAGCAATCGAGACCGTCCAACGTTTTAACCCACACGGCGTCGTTTCGTAGTTTAAGGGATTCAACGGCCCGGATTAGATTTTAGTTTGAATCGTAGCCGTTCATCGTTTTAGTTAGGTGACGTCGTTTAGCTTGTAGGTTTGAAGCGTCGCCGTTTTGTGTGCAGAAGGATTGAACGGTCTAGATTGAGCCCCGTGATTCGATCGTGGCCGTTCGTACGTTAGGTCGGTGCGACGCCGTTTTGTTTAGCAGATGATCAACGGCCGAGATCGAGTCCGAGATTGATCTCAGGTGTCCGTTATTTTCTTTTATGTTCAAATATATTAGAAAATCAAAAAATATATTAGAAATGTAGAACACGGTGTCGTTTTGAAGTAGAGTGGGTCTGGGGGCGGTCGGACCGGGTTGGCCGGTAGTTGACCGGGTTGGCCCGGTCCGGTTCTTTAATAAATAATAATAAAAAATAAAAAGAAATTTTCAAAAATCCAAAAAAAATGGTAAAAATACTTAGAAAATTCATAAAAATTCCCCGATTTTCATAAAAAATTTCTAAAAATTTCTAGATCGATTCGGGACTCATAAAGTCTGGATCGAAAATTTTTGAGACTTCGAGGGTCGATTAATTTCGATCCGGAGAATTTCCAATATTTTTGAAAAATAAATAAAAATTCCAAAAAAAATAGAAAAAATTAGAAAAATTCAAGAAAATCACAAAAATGAGAAATGGCCACATTCAACTGGCCAAATTGAAATTTCGTGATTTTCGGGTCCCAAACCCCAAAAAATGACCATTCTACCCTTCTGGGCCTTCCGCCCCAAATTTTTACCAAATTACCCCGACACCCAATTTTTGATGTTTGTATGGGCCGATAGGGCCATTTTAGACATATCGAACCTTGTTTGATTGATTTGATCGATTGTATTGACTTTGATTGCGCATTAATTTTTTCGATTGTGATTGATTAGGATAGAAAATTCCCATCTGCGTGAAAACTTAGAATTGTTAGGGCCTACCTCACCCGAAATTACATCTGCATGAAATCTTAGGTTAGAAAAACAATCGACATCGGTAACCGAAAGGGCGTCGAATATGAAATTTGGCGTAACCAAGTCCCCGAACCCAAAATCTCTGGTTTTCGCGGAACCGAACGGTTTCTCCCGACCGCTCGGTAAGGTTTTCCGATCGTACCTTCCAATAAATCGATCGGTGGCGACTCCAAAATTGCATGTACACATCGCACATGCCACCCGACCACACAAGGTCAATTTCGATATTTGAAAAATTTTACCCGACATCGCGATTCGAGTAATGGGTCTTGGGAGAGACCTGCGATCCCATAAAAATATATATAAAAGGGGGGATCGGCTCGTTAACCCTCGCCCCGCCGGGACCGACCGACGGAGAGGGTCGCGACGATCATGTCAAATGAGAAAATTCCGGGACAAACATCCGGTGGCACTTCTTGTAAAACTCCAAATTGTCTCACCACTCGAATGAGATAATAAGCCACGGCGTCAGTACATCCCAATAAGGGGATAGGGCTATATTCAACACCAATGATGCGAGCCTCCACGATCTTAGGCCAAGTCAAACGCCATCTAATATGCTCGGGTTTTAAATTTTCCAATAGCTCAACCCACTTTTTGAAAGAGTATTTGGGTACACGGGATTGGCATTTAAGGAAGGATTTAAGAGGGTGAACATGCTCATTGATCTCATAAGACCCTACTCGGAGTTGGAAAGTTTTTACATGAGATGTGAACCACATGTGGAGTAACCCATTAGATGCTTGGAAAACGGCTTTTTTGGAAGTTTTGGAACGGTTTAGGGAGAGAAAGGTATCAGCTAAAATCATGTATGAATAATTCCAACGACAAGCATGCTTGTCGGCTATATGGACTATAGAAGGGTCAAAAGTGGTTCTAGAGGTTGGGAATATGATGAATGCGAAGAAGGCTAAAATGAACACCTTTCCCGATTTATGACCGGTTTCGCCGGAGAAAGAGGAATAGTTGTCAAAAAGGAAGGAGAAGGTGAATTTGCCGGAGTTGGACTTATAAACCGTCGCGACCCTCCGTCGGTCCGTCCCGGCGGGGCGAGGGCTAGGGTTAACGAGCCGATCCCTTTTTATAAATGTGGAATGGGATCGCGGGTCTCTCCCAAGACCCATCACTCGAATCGCGATGTCGGGTAAAATTTATTGAATATCGAAATTGACCTTGTGTGGTCGGGTGGCATGTGCGAGGTGTACATGCAATTTGGAGTCGCCACCGATCGATTTATTGGAAGGTACGATCGGAAAACCTTACCGAGCGGTCGGGAGAAACGGTTCGATTCCGGGAAAACCAGAGATTTTTGGGTCCGGGGACTTGGTTACGCCAAATTTCAAATTGATGCCCTTTCGGTTACCGATGTCGAGTGTTTTTCTAACCTAGGATTTCATGCGGATGCGATATCGGGTGAGGTAGGTCCTAATAATTCTAAGTTTTCATGCAGATGGGAATTTTCTATCCTAATCAATCACAATCAAAAATTAAAATGCGCAATCAAAACAATTACAAGCAATCAAAACAATCAATCAAGGTTTGACATGTCTAAAATGGCCCTATCGGCCCACACAAAAAAAATCAAATTTGGGTGTCGGGGTGATTTGGTAAAAATTTAGGGCTGAAGGCCCGGAAGGGTAGAATGGTCATTTTTGGGAGTTCGGGACCCGAAAATCACAAAATTTCAATTTGGCCAGTTGAATGTGGCCATTTCCCATTTTTTGTGATTTTATGGAATTTTTCTAATTTTTTCTATTTTTTGGAATTTTTGTTTATTTTTTAAAAAAATATTAGGAAATTTCCGGATCGAAATTAATCGACCCTCGAAGTCTCAAAAAATTTCGATCCAGACTTTATGAGTCCCGAATCGATCTAGAATTTTTTAGAAATTTTTTATAAAAATCTGGGAATTTTTCTGAATTTTCTAAGTATTTTTGCAATTTTTTTTGAATTTTTGGTAATTTCTTTTTATTTTTTATTATTTTTTTATTAAAGAACCGGACCGGGTCAGCCCGGTTAACGACCGGTCAAACCTGGTCCGACCGCCTACAGACCCAATCTACGCCTAAAAACGGTGCCGTGTCCTATTTATTTGATTTTCTTTTTTATTTTCTAAACTAATTTCCTATTATTCGAAAATATATAAAAGAAATGGACGGCTGAGATCAACTCTTAAATCAATCTCAGCCATTGACTCTACCCTAATCAAAAACGACGATGCTTTGGTCCATCCACATAAAACGACGTCGCGTTCTTTAGTATGCTGGGCGGCCACGATTAAATCCTATGGCTCGATTTGAGCCGTTCACTCACTCTGAGTACGAAACGACGACGTACTCGACTCTCATTCCTAAACGGTGTCGCATCTTTTAAACAAATGAACGGCTGAGATTCGTTCCTGACCTAATCTGAGCCGTCGACCTTTCTCTGCTCAAAACGACGCCGGATCGGCCAAATGCATGGACGGTCACGATCTAACCTAGATTCAATCTGGACCGTCCATTCCTAATCTAACCTAAACGACGACGCATTTCCTATGCTACACGGCGCCGTTTTACTATTTTCTAATTTCTATTTAATAAACTAATTATCCGAAAATACAAAAAGAAGATCGGACGGCTGAAAATCAAACCTATCGATTTATCTCGGCCGTCCGATCAAGTCCGAGTCGGCTCGAGCGCGCCAACGGCCGAGCCGACTCGGCCTGACCTGGACCAACGAGAGCTTGACACCTGGACCCTTGACCATTTGACCGAGCCACGTCACTATCGTCTCCTACCTCTCGACGACCACAAATGAACGGCCGACGTTCCTCCGGCAAGATCCAACGGTGAGATCTCGCCGGAATGTCATGAAACCAACACTATTCGACTCATTTCAAACCCTAGATTCACATATCTAAGAATCAGAGCATTTCGTCCACTAAATCACGACTAATCAAGCTTTCACGGTATCGATTTCTCAGCACTCAATCACATCACACAGAGCATAACAATTAAATCCAAGCTTGGGAATCATTCAAGGTGAGTTCAGAACACTTACCTCGGGTTCGGATCGAACCCGCGGTTGCTAGAATAGCCCGGCCGAAGATCGACCGGACCGCGAGTTTTGGATGTTCGATTGAGACGACTCGGGGCAAAATCAATGCAGAAGGAAGTTGCGATCGTGGTCGTGGATGTTCAGAAGAGAAAAGGCACACATCAATTGCGGGTATAAAGTTCGCAAAGTCGAGATGCCATAGACGTGCGGCGAGGAGATCGAAAGCTCACCTTGTTGTTTCTGGATGTCTCGGGTTGATCCGAGTGGAATGATCGCCTCCTGGAGTAGATATCAAGCTTCCGGAATGGATTGTGAGTCTCGGTTATGCCTGGATTAGCCGGACGATCGATGTGCAGTCCGAGCTCCGGCGAGCTACCGTGAAGCTCTCGAGAGCTTCTCTCACTACCCACTCTCTCTTTCTCTCTCTATTTTGTTAGTCGTGCGAACGAATGAGCCTTTTTTTTTGCTTCGCGAATGTTCCCCACTATTTATACTAAGTTTTCGAAAAAATGGCGCGTCGGACGAGCTTGGTTGAACTTCTTTCGCACGTGCCCGAGCGTGCCAAAAGGTCCAAACGGCGTCGAGAACGGAATGCCATTCCGTTGGACTCCGTTTGGTGCTCCGGCGATCGCAAATGAACAAGTATTCAACCAATTTTGTGAAAGTTTGACTTTTTGGGCTTTGGACGTTTGACCGGCCGTCCCGCCGTGCTCCGGCGACGATTGATCGCGCCGCCGGAGGCAAAAGATACAACTTGACCTGCAAAATAAAAACCCCACGTCAATTAGATTAATTAAGCACGAATTAATCCCCAATTTGGCTGTTGAATCTCACCGTTCGGACCTGCAATTCGCGCAAACCCGTGAAGGAGACGACACTTTGCTGGACCGGTTCATCCGGTCCGACCGGTGGTCAGACCGGTCTGAACCGGTTTAGACAGTAAAATTCATAGAATTTTCAAAATTAATCAAAATTGAGTGGGAATTTTTGCAATTAAACCTCAAAATTGGACTTAGGGGCCTAGATATTATCTAGAAATGCGTTTTTTTCCAAAATTTCTCATCAATTTCTATGAAAACCCCAAATTTTTCAATTTGCCCAAATTGGGGAAAAGTTCAATTGGATGTCTAATTGATAAAAGAGGACTACGAGACCTATGCCAGTAGATTCAGAATGTGTTAAAACATTAGGGGTAGCCCAATTGTGTATAGAAAGTTCCTCAATTGAAAGTAATTTCAAAAATTGCAAATTGAGGGACTAAATCGCAAATATTTTGGGGATTTTGTGCAATCTGTGCAATTCGCGCAATTTAGGGTGCAATTGATCAAATTGAAGTTCAAAGGGACCACAATTGAATGTCTAGACTCCAAATGTGCAAAAATTGCAAATAAAAAGACTCAATTGGTATTTTTTTTATGCAAATTCAACCTTAGGCATTGTGAAGAAACACCTAAGATTGAACTCAATTTTTGTTTTTTCTTGAGGTCAATATTAAAGGGAATTAAAAGAAAAAAATATTGAACATTTTTGTGTATTTTTGTGACCTCGAAAAGTATTTTTTATGAATTTTGAAGTATTTTCCTATTTTCCGAAAATATTAAAAAAAAGTGAAAAATATGAAAAATTATTTTTTGTTCCAAATTGGTTCCTTAAGCTTGGCCAAGGCTTCCAATGTTGATTTTTTAATTTTTTTTTGATTTTTTGTGAATTTTTAGGAATTTTTGGAAAATAAAACTAAAGGAAAACTGATCGAAAAATTCGGGTGTCAACATTTGCCCCTCTTTGAAAGTAATCTCGGTTAGAGGTTGCTTTCAAAGACAAGGTGACACCTGGATCCTTAATCGACTCTTCTTGGGAAAAATCTAAAGAAAATGAGCCTTGACATTCGATTGCTTTACCTTTGCTGTTAAAGTTCTAACTCCGTGGGGAATTGTTTCAGTTCATGCTCATTTATATGAAAGGGAGATGAAAAGAGAGAGAGACTTACCTGTAGCTCACCTGTCTATGGTTTGAGATTTGTTGATGCGAGGTTGAAAAATTGAATGTACGGAATTACCTGTGAACGGTTTGGCGCGATTTTGCAATGGTCGGCGTCCGTCCGGTGTCGAGTGGTGGTTTGAAGATTTGGAAGGAAGGTTTACCCTTGTAACAAAGGGGTTTCACCTACTTAAAATGGGTTTGACTATCCACTAGGGATTCATCATTTAAAAAGGGGGGCGGATCGGCTTTCGTCTCTCCATCTACTCACCGTCTGAGAGGGAGGTTCACCCTTGTAACAAAGGGGTTTCACCTATTTAAAAGAGATTGGCTATCCTCCATGCGGGGACTCACCATCTAAAAAAGCAGATCGGCTTTCGTCTCTCCAGCTACTCACCGACCGAAAGGGAGGTTCACCCTTGTAACAAAGGGGTTTCACCTATTTAAAAGAGATTGGCTATCCTCCATGCGGGGACTCACCATCTAAAAAGCGGATCGGCTTTCGTCTCTCCAGCTACTCACCGTCCGAAAGGGAGGTTCACCCTTGTAACAAAGAGGTTTCACCTATTTAAAAGAGATTGGCTATCCTCCATGCGGGGACTCACCATCTAAAAAGCAGATCGGCTTTCCTCTCTCCAGCTACTCACCGTCCGAAAGGGTGCCATCTGAGGACCTAGGTTGACTAGTGTACCTACTGAGCTCAAACCCTATTTCAAATTTTCAAATAAGTAGATCGGCTTTCGTCTATGCAGCTACTCACCGTCCGAGAGGGTGCCATCTGAGGACCTAGGTTGACTAGTGTACCTACGGAGCTCAAACCCTATTTCAAATTTTCAAATAAGCGAGATCGGTTTTCGTCTCTCCGGCTACTAACCGTCCGAGAGGGTGCCATCGAGGACCTAGGTTGACTAGTGTACCTACGAGCTCAAACCCTATTTCAAATTTTCAAATAAGCGAGATCGGTTTTCGTCTCTCCAGCTACTAACCGTCCGAGAGGGTGCCATCTAAGGACCTAGGTTGACTAGTGTACCTACTGAGCTCAAACCCTATTTCAAAATTTCAAATAAGCAGATCGGTTTTCGTCTCTCCAGCTACTAACCGTCCGAGAGGGTGCCATCCGAGGACCTAGGTTGACTAGTGTACCTACTGAGCTCAAACCCTATTTCAAATTTTCAAATAAGCAGATCGGTTTTCGTCTCTCCAGCTACTAACCGTCCGAGAGGGTGCCATCTGAGAACCTAGGTTGACTAGTGTACCTACGGAGCTCAAACCCTATTTCAAATTTTCAAAAAGTGGGGGATCCGAGGACCTAGGTTGACTCCGGAAGACCCGCAGAGAATCCAAGTTAATCAAATTTTTAAAATGCAACTTTTCCGAGGATTTGGGATCACCGGGGAACCCGCGGAAAGTCGAAGTTAATCAAAATTTTAAAATGCAACTTTTCTGAGGATTTGGGATCACCAGGGAACCCGCAGAAAGTTCAATCAAACATTATTAGAATGACAATTCGAAGTCCTGGGAAGAAACTTAAGAATTCCAAATAGATTTTCAAAGTATACTCGCGAAGGAAATGTGTCTAATCACAAGTTCAAATTTTCACTGGGGATGGATTTTGAATGACACATCCCGAGTGTTCTACAAAAAGGTTGTTTTAAAAGTTTTTCAAAAGGGTTTTCCTTCATCCAAGAGGGCTTCTCACCATTTGGGAAGGCTTTTCTTGAAATTCAAATCCGCTCACGTAAAACCTAACCTTGAGGTTTCGGGATCATTCGAGATGTATACAATCCGACTAATCGGAGAAGGCATTTTAAAAGGGACCGTAATTCGGGCCAGGTCAAAGGCTTATCAAAGGATATTCAATTTAAGGTTTAGAAATGAATTTTGATCAACAATAGCTTCTTCGGGTCTACAAGTCAAGAACCCCGAAGTCATGATAAGACAGGATTGTACTTACCTCTTTAAGCGGTAGCTTCCTGTATGATTTCTTGCATCGACCTGAAACACCTCTTAGATCAGAAAAGTTTTGGTGACGGGTTGTATTTTGGCTTAAGGTGGGCTCTTTAAGAATGGCCATATTTTCAAAAGAGGGGTGAACTTTGGTGATCACCTTGACATTTTTTTTAGCATTCATTTGCTTTTGCAATAGATTCATGATCATTCTTTCTTCAATGACTTTGAGGATTTTCCTCTTTTCATCTTGATGATTTTTCTTCAGGATTTATCCCTTTTCGGGGTGCTCTTTTCATGGGCTTTGGCCTTGCTTTTACCAGGCACTTTGCTTTTTCTAGCCCTTTCATTCCTCATCATTTTTTGCATTGGCTGGCTCTTTTGAGACCAGTATCAAAATTCTTCCGATCATGCTTTTTGACTCATTGCCGGTAATTCCTTTGTTTGCCCCAGTGTAGGGAGGTGATCACCAACAAGGGTTTAGAAATGAACATTCAATGGCTCAAATTGGCTCTTCAAAGGGTAAGTGTTTGGGGATATAGAAATGAAATGCTTTTCTTCACTTTGAGATGTTCCAAATCTCTCGCCAGAATCACCCTGAAGCCATCACAAAAAGATTGATGCAGGTCAGTACAATAAAGTCTTACCCGACCTTTTCTCCAAGGAATCATCCAATGAACCTCCAAATATGCCCCAGTGTGGGGTGGTTCTTGACAGGGTTATATTCAGAAAATTCTCCCTTTTGGCTCAGATTGGTTGTCAAGGGATATAAATGTGTATGGATAATTTTGAAATGGAAACGCCTTTCATCATTTCAATCCATGTAATCACCGCGAATGACCCCTACGTTCCGAGGTTAAGTTCTTTCGCTCTGTCACTCTCACTCATCACTCAAGTGTATCAAGGACGTGTTTGAGGATAATGTTTGCCTCTTTTCATCCGAAGGGTCATTCTCTTGAAAAACTTTCAAAGCATGCCCTTTTTATAGAAACTCAGGGCGTTTTCATCAAAATTCATCATTCGCAAAATATTCTCATCAAAGATAATATTCAAAAGATGTTTACGTAATTTGCAAGGAATATTTCTTTGAAAGGGCTTTATAGCTTCACAAATCCAAAATTTTTAAATTTTTAAGCATGACAGTGTATGAAAATACTTTGTAAAGAAGAGAACCTCAAACCTGTCTTCTTCAAATATTGACTTCTGTCCCCTGTAAAAACAAAAGGAAACAATCGGTTCAAGACATTGAAAATTTTAAGTTCCAAAGCGATTTCTTCTTGTCTCCTTCGGACGTTGACTCCCGTTTCCTGTCAAAACAAAAGGAATCGATCGATCAAAGATATTCAAAATTTCAAATCCCGAAGCGACTTCTTTCTACCTCCTTCGGATGTTGACTCTCGTTTCCTGTAAAAACAAAAGGAATCAATTAGTCAAAGATATTCAAAATTTCAAACCCCGAAGCGACTTCGTTCTACCTCCTTCGGATGTTGACTCCCGTTTCCTGTAAAAACAAAAGGAATCAATTAGTCAAAGATATTCAAAATTTCAAATCCCGAAGCGACTTCTTTCTACCTCCTTCGGATGTTGACTCCCGTTTCCTGTAAAAACAAAAGGAAACCATCAGTTCTAGATGTTCAAAATTTGTAATCCAAAATAAAAGATAACCTCCCTGTTTTGATCAATTGCTCTGCAAAGCTCTTCATGATTCCCAATTCACCTGCAAAAATACAAACATATGCAAATGCATGTATGCAAATGTCATGCTAATGCAAAATCTTATGTGACTCAGATCCGTCCATCAATCGTTCTGAAGCTCAATTCATTTCAAGGATAATATCTCTTCACGGCGTCTGCATTTCTTGGACTTGCCAACTCTTCTCCATCCATGTTTACAAGTATAAGAGCTCCCCCGGATAAGACCTTCCGAATCACGTAGGGGCCTTCATAATTTGGCATGAATTTGCCTCCTGGATGTTGGGCATTTGGGAGCATTTTCTTCACAACTAGCATCCCTGTTTCAAAATTTCTAGGTTTAACCTTCTTGTTAAAAGCTCTGGCCACTTTCTTCTGGTAGCTCTGACCATGACAGATAGCCCTTAATCGCCTTTCATCAATCAAATTTAACTGTTCATGTCTCTGCCGGTTCCACTCCTCTTCTGTGAGCTCTACCGAGATAGAATCCTTAAAGAGGGGATTTCCACCTCTCTGGTAGGGACCTGCTTCCATACCGTATACCAAAGAGTAGGGAGTTGCCCCGGTTGAAGTACGTATTGAAGTTCGATAAGCCATAAGAGCATATGGCAATCTTTCGTGCCAATCTCTATACTTCTCAGCGAGCCTTGGCCAATATCTTCTTGATGTTCTTGTTTGCCGCTTCCACGGCTCCATTCATTTGCGGGCGGTAAGGTGAAGAATTAAGGTGTCGTACCTTAAATTGCTCCAATAGGTGATCGACTACCTTGTTGTTTCGGATTGGGGCCATTGTCGTAATGATGGCTCTTGGAATCCCATATCTTGAGATGATATCTCGCTTGATGAATTTGGCCACACTATTCGCAGTGACATTGGTATATGAGCTAGCTTCAATCCATTTGGTGAAATAATCAATAGCCACCAAAATAAAGCGATGTCCATTGGAGGCCTTCGGGTTGATAGGGCCAATCATATCAATTCCCCACATGCGGAATGGCCATGGTTCGACATTTGATGTAGCTCGGTTGGCGGCGCATTTATCCTGTCGCCGTATACCCGACATTGATGACAGGATCTAACATGCTGGTTACAATCCGATTCGATAGTCATCCAGTAATACCCGAGCCTCATAATCTTCTTGGCGAGGAGGTGGCCATTCATATGCGGTCCGCATTCTCCTTCATGAATCTCTTTCATAATGAGATTTGCTTCTTTGAATTTACGCACCTCGGCAAGACCGAGTCAAAGGACCTCTTATATAGGATCCGTCCGCCGAGGAAAAATTTAGATGCCATCTTGCTTATGTACTTTTTATCTTCCGGTTGGTGTCTTGTGGGAATTCGCCCTTTAGTAGGTAATTTTTAAGGTCATGATACCACGGTTCTTCATCGGGCTCTTCTTCAATGACCATGTAGTATGCAGGTTGCTCCAAGATGTCAATTCTCAACGGTTCTATCTCAAGGCCATCTTGCACTTGTAACATTGCTTGATAATGTGGCCGAGCATCAGCAAAGTGATTCGAGTTCTTGGCGGATATTCGAAAGTGATCTCTTCAAAGTGTTGGATCGGATTTTCTAGGTATTTATGATAAGGAATAAGCTTGGGATCCTTCGTCTTCTACTCTCCTTGAGTTTGTAAAATAATCAGCATGGAATCTCCATATACCAAGTAGCTTCTTCACCTTTAATGATATGGCCAATTGTAACCCAAGAATGCGAGGCTTATATTCGAAATATTGTTGGTGCGGGGGAATACCAACTTGGCTGAAACCGGATAATGTTGATCTTCGGGGGATATCGAACGCCTTGATGCACGATCCCGGTGAGGTTCACTGCGCCGTCGAAATACATTATCCATTTGTGTTCGGATATATTCGGGATTTGACCTCCCTTGTTTTGCTCTCAAACGTCCTTAGGAGGGTTCTCGGCTAGCATATCAGCAATTGCTCTTCCTTTGACGGACTTTTGGGGAGAGGTTTTGATATCAAACTCGAAAGCAATATTTGCCATTTAGCCATCTTTCCTAGCAATGTTGGCTTCTCCAAAAGGTATTTGATAGGATCATTCTCGGTGACCAATTCTATATGATAATGCAGCGTATATTGCCTCAATCTGTGGAGGACCCAAACCAATGCTACGCAAGTCCTTTCCACCGCTGGGTACTTGGCTTCGGATGTTGTAAACTTTTTGCTCAAATAATATATGGCTCGCTCTTTACGATCCTTGGGGTTAGTTTGGGCAAGTAAAGCTCCCAAGGACTCATCATTAACCGTCGGATATAGAGTTAAAGGAATATTAGGGATAGGAGGTACCAACACCGGAGGTTGTACCGAATATTCCTTGATCTTCTCAAATGCTTGTTGACATTCTGCATCCCATTTGACCTTCGCACCTTTCTTTAACAGCTTGAAGAAGGGTTCGCCGTTTCGACAGGTTGGGATATGAATCCGGATATATAATTCAACCTTCCGAGTAGGCCCCTTATTTCCTTAACAGTGGAAGGAGTCCCTATTTCCCATATAGCTTTGATCTTGGAAGGGTCAATTTCAATACCACGATTGCTCACCACAAATCCTAGCAGCTTTCCCGATCTTGCACCAAATACGCATTTCGCAGGATTCAACTTGAGCTTATACTTTCTCAATCGATCAAATAACTTCTTCAGCACTTTAACATGGTCTTCTCCAGGCTTGGACTTGGCAATCATATCGTCCACATATACCTCAATTTCCTTATGTATCATGTCATGAAAAAGGGTTACCATAGCCCTTTGATATGTTGCCCCTGCATTTTTCAACCCAAATGGCATTACCTTGTAACAGAAAGTTCCCCATTGTGTAGTGAATGAGGTCTTCATCTTATCTTCTTCCTTCAACATGATCCGATTATATCCCGAGAATCCATCCATAAAGGAGAATAATTCAAAGCCCGCAAGATGCGTCGACGAGCACATCAATGTGCGGTAAGGGAAAATCATCCTTCGGACTAGCTTTGTTTAAGTCCCGATAATCCACGCATATTCTAATTCTTCCGTCCTTCTTCTTAATCGGTACGATGTTAGCGACCCAATCAGCATATGGGACAGCCTCGATAAATCCAACTTTAAGGAGCTTCATCACCTCTTCCTTGATTTTATCCGCCTGGTTCGGGATTCATTCTTACGGGCGATTGATTTACTGGTGTGCAAGAAGGATTTGTGGGCAAAGCATGCTCTACAATCTCACGATCTAGACCCGGCATGTCGCAGATACGACCGTGCGAAGATATCTTGATATTCCTTAAGTAACACCGTCATTCTTAAAATATCTGCTGCAGACGGGTGTCCTCCTATTTTCACTTCCTTGACACAGTCAGAATCCCCCAAATTAATAGTGATAGGCTCTTCGGAAATAGGAGGCTTAGATTCTTCAAAACAATCCCATTCTCTCTTGATATCGCTCACATCAACCTCGTCTATATCAACTTCGCATGCATAGTCATCGAGCTGATCCGAGTCACATATTAACTTGTTATGTATGGGTGGGATGACATGCCCGAAATGCACCATGAAAGGTTAGTATTCAAAGATGATAAAATTGAAGGATGCATGATTTCTATCATGAAAACATTTTTCAAATTTCAATTTTGAAGAAAAAGAAAGGAGAACTAGTCCACGATCTTCCGGACATCCTGGTTCTCAAAAGCTATTTAAAACTCTAGATCATATGGCGGATCAGGCCTCAAGTTTCATGGTAGAATCGATTGTCATCATCGGACCAATCCGTTGCTCCATATGTACGTAATCAAATTTGAAATGTTTTTCATTAATAGATGCAACTAAGAGTACTACAAGATCGCACTTCTTGAATCGCAGCATGCGACCCAAAGGGTGCTAAAAAGCGAAAAGCTTCAAAAAAACAAATGCAGTAATCAAAATGCATTAAAAGATTAAGTTCAGAAAGAGCCTTTTACTCGGGGGTGGGGAAATCATCGTCCGCCCACTCAATTATCACGTTCACCCGATTATCCGAGGAACGGGTTGAATAAGTCCGGCTCTGCATCTTCGTGATATCTTCATCTTCCAGCCATTTGCCTCCCTTAGAGAATACCTCGAATAAAGGGTTTAGGAGCATTTTTCCTCTAGCTTTCCATACATCGGTGCCTATGAAACGGCCACCTTGGCGTCCCACGGCGTCCACGGTCTCCATAACGATTGTTTCGACCTCGGCCTCGACCTATGTTATTTTTCGCTATTCCATTATAACCCGGACCAACCTTGTGGTCATTTGAGCCCAAATTCAAAGGGTTACGGATTCCCCGACCATATTTCCCTAATCCAAAGACCCGGAATAAATCCATTCGAGAGTAGCACTTTTCCCGCCATAGTTACAGGTCTCGAAAGCTCCGGTATAGCCACCTTTGCATTCGGTGACACATGCATGACAGATACAATGTCAAAGGTGTGATAACTCAGCTCCTCCTCTTTTGAGGGTTCAATGTATGGGACCATCCCTTTTAAAGTCGCTCGATGTCCCGTCTCGCCATGGACGGTGATCAACCGACCCTTGACCACAAATTTTAACTTTTGATGCAGAGAGGAAGGTACCGCTCCGGACACATGAATCCACGGTCTTCCCGGGAGCGGGGGTGAAGGCGCTTGGAATATCCAACACTTGGAACGGTATAGAGAAAGTTACCGGTCCAATGTCAATGTCCAGCTCAATCTCTCCTACAACATTCTTGGAGACTCCATCAAATGATCGGATGGTGGCCTTGGATGTCTTCACAAAATCTTCATTGATCCCCAAGCTTCTCAAAGTGCTTAGTGGACACAGGTTAAAAGCGGAACCGTTATCAATCGGGACGCGTGGAACCTCCTTCCCGTGACACCTCACAGCTATGTAAAGGGCTTTGTTGTGGACCCGCCCTTCTTTCGGGAAGTCTTCGTCCGAGAAGGATATCTGGTCCTTCGGAAGGATAGCACCCACAAAGTTTCCTAGTTGCACTTCGTTAATTGTTTCCGGAACATGCACCTCATCCAGCACTTTCAAAAGGGCATCCTTGTGCTTTTCAGAATTTTTGAAGAGATCCAGTAAGGAAATCCGTGCGGGCATTTTCCGCAGTTGGTCAACGACCTCGTATTCACCGGTCCTCACGACCGATTGCAACTTCTCAACCTCTTCCGCAGTTGGGACTCTCTTTTCGGAATCCGCTTCTCTCGAGGGATAACATCTTCCGGATCTCATTATGGCGTCGATCTCGCCCGTTCCATAATCCCAGTGAACCGCCCTTGAGTTGTACTCTTCCACAAGCGGTAATTTAATCCTCACCGGTATGATCTTTTCTGGTAGTGATTCGGATGTTGATGGTTTTTCCGAACTAGAAGCTTCCAACTCCCAGCTATCTACTTTGTTTAAATCAATCACGAAACGAATTGGGGTATCTACCATCCCAATCATTTCATCCTCATGAACATCCTCGGGGTTATGTTCTGGACCTGGCCTTACCAGCGTGGCATTTTCTTCATCTAGATCCCTCTGCCTTTCCCTTCTGACTCTTAGGATAATCCCCTCAATTCTCATACCAATCTCCACCATATGTTGGAACGACGAGTAAGTGTACGCATACATGCGGTCAAAGTATTATTCCGGAAGTGACTTGATGCGAACTCCAGCATTTCTCTCTCCGGACGGCGGCGGTTGCACCATCACAGTGTGCTTCTTCCATCTTCTTGCAAAGAGTTCAAAACTCTCATCTTCACCTTTCCCGATATTCAACAGATTAGCCTTAGTGAAATAACCTCTGATTCCAGCTTCAAAGTGTCGTATGAAGTGTTCTGATAAATCCTCCCGGCTCGGGACCCGGTCTAGGTCAATTAACTGAAACCATGCTAGTGCGGGGCCCGTTAAACTATGTCCGAAATTCGGATCAATGTTTCATCATCTTCATGGTGGCCAATCATTTGGCGGAGATAATATGAGATATGCGCCAGAGGACACCCGGCGCCATTATACTTCGTGCGGAAGACCACTCTCGGGTTCGTACCTTGAGGTGGAACATTTCTTGCTTGAGTAAGTGGCGTAATCAGCTCCTTCAACTCATCCATTTTCCTCGACACGTCATCTCCTTGCTCTTGCAGTAGAGCGATCTTTCGATTCTGTGTCTCCATGGTCCGCCGTATCTCCAGAATCTGCATGCTTTCTTCTACCGCCATAGTATTCCTTTTGGTCGTCAATTGCGATAAATCCGCTACCATAGTTGTTAAATGACGCATGTGCGTCTCCGGATTAATAAGTCGCATATCGACCTCTCGATTCTCTTGTTCATCCCGAGGAGCCGCTTGGTCCTTAACTTCATCGACCGTTCCCACAAATTCATCACTTGCGGGGTCATCCATTCCACCCCACCCATCGGAGACTACATCTCCGGAATCGACAAAAAAGCTTGGGGGTGCCGAATACGACACTTTAAAGTTGTAACCACCACTATCTTCTCCGAGATTATCCATTATCTCGCCCCTTTCTAGGGCCCTTTGCAAAAATCTTCTATCGCCTCGGCGGGCCTTACCCAGACGGACTTCATATTCGTCTATCTCTTCAACTTCTTGACCATCTTTGATGCTCATCAAATATCCCGAGGGTATTTTCAAAACAGCTCCCTTCGTAGGTTTCATCGCGAACTCCTCAAACAGCATGTCCACCGCCACGTAGGTCCCCTTGAAAGCGACATTTTCCATTCTTCCTATGACGCCCAAGCTAATCAACTTTTCCAAGCAAACCTCTTTTTGTTCCCGGGAAATACTCTCTCCTTCCGGGTATTGCGAGGCCAATGTCAAGACATCCCGCATTTTACCCATATTCGCTATGAATTCCAGAACCTCATCCTCTTCACCTCCAAAAATCGCGTTCACCTCGCGATGCTCGAGTAGCGGGTTCTGCTGCACATTCGGTTCGGCTTTATCAAACTCCAGAACTTTTCCGTCGATCAATGCTTGCACCTTGAACTTCGGAGCGAGACAGGTTGTCCGCGTTATGCCCCCTTTCTCCCATATGGTATACGCACGTCCGGGTCTCATCATACCCGGAAATCTTGGCGGGTGAGCTCTAGGTGGCTCTTTTGCAACTAAGCGATTCTCCAACAAAGCATGGGTAACAATTTGGATAAGGGTCGGGGTAGTGGAGTGAAAACAACCGGGTTCTTTTTTCTGAATTCCGGTGGTTTGGAAGCGGTCCAGGAGGACGTTCCTTGGGTAGGGATTGAAGGCGAGAAATTTCTGGGCTTTGGCGGGTTAGGGACAAAGGCTACTTCTCCGGTTTGCTCCCTATTATCCCTTCTCAAAGGGTATTGGCGTTTGAAAGGCGCCTCGAGCATCTTCTTTTCTCTTAATGCCCACTCGTGGCGCTCTGCCACCTTGATCGGGTGCGCAAATGTCCGATACCCAGAGGTGTTCAACTTGTCGAAAAATTCAAATGGAAGGGCCTTGAGAAAAAGGTCTATTAGTTCTTCTTCCGGGACGGGCGGCTTTACCCGCACGGCCGGTGCTCTCCATCTCTGGGCGTAGGCGCGAACGGCCTCGCTCTTTCCTTTTTACTGTTCCGAGAAGGTCTTCCTTAGTTAGGGCGGTCAGAGTGTTAAACTTATATTGCCGAAGGAACTCGTCTGCCGGTTTATCCCAATCGGCGAGCCTCTCTGGCTCTAATTCAATGAACCACGCCGGGGGTGCCCCGGATAGGCTCTCTTGGAAGGTGTTAACCAAGAGTGGGATGTTATCGGAGACCCGAGACATTCGGCGCAAGTAATACTTCAAGTGCGCCTTGGGACACCCGGTCCCGTTATATCTCCTCACAAAGTCTGGTTCCTTGTAATCAGCAGGAACCTCTATTTTTTCGAACGGTGCAACCTTGTCGAACCTCGAGAGTTCATAACCCCGACTCGCCAAACACTCTTCGATCTTAGCGAGCCTCTTAATTTCCTCTTCCATTTTGAGGACTTGCTTCTCCTTTTTCTCCAGGTCAATCACAATGGGAGGATCCTTAGGCGGTCTCTCCGGATTCAGAGTTGGATTAGTGGCGGGCGCCGGATTAGCGTTCGCTCCATCGGATGGCCCCGCAAGAGCTTGAGAATTAGGGTCAACGGGGCATCTCCCCTGGCTTGCAATCATCATTGCCTTCATCTCCGCCACCATTGTGGCGATCACATTCATTTGGTTTTCCAGATTACCCACACGAGGTGCGAGCTCCTCTTGTTCCATCCTTAATTTGCGCGTCTTGCTACGAGTCCTCGTATTTATCACTCACCTGTTTTCGTAACATCAAATTAGTATGGGAAATATTAAAGGATTGGAGACATTGATCCGTGGTAATTGACTTTTCTATATGTATGCATGAAATGCTCATAAAAGGAATAATATGTATTTATTACAAACCAAATTGTTCAAAAGTATCTAAAAGATAACAAATATGTAAAGTCTAAATGGGGGGAATAGATCTATCCAAGTCGGGGACGCTTCCACTCTCCTTGCTCTTCTGATCCATCGGAATCCCACAAATATGGGTCTTCTACTTCTTCTGACATCCACTGCTCCGGATCCTCGGGAATGTACGGCTCTACTCCCGGTACATAAGGTACTATGTACTACGGCTCGTAGGACTCCACATCTTCAATCCGAGGAGATACGCACTCGGGTACATATGGCTCGACCGTTGATTGGCGATACTCCTTGTACTTCTGGATATACTCCTTGGAGGCTCTGTGAATGTTCATCTCGTCGTCCAAATAGTCCGGCCATTCAACTCGTTGCAGTAGGGAATTCTTCAAGGCGTGAAGAATAAGCTTGATCCGGGCCTGATACAACTCCTTTATTTCCTTAGTGAGCTTTCCTCGTGTCATATCAAATGAGAAGATCCCGGGACAAACATCCGGTGGTATCTCTTGTAGAACTCCAAATTGCCTCACCACTCGAATGGGGTAGTATGCCACGGCGCAAGTACATCCCAATAAGGGGATAGGACTATCTTCAACCCCCCTAATGCGAGCCTCCACAATCTTAGGCCAAGTCAAATGCCATCTAATATGCTCGGGTTTCAAATTGTCCAATAGCTCAACCCACTTTTTGAATGAGTATTTGGGTACAAGGGATTGACACTTAAGGAAGGATCTAAGAGGGTGAACGTGCTCATTGATCTCATAGCACCCCACTCGGAGTTTTGGAGGTTTCGACTCGGGATGTTCGAACGGGATCGATGCAAAAACCAGATGCGAGCATGGTCGGTGAAGTTCAAGGATGGAAACGCACACTTTAATTTCAAGAATCGGGTTCGCACGGGTGAGGTGCCATGGATGCACAGTGAGATAATTGGGAAGTGGACTCACCGTTTTAAGGCGTTGCAGGTTGATTCGGACGGCGCGATTGCTTCCTTGATCTTCGGGCGAACTTCGAGAAGTGGTTTCGAAGCTCGCGGCGGTCCGGATTGGCCGAATGAGCCTCTCACGGTCGAGCTCCGACGAGGCGGCGTCGATGCTCGCGAGAGCGTCTCTCTCTCTCTTCTCTCTCTTTCTCTCTCTAGTGCGGTAATGGACGAGCACGAATGAGCCTCCCCCGTTCTAGAATCCTCCTCGGGCTTTTATAGTGAGCTTTTGAAATTTGGCGCGTCGGGCGTGAGCTGGCCGAGGGTGATTCACGTGCGCCCACGTGATTTCAGGGCCGCCGGACGGTGACGGAATCACTAGGATTCCGTCCAAGTCAATTAGACGTCCGTTGAGTCAAAAACGAGCAAGAATTGCACTTGGTTTTGAAATGGTTGACTTTCGGTCGCCGGGAACTTTGACTATCGATTCCGCCGTGCTCCGGCGGCCATTGGCCGTGCCGCCGGTGGCAATCGACGGATCTTGACTTGACGAACAAAAGCCCCACCTCTATTGATCCAATTAAGCACGAATTGAACTCCAATTTGATCGTCAAAGTCCATCGTTGAACCTGCAAATGGCACGGGTGAATTTGGGGAAGATGAAGTATGCTTCGGGACCGGTTCGGCCGGTCCGACCAGTGATCGACCGGTCTCGAACCTAGGTTCATGACAGTGAATTTTATGCAAATTTCAAAATTAAACCAAATTGGCTGGGAATTTTTGCAATTAAATTTCAAAATTGAACTCAGGGGCCTGAATATTATCTAAAAAAGTAGTTTTGCCCAAAAGCTCCCATCAATTTACATGAAAACCCCAAATTTTTCAATTTGCCCAAATTAGGGAAAAGTTCAATTGAGTGTCAATTTGACCAAATTGGACCATGAGACCCATTCCAATCAATTCTAAATGTATGAAAACATAGGGTGACAGTCCAATTTTACCATGATAGTCCCTCAATTAAGATTAATTTCAAAAATTGGCAAGTTGAGGGACTTAATCGCAAATAATTTGGGGATTTTTGTCTAATTCGCGCAATTCGTGCAATTGAGGGTGCAATTAATCAAATTGAAGCTCAAAGGGACTGCAATTGAATGTCTAGACTTAAAATGTGCAAAAATTGCAAATAAAAAGACTCGGTTGGTATTTTTTATGCAAATTCAACCTTAGGCATTATGAAGAAACACCTAAAATTGAACTCAATTTTTTATTTTTCTTGAGGTCAATATGAAAAAGGAATTAAAAGAAAAATATTGAACATTTTTCTGTATTTTTGCGATCTCGAAAAGTATTTTTTATGAATTTTTCAAGTATTTTCCTATTTTCGAAAATATTAAAAAAATGCGAAAAACATGAAAAATTATTTTTTGTTCCAAATTGGTTCCTTATGCTTGGCCAAGGCTTCCAATGTTGATTTTATAATTTTTTAATTTTTTGTGAATTTTTAATGAATTTTGGAAAATAAAACTAAAGAAAACCGATTAAAAATTCGGGTGTCAACAAATGCCCCTCTTTGAAAGTAATCTCGGTTAGAGGTTGCTTTCAAAGACAAGGTGACACCTGGATCCTTAATCGACTCTGCTGGGGAAAAATCTAAGGAGAACTAGTTTTGACATCTAATTGCCTTTCCTTCGCAGTTTAAAGCTCCGACTCCGTGGGGAATTATTTCAGTTCATGCTCATTTATATGAAAGGGAGATGAAAAGAGAGAGAGACTTACCCGTAGCTCACCTGTCTATGGTTTAAGATTTGTCGATCCGAGGTTGAAAGATTCAGTGTATGGAATTACCTGTGAATGGCGTGATGAGATTTGCAATGGTCGGCGTCCGTATGATGTCGAGTGGTGGTTTGAAGATTTGGAAGGAAGGTTCACCCTTGTAACAAAGGGGTTTCACCTATTTAAAATGGGTTTGACTATCCACTAGGGATTCATCATTTAAAAAAAGGGGGCAGATCGGCTTTCGTCTCTCCAGCTACTAACCGTCTGAAAGGGGAGGTTCACCCTTGTAACAAAGGGGTTTCACCTATTTAAAAAGATTGGCTATCCTCCATGCGGGGACTCACCATCTAAAAAGCAGATCGGCTTTCGTCTCTCCAGCTACTAACCGTCTGAGGGGGAGGTTCACCCTTGTAACAAAGGGGTTTCACCTATTTAAAAAGATTGGCTATCCTCCATGCGGGGACTCACCATCTAAAAAGCGGGATCGGCTTTCGTCTCTCCAACTACTAACCGTCTGAGGGGGAGGTTCACCCTTGTAACAAAGGGGTTTCACCTATTTAAAAAGATTGGCTATCCTCCATGCGGGGACTCACCATCTAAAAAGCAGATCGGTTTTCGTCTCTCCAGCTACTAACCGTCTGAGAGGGAGGTTCACCCTTGTAACAAAGGGGTTTCACCTATTTAAAAAGATTGGCTATCCTCCATGCGGGGACTCACCATCTAAAAAGCAGATCGGCTTTCGTCTCTCCAGCTACTAACCGTCTGAGGGGGAGGTTCACCCTTGTAACAAAGGGGTTTCACCTATTTAAAAGAGATTGGCTATCCTCCATGCGGGGACTCACCATCTAAAAAGCGAGATCGGTTTTCGTCTCTCCGACTACTAACCGTCCGAGAGGGTGCCATCTCGAGGACCTAGGTTGACTAGTGTACCTACGAGCTCAAACCCTATTCCAAATTTTCAAATAAGCGAGATCGGTTTTCGTCTCTCCAGCTACTAACCGTCCGAGAGGGTGCCATCTCGAGGACCTAGGTTAACTAGTGTACCTACGGAGCTCAAACCCTATTTCAAATTTTCAAATAAGCAGATCGGTTTTCGTCTCTCCAGCTACTAACCGTCCGAGAGGGTGCCATCTGAGGACCTAGGTTGACTAGTGTACCTACAGAGCTCAAACCCTATTTCAAATTTTCAAATAAGCGAGATCGGTTTTCGTCTCTCCAGCTACTAACCGTCCGAGAGGGTGCCATCTGAGGACCTAGGTTGACTAGTGTACCTACAGAGCTCAAACCCTATTTCAAATTTTCAAATAAGCAGATCGGTTTTCGTCTCTCCAGCTACTAACCGTCCGAGAGGGTGCCATCTGAGGACCTAGGTTGACTAGTGTACCCACAGAGCTCAAACCCTATTTCAAATTTTCAAATAAGCAGATCGGTTTTCGTCTCTCCAGCTACTAACCGTCCGAGAGGGTGCCATCCGAGGACCTAGGTTGACTAGTGTACCTACTGAGCTCAAACCCTATTTCAAATTTTCAAATAAACAGATCCGAGGACACGGGGACTCCGGAAGACCTGCAGAAAGTTCAATCAAACATGATTAATATGACAACTTTAAGTTCTTGGGAGAAATTTAAGAATTCTAGACAAATTTTCAAAGTGTATTTGTGAGGGAAATGTGTCCAATCACAATTTCAAGTCTCCATCGAGGATGGATTTTGAATGACACATCCCGAGTGTTCTTCAAAAAGGTTGTTTTTTTTTTTTAAAAAATTTTCAAAAGGATTTTCCTTCATCCAAGAGGGCTTCTCACCGTTTTGGAAAGGCTTTTTCTTAAAATTCAAATCTGCTCACAGGAAACCTAACCTCGAGGTTTCGGGATCATTCGAGATTCATACAATCCGACTAATCGGAGAAGGCATTTTAAAAGGGACCGTAATTCGGGCCAGGTCAAAGGCTTTTCAAAGGATATTCATTTTGAAGTTTAGAAATGAATTTTGATCAACAATAGTTTCTTCGGGTCTACAAGTCAAGAACCCCGAAGTCATGATAAGACAGGATTGTACTTACCCCTTTAAGCGGTAGCTTCCCGTATGATTTCTTGCATCGACCGAAACACCTCTTAGATCGAAAAGTTACGGTGACGGGTTGTATCTTGGTTTAAGGTGGGCTCTTTAAGAACGGCCATATTTTCAAAAGAGGGTGAACTTTGGTGATCACCTTGACATTTCTCCAGCTTTCATTTGCCTTTTGCGAGAAGATTCACGATCATTCTTTTCCAATTGATTTTGAGGATTTTCCTCTTTTCATCTTAATGATTTTTCTTTAGGATTTGCCCCTTTTCGGGATGCTCTTTTCATGGGCTTTGGCCTTGCTTTTACCAGGCACTTTGCTTTTTCTAGCCCTTTCATTCTTCATCATTTTCGCACCGACCGGCTCTTTTGAGACCAAGTATCAAAATTCTTCCGATCATGCTTTTTTGACTCATTGCTGGTAATTCCTTTGCTTCGCCCTGTGTGGGGGGGGTGATCACCAACAAGGGTTTAGAAATGAATATTCAAAGGCTCAAATTGGCTTTTCAAAGGGTAAGTGTTTGGGATACGTAAATGAAATGCTTTTCTTCACTTTGAGGTGTTCCAAGTCTTTGCCGGAAATCACCTGAAGCTAGTCACAAAAAGATTGATGCGAGTCAGTACAATAAAGTCTTACCCGACCTTTTCTCCAAGGAATCATCCAATGAACCTCCAAATATGCCCCATTGTGGGGTGGTTCTTGACAGGGTTATATTCATAAAATTCTCCCTTTTTGGCTCGGAGTGGTTATCAAGGGATACAAATGTGTATGGATAATTTTGAAATGGAAATGCCTTTCATCATTTAAATCCATGTAATCACCGCGAATGATCCCTACGTCCCAAAATTAAGCTCTTTCGCTCTATCACTCTCACTCATCGCTCAAGTGTGTCGGGGACGTGTTTAAGGACAAAGTTTGCCTCTTTTCATTTGAAGGATCATTCTTTTGAAAAGCTTTCAAAGCATGCCCTTTTATAGAAACTCGGGCGTTTTCATCAAAATTCATCGTTTGCCAAATGTTCTCATCAAAGATAATATTCAAAAGATGTTTCTGTAATTTGTAAGGAATATTTCTTTGAAAGGGCCTTGTGGCTCTATAATTCTAAGTTTTTTCAATTTCAAGCACGACGGCGTATGAAAATTCTTTTGTAAAGAAAGAGAACCTCAAACCTGTCTTCTTCAAATATTGGCTTCGTCCCCCGTAAAAACAAAAGGAAACAATCAGTTCAAGGTATTCAAAATTTTAAGTTCAGGCGATTTCTTCTCGTCTCCTTCGGACGTTGACTCTGTCTCTGTAAAAACAAAAGGAAACAATCAGTCCAAGATATTCAAATTTTCAAATCCCGAAGTGATTTCTTCTTGTCTCCTTCGGATGTTGACTCCTGTCTCCTCTTTCGGGTGTCGACTCCTGTTTCCCGTAAAGAACAAAAGGAAACAATTAGTCCAAGATATTCAAAATCCGTGATCCAAAGTAACAGATAACTTCCCCTGTTTTGATCGGTTGCTCGCAAAGTTCTTCATGATTCCCAGTCCACCTACAAAACACAAACGTATGCAAATGCATGTATGCGAGATGTCATGCAAATGCAAAATTTTCATGTGACTCATATCTGCTCATCAACCGCTCCGAAGCTCAATTTATTTCAAGGAAAATATCTCTTCACGGCATCCGAGTTCCTTGGACTTGCCAATTCTTCTCCATCCATGTTTACAAGTATAAGAGCTCCCCGGATAAGACCTTCGAATCACATAGGGGCCTTCATAATTTGGCATGAATTTGCCTCCTGGGTGTTGTGCATTTGGGAGCATTTTCTTCACAACTAGCATCCCCGCTTCAAAACTTCTAGATTTAACCTTCTTGTTAAAAGCTCTGGCCACTTTCTTCGATAACTTTGACCATGACAGATAGCCCTTAATCGCTTTCGTCAATCAAATTCAATTGTTCGTGTCTCCGTCGACTCCACTCATCTTCCGTGAGCCCTACTTGAGACAGAATCCTTAAAGAGGGGATTTCCACCTCTACTCGGTAGGACCGCTTCCATACCGTATACCAAAGAGTAAGGAGTTGCCCCAGTTGAAGTACGAATTGAAGTTCGGTAGGCCATGAGAGCATATGGCAATCTCTCATGCCAATCTCGATATTCCTCAGCAGTTTTGGCCAATATCTTCTTGATGTTCTTGTTTGCCGCTTCCACGCCTCCATTCATTTGCGGGCGGTAAGGTGAAGAATTAAGGTGTCGTACCTTAAATTGTTCCAATAGTTGATCGACAACCTTATTGTTCAAATTTGAGCCATTGTCTGTAATGATGGCTCTTGGCACTCCATATCTTGAGATGATATCTCGCTTGATAAACTTAGCCACACTATTCGCAGTGACATTGGCATATGAGCCGGCTTCAATCCATTTAGTGAAGTAGTCAATAGCCACCAAAATAAAGCGATGTCCGTTTGAGGCCTTTGGGTTGATAGGGCCAATCATATCAATTCCCCACATGCGAGAATGGCCATGGCTCGACATTTGATGTAGCTCGGTTGGCGGCGCATTTATCCCTGTCGCCGTATACCCGGCATTGATGACGGGATCTAACATGCTTGGTTACAATCCGACTCGATAGTCAACCAATAATACCCGAGTCTCATAATCTTCTTGGCAAGGAGGTGGCCATTCATATGCGGTCCACATTCCCCTTCATGAATCTCTTTCATAATGAGATTTGCTTCTTTGGAATTCACGCACCTCGCCAGGACCGAGTCAAAGGATCTCTTGTATAGGATCTGTCCGCTGAGGAAAAATTTAGATGCCATCTTGCTTATGTACTTTTTATCTTCCGGTTGATTGTCCTGCGGGAATTCGCCCTTCGGTAAGTAATTCTTGATGTCATGATACCACGGTTCTTCGTCGGGTTCCTCTTCAATGACCATGCAGTATGCAGGTTGCTCTAAAATATCAATCCTTAATGGCTCTATCTCAAGACCATTTTGCACTTGTAACATTGCTGATAATGTAGCCAAAGCATCGGGAAAATGGTTCGAGTTCTCGCGAGATATTCGAAAGTAATCTCCTCAAAGTGTTGGATCGGCTCTTCGAGGTATTTATGATAAGGAATAAGCTTGGGATCCTTTGTCTTCCACTCCCCTTGAGTTTGTAAAATGATTAGCATGGAATCTCCATATACCAAGTAGCTTCTTCACCTTTAATGAGATGGCCAATTGTAATCCTAGTATGCGTGCTTCATATTCGAAATGTTGTTGGTACGGGGGAATACCAACTTGGCTGAAACCGGATAATGTTGATCTTCGGGGGATATCAAAACCGCCCCGATGCACGATCCAGTGAGGTTCACTGCGCCGTCGAAGTACATTGTCCATTTATCTTCAGATATATTCGAGGATTTGACCTCCCTTGTTTTGCTCGAAACGTCCTTAGGAGGATTCTCAGCTAGCATGTCAAGCAATTGCTCTTCCCTTGACAGATTTTTGGGGAGAGGTTTTGATATCGAACTCGAAAGCAGTATTTGCCATTTAGCCATCTTTCCCAACAACGTTGGTTTCTCCAAAAGGTATTTGATGGGGTCATTCTCGGTGACCAATTCTATATGATAATGCAGCGTATATCGCCTCAATGCGTGGAGGACCCGGACCAATGCTACACAAGTCCTTTCCATCTTGGATACTTGACTTCCGATGTTGTAAACTTTTTGCTCAAATAATATATGGCCCGCTCTTTACGATCCTTGGGGTTAGTTTGGGCAAGTAAAGCTCCCGGGGATTCATCATTAACCGTCGATATAGAGTTAGAGGAATGTTAGGGATAGGAGGTACCAATTTTGGAGGTTGTACCAGATATTCCTTGATCTTCTCAAATGCTTGTTGGCATTCCGCATCCCATTTCACCTTTGCACCTTTCTTTAGCAACTTGAAGAAGGGTTTCGCCGTTTCGATAGTTGGGATATGAATCTGGATATATAATTCAATCTTCCCAAGTAACCCCCTTACTTCTTTAACAAGAACAGGAGTTCCTATTTCCCATATGGCTTTAATCTTGGAAGGGTCAATTTCAATACCACGGCTGCTCACCACAAACCCTAGCAGCTTTCCGGATCTTGCGCCAAATACGCATTTCGCAGATTCAACTTGAGCTTATACTTTCTCAATCGATCAAATAACTTCTTCAGCACTTTAACATGGTCTTCTCCAGGCTTGGACTTGGCAATCATATCATCCACATAGACCTCGATCTCCTTATGTATCATATCATGAAAAAGGGTCACCATAGCCCTATGATATGTTGCACCTGCATTTTTCAACCCAAATGGCATCACCTTGTAACAAAAAGTTCCCCATTGTGTAGTGAATGAGGTCTTGATCTTATCTTCTTCCTTCAGCATGATCCGATTATATCCCGAGAATCCATCCATAAAGGAGAATAATTCAAAGCCCGCAAGATGCGTCGACGAGCACATCAATGTGCGGTAAGGGAAAATCATCCTTCGGACTAGCTTTGTTTAAGTCCCGATAATCCACGCATATTCTAATTCTTCCGTCCTTCTTCTTAATCGGTACGATATTGGCGACCCAATCAGCATATGGGACAGCCTCGATAAATCCAACTTTAAGGAGCTTCATCACCTCTTCCTTGATCTTATCCGCCGGTTCGGGATTCATTCTTCCGGGCGATTGATTTCTTGGTGTGCAAGAAGGATTTGTGGGCAAAGCATGCTCCACAATCTCACGATCTAGACCCGGCATGTCAGCATACGACCAGGCGAAGATATCTTGATATTCCTTGAGTAACACCGTCATTCTTAAAATATCTGCTGCATGACGGTGTCCTCCTATTTTCACTTCCTTGACGCAATCGGGAATCTCCCAAATTAATAGTGATAGGTTCTTCAGAAATAGGAGGCTTAGATTCTTCGAAACAATCCCATTCTTTCTTGATATCGCTCACATCAACCTCGTCTATATCAACTTCGCATGCATAGTCATCGAGCTGATATGAGTCACATATTAACCTTGTTATGTATGGGTGGGATGACATGCCTGAAATGCACCATGAAAGGTTAGTATTCAAAGATGATAAAATTGAAGGATGCATGATTCCTATCATGAAAACATTTTTCAAATTTCAATTTTCTTAGATAAGGAAAGGAGAACTAGTCCACGATCTTCCGGACATCCCTGGTTCTCAAAAGCTGTTTAAAATCCTAGATCATATGGCGGATCGGGCCTCAAGTTTCATGGTAGAATCAATTGTCATCATCGGACCAATCCGTTGCTCCACATGTCTCGTAATCAAATTTGAAATGTTTTTCATTAATAAATGCAACTAAGAACAATACAAGATTGCACTTCCTGGATCACAAGCATGTGACCCAAAGGGTGCTAAAACATCAAAAAGCTTTAAAGCAAATGCAGTAATCAAAATGCATTAAAAGATAAAGTTCGAAAGAGCCTTTTACTCGGGGGTGGGGAAATCATCATCCAGCCACTCAATTATCACGTTCACCCGATTATCCAGGAACGGGTTGAATAAGTCCGGCTCTCGCATCCTCGGAGATGTCTTCATCTTCCAGCCATTTGCCTCCCTTAGAGAATACCTCGAATAAAGGGTTTAGGAGCATTTTTCCTCTAGCTTTCCATACATCGGTACCCATGAAACGGCCACCTTGGCGTCCCACGGCGTCCACGGTCTCCATAACGATTGTTTCGACCTCGGCCTCGACCTATGTTATTTTCCGCTACTCCATTATAACCCGGACCAACCTTGTGGCCATTTGAGCCCAAATTCAAAGGGTTACGAATTCCCCGACCATATTTCCCTAATCCAAAGACCCGGAATAAATCCATTCGAGAGTAGCACTTTTCCCGCCATAGTTGCAGGTCTCGAAAGCTGCGGTATAGCCACCTTTGCATTTGGTGACACATGCATGACAGATACAATGTCAAAGGTGTGATAACTCAGCTCCTCCTCTTTTGAGGGTTCAATGTAAGGGACCATCCCTTTTAAAGTCGCTCGATGTCCCGTCTCGCCATGGACGGTGATCAACTGACCCTTGACCACAAATTTTAACTTTTGATGCAGAGAGGAAGGTACCGCTCCAAACACATGAATCCACGGTCTTCCCGGGAGAGGGGGTGAAGGCGCTTGGAATATCCAACACTTGGAACGGTATAGAGAAAGTTACCGGTCCAATGTCAATGTCCAGCTCAATCTCTCCTACAACATTCTTGGAGACTCCATCAAATGATCGGATGGTGGCCTTGGATGTCTTCACAAAATCTTCATTGATCCCCAAGCTTCTCAAAATGCTTAGTGGACACAGGTTGAAAGCGGAACCATTATCAATTAAGATGTGAGGCACCTCTTTTCCGTGACACCTCACAGCTATGTAAAGGGCTTTGTTGTGGACCCGCCCTTCTTTCGGGAAGTCTTCGTCCGAGAAGGATATCTGGTCCTTCAGAAGGATAGCACCCACAAAGTCTCCCAATTGCACTTCGTTAATTGTCTCCGGAACATGCACCTCATCCAGCACCTTCAAAAGGGCGTCTTTGTGCTTTTCAGAATTTTTGAAGAGATCCAAGAAGGAAATCACGTGCGGGCATCTTCCGCAGGTTGGTCAACGACATCATATTCACCTGGTCCTCACGACCGATTGCAACTTCTCAACCTCTTCCGCAGTTGGGATTCTCTTTTCAAAATCCACTTCTCTCGGGGGATAACATCTTCCGGATCTCATTATGGCGTCAATTTCGCCCGTTCCATAATCCCAATGAACCGCCCTCGAGTTGTACTCTTCCACAAGGCGGTAATTTAATCCTCACCGGTATGATCTTTTCTCGGTAGTGATTCGGATGTTGATGGTTTTTCTGAACTAGAAGCTTCTAACTCCCAGCTATCAACTTTGTTCAAATCAATCACAAAACGAATTGGGGCATCTACCATCCCAATCATTCCATCCTCATGAACGTCATCGGGGTTATATTCGGACCTGGCCTTACCAGCGTGGCATTTTCTTCATCGAAATCCCTCTCGCCTTTCTCTTCGACTCTCGGGATGATCCCTTCAATCCTCATGCCAATCTCCACCAGATGTTGGAACGATGAGTACGTGTATGCATACATGCGATCAAAGTATTCCGCCGAAGTGACTTTAGTACAAACTCCAGCATTTCTCTCTCCGACAACGGCGGTTGCACCATCACGGCGTGTTTCTTCCACCTTCTTGCAAAGAGCTCAAAACTCTCATCTTCACCTTTCCGGATGTTCAACAAATTAGCCTTAGTGAAATAACCCCTAATCCCAGCTTCAAAGTGACGTAAGAAGTGCTCCGATAAATCCTCCCGGCTCGGGACCCGGCCTAGGTCAATTAACTCGAAACCATGCTAGTGCGGGGCCCGTTAAACTTTGTCCAAAGTTCCGGATCGGTGTTTCGTCATCTTCATGGTGGCCAACCATTTGGCGAAGATAGTATGAGACATGCGCCAGAGGACACCCAGCGCCATTATACTTCGTGCGGAAGACCACTCTCGGGTTCACACCTTGAGGCGGGACGTTTCTTGCTTGAGTAAGTGGCGTAATCAGCTCCTTCAACTCATCCATTTTCCTCGACATGTCATCTCCTTGCTCTTGAAGTAGAGCGATCTTTCGATTCTGTGTCTCCATGGTCCGCCGTATCTCCAGAATCTGCATGCTTTCTTCTATCGCCATAGTATTCCTTTTGGTCGTCGATTGCGATAAATCTGCTACCATAGTTGTTAAATGACGCATGTGCGTCTCCAGTTAGAAAGTCGCATATCGACCTCTCGATTCTCCCTGTTCATTCCGAGGAGCCGCTTGGTCCTTAACTTCATCGATCGTTCCCACAAATTCATCGCTTGCGGGGTCATCCATTCCACCCCACCCATCGGGGACTACATCTCCAGAGTCAACAAAGAAACTCGGGGGCGCCGAATATAGCACTTTAAAGTTGTACCCACCACTATCTTCCCCCAGGTTATCAACTATTTCGCCCCTCTCTAGGGCTTTCTCGCAAAAATCTTCTATCGCCTCGGCGGGCCTTATCCAGGACGGACTTCATATTCGTCTATCTCTTCAATTTCTTGACCATCTTTGACGCTCATCAAATATCCCGAGGGTATTTTTAAAACAGCTCCCTCGTAGGTTTCATCGTGAACTCCTCGGGCAAAGCATGTTCACCGCCACGTAGGTCCCCTTGAAAGCGACATTTTCCATTCTTCCTATGACGCCCAAGCTAATTAATTTTTCCAAGCAAGCTTCTTTTTGCTCCGGGAAATACTCTCTCCTTCCGGGTATTGCGAGGCTACTTGTCAAGACATCCCGCATTTTATCCATATTCACTATGAACTCCGGAACCTCCTCCTCTTCATCTCCAAAGATCGCGTTCACCTCACGATGCTCGGGTAGTGGGTTCTCGTTGTACATTCGGTTCGGCTTTATCAAACTCCAGAACTTTTCCGTCGATCAATGCTTGCACCTTGAACTTCGGAGCGAGACAGGTTGTCCGCGTTATGCCCCCTTTCTCCCATATGGTATACGAACGTCCGGGTCTCATCATACCCAGGAAATCTTGGCGGGTGAGCTCGAGGTGGCTCTTTTGCAACTAAACGATTCTCCAAAAGCATGGGTAACAATTTGGATAAGGGTCGGGGTAGTGGGGTGAAAACAACTGGGTTTTTCTTTCGAATTCCGGTGGTTTGGAAGCGGTCCAGGAGGACGTTCCTTGGGTAGGAATTGAAGGCGAGAAATTTCCGGGCTTTGGCGGATTAGGGACAAAAGCTACTTCTCCGGTTGCTCCCTAATATCCCTTCTCAAAGGATATTGGCGTTTGAAAGGCGCCTCGGGTATCTTCTTCTCTCTCGGTGCCCACTCATGACGCTCCGCCACCTTGATCGGGTGTGCAAATGTCCGACACACCCGAGGTGTTCAGCTTGTCGAAAAATTCAAACGGAAGGGCCTTGAGAAACAGATCTATTAGTTCTTCTTCCGGGACGGGCGGCTTTACCACGCACACCCCGGTGCTCTCCATCTGCGGGCGTAGCGCGAACGGCCTCGCTCTTTCCTTTTACTTGTCCTTAAAAGGTCCTCTCTAGTTAGGGCGGTCAAAGTGTTAAACTTGTATTGCCGAAGGAACTCATCTGCCGGTTTATCCCAATCGGCGAGCCTCTCCGGCTCCAATTCAATGAACTACGCCAAGGCTGCCCCAGATAGACTTTCCTGAAAAGTGTTAACCAGTAGTGGAATGTTGTCAGAGAATCGAGACATTCGGCGCAAGTAATACTTCAAGTGCGCCTTGGGACACCCGGTCCCGTTATATCTCCTCACAAAGTCCGGTTCCTTGTAATCAGCGGGAACCTCTATCTTTTCAAACGGTGCAACCTTATCGAATCTCGAGAGTTCATAACCCCGACTCGCCAAACACTCTTCGATCTTAGCGAGCCTCTTAATTTCCTCTTCCATTTTGAGGACTTGCTTCTCCTTTTTCTCCGGATCAATCACAATGGGAGGATCCTTAGGCGGTCTCTCCGGATTCGAGTGGGATTAGCGGCGGGCGCCGGATTAGCGTTCGCCCCATCGGATGGCCCCGCAGAGCTTGAGAGTTAGGGTCAACGGGGTATCTCCCCGGCTTGCAATCATCATTGCCTTCATCTCCGCCACCATTGTGGCGATCACATTCATTTGATTTTCCAGATTACCCACACGAGGTGCGAGCTCTTCTTGTTCCATCCTTAACTTGCGCGTTTTGCTACGAGTCCTCGTATTTATCGCTCACCTGTTTTCGGGATATCAAATCAGTATGGGAAATATTAAAGGATTGGAGACATTGATCCGTGGTAATTGACTTTTCTATATGTATGCATGAAATGCTCATAAAAGAAATAGTATGTATTTATTACAAACCAAACTGTTCAAAAGTATCTAAAAGATAACAAATATGTAAAATCTAAATGGGGGAATGGATCTATCCAAGTCGGGGACGCTTCCACTCTTCTTGCTCTCTTGATCCATCGGAATCCCACAAGTATGGGTCTTCTCCCTCTTCTGATATCCACTGCTCTGGATCTTCGGGAATGTACGGTTCTACTCCCGGTACATATGGTACTATGTACTCTGGCTCATATGACTCTACTTCTTCAATCCGTGGAGATACGCATTCGGGTACATATGGCTCTACCATTGATTGGCGATACTCCTTAAACTTCTGGATATACTCCTTGGAGGCCCCGTGAACGTTCATCTCATCGTCCAAATAGTCCGGCCATTCAACTTGTTGCAATGGGGAATTCTTCAAAGTGTGAAGAATAAGATTGATCCGAGCCCGATACAACTCCTTTGTTTCCTTAGTGAGCTTTCCTCGTGTCATATCAAATGAGAAAATCCCGGGACAAACATCCGGTGGTATCTCTTGTAGAACTCCAAATTGCCTCACCACTCGAATGGGGTAATACGCCACAGTGGCGGTACATCCCAATAAGGGAATAGGGTTATCTTCAATACCCGAAATGCGAGCTTCTACGATCTTGGGCCAAGTCAAACGCCATCTAATATGCTCGGGTTTCAAATTGTCCAATAGCTCAACCCACTTTTTGAATGAGTATTTGGGTACAAGGGATTGACACTTAAGGAAGGATCTAAGGGGGTGAACGTGCTCATTGATCTCATAACACCCCACCCGGAGTTGGAAAGTCTTTATATGAGAGGTGAACCACAAGTGGAGTAATCCGCTAGACGCTTGGAAAACGGCCTTTTTTGAAGACTTGGAACGATTCGGGGAGAGAAAAGTCTCGGCTAAGATCATGTACGAATAATCCCAGCGACAACACGCTTGTCCGGCTATATGGGTTATGAATGGGTCAAAAGTAGTTCTAGAAGTCGAGAATAGAACGAATGCAAAGAAAGCCAAAATGAACACCTTTCCCGATTTATGACCGGTTTCGGTGGGTAGAGAGGAATAATTATCGAAAAGGAACGAGAATGTGAACTTGTTGGAATTGGACTTGTAAACTTTTTCAATTTCAGAAGTTTTAAGGCGAAGGAAACTCGATAACGAACGAGTGGAATCCATGTCCAAAGGGGGTTGAGCTATACGTTCTTCAAATTTGGCCCCGATAATAGCGGTATACTCCTCAAGCGTAGGGGTCAATTCCAATCCTCGAAAGTTGAATGTCATTGTTCGCGCGTCCCATGCCTTGGCTAGTGCTTGAATGAGCGCCGGTTGGTATTCCACTTTGATCAAATCTACAAGTCGTCCCAAACGTCCTTCCACATAGGCTTTGTTGACGATGTCGAGGCGATCCCACCATATAGCGAGTTCCTTGCGCGGTATTGGGATGACTTTGATGTCTCCATTCCCCATGATCTAAGAATGCAAAAATGATGATCCTAAAGTCAATTACCACAGTTTAATATGCATATGCATGTAATGTGATGCAAATGCGCTAACCAAATTCCATGTCATCTTTTGGTAACATGAGGGTCAACTACTCCCACTTGACCCCAAATAAGCCAAATAGGGTAATTATGGACCAAATCTCACCCAAAGATGGCATGTAATTTGATTAGGATCGTTTAAGCGTAATCGGGGTAAAAAAGTTGTTCACAAATTGACAACTCATGAAATTTACAAGTCTAATACAATAAAGTCAAAAAAGATAGAACATGACAGTATCTAGAGATGTTCGGACAATAAATGTCGATGAAAGTACATAATAGACTCAAAATATAATGAAACCTAGAAAATGCCCCAAAGTCGTACTAATCTAGACAGTGGGAATGGTATCCTCATCCGATGAAATCTCTACTATCTCGGGAAACTTGATATCTTCTTCATCATCGGAGGATATGGTGATGATTTCCTTCTTCTTAATCGGGGAATGTTTTGGGGCCGTCTTGGTAGCATGAGGCTTCCTCGCCAACTTCATGTACAATTCCCAGATTCTTTCTTTCTCGCGCTCGAGCTCCAAATATCGTCCACATCGGGTATAATCGCAACTCTCGCTACGGATGCGGTTCCGTCCGTTGAGCTCTCGTCCGCGAACAAATCCGAAAACTCGGAATGTAGCGGGTACTCGGTCTTCGCGTCGAATGGTCTTCCGCTCCCATGTGAATACATCGGGTACATCAACACGACTTTGGGGCGCCATCTATCCTAAAAAGGAAAATTTGACTTTCAACCCCGATCACTTAAACGATCTTACAAATTGTGATGATATGTAATGAAAATGCATGGTATGCAAAATTTAAATTTACAAGTTCAAAATAAAAAGGGTAGAAAGCCTTACCAACCGATGTTACTCTCTTTTTGGTTTTTGGTTTTAGGTATACCAACCATCCATTTCACATGCGCATGAGACAAGTGAGGTTTAACTCTAAAGAAATCAAAAAGGCTCGGGTATGGACCTAAAAAGGCTCCCGCTATACAAATCGATGGGCCGCCCACAAGCGCAATCAAACAACAAGTGGGTAGGACCATCAATCTTGCATAGCGAGCGGGATCGAATATGATCAACCCAAGTGCAATCAAACACAAGAGCTTCGCATACCGATCCCTATCTATGGCGACCTAAAAGGTGATTTCGCGGCTCGGGTTTAGGCGCTTGTGTGTGCAGTGTCGTGATCCTCAAAATATGCGAGACATGCACAACAATTTATATTCAAAACACCGCTTCAAAATTTGCATAAATAAACAAACAATCCAAAACTCCATATCTGCATCAAAAATGGTTAGCATAGACGCCACCCCTTATAACTCCCATCCGCATCAACATTTAACACTTTTTTGTTAGTGGACGTACCTCATCTTCAAGAGCATCTGCGTAAAACGAGGTTAGAAAACAATCAGCATTTTTATCGGCTTAAATCCTCTTAAAGTACATCCCCGGTGGAGTCGCCGGTCTGTCGCGACCCTCCCGGAAATTTCCTTCCCCGGGGTGGAATAGGGCTAACGAGCCGATCCCTCCTTTTATAGACATATATATGTGTGTGGGGGATCGCGAGTCTCTCCCAAGACCCATTACTCGAATCGCGATGTCGGGTAAAATTTTTCAAATATCGAAATTGACCTTGTGTGGTCGGGTGGCATGTGCGAGATGTACATGCAATTTGGAGTCGCCACCGATCGATTTATTGGAAGGTACGATCGGAAAACCTTACCGAGCGGTCGGGAGAAACCGTTCGGTTCCGCGAAAACCAGAGATTTTGGGTCCGGGGATTTGGTTACGCCAAGTTTCATATTTGACGCCCTTTCGGTTACCGATGTTGATTGTTTTTCTAACCTAAGATTTCATGCGGATGCGATATCAGGTGAGGTAGGCCCTAAAAAAATCTAAGTATTCATACGGATGGGATTTTTCTATCCTAATCAATCACAATCAGCAAAAAAATAATGCGCAATCAAAATCATTACAATCGATCAAATCAATCAATCAAGGTTCAATATGTCTAAAATGGCCCTATCGGCCCACACAAAAATCAATTTTGGGTATCGGGGTGATTTGGTAAAAATTTGGGGCGGATGGCCCGGAAGGGTAGAATGGTCATTTTTGGGGTTTGGGACCCGAAAATCACAAAATTTCGATTTGGCCAGTTGAATGTGGCCATTTCTCATTTTTTGTGATTTTCTTGAATTTTTCTATTTTTTTCTATTTTTTTGGAATTTTTATTTATTTTTCAAAAATATTGGAAATTCTCCGGATCGAAATTAATCGACCCTCGAAGTCTCAAAAATTTTCGATCCAGACTTTATGAGTCCCGAATCGATCTAGAAATTTTTAGAAATTTTTTATGAAAATCGGGGAATTTTTATGAATTTTCTAAGTATTTTTACAATTTTTTTGAATTTTTGGAAATTTCTTTTTATTTTTTATTATTTTTTTATTATTAAACCGGACCGGGTCAAACCGGTCAAAGACCGGTCAACCCGGTCCGACCGCTTGCGAACCACTCAAAAACCCTATACGGTGCCGTATTCTACCTATTCCTATTTATTTTTGTGATTTTCTAAGCTTAATTTCTAATATTCGGAATATATTCAAAAAGGATGGACGGCCGAGATCAATTCCCGGATCAATCTCGACCGTCCAAACACCCGTGACCAAAACGACGTCACCTTGGTCCATCTCTTCAAAACGACGACGCGCCACCGTGAAATGAACGGACGGTCATGATTGACTTGAGATCCGATCTAAGCCGTTCATTCTCTTATAACCAAAACGACGCCGTTCCCTTTAAAACACTGAACGGCCACGATTAAACCTGGACTTGATCTCCACCGTTCATTACGTCTAAAGCCAAAACGACGTCGCCACGACATGATCTAAACGGCACCGTTTCATATTTTTCTACTTTCTACCTAATAAACGAATTATTTAAAAATATAAAAGAGAGATCCAACGGCCGAGAATCAAACTACCCTATTTATCTCGGCCGTTGGATCGGATCTGAGTCAGCCCGCTCGCGCCAACGGCCGAGCCGACTCGCATCCGGGTGGACCTATCACAGCATGACACCTAGGCTCTTTGACCGGTTGACTCGCCACGTCGGCATCATCGTCTTCCTCGCGACGCCACAGAACGAACGGCCGAGGTTTCCCGGCGAGATCCAACGGTGAAACCTCGGCTGATTGACCCCAAACCAACGCCAATCTACTCATCTCAACTTCCGGATCAACATATTCAAAGATCAAACCATTTCATTCACGGTAATCGCGAGAATCAAGTCAAACACGTAACGACAATGCAAAGTTCAATCTCGAAGGACAGAGCATAACAATCCGATTCCATCAAACAGAAGCTCGAGAAGAAGTTGAGGAAGCTTACCCGAAGCTCTGATTGAGCTCGTGAAGGCTGGAGAGGTCTGGCCAACGTTCGGCCGGACCGCGATGATTGGAGGTTTCGACTCGGGATGTTCGAACAGGATCGATGCAAAAACCAGATGCGAGCATGGTCGGTGAAGTTCAAGGATGGAAACGCACACTTTAATTTCAAGAATCGGGTTCGCACGGGTGAGGTGCCATGGATGCACAAAGTGAGATAATTGGGAAGTGGACTCACCGTTTTAAGGCGTTGCAGGTTGATTCGGACGGCGCGATTGCTTCCTTGATCTTCGGGCGAACTTCGAGAAGTGGTTTCGAAGCTCGCGGCGGTCCGGATTGGCCGAATGAGCCTCTCACGGTCGAGCTCCGACGAGGCGGCGTCGATGCTCGCGAGAGCGTCTCTCTCTCTCTTCTCTCTCTTTCTCTCTCTAGTCCGGTAATGGACGAGCACGAATGAGCCTCCCCCGTTCTAGAATCCTCCTCGGGCTTTTATAGTGAGCTTTTGAAATTTGGCGCGTCGGGCGTGAGCTGGCCGAGGGTGATTCACGTGCGCCCACGTGATTTCGAGCCCGCCGGACGGTGACAGAATCACTAGGATTCCGTCCAAGTCAATTAGACGTCCGTTGAGTCAAAAACGAGCAAGAATTGCACTTGGTTTTGAAATGGTTGACTTTCGGTCGCCGGGAACTTTGACTATCGATTCCGCCGTGCTCCGGCGGCCATTGGCCGTGCCGCCGGTGGCAATCGACGGATCTTGACTTGACGAACAAAAGCCCCACCTCTATTGATCCAATTAAGCACGAATTGAACTCCAATTTGATCGTCAAAGTCCATCGTTGAACCTGCAAATGGCACGGGTGAATTTGGGGAAGATGAAGTACTGTTCGGGACCGGTTCAGCCGGTCCGACCGGCGGTCAGACCGGTCTGAACCGGTTCAGACAGTGAATTTTATGCAAATTTCAAAATTAAACCAAATTGGCTGGGAATTTTTGCAATTAAATTTCAAAATTGAACTCGGGGGCCTGAATATTATCTAAAAAAGTAGTTTTGCCCAAAAGCTCCCATCAATTTACATGAAAACCCCAAATTTTTCAATTTGCCCAAATTAGGGAAAAGTTCAATTGAGTGTCAATTTGACCAAATTGGACCATGAGACCCATTCCAATCAATTCTAAATGTATGAAAACATAGGGTGACAGTCCAATTTTACCATGATAGTCCCTCAATTAAGATTAATTTCAAAAATTGGCAAGTTGAGGGACTTAATCGCAAATAATTTGGGGATTTTTGTCTAATTCGCGCAATTCGTGCAATTGAGGGTGCAATTAATCAAATTGAAGCTCAAAGGGACTGCAATTGAATGTCTAGACTTAAAATGTGCAAAAATTGCAAATAAAAAGACTCGGTTGGTATTTTTTATGCAAATTCAACCTTAGGCATTATGAAGAAACACCTAAAATTGAACTCAATTTTTGATTTTTCTTGAGGTCAATATGAAAAAGGAATTAAAAGAAAAATATTGAACATTTTTCTGTATTTTTGCGATCTCGAAAAGTATTTTTTATGAATTTTTCAAGTATTTTCCTATTTTCGAAAATATTAAAAAAATGCGAAAAACATGAAAAATTATTTTTTGTTCCAAATTGGTTCCTTATGCTTGGCCAAGGCTTCCAATGTTGATTTTATAATTTTTTAATTTTTTGTGAATTTTTAATGAATTTTGGAAAATAAAACTAAAGAAAACCGATTAAAAATTCGGGTGTCAACAGTATGACCTATACATGAGATTATAAAGTCGTGTTCAATTGAGGCGTCCGAGGCCGTATAGTATGCCGTGTTCGCCCAATTGTCCGAGACTTAATCCGGTCGTGTTCCTAAGTGTCCGAGACCGTTAAATAAATGGGGCGTATTCCTAAGTGTCCGAGACCCCATGGGGCGTATTCCTAAGTGTCTGAGACCCCAGTGTGCACACAAAAATATCTGTATTTATACGTACAATGCCGTGTTCCTAAGAGTCCGAGGCTTGTACTTGATATATGAGATTATGATACTAAATTATGGAGGTGGTATGTGAGCCCTATGGCGAGGATCGACTTGTGAGATTTGGCATGTTCTGGGTGGTCCTGTACATGATTGCTTTATTTGTGCACTTTGAATTGACCACTGTCCGCTGTTTGGATTGGATTGTTTGCATGCCGTGTTTTGTCTGGAGGTACTAGGACCTTAGGATAGGTTAGGCTTCGCTTGCTGAGATGTCGATCTCACCCCTCTATGGGACCAACATTTTCGGACCCTCGACCACGATCACCGCGATGCCGCTACTTTTTGGACTACCGACTCGGTTTGAGCCCGTGATTACCGAGTATAGAGTGGGACCAGATCAGACGTATTGTCGGAGGGTTAGCACCTTGTGGATCGACGACGCGAGAGGATACTTGACCCCTTATTCCTTCCTCTCTTGGACTTATAAGGATGGGGATTATTTATCTGGACCTTTGAGGGAGGAGGTGATTCCCGAGCACGCATCTTGGATGCCGCTGGACCTAGACTCCCGATAGCTCCACCTTCGAGACTCCCTGTCCTTGGACCCGTAGTTGGACCGATCCCCGAGCCTGTCCCGAACGTAGTTCACGTCGTGGATCCAAAGACATGACCGGGGAGATGGAGGAACCCGAAGAGGAGTCCGAACCAGAAGAAGAGCCGATACCCGAGGGAGGCGTCGATCTAGAGGAGGACCTGGAAGAGGTGCCGGAGGAGGAGCCATGGGAGGAGCCCGAGCAGGCGTTTAGTGGAGCCATCGTGACGAGTTTCTCCCCGGAGTACGCTTCCCCCCCTGCCGGGTTTACTTCTGATGATGACGCCTGACCCTTAGGTGTGTAGAGGTCCTTATCCTCGCTTTTGGACCCTCGTGTGTCGACGAGTGGTTATGTTTAGGGAGTTTCCTTTTGTGTCCCCGTGCCGTATCCTTGAGTCGTAGTCGTTTTATTTACGGTGGTCCGTATGAACCTTGAACCTATCGGGCTATGTTATATGTATTTTGGTGTTATGTTCTAAGGTCATTCTATATTCATTGTCGGGTTTGTTTTCATTGCTTCCGCTTGCATTTGCATCTCGCGTGTTTTACGTCCGTTCGCGATCCTGGTGAGTTGCGAGATTTCTTCGACAACGTGGGATGTTGGCGCGCTCGGAGGACACGGGGCGTGACATCCCCGTTGAAGTGGTATCGGAGCGAGGCTAGCTCGATCCACATCGATCGAGTGTTGGAGTGATAAGGAGGAATGACTTTGGAATGACCATTAGTTATGACCTTAGGTGGTTATGAGTCTTAGGCGCGAAAGCATGTCATTTGAAATAGCGCATGTGGATTGGCTCGGTATCAAGTCCTTGTCTTGGACTATTGTGTGAATTAGCTGTGATTGCTCTATGAAGTCTTGGGTTGTTTGTGATGTTTTCACTAAGCTGCAGATGCGGGTGGACCCGGAGGTACGATCGAGAATCTTTGTTGTGATGCCATGGTTGCTTGAGATGCCATGATTTGATGGCTATGTTGTTTGTTTTTCTTGGCCTGGTATGCTTGATTGAGTACCTCTTGGTTTGTCCGCTTGATGATTGTGAGGGATCTTGAAATGTTAGTTGATGGTAGATAGACGTGAGTGTTTGGCTTAGGCCCCGATCCCCGGGAAAAATTGTAGTTATCAGGTGTAGTGAAACCTTGCTGAGATGAGCAACCGCAATAGAGGTACTAGAGGAGCGTCTAGCTCGAGGGCCCCACCAGTAGAAGATCCAAGGCTGGACGGTGTGATTAGGACCTTGGAGCGAGATAGGAGAGCGATGGGTAGGCGAGGCTCGGGAAAGAGCTGCCTCCGTGGCACAACAAGCCGAGGATAGGGCCACGATAATAGCTCAAGCTGCTGAGGCCGCCGTTGCTTGCGATTAATGCGACGTTAGGGAACAATGGGAATAATGGAAACAATGGCCGGGGAAATGGAGGTGGTAATGCTCCTGCTCAAGAGAATCCTCATAGGGCCATGGGTCGGATGGTGGAGCAATTTTCAAACCGAAGCCACCTAGGTTTGACGGGAAAGGAGACCGGAGATGGCTCCTCGTTGGATTGAGGAGATTGAGAAATGCTTCACGGTTCTAGGATGTTCGACGCTGAAAAAGTGACATTGGCGGTGTACCAACTCCAAGAGATTGCCCACGATTGGTGGAGGGCTACGAGAGTGACCGTTTTCCCCGAAGGAGTGGTGCCTAATTGGAATGCATTCTCTCGAGGCATTCATTGGGAAGTTCTTCTCTGCAGTTGCTCGGGAGCGAGAAGTTGGTTGAATTTCAGAACTTGCGTCAAGGCAACATGACGATCGAGCAATATGAAGCGGAGTTTGCAAGGGCTGTCTAAGTATGCTCCGCGGATGGTTGATAATCCTTTGGATAAGGCAAGAAGATTCAGAGATGGGCTACAACCTCGACCTCCGTAGCCAATTGGTGGCTTTGGACCCTGCAGAACTATGAGGAGCTATATAGGCGGGGTCAACCGATTGAAAGGGACATGAGGGAAAGAAGGAAAATGGCCCCTGGACCGCGGTTCGTCCCTCGGAGGGACAATCGTAACTTTGGGAAGAGGCCAATGATGAACAACAGGCGATTTGTTCCTCCAGTGAAGAAAGGAATTGGGAAGCCGACTCGCTCGAACAATTGGAACTGTCGTCTCAGTGGAAGGCGACATGGAAATGGACCTTGCCCCGGTCGGGGAGGTGCCTATTTCAGATGTGGCAAGATGGGCCACCATGTTAGGCGGTGCACCGAGAAAGCTCCCGGAGATTTTCCACGAGATGGTAAGGCCGCAGGGAGGGCCTCAGATTGGAGTTGCTCCTCAAGGGAGCGAACCGACCGCCGGCGCAAGGAAGAGTCTATCTTTGTGGCGCGAAAGGATGCTGAGAATGCGCCCGGCGTAGTCACGGTGTACGGTTCTTCTCGTGGTCATGCTGCATATGCTTTGTTTGACCCTGGAGCTTCGCATTCATTCGTGTCTGCTCAATTTGCTGATTTGGCTGGAATAGAGTTAAAACCGTTGGAAGTAGTATCGCATGTGGCTACACCCTTAAAGAATGAAGCGTTGGTTTCCTTAGGGTGTCAGAACCGTAAGATAGTGATTGGCGATAGTGAAGAACTAATCGATCTTGCTGTGTTGCCCATGTATGACTTTGATGTTATTGTTGGGATGGATTGGTTAGGCAAATTAAAGGCTGTGGTTGATTGTGGTAGCAGGGCGATTCAATTCTTTCCCGTTGGTCGCCCTAGATTTGACTTTGTCGGGAGTCGGGGAGGAACCTCGATCCCTTTGATCTCGTCACTTGAGGTGACTAAGTTGATGGATGATGGATGTGAGGCCTATTTAGCGGTTGTGTTGGATCCGACGGTGGAAGAACCTAAGTTAGAAAACATATCGGTAGTATGTGAATACCCCGATGTCTTTCCTCAAGATTTACCTGGATTGCCACACGAGAGAGAAACGGAATTCTCTATTGAGTTAGCCCCCGGGATGGAACCGATATCGAAGGCACCCTATAGAATGTCCCTATCTCGAGTTGAAGGAGTTAAAGGTGCAAATGCAAGAACTATTGGACAAAGGGTTTATTCGTCCAAGTGCTTCACCTTGGGGAGCACCAGTTTTGTTTGTGAGGAAAAAGGACGGGTCGTTGCGCTTGTGCATCGACTATAGAGCGATTGAATCGGGCGACCATTAAGAACAAGTACCCATTGCCAAGGATAGATGACTTGTTCGACCAACCGCAAGGTGCATCGGTATTCTCCAAGATCGACTTAAGGACGGGATATCACCGAGTTGAGGATTAAGAAGGAGGATGTCCCTAAGGCGCCTTCAGGACAAGGTATGGGCATTATGAGTTTACAGGTGATGCCATTTGGATTGACCAATGCCCCAGCTGCATTTATGGACTTGATGCATCGTGTGTTCAAGGAGTATTTGGATAAGTTTGTCATAGTGTTCATAGATGACATTCGATTTACTCGAGGAGTAATGGCGAACATGAAGTACACTTGAGGATTGTCTTGCGAGACATTAAGGGAACACTCACTTTACGCCAAGTTTAGTAAGTGTGAGTTCTGGTTGAATAGAGTGGCGTTCCTTGGACATGTAGTATCCGGAGAGGGAATCTCGGTGGATCCTGCTAAAATCGAAGTGGTGATGAATTGGCCTAGACCGACAACGGTGACCGAAGTGAGGAGTTTCTTGGGACCGGCAGGCTACTATAGAAGGTTTGTGGAGAAGTTCTCCTCAATAGCCATGCCATTAACTAGATTGACGAAGAAGGAAACGAAGTTTGAATGGACCGACAAGTGCGAAAGAAGTTTCCAAGAACTGAAGCATAGGCCGACCACCGCACCAGTGTTGACTATTCCCTCGGGACCGGGAGGTTACGAGATCTATAGTGACGCATCTTTGAAAGGATTGGGGTGTGTGCTAATGCAACATGGAAAAGTTGTGGCTTATGCATCGCGTCAATTAAGACCTCATGAGATGAATTACCCGACTCACGATCCGGAGCTTGCTGCTATAGTCTTCGCCTTGAAGATCCGGGAGGCATTATCCGTGTGGAGAAAAGTTTCGGATCTATACGGATCATCGAGTCTAAAGTACTTGTTTTCCCAAAAGGAGTTGAATATGAGACAACGTCGGTGGATAGAATTGCTTAAGGACTATGATCGTGACATTCTCGTATCACCCCGGGAAAGCAAATAAGGTAGCGGATGCGCTAAGTCGGAAGTCAAGTATGGCGCATATACTAGTGAAAGAGTGGACTCGCTAGAAAGGATAAGGGATTCGGAGTTCAAATTGGAAGTCCGTCGGTTGTCCAATTTGATGGCGACACTAAGGATTGAACCCGAGATCCAGGATAAGATTAAGGCATTACGGTCGACGGACCCCGACCTCCAAAAGATTCTGGAAATGGAGGCGAATAACAGGAAACCCGAGTTTCGGGTGTCGGAGGATGGAATACTGAAGTTTCGTGGGAGGTTATGCGTACCCAATGACGAAGAGCTCCGAGAAAGGATTCTATCAGAAGCACATCGGAGTAACTATAGTATCCACCCTGGATGTACGAAGATGTACCAAAATCTCCGTCAGCACTACTGGTGGAATGGAATGAAAGTGGACGTCGCCAAGCACGTGGCAAAATGCTTAACGTGCCAGCAAGTGAAGGCACAACATTGTAAACCGGGAGGCCTGCTTCAACCATTGGAAATCCCTGAGTGGAAATGGGAGCACATCACGATGGATTTTGTTATGGCCTTACCAAGGAGTCAAAGGGGACATGACTCCATATGGGTGATCGTGGATCGATTGACCAAGTCCGCACATTTTCGGGCAGTGCGAAAGGATTTCGCTATGGACAGGTATGCCGAACTGTACATGAGGCAGATCGTTCGACTACATGGAGTGCTAGTGACAATCACGTCGACGAGAGATCCCAAGTTTACCGCTTCGTTTTGGAAAAGCCTGCAGGAAGCGATGGGGACAAAGTTGCGATGCAAGTACACGCCTACCACCCTCGGACGGATGGACGATCCGAGAGAACTATTCGGACGTTGGAAGATATGTTAAGGGCGTGTGTCATAGACTTCAAAAGAGGTTGGGAAGAGCAGTTGCACCTTGTGGAGTTCGCCTATAACAACAGCTATCGCCAGAGTATCGGAATGGCACCGTTCGAAGCACTGTATGGCAGAGCGTGCCGAACGCCAATATGCTGGGACGAAGTCGGTGAGAGGAGTATAACAGGCCCGGAGTTAGTAGAACAATCGGTTGAAGCGGTGAAGGTGATTAGAGAAAGACTTAAGACCGCCCAAAGTCGCCGGAAAAGCTACGGCCGACGGACGACGTAAGCCTTTGGAATTCCAAGTGGGAGATCATGTGTTCCTTAAGGTATCGCCAATGCGAGGATTATCTCGATTTGGGAAGAAAGGGAAACTAAGTCCGAGATACGTGGGACCTTTCGAGATACTAGAGCGAAGTGGAACCCCGGCCTATCGACTAGCCTTACCGCCAAATCGTCGCAAGTCCACAACGTCTTTCACGTGTCAATGCTACGGAAGTATGAGCCCGATCCGACCCATGTCTTGGATTATGAAGCTATCGAAGTGGATGATCGAGTAACATACGTGGAAAGACCGGTTAGGATCGAGGACAAGAAGGAGCAAGTCCCGAGAAACAAGACAATTCCGTTGGTAAAAGTAATCTGGGAGCACCACGGAACAGAAGGAGCCACCCGGGAGAGCGAGGAAGCTATGAGGCGTAAATACCCCCACCTGTTTGAGTAGCTAAGTCTTGTAAATTTCGAGGACGAAATTTTTGTAAGGGGGGAAGAATTGTGACATTCTGAATTCCGACCCCATTTCGAAGTTATGAATGAAATGAGTATCGATGTATTCCAAGTAACCTCACTCGGAATTGATCACTCTTGAGATAACTCGACCAAAGGGGAATGGCTAAATAGGATAGTGCGCAGACCATAAAGGACTCGACCGCGGATCGGTATCCCGACCATAAGGGTCGTCGAGGGTACATTTCGGGTCATTGCAGGCCGATCCGGGGTTGACGTCGGAACTATTTGCTAGCGTCGTGCAATTGGTTCGCGGGTGATACCGCTACGCCATAGCAGGATTTGCGAATAACCCCGAACCGATTCCCGACAATCGCGTCCTGTCAAGACCGACCGTTTCCCTCGCGATTACATGACAACCAGGGTCGCCGTGGTCCGAATTCTTAAAACGTGGTAACTAAAATCACGAGTCGATACGCGTAGCTCCTGAAAGCCGCCCGTCGGTTCGAGGTGCACCGAAAATGCGATCGGCTGATTTTGAGCGCGAAGCGGACTTCGAAATTGGCGGCCGGGTATTCGAGAATTCCAATACAAATAAACTTGGATGTCGCCTTGCAAATGTTATTAAGGATATTTGGAAGCCATATAAGTTGGAAAAATGAGGATCGGATTTGCGGAACAAAAAAATCCATTCCGGTCCCGAGATTCGTTCAGCCCTTGAGCGACCGCGAAGGAATTTCGGTCAACCCTTGTACCGTACCCATCAGCCCCTAAATCCCCATGTGGATATTGGAGAGACATGACACTTGAAGGGATCAAGTCCCCATGCAAGTCAAACCCCAAAAAACCCCACCACCTACTCTACTATTCATGTCCTACACTAACCCTACTATCTCCCACCCATCAAGTCACCCACTCAATCACTCAAACTCACCCTCTCCCTCTCTTACTCTTGGCTGATCACTCATCCTCTCTCTCACTCCCTCATTTCTTCATTTTGAGCTCAACTCTCTCCCAAGAACTCTCTCTTTTCCTCTCTTGGCCGAGCACCCCTTCGGCCTCCTCACATCGCCGGTCCAAGGAGGAGCTCCACCACGCCACCGCCACTTCATCTTCCTTTCTTGGCTTTGAGTTGTTGCCGTCGCCGTGCCGTCCGTTTTTCTCTCTCTCGGCGCCGAACAAACCCTAGGGTTTCACCGCCGGTTTTGCTCATCCAACTTCAAGGTGAGAGCTCAAGCTTCTCAAAGGATTCTAGGGTGTTTAAAGGAGGTTCATGGCTGTGTGTGATGAGGTTTTCTTGGACTAAAAGTTGGTGCTTTGTGTTTGAAACCGGTGGACACCCTTTTAGGTCGAATCTGATCGTGCGCGAAGGAAACGCTTTCGCCGGGTTTTTTCTTCATCAAAAAGCAAGAGTAAGTGTTTCCTAACCCTTCCTAGAGCCCTAGGTTACTAAGAGACACTTGGGTTTGGCTAGATGGTGTGCTAAATGCTTGGGATAGTGAGAAATGCTAGAGAGCACCAATCGGGAAATTTCTGTGCAATTGGTATCAATGCTGGTCCTAGGATGTTTATGTGATCATATGGGTGGACATGAATGACTTGATGTGTGGATAGCACGTGGTTTAAGAGTAGACCATGGTTGGGGGCGACCGGGACCTAAAATAACTCAATTGGAGCAATTGTGCACTAAAACGGTTAGTGGGTGCTAAATGTTGTAATTCGGATGTGGGGCACTTGAAAGGTGTTTTAGAATGACTTTTACATGCCTTGGCATGTGTGAAGCCTCTTGGGATTAAGTGTGTGGCTTTGTAAGAGAAAACGTGGAATTCGCTCGAATGGGACCGTTGGTATCAAAAGTAGTAATTCTGAATTGGGGGTGCTTTAAATGCATTTTATGTGATATTGTAATGTCTTGGCTAGTGTGAGACCCCTTGTAATTGCATGATTGGCCTTGTGAGGCGATACGTGGCAATTGGCCCGATTCGAGCTCGTGATGGTATTGACATGCTAAATAGCCCAAGTAATTGTGGAATTGCAATATTGTGATGTTAGGGCATGAGGCCCTTTGTGTATGACCTATACATGAGATTATAAAGTCGTGTTCAATTGAGGCGTCCGAGGCCGTATAGTATGCCGTGTTCGCCCAATTGTCCGAGACTTAATCCGGTCGTGTTCCTAAGTGTCCGAGACCGTTAAATAAATGGGGCGTATTCCTAAGTGTCCGAGACCCCATGGGGCGTATTCCTAAGTGTCTGAGACCCCAGTGTGCACACAAAAATATACGTATTTATACGTACAATGCCGTGTTCCTAAGAGTCCGAGGCTTGTACTTGATATATGAGATTATGATACTAAATTATGGAGGTGGTATGTGAGCCCTATGGCGAGGATCGACTTGTGAGATTTGGCATGTTCTGGGTGGTCCTGTACATGATTGCTTTATTTGTGCACTTTGAATTGACCACTGTCCGCGAGTTTGGATTGGATTGTTTGCATGCCGTGTTTTGTCCGGGAGGTACTAGGACCTTAGGATAGGTTAGGCTTCGCTTATCGAGATGTAGATCTCACCCCTCTATGGGACCAACATTTTCGGACCCTCGACCACGATCACCGCGATGCCGCTACTTTTTGGACTACCGACTCGGTTTGAGCCCGTGATTACCGAGTATAGAGTGGGACCAGATCAGACGTATTGTCGGAGGGTTAGCACCTTGTGGATCGACGACGCGAGAGGATACTTGACCCCTTATTCCTTCCTCTCTTGGACTTATAAGGATGGGGATTATTTATCTCGGACCTTTGAGGGAGGAGGTGATTCCCGAGCACGCACTGGATGCCGCTGGACCTAGACTCCCGATAGCTCCACCTTCGAGACTCCCCGTCCTTGGACCTGTAGTTGGACCGATCCCCGAGCCTGTCCCGAACGTAGTTCACGTCGTGGATCCAGCACATGACCGGGAGATGGAGGAACCCGAAGAGGAGTCCGAACCGGAAGAAGAGCCGATACCCGAGGAGGCGTCTGATCTAGAGGAGGACCCGGAAGAGGTGCCGGAGGAGGAGCCATGGGAGGAGCCTGAGCGGGCGTTTAGTGGAGCCATCGTGACGAGTTTCTCCCCGGAGTACGCTTCCCCCCCCTGCCGGGTTTACTTCTGATGATGACGCCCGACCCTTAGGTGTGTAGAGGTCCTTATCCCTGCTTTTGGACCCTCGTGTGTCGACGAGTGGTTATGTTTAGGGAGTTTCCTTTTGTGTCCCCGTGCCGTATCCTTGAGTCGTAGTCGTTTTATTTACGGTGGTCTGTATGAACCTTGAACCTATCGGGCTATGTTATATGTATTTTGGTGTTATGTTCTAAGGTCATTCTATATTCATTGTCGGGTTTGTTTTCATTGCTTCCGCTTGCATTTGCATCTCGCGTGTTTTACGTCCGTTCGCGATCCCGGTGAGTTGCGAGATTTCTTCGACAACGTGGGATGTTGGCGCGCTCGGAGGACACGGGGCGTGACATTTTCGATCCAGACTTTATGAGTCCCGAATCGATCTACAAATTTTTAGAAATTTTTTGTGAAAATCTGGGAATTTTTATGAATTTTCTAAGTATTTTTACAATTTTTTTGAATTTTTGGAAATTTCTTTTTTTTATTTATTAAAGAACCGGACCGGGTCAAACCGGTCAACGACCGGTCAACCCGGTCCGACCCGACTCAGACTCACTCTAGGCTTATACGACGCCGTATACGTATTTATCTATTTATTTATTATTATTATTATTTTATTTTCTAATACTTTTTTCTAATATCCGAATATATAGAAAAATGACGGACGGCCGAGATCAATCTTGGAATCAATCTCGGCCGTCGATCTCTCCTCGTACGAAACGACGACGTCCCGGTCTACACACTCAAAACGACACCGTCTTCGCTTAAATCAAATGAGCGGTCACGATTAAAACAACGGACTCGATCCGAACCGTTCAAACCCTTTGCACATGAAACGACGACGTTCTAGCCTTCTTCTATTAAAACGACATCGCCTAACTAATGGAACGGACGGTCACGATTAGAACTGAAATCCAATCCGGGCCGTTGCTTCACTCATACCAAAACGACGCCGTACCTATTAGTATTACGAATGGCCACGATTAATCCTAAAACTAGATCCGAACCGTTCATTCCTATTGAGGCCTAAACGACGACGCTTCTGATGTTCCTCCTAAAACGACGTCACCTAACTAATGGATGGACGGTCAGGATTAAACCCTAGACTCGATCTCGACCATTCAACCTTCAAATGCCCGTAACGACGTCGTTCATTCCTAAGCTAAACGGCAACGTTTTTGACTTCTTTTATTTTCTAACTAATATACCTAATATCCGAAAATACAAAATAACGATCCGACGGTCATAAATCAAACTAGGCGAATTATCCTAGCCGTTGGATCGCGTCCGAGTCGGCTCGCTCGCGCCAACGGCCGAGCCGACTCGGATCCGAGGTGGACCAATGGGGATTCGACACGTGGACGTTGACTACTTTGACCGAGCCACATCAATCGTCTTCAACCTCGCGACTATGACGGAATGGACGGCCAGAAGCTTCCGGCGACGATCCAACGGTGAATCTCCGACCAAATCTCACGAAGTCAACTCCTATCGACTCATCTAGACCTCCAGTTTCACATATATCAAAATCAAATGAAATCATTAACTAAATCTCGAGAACCGGACTATGCGCAGTCGCGACATTGCAAACTTCGATTGAGCAATATAGGGCAAGATAGACCAATTCCTTCACAAAATCACATCACGGGAGGTCGAGAAGGCTTACCTCGAACTCGGATCGAGTTCGGAAAGGCTAGAAAAGCTCGGCCGGTGTTCGGCCGGACCGAGGGATATGGGAGGCTCGACTCATGGATTTCAGGTAAGATCGATGCAAAGAAGATATGCGAACATGATTAGAAGTGGTCGAGGAGCAAAAGGCACAAATCAATTTAAGAAATCACGCATGAAGGAATGATATGCCATGATCGTGCAGAGTTGGAGCCCGAGGATCGACTCACCGATTTGGAAGTTCTTCGGTTGATTGAGCTGGTGCGATCAACTCCCCGAGTCACTACGAAGCTCCTGGACTAGTTTTCGGACCTCGATTCTCTCTGGATCGGTCTCACGAAGATCTCACGGTCTCGCCTCTAAAACTGGTTATGGCCGCTTCTGAGAGCTTCTCTCTCTATCTCTCACTCTTTCTCTCTCTATTTTGTTGGTGAGCGAACCAAATGAGCCTCCCCTCGTTCTAGAATCCTCCTCGGGCTTTTATAGTGAGTTTTCAAAAAAAGGCGCGTCCGGGCAAAGCTTCGCCGACTCACTTCGCACGTGCCCACGCGTGCGAAGTGAGCCGGACGGTGACGGGGACGGAACAATGTTCCGTCCAAGTCCGTTTGACACTCCGGCGTACGCGAATTGAGCTTCAATTTGGCCAATTCCGCGAAGGTTGACTTTCTCGTTTGGCCGGAGCTTTGACCGGCTCGCCGGAGCTCCTCCAGCGAGCGTTGGTCACGCCGTTGGTCTCAATCGGCGCGGCTTAACTTGCACCACAAAACCCCTACATGAATTAGGCTGATTATGGCTGAATTGAACCTCAATTTGGTTGTTGAAATTCGACCCTCAAGTCTGCAAATCGTGCCTCTCATTTGGGGAAGATGAAGTACTGTTCGGGACCGGTTCGACCGGTCCGACCGGCGGTCAGACAGGTGCGAACCGATTCAGGCGATAATTCTTGCACAATTTTCAAAATTAATCCAAATTGACTGGGAATTCTTGCAATTAAACTTCAAAATTGGATTCAGGGGCCTAGATATTACCTAGAAATGTGGTATTGCCCAAAATTTTATATCAATTTGCACAAAAACCCCAAATTTTTCTATTTGCCCAAATTGGGGAAAACTTCAATTGGACGTCAATTTGATAAAATTAGACTACGAGACCCATCCCAATCGATTCAGAATGTGTCAAAACCCTAGGGGTGGTTCAATTTTGCATAGAAAGTTCCTCAATTGAAATTAATTTCAAAAATTGCAAAATCGAGGGACTTAATTGCAAAATTTTTGAGAATTTCCATGCAATTTGTGTAATTCGCGCAATTGAGGGCGTAATTGATCAAATTGAAGCTCAAAGGGACTGCAATTCAATGTCAAGACCTAAAATGTGCAAGAATTGCAAATAAAAAGACTCAATTGGTATTTTTTATGAAAATTCTACTCTAGGTGTTGTGAAGGAACTCCTAAAATTGAACTCAATTTTTGATTTTTCTTGAAGTCAATATGAAAGGGGAATTAAAATAAAAATATTGGACATTTTTCTGTATTTTTGTGACCTCGAAAAGTATTTTTTATGAATTTTCAAGTATTTTCCTATTTTCCTAAAATATTAAAAAATGTGAAAAAAATGAAAATTTATTTTTTGTTCCAAATTGGTTCCTTAAGCTTGGCCAAGGCTTCCAATGTTGATTTTTTAATTTTTTTAATTTTTTGTGAATTTTTAGTGAATTTTGGACAATAAAACTAAAGGAAAATCGACTAAAAATTCGGGTGTCAACGACTTTGAAAGTAATCTCGGTTAGAGGTTGCTTTCAAAGACAAAGTGACACCTGAATCCTTAATCGACTCTGCTGGGGAGAAAAAATCTAAAGAAAATAAGCCTTGACATTCGATTGCTTTACCTTCGCAGTTTAAAGCTCTAACTCCGTGGGGAATTATTTCAATTCATGCTCGTCTTATGTGAAAAAGAAATAAGGAGAGAGAGACTTACCTGTACCTCACCTGTCTATGGTTTGAGATTTGTTGATCTGAGGTTGAAAAATTGAATGCACGGAATTACCTGTGGACGGTTTGGCGCAATTTTGCAATGGTCGGCGTCCGTCCGGTGTCGAGTGGTGGTTTGAAGATTTGTGGGGAAGGTTCACCCTTGTAACAAAGGGGTTTCACCTATTCAAAATGGGTTTGACTATCCACTTGGGATTCATCATGTAAAAGAGGGCAGATCGGCTTTCGTCTATGTAGCTACTCACCGTCTGGAACGGAGGTTCACCCTTGTAACAAAGGGGTTTCACCTATTTAAAAGAGATTAGCTATCCTCCATGCGGGGGACTCACCATCTAGAAAGCGGATCGGCTTTCGTCTCTCCAACTACTCACCGTCCGAAAGGGAGGTTCACCCTTGTAACAAAGGGGTTTCACCTATTTAAAAGAGATTGGCTATCCTCCATGTGGGGACTCACCATCAAAAAAAGCAGATCGGCTTTCGTCTCTCCAGCTACTCACTGTCTGAAAGGGTGGTTCACCCTTGTAACAAAGGGGTTTTACCTATTTAAAAGAGATTGGATATCCTCCATGCGGGGACTCACCATCTAAAAAAGCAGATCGGCTTTCGTCTCTCCAGCTACTCACCGTTCGAGAAGGAGGTTCACCCTTATAACAAAGGGGTTTCACCTATTTAAAAGAGATTGGCTATCCTCCATGCGGGGACTCACCATCTAAAAAGCAGATCGGCTTTCGTCTCTCCAGCTACTCACCGTCCGAGAGGGTGCCATCTGAGGACCTAGGTTGACTAGTGTACCTACAGAGCTCAAACCCTATTTCAAATTTTCTAAAAAGCATATCGGTTTTCGTCTCTCCAGCTACTCACCGTCCGAGAGGGTGCCATTCGAGGACCTAGGTTGACTAGTGTACCTACGGAGCTCAAACCCTATTTCAAATTTTCTAAAAAGCAGATCGGTTTTCGTCTCTCCAGCTACTCACCGTCCGAGAGGGTGCCATCCGAGGACCTAGGTTGACTAGTGTACCTACTGAGCTCAAACCCTATTTCAAATTTTCAAATAAGCGAGATCGGTTTTCGTCTCTCCAGCTACTCACCGTCCGAGAGGGTGCCATCTCGAGGACCTAGGTTGACTAGTGTACCTACGGAACTCAAACCCTATTTCAAATTTTCAAATAAGCGAGATCGGTTTTCGTCTCTCCAGCTACTCACCGTCCGAGAGGGTGCCATCGAGGACCTAGGTTGACTAGTGTACCTACTGAGCTCAAACCCTATTTCAAATTTTCAAATAAGCAGATCGGTTTTCGTCTCTCCAGCTACTCACCGTCCGAGAGGGTGCCATCCGAGGACCTAGGTTGACTAGTGTACCTACTGAGCTCAAACCCTATTTCAAATTTTCAAAGTTGAGAATCCGAGGACCCGGGGATGCCAAAAGACCTGCGAGAGAATCCAAGTTAATCAAATTTTAAAATGCAAGTTTTACGAGGATTTGGGGTCACCGGGGAACACAGAAAGTTCAATCAAATATCATTAGAATGACAATTTTAAGTTCTTGGGAGAAATTTAAGAATTCCGGACAAATTTTCAAAAATATTTGTGAAGGAAATGTATCCAATCACAAGTTCACATTTTCACTGGGGATGGATTTTGAATGACGACATCCCGAGTGTTCTACAAAAAGATTGTTTTAAAAGTTTTTCAAAAGGGTTTTCCTTCATCCAAGAGGGCTTCTCACCATTTGGGAAGGTTTTTTTTTTTTGAAATTCAAATCTGCTCACAGGAAACCTAACCTTGAGTTTTCGGGATCATTCGAGATGCATACAATCTGACTAATCGGTGAAGGCATTTTAAAGGGACCGTAATTCGGGCCAGGTCAAAGGCTCATCAAAGGATATTTATTTTGAGGCTTAGAAATGAATTTTGATCTGAAATAGCTTCTTCGGGTCTACAAGTCAAGAACCCCGAAGTCATGATAAGACAGGATTGTACTTACCTCTTTAAGCGGTAGCTTCCTGTATGATTTCTTGCGTCAACCTGAAACACCTTTTAGATCAGAAAAGTTTTGGTGACAGGTTGTATCTTGGTTTAAGGTGGGCTCTTTAAGAATGGCCATATTTTCAAAAGATGGGTGAACTTTGGTGATCACCTTGACATTTTTCCCAGCATTCATTTGCTTTTAAAATAGATTCATGATCATTTTTGTTCAATTGACTTTGAGGATTTTCTTCTTTTCATCTTGATGATTTTTCCTCAGGATTTGCCCCTTTTCGGGGTGCTCTTTTCATGGGCTTTGGCCTTGCTTTTACCAGGCACTTTGCTTTTTCTAGCCCTTTCATTCTTCATCATTTTCGCATTGACTGGCTCTTTTGAGACCAGCATCAAAATTCTTCCGATCATGCTTTTTGACTCATTGCTGGTAATTCCTTTGTTTGCCCCAAGTATAGGGGGTGATCACCAACAAGGGTTTAGAAATGAACATTCAATAGCTCAAATTGGCTCTTTAAAGGGTAAGTGTTTGGGGATGTAGAAATGAAATGCTTTTCTTCACTTTGAGGTGTTCCAAATCTTTGCCGGGAATCACCTGAAGCTATCACAAAAAGATTGATGCAGGTCGGTACAATAAAGTCTTACCCGACCTTTTCTCCAAGGAATCATCCAATGAACCTCCAAATATGCCCCGGTGTGGGGTGGTTCTTGACAGGGATATATTCAGAAAATTCTCCCTTTTGGCTCAAATTGGTTATCAAGGGGTATAAATGTGTGTGGATAATTTTGAAATGGAAATGCCTTTCATCACTTTAATCCATGTAATCACCGCGAGTGATCCCTACGTCCCAAAATTAAGCTCTTTCGCTCTGTCACTCCCCACTCATCACTCAAGTGTATCAAGGACGTATTTAAGGACAAAGTTTGCCTCTTTTCATCTGAAGGATCACTCTCTTGAAAAATTTTCAAAACATGCCCTTTTTATGGAAACTCAAGGCGTTTTCATCAAAATTCATCGTTTGCAAAATGTTCTCATCAAAAGATATATTCAAAAGATGTTTCTGTAATTTGTAAGGGATATTTCTTCGAAAGGGGCTTTGTGGCTTCATAAATCCAAGTTTTTCAATTTCGAGTACGACGGCGTATGGAAATTCTTTATAAAGGAAGAGAACCTCAAACCTGTCTTCTTCAAATATTGGCTTCTATCCCTTGTAAAAACAAAATGAAACAATCAGCTCAAGATATTCAAAATTTTTAAGTTCCGAAGCGATTTCTTCTCATCTCCTCCGGATGTTGACTCCCGTTTCCTGTAAAAACAAAAGGAAACGATCGGTTCAAGATATTCAAAATTTCAAATCCCGAAGCGACTTCCTCCCGCCTTCTTCGGATGTTGACTCCTGTTTCCTGTAAAAACAAAAGGAAACAATCAGCTCAAGATATTCAAAATTTTAAGTTCCGAAGCGATTTCTTCTCATCTCTTCCGGACGTTGATTCCCGTTTCCCGTAAAAAAAAACAAAAGGAATCGATCAGGTCGTGATATTCAAAATCTGTAGTCCAAAATGACAAATAGCTTCCCTGTTTTGACCCGTGGCTCAGTAGGATTCCTCCCGACTCCCAGTCCACCTACAAAATACAAATGTATGCAAATGTATGTATGCAAATGTCATACGAATGCAAAACTCTATGTGACTCAGATCTGCTCATCAATCGCTCCGAAGCTCAATTTATTTCAAGGAAAATATCTCTTCACGGCGTCTGCATTTACTAGACTCGCTAATTCTTCTCCATCCATGTTTACAAGTATAAGAGCTCCCCCGGATAAGACCTTTTGAATCACGTAGGGGCCTTCATAATTTGGCATAAATTTGCCTCCTGGATGTTGGGCATTTGGGAGCATTTTCTTCACAACTAGCATCCATGCTTCAAAATTTCTAGGCTTGACCTTCTTGTTAAAGGCTCTGGCCACTTTCTTCTGATAACTTTGACCATGACAGATAGCCCTTAATCGCCTTTCATCAATCAAATTCAATTGTTTGTGTCTCTGCCGGTCCCACTCATCTTCCGTGAGTTCTACCCGAGACAGGATCCTTAAAGAGGGGATTTCCACCTCTACCGGTAGGACCGCTTCCATACCGTATACCAAAGAATAGGGAGTTGTCCCAGTTGAAGTACGAATTGAAGTTCGGTAGGCCATGAGAGCATATGGCAATCTTTCATGCCAATCTCTATATTTCTCAGCAGTCTTAGCTAATATCTTCTTGATGTTCTTGTTAGCCGCTTCCACGGCTCCATTCATTTGTGGGCAGTAAGGTGAAGAATTAAGGTGTCGTACCTTAAATTGTTCCAATAGTTGATCGACAACCTTGTTGTTCAAATTTGAGCCATTGTCTGTAATGATGGCTCTTGGCACTCCATATCTTGAGATAATATCTCGCTTGATGAATTTAGCCAAGTCATTCGCAGTGACATTGGCATACGAGCTAGCTTCAATCCATTTGGTGAAGTAGTCAATAGCCACTAGAATAAAACGATGTCCGTTGGAGGCCTTTGGATTGATAGGGCCAATCACATCAATTCCCCACATGCAGAATGGCCGGGGCTCTGACATTTGATGTAGCTCGGTTGGCAGTGCATTTATCCTGTCGCCGTACACTTGGCATTGATGACAGGATCTAACATGCTGGTTGCAATCCGACTCGATAGTCATCCAGTAATACCCGAGTCTCATGATCTTCTTAGCGAGGAGGTGGCCATTCATATGCGGTCCGCATTCTCCTTCATGAATCTCTTTCATAATGAGATTCGCTTCTTTCGAATTCACGCACCTCAATAGGACTAAGTCAAAGGATCTCTTGTATAGGATCTGTCCGCTGAGGAAAAATTTAGATGCCATCTTGCTTATGTACTTTTTATCTTCCGGTTGACTGTCTTGTGGGAATTCGCCCTTCAGTAGGTAATTCTTAAGGTTATGATACCACGGTTCTTCATCGGGTTCTTCTTCAATGACCATGCAGTATGCAAGTTGCTCCAAGATGTCAATTCTCAACGGTTCTATCTCAAGGCCATCTTGCACTTGTAACATTGCTGATAATGTGGCCAGAGCATCAGCAAAGTGATTCGAGTTCTTGGCGGATATTCGAAAGTGATCTCTTCAAAGTGTTGGATCGGATTTTCTAGGTATTTATGATAAGGAATAAGCTTGGGATCCTTCGTCTTCCACTCTCCTTGAGTTTGTAAAATAATCAGCATGGAATCTCCATATACCAGTAGCTTCTTCACCTTTAATGATATGGCCAATTGTAACCCAAGAATGCAGGCTTCATATTCAGAAATATTGTTGGTGCGGGGGAATACCAACTTGGCTGAAACCGGATAATGTTGATCTTTAGGGGATATCAGAACCGCCCCAAGATTCGATCCAGTGAGGTTCACTGCGCCGTCGAAATACATTGTCCATTTGTCTTCAGATATGTTCAGAATTTGACCTCCTTTGTTTCGCTCTAAAACATCCTTAGGAGGATTCTCGGCTAGCATGTCAGCAATTGCTCTCCCCTTGACAGACTTTTGGGGAGAGGTTTTGATATCGAATTCTGAAAGCAGTATCCGCCATTTAGCCATCTTTCCTAGCAACGTTGGGTTCTCCAAAAGGTACTTGATAGGGTCATTTTCAGTGACCAGCTCTATATGATAATGCAGTGTATACTGCCTCAATCAGTGGAGGACCCAAACCAATGCTACGCAAGTCCTTTCCGCTCTTGGGCATTTGACTTGGGATGTTGTGAACTTTTTGCTTAAATAATATATGGCCCGTTCCTTATGATCCTTGGGGTTAGTTTGGGCAAGTAAAGCTCCCAAAGACTTATCGTTAACCGTCAGATATAGAGTTAAAGGAACGTTAGGGATAGGAGGTACCAACACTGGAGGTTGTACCAGGTATTCCTTGATCTTCTCAAATGCTTGTTGGCATTCCGCATCCCACTTTACTTTTGCGCCTTTCTTTAACAGCTTGAAGAAAGGTTTCGCCGTTTCTGATAGTTGAGATATGAATCTGGATATATAATTCAATCTTCCCAGTAGACCCCTTACTTCTTTGACAGTAGAGGGAGTCCCTATTTCCCATATAGCCTTGATCTTGGAAGGGTCGATTTCAATACCACGATTGCTCACCACAAACCCTAGCAGTTTTCCGGATCTTGCGCCAAATACGCATTTTGCCGGATTCAACTTGAGCTTATACTTTCTCAATCGATCAAATAATTTCTTCAGCACTTTAACATGGTCTTCTCCAGGCTTAGATTTGGCAATCATATCATCCACATAGACCTCGATCTCCTTATGTATCATATCATGAAAAAGGGTCACCATAGCCCTTTGATATGTTGCCCCCGCATTCTTCAATCCAAAGGGCATTACCTTGTAAATGAAGGTTCCCCATTGTGTAGTGAATGAGGTCTTGATCTTATCTTCTTCCTTTAGCATGATCTGATTATATCCCGAGAATCCATCCATAAAGGAGAATAATTCAAAGCCCGCGGTATCGTCGACGACCACATCAATATGCGGTAAGGGAAAATCATCCTTCGGACTAGCTTTGTTCAAGTCTCGATAATCCACACATATTCTAATTCTCCTGTCTTTCTTCTTTCTTGGTACGATGTTGGCGACCCAATCAGCATATGGGACAGCCTCGATAAATCCAACTTTAAGGAGCTTCATCACCTCTTCCTTGATCTTATTCGCCGGTTCGGGATTCATTCTTCTGGGCGATTGATTTACTGGTGTGCAAGAAGGATTTGTGGGCAAAGCATGCTCCACAATCTCACGATCTAGACCCGGCATGTCAGCATATGACCAGGCGAAGATATCTTGATATTCCTTGAGTAACGCCGTCATTCTTAAAATATCTGCTGCAGACAGGTGTCCTCCTATTTTCACTTCCTTGACGCAATCAGAATCTCCCAAATTAATAGTGATAGGTTCTTCCGAAATAGGAGGCTTAGATTCTTCAAAACAATCCCATTCTTTCTTGATATCGCTCACATCAACCTCGTCTATATCAACTTCGCATGCATAGTCATCGAGCTGATCTGAGTCACATATTAACCTGTTATGTATGATTGGGATGACATGCCCGAAATGCACCATGAAAGGTTAGTATTCAAATATGATATAATCGAAGGACGCATGATTTTTATCATGAAAACATTTTTCAAATTCCAATTTTTAGACAAAGAAGGGAGAACTAGTCCACGATCCTCCGGACATCCTGGTTCTCAAAAGCTATTTAAAACCCAAGATCATATGGCGGATCGGGCCTCAAGTTTCATGGTAGAATCAATTGTCATCATCGGACCAATCCGTTGCTCCACATGTCCGTAATCAAATTTGTGATGATTTTCATTAATAAATGCAACCAAGAGTAATACTGTACCGCACTTCTTGGATCGCAGCATGCGACCCAAAGGGTGCTAAAAACAATAAAGATGCTTCAAAATCAAATGCAGTAATCAAAATGCATTAAAAGATAAAGTTCAGAAAGATCCTTTTACTCGGGGGTGGGGAAGTCATCGTCCGGCCACTCAATTATCACGTTCACCCGATTATCCAGGAACGGGTTGAATAAGTCCGGCTCTGCATCTTCGGTGATGTCTTCATCTTCCAGCCATTTGCCTCCCTTAGAGAACACTTCAAATAAGGGGTTTAGGAACATCTTCCCTTTGGCCTTCCATGCATCGGTACCTATAAAACGGCCACCTTGGTGTCCACGGCGTCCACGGTCTCCATAACACTTGTTTCGACCTCGGCCTCGACCTGTATTATTCTTCACTATTCCATTATAACCCAGACCAACCTTGTGGTCATTTGAGCCCAAATTCAAAGGGTTACGGATTCCCCGACCATGTTTCCCTAATCCAGCACCCGGAATAAAACCGTTTGAGAGTAGCACTCTCCCCGCCATAGTCGCAAGTCTCGAAAGCTCCGGTACAGCTATTTTTGCATCCGGTGATACATGCATGACAGATACAATGTCAAAGGTGTGATAACTCAGCTCCTCCTTTTTTGAGGGTTCAATGTATGGGACCATCCCTTTTAAAGCCGCTCGATGTCCCGTCTCGCCATGGACGGTGATCAACTGACCCTTAACCACAAATTTTAACTTTTGATGCAGAGAAGAAGGTACCGCTCCGGACACATGAATCCATGGTCTTCCCGGGAGCAAGGTGAAGGCGCTTGGAATGTCCAATACTTGGAACGGTATAGAGAAAGTTACCGGTCCAATGTCAATGTCCAGCTCAATCTCTCCTACAACATTCTTGGAGACTCCATCAAATGATCGGATGGTGGCTTTAGACGTCTTGACGAAGTCTTCGTTGATCCCCAAGCTTCTCGGGGTACTCGGAGGACATAGGTTGAAAGCGGAACCATTATCAATCAAGACGTGAGGCACCTCTTTTCCGTGACACCTCACAGCTATGTAAAGGGCTTTGTTGTGGACCCGCCCTTCTCTCGGGAAGTCTTCATCCGAGAAGGATATCTGGTCCTTCGGAAGGATAGCACCCACAAAGTCTTCCGGTTGCACTTCGTTAATTGTCTCCGGAACATGCACTTCATCCAACACCTTCAAAAGGGCATTCTTGTGCTTTTCGGAATTCTTGAAGAGATCTAATAAGGAAATCTGTGCCGGCATTTTCCGCAGTTGGTCAACGACCTCATATTCACTGGTCCTTACAACCGATTGCAACTTCTCAACCTCTTCAGTAGTCGGGACCTTCTTTTCGGAATCCGCCTCTCTCGGTGGATAACATCTCCCCGATCTCATTATGGCGTCAATCTCGCCCGTTCCATAATCCCAGTGAACCGCCCTTGAATTATACTCTTCAACCGGCGGCAATTTAATCCTCACCGGCATGATCTTTTCTGGTGATGACGGTTGTTCCGAACTAGAAGCTTCCAACTCCCAGCTATCAACTTTGTTTAAATCAATCACAAAACGAATTGGGGTATCTACCATCCCGATCATTTCATCCTCATGAACATCCTCGGGGTTATGTTCTGGACCTGGCCTTACCAGCGTGGCATTTTCTTCATCCAGATCCCTCTGCCTTTCCCTTCTGACTCTTAGGATAATCCCCTCAATTCTCATACCAATCTCCACCATATGTTGGAACGACGAGTAAGTGTACGCATACATGCGGTCAAAGTATTCCACCGGAAGTGACTTCGATACGAACTCCAGCATTTCTCTCTCCGACAGCGGCGGTTGCACCATCACGGCGTGCTTCTTCCATCTTCTTGCAAAGAGTTCAAAACTCTCATCTTCACCTTTCCCGATATTCAACAGATTAGCCTTAGTGAAATAACCTTTGATTCCAGCTTCAAAGTGTCGTATGAAGTGTTCTGATAAATCCTCCCAGCTCGGGACCCGGTCTAGGTCAATTAATCGAAACCATGCTAGTGCGGGGCCCGTTAAACTATGTCCGAAATTCCGGATCAATGTTTCGTCATCTTCATGGTGGCCAACCATTTGGCGAAGATAGTATGAGATATGCGTCGGAGGACACCCGGCGCCATTATATTTCGTACGGAAGACCACTCTTAGGTTCACGCCTTGGGGCGGAACATTTCTTGCTTGAGTAAGTGGCGTAATCAGCTCCTTCAATTCATCCATTTTCCTCGACACGTCATCTCCTTGCTCTTGCAGTAGAGCGATCTTTCGATTCTGTGTCTCCATGGTCCGTCGTATCTCCAGAATCTGCATATTCTCTTCTATTCTCGTGGTGTCGTTCCTGGCCATCAATTGCGATAATTCTGCTACCATAGTCGTCAAATGACGTATATGCGTCTCCAAATTAGAAAGTCGCATATCGACCTCTTGGTTCTTCTGTTCATCCCGAGGAGCCGCTTGGTCCTTAACTTCATCGACCGTTCCCACAAATTCATCACTTGCGGGGTCATCCATTCCACCCCACCCATCGGGGACTACATCTCCGGAATCGGCAAAAAAGCTTGGGGGTGCCAAATACAACACTTTAAAGTTGTAACCACCACTATCTTCTCCGAGGTTATCCACTATCTCGCCCCTCTCTAGGGCCTTCTGCACAAATCTTCTATCACCTTTGCGCGCTTTATCCAGACGGATTTCATATTCGTCTATCTCTTCAATTTCTTGGCCATTTTTGATATTCATCAAATATCCCGAGGGTATTTTCAAAACAGCTCCCCTTGTAGGTTTCATCGCAAATTCTTTGGACAGCATGTCCACCGCCACGTAGGTCCCCTTGAAAGCGACATCTTCCATTTTTCCTATGACGCCCAAGTTAATCAGCTTTTCCAAGCAAGCTTCTTTTTGCTCTCGGGAAATACTCTCTCCTTCCGGGTATTGCGAGGCCAATGTCAAGACATCCCGCATTTTACCCATATCCACTATGAATTCCAGACCCTCTTCCTCTTCACCTCCAAAGATCGCGTTCACCTCGCGATGCTCGGGTAGCGGGTTCCGCTGCACATTCGGTTCGATTTTATCAAACTCCAGAACTTTTCCGTCAATCAATGCTTGCACCTTGAACTTCAAAGCGAGACAGTTGTCCGCGTTATGCCCCCTTTCTCCCATATGGTATATGCACGTCTGGGTCTCATCATACCCAGGAAATCTCGGCGGGTGAGCCCAAGGTGGCTCTTTTGCAACTAAGCGATTCGCCAACAGCATGGGTAACAATTTGGATAAGGGTTGGGGTAGTGGGGTGAAAACAACTGGGTTCTTTTTTCTGAATACCGGTGGTTTGGAAGCAGTCCAGGAAGACGTTCCTTGGGTAGGAATTGAAGGCGAGAAATTTCTGGGCTTTGGCGGGTTAGGGACAAAGGCTACTTCTCCAGTTTGCTCCCTATTATCCCTTCTCAAAGGGTATTGGCGTTTGAAAGGCGCCTCAGGTATCTTCTTTTCTCTTAATACCCACTCGTGATGCTCTGCCACCTTGATCGGGTGCGCAAATGTCCGACACCCGGAGGTGTTCGGTTTGTCGAAAAATTCAAATGGAAGCGCCTTAAGGAAAAGGTCTATTAGTTCTTCTTCAGGGACTGGCGGTTTTACCTGCACAGCCAGTGCTCTCCATCTCTGGGCGTAGGCGCGAACGGCCTCGCTCTTTCCTTTCTTTGTTCTCAAAAGATCCTCTCTAGTGAGGGCGGTCAAAGTGTTAAACTTGTATTGCCGAAGGAACTCGTCTGCCGGTTTATCCCAATCGGCGAGCCTCTCCGGCTCCAATTCAATGAACCACGCCAGGGCTGCCCCAGATAGGCTTTCCTGGAAGGTGTTAACCAAGAGTGGGATGTTGTCGGAGACCCGAGACATTCGGCGCAAGTAATACTTCAAGTGCGCCTTGGGACACCCGGTCCCGTTATATCTCCTTACAAAGTCCGGTTCCTTGTAGTCGGCGGGAACCTCTATCTTCTCAAATGGTGCTACTTTGTCGAACCTCGAGAGTTCATAACCCCGACTCGCCAAACACTCTTCAATCTTAGCAAGCCTTTTGATCTCCTCTTCCATTTTGAGGACCTGTTTCTCCTTCTTTTCCAAATCTATCACGACAGGAGGATCCTTAGGCGGTCTCTCCGGATTCAAAGTGAGACTAGCGGCGGGTGCCGGATTAGCGTTCGCTCCATCGGATGACCGCGCAGGAGCTTGAGAATTAGGGTCGACGGGGTATCTCCCCCGGCTTGCAATCATCATTGCCTTCATCTCCGCCATCATTGTGGCGATCACATTCATTTGGTTTTCCAGATTACCCACACGAGGTGCGAGCTCTTCTTGTTCCATCCTTAACTTGCGCGTTTTGCTACGAGTCCTCGTATTTATCACTCACATGTTTTCAGAACATCAAATCAGTATGGGAAATATTTAAGGATTGGAGACATTGATCCGTGGTAATTGACTTTTCTATATGTATGCATGAAATGCTCATAAAAGAAATAATATGTATCTATTACAAACCAAATTGTTCAAAAGTATCTATCAAATATGTAAAATCTAAATGGGGGAATAGATCTATCCAAGTCGGGGACGCTTCCACTCTTATTGGTCTTCCGATCCATCGGAATCCCACAAGTATGGGTCTTCTACTTCTTCTGACATCCATTGCTCCGGATCCTCGGGAATGTACGGCTCTACTCCCGGTACGTAGGGTACTATGTACTCTGGCTCGTAGGACTCCACTTCTTCAATCCGAGGAGATACGCACTCGGGTACATATGGCTCGACCGTTGATTGACGATATTCCTTAAACTTCTAGATATACTCCTTCGAGGCCCCGTGAACGTTCATCTCATCGTCCAAATAGTCCGGCCATTCAACTTGTTGCAGTGGGGAATTCTTCAAAGCGTGAAGAATAAGCTTGATCGGGGCCCGATACAACTCCTTTGTTTCCTTAGTGAGCTTTCCTCGTGTCATATCAAATGAGAAGATCCCGGGACAAACATCCGGTGGTATCTCTTGTAGAACTCGAAATTGCCTCACCACTCGATTGGGGTAGTACGCCACGGCGCCGGTACATCCCAATAAGGGGATAGGACTATCTTCAACCCCCCTAATGCGAGCCTCCACAATCTTAGGCCAAGTCAAACGCCATCTAATATGCTCGGGTTTCAAATTGTCCGATAGCTCAACCCACTTTTTGAACGAATATTTGGGCACAAGGGATTGACATTTAAGGAAGGATCTAAGAGGGTGAATGTGCTCATTGATCTCATAGCACCCCACTCGGAGTTGGAAAGTCTTTATGTGAGAAGTGAACCACAAGTGGAGTAATCCGCTAGACGCTTGGAAAACAGCCTTTTTTGAAGATTTGGAACGATTTAGGGAGAGGAAAGTCTCAACTAAGATCATGTACGAATAATCCCAGCGACAACATGCTTGTCCGGCTATATGGGTTATGGAGGGGTCAAAGGTAGTTCTAGAAGTCGGGAATAGAACGAATGCAAAGAAAGCCAAGATGAACACCTTTCCCGATTTATGACCGGTTTCGGTGGGTAGAGAGGAATAATTATCGAAAAGGAACGAGAAGGTGAATTTGTTGGAATTGGACTTGTAGACTTTTTCAATCTCAGAAATTTTAAGACGAAGAAAACTCGATAATGAACGAGTGGAGTCCATGTCCAAAGGGGGTTGAGCTATTCGTTCTTCAAATTTGGCCCCAATAATAGCGGTATACTCCTCGAGCGTAGGAGTCAACTCTAATCCTCGAAAGTTGAATGTCATCGTTCGCGCGTCCCATGCCTTGGCTAGTGCTTGAATGAGCGCCGGTTGGTATTCCACTTTGATCAAATCTACAAGTCGTCCCAAACGTCCTTCCACATAGGCTTTGTTGACGATGTCGAGGCGATCCCACCATAGAGCGAGTTCCTTGCGTGGTATTGGGATGACTTTGATGTCTCCATTCCCCATGATCTAAAAATGAAAAAATGATGATCCTAAAGTCAATTACCACAGTTTAATATGCATATGCAAGTAATGTGATGCAAATATGCTAACCAAATTCCATGTCATCTTTTGGTAACATGAGGGTCAACTACTCCCACTTGACCCAAATAAGCCAAATAGGGTAATTATGGACCTAATCTCACCCAAAGATGGCATGTAATTTGGTTAGGATCGTTTAAGTGTAATCGGGGTAGAAAGTCGCTCACAAATTGACGACTCATGAAATTTACAAGTCTAATACAATAAAGTCAAAATAGATAAAACATGATAGTATCTAGAGATGTTCGGACAATAAATGTCGATGAAAGTACATAATAGACTCAAAATATAATGAAGCCTAGAAAATGCCCCAAAGTCGTACTAATCTAAGCAATCGGAATGGTATCCTCATCGGATGAAATCTCCACTATATCGGGAAGCTTGACATCTTCTTCATCATCGGAGGATATGGTGATGACTTCCTCCTTCTTGATCGGGGAGTGTTTTGGGGCCGTCTTGGTCGCGCGAGGCTTTCTCGCCAATTTCATATACAACTCCCAAATTCTCTCCTTTTCGCGCTCGAGCTCCAAATATCGTCCACATCGGGTATAATTGCAACTCTCGCTACGGATGCGGTTCCGTCCATTGAGCTCTCGTCCGTGAACAAATCCGAAAACTCGAAATGTAGCGGGTACTTGGTCCTCGCATCGAATGGTCCTCCGCTCCCATGTGAATACGTCGGGTATATCAACACGACGTCGGGGCGCCATCTATCCTAAAAAAGAAAATTGACCTTCAACCCCGATCACTTAAACGATCTTACAAATTGTGATGATATGTAATGAAAATGCATGAGATGCAAAATTTAAATTTACAAGCTCAAAATAAAGAGGGTAGAAAGCCTTACCAACCGATGTTACTCTTTTTTTGGGTTTTTGGTTTTAGGTATACCAACCATCCAATTCACATGCGCATGAGACAAGTGAGGTTCAACTCTAAAGAAAATAAAAAAGGCTTGGGTATGGACCTAAAAAGGCTCCCGCTATACAAATCGATGGGCCGCCCACAAGCGCAATCAAACAACAAGTGGGTAGGACCATCAATCTTGCATAGCGAGCGGGATCAAGTATGGTCAACCCAAGTGCAATCAAACACAAGAGCTTCGCACACCAATCCCTATCTATGGCGACCTATAAAGGTGATTTCGCGGCTCGGGTTTAGGCGCTTGTGTGTGCAGTGTCGTGATCCTCAAAATATGCAAGACATGCACCACAATTTATATTCAAAACACCGCTTCAAAATTTGCATAAATAAACAAACAATCCAAAACTCCATATCTGCATCAAAAATGGTTAGCACAGACGCCACCCTTTATAACTCCCATCTGCATCAACATTTAACACTTTTTGTTAGTGAACGTACCTCATCTTCAAGAGCATCTGCAGAAAACGGGATTAGAAAACAATCAACATTTTTATCGGCTTAAGTCCTCTTAAAATGTTCGATCCCCGGTGGAGTCGCCGGTCTGTCGCGACCCTCCTCCGGAAATTCGGTCGGTGGAATCCCGGCGGTGGAGTAGGGTTTACGAGCCAATCCCTTTTTACATTTTTTTTTTATGGGATCGCGGGTCCCTCCCAAGACCCATTACTCGAATCGCGATGTCGGGTAAAATTTATAAAATATCGAAATTGACCTTGTGTGGTCGGGTGGCATGTGCAATGTGTACATGCAATTTTGGAGTCGCCACCGATCGATTTCTTGGAAGGTACAATCGGAAAACCTTACCGAGTGGTCGGGAGAAACCATTCGGTTCCGCGAAAACCGGAGATTTTTTTGGGTCCGGGGACTTGGTTACGCCAAATTTCAAATTGACGCCCTTTCGGTTACCGATGTCAAGTGTTTTCTAACCTAAGAATTCATACAGATGCAATATCGGGTGAGGTAGATCCTAACAATTCTAAGTATTCATGCGGATGGGAATTTTCTATCCTAATAAATCACAATCAGAAAAAATTTAATGCGTAATCACAACAAACAAGATCAATTAAATCAATCAATCATACAGACATGTCTAAAATGGCCCTATCGACCCACACAAAAATCAAATTTGGATGTCGGGATGATTTGGTAAAAATTTTGGGCGAATGGCCCGGAAGAGTAGAATGGTCATTTTTTGAGGTTCGGGACCCGAAAATCACAAAATTGGAGTCGAGCCAGTTGAATGTGGCCATTTCCCATTTTTTGTGATTTTATGGAATTTTTCTAATTTTTTCTAATTTTTCGAATTTTTATTTTTTTAAAAAAAATATTGGGAATTTTCCGGATCGACATTCATCGACCCTCGAAGTCTCAAAATTTTTCGATCCAGACTTTATGAGTCCCGAATCGATCTACAAATTTTTAGAAATTTTTTGTGAAAATCTGGGAATTTTTATGAATTTTCTAAGTATTTTTACAATTTTTTTGAATTTTTGGAAATTTCTTTTTTTTATTTATTAAAGAACCGGACCGGGTCAAACCGGTGTCGCGACCCTCCGGAAATTTTTCCGGGCGGAATAAGGGCTAACGAGCCGATCCCTTAATTAATTTTTAACCCCGGTTGTCGGCGGGGTATTTTTTAGGATCGCGGGTTTCTCCCAAGACCCATTACTCGAATCGCGATGTCGGGTAAAATTTATCAAATATCGAAATTGACCTTGTGTGGTCGGGTGGCATGTGCGAGGTGTACATGCAATTTGGAGTCGCCACCGATCGATTTATTGGAAGGTACGATCGGAAAACCTTACCGAGCGGTCGGGAGAAACCGTTCGGTTCCGCGAAAACCAGAGATTTTGGGTCCGGGGACTTGGTTACGCCAAGTTTCAAATTTGACGCCCTTTCGGTTACCGATGTTGATTGTTTTTCTAACCCGAGATTTCATGCAGATGCGATATCGGATGAGGTAGGTCCTAAAAAAAATCTAAGTATTCATGCAGATGGGATTTTTCTATCCTAATCAATTACAATCAGAAAAATTAAAGCGCAATTAAAATCCTTACAAACAATCAAATCAATCAATCAAGGTTTGATATGTCTAAAATGGCCCTATCGGCCCACACAAAAATCAATTTTGGGTATCGGGGTGATTTGGTAAAAATTCGGGGCGGAAGGCCCGGAAGGGTAGAATGATCATTTTTTTGGGAGTTCGGGACCCGAAAATCACAAAATCGGGGTCGGGCCAGTTGAATGTGGCCATTTCCCATTTTTTGTGATTTTATGGAATTTTTCTAATTTTTTGGAATTTTCATTTATTTTAAAAAAATATTGGAAATTTTCCGGATCGAAATTAATCGACCCTCGTAGTCTCAAAAATTTTCGATCCAGACTTTACGAGTCCCGAATCGATCTAGAAATTTTTAGAAATTTTTTATGAAAATCTGGGAATTTTTATGAATTTTCTAAGTATTTTTATAATTTTTTTGGATTTTTGGAAATTTCTTTTTATTTTTTTATTATTAATAAACCGGACCGGGTCAACCCGGTCCGACCGGCCACGGACTACCCACTCAACACAAAAACGACGCCGTCCCCTATTTTCCAATATTTTTGTGATTTTCTAAACTAATTTCCGAATATTCGTATATATTGAAAATGGATGGACGGGCCGAGATCAATCTGTGAATCAATCTCGGCCGTCGGCCCTCTACTAAACAAAACGACGCCGCATCTGTCTAATACACGGACGGCCCGGATTAAAACTATTGACACGATCCGAGCCGTCGATTCCTTACTAAGCTAAACGACGACGCATTTGGACCTGGATAGAAAACGACGCCGCACCACTTAAACCGAACAAACGGTCAAGATCTAACCTAGACCTAATCTAAGCCGTCCGTTCTATCCCCGCCAAAACGACACCGTATCAAATGTGTACATGGACGGTCGAGATCTAACCTGAATCGAATCTGAGCCGTTCGTTGTTTCTTTGGATAAAACGACGCCGCACACCCTAGACTAAACGGCAACGTTTTGATTTTTTATTCTCTAATCTAATAAACTAATTTCTAAGAAATACAAAAAAACACATCCGACGGCCCTAAATCAAACTCAACTAATTACCTAGGCCGTCGAATCAAGGCCGACTCGGCTCGTCCGCGCCAACGGCCGAGTTGAGTCGGCGACACCGTGGACCAATAGGGACTCGACACGTCGCCCACGCCGACCACGTTGACCGCCACGTCATCGTCTTCAACCTTGCGTCCGGCGACACAACGAACGGCCGAGAACGTTCCGGCGAGATCCAACGGTGAGATCTCGCCGGAATAACACCAAATCAACGCCATTACACTCGCCTCACTTCACAGATTGACATATCTAAGAATCAAACCTTTTTAACCACTAAATCGCGAGAATCAAACTAAGCACGATCACGGCATCACAAACTTCAACCGGACGATTCAGAGCATAACTACCAAATTAATTCACAAGATCAGCTCAAATGAGGTTTAGAAACCTTACCTGCGGGTCCGATTGACCTGGTTTGGTCTAGGATTTCCTAGACAGGGCTTCGGACTGGGAAACGGCGATGGAGGTTGGGTTTCGCGGACTCGATCGGCGGTGTTTTATACAAAATCAAAGCGGAACGGATATGCAGAGGTGATCAGCAATGCACAAGGATGAAAACGCACAAAGTAATTGCAAGAATCGTTCGTGAATCAATGTGATGCCATGATCGTGCCGAGCCGAGGTCGAGAAATCGACTTACCGATTTAGGACGTCTCCGGCTGATTGAGCTGGTGCGATCAACTCGTCCTAGCTCGGAGGAAGTTCCGGTGATGATCCGCCGCGCCGATTCGACCTGGATTGGCTGGGCCGAAGAGTCACAGGTTCGGTCCGGGCTCCGGCGAAGACTTCGACCGAGAGCGTCTCTCTCTCTCTCTATTTTGATACTTGGCCAGCACGAATGAACCTCTCCTTGCCTCCGGAATCTTCTTGGCCTTTTATACCCGGTTTCAAATTTGAGTGCGCACGGGAGCTCGAGTTGGCCGAAGCTCTCACGTGCCAATCGCACGTCAAATGGCTCATGCCGGACGGTGACGGAATCGGTTGTGATTCCGTCACGATCCGTTAAGTCTTAAATCGCCGGCAAACGAGCGCGAATTTGACACTATTTTGAGAGTGTTGACTTTCGGACGCCGGGAGCCTTTGACCGGCGATTCCGATCGTCTCCGGCGGCCATTGGCCGTGCCGCCGGTGACCATCAACGCTCCTCACCCCCGCAAAACAAAACCCCCATGTTAATTAGATCAATTATGGTCGAATTGCCCTTCAATTTGATCAATGAAACTCGTCGTCCAAAACTGCAAATCACGCGGGTAAGAGGTTGAAGATGAAGTACTGTTACGGACCGGTTCGGCCGGTCCGACCGGCGTGATCGGACCGGTCCGAACCAGGTTCGGACAAGTAAAATTCATGCAATTTTTAAAATTAAACAAAATCGGTTGGGAATTTTCACAATTAAACCTCAAAATTGCACTTAGGGGCCTGAATATTATCTAGAAATTCAACTTTTCCCAAAAGTTCTCACCAATTTATGCAAAAACCCCAAATTTTTTTAATTTGCCCAAATTAGGGAAATGTTCAATTGGATGTCAATTTGATAAAATTGGACTACGAGACCCATACCAATCGATTCAGAATGTTCAAAAACCTTATGGGTAGCCCAATTGTGTATAGAAAGTTCCTCAATTGAAAGTAATTTCAAAAATTGGCCAATTGAGGGACTAAATTGCAAATAATTTGGAAATTTTGTGCAATCTGTGCAATTCGCGCAATTTAGGGTGCAATTGATCAAATTGAAGTTCAAAGGGACCACAATTGAATGTCTAGACTCCAAATGTGCAAAAATTGCAAATAAAAAGACTCAATTGGTATTTTTTATGCAAATCCAACCTTAGGCATTGTGAAGAAACACCTAAAATTGAACTTAATTTTCAATTTTTCTTGAGGTCAATATGAAAATGGAATTAAAAGAAAAATATTGGATATTTTTGTGTATTTTTGTGACCTCGAAAGGTATTTTTTTATGCATTTTCTAATATTTTCCTATTTTCCGAAAATATTAAAAAAAAAAGTGAAAAATATGAAAAATTATTTTTTGTTCCAAATTGGTTCCTTATGCTTGGCCAAGGCTTCCAATGTTGATTTTTAATTTTTTTGATTTTTTCGTGAATTTTTAGTAATTTTAGAAAATAAAACTAAAGGAAAACCGACTAAAAATTCGGGTGTCAGCAATTGCACCTCTTTGAAAGTAATCTCTGTTAGAGGTTGCTTTCAAAGACAAGGTGACACCTGGATCCTTAATCGACTCTGCTGGGGAAAAATCTAAAGAAAATAAGTCTTTGACATTCGATTGCTTTACCTTCGCAGTTTAAGCTCTGACTCCGTGGGGAATTATTTCGATTCATGTTTATTTTATGTGAAAGAGAAATGAGAAGAGAGAGACTTACCTGTAGCTCACCTGTCTATGGTTTGAGATTTGTCGATCCGAGGTTGAAAAATTGAATGCACGGAATTACCTGTGGACGGTTTGGCGCGATTTTGCAATGGTCGGCGTCCGTCTGGTGTTGAGTGGTGGTTTGAAGATTTGTGGGGAAGGTTCACCCTTGTAACAAAGGGGTTTCACCTATTTAAAATGGGTTTGACTATCCACTAGGGATTCATCATTTAAAAAGGGGGCAGATCGGCTTTCGTCTCTCCAGCTACTCACCGTTCGAAAGGGGGGTTCACCCTTGTAACAAAGGGGTTTCACCTATTTAAAAGAGATTGGCTATCCTCCATGCGGGGACTCACCATCTAAAAAGCGGATCGGCTTTCGTCTCTCCAGCTACTCACCGTTCGAGGGAGAGGTTCACCCTTGTAACAAAGGGGTTTCACCTATTTCAAAGAGATTGGCTATCCTCCATGCGGCGACTCACCATCTAAAAAGCAGATCGGTTTTCGTCTCTCCGGCTACTAACCGTCTGAGGGGGAGGTTCACCCTTGTAACAAAGGGGTTTCACCTATTTAAAAGAGATTGGCTATCCTCCATGCGGGGACTCACCATCTAAAAAGCAGATCGGCTTTCGTCTCTCCAGCTACTAACCGTCCGAGAGGGTGCCATCTGAGGACCTAGGTTAACTAGTGTACCTACGGAGCTCAAACCCTATTTCAAATTTTCTAAAAAGCGGATCGGTTTTCGTCTCTCCAGCTACTAACCGTTTGAGGGGGAGGTTCACTCTTGTAACAAAGGGGTTTCACCTATTTCAAAGAGATTGGCTATCCTCCATGCGGGGACTCACCATCTAAAAAGCGGATCGGTTTTCGTCTCTCCAGCTACTAACCGTCCGAGAGGGTGCCATCTCGAGGACCTAGGTTGACTAGTGTACCTACGGAGCTCAAACCCTATTTCAAATTTTCAAATAAGCGAGATCGGTTTTCGTCTCTCCCGGCTACTAACCGTCGAGGGGGAGGTTCACCCTTGTAACAAAGGGGTTTCACCTATTTCAAAGAGATTGGCTATCCTCCATGCGGGGACTCACCATCTAAAAAGCGTAACGGCTTTCGTCTCTCCAGCTACTAACCGTCTGAGAGGGAGGTTCACCCTTGTAACAAAGGGGTTTCACCTATTTAAAAGAGATTGGCTATCCTCCATGCGGGGACTCACCATCTAAAAAGCGGATCGGTTTTCGTCTCTCCAGCTACTAACCGTCTGAGATGGTGCCATCTGAGGACCTAGGTTGACTAGTGTACCTACAGAGCTCAAACCCTATTTCAAATTTTCTAAAAGTGGGGGATATGAGGACCTGGGGACTCCGGAAGACTTGCAGAAAATTCAAGTTAATCAAATCTTTAAAATGTAACTTTTACGAGGATTTGGGATCACCAGGGAACCCGCAGAAAGTTCAATCAAACATCATTAGTATGACAATTCTAAGTCCCGAGGAGAGACTTAAGAATTCTTAGACAAATTTTCAAAGTGTATTTGCGAAAGAAATGTATCCAATCACAATTTCAAATTTTTACCGAGGATGGATTCCGAATGACACATCCCGAGTGTTCTACAAAGAGATTGTTTTAAAAGTTTTTCAAAAGTGTTTTCCTTCATCCAAGAGGGCTTCTCACCATTTAGGAAGGCTTTTCTTAAAATTCAAATCTTCTCACGAGAAACCTAACCTTGAGGTTTCGGGATAATTCGAGATGCATACAATCTGACTAATCGGAGAAGGCATTTTAAAAGGGACCGTAATTCAGGCCGGGTCAAAGGCTCATCAAAAGATTGTCGCGACCCTCCGGAAATTTCCTTCCGGGGTGGAATAGGGCTAACGAGCCGATCCCTCCTTTTATAGACATATATATGGGGGATCGCGAGTCTCTCCCAAGACCCATTACTCGAATCGCGATGTCGGGTAAAATTTTTCAAATATCGAAATTGACCTTGTGTGGTCGGGTGGCATGTGCGAGATGTACATGCAATTTGGAGTCGCCACCGATCGATTTATTGGAAGGTACGACCGGAAAACCTTACCGAGCGGTCGGGAGAAACCGTTCGGTTCCGCGAAAACCGGAGATTTTGGGTCCGGGGATTTGGTTACGCCAAGTTTCATATTTGACGCCCTTTCGGTTACCGATGTTGATTGTTTTTCTAACCTAAGATTTCATGCGGATGCGATATCGGATGAGGTAGGTCCTAAAAATCTAAGTATTCATACGGATGGGATTTTTCTATCCTAATCAATCACAATCAGCAAAAAATAATGCACAATCAAAATCATTACAATCGATCAAATCAATCAATCAAGGTTCAATATGTCTAAAATGGCCCTATCGGCCCACACAAAAATCAATTTTGGGTATCGGGGTGATTTGGTAAAAATTTGGGGCGGATGGCCCGGAAGGGTAGAATGGTCATTTTTGGGGTTTGGGACCCGAAAATCACAAAATTTCGATTTGGCCAGTTGAATGTGGTCATTTCTCATTTTTTGTGATTTTCTTGAATTTTTCTAATTTTTTCTATTTTATTTTTATTTATTTTATATTTTTTTTTGAATTTTTATTTATTTTTTAAAAATATTGGGAATTTTCCGGATCGAAATTAATCAACCCTCGTAGTCTCAAAAATTTTCGATCCAGACTTTATGAGTCCCGAATCGATCTAGAAATTTTTAGAAATTTTTTATGAAAATCCGGGAATTTTTATGAATTTTCTAAGTATTTTTACAATTTTTTTGGATTTTTGGAAATTTTTTTTTATTTTTTATTATTTTTTATTAACAAACCGGACCGGGTCAACCCGGTCAACGACCGGTCAACCCGGTCCGACCGCCCATGACCCGCTCGAACCCTAAGAAAAACGACACCGTATATGCATTTATCTAAATATTTTTTATTTTTATTTTTTTTTAATATATTTTCTAATATCCGAATACAAAAGAAAATAACGGACGGGTGAGATCAATCTCGGATTTGATCTCGGCCGTCGACTCATGCTCAAACAAAACGACTACACTTCGGCCTCTTACACCAAAACGACGTCGCTTATCCCAAAACAAAAGAACGGCTGCGATTAAACCCGAAAATTGATCCGGATCGTTGACTCAACCTTAAGCAAAACGACGCCGTATCTAATAAATGCATGGACGGCTACGATCTATTTGAGATCTAATCTGAGTCGTCAACTCTTCTAGACCCAAAACGACGACGTTTCCTTTAGTACTCTGGACGGCTACGATCAAACTTTAGATCTAATCCCGGGCCGTTCATTCCTAACATGTCCTAAACGACGCCGCACCACTTATTCAAAACGACACCGTTTTTTATTTATTATTTTCTAACTAATATACCTAATATCCGAAAATACAAAATAACGATCCGACGGTCAGTAAATCAAACTTATCTATTTATCCTAGCCGTCGGATCAAAGGCGACTCGGCTATTCGCGCCAACGACTAGGCCGAGTCGGCGATGACTTGGACTAATCATCGAATGCCACCTAGGACTTTGACTCGTTGACCGCCACGTCCGCATCGTCTTCCTCACTGCGACGACAACAAATGAACGGCCGAGAATCTCCGGCGAGATCTAACGGTGAGATCTCGCCGGAATGACCTCGGACCAACGGCGATCGACTCGCTCAAACTTCCCGATCAACATATCCAAAGATTAAGTGATTTCACCCACGGGATCAACATATATCAAGCTTACACGGTTTCACAATCGCGAGAACTCGATCATACGAAATAGAGCATAACTATTCGATTCAACCACGGGATTCACTCGGAGGAGGTTTAGAAACCTTACCGCAGTCGTCGATCGACCTGGTTTGGCCTAGAATCGCCTAGGCAAGCTTCGACGGTGTTCGGCCATGGAGGTTGGATTTCGCGGACTCGATCGGAGGTATTTATGCAAAATCGAGGCAAAATGGATATGCGGAAGTGGTCAGCGTAGTTCGGGAAGCAAAACGCATACAATAATTTCAAAAATCGTGCTCGGAACAAGACGATGCCATTGATGCTCAGTGGAGGAATCGGAAGTTCGACCTACCCGATTTGGAGATCGCAGGCTAATCCAAGTGGCTCGGTCGCTTTTCGGAGCTCTTGTGAAGCTTCCGAAGTGGATTGCGAAGCTCGATTTGCTCTGGATTGGCTTGACGAGCAATCCACGGTAGTCGCTCAAACCTTCACCAATGGCGGACGTCGAGAGCTCTCTCTCTCTCTCTCTAACTCCCTCTCTCTCTATTACGGTGTGTTGAGCGAACAAATGAGCCTCCTCTCTTGCGTCGAGAACCTTCTTGGCTTTTATACCAAGTTTTCAAAAACGCGCGCGCACGGGCAAGTATTCACCGAGCCGTCACGTGCCATCACGTGATTTTAGGCTCGCCGGACGGTGACGGAATCACTAGGATTCCGTCCAAGTCCGTTAGGCGCGCCGTCGAGCTAAAACGAGCACAAACTTACACGATTTGGCAAAACGTTGACTTTCGAACGCCGGGAGTCTTGACCGTTGATTTCGCCGTGCTCCGGCGGCCATTGGCCGTGCCGCCGGTGGCGATCGACGCATCTTGACCCGCACAACAAGACCCCTAAATCAATTGGTAGAATTATACACGAATTGACCATCAATTTGGTCATTGAAATTCGACTTCTAAATCTGCAATATGAAGTGCTCGCGCGAGGAAGAAGAAGCACTCATCCGGACCGGTTCGACCGGTCCGACCGTGATCGAGCCCGGTCCGAACCGGTTCGGACGTGCAATTTTCAAAATTAATCCGAATTTAATGGGAATTTTTGCAATTAAACCTCAAAATTGGACTTAGGGGCTTAGATATTATCTAGAAATGCAATTTTGCCCAAACTTTCTTATCAATTTGCACAAAAGCCCCAAATTTTTCAATTTGCCCAAATTGGGGAAAAGTTCAATTGAGTGTCAATTTGACCAAATTGGACCATGAGACCCATTCCAATCAATTCTAAACGTATGAAAACATAGGGTGACAGTCCAATTTTACCATGATAGTCCCTCAATTAAAAGTAATTTCAAAAATTGGCAAGTTGAGGGACTAAATTGCAAAATTTTTAAGAATTTCCGTGCAATTTGTGCAATTCGCGCAATTAAGGGTGCAATCGATCAAATTGAAGTTCAAAGGGACCACAATTGAATGTCTAGACTTAAAAAGTGCAAAAATTGCAAATAAAAAGACTCAATTGGTATTTTTTATGCAAATTCAACCTTAGGCATTATGAAGAAACACCTAAAATTGAACTCAATTTTTGATTTTTCTTGAGGTCAATATGAAAAAGGAATTAAAAGAAAAATATTGAACATTTTTCTGTATTTTTGCGATCTCGAAAAGTATTTTTTTATGAATTTTTCAAGTATTTTCCTATTTTCGAAAATATTAAAAAAAATGCGAAAAACATGAAAAATTATTTTTTGTTCCAAATTGGTTCCTTATGCTTGGCCAAGGCTTCCAAAGTTGATTTTATAATTTTTTAATTTTTTGTGAATTTTTAATGAATTTTGGAAAATAAAACTAAAGAAAATCGATTAAAAATTCGGGTGTCAACAGTTGCCCCTCTTTGAAAGTAATATCGGTCAGAGGTTGCTTTCAAAGACAAGGTGACACCTGGATCCTTAATCGACTCTGCTGGGGAAAAATCTAAAGAAAATAAGTCTTTGACATTCGATTGCTTTACCTTTGCGGTTTAAGCTCTAACTCCGTGGGGAATTATTTCCAATTTATGCTCATTTCATGTGAAAGAGAGATGAGAAGAGAGAGAGACTTACCTGTAGCTCACCTGTCTATGGTTTGAGATTTGTCGATCCGAGGTTGAAAAATCGAGTGTACGGAATTACCTGTGGACGGTTTGGCGCGATTTTGCAATGGTCGGCGTCCGTCCGGTGTCGAGCGGTGGTTTGAAGATTTGGAAGGAAGGTTCACCCTTGTAACAAAGGGGTTTCACCTATTTAAAATGGGTTTGACTATCCACTAGGGATTCATCATTTAAAAAAAAGGGGGGCAGATCGGCTTTCGTCTCTCCAAACTACTAACCGTACGAAAGGGGAGGTTCACCCTTGTAACAAAGGGGTTTCACCTATTTAAAAAGATTGGCTATCCTCCATGCGGGGACTCACCATCTAAAAAGCGGATCGGCTTTCGTCTCTCCAGCTACTAACCGTTCGAGGGGGGAGGTTCACCCTTGTAACAAAGGGGTTTCACCTATTTAAAAAGATTGGCTATCCTCCATGCGGGGACTCACCATCTAAAAAGCGGATCGGCTTTCGTCTCTCCAGCTACTAACCGTCGAGGGGGAGGTTCACCCTTGTAACAAAGGGGTTTCACCTATTTAAAAAGATTGGCTATCCTCCATGCGGGGACTCACCATCTAAAAAGCGGATCGGCTTTCGTCTCTCCCAGCTACTAACCGTTCGAGGGGGAGGTTCACCCTTGTAACAAAGGGGTTTCACCTATTTAAAAGAGATTGGCTATCCTCCATGCGGGGACTCACCATCTAAAAAGCAGATCGGCTTTCGTCTCTCCAGCTACTAACCGTCCGAGAGGGTGCCATCGAGGACCTAGGTTGACTAGTGTACCTACTGAGCTCAAACCCTATTTCAAATTTTCAAATAAGCGAGATCGGTTTTCGTCTCTCCAGCTACTAACCATCGAGAGGGTGCCATTCGAGGACCTAGGTTAACTAGTGTACCTACGAGCTCAAACCCTATTTCAAATTTTCAAATAAGCAGATCGGTTTTCGTCTCTCCGGCTACTAACCGTCCGAGAGGGTGCCATCTCGAGGACCTAGGTTGACTAGTGTACCTACGGAGCTCAAACCCTATTTCAAATTTTCAAATAAGCGAGATCGGTTTTCGTCTCTCCAAGCTACTAACCGTCCGAGAGGGTGCCATCTCGAGGACCTAGGTTGACTAGTGTACCTACGAGCTCAAACCCTATTCCAAATTTTCAAATAAGCAGATCGGTTTTCGTCTCTCCAGCTACTAACCGTCCGAGAGGGTGCCATCCGAGGACCTAGGTTGACTAGTGTACCTACAGAGCTCAAACCCTATTTCAAATTTTCAAATAAGCAGATCGGTTTTCGTCTCTCCAGCTACTAACCGTCCGAGAGGGTGCCATTCGAGGACCTAGGTTGACTAGTGTACCTACAGAGCTCAAACCCTATTTCAAATTTTCAAATAAACAGATCCGAGGACACGGGGACTCTAGAAGACCCGCAGAAAATCCAAGTTAATCAAATCTTAAAATGCAACTTTTCCGAGGATTTGGGGTCACCGGGGAACCCGCAGAAAGTTCAATCAAACATGATTAATATGACAACTTTAAGTTCTTGGGAGAAATTTAAGAATTCTAGACAAATTTTCAAAGTGTATTTGTGAGGGAAATGTGTCCAATCACAATTTCAAGTCTCCATCGAGGATGGATTTTGAATGACACATCCCGAGTGTTCTTCAAAAAGGTTGTTTTTTTTTAAAAAATTTTCAAAAGGATTTTCCTTCATCCAAGAGGGCTTCTCACCGTTTTGGAAAGGCTTTTTCTTAAAATTCAAATCTGCTCACAGGAAACCTAACCTCGAGGTTTCGGGATCATTCGAGATTCATACAATCCGATTAATCGGAGAAGGCATTTTAAAAGGGACCGTAATTCAGGCCAGGTCAAAGGCTTTTCAAAGGATATTCATTTTGAAGTTTAGAAATGAATTTTGATCAACAATAGTTTCTTCGGGTCTACAAGTCAAGAACCCTGAAGTCATGATAAGACAGGATTGTACTTACCCCTTTAAGCGGTAGCTTCCTGTATGATTTCTTGCATCGACCTGAAACACCTCTTAGATCGGAAAAGTTCGGTGACGGGTTGTATCTTGGTTTAAGGTAGGCTCTTTAAGAACGGCCATATTTTCAAAAGAGGGTGAACTTTGGTGATCACCTTGACATTTCTCCAGCTTTCATTTGCCTTTTGCGGAAGATTCACGATCATTCTTTTTCCAATTGATTTTGAGGATTTTCCTCTTTTCATCTTAATGATTTTTCTTTAGGATTTGCCCCTTTTCGGGATGCTCTTTTCATGGGCTTTGGCCTTGCTTTTACCAGGCACTTTGCTTTTTCTAGCCCTTTCATTCTTCATCATTTTCGCACCGATTGGCTCTTTTGAGACCAGTATCAAAATTCTTCCGATCATGCTTTTTGACTCATTGCTGGTAATTCCTTTGCTTTGCCCCGGTGTGGGGGGTGATCACCAACAAGGGTTTAGAAATGAATATTCAAAGGCTCAAATTGGCTTTTCAAAGGGTAAGTGTTTGGGATATAGAAATGAAATGCTTTTCTTCACTTTGAGGTGTTCCAAGTCTTTGCCGGAAATCACCTGAAGCTAATCACAAAAAGATTGATGCGAGTCGGTACAATAAAGTCTTACCCGACCTTTTCTCCAAGGAATCATCCAATGAACCTCCAAATATGCCCCATTGTGGGGTGGTTCTTGACAGGGTTATATTCATAAAATTCTCCCTTTTTGGCTCGAGTGGTTATCAAGGGATACAAATGTGTATGGATAATTTTGAAATGGAAATGCCTTTCATCATTTAAATCCATGTAATCACCGCGAATGATCCCTACGTCCCAAAATTAAGCTCTTTCGCTCTATCACTCTCACTCATCGCTCAAGTGTGTCGGGGACGTGTTTAAGGACAAAGTTTGCCTCTTTTCATTTGAAGGATCATTCTTTTGAAAAGCTTTCAAAGCATGCCCTTTTATAGAAACTCGGGCGTTTTCATCAAAATTCATCGTTTGCCAAATGTTCTCATCAAAGATAATATTCAAAAGATGTTTCTGTAATTTGTAAGGAATATTTCTTTGAAAGGGCCTTGTGGCTCTATAATTCCAAGTTTTTTCAATTTCAAGCACGACGGCGTATGAAAATTCTTTGTAAAGAAAGAGAATCTCAAACCTGTCTTCTTCAAATATTGGCTTCGTCCCCTGTAAAAACAAAAGGAAACAATCGGTTCAAGGTATTCAAAATTTTAAGTTCAAGCGATTTCTTCTCGTCTCCTTCGGACGTTGACTCCTGTCTCCTGTAAAAACAAAAGGAAACAATCAGTCCAAGATATTCAAATTTTCAAATCCCGAAGTGATTTCTTCTTGTCTCCTTCGGATGTTGACTCCTGTCTCCTCTTTCGGGTGTCGACTCCTGTTTCCCGTAAAGAACAAAAGGAAACAATTAGTCCAAGATATTCAAAATCCGTGATCCAAAGTAACGAGATAACTTCCCTGTTTTGATCGGTTGCTCGCAAAGTTCTTCATGATTCCTAGTCCACCTACAAAACACAAACGTATGCAAATGCATGTATGCGAGATGTCATGCAAATGCAAAATTTTCATGTGACTCATATCTGCTCATCAACCGCTCCGAAGCTCAATTTATTTCAAGGAAAATATCTCTTCACGGCATCCGAGTTCACTTCGGACTTGCCAATTCTTCTCCATCCATGTTTACAAGTATAAGAGCTCCCCCGGATAAGACCTTCTGAATCACATAGGGGCCTTCATAATTTGGCATGAATTTGCCTCCTGGGTGTTGTGCATTTGGGAGCATTTTCTTCACAACTAGCATCCCCGCTTCAAAACTTCTAGATTTAACCTTCTTGTTAAAAGCTCGGCCACTTTCTTCGATAACTTTGACCATGACGAGATAGCCCTTAATCGCTTTTCGTCAATCAAATTCAATTGTTCGTGTCTCCGTCGACTCCACTCATCTTCCGTGAGCCCTACTTGAGACAGAATCCTTAAAGTGGGGATTTCCACCTCTCTTGGTAGGATTGCTTCCATACCGTATACCAAAGAGTAAGGAGTTGCCCCGGTTGAAGTACGAATTGAAGTTCGGTAGGCCATGAGAGCATATGGCAATCTTTCGTGCCAATCTCGATATTTCTCAGCAGTTTTGGCCAATATCTTCTTGATGTTCTTGTTTGCCGCTTCCACGGCTCCATTCATTTGCGGGCGGTAAGGCGAAGAATTAAGGTGTCGTACCTTAAATTGTTCCAATAGTTGATCGACAACCTTGTTGTTCAAATTTGAGCCATTGTCCGTAATGATGACTCTTGGCACTCCATATCTTGAGATGATATCTCGCTTGATGAACTTGGCCACACTATTCGCAGTGACATTGGCATATGAGCTAGCTTCAATCCATTTGGTGAAATAGTCAATAGCCACCAAAATAAAGCGATGTCCGTTTGAGGCCTTTGGGTTGATAGGGCCAATCATATCAATTCCCCACATGCGGAATGGCCATGGCTCTGACATTTGATGTAGCTCGGTTGGCGGCGCATTTATCCTGTCGCCGTATACCTGGCATTGATGACAGGATCTAACATGCTGGTTGCAATCCGACTCGATAGTCAACCAATAATACCCGAGTCTCATAATCTTTTTGGCGAGGAGGTGGCCATTCATATGCGGTCCGCATTCCCCTTCATGAATCTCTTTCATAATGAGATTTGCTTCTTTGGAATTCACGCACCTCGGCGGGACCGAGTCAAAGGATCTCTTGTATAGGATCTGTCCGCTGAGGAAAAATTTAGATGCCATCTTGCTTATGTACTTTTTATCTTCCGGTTGACTGTCCCCGCGGGAATTCGCCCTTCGATAAGTAATTCTTGATGTCATGATACCACGGTTCTTCGTCGGGTTCCTCTTCAATGACCATGCAGTATGCGGGTTGCTCTAAAATATCAATCCTTAATGGCTCTATCTCAAGACCATTTTGCACTTGTAACATTGCTGATAATGTAGCCAAAGCATCAGCAAAATGGTTCTGAGTTCTCGCGAGATATTCGAAAGTAATTTCCTCAAAATGTTGGATCATCTCCTCGAGGTACTTATGATAAGGAATAAGCTTGGGATCCTTTGTCTTCCACTCCCCTTGAGTTTGTAAAATGATTAGCATGGAATCTTCATATACCAGTAGCTTCTTCAGCTTTAATGAGATGGCCAATTGTAATCCTAGTATGCGAGGCTTCATATTCGAAATGTTGTTGGTACGGGGGAATACCAACTTGGCTGAAACTGGATAATGTTGATCTTCGGGGGATATCAAAACTGCCCTGATGCACGATCCAGTGAGGTTCACTGCACCGTCAAAGTACATTGTCCATTTGTCTTCGGATATATTCAGGATTTGACCTCCCTTGTTTTGCTCTGAAACGTCCTTAGGAGGATTCTCGGCTAGCATGTCAGCAATTGCTCTTCCCTTGACAGATTTTTGGGGAGAGGTTTTGATATCGAACTACGAAAGCGTATTTGCCATTTAGCCATCTTTCCCAACAACGTTGGTTTCTCCAAAAGGTATTTGATGGGGTCATTCTCGGTGACCAATTCTATATGATAATGCAGCGTATCTTGCCTCAATCTCGTGGAGGACCCGCACCAATGCTACACAAGTCCTTTCCACTGCTTGGATACTTGACTTCGGATGTTGTGAACTTTTTGCTCAAATAATATATGGCCCACTCTTTACGATCCTTGGGATTAGTTTGGGCAAGTAAAGCTCCCAGGGATTCATCATTAACTGTCGGATATAGAGTTAGAGGAATGTTAGGGATAGGAGGTACCAATACTTGGAGGTTGTACCGGATATTCCTTGATCTTCTCAAATGCTTGTTGGCATTCCGCATCCCATTTCACCTTTGCACCTTTCTTTAGCAACTTGAAGAAGGGTTTCGCCGTTTCGATAGTTGGGATATGAATCTGGATATATAATTCAATCTTCCCAAGTAACCCCCTTACTTCTTTAACGGTAACAGGAGTTCCTATTTCCCATATGGCTTTAATCTTGGAAGGGTCAATTTCAATACCACGGCTGCTCACCACAAACCCTAGCAGCTTTTCCGGATCTTGCGCCAAATACGCATTTCGCGAGGATTCAACTTGAGCTTATACTTTCTCAATCGATCAAATAACTTCTTCAGCACTTTAACATGGTCTTCTCCAGGCTTGGACTTGGCAATCATATCATCCACATAGACCTCGATCTCCTTATGTATCATATCATGAAAAAGGGTCACCATAGCCCTACGATATGTTGCACCTGCATTTTTCAACCCAAATGGCATCACCTTGTAACAAAAAGTTCCCCATTGTGTAGTGAATGAGGTCTTGATCTTATCTTTTTCCTTCAGCATGATCTCGATTATATCCCGAGAATCCATCCATAAAGGAGAACAATTCAAAACCCGCAAGATCGTTGACGAGCACATCAATGTGCGGTAGGGGAAAATCATCCTTGGGACTAGCTTTGTTCAAGTCCCGATAATCCACGCATATTCTAATTCTCCCATCCTTCTTCTTAACTCGGTACGATATTGGCGACCCAATCAGCATATGGGACAGCCTCGATAAATCCAACTTTAAGGAGCTTCATCACCTCTTCCTTGATTTTATCCGCCGGTTCGGGATTCATTCTTCCGGGTGATTGATTTACTTGGTGTGCAAGAAGGATCTGTGGGCAAAGCATGCTCCACAATCTCACGATCTAGACCCGGCATGTCAGCATACGACCGGGCGAAGATATCTTGATATTCCTTGAGTAACACCGTCATTCTTAAAATATCTGCTGCAGACAGGTGTCCTCCTATTTTCACTTCCTTGACGCAATCGAATCTCCCAAATTAATAGTGATAGGTTCTTCGGAAATAGGAGGCTTAGATTCTTGAAACAATCCCATTCTTTCTTGATATCGCTCACATCAACCTCGTCTATATCAACTTCGCATGCATAGTCATCGAGCTGATATGAGTCACATATTAACCTGTTATGTATGGGTGGGATGACATGCCCGAAATGCACCATGAAAGGTTAGTATTCAAAGATGATAAAATTGAAGGATGCATGATTCCTATCATGAAAACATTTTTCAAATTTCAATTTTCTTAGATAAGGAAAGGAGAACTAGTCCACGATCTTCCGGACATCCTGGTTCTCAAAAGCTGTTTAAAATCCTAGATCATATGGCGGATCGGGCCTCAAGTTTCATGGTAGAATCAATTGTCATCATCGGACCAATCCGTTGCTCCACATGTCTCGTAATCAAATTTGAAATGTTTTTCATTAATAAATGCAACTAAGAACAATACAAGATCTGCACTTCTCGGATCACAAGCATATGACCCAAAGGGTGCTAAAACATCAAAAAGCTTTAAAGCAAATGCAGTAATCAAAATGCATTAAAAGATAAAGTTCAGAAAGAGCCTTTTACTCAGGGGTGGGGAAATCATCATCCAGCCACTCAATTATCACGTTCACCCGATTATCCAGGAACGGGTTGAATAAGTCCGGCTCTGCATCCTCGGAGATGTCTTCATCTTCCAGCCATTTGCCTCCCTTAGAGAATACCTCGAATAAAGGGTTTAGGAGCATTTTTCCTCTAGCTTTCCATACATCAGTACCTATGAAACGGCCACCTTGGCGTCCACGGCGTCCACGGTCTCCATAACGATTGTTTCGACCTCGGCCTCGACCTATGTTATTTTCCGCTACTCCATTATAACCCAGACCAAACTTGTGGCCATTTGAGCCCAAATTCAAAGGGTTACGAATTCCCGACCATATTTCCCTAATCCAAGACCCGGAATAAATCCATTCGAGAGTAGCACTTTTCCCGCCATAGTTGCGGGTCTCGAAAGCTGCGGTATAGCCACCTTTGCATTTGGTGACACATGCATGACGGATACAATGTCAAAGGTGTGATAACTCAGCTCCTCCTCTTTTGAGGGTTCAATGTAAGGGACCATCCCTTTTAAAGTCGCTCGATGTCCCGTCTCGCCATGGACGGTGATCAACTGACCCTTGACCACAAATTTTAACTTTTGATGCAGAGAGGAAGGTACCGCTCCGGACACATGAATCCACGGTCTTCCCGGGAGCGGGGTGAAGGCGCTTGGAATATCCAACACTTGGAACGGTATAGAGAAAGTTACCGGTCCAATGTCAATGTCCAGCTCAATCTCTCCTACAACATTCTTGGAGACTCCATCAAATGATCGGATGGTGGCCTTGGATGTCTTCACAAAATCTTCATTGATCCCCAAGCTTCTCAAAATGCTTAGTGGACACAAAGTTGAAAGCGGAACCATTATCAATTAAGACGTGAGGCACCTCTTTTCCGTGACACCTCACAGCTATGTAAAGGGCTTTGTTGTGGACCCGCCCTTCTTTCGGGAAGTCTTCGTCCGAGAAGGATATCTGGTCCTTCGAAGGATAGCACCCACAAAGTCTCCCAATTGCACTTCGTTAATTGTCTCCGGAACATGCACCTCATCTAGCACCTTCAAAAGGGCGTCTTTGTGCTTTTCAGAATTTTTGAAGAGATCCAAGTAAGGAAATCCGTGCGGGCATCTTCCGCAGTTGGTCAACGACATCATATTCACCGGTCCTCACGATCGATTGCAACTTCTCAACCTCTTCCGCAGGTTGGGATTCTCTTTTCAGAATCCACTTCTCTCGGGGATAACATCTTCCGGATCTCATTATGGCGTCAATTTCGCCCGTTCCATAATCCTAATGAACTGCCCTCGAGTTGTACTCTTCCACAGGCGGTAATTTAATCCTCACCGGTATGATCTTTTCTCGGTAGTGATTCGGATGTTGATGGTTTTTCCGAACTAGAAGCTTCTAACTCCCAGCTATCAACTTTGTTCAAATCAATCACAAAACGAATTGGGGCATCTACCATCCCAATCATTCCATCCTCATGAACGTCATCGGGGTTATATTCGGACCTGGCCTTACCAGCGTGGCATTTTCTTCATCGAAATCCCTCTCGCCTTTCTCTTCGACTCTCGGGATGATCCCTTCAATCCTCATGCCAATCTCCACCAGATGTTGGAACGATGAGTACGTGTATGCATACATGCGATCAAAGTATTCCGCCGGAAGTGACTTTAGTACAAACTCCAGCATTTCTCTCTCCGACAACGGCGGTTGCACCATCACAGCGTGTTTCTTCCACCTTCTTGCAAAGAGCTCAAAACTCTCATCTTCACCTTTCCGGATGTTCAACAAATTAGCCTTAGTGAAATAACCCCTAATCCCAGCTTCAAAGTGACGTAAGAAGTGCTCCGATAAATCCTCCCAGCTCGGGACCCGGCCTAGGTCAATTAACTGAAACCATGCTAGTGCGGGGCCCGTTAAACTTTGTCCAAAGTTCCGGATCGGTGTTTCGTCATCTTCATGGTGGCCAACCATTTGGCGAAGATAGTATGAGACATGCGCCGAGGACACCCGGGCGCCATTATACTTCGTGCGGAAGACCACTCTCGGGTTCACACCTTGAGGCGGGACGTGTCACGCCCCGTGTCCTTTTTGGCACGCTAACATCCCTCACTCGCTATATATCTTCCAGGATCGACAAGACAATAAATTTGAACGCAATGCAATATGCACATGCGGAAGCGATGCAACACCCAAATGGTAGAATTAAACAGAATGACTTTAGAAGACGAGAGATTTTTCATAACATAAAGAGACGATCGTTCTTACAACGCATAAGGACAAAATACATGAGGATACAAGGGAGACAGTCAGCTTGGGTAAATAGGGTTCCCACAAAATATATGACAACTAAGGGTAGGCGTTCTACGAGACCACATCCATCCATCGGGATGTACCAAAAAGTAAGGGGCCCTACTCGGTCTTGGCCCGCGACATCCGCCGGTGGTGGCACATCTTCCGGGTCGACTCCATTGGCTCTTCGGCGTCCTCCTCCTCCATCGAATCGGTGTTATAGTGCCTATAGTACACCCTACCATCGCCTATCCCATATTTGGTCACTATACGGTCCATTCGTCTCGGTATCCCAAAAGCGGCGGCGACATTTTCAGGGTCGGGGTCCGAAAAGGTTTTGGGATACAACTATGAGAATAAATCTCAATAAGCTAACCCCTAAGCCTCGCTCGGGATAACAAGTACCTCCAAGCCAACTCTATTAAGACCAAAACCCAACATACCACTAGTAGTAATAATAACCTCGAAATTATCAATTAAAGAGAATTGACACCATGCACACTTCAAATCAATATTCCACCAAATCTATAGTAACAAGCTTCGTACTTAGGCACTTATCAACAATTCAATCACAATGCATGGCAATAAATTCAAGGGGATCAATTCCAGCAATCGGGTCCGCAATTATCATTTCGGACTATTCAAAATCACACTCCCCGCGTCATATAGGCGCCTCGGGGTAATCGTATCACCTTCCCCGCGTCATATAGGCGCCTCAGGGTATTCATCTCACCATCACATTTACCAATACATTTCCCCGCGTCTTATAGGCGCATCGGGGTATTCATAAACACCATCCCCGCGTCATATAGGCGCATCAGGGTATTCAAGTACACTCCCCGCGTCTTATAGGCGCATCGGGGTATTCATAACATTTTCATCCACAAATCATGCAAATCGCATTCCATGCCCACAATTCAATCGATTCACATAAACAAGATTTCATGATCGAGTACACGCAGAATCAAGCCCAATTCTTAATAATTGACTCGCACCACTCATCACATGGCCAAATGCACTAGGGCACATCACCGATTCAATTAATAATTTCTCAACTCATCACGCCATGGCCGAATAGTAATAAGGCCCAATCGACATCACAACATAGCATTACACATGCATTAGCTCTAGTCGCATAATCGGACTCTCAAGGCAATATCATAGCATTAGATTCACTCATGACCAACATTGCTCCAAATGACATTTAGTCACGTATTTAAGCCACAAACTAATCCCTTGATCCCTAGATGCAATATAGATCAGTCCTAACACCCCCAATCAAATCTCAAACCACTTAGGACCTCCAATCAAGTCTCTAAAATCATCCAAACGTCTTTCTCACTTTCAATTCTGCCATGAACAGTACCCCGACGCGAATGAACAGTACCCCGTCGCGATGAACAGTGCACGGCTTCGATGAACAATAACCCGAAGTCTTATTTCCATGCTTATTAACCTCTAATTAGGCCTAAGCATCCATTTCTAGCATAAAAGATCACATATCCAACTCCTAAAACCATCCAAGCACTTATTTCATTTTCGGATCCCTACTGTGAACAGTAACCCGACGCCCAAAATTTCACTAAATCAAGCCCTAAACATGCTCATTAGTAACCCATTAGCCTACTCAAGGATTAGGGAGTTGCTTACTTGAGTTTGAGCTTGAAACTCCTCCAAATGAGCCCAAAATCACCCCTCAAGCTCCCGGCAACCTCGCGGCCAAACGGCAGCTGATCGGTGGCTGATCGGCGGCGAGATGCTCGGAAAGTCGTGGCTGAACGATGGCAAGGTGGTGGCTGGTCGGTTGTAGCACTTCGGGGTCGCCGGAAATGGGAGGTGCCAAGAGGGAGAGAGATGAGAGAACTTGAGAGAGTTTGAGAGTGAACTTGAGTGAAAATGAGAATGGGAGTGAGAGGGAGAGATTGCATCAGCCCACAAGAGAAGAGAGAGAGAGTGATTTGAGTGACTAGTCCTCATTCAAGAGTGACAAGATAGTGGGGGGTTGGTATATGACATGAATAGTGTTGTTAGGTATGGGGTTTTTGGGGAAATTGGGGTTTTAATGAGCCTTGGGACTTGGGCACTTCAAGAGCATTTTTCTTTTCCATTTCTTTGATAATTTTGGCTGATGTGATGGGATGGTGAAGTGGCCAAAATTTTCCTTCGCGGTTTCTCAAAATGCTGAACGAAATTCGGGACCGAGGTGCACTTCTCGCTTCGCGATTTGATCTCCACTTTTTCCGACTCATACTGCGATATAAAATCCTTATTAACTCGGTGAGGCGACGTCCAATTTATTTGCAATGGAATTCTCAAATACCCGGCCGTCGATTTCGAAGTTCACTTCGCGCTAAAAATTAGCCCATCGGGGTTTCGGTGCATCTCGGATCGACGGGCGGCTCTCGGGAGCTACGTGTATCGACCCGTGATTTTTATCACGTTTAAGAATTATTCGGACCACGGCGATCCTGGTTGTCATGTAATCGCGAGGGAAACTATCGGTCCTAGCGGGGACGCGATCGTTAGGAATCGGTTCGGGGTTATCCACAAATCATGCTATGGCATAGCGGAATCACCCGCGGTCCATTTGCACGACGCTAGCGGATTGTTCTCGATACTAATCCTAGATCGACCTACATGGTCTAGAACGTACCCTCGCGATCCTTATGGTCGGGATACTAGTCCGCGGCCGAGTTCTTTAGTCTCGTGTACTATCCTATTTAGCCATTCCCCTTCGGTCGATCGTCTCTAGAGTGATCAATTCCGAGTGAGATTACTTGAAACGCATCAATGCTCATTTTATTCATAAACTTCGAAATGGGGTCGGAATTCAGAATGTTACAACTCTTCCCCCTTACGGAAATTTCGTCCTCGAAATTTACAAGACTTAACTACTCGAACAGTGGGGGTGTTGACGCCTCATTGCTTCCTCGCTTTCCCGTGTGGCTCCTTCCGGTTCCGTGGTGCTCCCGGATTACCTTCACCAACGGGATCATCTTGTTCCTCAAGACTTGCTCCTTCCCGTCCTCAATCCTCACCGGCCTTTCCACGTACGTCACTCGATCGTCTACTTCTATAGCTTCATAATCCAAAACATGGGTCGGATCGGGCTCATACTTCCGTAGCATTGACACGTGAAAGACGTTGTGGACTTGCGACGGATTTGGCGGTAAGGCTAGTCGATAGGCCGGGGTTCCAATTCGCTCTAGTATCTCGAAAGGTCCCACGTATCTCGGACTTAGTTTCCCTTTCTTCCCAAATCGAGATAATCCTCGCATTGGCGATACCTTAAGGAACACATGATCTCCCACTTGGAATTCCAAAGGCTTACGTCGTCCGTCGCCGTAGCTTTTCGGGCGACTTTGGGCGGTCTTAAGTCTTTCTCTAATCACCTTCACTGCTTCAACCGATTGTTCTACTAACTCCGGGCCTGTTATACTCCTCTCACCGACTTCGTCCCAAAGATATTGGCGTTTCGCACGCTCCGCCATATAGCGCTTCGAATGGTGCCATCCCAATACTGGCGATAGCTGTTATTATAAGCGAACTCCACAAGGTGCAACTGTTCCTCCCAACCTCCTTTGAAATCTATGACACACGCCCTTAGCATGTCTTCTAATGTCTCGAATAGTCCTCTCGGATTGTCCGTCCGTCCGGGGATGATAGGCGGTACTTGCATCGCAACTTTGTCCCCATTGCCTCCCCGCAGCTCTTCCGAATGAAGCGGTAAACTTAGGGTCTCTATCTCGACGTGATTGTCACTGGGACTCCATGCAGTCGAACGATTTGTCGCATATACAATTCGGCATATCTCGTCCATGGCGAAGTCCTTTCGCACCGCCAAGAAATGTGCGGACTTGGTCAATCGATCCACGATTACCCATATGGAGTCATGTCCCCTTTGACTCCTCGGTAAGGCCATAACAAAATCCATCGTAATGTGCTCCCACTTCCACTCGGGAATCTCTAACGGTTGAAGTAGGCCTCCCGGTTTACGATCTTTGTGCCTTCACTTGCCGGCACGTCGGACATTTTGCCACGTGCTTCGCGACATCCACTTTCATCCCATTCCACCAATAATGTTGTCGTAAATTCTAATACATCTTCGTGCTACCCGGATGGATACTATAATTACTTCGTGAGCTTCCGACGGGATCCTCTCCCTTAATTCCTCGTCCTTGGGTACACACAGCCTTCCACGAAACATCGGGGTTCCGTCCTCCGACACTTGAAAATCAGGCTTCCTTTTCTCCTTATCCATCTCGAGGATTTTCCGAACTTCATCGTCTCGTAGATTGCAAGGCCTTAACTCTTTCTCGAATCTCTCGGTTCCACTCTCAATGTGGCCATCAAACCGGGACGGTTGACACACTTCGAGCTTAAATCCGAATCTCTTATTCCTTCCAAAGAGTCCACTCCTTGACCATCAAGTGCGCCATGCTTGACTTCCTACTAAGTGCATCGGCAACCTTATTCGCCTTCCCGGGGTGGTATAGAATGTCGCAATCGTAGTCTTTAAGCAGGTTCCATCCACCGACGTTGCCTCATATTCAATTCACGTTGGGAGAACAAATACTTCGGACTTTGGTGGTCCGTGTAAATTTGGAATCTTTCTCCGCACAAGTAATGCCTCCAAATTTTTAATGCGAATACAATCGCTGCTAGCTCCGGATCATGTGTCGGGTAGTTCATTTCATGAGGTCTTAACTGTCTCGACGCATAAGCAACGACCCTTCCATGTTGCATCGAACACATCCTAGCCCTTTCAACGATGCGTCGCTATATATCTCATAGCCTCCTGGGCCGAAGGAATCGTCAATACTCGGTGCGGTCGTAAGTCTATGCTTGAGTTCTTGAAAACTTCTTTCACACTTGTCCGTCCATTCAAACCGCGTATCTTTTCGGGGTCAGCTTCGTCAAAGGAGTTGCTATCGACGAGAACTTTTCCACAAATCTCCTATAATAGCCGGCCAGTCCTAAGAAACTCCGAACTTCGGTAATCGACGTCGGCCTTGGCCAATTCATAACCGCCTCAATCTTTGTAGGGTCCACTGAAATCCCATTTCCGGAAATGACGTGTCCGAGGAATGCCACTTCGTTGAGCCGTAACTCGCATTTACTGAACTTGGCGTAAAGCGAGTGCTCTCTTAATGTCCGTAGAACTACACTTAGATGTTGTTCATGTTCCTCGAGTTCTTTGAATAAACTAGGATGTCGTCTATAAAGACAATGACGAACTCGATCCAAATATTCCTTAAACACTCTATGCATTAGATCCATGAAAGCGGCTGGAGCATTCGTCAATCCAAATGGCATAACCGTGAATTCATAGTGACCATACCGTGTCCGAAACGCCGTCTTTGGTATGTCCTCCTTCTTTATCCTCAATCGATGGTACCCAGTTCTCAAGTCTATCTTAGAGAACACTGCAGCTCCTTGCAGTTGATCGAACAGTCATCTATTCTAGGCAACGGGTACTTATTCTTAACCGTGACCTGGTTCGGTTGCCTATAGTCAATGCATAATCGCAAAGACCCGTCCTTCTTCCTTACGAACGCATCGGCGCTCCCCACGGTGACGCACTTGGACGAATAAAGCCCTTATCCAATAGCTCTTGCATTTGAACCTTCGGTTCCTTCAACTCGACAAGGACATTCGATAGGGCGCTTTTGAGATCGGCTCCGTCCCGGGGGGCTAATTCGATCACGAACTCTATCTCCCTTTTCGGTGGCAATCCCGGCAATTCTTGAGGAAAGACATCGGGAAAGTCGCGTACCACCGCTATATCCTCCAACTTGGGTCCCTCTATCGTCGGATCTACCACTTGCAGCCAGTGTAGGCTTGGCACCCTTCGTCCAACAACTTAGTCACTTCCAAGTGATCGAGATCAAAGGGATCGAGGTTCCCCTCGACTCCCCGCAAATTCAAATCTAGGGTGACCGGTTGGATGAAACTCGATCACCCCGCTACCACAATCCATAACAGCTCTAAGCTTACCCAGCCAATCCATTCCAACTATGACATCAAAGTCGAACATGTTCGAACAACCAAGTCTATCGGTTCCTCTCTACCGCCAATAGTTATCCTACGGTTCGACATCCCAACGAAACTAATACTTTATCCTTTAAAGGCGTAGTGACATGCAACACAACATCCAACGGTTTCAAATCCAATTTAGCCAAATCAGCGAACCGTGCAGATACGAAAGAATGCGATGCTCCGGATCAAATAATGCATAGGCAGCATGATCGCATAATGTAACCGTACACGTGACCACGCCAGTGCATCCTCCGCCTCTTTACGCGCCACAAAGATAGACTCGTCCCTTGAGCTGGTGGCCTATTCGGGTTATTTCCGCGGAGCAACCCCCGCCGGCGGTCCGTACCGAGGTCGTTGCCCTTGAAATGGAGGTCCTGGAGCTTGACTTGGGCAGGTCCTCACCGATGGCCCCGCTGGCCACACTTAAAGCATGCACCCGTCCTACTCGGGCAAGGTCCGTTTCCATGTTTCCTTCCGCACAGCGGCAGTTCCAGATTGGACCGATGAACAGGTTTCCCAATATTTTTTCCTGATTGGAGGGACGAAACGCTCGTTACCCATCATTGGCCTTTTGCCAAACCGACGGTTGTCTCTCGATAGAAGCAAACCGCGATCCAGATGCGGCAGCCCGTTCTTTCATATCCCTTTCAATCATCGGCCTCGCTCGTACATCTCATTGTAGGTCCTCAAGTTCGTGCTATCATCGGCTACGAAGGTCGGGCCTTAGTCCATCTCGAAATCTCCGTGCCTTGTCTATCGGATTTTCAACCATTCTCGGTGCATATCTCGACAACCTTGAAAATTCGGCTCGTGCGATCGATCGTCACCTGGTTCTCGCGAGCCGTTGGAACTCTATCGGTTTCCGCTCTTGTGCGGTCTCCGAAAAATACTTCCCGTTAAACGCCTCGGTGAAGGCGGCCCAATTCGGAGCGGTGCCTTCAGGAAAGATTCCTCCTCCGGTGGCCTTCCACCAATCATCAGCGGTACCTTCCGGTTGGTAAACCGCTAGGGTTACTTTCTCTTCTTCCGTGCACCCCAAAACTTGAAGGCTTTCTCTAGCTTTTCGATCCATCGAGGTGCCACCCCCGGGTCTCCCGCGCCGTCAACCGAGCCGGTTTCAACTTTAGGAAATGTTCTACCAGTTGGCTCATCGGACGATTCATATTCCCATTTCCTCCTCCATGACCATTCCCATTTAATCCATTATTTCCATTTGCCGGATTAGCAAGGTCCCACTGCAGCCTCGCCGGCTTGAGCAACGGCAGCAGCCCTCTCTTGAGCCTCGCCTACCCATCAAGTTACCAATCTCTTCTAGGGCCCTAAGGACTCCATCAACTCTCGGATCCTCTACCGCAGGTGCCCTCGAGCTAGAAGCTCCCCTTGTTCCTCTAGTTACGTTGCTCATCTTAGTTAATTCTCACAACACCCGAACCACCCACAACCCCACTCGGGAGTTAGAGACCTAAGTTATCGACTAGTCTAATAAGCCTAGGTCACAACTCATGGTGACAGCCACAACAAGAAAAATAACTCACGGGCACGCAACCAAACAGCCAAGAGGCTCACAATCGAGGGTTCGGGTTCATACCTCGAGTCCCGGACGCATCCGCAACTCAGCAAGATCACAACAATCATTCACTTGTCCAATAAATAGCATACCAAGCCACAACATTCGGTGCCAAGTACGAAGCTCCCATAGTCTTATAGTCACCAAAGGTGATGCCAATCCAATATGCCGACCACAAGCACCAATTCATATGTCATGCATTTCGTGCCTAACTCTAGCGAATCCCTAAGGTCTCACTACCCAATCATTCCAAAGCCATCACTCCTTATTACTCCAAACCTCAATCAACTTGGATCGAGCCGACCTTGCTCGATACCACTTCAACGGGGATGTCACGCCCCGTGTCCTTTTGGCACGCTAACATCCCTCACTCGCTATATATCTTCCAGGATCGACAAGACAATAAATTTGAACGCAATGCAATATGCACATGCGGAAGCGATGCAACACCCAAATGGTAGAATTAAACAGAATGACTTTAGAAGACGAGAGATTTTTCATAACATAAAGAGACGATCGTTCTTACAACGCATAAGGACAAAATACATGAGGATACAAGGGAGACAGTCAGCTTGGGTAAATAGGGTTCCCACAAAATATATGACAACTAAGGGTAGGCGTTCTACGAGACCACATCCATCCATCGGGATGTACCAAAAAGTAAGGGGCCCTACTACGGTCTTCGGTCCGCGACATCTGCCGGTGGTGGCACATCTTCCGGTCGGACTCCATTGGCTCTTCAGCGTCCTCCTCCTCCATCGAATCGGTGTTATAGTGCCTATAGTACACCCTACCATCGCCTATCCCATATTTGGTCACTATACGGTCCATTCGTCTCGGTATCCCAAAAGCGGCGGCGACATTTTCGGGGTCGGGGTCTGAAAAGGTTTTGGGATACAACTATGAGAATAAATCTCAATAAGCTAACCCCTAAGCCTCGCTCGGGATAACAGTACCTCCAAGCCAACTCTATTAAGACCAAAACCCAACATACCACTAGTAGTAATAATAACCTCGAAATTATCAATTAAAGAGAATTGACACCATGCACACTTCAAATCAATATTCCACCAAATCTATAGTAACAAGCTTCGTACTTAGGCACTTATCAACAATTCAATCACAATGCATGGCAATAAATTCAAGGGGATCAATTCCAGCAATCGGGTCCGCAATTATCATTTCGGACTATTCAAAATCACACTCCCCGCGTCATATAGGCGCCTCAGGGTAATCGTATCACCTTCCCCGCGTCATATAGGCGCCTCGGGTATTCATCTCACCATCACATTTACCAATACATTTCCCCGCGTCTTATAGGCGCATCAGGGTATTCATAAACACCATCCCCGCGTCATATAGGCGCATCGGGGTATTCAAGTACACTCCCCGCGTCTTATAGGCGCATCGGGGTATTCATAACATTTTCATCCACAAATCATGCAAATCGCATTCCATGCCCACAATTCAATCGATTCACATAAACAAGATTTCATGATCGAGTACACGCGAGAATCAAGCCCAATTCTTAATAATTGACTCGCACCACTCATCACATGGCCAAATGCACTAGGGCACATCACCGATTCAATTAATAATTTCTCAACTCATCACGCCATGGCCGAATAGTAATAAGGCCCAATCGACATCACAACATAGCATTACACATGCATTAGCTCTAGTCGCATAATCGGACTCTCAAGGCAATATCATAGCATTAGATTCACTCATGACCAACATTGCTCCAAATGACATTTAGTCACGTATTTAAGCCACAAACTAATCCCTTGATCCCTAGATGCAATATAGATCAGTCCTAACACCCCCAATCAAATCTCAAACCACTTAGGACCTCCAATCAAGTCTCTAAAATCATCCAAACGTCTTTCTCACTTTCAATTCTGCCATGAACAGTACCCCGACGCGAATGAACAGTACCCCGTCGCGATGAACAGTGCACGGCTTCGATGAACAATAACCCGAAGTCTTATTTCCATGCTTATTAACCTCTAATTAGGCCTAAGCATCCATTTCTAGCATAAAAGATCACATATCCAACTCCTAAAACCATCCAAGCACTTATTTCATTTTCGGATCCCTACTGTGAACAGTAACCCGACGCCCAAAATTTCACTAAATCAAGCCCTAAACATGCTCATTAGTAACCCATTAGCCTACTCAAGGATTAGGGAGTTGCTTACTTGAGTTTGAGCTTGAAACTCCTCCAAATGAGCCCAAAATCACCCCTCAAGCTCCCGGCAACCTCGCGGCCAAACGGCAGCTGATCGGTGGCTGATCGGCGGCGAGATGCTCGGAAAGTCGTGGCTGAACGATGGCAAGGTGGTGGCTGGTCGGTTGTAGCACTTCGGGGTCGCCGGAAATGGGAGGTGCCAAGAGGGAGAGAGATGAGAGAACTTGAGAGAGTTTGAGAGTGAACTTGAGTGAAAATGAGAATGGGAGTGAGAGGGAGAGATTGCATCAGCCCACAAGAGAAGAGAGAGAGAGTGATTTGAGTGACTAGTCCTCATTCAAGAGTGACAAGATAGTGGGGGTTGGTATATGACATGAATAGTGTTGTTAGGTATGGGGTTTTTGGGGAAATTGGGGTTTTAATGAGCCTTGGGACTTGGGCACTTCAAGAGCATTTTTCTTTTCCATTTCTTTGATAATTTTGGCTGATGTGATGGGATGGTGAAGTGGCCAAAATTTTCCTTCGCGGTTTCTCAAAATGCTTTGAACGAAATTCGGGACCGAGGTGCACTTCTCGCTTCGCGATTTGATCTCCACTTTTTCGACTCATACTGCGATATAAAATCCTTATTAACTCTGGTGAGGCGACGTCCAATTTATTTGCAATGGAATTCTCAAATACCCGGCCGTCGATTTCGAAGTTCACTTCGCGCTAAAAATTAGCCCATCGGGGTTTCGGTGCATCTCGGATCGACGGGCGGCTCTCGGGAGCTACGTGTATCGACCCGTGATTTTTATCACGTTTAAGAATTATTCGGACCACGGCGATCCTGGTTGTCATGTAATCGCGAGGGAAACTATCAGTCCTAGCAGGACGCGATCGTTAGGAATCGGTTCGGGGTTATCCACAAATCATGCTATGGCATAGCGGAATCACCCGCGGTCCATTTGCACGACGCTAGCAGATTGTTTCGATACTAATCCTAGATCGACCTACATGGTCTAGAACGTACCCTCGCGATCCTTATGGTCGGGATACTAGTCCGCGGCCGAGTTCTTTAGTCTGTGTACTATCCTATTTAGCCATTCCCCTTCGGTCGGTCGTCTCTAGAGTGATCAATTCCGAGTGAGATTACTGAAACGCATCAATGCTCATTTTATTCATAAACTTCGAAATGGGGTCGGAATTCGGAATGTTACGGGACGTTTCTTGCTTGAGTAAGTGGCGTAATCAGCTCCTTCAACTCATCCATTTTCCTCGACATGTCATCTCCTTGCTCTTGAAGTAGAGCGATCTTTCGATTCTGTGTCTCCATGGTCCGCCGTATCTCCAGAATCTGCATGCTTTCTTCTATCGCCATAGTATTCCTTTTGGTCGTCGATTGCGATAAATCTGCTACCATAGTTGTTAAATGACGCATGTGCGTCTCCAGATTAGAAAGTCGCATATCGACCTCTCGATTCTCCTGTTCATTCCGAGGAGCCGCTTGGTCCTTAACTTCATCGATCGTTCCCACAAATTCATCGCTTGCGGGGTCATCCATTCCACCCCACCCATCGGGGACTACATCTCCGAGTCAACAAAGAAACTGGGGCGCCGAATATAGCACTTTAAAGTTGTACCCACCACTATCTTCCCCCAGGTTATCAACTATTTCGCCCCTCTCTAGGGCTTTCTGCAAAAATCTTCTATCGCCTCGGCGGGCCTTATCCAGGACGGACTTCATATTCGTCTATCTCTTCAATTTCTTGACCATCTTTGATGCTCATCAAATATCCCGAGGGTATTTTTAAAACAGCTCCCTCGTAGGTTTCATCGTGAACTCCTCGGACAGCATGTTCACCGCCACGTAGGTCCCCTTGAAAGCGACATTTTCCATTCTTCCTATGACGCCCAAGCTAATCAATTTTTCCAAGCAAGCCTCTTTTTGCTCCCGGGAAATACTCTCTCCTTCCGGGTATTGCGAGGCCAATGTCAAGATATCCCGCATTTTATCCATATTCACTATGAACTCCGGAACCTCCTCCTCTTCATCTCCAAAGATCGCGTTCACCTCACGATGCTCGGGTAGTGGGTTCTCGCTGTACATTCGGTTCGGCTTTATCAAACTCCTCGAACTTTTCCGTCGATCAATGCTTGCACCTTGAACTTCAGAGCGAGACAGGTTGTCCGCGTTATGCCCCCTTTCTCCCATATGGTATACGCACGCGTCCGGGTCTCATCATACCCGGGAAATCTTGGCGGGTGAGCTCGAGGTGGCTCTTTTGCAACTAAACGATTCTCCAAAAGCATGGGTAACAATTTGGATAAGGGTCGGGGTAGTGGGGTGAAAACAACTCGGGTTTTTTCTTTCTGAATTCCGGTGGTTTGGAAGCGGTCCAGGAGGACGTTCCTTGGGTAGGAATTGAAGCCGAGAAATTTCTGGGCTTTGGCGGATTAGGGACAAAAGCTACTTCTCCGGTTTGCTCCCTAATATCCCTTCTCAAAGGGTATTGGCGTTTGAAAGGCGCCTCGGGTATCTTCTTCTCTCTCGGTGCCCACTCATGACGCTCCGCCACCTTGATCGGGTGTGCAAATGTCGACACCCGCAGGTGTTCGGCTTGTCGAAAAATTCAAACGGAAGGGCCTTGAGAAACAGATCTATTAGTTCTTCTTCCGGGACGGGCGGCTTTACCCGCACAGCCGGTGCTCTCCATCTCCGGGCGTAGGCGCGAACGGCCTCGCTCTTTCCTTTTACTGTCCTTAAAAGGTCCTCTCTAGTTAGGGCGGTCAAAGTGTTAAACTTGTATTGCCGAAGGAACTCATCTGCCGGTTTATCCCAATCGGCGAGCCTCTCTGGCTCCAATTCAATAAACCACGCCAAGGCCGCCCCAGATAGGCTTTCCTGGAAGGTGTTAACCAAGAGTGGAATGTTGTCGGAGAACTGCGACATTCGGCGCAAGTAATACTTCAAGTGCGCCTTGGGACACCCGGTCCCATTATATCTTCTTACAAAGTCGGCTCCTTGTAATCGCCGGGAACCTCTATCTTTTCGAACGGTGCAACCTTATCGAATCTCGAGAGCTCATAACCTTGACTCGCCAAACACTCTTCGATCTTAGCGAGCCTCTTAATTTCCTCTTCCATTTTGAGGACTTGCTTCTCCTTTTCTCCAGGTCAATCACAATGGGAGGATCCTTAGGCGGTCTTTCCGGATTCGGAGTTGGATTAGCGGCGGGCGCCGGATTAGCGTTTGCTCCATCGGATGGCCCCGCAGGATCTTGAGAATTAGGGTCAACGGGGTATCTCCCCTGGCTTGCAATCATCATTGCCTTCATCTCCGCCACCATTGTGGCGATCACATTCATTTGATTCTCCGGATTACCCACACGAGGTGCGAGCTCATCTTGTTCCATCCTTAACTTGCGCGTTTTGCTACGAGTCCTCGTATTTATCGCTCACCTGTTTTCAGAATATCAAATCAATATGGGAAATATTAAGAATTGGAGACATTGATCCGTGGTAATTGACTTTTCTATATGTATGCATGAAATGCTCATAAAAGAAATAGTATGTATTTATTACAAACCAAATTGTTCAAAAGTATCTAAAAGATAACAAATATGTAAAATCTAAATGGGGGAATGGATCTATCCAAGTCGGGGACGCTTCCACTCTTCTTGCTCTTCTGATCCATCGGAATCTCACAAGTATGGGTCTTCTCCTTCTTCTGACATCCACTGCTCCGGATCCTCGGGAATGTACGGTTCTACTCCCGGTACATATGGTACTATGTACTCCGGCTCATACGACTCCACTTCTTCAATCCGAGGAGATACGCACTCGGGTACATATGGCTCGACCGTTGATTGGCGATACTCCTTAAACTTCTTGATATACTCCTTGGAAGCTCTGTGAATGTTCATCTCATTATCCAAATAATCCGGCCACTCAACTTGTTGCAGCGGGGAGTTCTTCAAAGCATGAAGGATAAGCTTGATCCGAGCCCGATACAACTCCTTTGTTTCCTTAGTGAGCTTTCCTCGTGTCATATCAAATGAGAAAATCCCGGGACAAACATCCGGTGGTATCTCTTGTAGAACTCCAAATTGCCTCACCACTCGAATGGGGTAATACGCCACAGCGCCGGTACATCCCAATAAGGGAATAGGGTTATCTTCAATACCCGAAATGCGAGCTTCTACGATCTTGGGCCAAGTCAAACGCCATCTAATATGCTCGGGTTTCAAATTGTCCAATAGCTCAACCCACTTTTTGAATGAGTATTTGGGTACAAGGGATTGACACTTAAGGAAGGATCTAAGGGGGTGAACGTGCTCATTGATCTCATAACACCCCACCCGGAGTTGGAAAGTCTTTATATGAGAGGTGAACCACAAGTGGAGTAATCCGCTAGACGCTTGGAAAACGGCCTTTTTGAAGACTTGGAACGATTCGGGGAGAGAAAAGTCTCAGCTAAGATCATGTACGAATAATCCCAGCGACAACACGCCTGTCCGGCTATATGAGTTATGGAGGGGTCAAAAGTAGTTCTAGAAGTCGGGAATAGAACGAATGCAAAGAAAGCCAAGATAAACACCTTTCCCGATTTATGACCGGTTTCGGTGGGTAGAGAGGAATAGTTATCGAAAAGGAACGAGAATGTGAACTTGTTGGAATTGGACTTGTAAACTTTTTCAATTTCGGAAGTTTTAAGGCGAAGGAAACTCGATAACGAACGAGTGGAATCCATGTCCAAAGGGGGTTGAGCTATACGTTCTTCAAATTTGGCCCCGATAATAGCGGTATACTCCTCAAGCGTAGGGGTCAATTCCAATCCTCGAAAGTTGAACGTCATTGTTCGCGCGTCCCATGCCTTGGCTAGTGCTTGAATGAGCGCCGGTTGGTATTCCACTTTGATCAAATCTACAAGTCGTCCCAAACGTCCTTCCACATAGGCTTTGTTGACGATGTCGAGGCGATCCCACCATATAGCGAGTTCCTTGCGCGGTATTGGGATGACTTTGATGTCTCCATTCCCCATGATCTAAGAATGCAAAAATGATGATCCTAAAGTCAATTACCACAGTTTAATATGCATATGCATGTAATGTGATGCAAATGTGCTAACCAAATTCCATGTCATCTTTTGGTAACATGAGGGTCAACTACTCCCACTTGACCCAAATAAGCCAAATAGGGTAATTATGGACCAAATCTCACCCAAAGATGGCATGTAATTTGATTAGGATCGTTTAAGCGTAATCGGGGTAAAAAGGTCGTTCACAAATTGACAACTCATGAAATTTACAAGTCTAATACAATAAAGTCAAAAAAGATAGAACATGATAATATCCAGAGATGTTCGGACAATAAATGTCGATGAAAGTACATAATAGACTCAAAATATAATGAAACCTAGAAAATGCCCCAAAGTCGTACTACTCTAGACAGTGGGAATGGTATCCTCATCCGATGAAATCTCTACTATCTCGGGAAACTTGATATCTTCTTCATCATCGGAGGATATGGTGATGATTTCCTTCTTCTTAATCGGGGAATGTTTTGGGGCCGTCTTGGTAGCATGAGGCTTCCTCGCCAACTTCATGTACAACTCCCAAATTCTCTCCTTTTCGCGCTCGAGCTCCAAATATCGTCCACATCGGGTATAATCGCAACTCTCGCTACGGATGCGGTTCCGTCCGTTGAGCTCTCGTCCGTGAACAAATCCGAAAATTCGGAATGTAGCGGGTACTCGGTCCTCGCGTCGAATGGTCCTCCGCTCCCATGTGAATACATCGGGTGCATCAACACGACTTTGGGGCGCCATCGATTCTAAAAAGGAAAATTTGACTTTCAACCCCGATCACTTAAACGATCTTACAAATTGTGATGATATGTAGTGGAAATGTATGATATGCAAAATTTAAATTTACAAGTTCAAAATAAAAAGGGTAGAAAGCCTTACCAACCGATGTTACTCTCTTTTTGGTTTTTGGTTTTAGGTATACCAACCATCCATTTCACATGCGCATGAGACAGGTGAGGTTTAACTTTAAAGAAATCAAAAAGGCTCGGGTATGGACCTAAAAAGGCTCCCGCTATACAAATCGAGGGGCCGCCCACAAGCGCAATCAAACAACAAGTGGGTAGGACCATCAATCTTATATAGCGAGCGGGATCAAATATGGTCAACCCAAGTGCAATCAAACACAAGAGCTTCGCATACCGATCCCTATCTATGGCGACCTAAAAGGTGATTTCGCGGCTCGGGTTTAGCCGCTTGTGTGTGCAGTGTCGTGATCCTCAAAATATGCGAGACATGCACAACAATTTATATTCAAAACACCGCTTCAAAATTTGCATAAATAAACAAACAATCCAAAACTCCATATCTGCATCAAAAATGGTTAGCATAGACGCCACCCCTTATAACTCCCATCTGCATCAACATTTAACACTTTTTTGTTAGTGGACGTACCTCATCTTCAAGAGCATCTGCAGAAAACGAGGTTAGAAAACAATCAGCATTTTTATCGGCTTAAATCCTCTTAAAAGTATCTCCCCGGTGGAGTCGCCGGTCTGTCGCGACCCTTCGGAAATTTCCTTCCGGGGTGGAATAGGGCTAACGAGCCGATCCCTCCTTTTATAGACATATATATGGGGGATCGCGAGTCTCTCCCAAGACCCATTACTCGAATCGCGATGTCGGGTAAAATTTTTCAAATATCGAAATTGACCTTGTGTGGTCGGGTGGCATGTGCGAGATGTACATGCAATTTGGAGTCGCCACCGATCGATTTATTGGAAGGTACGACCGGAAAACCTTACCGAGCGGTCGGGAGAAACCGTTCGGTTCCGCGAAAACCAGAGATTTTGGGTCCGGGGATTTGGTTACGCCAAGTTTCATATTTGACGCCCTTTCGGTTACCGATGTTGATTGTTTTTCTAACCTAAGATTTCATGCAGATGCGATATCGGATGAGGTAGGTCCTAAAAATCTAAGTATTCATACAGATGGGATTTTTCTATCCTAATCAATCACAATCGGCAAAAAATAATGCACAATCAAAATCATTACAATCGATCAAATCAATCAATCAAGGTTCAATATGTCTAAAATGGCCCTATCGGCCCACACAAAAATCAATTTTGGGTATCGGGGTGATTTGGTAAAAATTTGGGGCGGATGGCCCGGAAGGGTAGAATGGTCATTTTTGGGGTTTGGGACCCGAAAATCACAAAATTTCGATTTGGCCAGTTGAATGTGGTCATTTCTCATTTTTTGTGATTTTCTTGAATTTTTCTAATTTTTTCTATTTTATTTTTATTTATTTTATTTTTTTTTTTGAATTTTTATTTATTTTTTAAAAATATTGGGAATTTTCCGGATCGAAATTAATCAACCCTCGTAGTCTCAAAAATTTTCGATCCAGACTTTATGAGTCCCGAATCGATCTAGAAATTTTTAGAAATTTTTTATGAAAATCTGGGAATTTTTATGAATTTTCTAAGTATTTTTACAATTTTTTTGGATTTTTGGAAATTTCTTTTTATTTTTTATTATTTTTTATTAACAAACCGGACCGGGTCAACCCGGTCAACGACCGGTCAACCCGGTCCGACCGCCCATGACCCGCTCGAACCCTAAGAAAAACGACACCGTATATGCATTTATCTAAATATTTTTTATTTTTATTTTTTTTTAATATATTTTCTAATATCTGAATACAAAAGAAAATAACGGACGGCCGAGATCAATCTCAGATTTGATCTCAGCCGTCGACTCATGCTCAAACAAAACGACTACACTTCGGCCTCTTACA